>NC_135005.1:17517344-18777702 GCF_051020985.1 Nomia melanderi
ATCCGATTTCCATATGTATAGACCTTTACGTAAACGTCCGGCAAATTCAAATGTAAACAGGGAAAATGGTACCGTTAATTTTTCTACAGGTTTGCAGTACCGCGAATCTCGCTGAAACGAGATTTCATAGAACCACCACTTCCAGTTCCGTACACCGCGACAGTTCAGGATACGAGAAGCCAATTTTGCTGTCAACAGGGAGAACACGTGTACTCTGCATGGTTTCCTCGAGCCTCGTCGGGGGTGAAAGTAACTTTCACTTGGCCATGGCCGACAGATGTGCAGGAAAACCACCGTTCACTTGAATTTTATTACCGAAAATCATTCTTCGAGGCGAAGAGCGTTAGGCCGGTGCCGGCAAGAACTTTAAGGTGCAATTTCGAAGGTCCTGCTGCTGGCTTTATCCGTCTACTACCCTCAATCGGTGGAATCATCGACAATAAAATCATTCCGAAGGGGTAACAACATCGGTAAGGGAATATCCTACTCGAAGAGGGGATGAAATATTTCACGTACAACACGTTCGTTTATGTCGGTTCCATTTATACGTCGCGAAAAGGAGCAAAGCGCGGGTATTTCGAACAACGAAGCACAGCAAATCGCGGATAATTGCAAGCCGGGAGCAGCTCGGCTTGAAAAAGGAAAGAGGCTTATTTCTCTTGGCGCCGGACGAGTCAAGCAGGGAGAGGCTCGCGATCCATTGTCCTTTCGCCCGGGGGCCGCGTATTTTCGTTGGAACTCCGCCCACCGCGAAACTGCCATTGTTCGAATATTCAAAACGCAGACGTGCCTGTTACGGAATGCGAGAGCGGCTACAGCGCGGCGCGATTTCGGTGTTTCCCGTCGCGCGTGCCTAGACTCGCGAATCGCGAATTCCCGCCGCGCGAAAATACCCGGTCCGGGCACGAAAATAATCGCCGCCATCGGCCTTGGCGTCGAACGCGTCGAAATTCGTCCCGTCGGCCGCGCTAGCAATGCCAATTATCCGGATTTAGCGGGGAGCCACGAGCCTGGTGGTGTCCACTGGATTATTAATATTCGGGGTTGTCGGTGGTCGCGCGGCGCGACGGGGGCGCAAACTTGTTAAGGAACGAATGGCAATTTGCTCGGGATTCGATTCGACGGAATTATCGGGAGAGAATTCGCGATGATCGAATCCCGTGGTGTTTTTCTGTTGGTGTAGCGTCGTGGACGATACGTGACGAGGGAACACTTAAATAAATTGTATTACATGTTTTGTGATAAGAAATTCTTGACGACGAAGGTAAACCTCCTTTGCTTCTTCTTTATTGATTACATGGATGACGGGATCCGGATGAAGAGGGGATCGGGAAATGTCCAGGGGAATGTCAGGTTCATTCTACAAAAAAACAAAACAAAAGAAAATGAAAAATATAAACGTACAACATAATAGTCTCCTTTTTAATATAATGAATAATGGTAGTAGACAATAATAATAATAATAATAATAATAATAATAATAATATAATATTAATAATAATATTATAATAATAATATAATGCTGACGATAATAATAAAATTATAATAATAATAATAATAATAATAATAATAATAATAGATATATTCTGTCTATATTCACATTCAGAACTATGTACAATTGAATTAATTTACAATTGAATTCGTACGAACAACCAAATAGAACCTATTAATCGTAGTATGTATATATTTATATATATTTATATATTTATATTTATATATCTATATACCTAGTACCTGTATTATGTATATTCACAACAAATAGTTCTCTCTTCGTCTCTTCACACGAGGGTGCGATCGTGTCGCGCGGGAAAAACAAACGTTTCTCTCTTCCTCTCTTCCCTATATATATTTATATATGTATATATGTATAATTGTTTTACCCTTATAATTCATAGTTCGTTTTTTTTGTTTTGTCATTTATTTATCTGTCGCTCGGATCCGAAAGGAAGGTAAAACCCTCGTGTCCCTTGGGCTATGCGTCGATTATTTACAAAACCATTATCGAGTCTAGAATTAATCCTATAAGATATATGCGTCAACGAATGCACGAGCACCGATCGTCTTCGTCGAAGTATACCGACGCCGTGACGTTCCCCCTTCCGCTACGTCTCTGCCGTTCCACTCTTCCGTTCTCTCTCTCTCGCTCCTCGTCCGTCGTTCTCGCTCCGTTTCTCGAACCTACCTCTCTCCTGCTTTTTCTTTTTAATTCCTTTTAACCGTGCCCGTTATCACAGATATAAATAAATGTACTCTTTACAAAACAATGTACAATTTTACCTTGCCCTCGGCCAGCTTCACCCAATTTCAACCCTCCTCTCACCCGGCCGTGCCGCCCTTCGCCCAATTCCCGTCGCCCACACACATCGCCGCTGACGCGCACGCATACTCGCTCTCGTGTAGTCAAAGTACAAAATGATAGTCGATTTTATTCTCTCGTCTCTGCCGGCTCGCGTCCGCTCGCTCTCCCCAATCCTCGCGTTCCACGGGCGCACGCACTCCGCCCGCCGACGACCGTTCGCGACCGCGCGCGACACAGGTGCGCGCCCCGATCCACCTGCCGATGCGTCGGACTCCCCGAAACGAGCGACGATTCGCACGGTATACAATATAATATAAAAAAATATTAACAATCTCGAGCGGCGCGACGCTCGCGTGTGTTTCGCACCGTTTCCCGCGGACATCGTCGAACCGAGGAAGCGCGCGTCGGCCCACGAAAGTTCGGGTCCGGTCGGCGTCCGCCGTCGATCCGATTCCTACGAATCTCGAGGATCACGCGCGATCGACGCGACACGCATCTAAACGATATATTGCACAGAGGAGGTTGAAATTAACGAGGGTTAAAAGTACGACGCCAACTCGGATCGCGCGTCCCGTCGACGAATCCCCCGTGGGACCGGAAGTCCTCCACGACTCGCGAGCGCGGGCGCCGCTCGCGCAAAAAGGACGAATGTTTACTCTTAACTGGCTCGCCGCGGCACCCTCGTGGATCGCGGAACGATCTTGCGCGGTGCGAAGCGTAGTTCGACCACCGCCATTTTGAATTTAACGCCGACGCTTCGAATGTACAACCCGACATCTCGTCGAATCTCTCGTTGACTCCGAACACCGTACTGTTGTATTATTACCGCGCGATTGCTACCGCGTGTTCGTGTGCACGTTAACATCGGTTAGTTGAAAGGTAAAGTGTCTTTTCCATACTCCCTCGAATCTCCGAGTCCCTCTTCCCTCTTCTTACAGAGTACAGGTCGATTCGCCGTCCGGAGGACCCAAGAGACGCGATCTCCGGGTCGAGGTCCTTCTGGATACCTACCAGTTTGCACGTTGCCCATAGCGCCTCGGTCCCCAGAAGCGACTGGGTCCGCGGCAGTCGGAGAACAGCGACAGGGGTTGAACGAGCCTCGTCCATCCCCGCGAAAGTATATACAAAACAAGGATCGATCCTTCTACGTGATCCTGGACCTTGTACGTGAGTCTACCGCCCTCTTATGTACAGAACCTGGCGACCTGGCGTCGTCGGCGAAATTTCGATTGACTAATAAGCTCCTCGAACACGCGGAACGCGGATTGCAGGGGTGGCAAAGGGGCTTGGGAGGACGGGGAGAGGCCAGGCGCGCCGGCGAATCGGCTCCAACGGGACGACGTCTCCCTGAAACTCTCGAAGGCGCAGTTTCAGGCGCGATTCAGCGCACGTCTGGCCTTGCTCCCCGGGCAGCGTCTTCTTCTCCTCCGTTACGTACTCGTGCGTAAGCAGGCACTTGGACGTAATTCCCCTAATTCCTAAATCTCCTCTAAGCCCGCTCCGGCCGACTCGCGGCGTCCCTCGTTCGTCTCTCGCAGCCGCGCGCCTTGCGGGCGGACGCGATTTATGTATTCTCCGGTCGGCCACCCCCGATTCTTTCCCTCCTGCCCGTCCTCCATTCCGCTTTTTCACGGCTCGTCCTCTCGCATCGGCTCCCATTTTCGCCGGTCTCTCCTCTCTTTCTCTCTCTCTCTCTCTCTCTCTGCCCCTGCTTCTCTCCCCTGTGTTCCTGGCCTCTCGCTGGTTTCTCAAGCAGCCACTCTCCTCCGCTTCCTCCTCCGTCCACCCAAGGCGACGCTAATAAATCCCAGGACCTCTCAGGAGCGAGTATTTACAGTCCGGTCGTGGGACAGTCGTTCGCGCCACGGCTTAATCCTGCAACAAAGAGATGGAAATCGTCTTAGCCTCGGTGCCGCCATGTTACCAACCGACTTCCTCCGCGTTTCGGGACGGCGGAGGGCGCGTCGCTTGCGTGGCACGCATACGGTGCACCTCGAAGGTGTGTCGGGAGAGGATCAATGGTGTTTTCGAGGGTGGTAACGATGGGGCGAGCTTGCGCGGGACATGCTTTGTTTCGCCGGAGAAGGGGCGTGATTAGGGGCCACTCCGAGGGGTGAATTTCGATCCCGCTTTCGGCGTTATTAATACCAACTACGTTACTTAAAGCGGACAATCCAATTTTTCCATTAGACTCCCCTTTAACCCCTCGCCGTACTTCGACGAGTACTGCGCCAGTGATTCCCGGACGAGCATAAATGTCACGAGCGAGACTCGCGGTTCGCGAGCAACTTTCCCTACCATTCATCCACTGCCTTCTCCTCCCTACCACTTTGGACAGCGATATCGCTACAATTATGGTTCGGATTTTCCACGGCCGACTGGCAGTGCAAAGGGTTAAGAAGCTCTTGAATCCGAGAATATCGAATTACTCTCGATCGCATAAAAACGAACGGAAGGAATCTACAAGTTCCCATCAACTTGGTTTTTACGCTTCTCTCCCCAATCCTCGGCGCGCTCGGCCAAGAATCAGCGAGCAGGATATACGGAATAGGGTATTAAACCAAAGACGTAAATCCCCGCGCTCGAAACCGATCCGAGACAAGAATTTCTGGTTAGCAGGAGAGCCTGTCCCCGGCATAGGCGAAGGTGCAGCAGGTGTACAGGAAGCGGAGGCATCGCGTATTTCCTCGTAACGCGCGTAATTCCAGCGAACAAGCTCGCAGCCGCTACACGTCCAGGCTGCTCCCGAGCGTGGTATATCATTCCGTGCGCGCCTCCGACCGTTCAGGGCGCGTCCGAGCGAACGTCGGCCATTTATCGTCGCGATTAGGGCCGCGCTCTAAAATCGTTCCCGGGTCCCGGCCGATTAGGCGGGCCCGATAACGGCGACAATCGCGACGCGCAATTACACCGGGCCCTCTGCGGCGTCGGCAACCGGTTCGGGTGGCGCTGCGCGACGTAAGACCGGCGAAAATATCGGCTAGCGGCGTCGTTCGTAAACCGGGCTATTACCTGGCCGGTTACGTCGCCACCGCGCCGAGTCGCGTCGCGTCGGCTCTGTACACGTTGTAACCGGCTATCGTTACGCGATTACGGTGTCCCGGCTCGACTGCTCTCCGCCGCGCGGCTTCTCTCGTCGCGTATTCTCCTTGAAACCGGGAACTTTCTTTTCAGGAGCAGCGGGAGGAGGGTGTCGCGACCGATACCATCGGCGCGGGGACGCTCATCCGCGAATTCAAGCGGATGTAGATGATCTCATTGCGTAGTTTACGATATTCCCGGTCGATTTGCTTTTACGGAGAGTTCTACGAGACAGATATAGGTTTTAAATATACCGCTTAGCATGTGGATCGGAGTTTTGAGATAATCTCGGGACCGCGTGTCTCTGTTCGGTAGCGTTTACCGGACTCCGAGGTCCGAGGCAGATTAAAGTTATGAGACGATCGAGATTGAGCCACCGTGCGAAGCTGCATACTCGCCGGAATAAAACGCAACGGAGACTTTCCTCGTGGGAAGATCGAAGCGCCGGCAGATCGAACGGTCGCGAGATTCGCGGCGAGCGGAACCTGCGTCCGAGCGGTGAACTGCGTGTACGCGTTCGGCGTTTTATGTTAATGAATGAAACCTTATCGGACCGCGGGGCGTACGTAAACAGCTATTACTAGAGAACCTATTTTTTCAACACCTCGGCTCTGTCAGCGCTGGTTTAGAAGTCAGAAAAAATTTGCATAACAGGCTTCATCGTATCGGTCGCGGGCGGCTAATCGAGACATGCCTCGGAGGGTTATTACACGCGTGCTCCGCGTAAAAACGGCCGCGCGCCGAGCACTCGAATGGGAATGACTCACGGAGTCACCATCGCGGCCGTTACATGTGTCACCGTTGCGGCGAACCGCGGTGTTCTATCACGCAACTGCACGAACCAGCGCGCGAGCGAGCGAGCGAGCGAGCGGCGGCGTGTCTGTCCGGGCTTCGCGATCGGAATCGGCGCGCGTTCCGCCGCCGCGGAGCCGATCGTCTCGCTCGATACAATTACGGAAATCGCGCGAGATCGGATCGATACGCTGGCACCGTCGACCCGAAGCGAATTTCCACTTCTAATTTCCTCCCGTATTCGAACACGGATCGAACATTCGCTTTGCAGTTGACAAAAAATCGCGAAACAATTATTACGGGCTGGCCCGATTTCGAATCGAACGTTAACGAGTCACGCGCGATTCACTGCGGTAATGTATGTAAGCGAACGGTATTATAAAATACACTAAAACTACAAGAATCGGACACTGCTCGAACGAACAACCAACGAGAAGCTGTCCGTTGGAGACACCTCGGAACGAATGAAACTTGGTAAACAGCGCGAAGCGTTTCTCAAAGATCCGAGAAGAGTCCTTACCGCTATCCGCGGCTAAGGGATGAAAATCGCGTGAGCCTTATCCACCCTTAATCCGGTAACACGAACCGCGACGCTGGCAGCGCAGCTCCTCCGGTTTTCGCAACTGCGGCCAGATCGAGTGGATGTAAGCGGCTTGTAAGATCATAGTTAACTATTAGCGGAGAGCTATATACGTCGGCGTTGCGGTGGATCGGAACTATATACGTCGCGGCCGTGCTATCGATACGCGATTACCGTGTCTCACCTGGTAGGCAAGTCCTCTCCGCGCGCGTACCATCGCGATCGCCGCGGCTGATACCGCTCCTCTCTCCGGCCATCTCCGGCGCGCCGCTGCGCGGCGGCTCCGCGCTCTGCGAATGGAACGCGAACCCCGGCGTCCATCAGCGTACCGGTTCGTCGTGGCGCTCCGCTCCGCGCCGCTCCGCGCCGCTCTTCTTATTACATTATTATTATTAACGGGACCGGCAGCGGCCGGCGCGCGGCGGTTTATATTGACATAACTCACGAGAGCTCTTCGTGAACTTGATGCTGAACCGTGGTTGGCTTCTTTCGTGAAAGCTACACGCGGTGTCTGATCAGGTTACCCTTTCCTCGGCCGCTCTACATTGTTACACAGGGAGATCTTGACCGCTCAAGGCCACCGTTTCTCCTGCTACGTTTCTTGCTACTTTTCTACCCGTTCTGTTAACCCGGTGTTATATTTAGACCACGAGTTCTTGCGGTCGTAGGGGTTCCCGTGAAACGGATAAAAGTGAAAACATTGTAGAACAACATTCTCTGCGTCGCGCAATCCTCGTTTAATAGACTTTACTCTTTTATGGATACTAGAAACGCAGTTCTGCGTTATCCCGGGGTCGACGTTATTCTCGGGTATCGAATTCCCGCCGGGGAACTGTTCCTAAGGGACATTCTACCGTCAACCGGATAGCACCGTCAAAGAGAAACTGACCGAAGGCGCGCGTGAATCCTGGATAATTAAAGATTATACCAGTTATCTGGCCGATCGCGGTGATTAATTAACCGGAGGCTAAACCCAGGAACTGCGTGGAGGCGCAATAACTCGACCCTCTCCGCGTTACGTAAGATTTCCACGAACGGAGAGCCGCTCCGTCCCGTCCGTCGAATTTGCATACGTAACGACACACAGCAGCCGAGGTACATTCCGATCGTTGCTCGCCGAATCCCGAAAATCACCGGCACGCGATATTATCGGGCGCAGACGTTACGGTATTCCGGGTGCCGGCGGCACTACCCCACCGGAGATCGGCCGCATCCTCGAAATACTGGATAGATCCGAGGCGATCGACGCTCGCTAGCGACGAGTCGGCCATCGACGCGCAATTACGCCGGCCTGGGCGCATTCCGCGATGATCGCGATCGGGAATCGATGCGATTCCCGGCGGACCGATCCGCTCGGATTCCGCGAAACCACGCGAAAAATGCGCGCGATCGCGGCCAAACGACGACGGACGATCTGATTTATCTCGGCGCGCGCGATCGGAAGCAACCGTGTAAACTCGAGCGGCTAATAGCGCAATCCCGTTCGCGATAAGCGAATCAAACTGCTTTCCCGGTGCGTTTCGCCCTTGTTCCCGCAATCGCTGCTAGAAATGTGTCCGACGTTCGCGGATTTAGAATCCTTAACGGTCTCCTCTTCGATGCGGCGGGCAGATAGCGCTTCCGCGTGTACGAATTTGTTACTCGCGGCCTTACTTGTAGTATACCTATGATCGCGGACCGTTGTAAGTCGTTTTTTTATGATCGGACCAGGCCGATGGTGAAATATAAAGTGCGATCGTTGTCGATATTGTTCGCACTCGGGTGTTGGCGTTCCTTCGAGTCGGCGTACATTCGGAACTTTCCATTGCTCCGCCGCTGTTTCGGTTATCGATGAAGCCGCGCGGGGATCATTGAAGGGAAATCGAAGCAATTTGCAACGGCGACAGCGCTCGCGCCGTCCGAGGCTTTCGCGCGACGCTATTATGAGCGGCGCGCGTGAAAAATGCATCGAGCGTATATCGGCGGCTGTTAACGAAGCGTTATATATGTCAACGGTGCCGCGGATCGACGGTTTACACGGCGCGCGACTATCGATACGCGATTACCGTGTCTCGGCCGGCGTACAAGCACGCGCTACCACGATCGGCTTGACCGATAGACCGTCTACATCGCCACTGGCAGCGATTCCACGGTGTCCAGACGGAATGCGCGCGCCCTGGTGATATTCGAAACGGGAATGGTACCGGGAACAGTCGCCGGACGATTCCTCCTCCTCGATTCAGTAGAAAGGCCTCCGATCCGCTCGCTGATGTTCGACGTCCACCGGATAATTGAATATTCTTATCTCGCCGGGCGCATCTGCGAATTATTAAAACGATCGCCGGCTGTTGGCGATTGCCGTCCGTCCGGACTTTCACGGCGTGTTTGCTTTGGGATTCCTGGATCCGCGCTTTCTCTGGGCCTAGTTTTTTTTGGACGCATCTTTTCCTGGTGATCTATATACCTCGGCGATCGCGGTGGTTCGATTTACAGCGACGCCTTGGAAAATATCGATCGGAGATCGGAGATGATTAACGTAGAACCGAATGGACCAGTGATAGTTTCATTTAGGAATTTATAGATCATCGACCAGTCGATATATCAATATTTTGATTGATTATGAGATTTGATAGATGACGAGACAATAATATTCCAACTTGGAGCACAGATATTCATCGATGAGATCTCACTCGGAACGATCGTCGAACATCGGAGAGAACCTATCGGAAAATCGTATCGAAGCCGAGCGCCAGCGGCAGATCCGCGGAGATCGAAGACGCTATTGGATCGGGATCGATCGGCAATCGCAGAAACGATTAGCCGTGACGCGTTGCTCGGGCTTTGGCGTCGGCCCGGAGGGGGGCCGCGATTCAAACGAGACGCCGTGTACCCATTTGTTCGGCGTTTCAACAGCGTGACGGTGGCGTAACGGTGCCCGACGAATATTTCAAAACGCTTATGGGCTATCTGCCGAGACGCGTCCCTCTTTATTCCGCTCCTCGCCGGGCCCGTGCACAGCCACGAAATGACGCGAAACCGGATGACGAATGCCGCGCGATTACGCGACAAGTCGTTTTAAGAGTTTCACGGTGTCGTACGAGACTCTCGGGCACGCTTTCTCGCGGCGATAAACGTTCCCGGGAGTTTTTTATCCTTTCCCCGGCCGCTTTCGTTGCATCACGTCTTTGAATTTCACTTCGGAGGCGACGGGGAAGTCGTCGCGAACGTAATTGCGGTTCGATCGTGTCGCGAACGTTTATTCGCCGCGATTCGCGTAGGCATTCCCGGCATCGTTCCCGGGGTTTATATATTTTGCATAGGCCTTAAAAACATCGCCGCCGGGTAATTCCGAGTTCCTCGGTGCGCGTCGGACATAATGCAGCCGAAGTTGACGCGTGTAATACGAGAGTTATGTCTTCTGCTTCTTCCCTATAATCCGTGAAAGCTGTGAAGCGTACTTTAATGCCTCTGACGCGGGTCGAGGAGCAGCTTACCGGGATGATAAAAATTAAAAGAATAGACCCCCGATTCCCACAGAAGCAACTTGTTTCCAGGCTTACAGCTCGTTCACCGATTAACTAATGGATCAATCCCTTTATGGTCGTTACCGACAGAATTCCAGAAGATTAAACGCTACTAATTCGTCGGTGGACAGAGTCGAATTGGCCTGTCAGCCGAGAAGATAGTCCTAGAGAGGCGAGAGCCTTTCGAGATCAAACGCGAACCGGGTTTCGTGTATCCGAGGATAATGGATTTCGTCTGCTCCGGGATATTAAAAGCATCGCGACCACGAAAACATATGAGATAAGCAAATTGATTCCAGAGAAACGTTACCCGCGATTTTCATTCTTAGAACTAGGAGGCTCGAAACATCCGACGATTCGCGCGACAGGCGAGTATCACGTTTTCCGTGATAGGCGACAAAAAGGAGGAGGCACGCGCATACACGTTCTTCCCCTAAATTCATGGACCACGTGTTCATGAATATTCCTCGATTTCGGCCGCCGCGCGGTTTGAATAAATGAACGGATGCCGCGGTCTAGGCCTCGCTACATCGTGTCCGATGAATTTCATATCGGGGGGAACGCTGTCGCTTTGAGCCGGCAAAAGGACGCGTCGCAGTATCGAGCCTTAATAAGCGATACTTGATCCACAAGGGAGCAGCACGTGTAAGCCACAAAGGACTGTTCCTGAAAAATTTGAATGCGCGCACCGACGACGGAGAATCCCCCGGCGATTCGTCGGTGAAATCTTCTCGCGTACGCGCCGAGCGCGCACTCCAACGAGCAGATTAATAAGCCCCATTAATCCCCGATAACCGAGCAACAATAAATTCCCCTTAATCTCCCCGAAATAGCTTGGAAACGCAGTCGAATCCCGGCAGTTCCCCGGCGATTTCAACGCGACGATCCGCGCAGGCGATGACGGGCAATGACGAGGCCAATTCCCGGTCGAATTCTTCCCGCGAGCGCGTCGATCCGCGGCCATCCCCTCGCGTCCTGATATTTCTGGACGGACGGATAAGCCGGATTAACATCTCGGAGAGAGAGAGTCTCTTCGCGGAGTATCCACGCTCGCGACAGTAATTTACGTGTAATCGCCGGGATGATCTGGAGGAGGCCGGGTTGACGCGACCGGCGTGCATCGTGACGTCGTAATTTCACGCGAACGGGGAAGGTCACGGCGGCGGGACGGGGGCGCAGGGGAAGATCTCGTGAAATCGACACGTGCGCCGACGGAACGCGCGTCGACACCTCGGAGGAACGAAGACGAGAGCGCTCGCGACGATCGTCGGGACAGATAACGGCCTCGCGGGTTCAATTCCTCGCCGCGTCGCGTCGCGCCGCGCCGCCCCGCGAGCAGGACAAACACGGTGTTTAATGGAAACTCACCGCAATTACCGGTGGCCCCGAGTTACCTGCATCCCCGTCGCGTCCCTGCGTCCCTCGAGCGCAGAAAATTATGAAGATCGACCGATCATCAGGTCCGACCAAATTACCGGGCGACGTCGCGATTTAATAATTATCCAGCGAGTCGCGTACGTGTTTTTCCAGCGTGCAGATCCCCTATCTACGGCCGCGTTGATAACTCGGACGAGGCGGCGACTACGCCTCGGCAATACGCTCCTCGTTATTTAATTGTATAATTATAATACGCGGGACCCGCTGACGGCTGTATTAACCGGCCAGCGGCCGCGGGCTTATTCCGTGGCTAGATCGCAGGCGATTAATTGGGAGTGGCGCGGGGTAATTAGAAATTATCCCGATAAGCGGGTTACAACGGGACCGTTCGGCGGAGGGAACGGTTTTTCCAGGGGGATTCTCGGCCGTCGCGTACCCGCCGGCTCGGATGCGTGTCGAGCGAACCCGTGTGACCGGGGAAATTCAGGTGAAACACCGGAATCGAGTGGAAATTACCGCGTAACTGTTATCTAAACGAGGAAGTGACGGCGCGGGGAGACAGAAAATAATCGCCTGGACAAGCCCTTCCGAGCCGGGGACGGGATCGTCGGGACTTGATTGGGATTCCTCGCGCAATTTTTTCAAGCAACTCTCCCGGCGAGTTCTGGAGGTGGTTACACGGGTTGCTCCGGAGGAGGTGGGCTGCGCGGAAATTTATTGCGCGCATTGTTATTTTTAGCGCAACGACTCGATGGAAATTCTAGAAATTCTTTCGGCGAGCACGCGACTTCAGCTGACCGTGGCGGCAGATTTTCCGCGCATAAAAATAGCTCGCGGTTGATTAATAGGCTGTAGATGAATTAATTACGCTCGCATGATAATAGGGAAAACTATTTATTGTCTTTCACGGTTCTATAACAACCGGTGCTTGAAAGGAACTAATTACGGCGAGTGTATTCGATCTGTATCAGGAGTATTTTAAATGAATACAAATGCCTCGGGGGGTCATCAGTCACACGCAACCGGCTAGATTCAATGATTAAAGCCTACCAACTTATTAAGGTGTTGTGGCGTATGGTGTTATCTTTAAATAACACGAATAATACGCGCATTTGTCATGGAGCAACCGCAAATAAACGATAAAACGTTCGTCGCGAACTGTAGCCTGCGACCTTGATCCTGCCGCAATTATCGCTGGTCGCGCGCATGGATGGACGTTAACACGAGTCTTCCACGCGATGCGAGCGAGCATAATGAACCGCGGTGCGCGATCCGTTTCTTCAAATTCGATTCGATCCGTTGGAAAGCCGGCCGAAGGTGTTATTCGGCGCGACGAGACGCGACGGTTCCACGGCGATTTTTCGAAGCGCCGCGCGACGAAGCCTGCCACCTTCAGACATAAAGTTGCAAACGTCGCCAGTGCCTCGGGCTAAAGAGCCGGGTCGAGGGTTTTAGCAAGTTCTCCGGTTACCCAGGTAGCGGGGAAGCCGGCGGCCATTCGGGGACGTAAATCCGGGCTACCGTTTCGTCCCTGAGGAGATCGCACGATCTACGCCGCGATGTAATAAAGCCGAGCCGAGGCTAGCCGCGCGATCGCGGATCGGCCGAGCGGTAGCGAGGATCTATCCTCGCCAGAAATGAGGGTCGAGGACAAAGAGGGACGCGTCGGGGCGCGTCTCGTCCGAGAGAGCAGCTCCGGACGCGTCCGAAAACGCTGGGAATTCCAGAAACGTGCTTTCATCGCCGGCCACCAGCTGGAAGAGGAAACGGCTTCGAGAACTCGCGACCGAACGGGAGACGAACGAGGAGGGTCGAGGAGAAGGAAGAAGAAGACGAAGAAGAAGAAGGAGAAGAAGGAGAAGAAGGAGAAGAAGGAGAAGAGGACGGAGGACCGAGCGGCCAATGAATAAACAGAGAAGGAAAGAAGAAGAAATCGTCCAACGCAGGATTTATCGAGGAGACACCTGAATCCTCCCGGAATCTCGTAGCCGTTAAAAAGATCGGCTATCCTGTCGGCCGCGCGGAGGCCATGGGTGCTTGGTGGTCGCGAATTTTATGCAGATGCCGTGGGATCCTGTAAACATCGCGAGCGCCGGAGCGGGACAGACGGATGGCTGTTGGTCGAGGTCAGGCCGAGAGGCCAGGTCCAGATCGGTAGTTCACCACCCAGCCTAATGGCAATTAAATATCCCCGCGCTAATTGGCAATTATAGGCCACGGGTGTCGAGGATGTCTTTCTTTCTCTCTCCGCCTTCTCTCCCGTGTTCTCTCCTCGAGTCGCGTCTTCTCCGTGGAGAAAGAGGAGGAACGGTGGGCGAAAAAAGAGCAAGCCCGCCAGGTAGGTGCAACAAGAGGCGCTCTCCCGCGCGATCTGGAGCTTATACGTATACCTGGCTCCCTGTACCCGGGAGGACGGGACCAGCGACGGGGCCGGGGGGAGGCTAACAGGCCCATCGAGATGGTCCTGGAGGGAGCTCGGGCAGGACGCGAGGCCCGCAGCGTTATAAGCGTCCAGGCCACGAGGCCCGAAAGGTCCCCGGCGGCGGAGGGAAGGGCTGGGAGAGGCCGAGGTGACGACAGCGAAAACTAGTTTATTTGGGACGCGGCTATAAATTAGGATCAGATCGCCACGCGATAAGAGTACCGGCTAACACCCGGTTCCCTTCGAAAGAGCGGCCGTCTCTCTCGCGCGCTCGCTCTCTTTCTCTCGCTCCCTTACTCTCGACTTCTTTCAGCTGGCAACCTACGAAACGAGGCGACGAGCCGCGCTCATCTTCTTCTCCTCGTCGCACCTCTGACCGAGCCTCGTCCCGACGCTTCTCTCGCCTCCGCCTCGGCCGAAGGAGTCGAGAGACAGTTGGATGGTTCCTATGAAACGGCCGATGTGACGCTAATTAGCGTAGTTTCGTGCCCTGCTCCGGAGCAGCCGCGTAGAATATGAACGATGGCGGATCTCGACCGGGACTCCTCGAGCGTATCATCCGGATTTAAATGACTCGACTGGACGCGACCGTCCGGCGAATGGTAGTCGATGTTTTATTCCTTGCCATCGAGAGAGCCCGGATCGCGCGACTAGCTTTTCACCGCTGGCATTACCGGAGTTTAGTTCCGTGCGATTTCTGGCGGATCGAGAGTTTAATCGGTCCGGAATATATATTCCGGCTCGGGAAAGTTCGACGAGGTTCGAGGCTCGTTCGCGCGGAATTTATACGGCGACCGACGCTTTCGGGGACACCTTAATTGATCCGAATTTACGGAATTTGGGAATTATTCGCGGGTGTCGGGGCTAATCGGCTGCTCGCGGCGGCGCGGCGGAATTATCGACGAGGACGGACGCCGGGGATCGCCGCCGCGAAACGTAATCAAGCGATCTCGTCAACCGAAGATTCGGATCTATAACGGCGTGTGTCTTTTCGAAAAAAACTGGTCCCGGCTTGTTTACACCGTCGCGGAATCAGATAGCCTTGGATGTGCGCGACGAAAGGAGCGATGAGAAGAAAAAAAATGAAAAAGCGGGACGGAGAGGGTGAGAAACCAAGCGGAGAGACGAGGAGAGGAGAATCGGAGTAGAAAAGCCCCGAGAGATGAATCTGGCGAATCGTTTGTAAGGAAACGAGGGAACAACCGTTTCAAGATTCCCCCCTTCTGTCACCGTGGCCGTGAATGGAATGAAGTCTCGGCGTCCTGAAGCCGATTTAACGATCGCTCGACTGCTACGGATAACCACTTTTCCATCTCCCGTCGCCGGGTTTTCTTTTTATTCGAGAGTTCCGTGGTATTAGGCGACACGTTTGGATTCGATAACGCTCGCGGAAGTCGCCGTAACGTGATTTCCCAGTGTCGCTCGCACTCCGAGTGCCTTCTGTTCCCAATGAAATCCGAAATCTCGGATTCGCCTCGACGTTCCGGCGGATTGATTCCAGGAGACCCTACGAATCCGACCGAAGGGGATCGACGATATCTCCATTACTCTACTCGATTCTTGAAACAACCGAGCAATTAACAAAAGCTTCTCGAGTCAACATTGGTACCGCGTACTTTTCCAAAGGTGACCCGGAAAGGTTCGGGAACCAGTCGGCCGCGCTGGGAATCGAAGGTGAACGCTTATCAGAGTTCTGGTCTCGAAGCGCGCGTTATTTTGCTGTTAATTCGAGCCCGGTGTCTCGAGAACGTGTCCCATTTGTGAGAGTACGCAAGTGGACCGGCGCGGCGTTCAGTCAGGAACGCGCGACAGGTTCAGGTGTGTCCGAGAGCGCGGTGTTCCGTGGCACACAGGCGCACACGTACGCGTTGCCGGAGCGCAGCGGGCCCGTGTGTAAGAGAAAGACGCGCTCGGCCAGCGGTGATTCCATTCACTGATTGAAATCTTCGTCCATTTGTCACTGTCAAGAAGGTGGCGATAGCCTCTCTTCTCTACCGTTCGCTCTCCCTCCTTCTCTTCCCGGCGCGTCATCTCTCCCTCGCTCCCGTCCCGCGCGGACTGCCCACACGCTGCTCAATACCCGATGCCATTATTATTTCAACGCGAGTCCGTGTGCCTAACGACCAATCGACGCGCCGGATATTAATTTCTTATCGATTTTCCCGTGCCGGGCCACTGATCGAGCGGCTCGTCGGAGCAGATCCGGAGCGTACCCGCCATTTTAACGATCCGCGGACGCGATTACGCGACGGTGCACACCCCGGGACGACGTCGTCCCCGCGAGCCAATAACAGCCCGCGCCGGTTCTCCCCGAGCGAAACCAATTATACACGGTATTAACGTTATCGGTATAATTATGATTTGTCACCGGCCGCGACTGGACGCGCCGGAATCCGGCCGACTTCTTTACCATTGGCACGGACCCGGTGATTCATCGGCGATATTTCTTCGACGCGAATATACGCTTGCTATTTGTAACCCGCTCGTGGATCAAGATCGCTGCGGGATCAGGTTTTTGGCGTGGCAAAAAATGGAATTTCGATTCGATGACGTGGTCGATCGGGTTGAACGAGTGTTACACTCACCTCGGGGGACGCGACGGTGATCCGACGTTGATCCACCGGGCCTTACACTGGCGAGACGAACCCACTGCCCATCGACTGTGACCTGGAACCATCGGATTCCAGTGTTATTCTCTTCTACGAGTTTCTAACTCGGTCATTCCAATGCTAATTTCCATGCAAACAATATCAATGTCTTTATATTAATACATTCCGGCCGATTCGGGCCTTCTTACTTTAACCAAATGAAACCTCCTTGTAAACGATACTCCTTCTCAACGAACAAACTATCAAACTGCCAGGATTTCGATACGAATGGTTCGCTTACCCTTTGTAGAACGGCTTAAACGCAGTGGTGGCCTCCGTGGCCGGTAGGCTGGCAGTGGTCTGGTGCTGATGCAGAATGGAGTTCTGCGCTGCCGGCGAGAAGTCCTTGTGCGGGGATGCCTGCAGCCTGGAGCTGAAGGACGACCCGCTGCTGGCGGAGCCGGAGCTCGTGGACAGGTAGCCGGTGGCGGCCGGGTGGCTAGCTCCGTACGGGTTAGGATTACCGTTGCTCGTCGCGTTGCCGTTGCCAGTGGTGCAGTAGCCAGCCGGTGGTGCCTGGATCACTCCATTCGGTGTAGCCACCTTCATGTTGGGCGGTGTCTGGGGTGGAGTGTCCGTACCAACCTCGGGAAACCCCGCCGCCGCCGAGGAGGACGCGCTCGATGTTGACCCGGACGAGGAGTTCGGGTTGTAGTGCAGCTGGCCGCCGGACGAGGACGACAGGAAGCCACCGTACCTCGTGGCGGCGCTCGAATACGGCGCGGTCGCGGCCGCGGAAGGGCTCATCGACGCGGAGGACGGTAACGCGAACGAGCTGAGGTTCCCTCCGCCGCCGCCGGCACCGGCGTTGCCGCCGCCGCCCGCGGAACCGAGCCAAGGTTGCTGGGAATGATGGTGGTGTCCTTGGTTCGCCAGGTGATGCTGCTGCTGGCCGTAGTGCTGTTGATGGTGCAGGTGGTGGTACTGTTGGTGGTGAGGGTGGGAAGGTGGCGGCGGCGTTTTGCAGGCGGCCGTGTCCGCCAGGGACCAAATCTTTGGCTTGGTCGCGGGTATCGGCACGCCGGCCGCGCTGCAGTCCGACTTGATGCCCTCGTCCTTCAGATGGTCCTCCCCGGCGTACCCTTGGTGATGGTGGTGATGGTGCTGCATCGCGTGATGAAAGGGATGCTCGGTCCGCCGTGGGTCCTCCTCGAGGTCCAGGTCGTCCTCGTCGTCCAGGTCCTTGTCGTGCTGCAAGTGCTCCGCTTTCACGTGCCTCATCGGCTCTGCAAACACACGGTCGCCGGCAATTTAGTAAATTGCGCTCGCCGGGGAGGCTTGATCTTGTAAAAGGCGTACGCTTCTTACGCGATTATCCTGCGGATAGACGTTCGACTGAGGTTTAGTACGTTTAGTGGAACCTAGGTGTTCTTTAATCCTAAAGATGTAGAGATTTTATTGCTGTAGAATCGACGAAAGTTTTCTAGAAGAAAGTCCCCTCTTTCGTTTCGCTCCAATGATTTTCTATGGGTTGAACGCGGTCTACGAGAACACACCGAATCGTTAAGGGTTAAACGCAGACGACGTGGAACGGGAAACGTTTTCCGCGAGGCTAATAGAAAATTCAGTACGGTCAAGGGTGGTGTATCGCGTTTCGTAGGTCTCGCGCACCCCCCGGGCGAACGTCAGAATTAATGGTTTATAATCCCTGGTGTGAAAGCGAGATCCACGCGAAAGTCGGTGTATCGGAGCTGCGAGGGATCGACCGGGCTGCCGGTGAAACGGTAGGAAGGAGTCTTTTCCCCTGCGTGGCCCCTTACACAGTTAAGCTGTAAGGGATGCTGTGAAAAAAAGGGAGCGGAGCCTTCAACCACTTTGAGGCGCGAGAGATTTTAGCTCCCCCTCGAGGCAGAGAGAGCCGGACGGGGGAGAATAGCGAAGCTGTATTCTCTTTCTCTCTTTCCCTCGGACGCACCCTCGTCTTTCTCTCTTTTGCTCTCCGTTTCTCTCTGGCGAGTCTCTCGGGGCGCTCTAGGATCGTCCCAAGCGTCTGCCAGCTAGCCAGCCAGCCAGCCATCGAGCCGAGCCAGCCAGTCAGTCAGGGGTGAGAATTTCATTAAGAGGTTCGAATGAGTCGGCAGAGGGTTTACTTGATGGGTCGTCAAGCGATAATTCCCAAGCTAGAAGGGGCGGCCAACCCCCGCGAGAAAGAGAGAGAGAGAGAGAGAGAGAGGCACGGCGAACGGGATGGACGAGACCGGGAAAAGAGAGAGCTGCAGGGAAACGGAGAGTTTAGGTTTAGGGTGCGCGCAACCCCCTTATAAAGGGAACCTTATGGGCCAACTAAATAGATACCACCGTCGAGTCCACAAGTGGCTCTTTAACTTTTGACCCCCTTTTATCAGACGTTAATCTCATAATCTTCGCGCTGGCCTGTATCTCCGCGTGGGATGCGAATTGCGCGGCTTAAATTTCCAAGTTTCGGGGTGCGCGTGCGATTCAACGGTACCGCAAGATCGCGTTTACATTCGCGAATAAGAAAAGCACCGGCGGCGTGCTCGAAAAACTGAACGGTACGCGTCGAGTGTATAGCTCGCCGGAGGACGGACCCCAGCAACCCTCGCGTACTCGTGAGCGTCTGAAGTGACCGCCCTCCGCCGGTCAACATGGAAATTCATGAGGGTTAAGAAAGCTCTTGAATTTGGTAAACCCCGGCAAAACCTGCCGCGTTACTCGGAGTGCTGTTGTCCGAGGTATTTTTAGCGACTCTCGTGATGAACGACTTCGGATCGAGACTCGATTGTAATACAATGAGACGCGATAAATATGAAACAATAAGATTTTCTATACTACTAAAATCCGCTCTCCCTCTCGACAAAGAGCATCGCTGTCCAACGAATTTAACGAACTTCTTCTCTACTCAACAGTCAACCGTCTTTTAAAACAATCGAACATAGGCAGCGAAAGACTGTTCCTCGATCCCATCGAACACAGCCTCCTCCCGAAACGCCATGAATAGCAGAAAAACTTCCACA
Organism: Nomia melanderi; assembly: GCF_051020985.1. Taxonomy (NCBI): domain Eukaryota; kingdom Metazoa; phylum Arthropoda; class Insecta; order Hymenoptera; family Halictidae; genus Nomia; species Nomia melanderi. The sequence continues at coordinate 17,537,022 of NC_135005.1, forward strand.
GTCTAACCCAAGATCCTCCCCAACGGTCCCAGTCCCAATCCCCGGCAAGACCACCGAAAGCCCAGATATTCATACGCGATCACAAATCACGAGCCGTCCGTGCGAACACCAGCGACGCCGGAATAGAAAACAAATCGGTTTCGTGCGGGCTCCGGTCGTCTGGATTTTCAGAGGGCTTACTTCCGAGGCAGTCCTTTAAAATTACGAGGCATCGCGGGACGCGCGTCACGCAGCCCGACGCAACACCTAAATGTCCCGAATCGAAGGGGCCCCGGCTAAGGGATGGGAACAACGGAAAGAGCGAGGGAGAGAGAAAGAGGGAAAGGGAGAAAAGAGGACGGAGAGAGAGATGCACGCTCGGAGGAAGAGGAGCAACGGAGAGGAACGATATTGGCCAATGTGCGGTGGGGTAATGGTGGCCATAGGAGGGTCCGTACCATTCGTCTCGCCGCGGGCGCCGATACATCACCGTACCTCGAACCACCGGCTCTCCGCCGTGTATCTATATACATCCGTCCACCACGTGTATATACATTTATTTGTATGTGTACACCATATATATACACACGGAGCCCGTGGCACGGAGAGTATATGGTCCTACGGATGGCTACTCGGGCGCACCCTCTGCCTCTCGCAGAGAGAGAGAGAGAGACAAGCTCAGGGAGAGGAAGGTCCGCGCGCGCGCGAGATCGCCCGCGCGAGCGAGCGAGCGAGTCGCAGTGCACACACCCCACGGTGAAAGCGTCGGTTGCGCGCGAGCGTGTGGACGTGCGCGCGAGGCCACGTACCCACCAATACCCAGGAACCGGGCCGGTCCACCGGGGGACCAAACCGAAGGCCATTAATCTCTTCGCGCGGCAACCCGCAACCCGTCACTGTGTTTACCCACATGTGAACCATTATGTCCGCCTCCGCGATATAGACCCCGACACACGCAGCCCGGCCTCGCGAGCGAATTTCTAACTCGCCCGTTTCCGGCCGCTCGCCAAAACGCCTGAATAAGTAGCCTATCGAGCGATGGGAGAACCGACCGGCCGGCCGGTCGGCCGCTCGTCGCATGGGCGCGGCGATATTTCGGACGGCCGGGGAACGGCTGACTCCGTAATCGAATTTACCGGGACAAATTTACCGGATTGTGCCGGCCACTTTGCGAATCACCGCCCGGAAGGCGGAACGCGGCCACCTGGGCCTGACGCGAGACGAATAGGCTGCCCTCCGAAATGACGAGGACTTTCTTCTGACGGAGGAGGTTTATTTTAGGTGTTGAAGCTGTTCGGTGCTCCGGAATTACCTGCGATTGGAGTTCTTTCTTTTTTTTTTTAGCGAGGATGCTGGATTAACCAGCGCTCGCCGCGAGCACGATATTCTACCCGACGAACGTGCCAAGGCAAACATTTCGAGTCTCACCGATACTGGTAAGTTTGACGCGTTTTCAACGGTCTATAAAGATTCGGAGTAGTAAAGGGTGATATTTACGAGGGGGATGAAGCATAGGCGAGTCGTTTCGGAAACGAAGAAACATCGACGATGTTTGGATAGTGCCGGATTGTTTTGCTTCGCCTTCGATGAGCGATTTGCGCAGCTGTGTACGACAACTGGAACATTCGCGCGACCGGCTACTCCTTTCTCATCTCATTAAAGAGGAACGTGAAAACACGGGGCAAAGATGTGTCTCCTTAAAACAGTCTCATTCGCGTTAGAAAAAAGATTACTCCTGGCGGAGAGCTTCATGGAACCCTCGTGTATCTCAAATATTTGTCTCCGCGGCAGGAAAATCGATGAAGTCCCTTCTGCCCGAGAATAACTAGAATTCAATGGGGTCTGGATGAAGAAGTATTTATCGCGAATAACGCGAAAGGTTGTAGGAAAGTTTGTCGTCGCTGTTCCGACGGACCGAATACGTCGAAGCAGCTACACGTCCATGGAAATTGCTAGAAAATACAGATATTCGAGGATCCGAAGGTGATCGGGACATCTCAGCCGCATAATCGTCTCACCGGGAATTTATATTCATCGGAATGTTGAAATGTTTATTGGTCGCGAGTCGAGTCCGTTAGAATACGCATCCAGCGCGACTGGTGCGTTGTTGTGAGCCCGAACGGATGGTTGCGCAATATCAGAAACGCCGTCCGATGGGCATTCGATATCGGGGAAACTGGTCACGCGAACCGGCCTATACACGCTACCGGCACGCCGGGTCGAGGAGAGATCGGTATGTTTTCGCGGGCGGGTTCACCCTCGCGGCAGGTTCCGTGGTATTGCACCGGCGCGCAGCAACTTCCATCGAAACGTCGGTAATTGGCCCCCGCCGCCGCCGCCGCCGCCGCCGCCGCGTGCCTTCGACCTTTCGGGACGGTTGTTGCGAGCATTCTTCAACGGAGGAAGATGCATGGAGGACATGTGAGCGAATCGGTAGCCGCGGTACTCCGTTTAATCGGTACACGCGTGCAACGATTATTGACTAAACTTGGCCCGTCACGCGGAGACATAGTTCTCGTTCGAACCTCTCCGCAAACTGCTTCGCGAGACGGCTGAGCTACGAGGGGACCCGAGGTGCTCGGAATAATTAGGGGATCGTTTATTCGAATGACTTTCTCTTCCCGAAGGTAATTAACCTGTTCCGCGCGCGTAATGTCTCTATGATATCACGGCTCAGTTATGCCCGGATTGCGGATGTTATGCGTTTATATCCTACGAGACTGTGGAAAACCGAACGCCGCTACACGGTCGACCAATTTTAATGGGCTCTTTTGCTTTATTTGGATCCCCATAAAATTCTGAATGGAGTATTCTTATACGAGATTAAAATACTGTATTTGCATAAATATCCGCGACGTCCGATTACGATGTTAATCGGTTGAAAACGTTCGGCGGCTTTCTACGAGCAAATAAATCTGGTTCTGGTTTATTACAAATGTTTTGCCTGGCCGAAGGACGTTATCGGGGAAGGATTTGGAATCGAAAACGAACTCTAATAAAACGGCATCGAGGAAAAAGTTCTTTTATGATTCGAGCCGGGATCATGACGAACTAGTATGCTAATAATGGCTCGGCATTATTTCCGAGAAGGTTCGCGCTTTAATGGGATTCCTCGTCGCGATTCTTTTATTTAATTGGCGCGCGTCGAGGAGCCGCATGAAACATTCACTCACCATTTTCTTCGAGGCCCCTCCTCGCTTCCTCGCCGACCCTATCGCCCTGATTGTCCCCCGCGAGGTCGTCTTTCTCCTTGTTATCCTCCGAGTCCGTGAGAACCGCGTCGTCGTCGTCGTCGGTCTTGTTCTTCGGCTCCCAGGTCATCTTGTTCTCTTTCTTGAGGCGCCGCCGCGCGTTAGCGAACCAAGTCGAGACCTGCGTCAGCGTCATCTTCGTGATAATCGCCAGCATGATTTTCTCGCCCTTCGTCGGGTACGGGTTCTTCTTGTGCTCGTTCAGCCAGGCCTTCAAGGTCGCCGTCGACTCCCTCGTCGCGTTCTTCCGCCGCGCGGCTAGGTCGTATCCAGCCCCGTATCTGAAACATTCGTTTCGTATAATCTCGACAACCGCACGAACAGCTCTTTACTGCCTCGAACGTTCCTTTTCCTAAACCATCTCTCCCCTCCCATCTCGTTCACAAATCGAGCAAAATTCAGATGGAAATCAACTTTCCCTATCAATCGAACCCTGTATTCCACCGTTATCCTTTCGATCTCTACTCTACTACTTCCTTCTACTCGCATCACCGAATTATTCCCATATTTTCCGAACAACACCGGAATGATCCGCGATACTCCGGTACTCGGCCGATCGCGTACGCTGAAAGGAAAATCGTCCCCCGCCAGGAAAACCGTCTCCGTTCCAGCCACACGAAAAACGTAATCATTGTTCAACATTTGTCGAGCCGGGGCACTCCACTCGAAAAGTGGTATCCTGTCGAGGGTGCGAATTCCCCGCAGATTTCGGCGAGTCCGAAGTGCTCGGCGAGAGAGAGAGAGAGAGAGAGAGAGAGAGAGACCCCGGCCTCCTAGATTCGTCCCCGCCGCCCCACGACTGTTCGCTGGCATCGCCACCCTGCTTGCCGGAGCATCGAACCCTCCGGGATAAGGGGCGACATCCTACTGGGTCGAGGGTGATACTCCGGCAAATATATACGGAGAATAAACCCCCAGCGGCGGCGTGATTCCATCGAGCAACCCCGGCACTCACTCGCCGTAATGGCGATTCGATCGATCCCCTCCTCCCACTCGCCGCCCCGGTCTAGCTTCGCGTTCCTCGCTCCCTTCCGCGCCGCCCGTGTCCTCCCTATTGGAGAACCCCACGCGAGGGTGTTATAGGTATGTACTATTATATACCGGAGCCTAAAATACCTATCGACGATCCATCGGCCGTGGAAGGGTGCCACCGGCGGCGTCGACGGTGGCGGTACCGATGTTAGAGGCACCGGTTACCGACGACATTGTTGCCGAGCCGTGACGCGCGCGACCGGACGAAACAGTCGAATCGAGAAACATCTAATGAAAACGATGTTTCGGGACGGTTCGCTCGACGGCAGTTAAGCTTTTATTAGCAGGTCTCGGTCGTAGCGGAGAGACGAGTGGGACTTTCGTTCGAGGAACGGAGAGGGTTGTAAAGGATGACACTGTTGTGGAGAGTTAGATTCGAATGTTAGTTATATTTTGTATATTTTCTGGGCGTCCTTTGGAGACGCGTCGTCTGATTTGTTGGGGTTTGATGAGTGGTAAGAGGATTGTAAAATATGCAGATCGCGGGGGGACTGTTGCGAAGAGTTCGGAAAGCGAATAGAGAGTGCGGATTAAGGTGACACCGTATATAGAAAAGGAGACACGTCGGAAGAGAGTGAGCAACCCTCGATAAACCGCGCGAAAATCGAATTGCCGGGAAGGGTATAAACGGCGTTTTAACAACGGGTAGATTATTAAAAGCGACAGTGGCTCGAGACACCGTGGAATCGAACAAAAGGGAACGTCGCGTTTTATCGCGGCCCATAAATTGACGAGAAGAACGCGTCGTAATTTGGCGGTCGCGCGGGGACTCCGAGATAAATAAGCGTCCCCGAAAGTGGCGGTCAATACCGTCGAAAATTTTACGGCCGGTTTCTCCGTTTTGCACGGTGAATCTATCGTGTTTTACGTCCTCGCCCGACGAGATCATCAAAAGATCCTTTTTACGCGGGGCACGAGTTTATTCAAATGGAGACGTTTTCCGCTTCTAAATCGCGCTTTACGATCGCGGGGGCCATCGGGGGCCGATTCCTCTGTTCGGCCGCAACAAATGGCCCGATGAAATCTTCCGTCTCGGGCTATAAGTTTAGACGTGATCTAATCTCGGCGTTTCACCGCCGCGGAACGACCCAACTATCCCCGAAAATATCGCCGGGCGTTATGTCGACAATGCCACTCAATTTGGAGCTCGCCGAGATTCCGGCGAGCCGCGACATTGTCGCCGCGCCGCGTCGTAACTCGTCGACTAAACGTTCCCCTTTATCGGAATACCGCGTTCGAAAAGAAACCAACCCCGTGTACCTGTGCGTATCGGGTGCGCGAGGCGGCGCAAACGAATTAGGGAACCGTCCGAGGCGAGAGTAGACGGTAAATCGAAGGAAAACCGGCCGATTAGGTTCCCGCTTTCGCTCGGGGAACACAGAGGATCGCGTAATTCCCCTCTAGGAATCCATCCCCGACTACCCGCCGACTCCGTCGTTACTGCAATCCACATCCAAGATTGCTGATGACCGCGTCGATGGGGATGAAGAAGCCAGCAATCCGAAGGAAGCGGACTCGTGGAAGTTCGAGGACGTTTCACCCTCTATTAAACCCCCTCGGACAAGGGAAAGGCGGCCGCCGAGGCTCTCGTACCTCGCCAATAAAATCAGCCTCTTTTCGCTTGTACCTCCTTGCTCTCCTCCTTCGTCGCCGCCGCCGCTTCCTTTTTCCTCCTCGCGAAGAAAACCGCCGATCGATCCGGATTGTTCGTATCTAATGACGGGTACAGTTGGCTCCGGGGAAGCTGTCCGTTTCGCGGGTGTCGGATAGATTGATCGTTTCTCGGGAGATTGCTGATAACGAATTAGACGAGGAGAAAGTATCCGTACTATTAGCCAATTGGAATTGATTCGACATTCCACGACGAGGCGCGGTATCGCTTGGAACTAATCGACGAGACGTAAATCGAGAAACAAAGCTACTTTGTTTTAATGTTTCACACGATCATGCATCGTAGAAAGCCTTTAGATTTTTGCTGTATCGAACCAGGCGACCGGGAGTCGCCTAGAAGCGCAAAGGATCGATAAGTCTCCTGTCCCGAGGATCACGGAAGAAGCGTCGTGGAAAATTCCTGCTTGCCGAACGTTGCAACACGCGTGTATCGAATTCATCGCGCACCCTTCAAATGATCCCGCATCTCGAGCCCGTTTATTAGCCCCCGAGGGGCAGACGGAGTAGTTATCCGTCAAACGAAAACACACTCGAGCGTCCGACGATCCCATCCCCCGGCAGGCAGAGTCGGGCGAGCGTCTCTGCGAAACTCCGGGTCGCAATATATCAAAATCACGGGGAACGGGAATACGAGCCGGTAGGCCGGGCCGGGCCTCTTTGTCCGAAGGCAGCGACGAGTCAATATAAAGTTGCGAGGGCCGTTTCGGACGGCAGAAACAGAACTCGTTCCGCGAATGGCTCGGAAGTTAGAAATTGACAGTCGGCCGGGCTCTGCGCCTCTAGATTTAATCGGCGATCCCCACCCCACCCGGCGAGCGGAGGCTGGTTCATTGATATGCGCAATTTCGACTGCCTCCCACACGCGGGGGCCGCGCAATTATCCGCACACACGAGGGCGCGCGCGGCGCGGCGAACTGCCGCGATTTACATACTAAGTGTGCCGTTGCGTGCCGCCGCGCCGGAGGATCGCTGCGGCCGGGGTGTATCGGCGTCGATCGTCTGCGGAGAGGACGCAAGTATCGTACACCGCTGAGGAGAAGTCCTGCGGAAGGAATGCGGTTCCGACTGGTCGGAAGTCGAAACAGTTCGCCTTTCATCTCGAGCATTCGCGGTTCTAGTCTCCTATTTGCAGGGAAGCTCGCGCGGAACGACGTAAAGGTTATCGAAAATAATGGCGAACGTTTCGAAGACTGAAACGCGCATGATTCAGCTTGCGTACGGATGATGAATTTCCTTCGAAAAGACGCGGAATTCGTTTCTACAGCTAATAATCCGTTCGCGAAACGCGGCGCAACGCTGCCTCGCGGTGTTATCAGCGATGCATAGTATGCAGCGGAGACGCGTGTACGCGCGGAGCAATGCGATGCAGATGCGGACGCGACCGGTAACGACGAAAGCTCGCGCCCCGTGTACCCCGAGGCTTAGATCTTCGGCGAACCACGATCCCGAGGTTCGTAAAACTCCGCGACACGGTCTTATCGCCGAGTCCGTCGCGATCGCGCCGGGACCACGCTCGCGAGGAATCCCGGCTGCGTGGGTTCCACGGACTGCACTCATCGATCGGCGAAATCGGGACCGTTCCCACCTGGTCACGGACTCCGGCTCTCTCGATCCTCCGATCGGAATTTAACGGGGACTTGTAAATCTCCGGTACGGTTACTCGACGATCGTCCACGACCGGCCACGAAAAACGCCCCGTGGAACGAGAATAGGCGCTGTCGTGGGAAAAATCGACGGTTATAGGGAACGTTGGGAATTGAGTGCCGGGAGTTCACGATAAATGCTCGTAACTTCGGCCCGAAGATTCGGGATGCCGGTGTTTGAGAGTCGAGTATCGCTGGTTCTTAAACGTTTATAGTCTCCTCGTTGCGTCCCGATACCGAGCGGAGTTCGAGGATTTTAAGTTCTCGTCGTTCGATTTCGTCTGAGTTAGGAAGACCTATCGCCGATCACTCGCTGTAGAAGGAAGGGACTTTATATCCGTGGCAAACCTACGGTTACCCTCTTCGATCGATCCGATATATACATTCGAAATATTTTCTCTTCTCTCGATTATATTCGATAGGACAGCGATTAGAAATCAGGAAAATTCGAAGCACTCTGAAAACCTCTTCGCTCCGCGCCAAGAGGAAACGAGCTCCGGTGGCGGACAGTCTCACGGGTCGGAATTTTTCCCTGGTTCCCGGGCGAAGCGCCGCAGCTGCGCGAATCGGCCGACAAATATTCGCTCTCCGGCGATCGTGGACCGTTCGCGGTGCATTTGAGCGTCGTTGGCCGCCGGTAACGGAGACGAAAATGTACGCAAATTTAGAAACGGTGGAACGGCGAGGCGGAGAGAAGAACGGGCGATAGAGGGAGAGGGAGGAGCATAGGAGAAGAGGGTGGGAAAATAGTGGAGAAAAGAGAGAGAATCGTCGAATATCTCCGGTAGAGGTAATAACGAGAGCGAGCGAGCGTGCGGCGGGGGCGGAGGCCAGAGACGAGCGCGTAATACTAGACACCGGGGCCACTCGAGCGACTCATTAGGGGCTTTGCATATGGTGGCGTCAACCTCGAAAGGTTAACCAATATTGGCAGAACGCGCGTAATTACGTCCTCCGGCCTCGTATAGCCGTGTATATAGCTCCAATAGTTACGCCCGGTCCCGGATGTGCAAACGTTTCCTACCTACCAACGTACCAACCGAGCGACCAAGCCAACCAGCCGACGTACCTTGCTCGCACCACGCAACCTACCGCCGCGGCGTGGCTCGTCTGCTGCGCTGCTGCATCCAACTGACCCGCCCCCTCCGTGTAACTGCATTCGACTCCCTGCATTCGAACGACAACTCGCCACCTCTTATCTAATCCGAGCCGTCTCCTCTTCTTTCCGCCGATTGTCGCGCCTCGTTCCCCGTCGCGGCCGACGATCACGGCCCTTCACGCCCCTCTCCGAGCAATTACCGTCCACGAGGAACGATGCTACTTGATTTTGCGATGCAAACGCGCGCGCGGCTTCTCTTCCGCCATTATCTCCGACGATTTAGGCAACGGTCGAACGCTCGAGTACGTTCCGATGCGAATAAAATGGAACAAGTAGTCCCCGACCTCGTTACTGTTTGCGAGAGACGCTGCTCGGTGCTCCATTGTATCCAGTAATTTCGAAACAGTTTTAACGAATTCCTTTTTAAGGGAGGCTAGAGAACAGTTATCCCCTAACGTCGAGGGCTAGTGGTTTATGGCGGTGCTAGTCGAAGCCCGGGATATACTGTTTTCGTTCTAATTAGGCTCTCCGAAAGCTTACCTGGGCCAGCGACGTATTGTTTTTCCCCGGAGATCGGGGCAGGCGATAGAAATCGAGCGGCGTTCCACCGATTTCCCCGTCGAGATTCCTATCTCGCCGGACAGTGTTTGTCGCGTCGCTGTACCTTCCGGTATTACCTGCGAGCTTCCGCGTTGCTAGAGGCTTTCAGGAATTTTTCAAAACAGACTTATCCGCTCTTAGCGCGGGATTAGCTCGTCGACTTATACAGGGTGGTCTTCCAAACAAGTATAATCCCGAGGAATGCGATCGAAATCGTGCCCGAGAATAGCGAAAGGTTGTTTTCCGAACGTGTCGTACAACGATCTTTCGCCTCTTTAAAGTGTAATTAGCTTCCTCGGAGTCCGCAACAAAATTCAACGAGCGTTCTATGCGCGCGTGTTTGCTATACGGTGGACCTCTCCGTTTGTTCCAAGATGTAAGAGCACACCACCTTTCAACGAGCTCTTACAAATCGCGTGTCGTCGCTATCGACGGGAATTAAATCGACTCGCCTTTGAACTTTTGGCACAGAACCTAACAACCGCTCTGTCCACGCTTGTCACGAGCACCGCCAAGAAAACCGACTCTGGGCGAGCTGACCTTTACCGAGTAATCGAATTACCGATAACTGTCCGCGACCACCGAGCAAAAGAAGTCGGCCTCTCCGCGACGTGATAGAAATTTATGTCTCAATTGTTTTCACCGCGATTCGCGTCCGACCCGCGCGCATACCCCGGCCACAGAATAAAACTGTATCGTACGCGGAGTGAAAGCTTCGAAAGCTAATTGAACGCTGCTCGCTTCGTCCCGATATCTCGTGATCCCGAAGGAGACGCGCGAATTACCGGATTACCAAGACGGGCGGAGTAACGATTTTCATTCGCTCTAAGTCGCCGGATAGACACGTGTTCCGGCGGTCGGCGCTCCGATAAAAATGTCGATAGCGGGAACGGTCCATTAGCCATCGATCTCCGGTTTTTTTGCCCGTTCCGCGGGCATTGTTCGGTTAGAGGGGGGTCACGAGATTTTTCTTGCCGGTGCAGGCGCGCCGTGGATGGCAGGAGAAAAATCGAGGCGGCAACCGGTCGACCGACGACCCGCTGGAAAAAGACCGCGTCGCGGCGAGTTTCACGTACCCATAGCAGACGTCTGTATCTTACGCTCGGGTAAAAAGCGGTACCTCCGCATTTGGGTCAGAATTGAGTTAGCTCGGGCACGGCGTTCGACGGTGTCCCGCGTTTCATCGCCTAACACTGCCGAGGAAAACGCACGGCGACCGGCGCAGCTCCGGTTCCCGTGGTCCGCGAGCCCTGTCCGAGGGAGAAGTGGTAATTGACTCTGAGACAATTAACGTACGCCCGTATAAATATTCATCGGAGCGCGGACCGACCGCCGAGATTCCGATCCTCTTCCACCGCGGTGTTCCTCCAAGGAGGTCGACGGTTTTCCGACGAAGGATCCTTTATTCAACGCGTCACTTTTCTGCCCGCGGCTGAAAAAACGGGGAATCGAGAAGGGACGGGAGCGAAGGGGGACGCTGGATCTTCGTGAAAAATGGCGCGAGCGAATGGGGAAGCTTCGGGGAAGGAGATCTTCGCCGTGTCCGCATCTGCGACGTTTCAGCCCGTTTCGGTGAAGCTTCGGCAAGCGTTTGAATCGATTCGAGCTTGAAACGGGGGGAGAAGTTATCGAGGCTTCGTATGACAGAAAATCGAATGTCGCCTACACTTACGTGTTTGCGTAAAATTTCGAACGGCCCGATTCCAGGAGAAAAAAGAGAAACGATCGATGAACGCAACGCCCGCGTCGAGAGCCGAGCCATCCAAGGCGCACGCACGATTTCCCAGAGCAGAAGGAACAAAACCAGGTCGTCCCACACCGGCGGAAGGTATATCGACGAGCAATTAAGAGCTGGCTTCGAAAAGAACGGGCCGCGGGTTCGAGGAGAGGCAGCGTCACGGAAGAAAGGAGACAGACTGGATTCCCAAAGGAGGCGGTCAGCGGCCGCGGCTAACGACGCATTTCTCATTTCCCGTAATCAGAACGTACCCGTCGGCCTCGGTTTTATAACCGGCCGCCCCCGGGTTTTCGTCCGGAACTCGCGGCGGAACAATGGGCGTCCCGTCGACGACGAAAGTGACGTCGCGCGGCCGGTCCGCGACGGGCAGAGAGAGCGGAGAGCTCCGGATACGAGACAAACGCGGAGGGATGAAGAGGCCGAGAGGGCTGTCGTATTATTAAGCAAGTAAATTAATAGAGGCTCCGGGAATGGAGCGAAGGGTGAGCGCCAGAGAGAGGGTGGATTCCGCGATAAACAATGCCCGCAGAGTCCGGAGTTTTGTACGCGGCGGGCGCACACGCGTTCCACGGGGGAGGAGGATCCGTCCGCGAGAGGGTGGCGGCGGCGGCGGCGGCGGCGGCGGCGGCGTAGTCGGAGCAGGGTGAACGGCGGAGAATCAAAGTCCGTGCGTGAGCTGGACGCGTAGGTACGCGTGAACGCCGGAGCGTGTTTGTGTGGACACGAGGGTTGCTAAGCAAAGTAAGTAAAGCACCTGTGGGAGCTGGCTCGCTTTCGAGGGTGGAAGGAGGTCGCCAGAGGTAGCGAGCGAGACGGGGAGAGGGAGGGCTGGAGAGACCGAGTAGACAGACCGAGGGACATCGCAGGCCGGACAGAGACGGAGGAAGGAAGGAGGGAGAAAGAGCGGAAAGAGCCAGCGAGACAGAGCTATGGAGGGGGGCAGAGGGAGAGGAGAGTATAGAGCAGAGGCCTGGCGAACAGGCGAGCCAACCCCGGGAGGAAGCCAATCAATAAACTCACTCACTCGCTCTCCTACGGAGAGAGACCTACTGCTCTCCCTACGCTCGCGATGCGACTATATATACAGGCAACCTGGAAGCCTCCATTACGTACGCCCACTCCGGCTGCCTACAGCCATTTTGTAACCGTTCGCCGTGCACGGTTTCTCTCGAATCTCGCTCGGTGCCCTCTCTCATCCCCCTCGAGACCCCGAGGAATCGAGAGACCGTTTCTCGTTCGCCGATGACGAGAGACGGAGAGCAAGCCCGGCGAGGAGGGAACGAGAGGAGAGACAGAGCGGCTCGGCGAGATCAAAGGAGAATCCGAGAGGCAGCGTGCGCTTCCTCCGGCCTCGATATTGAATTCCCCGTCCGCCGTTTAGCGATTTTTATCCTATCGGGGAGAGCTGCTCCCTTCTTTATCCAATCGTCGATCCCGAGATTGGAAACGGTCTATGAGCATCGCGTGTGAAACGCGATATGAAAATACGGGGCCGCGGATTCCGGCGCGGCGGTTGAAACAAAAACGGACAGCAGGAACGGGAAAAGGGTTCCGGAGAAGAGAGGAGGCAGGGGATTCGGGATTTACGAGGGACGAAGAAAAATCGAGGCGGGCCAAGTGTTTCCAATTACGTCTAGCGACGAAAATCTGTGTCGATGTCTCATTTTGTCAACGGCACGCGACACGTGGTCCTCGAAAATAGCCCCGTTTCCCACGAAAGCGGCCCGCGGTTTCGGCCACCGCCGCTCCCAGCCCGGCGCCGGGTTCCCAATTAGGCATTATGCGGGTTACCGGGTCGAGCCCCGGTTTTTCCGTTTCGTTATTTCGTCCGTGCCGCGAAACGATCCCTCCACTCCACCCCGCGACTAGACCGTCGCGTCCCGTCGCTCGTAAATTCGTATAAATTCCCTCGATAGTCGTGACCGTGCAGCGACCGGCTCTCTTTTTTCGTATCTACGGCGCTGCTTTTTTTCTTTTTAATTTTCATTCCGCCCCGATAAATGATCGTTCCCCCGTTCTGGCAGATTTTGATATATCGGCCGGTGTATCGCGGCGAACGAGCGAGCGCTACCGAAATAAATTCCCGTCGTAAATTCGCCCGTCAGCTTTTTTGTCCGCGCTGCCATTATTAATCAAAACAGCGGGCCAGCAACGAAAATACGCGGAACGCTGCCAACGGGAATCACTTGGCTCCCCGATACAATGTTTACGGGGTCGGCGTGTGTCGTCCTAAGTGACGACCTCTTCAACGGCGTCGATACGCCCCCGCGCCGCCCTCCCGCGCCGCCGACGCCCCCGGCCCGCGGCAAGATGAAGTACAAGGGTCCTCGTGTTGACAGCACCCTCGTAACTCTTATCCACGGGCAGGAAGAACGAGCATCCGGTTTGCTCGTCACCCTTCTTACGGATTAATTGTCGCCTACCTTGGCTGAGCGTCGCGCGTTGCGCAGTTTTAAAGGCTGACGGGGACGAATGGGATTAAGCGGGCGGAGGTGTTGTTGTCTGTGGAGGTGACGACGATATCGCTGACTTTTACACGCGTTGCTTCACTTGTAACTATCTCGACCCGTTTCGCCTGTAGTTCGGCTCGTTTGACGTTGACTGACCGTTCTAACTGCGACAGTCCCCTTCGCGTACGTGCAACGAGAGATTCTTCGGGATTTGCGGATTCGATCGTGATATTTAGGTTGCTAGACTCGCGATTATTAAACGACAATTGCTCCGACGCGAGGAAGTGATCATTCAATGTCCCCTCGAAACTAGATTTTCCAGGCTTCGTACAACCCCAACGCCCCGACGGACGGTCTAAATGCGAGAACGACTCGTATAAGAATATTTCTCTTTTACAGGTCGTTCGGAACGCGACCGTCAGCCAGAACCGGCGATCGTCTTTCCCACGTAGGCTTCAACAGGCTAAAATTGGCTGGCCCTGCGGTTACGAAGATATTACGGATTCGCGATAACGATAACCATTTCTGACGGGATATGTGTAGCGAGTGCGAGATCGTGACTCCTGTTTTAATGGCGGCACTGAACAGCACCGTCGACGGGGTAAGGGATGCGTCTGTGCGCGTGTGTGTGTGCACGTGTACGTCTGTCGGGGATAGAGAGTAGAGAGCGGATGGTGGTTTAATCTAATGGAGCCGAGAGACCATGAAACCTGGTGATAAACTTACCCGTAGGCGGCCAGGGTTGGATCGTAGGGGTAGTAACCCGTGGCAGCAGGTTGAAGGGCGGCCGTGCCCCATGCAGCACCCATATCCGCCGTCATGCCCATCCCCGTCGTGTCCTTCAATCCGTACGGATTTCCCTGCAACGCGATCGAGCGATTGATTATTATGGGCGAGGGTGCAAATATAACCTTCCACCCTCTAATTCGAAAACTTACTTATCGTTACGTTTCACCGCATCCGCGAGGGGGATCGTGGAATTAATCGCGTTTTCATGGCGAATGTATCAATTACAATTCGGAGTATAGATTTAATCGCACGACTGATTCGTTTGGATGCGAATATAAGTATCCTCGGAGGTTTTATATTTATCCTTTCGTATTCCATCAGCGAAAATAGAAAACAGTTCAATCTCGGAGGACGAATACAGCCGCCTATTGGTTCTGCGGGTATTTATAAGCAGCGCAGTGACGGTTCTAAAATATAAAACGGAGATGATCCGAAAGAGCGTCGAAGACGCGGCACAATGTGTCTCCCGAGACGTATTCGTGCTCGCCATCGTTGCGATCGCTGACGAAAATATTCGGTATTCTACCGTTCTATTTAATCCTGTCGGATCGTCTGTCGGTGGCACGGATTTCGCTAGAACAAGCTTTAAAACGACCACTCGACCGTCCGCGATCGTCACCGGGAATGTCAGTCGTTGATTTAACATCGTCTAATCGTCTGCTAACACGATTTTACAATTGTACAGACCTTTCACGAGTGTGTTCGACGCAAGACACAGGAATGCCCGCCATTTGTTGAGATTCTACGCGCGACCGTAGTCAACACCTTTGCTCGTCCACTGGCAAGAGAAAAATCGTTAACTGGGTCGTTGCCAGTAAACAATGTTGCTCGAGAGTAGAGCCGCCGATCAGTCGCGTGTAGAGGGTGCCGCGAGATTAACAATTTTACAAGTATCCGGGTAACATTTCGCGCGACCGACAGTAAAATTGCAAATGCATGTACGTACACACGGTTCGCGTGTAATCAATTTGAAATCACTTTCGCTCCGAAGTTAATGCAATCTGTAACGACCTGTACAATTTGTAAGACGCACACACAGTCCCACGCAGATTCGCGTTGGTACAGCAGTTCCTCGAACCCGAACGCGTCCCTCAATCCCAGCGTCCCACTCGCGGCCGTGACGCAATTTATGCAAATACCCCGTCGAATTAAAATCGAGCGATCCGTCATCTGAAACGGCGATCTCTCGCGAACTAAACGCAACGGGGTCAGGAATGCGCGGATCAATCAAACCATCGGCGAATGACCGACGATTCCGTTAATCGAGCTACACCCACGAGCTCGTGTTCCACGAAAAAAAGACGACCGGCCGTCGTGCCAAACAGCCGTATCTTTTAACCACGATCTTCGTCGTTCCCTTCCTCTTGCATCGCGGCTCGCTTATTCTCCGGGAAATACGGAGAGTCTCTTACGAAACTCGAGTTAGCGATGAAACTTGCGTTAAATAATTTCAAATAATACCGTATAGTCTGATTCGAATAAGCTTCGGTCGGACACAGAATATTCATGAAAGCTAACGCGAAGCCGGGAAATGTAGTTCCAAAGTTCTCAACCAAAAATTAAGTGTGCTTAAAGCTCGCCGAAACTTTCTGGACATCTGTTAGCAGCGTGTCATCCGAGAGCAAAGCGAAAGACTCAAGTAGATATTCAGAGAAAGAGGAGTCCTTCCATTAAGAGCAACTAATTGAAAGATGCCACTTAGCGCTGTGTAATGAATTTCAAACAAAACACATAGAAACAATTAGACTTCTCGACTGAGTGGAAACTCGGTACCCCAACGAACATGTACGGTAAGCGAACTGTTCGTCTGTATTAACAGAAACGCGTACGTAACAGTAGAATCTTAATCCGTATCCTGTTGATTTCTATGCATCCGAGAAAACTTAAGGATTCAACGTTCCACAGAATGCACAAGTGTAGCTATTCGCAGCACCCGCTAAAAGAAGAGTATCAGAATCCTTCCCCAATTACATTCCCGAAATGTTCATTTCCATAATGATCCACAGCCCAACGCAGTTAAAATCATACAGAACTCGAGTCCATTCCAGACACGAACTTCCCAATCTTCCATCTTCACAAAGCCTCCGCCAAACTCGCAGTCTGCAAGGACACTCGCGAGTGCGCGAGGGTAAAAGGAGCATCGGCAGAAGTCGCTTGTTAACGAGGGAACGCAGCCAGCGCAGTCTCGACCGGATATGCACACCAAGGCGTCGAGGCAGTCGATGTTTCGAGGTGTCGCTACAAAGCGCATCATAAAGGCGGGCGGCGCGGCGGGTCGCGGGGGCGAGGGGACCGGTTCGAAGTGAAAAGAGAGAAGAAAGGCCAGCGAGGAGTTTTGGGGCGGAGGAAAAGCCGCGCTGCGCGGCGCGGTGCGGCGCGGTGCGGCGCGGTGCGGCGAAGTGGCAGCGTGCTCACGGTGGCTAATGGTAGCACAATGGGATATTATTAGAGCGAAGGCTTAGAGGCGTTTGGCGCCAGGAAGTTTCGCATTACAGAGATCGACGTCGACTACGGTCCTCTCCACAGGTAACCCCTCTCGACCCTTAATTCCCTTCTGGTCCCAACCCCTCGCTTCGGTTTCCGAATAAACCCCCTCTCGCTGGCCCCCCGAACGTTTTTTCTGTTACCTTCTTTTGCCTGTCGTCGAAAAAGGAGAGACGGAGAGAGGGAGGGAGGGAGGGAGGGAGAGAGTCCGAGGACCGGAGTTTCGCTCCTCTTTTTCCAACTTGATTTCTCCTCGGCGAGCGCCCTTTCCCCGGGAGCGACTTTAATGGCGAGCCACGGGTGGTCCAGCGTCGACGCCTCGGACTATTGTTACGACTGCAGAACGCGGCTCGGTCAGCAGCCGATTATACGAGCCGGGGTGCATTAAGGTAGCAATAAGCGTGCTCCTCGAGTTTTCTGAACACGTCCGGCAGTCCACGACCCGGGGCTCCGCCTCGATATACCAGTTCCATTCAAACGTTGACGAATTTTGGAGCGTACGCTGATGAGACACCGCGCGACGATCTTGGAGGTTCCGACGCGTGGACTTCGCAACGATGGCGCTGCGAGGGGATCGCGACGAGAGAGATTACCGGGGACAGTGTCTTTACAATTCAAGCGAGTTCTTTATTGTGCGCAATTATTTAGCACCGCGGCATTTCATTCGTGAAATTACTGGATGATTCATGTAAATAACAGTGTCCACGGATGCGATCTAAATTGCCTGCTAGTTAATATTTTACTTCTGGAAGGATTATCGGAGCTGGATCGACACTGCCGTGGATACAGTTCCCAAATAGAGCATTTGAAAAACGGAATTACGATCAGAAAAACGTCGGACTTGAGACATATCTATGGATCAGGACACGTGTGGAACTGCTTTTTTCGTGTATCGCGTTCCGACGCCGCAGTTCCGCGAACACCGAGGAGGGAAAACGTTTGTTGCAATCAAACCGGTCGGAATTAGAGATTCGAATTTCCGTATATTATCGCGGCGTTATCAGTCCGCGTCGCGCTTTTGCCGTGACGCACGGCGTCATACGTTTCCATCGAGGAAGATGCCGCGACTGATTATCGGCGAGCACGTGCACGCGCTCGTTGTATCGGGACGGATCGGGCTGCTTTGTGGCCGGCACGCACGCCGTCGGATACGTGACGACACGCGAAATTATTAAACGATGGGGTGGACTCGTATCAATTCGATTAACGGTAGATTCGAATAAACGCACGGTTTCTCTCCCCGGTTCGGTTTTTTCCGTTTCATTCGGCGGAACGATTCTCGACTCCCGGTGATGTCGCGATCGTTATTTCGCGTGGATGCTCGTGGAGGGGTGCGAAACGCTCGGCTAACGGGAGGGGGATGATGCCAGCGACCGTACTCGTGAAACTTGCGCGAATATTTCGAGTTTCCTTCAACTTGCCAACGTGAAATACGATATCACCATGTTCTATATTAATTCCGCATCGAATAGTCGATTCTATCGTTTCTTCGTTCGCTTTCATTCCATTTGGCTGCTAATCAGTTTTCCAGCGTACCATTTTCCAAATAGAGAAACTAGATAAGAAATCTCTAAACACATAAGCGTACATTGTATTCGCTGAGCAATAGAATATAAGTACTCCTCGAATTAATTCATTGAATATATAGATGGAACGTGTACTGGACTCCTTCGTTCAGACACTCCCGAAGAAAGTTCCCGAAACATCTCAGCAAAATAATTCTAAACAACCGTGCAAGTTCCCTCGGAGCCGGATTTCCTCGTATATACTCGATTAGTATGCGCAGCCGCGGCCGAAAGTTCGGCAAACAAACACTTCGGAACTCTCGGCGGAAAGTCGTTCCGCGGCGCTCGATCCACGGCCAGCGACAAAAGACAACCGTGCCGGCGAAGTTGACCGAGTATAAAGCGGGTATCGTCACGCGAGATCTCCGAGGCGAAAGTTCGAAGCTTCGGCCGGCAGTTGTCCCGTAATAATTGAATTAGCGCGCGCCGAGAGAGGGGCAAGTATCGACGCAGCGATGATGAAGCCGTAGAGAGGTCTCGCGCGGGACAGCTTTCGAGTGCGCGAACTCCGTTCGACGGAAAATCATAGTTTTTCGAGAGATGAGGCGAAGTCTGGCGAAGCAGTTATTCTTCCCTCTGATTTTCGTTCCCTCCTCCCCGCCGCCCTCGGGACGGGTGAGTGTTTATTTGTTCTCTATGGTTGGCTTTTCGTTGAACAAGGACCACCACCGTGGTTGCCTTAAAGAGCCTCTGCCTTTTTATTAGTCCCTTTATCGCTCTCTCTCTCTCTCTCTCCGCTATCTCGCGCCACCCACTTCATTCAATGCTAATCCGATTCTTATTATATTATAATGCTCGTCGAAACGACGGCGCGCCGCTCGAATCGTCGGAAGCACGTGCTTCTTATTTAACGATCCGCAGCGGGGCACAAAGGATCGCGGGGAAACCGGCGAGAATTCACCAGCGGAGAGGAAGCTGGAGGGTGAGAGGTTGAAGCAGAGTTCTTTTCTGCGGATGTTCGTTGTCTTAATATTTTTGAATAGATTTTACAGCGATATCGCTCGATCGTTCGATTCCTTTGTTATCGTTTTAGAAGGTACCGAAAGGGGAAAGGGTTTCTGTAATTTTGATAATGGCTAAACCGTGATCAGGGTTGGAGACAGCTCGTTCCAAATTGAACACCTGCGGCAATAGACATTGAAATACCTAGACGTTATCTACTGTGACAACATTTTATTTCACTTCGTAGCCAATACATATATCTCGGCGGCGATAAGATTACGTTATATTCGATAGATGTTACTAATAACTTCACCCTCGCCGATAAGATTAGTTCGCGCGGACAGCGACGCGGGCGACAACTATTTTCGCGCGATAGCGCGCAGCTTTATGACCGATCGCGCGTGTAGCGGGAACTCGGCCGGCGGATTTTCACGAGAATCGTGAGTATCGCCAGTTCCAGCGGCACGTCAGCCGTGCGGGATATTAAATGAAAAGCGCGATACCCCGTACTCGTAAAAATGCATAAAACATATGCGGTCAATGCAGCATCTGCGAGCAACCACCCGACTCTCGCCGTATTTTCTGCCATGCTTGTGACTTCATTCTCTTTCACCCCGAGGTGACCCTTACCGGCTTCATGTCCCAATAAAATAATGCTTAATAAAGTAACATGAATAAGTCACGTGATTCTGCCAGAGATGGAAGTGGCAATAATGTGCAGCGACTCGCGGGGGTTGAAGTGCACAGTGTCGGACGGTTTTCGACCTTTTCGGCGCGGTTTTAAACGCGTGACGCGAACCACGTGTCGGCGTTCGTAGCGTCGAAAATTAGGGGATGAAGGGTTCGTTAACAGCGTGGCAATTTTTGCAACACCGTTTTGACAAGCGGATCAAACGACGAGTCATTAGGGGATCTCTATCGAAGACCGACACGCTGGGCTAGTTCCTAGGACGGCGCTCGTCAAAATTCTCAAAATTCCCGGTGACCGGACGCTTATGACATTCCAGGGTCCCCGGCTGCGCGGTGACCGCGGCCGTTGGCGGATCGTCGCGTGCACGAAATTGCACGACGCGACGGCCGCTGAAATTCCTCGAAGGGCTGACTGGCCGGCTGCAATTTATTGCGATAAAGGTGCAAAGCTATGACGTTCGACGTACCGTCTCACGACAAATGGCATTCCTCGAGTGTCGATCGGTCAGCTACGGTCAACTAATAACCTCGACTGCGGGGAGCTACCACGGAATTTTTGTGGCCGAGCGCGGAACACCGAGCAGCACGTTTCAGAGTGATCAGTTGCATGGTTACGAACAGATTAATGTCCTTGCGTAATATACTATCATTGAGGACGATCGAATCGATTAGATCAATGAGAAAATCTCTGCTCTGTCTAGAGAATACGAATTCCGTACAATTAACGACCGGTTCGTTGTTGATCCTAACTGAAAAACTAGAAACCCGTCTTCGCATTAAATAACGCGTTCGTGTCACAAACCGTCGAACAAAGTGTTCGAAAGCCTCGATTTCGAATTCACCGTTAAAACCAGCCATCACTTTTATCATTCCAAGATAAAGCGCGAGCGTCGAACAAACAAATCACAGTGCA
Source organism: Nomia melanderi (assembly GCF_051020985.1). NCBI lineage: Eukaryota > Metazoa > Arthropoda > Insecta > Hymenoptera > Halictidae > Nomia > Nomia melanderi. The sequence continues at coordinate 17,557,868 of NC_135005.1, forward strand.
AACTACCTATATTTCTCGGAAGCTACATCCTCGACGCGGCAACTCTCTCGGAAAAGGGCATGTTGCGCGTCCAGGCGGATCCATCTCCTTTCCCTCCGAGGGCAGGAAGTTTTCAAATCTTCCGTATAAGTCAAGAGCCCGGTAGAACTCGGGGAATAAGGAGCGAATGGCGTCGCGCCCCGGACGTTAGCCGGCATCATCCCCGAACGAGCTTTCACCCCCTACTCCCGCGTAGCCGGCTTTAATACGTCAGGTTCACCGTTGCGTTTATGCGCAGGATGCTAGTCGCCGTGCGCAACGAGCATTACCGGGGCTCAGCCAGACGGCAGAACGATCCTCGGGGAAAATAAAGATCGGCGTGCGCGACGCGGCCCGTATTTACCAGCGTCGCGTTTACATACATTAAGTCCGGGGGACGCAGCGCGCCGCGCCGCGACGCGACGCAGCGCGGCGGAGCCGAGACGAGCCGTGTAGGCACATTGTATCGCATGCGAGTCGCGCGTAACTGCCAATTATAAGAGCGTAAACGGTCCGCGATTAAGCGTGCTACGTGTGTTACGCTTATCAATGGCCCGTAAAGTAACGCATTTCGCGATATCGCGGATCGGAATGCTCGCGCCCGCCCCGACCCGGCTCGACTCGACTCGACTCGACTCGACTCCACACGACTCGACGCCTTTCCGTGGCCCCAGCCGTGCGAACCCCACTGGATCGCGCGCGGACTGCCCGCTTCTTACTGTACCTAACGCGATGACAGACGAGTCGACACTCGTCGGAATTCAATGGAGTTTTCAAAATAGGGACCGAGAGGTCAAGATCTAGCACGGAGATTACTGTCACCGAGATGTTGTACAGTCGAAAGGAGTTTCTTAACAGTATCTACCGAGCACTTAGACCGAGCTTTGTAAGTTTCTCTGTAGAATATATGAGGGTGGATTTATTAAGGCTCGAATTGCTTTATATTTCAGCTTGGGTATTACTTACTTAGTTTCTTTAGTGATTTATCGTAGCGGTATTCGTATCTTTTCAGTGATCGCGAAAGAAGGAATCAAGGAATAGGTAATTTTGACGCATCTGGTAGATCTAGCGTTGAACAGACTGAAACTGAGCGGTCAGAATTTGTCAAAGTTATAGCCCGTTGCACTTTCTGGCATGTAATAGATCCAACGGGACTCGGTTCGCTTCGTTTGACCGATAATTCTCCTCCGAAGTTTGTATAACCGTCGCGTTCCCAACGATCCGAATGCAGTGCAATTTTTCAGAGGGCTTCGGTGCCGTTTCTAATCGGCCACCGCTCGGCGAGGGCAACGGTTTATGAATGGCATTATCACGGACCGTTGACATAATAGGCGTACCGCGTGTCACAAAATACTCCAACGGCAATTAAACACTGGCGCTGAAAACGCACGCAGCCCGCGGAACGAACTGTGAAACGGCAGAAATTAAGCCGGGCATTAAATCTGCATTCCTTCCGTCCGCGTTCACGGCCCGCCTCTCTCGCACTGCCCGTCGCGATAAATTGCCAATCTAAATTAATTTGTTGGATTGATACGGCGCGTTGCGGGCGCCGGTACAAGCGTAACGTGAAATCGCGTCGGATACTAACTGAATTTCTCACACCGCCGCTTACTAATGCGCTGTAATATTTTTCAGAATTTATTTCTTTCCCGTACATTAAGAACTAATAACTATCTCGGAAATATAGGAACTCGAATCGTTCGTTGAACATTCCCAGTGAAATTCCAAGTTAATGGCCGATCAAACAATGCTTCGAAAATCGCTGGTTGTTTAGGTCTTCCCGCGAGCGCTTTCCGATGTCTGCGCTCATTCAGATAGCAACCGCTTCAGTTCCATTCAACGTCTGACGCGTTGTGCCACGAATTAGCTAGTTGCCTGTTCCGCTATCGATCGCCTCTATTTTCCTGCGGCTGTTATTCGAGCGTACATCTTTCTCGTTTAATGCTGCATCGGCTACACGGCGCGCGGCGCAGCGACTATTCACGGGTTCCGCAACATTTTACGGCTACGAGGTCGGTCGTGTACGCGAGGATTTAATCAATGAACTCGAGTACGCGAGGCGATCGGAAAATGATTAATCTTCCCCCGTTGAAAGGGGAACGCGGGACGCGTCTCGCGAGGAAAAATTACTTCCAATTATCCGAGAAACCGAGTCGATGACGACGGGAACGGTTTACCGGTTCGAGAGACAATAAGAGCAGATAAGAAGCAATGGTATCGGTCGTTATCGATACTCGTGGAACTGATTGCGGCGGTGAGATCAAACGAGCGACCGAGAACTCGCGTCGTGGAGGAGCGAACGCGTCGCGGGGAAAAATCGGCAGATACACGAGTATTATCGAGAGATCGAGGTTGGGACAGCGACGATAAACTTTCTACCCGCGAAATCGACGTGAAGTAATACGCGTGTCGTTCGGGAAACGCGCGGAGAAATTTTAATGTCGCGCGAACGGTGACTCACGCGTCGCCGGCAGCGCTAAACGATTCGTTGTTATCGAGGATATCGCCGGTTCCGTTCATTTGTCGGCCGACCGTATAATTTTGGCCAATCGAGAGTGCCGCGGCGTTATCGCGGGACACCCGTTGATTGGCCCGATTCGACCGATCGGCCGATGGACGATGGAAATTCGCCGTTGAACCGGGCAAACACGGTGCCTGATATCTGCCGGGCCGTCCGATACTTCGTTGAACTCTGCTCACCTCACGCTATTACCTTGTCCTATTTATGAGCAGCCGTTGTCCCGTTAATTAAATCACGCCGCGGAAGAGTGTCGAGATAAGGAACCAGAAGTTTTGGTACAGAGATAACGGCGGGCTTCGAGCGTGGTTCGTGAGCCCGTCGAAATTCTGCGCGCTCGTCCGATATTTATGACCGTCGGCAGAAAAATTCATGGTTTCCACTTTTGCTTCGCGAACGGGCGGAGTAAAAGAAGAAATTACGCGATCGGTTGGGTGGACTGTATCCTATTGATCCGGTAATTTATAGAGACCGCGAAGGAAAATCGGGGAGGAGCTAATTAAATAATTCCTCGGTTAACGAGTCGATGTAATAACTTTATCAACCGATCCCCGAGGGTACCGTCGAATTCTAATTTATTCCCTGATCCGGGAGGTCCGCGGTCTCCCGTTCGATCGGAATTAATTCCGAGCTAACCGTCTCTTTTCAGTTTTATTCGAAACCCGGTGATTCTCCGCTCGAAACCTTTCACGTCTGCTCCGATTCGATCGGCTCCGTCTCGAGGCGTTTCGGTGGGGTCGGAGATAGATGAATCGACATCGCCCAAAACCGACCAATTAGTATAATTATACCGATAAATTCAGATTTAATTGGCTCCGCTTCCTGCCCGACTCGGGAAGCCGCGGAACGAACTCTCGTATGGATATAGATATATGATGATAATGATCATCCGCCATGATTACCTCAAAGTCGACGCGTCTCGCGGAAAACTGAGAAAGAGGCGACTCCGCTCCGCGCGTTCCATCGGCGGAAGGAAAGGCGCGGAGAAAGGAATTAACCCGTTCAATAAAAAAATCAAATTACTACTTCGTTCGACTAATCTATAACCATCCGTAAACTTTCCAAAGTTGCCAACGATGTGCCGTGCAGCGGTGGTACTCGGTAAGGCGGACGCCCGAGAGGAGCGCGAAGACAAACGATATACATTTCATCCGCGAAAACTCTGGCAGCTTGGCCAATTCTGCGTGTTGGAAACTGAAAAAAATTCCGCGCAACGCGTAGTCTCGTTTGTCAGCTCTCGGTTTCGAACTGACCTTTCACTTCGGCGGGGATTAGCGCTGTTATCGTTCGCGATAGACGCGCGATCGGGAAAGAAAAGCTAGACGGGGGAATAAATGCGAAACTTAATTATCGGCCCTCATTCTGTTTGCTCGCGAGACGCGCGTAGCCGCCTCGAGCGGCTCGCAACAACATCTGGCGGGCCGTGTGTTTTCCCGGCGACCTTTTTATCGTCAGTACCTCCCGGTGGCCAAGTTATCCACGCTCGAGCGCAGATATAAATTGGCCGAAACGGCGCGATAGCATCGCGCGCGCGCACGTCTACTCCTATACGTCTACGTCAGCCGGACATTATCAGCGGTATCGGCGATGTAACCGTGATTAAGCAACATTTCGCTCGGCCGCGATTCCCCGGGACGCGGACGGAGCCGGCTCGAAGAAAGTGCGCGGCCGGCGAGAGAACTTTTCCTCGACTTCATTGCGCCGCGCCGCGCCGTTCCGCTCAAATCGAATCGATAAACACGAAGGAGAGTTACCGTTAATCGCGTTCTGTTCCCCGGCCTGGAAATCTTGCCGATACGGCCGGCCCGGATCGACGGAGGCTACGCCCGGTGAAAAATCTTGTCGCGACATGTGTCCGATTCGGATTAATTACGGAGATATGTAAATCTGGGAACGCTGGAACATGTTAGGACCGCATGAATGCAGATTGAATTTTTACCGGGGATTCATGTAAATAAAGTACGGCGCATGTGTCGGGTAAATTAATCGCGGCCGCGATCGGGGAGATTGGGAGGGGGCGCGAAATACAGTGAAAAACGCTTCGGCCGGCCGCACGCTGGAAAACCCGTGAGCGAGACTTTCGGTAGGAAAAGTACGCTGTTCGCGGGAGTCGATTTGATGAAAGGTAACTTCAGGTTTCCCCTCGATCGGATTGTAATTGGACCTGTCCAGCAGAAGTCAATGTTCCTACTGGTACAAGAGTCACCGGCTAATTCTGCACGCGTCACTTTCACGCAACGGGTCACATTCCAGGTTCTCGTTCAATTAACGGTCAAGCTACGTTGAGCAAGAACAGTGTGTGTCTGCATAATAGATCGCGTAGACCCTTAGAGCTACCAGCTGACGCAGGGCTTTGAACTGCAGAGTCTTTCGAGGAATACCGATTCCCCGGAGTAGAAACTCGAAAGAGGGTTGAAAAATTAGGGAACACTTCTCTGCCGTGTCAACAGATTAGATTCCAGGTGATCTTTTTAACCAACGAACGCGCCGATGAACAAGTGTCTCGAAAAACTCTGGCGTCCCCATATACTCGAGCAGCGAGGATCGCCAGTGAGCACGCGATACCGTTCGATAGGCTATCAATGCCGAGGGCAACTTAATTACCCGCGTCGACACTTTCGTCGGGGCAGCACGCGAGCGATCCTCGCGAGTAAACGGGTCGAGGCGCTCGGCTGAGCAGGAATGGAGTAGGAGGAGGAGCCAGCCGATCCAGGACTTTATTATTAGCCGGTTTCTTTCGTCGGGTTGGAGAACGACTGTTCCTCCCGGTGTCTTCGCGGGAGAAACGCGCGTTTCACACGATTCGCGGGATCCTCCCCGTCTCGCCCTTTCCTCGGATATCGGATCGTCCCATAAATATCGCGATTTCCACGCGCTTCTATTTTCAAGCATCGGGATAAACAAAGTTGCTTTCGGCCGAGGATGCATCCTTCTCCGCTATCTACCTATAGATAATCGGTGCATTATAATTCCACTGGAAACGGTGTTCCGTTCGTTTCGATTGTTCGAAGCGAAAGATGCCTGCAAGGAGCGCATTATTTATGGGACGACCCGATATAACCGCGAATCCATCAGGCGCGGTCCTCGTTAGAGGCGGCTAGACGGCGCGTGTTCCGCGAACCGAAAGTTAAACGAGATTATCGCTCGGCCCGCGACAGCCGGTCGTGAATAATACCGCGGGCCGAGGCGCGACGCGCGAAGAGACGCCCCGAGACACACCATCGCCGGGATTCCAAGCTAATTCGCGGCAAGAGCGCGCGCTAATCCGTCTTGAGTTAAGGCCGCGGCCGCGCGTGCGGCTAATAATCGGCCGGTACGCCTAGCGCGACGGGCCAATCAATCTGGAGCCGCGCCGGCCGCGCATATTTTACGCGTGAAACGTTACAAAGCGTATTGCAAAAGCAACGATGCCCGGGCCCGCGCGCGCGACCCTCGCCCCCACCGCCCCCGCCGAGCTAATAAACCGTTTAATGATTCCGTTTATAAATACGGCCGCGGCTCGTAACTCTTGCGATTAGTCGTGACACGTGTAATTTGCCTGATTTATTACGCCGAACCGTCCGTCGGGCGACGCGTCGAATTTTCCGCGGGGGTGGCCTCCGCGAATTCCCGGCGGTTCCGTGCCAAGACACGACGCTCGGGAGGACAGGGTCCGATCGCACGCGCGCGGAACGTTGCTGCCGGTGCAGGCGTCCCGGAAAAATTGCTCGTGACGGGGGCAATTAACACTTTTACCCACCGGATGCCGGCTAATAAACCACGCCGCGTTACAGGGGAACCCGGCAATCTTCTTGAAATATTAACGTCGGCGGAAGTAACTGGTTTACGTTGCCGAGGACGACTCGTCGATACGCGAGTGTAATTGCTATCGCCATTGAAAGACTGCCCGAGGAGTCTCGCCTATTAATCTTCGATTTCTAAAAGGCCATTACATCGCGACCGGGAGGAAAAGCGTTGCAACTGATATTTCTGAAAGGAGATTGAATGGTCGCGGTAATTATTCGAACAGGCGTGTATCGGTATTTAACTCTGGTACGCTGCCGAGATAAATAGCCGCGCAGGCAAAGGTTAAACGCAAAAAACCGTTCAGCGGAAAAAGCGGTAAAATGCACGAGACCAACTGTTTTTATCCTCGTGCGTCGCGAATAATCATTATAAATCATACGAGGCGGAGTGCGTTTTCACTGGCAACGGTCGCGCGGAAATTTATTGCACGCGGAAACGCGTCATCCGAGTATCTGCCGTCGATCCGCGATCCTCGGCAGATACCCCTAAACATCGTCCCCAAATACAGTTAAACGATTCTTGCCGCCAACTTGTTCTCCTATTCGCAAAACCAACGATACGTTCTGTACGCGGGCACACGCACGCGCGCACACACGGTCGGCTAGTAAAACAGTTTTCCACGCCTCGCCATTAGCGGGCAGTCGCCGATGAATTATTCATTCGTCGTTTAGTAGAAGTAATCGTTAATTACCGGTCGATGATCAACCGTAATTGAATTGAATCGAAAAAGCCGAGTCGGAAACTTACCAAAGGTGGATAGAACGCTGAGCTGTCCATGCTGATGCTAGGGTAGGGCCCCTGGTCGGTGGTGGATGGCGTCGGCGTGGGGTAAGAGGAGTAGGAGGTCGCCGTGGGCGCTAGCCTGGGGTAGGCGCCCAGCGCGAGCCTCGCCGCGCTGTCGTACTGACAGCTGCAGACCGTTTGCCCGGTGACCGGGTCCGTCATCATGGGCCTGCCGTTCTCGCAGCAACCGGGCCCTGTCGTCCCGCCCACGGGGGTGCTCGCCCCTCCGGAGGCGGCCGCGGCAGCGGCGCCTGTCGTCGTCGACGACGACGGCGACAGCGCGCCCGGACTGAGCGCACCCCCCGACGACATCGCCGGCGACGTCGTCGTCGTTGGCTGTCCGCCGCTCACCAGCAGCTGGAATTACAAATGGTTCTCTCGTTAGGTTTATCTGGAAACTGAACGCCAACCGTCCTGTTGTGATTTTTCAAAATAATCGTATCAATTAGGGATCGAGCGGTTAATGGTCGGGTAAACGGAAGGGGGAATTTGGGTTTATCGCGACTCGTTATTGAGTTCGGGGCTTGGACTTTGTAATGGGAATGCAAATTCTGTAGGTTTTAACGGAGTAAATAATATTCTTTTTAGTCGTTGAAGGTTTTCCTCGGTTCGGTCGGCTCTTTCTAGGTCAGGGAGCTGATTTTATTGCTTCTGAGTATGTTGCGTGGATAATTTCCGAAGAAAAGACATTAAATTCGTCGATTTTTGTTCTCTCGACTTACACGCGTTGGCTTCTGAGCGACTGGTACGTACAGATGTATGTGTATATTGGAGGTTGGTATTTTGTAATGACAAACTTGTTACGGAAATTGGAAAATTATAACAGGTTTGGTTTTTTATTACTTTCGTATCGTGTTCGGTTGAAAGTGAATTATAATTGTTGTCGATACGAGAGAGTAGCAAAGCGTTCTCTTATTGTCACATTAAATCGTGCTCGTAGAAGTGGCGGGTTACCAGTTTGCCGAGAAACTGCGTAATAGTATACGTAAGAGAACACTCGACGGAGATAACGTCGAACGAGATCTTGTCGACGAAACTGTAAGTGATAGTAAGATGAACTTGGCAACAAGGCAGATAATGAATTTAATTTAACAGATATTGAGAGGCACGCGTTGGGCAAATCGAAAATAAATGCCTTTCGAGTATGGTCTGAAGAAGCAGCTTAACTTAAGCCTACATAACATCGATGCCCATTCATCTGGAGTATCATAATCGGTTATAAATTCCATTGTACGGTCGCTCCCTTATGCGCGAGAGCCGTGTACGCTTAACGCGGCGAAATAACACACGACGTCGGGAAAAATCGTGGCGCGCGTTAATCACGCTCATACCGAAACTGGTTCATCCGTTCCTCCCGTTCGTGAATTTCCCCTGTCGCTTAATGCCGGTCGTATTATTGTTCATTATTCCAGCAAATGAAATACACGAAACGGCGCGCGGAGAAAACAGCGCGGCCGGTAAATCGTTCGCGAAAATAAATAACAAGCGGTTCGACCTCTTGAAAAATAATTCCAGCGTAAAGGGTTAATGGTGATAATGACGGTAATTTTGAAAGCAGGTGATAGGCCGCTTATCGGGCCGGATCCGATTATAAATGCGTGCTCGATAACTCGATAGCAATTTCGTGTTACTTTAATGGACGATAATCGGTGAAGGAGTAGCGGTATCTCTCGTTATTAAACAACAGATGACACTCGACAATTAATTCCTTAATAAGGATCGAACCGCGCCGAGTTTCGCAGTCATCGGGGGAAACGTATAATCTGTTCGAAAAAGTTTGCTCAATGAAACAGGAATTAAAGTTCCTTCTCTCTCTGGTTCCGGCATTTTTTCCCCTGTTTCAGTTGCTCCGGTTCCTGCCGCAGGTGAAATCGTGCGCGAGATCGCGGCGGACAGTGTCGCGATCGCGGCGCTTCGATAGCGATAATTGTCACATAATTTCGCGTAATGACGCGGCCTGCATTATCGTGAATACCGTTCTCAGAGACTCGGCCGAATAAATTAAACGGAAATTTATCGGCAGCGCGGAGGAAGTCAAATTGCTGGCAGCGTTCATATATCAGCGGAGCCGTGTTTGCACTTTCGCGAACCGCGGCTACAGCGCACACACGTTCCGCTCTCGGAAATTGAACCTCGTTATATGCTAATGCGGACATCGGACGCACGCGCGTCGTCGTCGTCGTCGTCGTCGTCGTCGACGTTCGTGGCCGCCGCCGCGGCCTCTCCCTCGGAACCCGCCTAAAAACGTTTCCCCCGTGGAAATGACCCCTGCCCCGCCGCCTCCCCATTTGTCACTGCTATCGGCGCGAAACTCGAACACGCGAAACAACCGGCCGACTTGGAACGATAGCAAATACCTTGTCGTGTACATGTATTCCCGCGTAATTGGTACAAGTCGAACCGGCCGGGGGAAAAAAACCGCCGCTCCTAACAATGGATTATTATGTTACTAGCGCCGTTGCGGTAAAATGTAAATAAACGCTGACAAACGAGCGCCGGCTCGCGGTTCTTTTCGGCCGTGCGTTCGTTACGTAAAGTGGAAAGGAAACGGCGACAGTGTTCTATGATTGGAACCGATCTTGGGTATTATTAGAATTGAACTTTCCTTGAATCGCCGGAACAAATAAATAATCAACCGTTATTCCGCTTGTTCGTTATTGAAATTATTCGATAATCGTGCGGGAGAACTGTATTTATTATCTTGCTGTTCGCTAGTTGGTAACGATCCGATGAAATTTCTTCGTTGCCTCGTGCAACGTCCGCTCGACACACGGTGGATCGCTGTGATAAGACTTTTTCTGGCCGGCGAAGTACATTTCTTCGAATTCGAACTTTCCAAGATGCACCGCCGACGTGTTTGGAAAGTGTAACTGCGATCTTTTCGATAATAAAAGTTCGCCCGACTTCTGCGTAAATTGTAATGCACGTGGGTAAAATGTGTACACGCGATCGAGGACTCCGCGGTTGAAGGAGAAGATACGGCGAAGATATTTTCGGTTCGACGTGGTTGGCCGGCGACCGTCAGCTCGAAACGCGCACGCTGGAAAGTATCGATAATTAGTGCCGCAAACGAACATCGTGTCTATGTAATTGAACACGCTCGTAATTTGCATCATACGCGGAGTCGAAGAAATCGAGATCGGTTATCGCGCAAGGAGAACGAGACACAGTAGCGCTGGCCGCGGTGACCGCTTAATTAAACTTAATAATCGCTACAATATACAACCGCTAAACAACCGGCAAACAAAAGAAAAAGCACGGTGCCCGTCTCGTGCTGGTTAGAAAACCGTCGTACCTGTTGCGCGTCGATAAAAATGTAACTCGGATAAACGAACGCCGAATGCTAATCTACGCGGGATCGATAATAAACAGGGCAGCGCGCCTTAATTGTGGATCGCGAAATAGCATACGTAATAATTGCCCGTAAATCAATCCGTTATAGAGCCGTGTCTCCTCGCGAAATTCCGTCGCGGCGCGGATCGTCTTAAAAGCGGCTGATCTTAAATATTCAGAAACTTCCGTTTCATTTGAATAATTATGCAGTTCCGAAGCTTTGTATTTATGACAGTTCCCAGTGTCGTGCTCGTAAATAGCCTTTTTTCGTGCTCCTGGGAAATATGGAGGCCTTTTATTAACATGAATACAGATGGCCTCGTGTTTTAGGCGAGGGTAGTTTAGGGGGTGTACAAGATAACAAGAGTTACGCCGGAGATTCAGAAGAGGAAAAAAAGACGAGGAGATCGGCCGAGTCGCTTGCAAGTTGATTTCGTTTTTGTCACAGGCGAGAGGCCACTCTACGGAGTGCTCTTAGGCTCTCGTCCCTGTCGAGAGGCTCCATCTTTCACGCGTGGCACCCGCAAGAAACCCGGAAGAGCCATCGCGCATCGATGTTAACGAAGCCTCGCGCTACACAGACGCAACAGTCGAGAACAATGATCTCGAAACAACTCGAAACTCCGATCTAAATAGAATTCCACGATGCGGTTTAGGTTCCTGCACCGGGAGCAAAGCATCAAATTGAAACTGAAATCGCAATCTCGGCCTCCCTCGAACTCGAACTCTGAAAACCTCGCGGTCGTCCTCCCCGTCGAGCGAATTTTCCCTGCCCGGTTTTTCAAGCTCCATCTGCACACCCGCAGCCGGCTGAACGCAACAACCCCGAGTCGCGATTAATCGCTTCATGGGCTCGGCACAAGGAGTCCTCATCGTCTGTTTCGCCAAAGCGGGAGAGACTCGCTTTGAGAGGGAGTGGTTGCGTACATATATCGCGCAGGCTTCGCCGCGGTAAATTAGCTCGCGGTAAATGAGGATGAAATGAATCCTCGTAATTAATACGGCAGGAGAGTTATTTCGAGAGAACGAGCCTCGGAGCGAGAAACCGGGAGGAAAACGCCGGGGGGGAGGAAAGGGAGAACGTCGGTGTATCGTCGCGTTGATGAAGCGTCTTCCCGTGTATTCCGGTCCCTTCGAGCAGGGAAGATCGCGACGGAAGCGTCGGGAAACGGCTCTCGGAACGCGACAGCGCCTTTCTATTCGTAGATCGGTGTCGAAACCGGTGGGACGCCCACGGGAAACGTGATAAATGGGATCAAGGAAAACATTATTTCTCGCGCACGATTTTCCCGCGGCGCTTTGTTTTCGCTTCGTCCGGGTCGCGCGGGAAGAGGCTCGATCGACAAAGGCGGGGGAGGAAAAGAAAGAAAGAAAGAAGGAAAGAAGGAAAGAGGAACCGGGACGAAGATACGGGGAGTCGTCGCCACTGTTTTATCGTTTTCGTTTCGTTTCGTTTCGTTTCGTTTCGTTTCGTTTCGTTTCGTTCCGTTTCGTTTTTCTTTTTTATTATATCGCGACCGTATCTCTAGCAGCGCGGACGTGTTTACGAAAAACGGGATTCCACGTCGCGTTAAATAGTCGTAAGATATTTCGACGCCCGTGCCGGACGGCTACAAATTTCACCCCGATAATTTATCGCCGGCGATACCTAAATAGCGTCCCGCCGTGAAATTGGACGACGTGTCGCCGATCATCCGAGATGATCCGCCCTCGTGCACGGATCGGCCGCCATTCCTATGCGACCGGCTTTAATTTATTTCGATCAACGGCGGCGTAAGTTTCGCGCGGGGACGGGACACCGGCTACCGCCGGTTGATCACCGATAGGAATACACCTAGAGAGAAAGACCGGAGAAATGAGGGGGAGGAGCGAGAGGGGGGGGGGGGGCAGCCGCAGAGACATTATCCGGGCCGCTATATTGTCTCCAAGGATGTCGTCGAGATCTTTAATTAAACCGACACACGGGTCCGCCATAATCGTTTACTAGCCCGCGACGTTCCTCTATTTTCCACGGCCGAAACCGGGCCCCGTGTCCTTTTTTCTCTCGGCCTCCGCGTTTCGGTGTAGCCGGCGCGCTCGTTCGCGCTCCGAGAAGCTGATGCAAAAATAGACGAGAAAAAAGGAAACCCAGCAACCGGGACCCGGTCTCGGAAGGGAACGAGGTAAACCGAACTTTCGTGAACAAAGAGCCGGGAGGTGCAGGAGGTGGCGGCGGCGGTGATGGTGGTGGCAATGGTGGTGATGCTGGCAACGGTGGTGGTGGTGGAACACCTCGAGGCCGTGACACACGCACGTCTGGCCTCCGTGTCCCCGTGCACGCGCGAAATCCAACGTGTATGCGTGTCCCTCTCTCGACTCTCGCCTTTCTTCCTCCCCGGACCGCTCTCTCCGTTTCTCTCTTCTTTCTCCTCGTCGCCTCTCTTTCTGTCTTCCTCCTCCTCTCCGCCTCCCTCTCTCTCTTTCTCTCCTTTCCTCTGTCTCTCGCCGAACGGAACACGTTCCGGCTCCTCCAGCCGCGTCTGGAGCCATTCACGCCCTGCTGGGTTTCCCATCGGAACCTTTTAAAAGCCCACTTTCACCCCCGCGGCAGCAACCACCGCCGCGAAAACCCTTGCGGATCCCGGCCCGCGGGAAGAGTCCTCCTGGCTACGACCCTCCATCCTCCGTCGACCCCCTATATTCCTCGCGTCCCTCCCTTCCCCACGGTTGTCGTTGGAGCTCGCAACCCGACGACGATTCGATGACGCTCGCGCGTTCGCAAATCAACCCCCTCGAAGGGTCGCGACGACTCCCAGCGGGCTCGCGCCAGCGAGGCTTCCTACGACCGATACTCGCGCGCGCCAACTGGTCGCCGAGGTTTTCGCAGAGAACGGAAGAGATGCGAAACGGACCTGCTCCGAGGAGAGCGTGTCGAGGGTTGTTCTAGTCTTCGAGATTTCGGGGATGAAAACGTCTTGGGTGGAGTAGTTTGATTGAGATCTTCGGCGAACGCTTCAGAGTGGTTCACTGCGTTTTTCATTCAACAGGTTTTAACAGTTTTTCTGTTGCACGAGATCGGATTCGAGACGAACCGTTTCACTGTTTCGCAATAATTGCAGAGCCGCGAAATCTTTACTCGGTTGCATTCCGCGAATTAATTGAAACGCTGTGTATCACAGAGGGAACGACTGTCCTGCTTTCTCGGTAGAAATCCGGTTTACGGTGAACGAAAAATGGAAAATGTACTAGAATATGGACTCGCGTTTCACCGATCCGAAGATTCGCTAACTGCCGCGTCGCTCTGGGAGAAAATAATTGGAGCTGGCATTAATAAACGCGGCGGCGAGGGAAGCAACGGAAGGCCGAGACGTGCAATTAGAAGGATTCCCGACGAAAGGTTCGCGAGCAGGGTATTTCGCGAAACTGTTCCTTTCTACCTTTGATCTTGGACGCATTTAGAGCGGCTCGGGCGAAGGGACGGGCGGCGAATTGAGAAATAAAATTCAAATCCTGGCACGGAACGGCCGCGTTCGCAACCGTGGCAACCGGTTGATTACATGCATTTCTTTTAATTGGAAGATGCTCGCAGCCGATCGGTCGGTGGGCTCGCGGCGATACGTGGAGAGGGAACGTTCGTGGAAAACGTTAAGTACGGTTTATCGATGATCTGATGCAAGGGTGTGTAGCGGTGCGTGACGCAGGTGTAAAGAGAACGCAAGGTAAGTTCTTTCGATGCCGATGATGAGGAATAATTTACCGGCGGGAACGTGTAATTTCGACGTAAGTGGTCGAACCCTTCATTCGTTATGGCCGCGAATTTACAATGTATCGATTCCCAGCGGGCCGACGCACTAAATAAGCCCCGGATCGGCCGAGCCTCGATAATCCGTTCGCGAACGAGCCGATAAATCGTCCTTTTATTAACAATTGTCCGTTGAACAAACACCGGTAATATTCAATTATCTACGAAGCTCGCGTTATCGCGACGCGAATTTCGACGCGTTTCGAGTATCTACCGATGATCGCCACTCGACGCGATTGCGAGAGGAATCGTCATCGTATATGTCCGCTGTAAACTATTATTTCGACGCGTTCATTATCGTTCACCGTGATCTTGCTCTTTCTCCGTTGATACGGGTTCTAAAAGCAATATCAATATCGGCCGTGATAAAAGAAACTCGGTCACCGTTTCGATTTCGTTCCATTTACACTATCTCGAGAGAATAATTGTTTTCCGGAAATTCTGATGCAACACTCTCTTGGGGAATCACGGCTCTCCGTTCTTCGGTATTCGGTAATATTACTTTTGCCTGTTCCGAGGAAGGAGGTGTAGGTACTCGAAGTATTTCGTCACAATAGCTGTGTCACTCCAATAACCCAAATTTTACGAGCCTGAAGTGATTGGAGCACCACGAACAGCTATTATTATACATCGAACCTCTTCTTTCAAAAAACAGACTATAATTTCTAGATAAATGGCGGCTCGAAAGAAATAGAATGTGTGCAATCTTTGTTTCTTTGAGTCAAAAATTGACAGATCAAAAGAATCGTTGTCGGATTGATGGGAAACACGAGTTCTCACGCGAGGAAACCGAAATCCTTCGAAAAACAGGACTCGCGCGGGAAGGGTTCGTTATAAACGAGATTACACGTGTCGAACGAAAGCAGCCGAGTTAAACAGCGACCTGATCGCGAGTTATCGGCGCTCATGCAAAGTAACCGGAGAGACTTGACAATGCGGCGCCTAGACCGTTCACACGCGATGCTGGAATATGCAACGAGATCCGGACCGTTTACACGATACGCGGATTCCATCGTGAAATTAATGTTGACCCTGCGGAAAACGATGGAACGCGATACAGAGCGAAGAACCGGACTTGACGAACGGACGATGCAGCTCGTACCGCATTCCCCGAGCAATCCTGAATTCTACTCTTATCGCTGGTTTATGGAACACTTTTATCAAAATGGAACAGATGTTAACTAATTTACAGGCTATTCTACTCTCGGCTCTAACATCATTCGATTAACGCTTCGTCACACGTCATCCCATGCGGGTGACACGCTTTTGATTCGAAAATGAAAGTCGATACCGCCAACGAAATATCGCGCAAAGTCAATTTAATTATCAACATTTCGCGGGGTTGATCGCACGACTGTTATAAAGAGAAACGAGAGGCCCTCGCTCAAGGTGTAAAGTGAAATTGATTTTTGTCTCTATAAAGATTTCAAATCCTCTATAAAACTGTCGAAGATTTAGAGTACGGTCAGCTGCATCTAACGCTATAAATGTACCCTGATATAGGGAAAGAGGGACAGATCAGGCGCGCGCAAATCGCTCCAAAAAGATGGCGGACCCGGAGATACGAATGGACAGACCGGGCTCTCGACTTCTCTAGCCCGATCCTCCCCCCTCTTCCGTTCCTCCCTGACTCGTCACCGCCGCTCGTTCCACCTACCATGTGTCTTTTTCTCCAGACTGAAATCCGGAGTACACAGGGAACGAAGGAGCCTCCGGATCTCCCCTCGAACCCTTCCCTCGTCACACGAGATCTTGTACGACAACGGCATTACGGGCCGAGGCCGGGTCGCCCTTTCTTTTCCGCGACAAATTAACCGTTACGGTTACTCTCGCGGCGCTGTAACAGTCAATCGTGTCCTAACAATACCTTCCGCGTCCCGAGAGTTCCGGTAAGATTCGATTTACATTCGAAGACGAAGCGTTCGAGCGCGGAATATGATTTCGACGCGATACGAGAGGTGTTTGTAGAATTTTTAACAAGAACTCGGAGGAGATATTTTTGTTGTGGTTCACACTGAAATGTCGAAAGAACGTTCGAATCGTAATTTTCAAGAATAACTCGTGTCAGGTATTCCCGTTATTCTTTGAGATTGAAACGTCGAGAGAAGCCTAGGATTGTAAAGTCGAAGTTATGGACTCGAAGTGATTGCAACGAAGAAACGTACGTTCTCCGTCGAGTTCCTCCTCCGTTCCATTCGCAATATTTACAGAAACGAAATAGCGTTTCTCCCACTGTGAATCGTGTCCGGAACACCCGAATGAAACGCAGCATCTTTGTCCGGGCGATCAAAGGAAATTCGGATTTTTATGCGACGCCTATTTATAGGCGGCTGCACGGTGACTCTCGATTCACTCGCCACCCCGTGCACCGTATAAAACAGGGTCGTAACAATGGCGGACGGGGGCGAGAGAGAGAGAGATCCGCGGGTAGTAAAGTTCGGGATATAAGAGTCACGATTTCTGTCCGTGCGTTCGGTGTGCAACGACGGACACACCAGATGCCGGCCCGGTGAAATATCGTGCAGCAATGACGGCAACAATTTAACGTTAATTACCTCCGGCCAAGGGCGGGGGAGGGGTGGCGACCTTTAAAAACGTCTAGATGGGAGAAGATGCCGGGGAAATCTATTTGAAGCCCTAAAGACTCGGCTGAAGCGGCAGTAACTCGACGTTAAGAAGGCGTGAACGTTAACGGCACGAGTGACGGGACTCGGGGTATTTTTATGCGGCCCGCCGAAACGTTTCTCACCGGCCGACTAAATTTTTACGAGGAATTCCGCCGTTCTCCCGGCGCTCGCGCGCTCGCCCGCTCGGCCCCCACCTTCCGCCGCGGGAAATCTCTCGAAAGGCCGAGTTTCGCGCTTTATTTACGCCGACTCGCGATTTTATTCGGCCGTGAAACGACTCCCGCGGTCCCCTTCCACTGGCTGTCCGTGAACGTACGCTCCTCCCCCGAATCAACGCTCCCGAAAAAATATGGCTTCCCGGGTGAAAAATTGAATTCATTGTCGGTTGTATACCCTATCGATCGGACGACACGTTTCTCGTTTTATTCCCAGCGGTCTCCGGTGCTGCGGTAATATTCTTTTTATACGAAAATCGCCGAAAATATCTGGATACACGGAGCCATCGCGCGGTGCTTACTCTGCCAGTGTCTCTCGTTGGAAGACGAGAATCCTCCGACTCTTAACTGTACATTCCCCATTGTTTGATCGATATAGGTATCACGTGACGCTGTGGAGGGAGAACGGGTCGCGGGAGCTCGAGGGTGGGAGGCTCGGACGAATCTTCCCTCGTTCCGCCTATAGATGCACCGAAAAGAGCATCTCGGCCGATACGAATAATGAAGTACCTGCTCGAACACCGGAGAGACGTGACAATTAGAACGAAATGAGAAGGGGGTGTACAAAGTTATACGAAGTCTCAAATATTTAAATTGCCAATAAGGGAGAGCGGAGAGAGTATTTCAAGAACAATGATGTACATTATACGAATTATATATTAATTTCCGAAACCGTCGTCCACGTTTCATCCGGAAGCATTAAATATTTCTGTTCTATTCGTACAAAGCTACGAGAACTGTCAAATATTTCAATGAATTATAAGAAAGAGCGAAGAGAGTATTCCGAGAACAATAACACATAGTATATAACACATCCTCAGTTTATCCGCAGTTTCTTCGGTGAACTTCCAAAACCGTCGTGCAAGTTTCTCCCAGAAACATCGAATATTTCTAGCGAAAAACCTTCAGCGGCGACGGGTTGATGTATAATAAACATCGAGAATATTCGTGCGTCGTATGGGGCATAATGCGATTCGGCCCCCGAATGAAATTCAATCTATGCCGATATACATATCGATCGTTTTTCTCCGAGACGGCATTCCTGCCGGCTCACGCGGCTCCTGCGCCTCGGTCCCCGAAGAAATTCGGAAAAAGAGAGGAGGGCCCGAGCCCGATGAGCGCGCAACGAGGCCGTTCCTATGCGGACGGGACACGTGCACCTTTAAAGAGCGTCAGCCAACCGGTTCCCGCGACGTGCGTGTAGCCCTCTCGGTGCGCCGGAACGGCCCGGTAGGTAAGTACGTGCGAGAATCCGTGCCGTAATTGCCGATTCCGTCAATCATCGGGCAAACCGTGGGCCCCCCGACGAATTCGCCGCGGTTCCGGAATAAACACACCGCTGGTAATAACAAAGTATAAGCCGGATAACGACGGTATAATAACGTCAGTTAACGAACCGAACGCGCCCCTTCCCTACCCGTCTGGCCCGGTCTTCCTCGAGCATACGAGGGAAGCGCGAAACGCAACCCTCCGCGGTGCCTCGTCGAACATTACCCCATAAACGATTACGAGCGACTCATCGATGATCATTTTCTTCGGTAAACGTGCAGCCGAGGGACTTCTGTGTGTTATTAAACCCGGCCGAGCCGATAATCACGGGACTGTGTATTCAAATCGCAGTCGAACGAGATGAGCAAACGGTTTCTCGTGTTCCGAGAGGCTTTCTTTATTTTCAGCAGCTGTTCCGGCGTAGTTTATGTCACAGTTGAGTAACAGTATTCTTCGGTATGAGATCAGTGAGTTTCAACTGGAGAAATTTCGCTACGCGACCGTAATAGAATCAACTTCTCACAGTCCGCTCCGAAAGACCTACGGCCGGATAGTCCGGAAGCCAAGGAGTAACTCTAAATAATCCCACAGGTATGTTCCAAGTCGGAGATTCCCGATACCAATTCCCAGGGTCCCTAACGTAACTCGGAAAACCCTCGTGAGCTTGAAAACCCTTGGAACGCGGCGCTGGCCGGGTACGGCGTCGAGTGCGGCGAACAAAAAGACACACAGAGAGCCGGGCGGGGGAAAGAAAGCGAGAGAGGGACCGGACAAAGAGACGCGGCGGCGGTGGAGAAAGGAGGAAAGAGGTGGAAGGGAAAGGGAGTCACGAGGAGAACGTAGGCCACAATCCTGAAAACCGATATTACCGAGATATCGAGGCGCTTCCGTGTCCAGGGCCGTAATTACACGACGGGCCGACGACGTGCCCGTGCTGCGCGATTCGCGCGTTATTGCCATTAGGTCGAGATGCTCGCCGGGCGATACCGAAAATCGAGCGACGCGCGCCTCTCGTCCCGGATCGGCACGACGACGGGCGGGCGACGCTCGTAAATTTAGCGATCCTCGCGGGCCAATCGACGTCGCTCATGGCCGCGCGGCCGCGCTCGGGCTCACGGCGTCCGCTCCCGTTGCACAGGCGTGATTTCTCGGATCGAATTTGAGCCGGGCCGAGACGGTTCTCGTTACGCTCACGCGGGGATTCGATTTTGCTCGAGTCGATAGGCGAGCGGATAAACAAACAGAGTTCTGTTACTGCCTCGAAACGAGTGGATCTACTTACGCCTGACGCGTACCTTGGAATTTGCTACTTGGCTTCGACGTGCTTCCTGTAAACAAAGTCTTGCAGATAATTGGAGGCAAGCGCGATTAGTATCTGGGAATATCGTTGCGCTTCATGTGTAAACATTGTTGAGTAACGGTTACCGGCGGAAGGATCCCTTAAGCTTGTCGTAATCGAACGGCAAACAGAATTTATACATTGTACACGTATACGCGTGTTGCACTAAAAGTAATCGATGATATACGGCGGGGTGAATGGTTTAATTAAACGTCTTCACGAGACGGACGTGTACAGTGTTAAATTAATGATTCGGAGCAGCTTCGTGTGCATTTCCATATGCAATCGCTGCAACCAACTTTCGTGCCGAAAAGCCAAAAGCGATTGCTGATCGGTGATAAAAAACTGTACGGGCCGGCGAGCGTGCAAACGAGCACCGTTGTCGGTCAAAGCTCAATTAATGCGGGAGCATCGGTCACTCGTTAATAAGCGCGGCAAGAACAGTGGTAGTAATAACTTTATACTAATTATTCGGCAAACGAAAAAGTAATTACCGTCGTTACGCCGCGTACGTATGTATAATCGGCGAACAGATGTTGCAGCGTTGAAAGTCGACCCGTTCGACGTGTTTCGCCGCCGCTGACAAATAACGGAAGGATCGCGATCGATGCGTTCCCGGTGAACTTAACGAGCCACGGCCAATCGCTGCTTCTCATTACGCGTAACGAACGAATTCTGCGCCGTGGCATCGAACGATGAGCCCGGAACGTTCCACGGGCTCCCTTCTTTATCTCGGAATTTTTTCTTTGGGCGTTACCCTCGATGCGAGCCTCCCGTCATCCTCTATTCAGGAGCAATTAGCGTGAAACGATCGTACATTCAAATCGAAAAACATTTCCTCGGTTAAATCGGGACAATGTTGGAACTTCATTACTCAACAACGCGATACAATCTAAATACGTGTCTGCACCTTGGCGATTCAGTTGGAAAAAGAATATTGTTTCCAACCGGCAGAATTTGTAGGCTCCGAATTAACGACTAGTTAGTCCCTTTTTTTCTCCTTTCGACGGGTTTACTTCATTAAAAGGCTTTAAATCGAGGAATGCGCGCTCGGTTTCAAGAATATAATCTACTCCAAAACGAGTCCGCTGTCTAAATGCACCGTCTTGTATCCAGGTGATAATCTAAACGACACATGAAATATGAGGAAATCCACGACGAAAGTGGCTCGAACCAAAGTAGTAGCCGACAGTTCGTAGTTTCTTCTCTAATGAACGACGTGTACAGAGCTGGAACATGTGTAAACTTCATTTCCCTTCATAATCGTGAAAATAGTCGTCCCGGCGATGTGTTTCCATTGATTTTCCTCGACGAAACTCGCCGTTTCCTTGATTTGTTAACGACTCTCGCAACCACACCCACCGTATCCCGTCGTTTCAAAACGATTATCGCGGCTCCTTCTACTCGGTGAATTAATTAATATCATTAGACGGTTAACTACTTAGTGACCGGAGTTATTTGACGAGAGAAAAAGAAAGAGAGAGAGAGAGAGAGAGAGAGAGAGAGAGGGAGAGAGAGAAAGAGACAGCGAGAGAAAAAGAGTCGTATCCGATGCGTAAGTGTACCGCTTACGCGACGCGCTTCACAGGTGCACGCCGGCATATCATTAACATCATATTAGTTGGATCTATGTTAACACCTTGCTCGCCCCTATACAACGCACGATGGATACAAAAGCCTCGTCGTCTACGGCGAGCTCTCGACGCGTCGCGCCGGCTGTGCCTATCGCCGGTACGGGCTCCCTTCTAGCGACTTCTGCCCGCGGCCCATTACTCATTTCGAATACCATTTTATTGCCAACCGTGGAAACGTAAATCATCAGGAATATCTGCCGACGATTCTATTATTTCCCGAACTTTGCCCTTTCCCCGGTTCCCCCTCCGCAAAGAAAATCTCTTCGAGTACACCGTAGCATAGTTCTTCTTGCCAATCAGTATTCCCGGGCTTCTAATAAAGATGATAAAGTCCATCCTCCGACCGGCGAGCGTACGAATACGTAAAAACGATTGTAAATAACGGAGCGTAAAAGGCCGATGTTGATTTTATGTCTGTTTACGTTTAATACCCTTATCGTTAAGGGAAGTCCTCTCCCTCCCCACTTAGGATCATTAGTGCCGCACGCGATTTTCCCGATTACACGCGTACGCCGCGGAAAACATTAAACTCCATTTCGTCGGTTCATAGTGGATCATCTTTCCGATCGGCGTGCCCGATATATATATATATCCTTAACGCGACTAGTTTTTGCCGGAACGCTCGAAACGGGAACAGCCAAAATGGCCGCGTCCGGGACATTAATGCGAACCTAATAAACCCGCGGACGAAGTTAAACGGCGTTTCGATGCGTACGAGACATCCGGCCGTCACTCCGCATTCTTTCGTTACCGCCCCGTCGTAAAACGAACGGGGCGCACCAGTCCGCGTACGTCGACGAGGTAATTTCATTACCGAACGATCCTGGAAACGCCGGAAAATTAAATGTTAAATCGACGCGCCGGTTCCGCGAGTGCACGCGATACGACATCGTACAAATTAATCGACGCCGATTAACGCTAAAGGTTCGGACCGCTCTTTTCCCCTCGATCCGAGCCCGGCCAGGTGTGTTCCGCGGGCACGAGGATATCGGTGCGCGACTTCATAAAAGAGTTTATAACGCGGTCGCCGCGGTTTCTTAATTGGAGTCGCGTTTTACGCGTCGCTTTTTTCACCCCGCCCGATCCGCGGACGGATAATCGCCGATTCTTTTCCCCAGGTCGGCGAAAAATTAAGCGCTACCGACGTTTAACGCGCGATAACGAGCCGAACGGGGCGGATAGAAGAGGTACGGGGACAAGCGGAATTACAACTGGAATCCTCCGGGCGGTGGCAGTAAATATATTAACTACCTAATCTGTAATCGCGAATTTTACGAGTCGGCCCCGGTCCGCGTCGCCGCGACGGGACAGTATTATAAATTCACGTAAGTAGGCTATAAACTCCAATTATCGTTACCCGCGTTTCCGTGGAAATGATCCGCGTAAAATATTTATTATCCGGCGCGACGGGATTCGGCGACGCGACCGTAAAGCATTCGCGGGCCGCGCGCGCTGCGTTATTTAGACGAACGGCCGTTTAGACGATTCCGCTGGCGCAATTAGAGGACGTCGCTTTTCTCTCTCCTCTGTTCCTCCGCGGGTATACCCAGGGCTGTATTTCGCCGCGGAATCTCGTGTGAACGCGTCGCGACTCGTTGATCGGGTGTACGCTCAGATACGAGCCACGATAACCGATACTTTATCGTCGGCACCGTTGCAGGGTGGTCTCCGGGGTTGCGAGTCTCCTCGTCATTCTCGAATGCCTGGTGAACCGTTCCTCTGCGAACGGAACTTGGCTTTGGGAATCTCGAATCGTTCTCTTTAACGCTGGCTTTACATTTATTAGGTTCGTTCTGTCGTCCGTTCGAACGACCGATGTTCGTTCCTGTAGATTCTATAAATTCGAGTATTCGTCCGATCGCGTCACTCAAAATTAACGTTGATATTTATCCAATAGCGCTTTATACATTTCCGTATGCGTCGAATCGACGCGTTACGTAAACCTACTGTTAATCCTTTACGAACGAGGATTTCTTGAAATATTCGAAAGCTTTCCTGTAGGGAGGCAAAGTGTAAATTACATTTTTAAACACTAGTTGAATAGTGTACCGATCTTTTACTGCTTAGACGCTTGGGTAAAGGACTAACGGTGAAACGAAGTATTCCAATTATTTTCTTCGAGCGGTGAAATTTTTCTAATTCCCCCGACGAAATGAATGCAAGCTATTAATTTGCGGGCAGTACGTAAACAGGAGTAACGTCGGTGAAGTTCGAGTTCGTAATATATGCGTTGACTAGTTTCTTACAACTCCGAACGACTTTCAGCCAGTTGAAATTCGAAAAGGAAAAAAAACGAAGTGGTACTCTTGCTTCATCTTTAATCGCCCCAAACGCACACACGTACTCGGCAGCAAACAAATAAAACGAAGTTAATTATGGAGAAATGAATTACACGAAATTTACATTGATTTTTTTCCCGTTCGTAGAATACGATTATATAAATGCAACGCAACAAATCAATAAAACACAGGTCGGTATTAGCCGCGATCCAAAGAAGTATTCGCATTCCCCGTTTCGCGTGTGTACCTACGCAATACTCTTTCGACAACTTTACTGCCTATCTGTTCATCAAATTTCACGACTGCAGAACGAACACTACATTATATCCTTAACGGCGCGGAGCGACGCAAAAGTGTAACAGTACTACAAACGTCTACAAGAGAAAAACCAGCTGAAACATCGGATAACGCAATACCTAGTATCCGAGCGACTGAACGAGCGAGTACGACACGGAATGTATTAATCACATGAAAGTCGAACTTAACCCCTTGCACTCGGAAGTTTGTTCTAAGTATTCATCGTTTTCGCATGAAATATCGATGACACTTTACAAATCGCGCCAAGAGAAGTTATACACGAATTAAACAACACGCCTATTCCACCACAATATCTCATGTATCGGTACATCGTTGCGTTTAACGTCGAATATCAAAGTTCAAGATTTTCCTGCTTCGAACTCAGCCTGAGACGTCCCTCGAGTGCAAAGGATTAAAGTCACCGAGCCGAGTCCGGTGTAATGACGAAAACAAACGGACATCCACGAACGAAAGTCGATACTTTTGCTTCCGCGGATTCGTTACGCGACTTTTCAATCGGCCCGTATACAGGAGAATGAATTCGACGCGCCGTTCCCGGCCTAACAACCTCTTCGGCATCGAAATTCAATTTCCCGGCCGTTCAGCCGAACAACTTCATCAGCCTCAAACTTCAACCCCATCGGCGATGGGAAAAGAACGACGAAAAGAGAGGGACAGAGATAGAGGGTTCTTTATCGGCAAGTTAATCGAGACGAGGGAAAGCCCGGACAGGCTTCGGACGAGGAACGCGAGCCGCAGCCCTTTCGACGCGGCCTCGCACCTTTCTCGCGGACCATGCGGGCAGACCTAACCCGTATTATTATCATCCAGCCTCGCGGTCGCACCTGCGCGTACGCGCGCAGTCCCGTCCCTAGGTTATTTTGTTTGCGCTCTCTCCTTTTTTCGGCAACGGGAGAGAGATCGCTCGCGCCTGCGCCCTGCCCTGGATTTCCAACCCCTACACTATACACTCGTACCGCCGGACCGATCGTAAATCAGAATTTCATTTTCCCTTTTGCTCCGATCCGTTTCGACGGCGGGATTTGCGAGCGACGAAATCGGGGAAACAAAGTGTTCGCCGAAGGATCGACGGTGTTTTGTTGCCGCGATTCGATTGATCGGCGAATCGACAAGGAAATAACGGTTGTAAGATGTTAAATGCATTTCGTCGGTGTCAGTATATGATTGTTAATTCCTCGTTTCTGAGATCGTTCCATATTTATGAAAATTCCGAGCACGAAAGAAGCTCCTCAGACTCGGGGAGTTTTACGCTTAATGCTCGGACGACTGTTCGTATCGCGAGGAAGATGCCGCGTCTTAATTCTTTAATTAAGGCGGTCGAATTTCTGAAATTTTCGGTTTACGAGCCCATTCCCGAATTTCCTGGGTCCTCGGGGGCGACGCAGCGAGCGGGGCGCGTCCGCCGCCGGGGTCGCGGGAATTTTGATCACCTCATAATTAATTTAACCGGGCACTGGGGCGCGCGATAAATCTTCCCGATACCTAGCGAGGGCATCGTTGCCTCGGCTATACGTCCGTACAAAAACCGGCGCGTATAAATTCGAAGACCGCGAAAACCTACCCCGATCCGGGGTAAAAATAGACACGGTTCATTAACGTGGCTATTAAGCGATTTTCACGGGCAAGCGGTCGAAGACTCGCTAAATTAAGAGACGCCGATTGACTCGGCGATTTTCCAGTTTCGCCCCCGTGCTGTCTGGAATGGCGAGAAAAGAATGTCCATTGAGTAACGGAAGGGTTGCACAAAAGGCGACTCCGTTACTCGATTGAAACGTCTTCGCGAGAGAGCGACCGCTCGTTTCTCGTTCGAATGAATCATCGAGGTTGACGGAGGCGTGGAGCTCGCGTGCGACGGCCGTCGGTAAACATTTACGCGCACAGGTGTGCGAGTCGATCCGCGGTTCCCCAAAGAAATTTCACTCTCTAACGATCGATCCTCGGGAATGGAAATGTCGAGTCGGAATCGTTCGAGTGTTAATCGCCACCATGAATGTAAGTACAACGAGCAGTGCCAGGTGCGTGGAAAACGAACGATCGCGTAAATCGCACCGAGCGAGCAATTAACGGGACCGTTTGATCGCCGCGGAGCCGAGTAGCTCAGCCTGCTACGTGTAAAAACAGAAATGGAATTTGAACCGTGGACTAGGGAACCGCGGACTAACAAGGTAGCAGGGGCTAATTACCGGCTGCCTAACGCGCGCCGCGCCTCGTTGTCGCGAGAAGAAAGCCTCGGAGCACGGCCGTGTTCCTTGATTAACAATGATCCTGAAATCGCTACCCGGTAAACGACCATCGTTAGGCGAATAATTGAGCCACGATTTTGCAGACAATGGGCACGGAACCGTTAACCGTGCCCGTCTGCCGGTAATTGCCTACCCTGTCGGCTTTTTATCGAACACGCGGCGCCAGGTTCTCCCTGCTCCGATATTTTGGAGCAGGATCGACGAACGAGGGAGCTCTCCGCAGCGTTTCAAGGCGACAGTCTCTGTAGCTACGGTGTTCGATCGAGGAACGAAAGAATAGCCGTGAATAGCGTGGCTCGAGACTCACCTGGGACGCCGACGGATACGAGTACCCGAACTGCGCGTACGCTGACATTTCGGCCGGCTCGACTCGGTCGTCGATGATCAGCAGCAGCAGCAGCAGCAGCAGCAGCAACAGCAGCGGCTAGAGCAGCAGCAGCAGCAGCGGCTAGTTTCTCTGTTTCAATTCTCTCTCTCGCGGCGGGAACAAACAACGAATTAGGTCACCAACCGCACCTGCACGCACTGCACTCTCTCACTGAAAATGTTAGCCAGTACTACTCCTTCAGAGGACGAAGCGACAACGGGGCTTCGAGTGGCGGCGAACGGTCGCGATCTGTCGCCGGGACGGTGACTGCCATCAGGGTGTCTTTGGGTCCTGCCGGAGAGGTCCAAGCGGCGGCCACATGTCTTTCCCCGTGGCTCGGTCAGCGGCGGCGGACGTGCACTGGGGTCCAGCGGTCCGGCGACAACGTCCAGGCGGGTCCAGCGGAAGGCACGAGGAAGCGTGCGGCGACGATGATCATCCGGGAAAACAGGGCATGTCGCGGCGAAGCCGCTAACGGACCGGCACTAACCGTGGAAACTGCTGCTCGACGCCGGATGGTTCTGTTGTCGGGCACGGTACGCGCGCGTCGCGAGCTCAGCTCGGCCGAAGGCTCGGCTCACACGTCACCGCGAGAAAAAGAGAACGGAAAACAGAAGTGCTGCTCTGCGTGTGTGCGCGCCGCGTCGGCCGATTTGGGACGGACATTCGGACAGACGGCGAAGCGTCACGAGCGATTAGTTATAGAGAGTGTTCGTTCGTTCGTTCGGTCCGTCCCCTGCTCTCACAGGGCACTCCAGTCTGCGACTGACTCGCCACCACTCACACCACTTCATCGGCCTTCCACTCCGCTCCGTCCCAGTTCCCCCTCTGGCGGACGAAAACCGAAAGCAGCCTGCTGCCCCCACTCCGGCCGCATGGGACGTGGTTCACGGGAACCGGCGAATCCCGGGGCTCGCTGCTACCCCACGGGCGTGTCACGTGGGATGTGACGCGGACAGCGATTGGCGGCTCGTTTCGCGCGCGGGCGTCCTTTCGAATCGAACGCGCCCACGCGAGCGGGACTACGCCTCTCGCGCCCCTCCACCGGCAAACAACCGTGAAACGATACAACCTCCCTCCTCTGCCGCCGCCGGCCCCTCCCCCGCCTGCCCCCGCCGCCGCCGACAAACGGCCACGGCGGAACAAGGAGAAACGAGTATGTTTACGCGAGTCTACTCTTGTCAACCCGACGGCGAGGGACTTGAATAAATCTGCCGGCCTCTCTCGCGCTCCTCGCCACCTTCCCGCAGCCGCTGCCCATCGCCCCTCCTCGCCGACGCCCTCCGATCCTACTCCTACTACACCACTCGCTCTTCTCGCGCTCTCCGCGACCATCCCTCCCGCTTTCCACCCACTCGTCCACCCTCTCTGTCGTTCTTTATCCGGAGACGAGCCACCTTCTTCCGGCTTATATCGCGCCATTGTCCGGCTCGTGAAATCGCTGGAGTACCAACGACGAGTCGTGCCGCCCGTCTCCACGCATCCCGGGATATAGGAACTTTGTTACGGCTACGTGACACGAACGTGAAAATGTCTGGGTTACAGGGACACCCTTCGCCAGGCCAGACGGCCGCCTTCGCTCGGGGGTTGCTTCTCGAGAACGGGACAATCGTGACCCGCAAACGAGGTCTAGGACTTCTGTGGATCGTTTATGAACGGAAAGTGTTTCGTGTCCGGGTGAATCGTTCGAGCTGTCCGTATCATTCACGCGCGCATCTTTGGGGTGAAAACGTTGCAATACTTCTTCGAGTAACCGCATTCTCATAGAACAGTTCCATGGGACGTTAGATTTTTGTTCTAACCGATCGCTCGTAGACGTCGATCTCTTCCCATCGATTCGATCTTCGAACGTCAGAAGCAGAACGCTGCTCGTGGCCGTTCAACAGGAAAACCTGAGGATCGACGGACGTCGGAAGGATTAGCCACGGGGCTGGCTCGGATGCCGCGCCACTTAGAATAATTTCACGGGTTATTAGGCGGTGGCTGAGTCCGTTCCCGGTCAAGAAGTATTTATCCGGCAAATTAGAGTGTCGGGGGCGAGGGGGATTAGCAGAGGCCGGCGGTGGACGCGGCGTGCGCGTCTCATCGTAAATACCGCAATAATAGCGTTCGGTCGAGCGGCATCGTTCCCCGGAGCGGCCGGCGCAAATGGTTGCGTTTTCTTGGCATCATGCTTGGTCGGCCATGTGTCTTATTCGTGTCAATGTGGCCCCGCGTGGCGGACGATTTTCCGCGACGTTGCCCCGAGCAATTTGCAAACGTAATACACGTACGCGGAATTAGACGGTACGCGTGAAACGTTCCGACAGGTCTCTCTCTCGCGCGTCGCAAATTGAATCGGCCGACCATCTCGCGCGCGGGAAACGCTCCGCGGACTAGAAAGATACGAAAGATCTCCCGGCCGAACAAATTCCGGAAGCGTTCGCCGACGTCCGAGCTGGAAACGGCAGACCCCTGGCACCTCGGAGGGGGTTGGGGCGCGGAAGACGCGCGAGCAACGACTCGAGAGGATAGAGAAACTGGAAAAATAGTGGTTGCGTCGCAACGCGAAGATTCACTGCCGCTAATAGGATTAGCTGACAGGTCGACGAGGTCCTTGGGAGATAAGGATCCTACCGAGGACCTTGTACCTGACCCAGGGACCGACTCGGAGGGGGACGAAAGAGCGGCCGGGGCCCTTCGGATGATTTATTGGCCCGCGTAAACCTGGTGACCTGCCGATCACGCCCCCTCGACGAACAGTCGCCGACATAATGCGCGCGTTTTCAGAAAACTGCGCTCCGTCTCGTGCCACGACTCCCTTTCAAGGAGTCAGGGCGACCCGTCGAAACCGCACAATAACCCGTTTAATCCCGCTCCTCCTCCGTCCAAGGAATGAATCGCTCGCGCGTTCACCTTTGTTTACCGTCCAACCGCAAAAGGGTGGCTCCGCTGTTCGACGTCTTGTTTGCGCGGCAAATATTTTGCCGGCGGCGTCGGGAGGCGAGGAGATTTCGGTCGGCCGCGGTTTTCGTGCGACGAGAACCTGTCCGAAACGTTGCACCCGACGCAACGGGGACGGGAATCTCGAACGAGGTCGCATGCCGAAGTAAATTGTGCGCGACGGTACGCTACGGCGGAAGACCGATCGCTTCGCGAATTAGAAAGAACTGGTAAGCGTGTAAGGAGACCGACGTGGCCGGTGTTATTTCGTAAACTCGCGGGAGCGCGAGCTTCGTGGTCAGGAAAGCGTAACAAAGCTCGTTCCCGTTGTTACAAGAAATTCTAGGCGATCCATTAATCAACGTTTCGCTTATTATTCCATGCAAATCGAGTTTTCACCACCCGGTTACAGGCCTCTTAGCGACCGGATTCTTGTCACAGCTAATTTAACATTTTCGGAGTCGTTTATACTAAACGCTCGCCGTTTCATGACTCATAAAAAACGGTAATCGGTATATCGGCCCGTGAAATCGCGCGAGGCTCGCCGCTGGCGGAGCGTCCGCCGTTTACATGGAAGAGCGCGGGCCGCGGCGCGGAAGACGTCGTGAAAATCTCCAATTACAACGTGGAATTCCAATGGAGTGTGTTCGACACTAGAAAATTTCATTCGGGTAACATTCGCATGCACGAAGCGGCGGTAGCAATCATCCTGAAATGGTTACCGATGCCGAGGCGCAGTCAAGTTCAAGTTCTCCGAAAGAGTACCGTGCACCGGCGAGGAGCTCCTGTTAAGTAACGCTTAAATATCCCGGTGCGTAGTTAACGCCGTTTAAAGACGCATTGTAAATCTTGCGGGGAGTATCTAGAGGCCAGTTGCAGCGTCGTTTCGTGTTTACAGCCGTCAAGTTTTTCAACTCTGATAAGGACGAAGGTCCGTAGCGGAGCGGACCGAGGGCCCGGCTACCTTGCCGAGTGTCCTATCTGCCCGGGCAGTGTGTCCACTACTTGTTTGCAGGTCGAGTAAAAGTTAAACGGCCGTGTCGGGCCGGGCTGTCTCTAGCGATAAGACTGCTTAATAAGGCAGCAAACCATCCACCTACCTCACTACTCGTTCATCTCATCCGTCCCTCCTTGACCGTTCCCTCTTTGTTTCACCCTCGACCCAGTTAGGTAAGGTCTCCTCCGCCGCCTCCCTTATCTCTCCTCCCGCTGCCAGGTTCTTGTAATTCGTTACTCTCTCTCGACTACGGGGACGTTCGGGCTCTCGCCTAACGAGGGAAAGATTTCAACTACCTAATTCGAGGCGAAACAAGGAAATCGAGAGACACGGGGCACCGTCTCGTGGCTCGTAAACTCTCCCGCCAACACGGAATTACGAGCTTATCGGTCTTATTCCCAGGGAGGCGGACGGTCGAGGAACTGTTCCAACATTTTTTCAGCTAAGAACGAGACGTTCGTTCGATTTCAGTTGAGCGTTCGAGCCTGGCTGGTCCTGCTCGACCTGCGATTCGAAGCTAGACGACGTCAAGGTTGCTGGACCGGCGAGACGTTCGTTCCGGCAGCGTATCGCTGACTTCCCCGGCCGGAATCATAAAGGCAGGTCTAATCTGGACGGCGTAAAACGGTGCGATATTCACACCGTAGGATAAAACAAAAGGTTGTTGCGGGGACCTGAGGTAGACGGTAAAAGTCGCTAGAGGGGAGCTAATAAGGGAGGTCCAGACTGCCGTGGCGCCTTCGGTGCACCTTCGAGGGGCACTGCAGTTTTATTGGCTGGGGTGTCCTTGTTCTTCGTCCGCTTCTTCTTCTTCTTCTTCTGCTTCTTCTTCTTCTTCTTCTTCTTCTTCTCCTTCTTCTTCTCCTCTTCTCCTTCAGCTCTCCTCTGCGGCAACTTCGTCTTCCTCCTCGGCGCTCGGTATGGCTGACCAGTATGTTGCCGTAAAAAAGCCGGTCTCCCCTTGTCTGTCCTCCTCCTCACCTTCCCCGTCCTCTCTCTTATACGGTGGAACGACGAACGAACGAACGACCAACGAAATGTCAACCGTAAACCTCGCGAGGCAACACTAATTAACCCGACCGAAATAAACTGCGCCGCTCAGCGGCGCTCTCATGCCTTCTTCATTCACCCCGACCCTCGCCTCTCGCCCCTGTTCCCGCCGGCCCGCAGCCAGACTTTACTGCGCGGCGAGCGCGTAGCCTCCGAAAGAATCCTGGACTGAAACGGTTTCGAGTCGTTCGCCATCGTTCGTTCCGTGCTTAGAATTCGAAACGAAGAATTTTAGGCGACCTGTTTTTTGGCCCGGCACAGAGCCGCGGCCGCGGCGCCGCCGGAAGCTGCGCCGCTCGAACACGGGGCCGTCCCTCTTGTACACGATACCCGAACTTTCATTAAGGACGTAACGATTCCCTTGTCGGGATCGCCGAACGAGCCGGATCGTTCGCTTCGATTGTCGATAGTATGCGCACGGAATTCAGAGGGAATCGCTGATGACTTTCCAATTACACGACTCGAAGGATCGGCCGAGAAATCCCCGAGGCATTTCTTCCGACGAAGAGATTCATAGAGTCGGACCATTCGGCGTCGATGATAAAATGATACACTTTGCGGTGCTATTAAGCGAATACCATCGGAGCCGCGCATATTTCAAACGCTTCGGATTTCGGTTAAGGGTTCCGTCGACGCGTTTCCCAGCCGGAAAGGAGCGGGACCCCACGCGGCAAATAAATCGAGGGCTTTTTCCCGGCGCAGGAGCGAGCATTCCCGCCGAAAAGAGCTCCCGCTCTCTCGCTCCCGTCGATCTCGGCCGGAACAGCGTCGAAACCGCGGGGTTTCGCCTATACCGCCCGCTGCCACGCATTTCCATTTTACCCCGCAGACGAGGGGCGTCGCGATGCCTCCCCATTCTTTATGCGGGGACACCTACATCGTCGCCCACGGATACTCCACGAACTTTATTTATAAACAAAGAGGACAGTCGATACCTCCGGAGATTGCGGGGACACCGACGTCCGGTGTCTGCTTCGGTTGCGTCCGATTTCCTAGAAGCAACATCGGCGAGGCTCGTCTGAAAAATGGCGGCCGGGAGTCGGGCAACCGTCGCCGCTACGCGTCGATGAAGATTGATCGATCCTCATCGGAAACAACCACCATTTTCGTTAATTAATGGGGCAGATGCGCGCCGGGATGCATCGATTGCATTCTTTTTTTCGTGGTTCGTATAGTCTCGCGCGATGCCTGCCCCGTTTATGGCGGTTCGTACGTCAGTCCTTTGTCTTCGGACACTTCCTACTTTCTCCTACTTCGCTCCGCCAGGTGAAAGCAATTATTCTAGATTAAGTTGCCTCGACAATAGCGTCGAGCATTGCTCCGCGATCACTGGGAATTCGTGGAGACCGGTCGGAAAAAGGAAGATTTGCTACGGAGAGTTTTAGTAGTCAGCGATACACGCAAAAGAACATTTCTTTCCGATAGGATTCTAAAATCCTGGATTAAAGCACTCGTCAGCTTCCTTCGGTTACCTAACATCACAACAGTGGGTTACGTAAAATTTGCGTCACTAGTAAACGCAAGATAACGCAAACACGTGAAAGACATTTCCTGCGGAGGCGGCGCCCAACTTCATTCACGATTGTGCGCCTAATTCTTGCGCGAGCTGCGATGGTTCTCGTCGACCTGTATTGATCATCCTTCTAGCCAATTTTCCTTGTTATTTATAATTTTGTCTTTCAAATTTTCTACCTACGAACCAAATTCTTTCATCCCAAAGTTTTTTAAACATTGACTTTGTCGGGTACTTGCCGGGCGATTTTCATAACCACGCGGACAGCAAATACCCGTGGAAACAGCCGCGTCCTTCTACAACTGTCCGGCGCGATTCTCATTGTGTCTTGTCAGGGTTCGAGACCCGCGCGATACGCACGCTACCGTTTCCAGGACGAGTATGTACACGGTCGCGTGAAACATGGCGACGCAATGCGATCGTAGCGTGCACGGGAAACGTTGCACGCATGCCGGAAAACGGAGAGATAGCGGAATGGAGAACGCCTCCACGAAGATGCGGAAAGAGCCGGCTAACGAAGCATGTGTTTGCGGACGGTATCGCGATTAGACGCGTTCATCGCTATTATAAAAAAGTTTGTAATGGTTAGCGATACGGCAACGCGACGTAGTTTATTCGACCAACAGCTATCCAACATATCTGAAAGACCGGAGCGTTTTGCATCGATGATGGCGGAATAGCTGTCGAATTTCCCTGTCTGACCTTAGGGGCTTTCTATCGAGCGATTCGGCAAATTGAAATCGGTTAAATCTTTCGTTAAGTTCACGGATTCGATCTCCGATAGACCGGTCCAGGTCTGAGTTAGCTTTAGTCGTGGATTAAAGTGATAAGTGAGTCGGAGCCAGGACGGGTCAAGGTTTATCCATGTTTGGATCGGATTAACCCCGCGTCGGGACGAATTTCGCGCAAATCTGATTTAATTCTATCGCAACGTCGGACCGGGCTGAATTGCATTTCAGTTGGATCGGGAGTAAGCCTAATTTCGATTCGATTTCGATCCGGTCCAGGCTGATTGTTCCAAGGACCATTCGATTCGCGTTTGGCTTTCGGTTCGATCGAGATTCTGGTCGGTATCGTTCCGATCTAAACACGGCTCGGAGCGAATTAAGAATTAATGAAGTCCGCGGCGGGCTTAGGCTTGATTGAATTTGAACGACGACCGGGTAAAAGCGGCTCGAGAGATCTAGACTGTCGATCGATTAGAGCCGAGGTCTAAATGCAACTT
The DNA here is from genome assembly GCF_051020985.1 of Nomia melanderi. NCBI lineage: Eukaryota > Metazoa > Arthropoda > Insecta > Hymenoptera > Halictidae > Nomia > Nomia melanderi. The sequence continues at coordinate 17,592,085 of NC_135005.1, forward strand.
ATTTACTCCCGTTAAGCTTGATTTCGCGTAACACGTGTTTCGGTTGAATTGCAGTCCGATCGTTCCAGCTGCGAATCTCAGTCGCGGCGGGTTCGTTTCTCTTTCATTTTCACGATGAAACACGAAAGACGCTATATTCCGCGCGATTTCCTTCCACGAACACCGACGCGACGTTCCACGCCCGCAAACAAGTCCTCGCGGTGTCTCCAGGTCGCCATCCTCGTCCTCTATCTGCAATCAGGTGCAGGGCACCGGTGCATCGCATGAGCGGCTCGATGTTACGTGCCCATGGAAAATGAATAGGTAATTATAACGCATCCATAATGCAAGCAGACACGGCCATGGTAGTTGGCCGAGTGCGACGATCGGGTCCGCTTCTCGGAAAGGGCTCGGCGTGGAGGATCAAGGGCCGCAAACTAGGCTCGCAGCCTACGCGATACCTCTCGCCGAGAGGAAAGTCAAATCGCTCGTTGAAATTCATTCGCGGCCCTTTCCTTTTTGCTCAGCGTTGCGCCTTATCTCGCTCTTGTTCCGACGTATTTCTCGCGGCCGTAAGTATCTCCGGCACGAAACGCGAAGATCGTGCGTTCCTACTCGAACAGAACGATTTTTCTCGTTCGCCGCGCCGCGAGTTCCATTCGAATCATCGGAAGAGACTCGTCGCTCGTAGCTCGATTTCTTGCGTAATAAAACGCAAACTTGCTTTATTAATGCCTTTACGCTGCGATTCCGTATGCTACCGGCTTTTTACTATCTGTTGGAACTATCTCGAGTGAGAAACGAACGTTTTATTCGATCGCGGGGAAGTCTCGCGCGAGAGTGAAGTAGCGGATGATAATTCCGGGCAGCAGAATGCACTTCGAAATGACTGCTTTTGCACGAAGTTATCGCAGCCGGAGTCTTTTATTTCGACTGGTCCATTCGGCTTTTAAAATTCTTTCGTATCGGTATCCGACAATAAACCGCCGATCGACTTTCAAATACTTTGCTGGATGCTCAAGCCCGGTAGCGTTTCCCGGTAAACCGGTAGATTAACTCGGCTCGATGGCCGATAATTGGCCGCAAGGACCGTTAAACTTCACGGCACGAATAGTTGAATCGTTCCTCGGCTCTCTCCCTCGCTCTCACTTGCTCGCTCCCTCTCTCTCTCTCTCTCTGTCTCTCTCTCTTTCTCTCCGTCCGTTCTACAATGGCTCTCGTGCACTTTTCAAGCAGCCCGTCGGTGGCTACGCTCGCGATTCGCGCCGCTAGTTGAACAGTCGGCCCTCCCCACCCCGCCCTTTTCGCTTTTAGTTCTTTATCGGCCGGATAAGTGCTGCTAATTATAGTTATTACAATTAACCACAGCGTTCGTGGCTGGTAAGGTTTTTATAACGGTGACTCGGGTCTCGTTCGTCGCGGACGGGCGGGAGAAACGCGCGCGACAGAGGCGAGCGGGGGCGGTGCGTGCAGATAAAGCGGGCCGATACCTCCTGTGAGAAAATATCTCGCTGCCATCAACAGGTAATTCGAAAAATACGAACTACTACGCGACAGGCCGTCGTGCGTAAATTCGCTGGCAGCGATCTCTTAAATTATACGTATCCTCGATCTACGCGACACCGTCAACACGGACACTGTTCCCCCCCACGAATCTGTCAGGATATATCCAACGTGAACGTCGGAATTTTTCTGTCGTGTCTTACGAGATTCAACGTGTACCGTGACAACGATTGCTAACCAACGTTAAACCATAGTAATAAAAAGCAGAGCGATCCGGTGTACACAGGACGGTGCGATCGAAACAGGGGAAATCTCGGGTGAACCTATTATTCCGTATCGCGTCCGGTATTATTCTAATTAACCGCCGAAACAAGTTTGTAAAGTTCCGGCTAGTTTTGAGTGACAAGAGATAACCGGGGAACAGCGAAACTACTTTCCGCGGCGAGTGGTAATTGCATCGTTCGATCTCCCGGCGCGATTACCCGCTCCGGAGACCCATTTTCCGCTCTCTCCTAGGCCACCGACACTTTCGTCGCCGGTGTGCGGGTCAGGGTGCAACGATTTTCCATTGGATGGATCGCGTGGCAAAGCCACAGCCGGCCGGGGCGAGCGTGTGTACGACAAAATAAAAGCGACGGCCGAGTAGCTGCGAGGATAATGATCGGCGGAAGTTTTCGTGCTAAAATATGCAGATCCGGCTAAAATTACCGGAGGAGTAGCGCAGACCTAGTCGACCGGCCAACGGCCGATACCGCCGGTGTGCATCGTGTGCGTTTACACGAAACGACGCACGTAACTCCGCGTGCAGTCGCGATTTTCAGACCGATTCCCCGCGCCATTCCGCTGATTTCTGACAACCAGGAGTCCCGGTTGGACGTCCGAAATGGAAATTAATTGTACGGTCTTTAGAGCGGCGTTGCAGTTACGATAAGTTCGAGGCGAGCATAAATAATATAAAGCATAGGAATAACGCGGTTTCCATCCTCGCGATAATTTAGTATCCTTCCTTCTCTGCAATGGAATACCTCCGCGCGAGTCTCCAACGAACAAAAGAATAATAAGAAGTGTCCCATTAACCCACAGAGCCTCCGCTATTGCAACTTCATAGAACAATCAGTTCGGAAACGCATCGCCGCTACAGTGGAAACCAGATGAATATCGTTCGGCACCGTTACTTCCAGAAAAACTGCTCGTTTCCCGTGAAAATCCGGCCGCCGTCGAGTACATTCCGCGGAATTAATGGAAGCCGGCGCAGGAAAGTCCAGGAAGACGTTCGAAATTGCTTTTCTGAGTAGTGTTTTACTTCGATAACGATTCTTCTCACGAGTCCCCTCGCCGCGGCGAAAGGAAACCGAATAATTTAGACGTAATCCCGTTGCGAGTGGAAATCGCCGGGCAAGGAACGTTGTCTACGCTTGTATGCACAGCGGCTTGTCGCAGGAACCAATTAACTTCTTTACAAGGAACGACCATTACCTGAGAATGCGCTAAAACGGCGCGGGAGGGGCGCGAGGTCGGCCGCGAGCCGCGAGGATTTTCCCGAGCGGCGTTAACGTTCACGGTGACCGGAAGTCGCGTCCCCGCCGCGTCCCGAGGAATCGCGAGCCGCACTGTCGAATGCGAAACGAACCGGCGTTTTTCTTTTTCCGCGGCTCGCGTCCCCCGGGAGTCAGTTATTCAGCTGCACCGCATAATATTTCACCGGTCCGCGATCCGCGTAACCTGCGGTTATTAATAGTAGCGACATTAATAATCAGCCGCGCGGCGATAACTTAAGTTAAGCAGAGAGTTTACGGTCTCCCGCTACCAGGACTCCGTTTCCGCGTACATATCCGCCGATCGTTTCGCGGCCCGATATCATACATAATACGGATAGACGACATCTCTTCCACCGGCATGCATCATGCCCGCCGATTCTCCCGAAGCTCTCGCGCCCGGGGTCCCCGAGGGGTTAAGACTCGCCACGCGGAAACCGTGCTTTTTATCGAGGCTGATTTATACGCGCGATTACGGGGGATCGAACGGCGCGCGGCGTCCTCGGAGTTTTCGCGATCCGAGCGGTTGCGCGCGAAAACCGCTGCGAGTCGGGGGCTCCATCAGACGTCCGTGGCGCTATTGAATCTGATAGCTATTATCGTGTTCTTGCCTGTAGTTCCTTGTGCAATTCTTTGCGGTCCGGCTGCTTTACATAATGGCCTGCCAGGAAGTCCGACGTATTCCGGAGCGACGTTGCAACAGTTGGAGCAAAATAAAGTAATACGGAGGGGTGATAAGGGATCTCGTATCGCTTCGACAGCAGTTCATCCTCATCCTGGTTACAACATTATTTCTCCTCTTTTTTCCGATCTTCCGGAGCGCGGTAATTACCGTCGGAATATAAATCATCCGTGACATTGCGCGTTAAACTTGCTTGTAGCCGACTCTGCTGGACGCCCGAATAAAGGTCCACATAGCACTCGAATATAGGTTTGCTATTCGGTCCGAAGAAATGCTAAACGGAGTAAAAGTTGTCGCTGCATAGAAAACAGATTCGAACGATGAAACTGCCATCGAACGGAACGCGATTCGGTTTGCTACCGTCTATCCTGCAACTTCCTTATCGTTACCGAATCACTCTAAACGGAGTTTAATCGTGCAACGACGAGAACGCTGGGGAACGCTCTCGGCACCGGCGGAAAAAGCGAAGGGGCCCCAATAACGGCGGAAAAAACGGTCGTGTCGAAAAGTGGGAACACTCGTTGGAAACTATCAAATGAAATCTCGGAGTGGCTCGTCCCGGAGATGGAACACCGGGCACGTACGCGTTCCGGTACCAAGCGCAAACACGGAGAAACGCATATTTGGCACGTTCCTCGCGGCGCATGTCGGGAAAATATCAGGTTCCCGGGAGCGGTGCGGCAGTTTTCGCCTCGATTAGCAACACGTAGACGGCGGGAGACTTATCCGTGGGTATCGGGGATGAAAAGACGGCGACACGGGTCTGGCCTTTCGAGAGGAAGGAAGGGGACGCGGCTCGGAGGAGCCCCGACCATAACCGACCACGTTTTATGCGCGTATAAACGTACGTGTAACGACGGAACGAGAGTACACACGCGCCGCCTACTCTAACCTGTTAACAAATATCCAAGGCGGGCGGTTAACATGCGTTTACGATAATTTATCGTGCCGGCGTGGCCCGAACAGGCATTATGTTCGGTACCGAGTACACGCGTACGCGAGCTGATATCGGGTCACCGTGAAGAATCGGTAAGAAGAGCACCGGGAGTACGGCCTCCTTTCTTCGGAGCAGCACTGCGGATCGGCTTCTGGCTGCTTCTTTTGCATATCTCTTTCTATTCTACTCGGCTCGCAAGAAGGAGTTTCCACCGTGCGTCGGCTGATTTAACTTCGTTTCGGAACCATTGTGCTCGAAATGTCAACCGAATCCAACTCTCGCCGCCTCGGTTTTCTATTTTGCGAAAACGTTCGCCGGGGAAAGTGGTTCCGAGATTAACGCTAGGTTTACTGGGTCATTATTTTTTCATATCCAAGATCTAATCGAACGAACGTCACTTCTCCTGGGAATTAGTAAATAATTAGGAAGGCGTTATTCTTCACTTTAGTTTATAACCGTGTTATCCTCAAGATTTCCAGTTCCCACAGCTCATCGGTGCTCGCTCCTTTTTCGAAGTTCGAATCCTAAAGCAGCCGATGTTCGCGAAACATCGTCTAGCCTGTTATCGCGCGGCGAAGCCACAGGAAGCTGCGCGCCGCCTATATTAAGCGGTATTAATTTATCATCGAGAATAATAATTAGCTGCGGCCGGTTCGAACCGATCGACGACGATGACTCGATCAAGAGAGGCAATACAAATTATCTCGGTGGACCGAGCGCCGGGCTCGCCTCTATATATACCTACTCCGTCCTCTTTCCTTTTGCCCGTTGTTTTTCCTTTTATCTCGGCCGAGTCGCCGCGCCGCGTCGGCCGGGACTCGCGACGAGCGGAGCATCATGATGGATCGATCCGGCAGCTTTTATCAATCGTTTAAGCGCGATCGTGCCTCGATTGTCGAGGAGCCGTGCGCGCCACCGCTCGATTTCGCAACGGCCGTCGATATTCTTTGTCAATGGGACGGCCTGAAACGTTCCCAGAGCCGGGTCCGCGACGATCATCGATCACTGGGCGGGCCGGGGTGTAGTGCGTGATCGAAATCGCTACGACGCGCTTATGCGACCGCTCCGGGGACGCGCCACGATCTTCTCCGCGATTCTCCTTTTATCGAGAAAATCACCTCTATTTATAGAAAGAATCCACCCTGGCAAATTACTCTCTCCCCTCGGATAACCGGACAGGCCTTCATCCTCGCGGATTCGCGACTTTCCGCCGATAATCGCCCAACTGTCGTGCTGCTCGTGTGAATGATTAAGCCGCATCGCGATGCGTTTCCCTCGACCGAGACGAGCAGACGCATGCTCGTGTACCCATGTTTCGGTTGGAACTTGAGATCCATCTGCCTTCAAGATTCCACTTTTGTCAGCTTCGCAGTACTTAACCAGATGCAAAGTTGAATCACAGAAAAAGGAAATTGAACATCACATTGAAAATGAAAAATCAGAGCGAAGGATCGATATCCAAGCTGGTTCTCGATAATTCCATGGTTCACCCTTAATTTTCCTCTTCCTCGATTTAATCCTGAATTTGATTTCCCTGTAATTCCACGCAGGCACGCGAGGACTGTCAGGCCGAAGCTCGAAGACAGATCGATACGTCTAAACCGCATAGAAGATGCGTTAAGACCTCCACCAGGCTTACGCGCGAGCGTTTCGTACCCCTTAATCCCGTTCGTGGAAGGTATCGACAGAGTTTGATCGGCGGTATGAGAATCGACCCGCATAAGACGAGCAATAACCGTGTTTCATTGACGCGGGCTTATTTCACTGCGGAATCGTCGGGTCCGCCTCAATATATCCCCGGCGAGAAATCACCTCCGCCTCGTGCTCGAATATCGGAACACCCTGTACACATTAAGCGAGCGAGATACGGGGGCCTTTAGCCGGCGAGCGGGAATAATAATTTCGAGTGCTCCTCGCGGAGATAGATACGAGCACGAACGAGAGGAGGAGATAGGACGGGGAATGAAGGAAGACAGGGGGAGCGGGAATGAGAGAGTGTGCACGTGCATGTGTGACGTACACGTTGGGGTTAGTCGGGATCGTGGCGAGGCGAGGGCGCGCGGGGGGAGGGGTCGAGATATACGTTACAGGTGAGAGCGCGAGTATCGCGTGCTGCAAACGAGCCGGCAGCTGCCCGCTCCTGGCTACACGGTCCCAGGTATTAATATGCGACTGACCGAGTGGGACCGATGCTTTCGTTGTTACATGTGAGCCATCGTATTACGTCACGTCAATCGAGCGCACGCCAGCCCTCCCAACACCCTTTGATTTTCGAGCGAGCCCTTCGCAACCGGCCGCTGCCAGCGATACACTCGCCTCTTACACATACCCTCGTCGCGATAGTCGCCCGGTGATAGCGTCGGAAAAATCTGCACGCACCGCCTCGACGAGCGGTCGTTCGCTCCGGAGAGACAGAGCCTCGAGAACGAGGAACATTATCGGCGCGAGCGATCGTTTGTTTTCTCGAGAAATAATATCTCCGACCGAGGTAGCGGAGATCGATCGGCTAATTTTTAGGCGTTCACTGCAAATTGGAGAGTGCCTAGTGCACAGATTTCGTGCGATACGAGGGAACGGTGGCGTTCGAAAGTTCCCGGCTAGATTGTTCGTGGAATCGAGTCCATGCCGCATTGATGTGCTGCTGTCATTATTGCAAAGGGTACGGCTAGTGAATAGTGTCGTAATAACGGAAAGTTCTGAAAGCCTTTATTATGCAAGGAAAGTTCCTAAAATGATCTGACCGAGAACTTTTGAAGGCTACTCTGTACGAAATATTCGAAGTGTAGTGATTTTTATAGTGTTTGGTGGAAAAAGCTATCTTTAATCGTGATTCTATTTTTTTAAATTATTTTAGGAACATGTTGCATTTTATATGCGACGAGCAACAGACTTCGCGTTTGTGTGTTGGAAGAATTGAGAATTAATGTTTCTTAACGTCGATCGGTCTGCGTCTCAACGATCGTTCGCGGTCGCCTTCTGACCTGGAGCTACGATCGTATTACTCCTTCCGTTCCTCGGACCCGTAAAATGGCTCATTATCGACGTCGAGCCTTCGCGTGATTTTGCGCGCAGGTGCGATCCTCCTTGACGCGTTCCCTTTCAGCCTACCTCCGGAGATAGAGCAGAGCGTGTTGCTGTAAAAGCTTGTTCTTTATATGGAGTATCGAAGATACGAGATTCAATTGAGATATCCGAGAACGCTTTTTTGTTACGCGGCCTGTGGGTTTGGGCGAAAGCCAATTGACAGCCCAAGGCTACTTCCCGAGATCTGATTCTTCGCGAAGAAAAATGATTTTGTGTCACGCCGACTTGCTTTTATCGTCGGGAGCGGAACACCGTGAAGGTGGAGGAAAAAACGTGGACATTGTTGCGTAATACATCGAATGGTCCATTGTTTCCTTATGGATTGTATACTTGATAAAGACAGATTTAAGATCGACGATCTTAGAATTTTTTGAATTCATTAAGTTATTCTAATTGAATAAATTTTATAGAAAAACAAGTCTCCGTTCGTCACCTTTAAAAGTTTAATGCACAGTCGATTCGAATGATGCACTGTCGCGCATACATTATGCGATTAGAAATCTTCAGTCGCTAACAGCGAAATTCACTGTTATCAAGCAATAATACTTCACCTGCCGAAGTAGCAATTCGAACTTTTGAAGACACGCGATGGTAGATAGTGATTTCCAAAGCAGAAATTAATACAACTGTTCAACCACTTATTTACCTTTTCAAATCCTCGGTTCCCTGTAATTCCGTCACAATAACGTTGCAGTAATTTTAAGGCGGAACAAGAGGTTCACAGCTTTTACGATTGCATTCGTAAAAATTTGCACATGTAAATGATCTGGCCCTGCAGCGAATATCTACTGATTTACATCGAGCGGTTTCGCGATATACTTTGTCGAGAAAGGGAATTAAGCGTGCGTGCGGGCCCGGTGTTCGGCCCCGTCATTACGGTTTCTCGAGAAAGGGCGCTTTTTCATTCGGGGACCGACCGCCGGCGGAGGACAGGCCAACGATACCTCTATTCACGAAGGGACAACGTTTTAACACGAGCTCCGGGCGAGTTTTTAATTAAATCGACAGCTCCGGGCGACCTTTCTTCGAAATGGCACCCTATTCGCGACCATTCCTTCGTGATATTGGCAGTAGACACGTGAGACTTCAATCTTGCCCAATTACGATAAATAATTGAATTAACGAATGAATAAAGTATCCGACGCAATCATCGCCTCTCATTTACCATTCCGCTCGATATCTAGAACATTAAATATTCCTTATCCCAGTTATCCCTGTTCATCGGTTACCAGCTCTTAGCGTACGAGAAACGTTTAAATTCCCGGAAACTTTCCTAATAAAATACCAAATTATTCATCAATCTTTTAAACACCAAAACAGCAGAAATCTGACTTTAGATATCAAAGTTAAAAGTCACCGTTATCGCAGTATTCGATCGCAAAGGATAAACAACGAGCCGGGTATCGCGTAAGAAACAGAAAAATCTCGAAACACATTCTTCCAGCAGATCAATAAAATGCCCCCGATATACATAAAAATTAAGCGGATTCCATCGATAAAACCTCGTGGTAACACGCGAGCACCGACGAGGGGCAAAAAAGGATTCGGACAGGTGACGAGGATCGAGATCACGGTGAACAGAGGGTCGAGGCAAACCGGAGGTGGCGGAAGAGAGAGGAGAAAGTCGAATTAAAGGAACGACTTGTTGGTTAGCCGACTCTATCCTCCGCTCTCAGTTTTTCTCTGACGGGTCTCGGAGGCGAAACGAAGCGAAAGAGGGCGAAAGGAGGGTGGCGCGGAGTGAATGCCAGGCAATCTGTTTTCAGCGCGGGGATAACTCGGGCGTCCCTTCTTCCATTCGCCCCCCCCCCCCCCCCGCAGCCTTTCCTTCTGTCATCCCCCTGTTCCGTTCCCCTTTTCGGTTAGCTAGACTGCAACCGCGACTCGGTAACCACCCACCGACGCTATCGACGCCGCTGCCGGGCGTAAAAAGCACATCCGAATTGAATCATTGCTGAATAAGCGGGAAAGTGGCTGGCTGGCTGGGAAGGAAGGAAGGAAACCGGGGGAGAGAGAGCCCGGCTAACCCCCACGGACGAGGGTCGTTTTCCATCCGGCTCATTGGTACACCTCCTCTGTCATGTCGACCGTTCCACCTTGCGATCTCTCTCTCTCTCTCTCTCTCTTACTCTCTCTCCATCCACCCTCGTTTTTCCCAGTCCCACGCCCCTTTTCGCTCGCCCTCTTTCTCCGTCTCTTTGCTCGAAATGATCGCGCGCGCGAGTGTGCCGAGGCAGAAGCACTTCGTCGATCCGGAAGCCTTTAGAAATCATAAAGAGCTTTAGCAACCTGGAATAGAGTTTTCTAGGCTGCGACCGATATCGGTGAAACAGGTTGACTGCGCGCGAAGCTAGGGGGTTCCAGAAGAATCGGGTTCGTTGATCCGGCTGGTATTTCTTTGTCGAAGCTCCCGGGTAATTGGTTCCTAACGCGGAGTAACGATTATCGGGAACTTTGGCGCCGCTCGGCTCAGCTAAATTCATTTATAGCAACTTAACAATGCGTCGGAAGAGTGTTCCGCCGTGAAAACGACCGTCGTTTCTTCGCAACAAAGCAGGCGTCCACCCTTGAACAGGTCCCTTCCCCGTCCCCGGGCGTCGAAACCGCGCAATCTCGTGCAAGAATGTCGCTAAATTCTCGCGTGACGTCCCATAGAAGCGGCTGGGAAAGGAAAATTGGCTGCCGGCAGCACGGATCCGTCCCATCGGGGACGAAGCGGAGGGAGGCTGGACCGCAAACTGTTGCGTTAAAATACTCGGGGGCCGCGTGCGGCGCCTCCCGCTTAATAAAGCGGCCTGCGAAGGCGCCGAGCCGCGAGCGTCCGTACGTATACACCGTGGCCGGAATAAAGGCGGAGTTGCTTTCTACGCACTCCCACTTGTACGTGCCGGCGCGTTAACGCGCGTCGAGATAAACTCACCCTCGTGGCGGGGAGCGTGGCTGGCGGAGGGTGGTTCGTTCAATTAGAACGGGGGAACCCCTTCTCGCGGCGAGCGCCGTTCACGCCGAGGGTCGAAAACTTTTAAAGGAGCGACACGGGAAGGGCTCCTCCGGCCTGGGAACGCCAGAAGTCAAAGGGAACGGAACACCGGGGCGGTGCGGGGGGCGAGGGGGGAAAAAGAAAGCGACGCGGACGGAAGGGGAGAAAGCGAGGTTCTCGGGAAATAGAGAGGCAGCTCCGGGACACGGTGTGCGTGATACCGGCCGCAGCGACATAGAAAAGATTTTTACCGCTCGCTGGAAGGATCGAACTGCCCCGTGTCACGGCTCGTGGAACGCGGTCTTGCGTGTGCCTGTTACCGTCGACGAGTTTTTAAAAGAGTTACGATTACAGGCGATAAACGCGCGTCCGGGCGGCCGGACCGGTGCTATAATCATTCCCCGATTGCTTCATCACCCGGTACGCTCGCTTCTGGTCCGGCCGACTCCGGGGAATCGCTCTTCTCCCCAATATCGATATCCTGTTTCTTGCCTTTCAATCGTGCGCTTCGGGGATGCAATCTTTTTTAGCAACAAGTGGTCGCCGCGGCCCTTGAACCGGCCGCGCGTCGCACGGAAATTTCAAAGTTTTTTCTTGGCCCCTCCCCGTGTCCACTTAACGAATATTTGCATTGCGACGGTGATTATGGAAATCGTCAACACGCTCTTTCCCTTGTGAAATATAGCGAAACTACGATCAAATGAAGCGTTACGTTCCATGTTAATATGCTCCTAAATTAAAAAGTTCCCTCGGTAATCTCCTTCAGCACCCTCGCGAGCCGTAAATCACACTTTTCATCCTCTAACCTGTAATTCCTCGGTCCACTGGTACCGTCGCCCGTCTCATTCCACGTTTACGCTAAGAAATTTTCAATGGAATAATTCCCGGTCGAGCACCAGCGTGAATCAAAAGATATTCGCGACATTCACGAACGCCCATAAGGAAGCGTCCGCCGATGATTCCACCGTTCTAACGATGCGACGATTGCTTTTAGTGGCGCGTATCGCCGACAGCCGTTGTTATTACAGCGGAAAACGTCGACGTACTCGAGCGACGATGGCGAGAGACAGAGAGAGGGAGAGAGAGCGGACCATCGATATGGGGGTTGCGGCGAGCGTGGAAGCGTACGGTGCATTGCACGTGTCCAGTCGATACGGGATGCACGTGTCGCGTGTTTCCATCCGAAGAAAGCCTCCATCCGAGGCTGGCGCTGTAGGGGCTGGCCTGGGGAGAGGGCTGGAGGCAGGAAGGGGCGACAAGTGGCGAGCGACAAGTGCGTATCCTGCGCGCTCGCGGAATACCGGCCTGTTACATCCGTGTGAACCAAAGCAACGAGCCTCCCCGTTCCGAAAAGGAGATATCATCGAGACGAAACGGCCGATGGACCTAGCCGCGTCTTCCCCCACGCCTGCACCCCCGCGCCGTGGGAGCCCTCTCCGCGTGGGTCGCCAGATTGTGGGAAGATAAGTATCGCGCGGTACGAAATTCAGCTTCAACGGAGACGATGTATCGTATCGCCCCGTGGATCTCGCGATCATTCTGCCCGATTCCGTGGAGATTGATGCCGGTGTAATTTCTTTCTCTCTTTCCTCGGGGATGCATATGGCGAGGCTGATTAACTGCGCTCATATTTTATCGTATATGGGGTTGTAATTACGTATGCGCGGCTGCGAACGGTGCCTCGCGGTGAATGGAAAAGTGAATGTCTCGACCGATTGAATAAGGTGCACCGAAGCTGCGAGCGAGGATCTTTGGGACTGTCAGGGAGCCCGGTGACGATGATCGAGAGTAATGTTCGCGTGTGATCGAATTCCCGGCGAGAGTTCTGTTCGGGCTTCGTTTTGCTTCTGGCCGTGTCGCCCGGAGGTTACGTGGAAATGGTCCTTTCATTGCACGGACCGTTCGAGGTTGACGGAATATTAACGTTAAGCTCGGTGGATGAAAAATGGGAGAGGACAGAGCCGAACGCCGACGATAAATCCGCGTGTTTACGGAAACCGCAAAGACGCGATCGCTCTCGAGCCACCCCCCCCCGAATTGATTTACGCTTTTGGCAAGTCCGAGCGGGACGGTAAATAGCGCTGTAGATGGTAAATCTGGTTAGCGGTTGTAAAGCGCTTCGGCGCAGCCACTTACCCCGGCGGAATATTAAATCTCTGAATCGTAAAGCGCGCCATTACCCTGTCGTCCGTTCGAGTTTAACAGACAATAGCGCGCACTGAGACATTACACTCCAAGGAATCCACGAAATAGGTCACTTAGCAAGACAGCCGGTATTAAGCGAGACAGGCATTATCTGTCTGGTTCCAACGACCTTCGAAGCTGGCAAATGATGGCGGTTAAATACGCTCGGAGACGTACCACGCTGCCACGGCGAACTTGTGTACAGCCGACGCGACGCGACGCGACGCGACGTCTCACGGAATACGATCCACGGGGAGAGTTTCGTCGGTTCGAATGCAATCAACGGCCCGTGATTAATCGCATCCCGGAATTTCCAAGGAGCTACGAAACTGTTACTTCGTTTCGAGAGATAGCGTACACGGGTAACAGGTGTACACGGCGCAAAATTCCTATAAAACACGTCCGCGTTCCTTAGAAGAGAAACGGGAGCGAAAGAAACTGTTATCGGAGTTACCGGGCGAGTATCACAGGTATTCCCGAGGAGCCCGGACATTGTTGCCACAATTGGAGAGATACCGAAGGCGCACGTAACAGGTGTAGAAACGATAGAAACGCGGCTTCGAAGTATCTATCGCGTCCTCCTAGCATAGGAGAGGACCGATCGGATGACCAAGCCCTCGAACCGCCGACTGTTAATCACCCTTAATTAATACGCCGCGATGAGATCTGGTCCTAAAGGAATTAAGAGCCGACACTACAGCTGGCGAGGATTAAAGAACTAAAGGTGCGACGTATCCCATGGGCTACGGCCGAAACGTCAAGATCAGCCGGATAACGAGGTGGCCGCCGCCTCTCCTCGCTCGCTATTCGAAAGTAACCGTGAGGATTCGAGCACTGATATCACTGGTCTCCGGTCAAGGGTGTTCCTTGGCCGGCCGGAAGTAGAAGTCGAGGGCTATAAAGAGACGGTTCGGAGTGATCGGGCTCGAGACAAGTCTGGACGCGGTAAAGCACAGGTGTACCGCGCCATAATTTATAGCTACCTAATAAATTTCACCGGGAATCTTGTCGCTCGGTTTACGCTCGAATCTGGAGTCGTATCGTGGAGCGGTTGCGCGCCAGTTCTAATGCGAGGACATAAACTGTCCCCGGAGATATTTAGAGGCGACATTAAGGGAAAAATAATTGTCACGAGCGGCCGCCATTGATAAGGATGAAATGCATTAATGGTCTACCGTCAGGATAGCCGCGATTACCTGATATACGCTGCCGATTTCGCTACGCCTACATTTCGCGGCCGAAGGAGAGATGAAGCCGCGCGATCTTGGGAGCGTTTTTTCCCGGCTACTCGTCGTCGACTTTTAAATCACCTCGCAACGGCCCGGGGAGAAGATTTTCGTCGGCAGAACGAGATATAAGAATGGATTGCCGGGATTATTGATCGATACGCCGAGAATGTTCGCACGACAATTGCATTCACCTCGGAGTATACACAAGCGGTTTAATTATGCACCGCGAACTTCCACTTTACCGTTGTCACACGAATGTTTGACGCGCCGGCGATACTTCCGTTAGAACGCTCCCATTAAGCGAGCGAAATGTAAAGATTCCGTTGATAGAGTGTCAGTCAGCTTGTAGCCCGGGAATCGGCGAACAGAACGATCCCGGAACAATGGCTGTTGACAGCCCGAACTACACGATAAAAATTATATAAAGGAGAGGTCTTTAAAGCCGCGATCAATCTCTGCCCGCCGTAAAAGACATTAATGTTGGGTGTCTCGCGTTTTATATTCACTTCGCCGTGCGATTTTCATTTCTAAGTACCTGCTGTCTTCCCGCGTTCGAACGCTGGCCGAGCGTACATCGCGGGACAGCCCAACTGGATCCCGGACGAGCACATAAATTTCGTTCGCGTCGCAGAACAGCCGCAGGCTCGATTATCGTTTCTCATTTTCCCGACAATGAACACTCGACGTCGCGGCGCGCGGTGAATTCCAATCGAGCGACGGAATCCATCTCCCGCGGATGGGGGCATAAGGAGGAAAAGAGCAATCGGTGTTCGCGACGCAGGACACTTTGCATCGGGGATCAGAAGCCGAGCGTCGCAATTCGCAATCCGTCTTGGAAGTCGCGTGGAATTCCGTGGACGTTCCGCGGGAATCGCACGGCCGCGAGACAGCCAGCCAGCCAGCCAGCCAGCCTCGTTCCACTTCTCATTTCATTTTCACGACGATGCCCGGCCGGTGTCCGAGCGAAAACAGCAATTCGGAAGCAGCCCGTACGCTGTCGTTATCGTACGAATCGGCCGAGTTCTCTCACGAACGCGAGTACGTGCCTCGGAGCCTCGAGTCGGCCGGATCGCGTTTTTCTGCTCGGCTCTACAGTTTTCGGTGTGAACGGGACCTAAAAGACCGCGTACCGTGCACGAAGGAATGTCGCGTGCAACGGGGAACGCGCACCCTATTCAACGACCAAGGGATTGGTCTCTTCCTCCCGTGCGTTCGGATCGAATGGAGGGGGATCGACGACGGATAAAGGGAAAATGCGATCGTCGATCGTCGGAAAATTCAGAAAGCACCGCCGCGTGAATCTTCTGGCCCGATACAAGCTGTCGGTCCGCTAAACATTCTTTCTCCGTCTATTGTTTTCGACGAGCAGCGACAGTGCGACATCAGGCAAGGATTCATGGTGTAAACACACGCGTTACAAGCAAACCGAAGAATATTTGATCGAACCGAGGATGGATAGAGATCAGGTTGATAGCGTGCATCGGACACTTTACGTGTCGTCTCTCTTTAGATGACATGTCTGGCGAAGGAAAAGAGGAATACTAAGAAGATGGCTGAAACGAAAGGAGAAAGAGAGAAAGCGACGCGAAGAGGGTTTCTTTCCAGAAATAGGGAAGGAGAGGCAGGAAAGAGGGGCGGGCGCAACGAGGAGAAAACGCACACGAGGAAGGAATACGAAAATCGACGGCCGATCGACGATCGAACGTGTTGCCTATGCGCGAGTAATAAGCCCCGATATTCCCACACGGGCCCATCCTGGCCCGCCGTGGGAAACACATACGTGAGCGGGCGAGGAGTCAGCCAAGGGACGAACGCGGCCTTCCGAGGCGAACTATTTCGGACGCAGGTGCGGGCCTGATCGGCATCGACCGGCCCGAGTATTTTTCACGTGCAGCTGGAACCGATATTTGTCCCCGATCGAGACCGAACAGGTACGGCACACGGCGTCTTTAATTGAGCTCGTTATTCACCTCCACTTCGATACTGGTCATTTGCGTTATCTTCCTCCCGATCGTTTGATTTTTTCGCGCGATTCAGGCGAACCTTTATCGGAACGCTTTCCAGACGATTTACACGCGTCCCCGTCGAAATGTCCTCCGTCGGCTGGTTATCTCTACATCGTCGTTACTTATGTAGTCTTAATAATATAGCCGTGTCAAGGAGGTTCGCGATGCATTCGAATTTCTTGTTCCACAATTATAGATACCGCGAGGCCGCCGTATCGAGGAATCGATTGAGAAACTCAGGGTGCCGGCCAATTTGGTTGACCGGTAAATCCAGAGTATCAATGGCGATGATATAAATTATTCACGCTCGCGATAGACCAGTATGTGGTACGCAAAAAAGGCTCACGACAATGACCCGGAGATCGATCGGCAGTCGCCGAGTATCCCGTCTAAAAAGGTGCTCATTTGCAAGCCTGCTCCATCGGACTCGCGACTCGCCGCCGCAATTTGCACCGTAATCTGGCCGTGCTCCTTTCGGGAGCAATTTGAGTGCGCGTCGCCGGCCCGGCTGGTACCTTTTAATGTTTTAATTTGGCCGTGTATTAAAATCCCCGCAAGGAAATTTCCATGGCTGAGTCCCGGCCGCGTCCGCGGCCGATCGGTTGTTTATAATTCTTCGCGTGCACTAAGGAAGCAATTTAATAATAATAACAGCGGGAACGCGGATTCTGCGGGGCTGCGCGCAATCAACGCGTCCGTGTATACACGCACGAGTATAATCGTTTATCATAATAATGCTGCGAGGCGGGTGTGCGTGCCGCGCCGCGGCGCAACACACCCATACGGATAGACAGCTGATTGCAACTTATGTTGCAGCGGTTATTACCGTCCCGTACCCGCCGAGACGAATTAACGTCGATACAGTTTCGTGTCCCAGAATTTTGCGCGCGCCGACCACCGCATCGAGCTGGCGAAACGTGCCGGCGTCGTTCGCTCGGGGAAAGAAGCCAAAATATATATAAATATATATTATATTATATTATATATTACGTCGACGGTGAATCTGGGCCTCGATCGGGGCTGCATCGCAGCTGCAGGTGCCCCGAGAAATTGGCGGCGGGGCAGGATAGGGGAGGAAAGGCCGCGGAAGAGGGAGCCGGGCCGAGTGCACGCGCCTCGGACGCCCCGATGCCACTGATATCTTCTTAAACTTTCCTATCCGCTCATTCATGCCCGACTAAATGCCTATAATTTCCCGTCTGATTACAGGGCACCGTAACGAACGGCCTATGGACCCGTGCCCTTCTCTCGCGATACCTTGTTACATGGGAACCACGAAATTGAAACGGAATGAGCTGCATCTTCTTCCGCTCGACTCCTTCTTCCTCCCCCATCGCCGCTGATTGCGCCCGTTCACCGTCGCCAACGCACTTTTCGCCGCGCTTGTTCTCCGTTTATTGATATTCCGAGTCTCAGACGAGAATGCTGACGAGAGGAATGAGAACCTAATTCAACAGTGCCCGTCTGTTCCCGTTTTATTTTCGACACTGCTGTGCTGTTCGTGAATGTGGTTATAGGTAACCAGTCGAAACTACAAACGATACACTCGGCGAAGGACTATTGTAGCTCCTCCTTATCGGTTTTGTTTAGGCAAATAGCGAAATCGAGAAGGACGGCTGACGGTCCGGTTACCATTCCGAAGCGGCTGCGAGCTTTTCTACACTCCCGTCACGTTCCGCGCTTCGAAACGTCACGGTTTCGGTGAACCGACGAGCTAATGATGGCTCACGGAATATGGAACACGTTGGGTGCTTCGGTGAAACGAAGTTGGCTTGCTTAATTGATAGATCCGTGTAATAGTGCAACCGGGTGGTAACTTTAATAGATTTCGAGCGACCTTTCTTTTAGTACCCATTCAGGAATTCGATATAGAATTCAGCAATTGGTTAAAATTGTTGGATTCCAGAATACTCAAGGACTTAGAAGATGTTTAGACGTCGAAAGCTGCAACACTTATGCGCGTAAGAAGAGTTCCCAATGAAATTACATAATGGAAATGACTTCTACGTCCTAAGTTAAACACGCATTCAATCTAGGTTGCAAAATGAACGCCTTCCCCGCTTTCGAAACTTATTAAACCAAACAAGCGATATGAAACGTAAAGAAACTATGAGTCCATATTTTTACAACTTCCCACGTTATGTGCGCGGAGTCGGTAATTACTCCGGCAGATCGCATCACGTAATATTCAGATCGGCCACCTACAAAGTTCCATTAGGCAGGGGCAAGTCAGAAAAGAACTCGCTCGGAAGTCGTTACTGCGGACTTTCGAGGTTGCGAAAGTCGGGGCGGATAATTCACGATGTCGAGGAATTTCGTGGATGTACATAATTAATTCGGTAAAATTGGCTCGGTGTCGTTCTCCTCGTGCGGCATGCCGCAGGAGGAACGGCGGAATGTCGATGCATCGAAACGTCGGATAAATTAGCTCGGTGATCGCGTGCACGGCAAAGCGGTTTTAATTTATAATGTGCCAATTAGAGGCCAACAGATATTTGATTTCATATCTGTAATCGAAGTTCGTTAATGGATGCCCGTTATATAAATCGGCGTTCCCGAGAATAGAAAACGTTCGTGCGCTTTTTTGCCGATCTTTCTCGTGCGATCCAAATATCGATTCTACGATTGCGCGCGTCAAGTATTCACGGTGAAAGTCGAATTAGAGGAACGAAAGCGGCGCTATCAATTTCGGAGACGCTCGGAATTTTTCCGTTGGATTTCGCGGAAGATCTGCACTCGGCGCAAACCGGAACGAACTCGACGCTATACGAAACGTTACGATAACAGCGCGCAGCCGACCCGTGCACGGCGGATTAGCTTAAAGATGACTTCTCTAAATGGAGCTTTCTAGTTATTTCAATGTTATATTTGCCTGGAAAACTTGGCGCTAATGTAACATCCTAGTCCTCTTCTACTACGCTACACTGTTAAAGTGTAGAACTTTGGAACTTCGCCGAAAACCTCGTTGAACTTATTACAGAGCAACGAGATACGATTAATCAAACTTAATTCGCGCGTTCGCAATGTTTCCACAGCTTCGACGAGCCTGACAGAAACGAAGCGTACGCCGTTCGAATAACAGTTACAGCCAGACCACGTGGTCCCAGTGTCAGCTTAAAAGAAACCCCCGGTTTCAGTAGGATCGCCCACGCAAAAGGAATCAAAACAAACCCCTCTCTGCCGCGCTTTGCCCCGACACTCCCGACTCGGAGACAGCACGAAAGGGGTGTCGCGTGGAAAAAGAAATGGGCAGCTCACCTCCTGTTGCTGAATTAGGAAGTCGGGCGCAGGCGGCGGCGGGGGTGGCTCCGAGCCGGAGACCTCTTGGAGCAGTCCCACGTGGTCCCAGCAATCCTCCGATATGTCCATGGCGGTCCGTCCTCCGGAAACGTGTTCGGCGGAGAAGCTGGTGACGGGATCGGCACGGGGCAGGATCAATCGGCTGTCTTTCGCGGCTCGCCGCGAACTTCCGGTCGCCGCGTGTCTTCCGCGGCAGGATCCGCGTTCTCCGGAGGCGCGCGGAACCGAAGGAATCGAAGGAACCGAAGGAACCGAAACAACCGGTACCACGGAGACACTCACTATCTCTGTCCCACGTTCGCCGGGCGGGTTTCGTCCGTGGTCGGAGGGCTGTCACTGGAATCGGGATAGCACCGCGAGCGATGGGGCCTCGGGCTCGAGAGAGGGCTCGCGGCGGCCGGCACAGGGGTGGGCGCGCGCGCGAAAAAAGCGGGGCGTAGAGGAACTCACGAACACACCGTAACTAGCCGTGTCGACGCAGCGTGTCGCGTGACCCGCGTTCTATGACGACGACGACGGCGTCGAGGACGACGACGGCCGTCGGTGGTGGTCAGTCGGCGTGGAATGAAGTTGGCCCGCGGGTTAGGTTGGGTTAGCCGAGCCGGAGTTGCAGCATCAGGCGGAGAGGGACGCGAGCGGGCGAGCGAGCAAGCGAGCCGGCGAGCGAGCGAGCAAGCGGCCAGGCGAGCGAGCGACCGAAACATGGAAGAGGTAGGAGAGGAGAGAGAGAACGCAGCAGCGCGGGGCCGGAGCGAGCGAGAGAGAGGTGTCGCGAGGGGCGAACGAGGGGAGCGAGCAACGGGAGCGACGAAGAGGGCACAGGGAGAAAGGGGAGACGGTCGAGCGACGGAGAACGGGATACGCGCCGGGAAGAGGGAGCGAGCGAGGACGAGCGAGCGTGCACGGGCGCGAGACAGAGGGTGGGGTAGAGAGAGAGAGGCGTAAGGCGTAAGTCTGCCCTAGTCGCTCGCTTAACCGTGCAGGAGGTGGCGCCAATATAACCCGTACTCCACCTCCGTCCGACAAAGAGCTTGCGTATACCTGTATGCGCCTGTTGGTAGGCCATACCGCCTACCCGACTACCGTATTGCAGGATTTGTGAGCCGTGCCGCCGGTAATTATTGCGATTTCACTTATATTCCGTCATACACGCTGCTCCCTTCGTGCCCCGTTTGCACGCCCCCCTCGCCGCAGGATCTTTTTCCGCGAACTGCGCCGGGGAAACATACCTTTGTACTCGAACGCGAAGATCCGAGGACCGAGCGCTCGCTGTGGCTCGGGGCGCGTTTGTATTGCCGGGACACTTTGTTGCGGAACACTGTTCAAATCTTTCAAAGGGACGACTTTAAACGGCTATTGTAAACTCTGCGTCCATTCAGCGGTGGGGCCTTTTCGAGTGCCATTATGGAATCTTGGTCGTTCGAATAGCGTTCGCTATCCTGTCGAGGAAGTCAGTTATTTGTTCATCGATTTCCGTTCACGACCAAGCGGATCGAGTTGATTATCTCCGTTACAGATGCGAAGTAGATATCAGCATTCACGTTACGAGTCTCCGCGCGGATTATAAATGCCCGAGTCACGATTCATATTACTGCTATTCGATTAAGACCAGAAACGGAGTATCCTCGGAGCGACATCTTCTGCTCTGTGTATCGGAGCAAATCGAGTATCGGTACGGTCTCGGCGGCGTTGTAAACGCACCCCGAGGAAATGTAAACGGCGATGAGCCCTCGCGTTAGCGAGCCATCGGCGATATTTCATTCGCGCCGGTAAATCGAGCGCGAACGGTCGGCGAGCGATATCGATTCGCGTCGTAAATCTCCGCCGCGGGGAATTAACACCTTTCCGGCGAGCGTACCGGGATCGCCGTTCGAGACGAGCGTATATCGCGTTACTTATCGCAATTACCGCAATTCTCCATTTCCTTGAATCGATCTGTCGACGGGAGGGGCACGATAGCACGCGTTGGCGCCGATAAACGATCGTTATCCACGGATCGGGCTGCCCTTACCTTTCGCGTATACCTCCCGATAATCGGCGACGACGTGGGCGGCGCGGCGGCCTCTCCGGACGACGCGGACCTCGTGCGCGAACCTACGGAGCCCCTTGGACGAACGCTCGGCTCGCTGGGCGATCCGGATGTTTCTTTCCGCATGAACGAAACCGTCGCGAATGCCCGACATTTGCTACCGTGTTGCACTTTAGAGTTGCCCGTCATTGCTGCGTCAACAGTGTTGCACTCTCTCGCAGGATACGTCCGCTCGGTGCAACACGATCTTTCATTAACTCGAATCGATATATGAACTGTGTATTTTAAGAAGGATACGGATCTTCTTTCCCATGCAGCTTCTGAAGTTCAGTTGACGGAGGCTGATCTGATCCCGGCTCGGAAAGGTAGCATTACCGTGTACAGAGAAGTGTAGCGTTACCCAGCGATGTTGAAGTCTCCAACGCACGCACGAGTAGAACGCGAAGATCCTATCTCGACGCTCCTTATCCGCGCGGAGAGACTCGGCTCCGAGGTCCACGGGTCTCCAATGATGCCGGGTATCATCTACGAAAATGTTTATCATTATCGACTGGTTAACAGTTGCGAGCGTTCCGCGAACGTCGTTGCGTTTCTTGCGGGGCTCGGGATCAGCCCGCTAACTTGTAATATTCTATGTAGACACGTAGATAATACGCCGCCAATTGATCCCGAATGTCTTCCGGCACGGTTTCCGAGAACAAGTTCACGACTGCGTAATGCAAATTAATGTAATTCCGAGGCTAATAACACTGCCCCCGAGCCACCGCTTACGTCCACAATGTATACTTTGTAACTGCACCGCGGAGAAGTCATGAAACGCGGGGACTAAATGTATTCCAGGGTATAAATTACCAGCTGGCAGGTTGCTTTATTACACGCTGTCACCGTGGATCATCAACGGCTTTTTCCGCCACCTTTTTTGCAGCCCTGTTCCGCAACGAATCGCAACCGAGACGAGCGGGAGTGACACGCGATAGGTGACACGCCGAAACGCGTGTCGCGCCGCGAGGCGAGTAATGCCGCCGCCTTGGCCGGCTACGTCACCGAGGCCCCTATGTTCGCTGACACACTTTTCCCCGGCCCGGACCTAAGTAGCTGTACCGGGCGGAGTATGTCGGACAGGGTTTTTGCCAGATTACAAACTGACGTCGCGTCCGACGCGATGTTCGGTGCGCGCCCGTCCCTCGATCGCATCGGACGCTCTGCTCGGGGCACGACCGGCTCGCGCGACCGTGCATCGAGGTACAAGCGGGCGCGTGGACACCGGGCACCGGTCGAACGGAGGGTCGGAATGCGATATGAATGCGTTAATGCGTAGTTACTGACAGCGACACGAATCGCTGATAGTACTTTCGGCCCTCTTCCGCCAACCAACCCTTCTCGCTCTCTCTCTTTCCCTCGGCGTCCGCTCGGCCAGCCCCCCTTCCCGATTCCCCCACCATCTGCCGGCAATTTTAATTTCATCCCTGTCGTACCCATCGACCGGCGTACCTGGCTTAAAACGCTACTAATAGTCGCCACTTGGCAGTCGTTATTATCGCCCCGACACACTCCGAAGCGGCACGGGTCGCTATTCTCGTGAAAGATTGATGGTCCCGGACTGCGACATCCTCGCGTCGATGAAAGTTGCAGTTTTACTGAAAGCAGCCGAGACCGGTGCGCTTCACTGGCATCGTCATTCTTCGGCGGCTCCGAAACGTTCGAGTTTCAACTATTTTCGTCTTCCGATTCTATAGTAATTATATTCTCGGTGGTACCAGTTTGCATTGTAGACGCAAAAATTTCGTGACAAACGTCCAGGCAAATACCATTGAATTTCCACGGTGCGTGTTATCCTGGGAGACACGCCGGTGTGCTATTAGCCGGTTCCGAAGGTATACTTTGCTCTTTTCCGCGGAGGCTCTAGCCACCGGCCGGCGACAGCGCGACCCTGTAGAGTGTTGATCGAGCCCTCGACTTTGTATGCACGGAAAGCCGCTTTGCTACGCGAGCGAAGGGGACACGGGGCTCGGTTGGATGCCGGCCATGATAATATGTAATGCCTGTACAGGAGGCAGAGTCCTCGATCGCGAATCTTTGAAGTCCGAACTGGCTGACCGCCGGCGAACGGGCGTCCCGCGGTTCGATCAAGTGCTAAAAATCACCGGGTAAAACTATGAGAAAGCCAAACACTCGCGGCGGCGGCTCATACCCGGCCACCGCGGTCCTTTATCTTTCTTTTTTTCGGTACGCGGGACGAGCGTATATACGGGCGGGAGCACCTGTGGCCACTTTAAACGACGCCGTGGTAAACGGTAGTCAGGATAGATTGAACGGTCCGATAGGGTTTTAGCTCTCTTCTTTTGCCGTGAGGAGATCGGGACTCGCGCTTTTAACCCCTCGACTCATTAGAGCCCATAACTCTGTTCAGCGAAACGTTTCACGTTCGCTGTTGCCGTGTGTACGTGGCCACCGAAGAGGAAGCGCGCTCCCTTTCCCCTTCGCCCCTCGTTGTCCCGCTCTTCCTCTCAATTATATACCGCATTTCAACGCGCGACGTATATCCCTCATGTCGCCAGCAAAATTTATTCCCGATCGGAACTTGTTACCGATACGCATTAATCGCGATAACTGTTCCGAAACGATCGGAAGGCTTTTAATGTCACGAGTATAATGCTGGCGGCAGTCGTCGTATCGGAGGACCGATCCCGCGCGACGCGTTCCAGAACTTTCATTCAGCGTCTTTCCTCGTTCCCCCCCCTCCAGCGGTCGTCCGCTTGTTTTTTTTCTCTCAACTCGTCCTTCCCGGTGACGTTTTTTCGGGACTCGGAATTACGAGTTCGTACTAGATACCGACCGAGGGTTTGTTACGCGTTATTGCCGTTTTTCATCCGGACCTCCCACTGTCCTTCTAACGAGACCACCGAAGGTACGGGGACTAAAAACCGCGCAAGAAACCCGCCAAAGTGCGCTCTTTATACGGGACGTTTTATATATCGCGGCCGATTCGAGCGCGAGCCGCGCGCCGCTCCAATTATGGGCGAATATAGTATAAGCGGGGATCTGGTCCGGGTCGGTCGGCGTCACCGCCGCGACCCCTTTATATGGCAAAAACGATAGAGCGCGAGAAGTTCGTCATCGGTGGCCCCACGATTTTACTGTTACGTCGCCGGTCGTCCGCGATCTGGATGTTTCTCGCGCGGCGAGTCCTTTGGCAAAAACCGAGCTGGCGCTAATGCCCGTATCACGCTAAACGGTTCCGGCGAACTGCCGCGCGCGGATGGTTCCGTTACGTAAAAGGAAATTATAGACGAGCCCTTCATCGTTGCGCTCCTCCTTAAATAGGCACCCGTCTTACTTTGATCGTTAGTCGCGCAAGAGATACCTATTCCATTGAGTTGTTCGTTTGATAAGCTCGCTTTGCAATGGAAATGATCGCAGCTGATACGTCGGGGAGCGCGATTATACGTTGAATAGAATTATGAAACGTCATATTAAGATCGGATCTCGTGGACAACGCGGCGCTCTCCGTTTCGGCTTGAACTTTTACCGTCCAAATAAGGCGATCGTCACTCGCGGGACACCGAAAACGATGACAAACGGTGGCGTCGCGCGGAAACTCGGACACGGGGGAACGCCCGTCACTGGAAGGATCAAGGCTGGGCCAACTTATTTCTGTTGCTTCGAGCCTCTAAAACGATCTGATGCGCGAGCGGCGGGTTACGAAAGCGCGACCGAGGTAACGCTTTCAAGTGGCCCAAGGGTGAGAGAAGTCGGCGGAAACCATACATTACATAATGAATTCTTGTACACGCTCGGATAACCGCGCACAATAAAAAAACGCGAGGAAAGAAGAGGCAGAAGAAAAGGAGGAGGAGGAGGAGGAGGTGGGGGAGGAGGAGAAGGAGGAGGGAGAAAAAGGACAAGGCATTCCCCTGTTGCATTGTCCAAGAATTAATTAAAATGGCGCGAGAACAAACGGCCGAGGAAGTCCGACGAGGGGAAAAAGAAGCTCGAGCTGCGCGGGATGCGCGGGCCCGCGGCTCTCCTCGGAATCCCAGCGGCGACATATCACTGGGCGGTAGATCACACGGGGCTCTTTTGCAGTTTGCACCGGGCGGATAAAGCGCTGCTGCAGTGTAGCGGCTGCAGCCCGGCGCGCGGATCTTTTACGTATGCACGAGCATAAGCATAACGCAGGGGAACATGGGTAGATGATATCGTGGATGCACCTACGGGGCCACGGGGCGTCGACGCGATTCCTTTGTCCTCGTACCCGGCCGCTCGTTCTTCTTGCTGCGTCCACTTCGCCCCCGGACCCGACCTCTTCGGACGCGCGCATTTTGTTCGCGGAAATACCACGGCCAATCTCGTGCATCAATCCCGCCGCGCCGGGGCATAGAATCGTATCAAAAGAAACACGGCGGAGGCGGCGGCGACCGCGACGCTGGCTGCAACATCGGCGGTGGAAGTGGCGGCGGCTACCGCCACCCGAAAAGATTACCATCTCATCTATACCGAGATGCCTGATACACTCCTGTTCGCGTTCAAAAAATGCTTCCTTCTCTCGTCCGTCCTTTATTTTTTCTCCCTCGGCCACGCTCGCTTTCTTTCTCTCCCTCTCTCTCTCTCTCTTTCTCTGTCTCTCGACTTTGTTGCGGTTAGAGACACGAGTATCCACGCGCAGTTGTAGGTTGTAATTACTTTAATCGATGCGATCTCTGATCTCGCAACGACCCCCGTAACCGGCGTTACAAAACACGCTTAATGCGCTTTCGCGGCCGCATTAAAATACATTTATTAGCCGTTTCAGAGGCGTGGATTAATCGCGGCCATTAAGACTGTTTAAATTCGCTCCGAGAACGAAACGCTTGACCGTTGAGCCTCGCGAGCGGGCCGGGCTCAATCATTACTCGTCGTTACATTAGAATATCGTCGATGAAAGGGGTTTAATTATAAAGGCACCCGGCCGCTTCCTGCTATTCGGACACGCATCTATGCGAACGGAACGGTTCGTGCGTCACGCACACCATTCCGTTCGTATTTCGCGCGTACATTTTCGCATTACCAGGAACAAATTATATTCTCTTCGTTCGCGAAACATTGTCGCAAAGAACTGCACCGGATCCGGCGCGGAAAGATTGACTAGCCCCGACATGGTATTATAAATATTATGCAAATCACGGCGTATTCCCAGCACCGGCAGACGTGCCATGATCAAATCAAACATTTATCCGCTCCTCGTGATTGGAAACTAATTGACTGTTTCTCGGAGATTGCATCATTAGTCGTGCCAGTTAACATCACGCGACAGCGGAACTCAATTATATTCGTGTAACAGGATGTCTTTTGCATTCGTAAACGAGGCTGTCGAAGGTAGAGTCTGATGGGTGTGTATCCAGGTAATTATGCATCTCTCGTGCATCCCTCGTTATGGAGTTTAATGAATGAATAAAATAGAGATTATATAAATTAAGGTTATCCACGGCAGCACAGGGAGTTTTTGTTTGTTTCGTCGAGTACCTCGGGATGACTAAAAAGATTATTCGAACACCGTTTAATTCCATCGACGGATTCGCCGGCCGGACGTGCGCATCGATGGAATGTAACGCGTCGGAGGGCTAAAAGGTTTTGCGAATCGTCTGTTTGCACGAGCGATTCGAATGTCAGGCTCGGCCGTCGCTCGTTCGACACGAGCTGCATTCGCAGAAGCGAAAAATCGGTTTTCTCGCGTCCCCGGTGATTCCCGATCGCCTCGCGACCCTGCCGGGACACGACGGGACACGACGGGACGCACTCGGCTCGTACACCGCGCCACGTCCGCGGCTGCAGTTATAATGAAATATAATTGAGTCGTATTATGTGTTATGCATGAGGGGCAACGATTGCACTCGTTACTAATGATGTTAACAATTCCGTTTTTGCGGAATCGATGTGATTACAGCTCGTTAGTACATTGTTAAGAACGAAATTACAGGCTGCTTACGTGTATGCATTTTCACGCATACGTAATTTTTATTTGCATTTTTAACCGCCAATTAGACGTCGTTCACTTGTTACGAAAGCTTTTCCTTCCGGTGCTACGGCCATATCGGATTCCTTGTTTACCGTTCAAATACGAACGAACGGCCGATTTGCATTTCGTTACGTTTATTTACAGAGTAGCACAATGTGTATAATTTCGTAGCATGTTTTTCAGAAACGCGATTTGAATTTCGTTACGCACGCGTGTGCGTGCAGACCAGCACAGAGGTCGTTTTTATCGACGGTGTCCCGGCTCGGCCGCTGGAGGCGCTGCCGCGGCGCTCAGTAGTGACAAGATGGCGACGCCCAGCGAGCTGTCTCTCGAGGAGATTCGCAAATATTTATTGGAAAACGGTGGCACAGCACGGAACCACGACGTCGTGAAGTATTTCAAGAAATTCCTAACGGACCCCGAAACCCGAGGTACGTCGAAACGCCACCGTGGAATTCGATCGGCTAACTGTCTCGACTCGTCGAGGTGTGACCTCGATGTTTCACCGTGCGCTGTGTGTAAACACGGCACACGGTCGCCGATATAACTTGTCACACCCGGCGAGCCACGTAACCACGCTCAATTTACCAATTCACGTTACAGTCGAGGCACGGAATCGGTTCAAGGAATACGTGAACACCCTGGCCACTATAAAGAACGAAGAGGTGCGTCATCCCGCTAGCCAGATTTTCCTTCCGCCTTGACAGCAGCGACTTGTTGCGCGCGGCGCGACGTTGCCGGTTTTACCAGTCACTCGCGCGGGCTCGTAGAAAAACTCGTTATCTCAAGTAACTTTTCCGCCTCTTTCCCAATCGATTAATCGTTTCCGATAACAATTCGCAACGTTCGCTAACCTTGTCTATTTTCCACGGACTATTCTCTTCTCCAAGATTTATCGATATCACCGTTCGTAGCGGCCATATTTGAATTTCAAATTTCGATAGATCGAACGCGGTCATGCGCAATAGACCAATTAGAGCTCAAGCATAGTTTAACAATTTTTTAAGGTTACCTAGCCTTTGCGCGATTACATATCGCATGCTTGTACGACCGAATCTCCCGGAAATGGAACGAAATACAAAGTAACGAGGTAGAGAATCATTTAATGCGTCTACTCACGTGAAGTGGGGCGATCTTGAAAACCGGTCGCGTCGTTCCGCCCGTTCGAACGTGCAACCTTCTGAGAGCAATTGTTCCGTGCAGGGGGAGAAGTATTTGGTTCTGAAGAAGAAGTACCGGCAAACTGCTCTGGAGTTCCCGTCCCCGGAGCAAATTGGATCGCCTCTCACCTCTCCTGACATTGTCACCCCGGTCTCTCCTCTTCGAGTTCCTCCGCCGTACAGGCCACCACCCCCCGCGCCACTCAGCCCATCCGCGACTAACTCGGACGCGGTCCGCGAGGAATCGTGTTCAAATTTCGGTCACGAGGGGGCCGCGATCGACGCGCGGAAAAATGGCGTTCACGGTGCGGAGGCTGGATTTTCAACTGCATCGCCGCCGGTGCCACCCCGACGTAAAAGTCAAGATAAAATCAAGATGGACAATAAGGAGAACGTTGACAGGAACAGGGGAGGATCCGAAGCAGTGATCAAGGTGAGTTCTCCCTTGCATGTAAACGGTTACGGAAACGTGAAATCTCTTCTGCACGCTCCTAGGGAAATCAAGAGTGTAGATAGCGTTTTTCAAAATGGCACCAACGGTTATGATCTCTTCGAGTATCAAGTACTAAATTTTTATTCATACATTTAGCGGATTACTTTGGAAATTTACGTTGAACATTATAAACGTGTTATTCGTTCGACAAGTTTATTATACGCGTGATATCGAATGTCACGCTGTTATGACTACATCCGTTTCATCGAAACCCTTGAATCTTCAAGTGGATCTTAAAGTGTGGGTTAACCCGTACTTTAAAGTAACGAATGTTTCCAGCGATAACGGATCCAAGCGTTCCGGAGAGTTGAAGGCCTTGTAGATTGGTCCGATTAAAATAGTGCCCCACGCGGAAAATGATAAATCGATCGGAGTGTTTATTGATAACGGAATCGAGCGCTCGATGAGATTTCACGTTCCCATTTTCTTTTCTGTATGCACGGTGTATTTCTAGAGTTCTGTCTGTAAATCCTCGGGTTGTGGTTGTACACGGAAATAAAATGTGCGAATGATAAAGTGGCGAAACGTGTATACGCGCTTTATCGCACAGTCGCTTGCGACCAGATAATTTGGGCATTATTAGGCGATACTGTTGCCTGCGCGGGGTTTGGTTATGTAGAAAGGTGATCATGGTTACAGTAAATGTCACTTAAGCGGCTGTAATGGCGGACGCGGTATACGAAACCGATGTGCCTCACCCTGTATGCTATTGTCCCGCTAAGAACGTTGTGTTCTCCTGTGTAGCGATGTGGCTGTTACGTAACTTCCCCTCTTTTTTTTTCTTTCTCTCTCTCTCTGTAAAAGCAGTTGTTACTTAGATGCACTTAGTTAGCGGGGATCGGTTGTGCGAATGTCTTCCTTTTAGTAAGTCATTTTAATAAGATCCTGACGAACTCGTTTGAGGAACACCTGTCCCTTCAGAATAATTGGCTACTTAATGTACCTCGTACTGGGCGATTCAGAATAACAGTCACACACTGGCTCTTCTGGCATCCACTACTTCGAACTGCTTTCTTTAACAAAATTTCGAGTTCTAGCCCTTGACGGCGAAATCAAAGAGATTTATAATCGTCGATTTCTCTGAATTGCTCTGAGCATCGAGAACAGTCTTCCGGCTAAAGAATCGAACGATGGATTTCCTCTCGAACGTTTCATCAGAATCTGCAGTTTCACTTATACCTTACCAAGGGGACGAATCACCGCTACTGACCGTTTTCTCAGCATGTTCACGTACCGATTTGCCACGTGTGTTGTGGAGCTATGATTAGAAAACGTAGATACCGCGCACTGTTAGTTTACCCTATCTCGCACCATCCAAATCTTTCATAAATGGTCCTTGTTAGCCCCATTAGTCGGTGTGTTGTTTGTTGGTCTTTCGTCCGTAGTCAGTAGTTAGTGTCGCGTGTGCACCATTGTCCCCTGAAATTTCGGCAATTCGAGATGTTAAACGTGCAGGAAGATGAGGCAGTTACCGGGATACCGAGCTCGGCCGAGCAATTAAGCTTCCGCGAGCGGATGCAACGTTTCAACCGGATGGCTAGCGAAACTGATCTCCATGGCAGACCTAACGGCGCTATCACGCCCACTAAAAAGCGATCAGACAAGGTAACCGATAACTCTTTCTCTCTAATCATATTTTTCCGCTTTGTCGCTGTAACCGCGCGAGCTTTCACCCAGGACGCCGGTTTCTCACGTGTCCGCACGGGAGCCAGGATAATTATTTTCTTGGCCCGGTCGTCCGCGGGGATTATGCCTGCTAACCTATTCAGATTCATTGACTAACAAATTGTGTAGCCATTCTTTCGCGGCGCATTCCGCGGCGAGGCGCGCCTGCCGTGGCCGCCTAATCGCGATCGGTAATCGGTCGTTCGCTCGAAATAACGGACTCGGATGATTGCGAAACGCTCGACCCGCTCCGGGGAAAGCGCGACCGTTCCTCCTTAGGGAAGAGATCGCGAGAACAACAGCGGAAAAACGCGCGGCGATCGGTGGTATGGTACATCGATTGTTAATCGTTCGAGTGCCAGTCGACGCGATCGTAGAGTCGAGTCAAGTTTCTCTACGTATTTCACTCATTTAATTACTTGCTTGGAAACAGGAAAACGGCACGATGCACCACTTAGCATTTTCCCATGTAAAATCAGACAAGCGTAATTAGTTTCCGAGGTGAAACGAAGGAACCTCTCGAGCGGATTTTTGCGAAGACTCGTGGCACTGGAACGATTAACTTCACTTAATAAACCACCTCGCTCCGTGTTCCCTCTTAACACGTTTAACAACGGGCATTACCCGACTGACCGTCCTTAACGATCGTTATAAACGTACCGACGTGTAACGTCGCGTCTAACTCACCGAGGTACGCGGCATACCGACCCGTATAAAATATCGACAAATTACACCGCTCTTACAGAAAGCTTATACTATCTGCCGGTGATCTTCACGCACATGTAATTCATGTGAGAACACGCGTAAAGAAGCTCCCTATCTGGAAATAAGTATCTCTTATTTCCTCGAGATAGGCATCGCCGGCTAATAACGCCGAGCCGCTTTTTTTAAACGTTTCGAATCATAACCACCGTCCGCGCAACGCGTCAGCCCCCGAGACGCCGTGAGTTATCCGCCTTGAATAAGGGAAAGAAGCAGCGCGGGGTGAAGGGGGGGGTAGAGAGAGGTTCGAGTGAACCGCTGTGCGGACAGCGGCTCGATATATCGAATAATCCACGAGGATATACATCCTTCGGGGTGGAAGGGACTCGGTGCGTACAGGTCCGACTGCTCATCTTGCATACCGAATAGACTACTAAGAATCCTTTTCTCGTATCCTTTACACGCGCGTCTCTCCCGCCTCTCCTTTTCTCTCCTCTCGGTTTCTCGTTCTCCCTCTCCCTCGCTCTTCCTCCTTCTTCCTCCCGTCCTCGCTGTCGTTGTTCGTGCGCCGTTTATCGCGGCGAGCAATATTCATCGCATTTGAATATCCTGCGGGCGGTATCTCGCGTACCGATCAGGATGTTGCGCCGATGTTGCCGTAAATCATAATTAGCCGCGCCTGAAAATTAAAAGTGGAGGAGGCGGAGGGTGGTGAACGGGCGAAGAGGAAGAGAGAGGGGGATAGGATCCTTTCCGCCGCTAAAGCCAGCGCGCGGGCACCGCTCGTCCTTTACCCGGTCGATCCTCCATCATAATTTCGATATGTTTATCGTGCCGAACGATTAAAAGGACCGGCCACGTGTAACCCTGCGCGGGAATCGGAAGGAGCGCCCCTCTCTTGCTGAGGTTCGGTTCTCTTTGGTGTGCTTTACCGGCGAATTCTACGACTTTTGCGTGTACCGTGGAATCATTATGTTCCTTTCTGATTTAATATTAACCTCTTGGCTACGGCGAAACTAGCCGCGAAGCTGTACCTCCGTTTGGCAAGGTTTCACGCGGTTTGCGTATCGTAAACGTAACATCACTGCGATTTCAGACTGATCGAATTTTCCACTGTGCGGTTAGGTTAGGTTATAATGTGCGCAACTATTGTCTCGCTATAATGTCATACAGTTCAAAACGATAATACACACGACAGTCGCTATAATGGCGTGTAGTAATTAAAAGGTTACTGTATTATTCATATTTCATAGCCTTTGCACAATCACATCGTAGTTCCTTCTCGATAATCAAAGTTCAACGTCTTTAACACAGAGAATAGTGAACATCGAATCGATTAGCTTCTAATAAACTGTTAACTCCGGCGATTAACCTATTTACTCCACGGACCACACTTAGTGGAAGAGGCTCCGAGAATATTGAACGTGTAGAAAATACAAAACTCACCGGAAACACGAAACAGCTTTCGTCACGTTCGTCCGCGTAGCCCGCCGCAAAGGATCTCGCGGGTGGCGCGTGGTTCGACGACAATTATTTATTATTCCCGTGCCGGTGTCTATTTTTGGCGGCGGTCCCCCTTTCATGTCGAAATTCGAGGGCCGGCTGGTTAATTTTGATTAGCCGTGGACGGGGTTCCGCGGCCGCGCGGCCGGAGAATCTTCTCGCCTCCGGACATCCTGTAATCTCCGGGGAGCCGTGAGGTGGGGCCGCCGGCTCGGCGTAGCTTTCTTTACCGGCAATTATCATGCACCGTGGCCACGGGAATCCGCCCCTCGCATCCGAAATGACCCCGTCGTCTAGCGCGGTGTCGCGTGCCGCGTCGTTTGCCGGCCGGTCGCCGCATCAACACGTTTCACGTAATTTTTCCGGCGTGCTTTCGTCGAACGGCTCGTTACGGGTCATTGAATGCACGCCGGTTACGTGCCGATCGACGCCCGCGTCACCGTGACGATTGCAATTAGGAGGGGCGACCTGGGAATCTCGACTCGAGGATTACCCACGGTTTCACAAGTATTTTTCATCGAATCGAATGAATTTATCACTTCACACTGGGTCACTAAAATAGTTCCATTCGGCGGGATCGAAGTGACGAGTAATAATTTAACGGAATATAAATAAAAAAGAAAAAATAGAAAAACCGATCGTGGAAACCACAATAGCGTAAATAATTCGCGAGATTCCTTTTTAAGATAACCCTCTCAGACCGCCGCGGCCCCGCGTTAACGAAAGGAAATATTAAAACGATGCCAGGAAGTTAATGCGGTTATTCGTAGTCATCGCGCTTCGGCGGTACGGACCTCGCTCGTTTTTATGTAAATCCGCCGGAGATGTGGGTGGCAAAGAATACTATTAGGAGCTGTATTTTCGTGAGAAATTTTCGTAATCGTACGCGCATTCCCCGTTTCCACGGAGACAGTCTCCCACATACCAATATCTCCCGAAAAAGTTTCAAGGACCGCTCGCTCGCTCGCGCTGTCTCGAGCCGGAGGAGGGCGGGCGCGTAGAAATGATCGGTTCCCCGGTACACGATCGGCGTTGTTAATCGGCCAGGAGTTTCATCGTCGCCGGCGACGTCCTCGGGAAACTTCGGCGCCGATTTTTCGGCGTAACCGGTCTTCCTCGCGCGGCACTAACGCGCGGAACGCCGTGGGGCGTCTCTTCCTCGCGATACGCCTAACAAGAAACCCGCTTTTACTTCGACACCTCGAGGACGCGTTCTAATTAGGATCACGCGTGTTCGCCTCTCCTGCCGCCGAGTCTCGCCGGCGGTTCGTCCTCTCCGCGCGGAGGCGGAAAGAGAGAGAGGGCGGCAGGAGATACTCATCGTAAAGGCACCTAACACGGCCATGCCGAACTTGGAATTTCTCTCGTATAGTTCCGCATACATTAGGGACCCCCGGTGAAACTTGCAGGGTAGTTTGCCTCCTGGCGAAAGGAGCGAGGTCGTCGACGGCTCCGAGTCTCGGCGCGCGGTGCGCTGAAGGACGAGCGCCAGGAGGGTGGGCCGAGGGTGTAAACCGCACAAAGTAATCTTACAGAATGTATATGCAAAGAGGTTCACCGGCGGAACGACGGGGAACGGGGCGGGCCGGGGCGGGGGGCACAGCTTGCATGATCCCATCCGCGACAACACCGACAAGACACCCCCAGAGGCAAACTTACCTCATAGTTCGAAGACTCTTCGACCTTTGCCGGCGCCGTTGTCTTGGCTACGGTTTTTGCGCTGCTCGTTAAACCCGGTTTTTATTGGTCCTAGTGTAATCCATGAATACGCGCGTACTTTGCGTGTCGGTGTTGAATAGGAAATGAAATGTTCGGATTGATCCTGGGGAGACTCGACGTACTATGCGTCGCATCGCTAAATGTTGAATAGTGTTATAATTGAAGGGTGTCGACGGTTTTATACCAGCGAGTAATTAGCGGCTACGAAGTTTGTCGAGAACGTTTAACACGCCCAGTGTAATGTCAAGCGTTCATTAAACGACGCGTTAAGGCGCTCAAATTGAATTCCCGTGCCGCCGCTCTTCGGACGATGATTTGTCGGCGAACGAGATCCGGCGTGACAGTTCGTTCTATGATAACCAAACGCCGGACGAAGTTTAATAACCGGTCCCGGTAATTATAGGTCTGTACCGCTCGGCGGGCCAATAATTTATTGCCGTTATATTAACAGGAACGCCGGGACCGTTGATCGCGATGATGCGCGACCTAATTCCTTCGGCGTTGCGATCGGGACGAATTCACGCGCGGGTATCGGGCGTACACGATGCATCAATATAAACAGGCTTGTCTACAGGAGTAGTTAGCACCTACTGTTCCCGTGTAGCACTGCTAGATACGCCTAACAGGTCCGTCGACATTTATTCCGGCCTATTACGAGTTAATCTTGGACGCATACACACCGCGCATTATCATTTAAATTGGTGCCCGTTATACACACGCATTAAATTTGTTTGCTTAACAGTCGTGTCGGCCCGCCCTCGCTTCCGCGGGAATTCTTTATGTCTTCATATGGAAGCGGCCGCGCGCTGATGGGAGAAGCGACAGGGAAAACGAGATACAATGCAACCATTGTTCCCTTAAAACACTTTCTTCTGGTTAAGAATCGTTTTTATTGTCCCCTTTTATGCTAGGCCTTTCTGTTCAAAATATTTCATACGTTTAGCTGTCTCGCGCGAAACGGGGATGCTTCGAG
Organism: Nomia melanderi; assembly: GCF_051020985.1. Lineage (NCBI taxonomy): Eukaryota > Metazoa > Arthropoda > Insecta > Hymenoptera > Halictidae > Nomia > Nomia melanderi. The sequence continues at coordinate 17,627,743 of NC_135005.1, forward strand.
TGGGAAGTGTTGCATCTCAACACGTTAATTTATGCGTTCGGGTAATCAAACGTCAAGATTGACTCGAACAACGAGTCTATCGAAAGAATAGATTAAGAAGGAGCTAATTCTTTCGAAGAAAATTGACAAATATGGAGGAACTCTAGAGGTCTCTATCTCATTTCGGCAAAACTCCGCGGCTCGGAGTCCTTTGGAGGACTCATCAAAGAGTCTCTTAGAATTGAGAGCTTCCAAGACACTTACGGAACTTATCCCAGGAGATCTGGTGGTCGTCGATAGTTTGTAAGGATAAATGAAACAAGGACTAGCGAAACTTCCACTGAGACCTAGATTTTTCGAATTTCTATATTTACAGCGTCTCTCGTAGAAACATTACTATTCCACTAAGTTGGAACAGACCCACTGCGGCGTGCAACGTTATCAGATAGCCCGATTGTCAGAATTAATGAACCCCGAGGATCCACCGCGGAGCAAATCTATTTTTTCCCAGTCGAGAGCCAGCCTGAATAAATCAGATTGCTTGGCTTCTTCGTTTCTTATGTGCTATTCACCGAGGGCTACCTTCGTCCGCGGGAGTCCATCTCCCGTAGTGACAGAGAGTACGTCGAAAACTGATTGTGTCTGTCATGATAGCGAACGAGGTTCCACCCTTCCGGGTCACATCGTTCTCGGTGGTCCGATCGTGGGACAGAAATTCCCGCCGGTTTGCCGGCGATTCACGTGACCGGCGTCCATGAATAAGTCGAACGAGCGTTGGCGTAGCAAGACGACCCGCGCGCGGCTATCTGTAAAAATCGGTTCAACTTTTCCGAATAGCCGCACGTCCGACGTCGTAATAATCGCACGCGTAGGATCGCGTTTCTTCCCCGTTTCGCAATTCCTCCGCGCCTTTTTCGTCCCGGGGACACATTGTAAATTCGTTAGAAAGTTTCGAGTCACCTTACCTCTCGGCCAGGAGTGGCCGAACAAATGGTTGTCAGTAGATCGAAGGGAGGCGTAGTTCTTACACGACATTAGCCGCAGATAAAGCCAGATACTGTCTCCAATCCTGAAACGCGCGGCGGGAGCGTAGGTATCTTCTTACTGATCGACCGGATGAAACCGGGGAATGACCGATCGACCGATGGCATTCCTTTCTGCTTGGAAGGCAGAACATGGATGAAGACGCGTAATTTGTTATCGGCACTGTAAAATGCATTCCACCCGTCCTCTCTCCGCGAGTAGAAAGAAACGAGGGACAGGGTGAAAGGCGGGGCGAGGCGGGGAGGGGGGCATAGATCGTCGCGGAAGATCGTCGCGAATACCGAAACAGCCTGAATATTTTTTCCGTGCTCGTACACCTACGAATATTCATATTACTTTTATCTAGCCCATCGATCATTCGTGTAATATCAGCCGCTATTAGCTAGACGTTGATACGTACTTTTCAAATTGAATACATGAAAATTAATAAGCATCCGGTTCCGTTCCCGCACGTCCTGTTTACTATAAATTAACCGCGAACATCGTATAATTATTTCGCATCGCGATTTTCCTGCCCCTTCGGAGCCGCTTGCTCGATCATGGACGGCTGCGGGACCACCTAGGAATCATTACGCCGTCTCCCGTGTTTATGTCCCGCTCGGCTGGCATTACCTTATCTACCGATGATTACGAAGTCCACGGTGAAACCATCTTCGCGCGCGCGCGCGGAAGAAGGGTATCCGTTCGAGGCAAATAACGTCTCTTTCATCGTTCCCGCGGGGAAACCGATACGCCACAGTCCTCCGGCGTGTTCCTTCGATCGCTCTACCGATTCCGCGAGCTCCGACATTCCGGGGTTCTTCGTTGCGAACCGATACAACAACGATATCGTCTCGATGCGAATCTGTCTCTCCCTCTCTCTCTCTCTCCCTCTCTCTGGCCGTCGCGAGGATAATCTTCCGTTAAACGGTCGTGCGTCGGTGTCCGTAAGGGTCTAAGCCCGTACTTTATGCTAGACGGTGGTACCGGTAAGCCAGGAGTGTTCCTTATCAGGGATCTGAGTCGCGCAGTGAGCGGCTATTTGTATTCATAAGTCCGCGGGAGGCCGGCGCTCGCTCCCTGGGCCCCGAAGTCCTGGCCCGTCCTAGCTTCCTCAAGGTCCGCGCCGTGTTCCCCAGGGATACTGCCCGGGGACCGTCCTCGGTCTTGCTCGAAGGGAACGCTCAGGGGAGCGGGGAGGGCCACGTCATTCAACCGAGGCGCCCTTCTTCGCGGACATCTTGGAACGGTGATTCTCCGGTGCGTGGATGCCGGGGTCCTACGCTCGCCGCCGCGCTATGTATGCCGCGTGTCGGAGAATGTGACCAGTCATCGAGTTATTTAATTTTTCGAGGCACCCCCGTCGCGCATGTTTGCTCAGCCCCGCTGTGAGCACAAATTACCTCGCGACCGAATCACCTCCAGCGAAATATTCGGTCCTCGTCCTCGTCCACGTCCTCGGTCTACTCCTCCCCACGTGGCCGCTGCCAATGGCGAACTGCCATTCATGTCGATCACACTTTGACGCTGGTACTACTTCATCCCGGAGCGGTTCGTCTATCGTCTGGAAATCGGGGGAGTATCTCGGTCTTCCGTTCTCGGAGGACAATGCTTCGAGTTTCTACGGAGGGGATAATCGTCTAGTTGGTCGCTGTTGATGCCAAGTTACATTTCGCTGGTGTAGCCTATATTTCGATAGATCTTCGACGGTACGATGATCCAGGTTGGATTTATCAAAGACCATTTAAAAGGCTTACTGTTAACTCACTGAAAGAGCTCCATTTTATTTTCATTATGTCCTACAAAGCGAAGATTTCTATGAAACATCCGAAGCACGGTTTCCAAATAATTCCGTCAAATTAGCTGGCCAGCGCTGCCGGTTCGACGAGCCGGTGTAATAACGATGGAAATAGTTTGTCAGACTATTGGTCCACTGTTTTCTTAATTAGCCACGGGCGTCCTGTGCACACAAGGCTCCCGGGGTTCATTCCCCGCAATCGTGGGGGTGTTGCAGCACCACCTGACCCCCTTACGTCCGGAGGACACGAGACCAAAACGGACATGGCCCCGCGTCCCCCGGCGTGGTCTAGGCGCGTATATATACGGTCAGCCCACCTCGCTATCTATATGCTAATCCATTGAGATGGTACCCGCAGATTACACCTCGGAATTAGCCCAGAGACTGGGGTATCAGGGCCGCACAGACAGCCCGGCCTGCGCCTATACGTACCTTTATCCCACCTTATACACGTAACCTGTCCCGTCGAACGCCTGCTCTCGCCCTGCACTTACAAGCCCGCGTGTATAGACTTACGCGCGCACACGTACACAGGTGCACACTGTACCTGGTGGAACCGCGTTTGGCGTAGGACCACGCTGACTCGGCAATTCCAGTTCGTTAGCCCGTGTTAATAACGTTAAAGAGGATGCGATAAACTCGTTAGGGGACGAAACCGCGCGGGGGAGACGCTTAAGCCTGATCCCCACGTGCCGGCCACCATTTTTTCCTCGGCTTAGTCTGTGCGTTCGTGAATGGCCGTGATCGATCGCGTGGGGTCATAGATTTTTCGATTTTTCCGTGGGATTCTCTTCTGTGAACGTTTTCATGGCGAATATAATCGCCATCGAGAGCTAAGTAATAAATTTTAAATTACTCAATTACTATGACGATTGAAAAGAATCACGAATGGAAACGCGAAGGATGGTTGAACATCGCGAGACGTTTATTTAGCTATTATCGCGTCGATTGCCGTTCAGGAAGGTCCTCGAAACAGTGACATAGCTGGCGGGCAATCGACCGACGACAGTCGTACGATGCCCGTGCGCTCGAGCACCATGGTAAATTTATTAGTCGACGGGAATATGATCGCGCGACGCGTATTGCGGGGCCGAGGTACACCGAGGAACACGATAGGTACGTACGAATATAATCCTGTCAACGGAGGTTGGCCGGGGGTTGGGTGAATCGAGCAGCGTCGATGCTGCATGTTCTCCATCCGAACCAAATTCGACGTGCCGTCCGCGAAAATACGAGCTGCCGGTTATGAATTACTCACGCCGACCACCACCGGGGCTCAGCTAATAATCGTCTCTATGCGGAATTTCTCTGGCGTTGTGTAATCGTTCGATGCTCGACTTGTCGAACGCGAACCGCCTGCTGCCCGTTTCGTATTCCGATATGAAAAACTGCTCCCGCTCGAATCGATGTCCTCCAGTCGGGTTGTAAACTTTAGCTGTGGAACTGTTGTTTCTCGTATTCGGTAATCTAGACGGAAATAGACTAGAGTAGATTAGAAAGTTCTTCGGTAGCTAAAAGAAAATCAAATTAATTTCTTCTCCATTCAGGTAACATAGTTTTACCCGTTGCACTCGAGTCGCGCTTGGTTTGCTGCCAAAAATCAAAAGTCTGATGTTCAACACCTTATGTCCTTATGTAATTATTAATAAATAATTAATAATTCTTTCTGCTTGTCTTTGCTACAAAGGAATAACTCTACAGAAAACCAGTCAAGATTTTCGTGACGTGTTAATATTGAGCATTGTGTTGACTCTTTAAGTCAGTTCGAATGTACATCGTGCATGTCTCGTCAGGAAACGATGAGCATTCCTAGCGAAGAGTTTTCGAGCGCATGGGGTTAAAAGCAGCGCAGAGTGTTATTTCCATTAAATTACAATATTCGCTAGTTTCCCGACGAAGTTTTTCCATCTCCGATGGTTTTGGGGCGAAGCCAAAGGGGTGTCTCTGCGAACAAGCCGCGCAGGGTGTCCGGAACCCACGGGCAGAGTCGGCAGGCCGCGGCTCTCCCATTCCGCGTGTCCGGTTCCGAACAGAGAGCGGTCCGCACGGGTCCGGCCGCGATTTCGTCGGGCTCCGGGCTAAACCTTGGATTATGATCCCCGACGATAGCGGCCGATGGAAATGGCGTTAGGTAGGTGGGCGCGGAGCTAGGTAGGCATTATGGTGGTCGTTGGGAGGCGTCGCCGAACCGAACGCTGAATCACCCAGCGAGAGTTTTCCTGTCAGCGGCAGTGCGGCCGCCGCCATCCGACGAAGCCCCGTGGAATTGCCTCGCACGGCCACGAAATGAATGCGCGAACGCCCATTAGGGGAATAAATCAGGGCCAACGTTATCCGCAGCGTCGCATAATCGATCTCGCGCGCGCGAACGGCCGCCGCTAATCCGGGCCTAATCGTTCGTTCGCCGCTCGGCCGAGGAAAAGTTCCTCCTAACGATGCTCGTTAGACCAACGGCATGGGAACTTTGACGCGCAGTCCGTTCCTCCGATCTAATCTACGATCCCGAGCGATCTTGAGGCTGTGGGAGCTGGCTAGCGCTTCCGACGATCCTAGATCTCTATCGGTAGTATTGGTATCCTGCGTCTTCCAGGCGCTTCGAAGTGCAATCTGGTAATCTAGTAAGAATCTAGCAATATTTTCAATCATTTGTTACTCGCTCGACTCGACTCGAAGCGTGGCGCGAGCAATTCAATCGCTCGATGACCCCGATAACCTGTTAAAAAGAAGTACATCAATTCGAACGAGCGACGTCGATCAGAATCACCGCGCGTAAAGCTCAGGGAAAAAGGGACCGAACGTTCTTATTAAATTAAGTGGCGTCATAAATTCCCTGGGCCAGATGGCACGGAATACAGCCGGGCTAATCCACGGTCTCCGATAATACCCTAAACTGTCGGTAATCTTTTAAGTGGTTTCCGCAAACAGCCGGTATATTAATAGTCGACTGCGGCCAGACATTAACGGGCGCATTAAATAGATATCCAGCTTTAATTCGTGAAATCGATCCTCCTTTCCGGCCCCCCCTCTCCTCCATCGTTCGCCGGGATGGCTTTACGTCGGCCGCGCGCGGCAGGGATAAATTCGAGGGTGCGGCGAGTCGCGAAAATGTTTGGTTAGCATTCGGCTTATTGGCCGGCGAATGTTCCTGCTCTGTTAGGCATGTATGGATGGCCCCCAGGTTATAATAAAGCTAATTCTGCGGTGCTCTTGAGGCAGCTCGTGCCGCAACATGTTTCGCCTCTCGTCCCGCCCCGTCCCTCCGCCGTCGTTCCCTCTGTCGACTCTTCCTTTCGCCGTTTCACCGATATCCAACCCTCTCCCGACTCTTCGCCTCCCGACTGCGCGCTCCGTCCTCCCCTGCCTCCGTTCTCCCGCGCTGGAACAACCGAATATATTTATACACCCCCACCGGAGGGTAGCACACGTCCGTTTATTAAAACGTTTCCATCCCGAACAACGCTCGCGTTTCGTCCATTGTGCCGGGAAAAGAGGCAGCACGTGCGCGCTTCTCGAGGACCCCGCGTGTTGCCCGAAAGCGCGGATCAACGGCGGCTTGATCTAATTAGATGAGAAAAGAACCGACAACGTTCCCGCTCGCGAATAACAACGGGATCCCCGCTAAAGGTTTCTCGCGGTTCGTTTGAGCTCGAGCACCGTTCCGCGATTCTTCTCTCTTTTTCTGTTTGTTCGAGGGTAAGATAATAGAGGGGTGGAAGTTTGACGGCAGGAATCACCCGGGAACTTTTCGGAGACGGTGTCGCGGAGAAAGTTTTAAGTGCGTGTCCGGATTCTTCGAAGTTTGCGACCTCTTGCTCGCACGGGCTGCTCCCGTAGTCGACCGGTTTTCTGCATACTTGTTCGGCCTCGCGCTCGTGCATTAGCGGATTGAAAATCGCTGGGTAGGAATGGGGAGGGATATCAAACGATTCTGAACTCGGGCTGACCCTGAGCGTAACGGTTGTACGTGTAACGACGACGAGCAAAAAGAAATTAGTCCGGAGATAATATCTGAGGGGCGTGCACGCGCAGCGTGAAGTCCCGATGCTCGGCGAAATTCATGGAACGACCTGTACAGCTCTGACAGGCGCCGTGTTACGATCGATTAAACGAACAGTTCGGCCCGGGGAGGGTTTAACGACGCCGTTGCATTAATTAATTCCCGGTGATCTCAATTAAAATATTAATTACGACGAAACAATGACCCGCTGACGGGATCAGGCGCTGAGGATCCGAGGCGCGTCTTCTCTGTTTCCTCTTCCCTCCGAGCCCGATCGAATCGGAGGAGCCGTCGTTGCGATGCTATTACGATTACCCTCCTCCTGGAAGCTTATCTGATAACCGCACCATTATGGTCCCCACCGGCCTCAGCGTTTCTGACTGCGCGCGTCCGTCCGATCGTTCACGGGCTCGTTGCGCCGTCCGAAACAGGATCGGACCATTTGCATATTTCTCGGCCGAGCCACGGGGAAACAAGTGTCGCCCGTCTTGAAGTCGTTTAAACATCAACGGGGCCCGCCGGTGACACGAGAATTTTAATGTTTCGCTCTCGAGACGGTTAACGAATGTTACTCTTATCGGGATTTGTGGACACCGTGTTTACGACTCCGCGGGACACTTCTTTTTGCGCGTGGGATCGATCGAGGCGATCGTGGAAACGTTAACTGACCGATAGAGAAATTCATTTCTCGTGAATCGCTGGCCCGTTCGTTGCCAATCACGAATATACTCGTGCTTACGGAAGTGTACAGGATTTCCAATACGAGAATCATGAATCGAACATGCAAATGGAACCGCATATTTTATGCTACCACGCGAACGCGTTCGGATAAGATTTGTCATTGTTACGAAATAATAAAGTATTATCGTACAGAAATTTCTCGTGGCAGTAAACGTGCTAGAAAAGAACGATTCAGTTGATTCCAATGTCGACTGTACGGTTTGTCTTAGCCATTGTACCTACAGCTTCGATCGCAGTAGGCAAAATTAATCCTCAATACAGCGGTCATCGGTCCCCATTTTCCAGTCACTGGTCGCGCAAAAAGGTGGCCGAACATCCGTCTTCGTCCCGGTCGGGCAAAATAGAGCAAAGCCGAGCGATTCTGTTTGCGGTCCGTTCGCGGCGGTTATTGTTCAGCCGGTCGGGCAATAACAACCGCTTATTGAAAGTACGATTGTCGAATCACTGATGGCGGATAACGCGCCGTAGACGCACGTAATAAAGACTATCCTCGTGTCCGTGTGTATCGACGCGTCCGAGCGAGGAGCACGGACGTCTCTCGCTGCGAGAGAGTGGCCGTAGCACACGAAAGCTGGGAACGTACCTCGCTGCACCACCTGACGCGACGGGGGGTCAGCGGTTCTCATACCGAGCGCAGCTCGTCGAACGATGGGGATGGAAAATAGGGTAGACCGTGGCGAGTCGGATCGTTTCCCGTGTGACTGTATTAAGACGAAAATACGCGAAGCTTAATAATTCAGAATGAGAAAGGATTCTTAAATCTTCTTCTTGCAAATGAAAAAACTAAAACTCTGTAGAATGCAGCGTAACGAATGTGAATCGAATTTGATTTTAATCCGACTCGTTTCGATCTACGCTATATATGGAAACAGTCTCGAGAGATTCGCGACCATGTGGACGATTTTTGAAATTGATAATCAAGCTCGAGTCTAAGTCGCCGGGATCGCCCTGGCCGGAGTCATGATTTCACTTAAGGACACGCGAGGTGGTGTCGATCGATAGAGATATATCGGGGCCAGCTAATGATGACTCGGCCGAATTCGATGCGAGCGACCTGCCCCCTGCGCCTCGTTCCGAGTAATTTACGAGGAGTCACGATTGATTCGGGTACGAGTGTCGATGTGAGCACCTCGAACGGACGATGCAGCCGTGACGAGTGAAAATACAAACAGTTTAACAGGGATGAGTAGTCGTTTAACGTTCTTGGGATCAGCCGCTCCTCACCACCCCCACCCTCTCTGCGTCTCTGTCTCTTTCTCCTCTTTCCTTTTTCCTTCTTCTCCTCGTCTTCCTACTGCATCGCGCGAAATGAGCTACGGTCTGCGAGCAGTGCTGCCGGAAACGGAGCGAACGGCGCCCTGTATCGAGAGTTACGAGCGTTGGTTTCGTTGGTCAAATTGTTCCGTACAGCGAGGAATTGATTTCGATGCTGAGCGCTATGTTCTTTTCGAAACTTCGAAGAAATCACGGCTGCAGTTAGATTTCGCAATAAACGTACCAAAATCATCATCTGGCAAAGAAATTTCACTCGCTTCCGCTAGCATTGTAATTCCTCATCATCCTCAAAACAATGTAAAACATCTGTTCCGCGTGTACGGAGCGTGTTCCCAACTCGATCGTTGTTCGAATCGCGAAGCAACGATCGAGACAAAGTTCGGCCAATCGAGAGACCGTTGGACTCTGCGGCGGTCGGATGGGGGTTGCGTAAGTTGGTCCGGCCCTCCCGGAGTGTTGCGTCAGGGAATCAATTATTGGATCCGTATATCAATCCGATGACCGAGGCGCGTTCGTGGTTGTTACGCGCTTCCAACGCATACATAGTGTGACACAGCTCCCCTATCGAAACCAACTCGTCATCCCCGATAATATTCGGATCTTTACCCTGGCGTCGTATCGCCCCCGATGGACCCCCCGGGCCAACCTTCCACTTGTAAAACACTATAAGAATGGGTCTCTTGGAATAGGACCCAAAATAGAGTAGTTGCATTCCGCCATGCTAAGAAAAACGTGGCAATTTCTTTCTCCCCTTTTTACGCTAGCCACGGTCCGTACTAGTTCGGAAGTGAAGAGTATAATTCACGAGGAAAATACCGTAACATGGTACGCGGCGTCCCGCTGCTTTTACGCATTTTCTTCTTCCTCCGTGTCCCGCGTGCCAGGGTTCGTGAACCGCGATGCTGAACGTCGAAACGGAGACAGAGAACGAACGGAGCCCGCAGAGTCCAGGGCCATATAGAGCGAACGATCTCGCGCGGACGACCGGTTTCTCTCTCGGTTCGACGAGACGGTCACGGGCGCGCGTCGCGCGTGACGTAGCGCGCCACGTTGATTTTTCGAGGTCCGGCCGAGTGACTGACTTTCTTCTTTTCCCCGCAGGGTGCCGACGAGGATGACAGCGCTTCCGTTGCCTCGGTAAGTTCATCATCGTCATCGTTTCGACCCGAGATTACCAGTCCGCGCGCGCGCCGGCTTCAAATCGGAGATAATTGTTCGCCGTACGCGATGCGCCGTCCGGATAAAGCGGCGCGCGATCGAATATCGAGATCTTAATTAAAATTTTGCCGGATTAATCGTTGCCTCGGATCTGCTACGTGATTCTACGTTCCTCTCGCGCCGGTACGACGGCGAGTCGTGTTGCCGCGAGTAACCCCTGTTAATCGAGGCAATTATTGGTTCGGGGAGCAGCAACTGGACGGGAAGTCGCGCGAGTGGCTGGTCAGGGCTGCGCAGGGGGACTACCAGGCGTTGGCGAAGCTGGCCGGGGAGGAACCTCGTCTCACCGGGCTCAAGGTAAGTCTAATCACGATCTCCTCGTTTTCGTCGATCCGTTTTCTGGCCCTTTGAGCCCGCCGATTTATCTCGCGCGTCTCGATCCGCGAAAAAGGAGCGCGATAAAAATCGCGGCGAGCGGCCCGCGCGGAGCTCGTAAATTTCTTTCGACTTGAAATAATTACCGCTCGAATCCGTGGGCCGGCGCGGCGCGAAAAAAATTGTGGATTCGCGCGCGATTCCCGCTCGCCGCGGCGTTATCGTTCCGCGCGCACACGGCGAACGGATCTCATTGAGTTACGGCCGCGCCGCCTCCGGTGATAATGACAAAGGTGGCGGGCCAGAGGTTCGGAAATATAATTACGGTGTGGCTTACCGTAGGCCCGGGATCAGGCCGTTATTACACGCACGGCGGAACTTAACACCTGCGGCGTTGTAAATTCGCCGTTTTCGCGCGCCACCATTGACAGGTCAATAAATCTAAGAGCCCCCGTGGCAATCAGGCGGCCGGTGTACACCAAACCGCCAATATGTGGAGCGGATCACCAGTTGTCCGATAGCGACCGGTTTAAGGATTATTCACACTATTGATATTCGTTGTTATGCGTGTAAAGGCCCGCCGACGACACGGAACCGCCCCCGTACAGCTTTCCCGCCTCGCTCGAATCAATTAGTCCTCCAAATTCTGGCTTACGGGCCTCTCTTTACCGCCCTCTTACACGAGCGAACATTTTTACACTGGATATCGTAGGATTTAACGCTTGGAACCCAGCCAGCCCCTCTACCCAGCTATTAAAGGGTAAATACATTAACCGATATCACGGATTCCAGTTTCGAACATTCGAAAGTTCCCTTCTTAAACTGGGGAACTCGTTAAAAGTCTAGTATCTCCGAGCAGCTCGAGCTCGCCGGGGTATCAAGTAGCCGAAACTGTCGTTGCATAATCATCGCCGCATCGGGCGGATGGGCAAGGGGGTTGAAAAGTGTTCGCCGCGAACGACAACGCGGTGGTTGTTAGCATGCATCGTTTCCCGACCGAACAGTTTGAACCGGCCTTAACGGCCGTTCGCGGATGCAGAAGGTGGAGAGGAAGGAGCAGGGGGTGGAAAGCGGTCGGGGCAAGGGTGGAGGGATGTAGCACGGTGGCCAGAGAGGCGGCCGGAGAGGCGGCCGGAGAGGTGGCGGTCTGTGAAAGGGGGATGGAGGCGGCTCAACCGCACAGGGGCTGCGTGCTGAATTCATTCCGCTGGACAAGGTTGCCCCACACCCGGCTCCAGGCCACGTCGGCCTCATCCCTTGGGATAAATTGGCCGAACCCGCGTGTTTGCGGATAACATCGCCGCGATATACGCTCGCCTATGGCCGCCGCGCCGGTACCAACGTAACCATACACGGCCCCGTTTTTGCAACGAGACTCGCGCTTCGTGGAAATTGGCAACGAACTTCGCTCCGTTGTCTTTTTCCAGTACGCCCTGCCCTCCCCGCGCGCGGCGCTACCTACACGCGCCGTCTATCACGCGGACCGGTTCCCCGCGTTGCGCTCGCGGCCCGGCTCGCGGGAAAATGTTTTTCCCGGCGGTTCGGTGTTTTATTCCCCGTGCCCCCGGTGCCTCGTAGTCCCTTTATTCTTCTGAAATTTGTTTCTTCCGCGAAACGGCTACCGGCCAGCCTTCCGCGGGATTGATTCGATGCCGCAACGAACAGTTGTGGAATAGTTCACGGTTTTAATTAAACTTTAGCTGCCTCGAACGACAGGACTTTCGAATTTCCGATCGGCGACGAGACGAATGAGGATTTCAAATGTTCAAATCTTTAAATCGCCAGATTTTTTCATTTTATAATTTCCAAACTTTCAACTTGATGCTTCGAAGTGTCAAATGCGACGAATACCTGTTCGGTGAAAGCTTGAGATCGCTGAGGATACGTTGGCCTTCCCGTCGTGCCCGGGATCCCGTCAATCATTTCGGGATTGTTAATACGGGAATTCGGTGTCGTTGATACCGGAGGGTGTAACATCGCTGCCGGTCGAGCCTTCGACACATGGGACATATATATGTGTATATATATATATTAATCCATCGATGAATATGCAACGGTCAGGCCGCGAGAATGCGAGGGCGACGGGGGCGCAGGAGACAAAGTGAAGCAAACGACGGGGCAATGTCGCCGGGAGAGGGGACAGGGGAGGTCGGTTGGCATTCCAATTATTCCCCCAGTAATTAAATCAACACGGAAGCTAATCAACGTGACTCCCACACGCCGCACGCTCGCTCCCCCACCCCTTCAACCCCTCCACTTTTCGCTGAATTTTTCCTCCGACAAATAAACCAGCCGATTACCCGACGACCGAACGGAAAATCGTATTTCACGGTCGATCGCGGCGGAGTTAACCACTGAATAATTGAAGCAAATTCATCATATCCTTCGATGGTTCCGGTAAATACGAGCCTCTCGCCGAACAAACCGTAAAACTCCAGACAAACGTACTCTCATTCTCTTTCATAGCAACTCTCTCGTTCTTCCGTGGCAAAGATAAACAGAATTATCTATCAATCATTCGATATCACAACTCTACTATCTATTTTCACTTACGCTATAAAACATTTTCATTCGACACCAGAGTCATCTCGCAAACAGCGATTGTCCCCGAGCAATCCCAAAGCGCCGAACATCGGTAACCACCGTGAACGCGTCAATTAGCGATTTCTGGCACGTTGTTCGGTATTCTTGCAGTTTCGCGTTATTGTTTAGGTGGGCCACGGTCGGCAGTCACGCCGCGTACCTCTCCTTTTCTCGCGGATGGTTTACGAGCCCGTATTAAAGAGTCGTTCACACACGCACACACATACACACACACGTGCACACACTACGTGATCGGTGCTCGAACCTCGTAGACGGCCATTGTATTCGCCGGGTCAGGTGTACATCGTCGCCGGGGTGCCGTGTGCCCATTATACTTTATTAACGGACGCGTCTGGCATCGCGATAGATTCGCCTCTCCGATTCGTGCGTCCTCGGCGTCCTCTCGGAAATGCAGGACGGCTGCGTCGCACCGACGCGGCGCGCTTCTGCCCCGTTCAATCGGGACGCCATTATACTCGGTTCCTCGGAATCGTTGAAATCCCTTTTTCGTTGCAGCCGACAGGTGCATCATGGCCGGCGCTTCTCGTACCGAACACCCTGTCGACGTCGATCGCTTCTCTACAATGCAACACGCACGACTCCTTATCAGCCTCTTAAACCCGGACAAATGCGAGCATTCGTTTCATTCCGACTTCGACGACGACGTAATTACATGCTCGTTTCAGGCTAACTAGATTCCCCGCTGATTGCGGATGTATTAATTTAAGAAACACCGGAGAGTGGCAAATCGGTTTATCTGATTCCCGTTGCGCGGATAGGGGTAGGCTCTTTAACGTTCAGCGTTTCTTATTGCGACTGGCAGGTGTGTCCGTCTCGGACATCCTTCTTCAGGCTGTTATTGATGTTATTCTTCGTGCAATTTATCGCTTGCGCTCGCTTTCTCTTCTATACGCGGCAACGATTCCCGATCCTCTAACCGCAGACGAATAATTATTCCCCTGTTTTCGAACGGAAGAAGACAATCGTTACTCTACGTAGAGTCTCGGAAATTCCGATGGTATTTCACCCGAATATTCTCGATTCTCGTTGCACCGGCAACATCGATTCGGAGCGAAGCCGCGATAGCGCGAGAGGGAACCAGGCAGCAGCAAGATATCAAGAAGGGAAAGCTGTTAGCCGCACGATCGCGGCGTTATATATTGGCCGGTGGCGAGCGCAGCCTCACCGGCTGTCCGTGTATTTATCAGCCCGTATCGGTTGGTTTAATAACGCCAGGCAATCAGGAGGTGTTCCCTCCTACCAACTCCTGCGTTCGCCGTTCCCCGCGCTGCCTCCTGCCCCGTCGATAAATAATAACCATTTGTATCGGATTCTAATTACTCGCTCTAAGCAAACAAATAAAAGGTAAGCCCGAACTGAGAAGGACGGCGAGGGTGAGAGGGCGAGGCGAGGCACCGTGAGGGGCAACCTTAATGTTATGGTGGCTGCGGGCTGATTTAAGGAGTGTGGGACCGCCCACCTCGAAGATGCATCTCCGCGCCGGGCATCGGTCCACCTGTTATGAGTGTTTCAACGCCACCGTGCTGCGTTCTTCTTTTTCCCCCGTGCGTCTATCCCGTGCCCCCCGATGCCTCGCCCAGATAGTCCTCGCTTATCGGAGAAAAATGACGGTGGAATACCGCGCGGTAATTAAATTGCCAGGAATCGCGGCACCGAGCGATTCCCATCGGGCAATTCCCGCGGCTGCAAACGATCGATTTACCCGGCCGGCTAACCTGAGCGGACCGATGGGCATTTGAATCCTCGCCTCGAAGCAACTAGATGTTTCCAAGACTATCAACGAATAGGCGTCGACCCTTTGCACTCGGGAGGCGACTCACGATCGCCGCGTAATTTGGTACAGCGAAATCGGCTTGATATTTACGCCTCGCATAGTGCATCAGGAAATGTTACTTCTAGTGGAGAACCATCGAGTGCAAAGGGTAAACACCCTTTAACTCTTGACTGTCTTCGAAGAAGACACGTGATACACGCAGTGGTACTAAATTTATGAGACGCAGACCACGTGAAACCTTGACAGAGGGTAGCTTCGCGACTAGTTCCGCCGTAGCTTGAATCGTCGAAATCTAGGAAACCCCGTCGGCTTGAAAACTTGGAATCTTAACCCAGTCTAGTCCCATTTACAACGACACGCGGGTTTCGCTGACACGGCTCTCTCCAAATGACTGACATTCGCGGATATCCGAAATGTTTCAATGCTTCGACAGGCAATTGCTAGGTGAGAGCCGCATCCGCATCGGCACCGTCGCTAACGCGCAAGTTAAACGTCCGCGGGATCGCGGTATATCATCCGAAGCCGGGCAGTAAACACGCGTCGAGGAATTCGTTTCCAGAGGCGACCGGCTCGCGATCTGTTCTCCGCGCGATGACGAGGATGATCGATACGAGAGGAAAGGTCCTCGAAAATATGCCGACGGTAGTTCGTTACCGGTGGGCTATTAGCGGGCGTAACGCACGTCCTGGCAGCGTCGCAGGACTAAGTAAACCCCGGCTAACAAGGAGGCGTATCCGACGGCCACGAATGATCTACCGATCCGGAGTCGGTATTATTCCGTTCCCAGTTTCTCTCGGTCGTTCCTCAGCTTCCTTCTTCTTTCGTCTCGCCAGTCCTCGATCCTCTCCTCGGCCGCAGCTCTCTCGCGCGCGCTCCCGAACGCACACACTTATCGCAACGATCCTGCGGAGATACCTGCCCGCGCCTCCTACCTACGCCCCCGAATATTAACACTCTGATTTATGCGCGTAATTATCTCTAGTTATTTTCTGAGGAAGACCCGGCCTGGGCCGAGCCGGCCCGGCGCGGCCCGGCGCGGCCCGCGCTGCCTCGCCCTGTCTTCGTAGCTGCCGGTGCTGCTGATACGCAACAAATTAACCGTTCGTTCTTCCGCCTCCTTCCTCGTTGTCCTGTGCCCCCGCTCTCCCCTCCGGCCCGCCTATTTATAGGTGTCTCGCTCCGCTTGGTAATTGCGTTCTTATTATCGGAGGACGCTCGCGCTCGCGGACGGTAGCCCCGCGCGGCGGATTCAGCTCGCGGTGATCATTTATCCTCGGCCCCGGGACTCGCCAAACGACCTGTCGCCCCTTCGAGCCCGCCAGCGAGCTTTTCGGCTCGCGCGAAACGTATTTTTGGACCGCTCCTTATTAACCGGTGAACCGTGGAGTTTGCTTTTGAAAATCCCTAGCGCGCCGTGTAATGAAATCGAGCGTGGAAGACAAATGCGCGTGGTACGTTCGCAGTTGTAGATTAAGGTGAGATTAAAGAGAACGGTATGTTCATTCGAGGAAGGAGCTAATTGATTGTTGAAACACTGTCGCGACGGTGCGTTGTTTTGCTTCGATCGAAATCCGTTGAACGAAGTTTCTGCTTTCTGTAGAGAAATATCAAACGTTTAGTTGAAACTGATTCGAAGAAGATACGCAACAGAGGACAGCGTCACGAGAAGTCCTGATATTTCGGAATCCCGGACTGATCGAACCCAAAATTGGCAGGGAGAGATACAAGGCAGATCCCTCTCGAGTTGACGAAGGAAAGTTCAGCAATTTCGGGAGAGGGAGCCGTCGTGGGCCGATAGTGGATCAGCAATGGCGGCAGATTCTGGAGCAGGATGTCGCGTCCCCGGATCGGGGCGCCAGGGAGGCGTCATCTTCCCGTGGCATCGTCTTCTTCGTTTTCCGAGGGACGCGCCGGTTCTTCCTTGTTTTTCGGGGCCCCACCTACCCGCTTGCCTCGCTCTAATAGTCTTCTAGAATTTCACGTTTCGTTTCGCCGCGGCTCCGGCATTCGACTCCGCTACTCACGCTCGAATTAGTCCGAACTCTCCCGTGGACTCGATCGCGGCGCGCCTTCTGTCTCGGCCGCAGAAAAATAGAAGAAAGGGGAACGGAGTATCGGAAAGACAATGGCTTCCAGTGGCCATGAAACTCAAGAACCGAATTCGTTTAGCCGCTTCCAGCTACGAAAGCTCGGCCAGCTTAGAGAACCCGAGCCGATTACGGGCAGCGGCCCGTAAACTCTGTCGATGCAACAACCATCCCCCGAATGTCACTCGATTCTCGTACGAATATCGGCCTTCCGTTCCGATGGAACGAAATTGCCGGCTCGGTCCCGCTGTAATTGTTTTGCTTTCACCGGTCTTTCCCGCTAAACGACGTCCCGTACACGCTCGGAGACTCGATATCGTAGGTAATCGCCGCGATCGAATTGCCTTCTTTTTCGGCCGAGAGAGACGCGGAAAACGAATTGCGCCAAGAAAGTCGACACAACGCGGTTCGCGCGGTAACAGGTATGATCGACGTGTCGAAACACAGTCGGATTCAATGTAAAAACACGCGCGGGAAATACTTATTCAATTAACTCGCGTGTTTCTCGGAGTGTATGCAGTTTCACCGATTCGCCCAAAGTATACCGGGACACGCTCAGACACACCCTATTGTTCGCTTCGCGATTATCCTGCGCAGAGATCAGCCGACACGACCGATCGCAGCGTGCGCCGAGCGACACCGAAGACAGTCGTACGTCTCGTTGTTCAAAGAATTTCCCTCGGCCGTGACAGATCCGCTTCGTTCCCGGTGATTAATGTCGCGGGTACAGGTGTGCCGGCGCAGGCCGCGGCTCGCGCGGCCTCGACACGCACGCACCGCCGGCCTCGATTCTCGTTTAGCCGTAATTTCACCGTGCCCTGAGCGAGGTTCGGAGAAATTATGCGAGTAATAACGAGGAACGACGAAACGTCGCCGGTATCTGGCCGCGAAATCGTTCGTGACGCGCGCTCGTCGATCGTGACCGGTGCGATCGCCGTGTCGAGGGGCGGGAGGGTACCAGGCTAAAGAGGCGAAAGCGACGATTCCGCGGAGGACGGCCGAGCGGAAGGAAAAGGAGAAAAAGAAAGGGGGAATAGGGGGAGAGGGCGTTCACCGTCGCGCGGAGAGTAACACGCGTTTACGTATACGTCGCGGAGTCGAGTCCGGTGACTGCTTGTTCGCACTGTGCGCCGCTAATTAGCTTCAAGACCGATGGCTATCTGTCCGAGCCACATGTCCCTAAAGTGGCGAGCTGAAACATCCGGTACGCCCTTTCCGTTCGGAAACCCGGTCGGTTTCTTCGCCGCGCGCGAGTCGGTCGTCGCTGTTTAAGCGTGCACCCCAAGCCACGCCACCCCCTTTACATTCTCCACCTTCTCTGTCCGCCCTGTGCAGTCCACGTTGTATCAGTTAACGACGCCGATGTCAAACAAACGACCTGCAAATGCGAGTACCTACCTACGGAGGTATCTGGAGTTACACGACGCTCGTATCGGTGCGTGACAACAGCTGTGCCGCGCTTTAAAATTCATAAAATACGCGTGTTAACCCGCCACCGGGAGCATTATGCTCGCATGCGAGATTATTGAATGCGGCCCCTTTTGCGGCCGACCTTCTCTTTGCACTTTAGCCGCCGTTAGACCCTTCGCGCTATTTTCTTGGGACGAATTCGATGAAATAGAACTTGCTACTCTAACGATTAATCATTTCGAAATGCTGGGTTTTGGGTGGTTAGATGCTTGGACGGGGTCAACTGTTAAATAGTTTCTCCTATCGTGTTTTGCTCCTTTTGGCTTTGTTCTACACTATCCTAAACAATTCTGTACACGTAAAATTGCACACTGTTACGGCATACGGTACATTTATTATAAGTAAACTCGTGAAACTCGACGAAAAGAACTTCCGATTGCACCGAACTGTCTCCAAAGAAGCTTCTAGCCGTTCCAGCTTGTAGCAGTTGCATAGCTCCAACGGCGTTCAATCGAAACACCGTCTGAAAATTCCGACTGGCAGAGTTCGCGGTTCACGCTCGAACCGAGGGAACTCCTCCCGTGGAACGGAGCCCCGCTTAATACTCGAAATTGCAGGCGGAGCGTGTGTGAGAGCTCGGCGCAATTAGCGAGCGAACCTCATTATGGAGATTCCCGGCGCGCCTGAAATGGTTAATACGGCTCACGGCGGCGTGTCTCGTCGAATTCGAGGAGAACCGTGTGTCGGCACACGTTGCCCGCATAGACGGGGATGCTAGGAGAAAGAAAAACCGTTCGGTACGTAAACGGCGCACGTAAAACGTGGGATCCACACGGGCGGGTCTACGCGAGCGAACGAACGAGCGAGCGAGCGAGTGACCGAGCGCCCCCCGAGCGCCGGACGGATCGCGTGTCGATCTACGCGGAGATATTTGTTACTTTACAGTTGTATCACGTTTTTCGCGTGGAAACAAAGCCATTGTTTGTAGTACGTACACGCTACGGCCGCCTGAGCCGGTCGTTCGACGCGATCGAGGATGCGGAGCGCCCGTCCAACCCGACCTCTCCCCTTGCTCTCCGCGTCCACGGGAAATCTGCCATTTTTACGTGCGTCGCCAAGATGGCTCCGCGCGATTTTGCCGCTCTTCGTTTCGTTTCGTTTCGTTTCGTTGCTTTTATCGTCGTATTTCTGCCAGATGCTCGATGAATATTGTTTTATCGAACCGATCGGAGTGAATTTTCAATGCCGTATGCAACGATAGGGTATCCGTGTTTGCTTTCGGAAGTGGGAAATGAAATTTCAACGGCGGTGAAAGTGTAGAGCTGATCAACGTTTCGAAAGAGTTTGGCAGCATTAGTGAAAACTTGGCTGCTTAGTGAATGTATTGTCCATTGGCGTTGGGAACTGTTTTCTCGAAACCGGTACCGATAACGCTGAAATACTTTACCCTTGTTACATTTTCAGTGATCCGATGCTCCGCTGGATCCGTTATCTCTGCCATCTAGAATGCTGAACATTTCTTACTATCCTACAACCAGGTAACGCAGATAAGGCTCGTGACGTACAAAGAACGTTATCGTGAGACCCGTGAAAATGCTTGCTGCGGTACGGCCATCCTTCGAGACGACCATTCGGGTTCAGAGATGGAAAGTTGGCGACTAGGTAGGGGGTAGAAGTGCCTGGGAGACAATGGCCGTAGACCCTGACGCAGATTAACCTGGAGTCATTACTCCGGCCACTTTGTCCCCCAATTTGTGCTGCATTTTTCGCAAACAGATATCCTTTCACAAAACCAACAGAGCACAAAAGGATATCAGCACACAAAAGACTAAATTTGTTCAGAGCATAAAGAGCTCGGAACATGTCTGACGAATTTAAAGAGACTCTAACTCTTTGAACTCTGTAGAATCCACTACACCATTTATAGCACTAAATATTTCGACGAACAAAGTCGAAGAAACTATCCCAAGATCATTCTGTTTGCCTATTTGCTATTTGAGAAATGTACGAAATGCTGTAACATTTCCACCAGGGGAACTATCAAAATGGCTCGCAGTTGCTGGTAGCTTTCAGAATCGGTTAGAATTCTAAAGGTTAATCATTCGACGTAACAAATATGGAGCTCGCTGTGCATAGCTGGCAAACGATCTGCGACGTGTAATTAGAACCCGAACTGGATTTAGCCCGACGCACCGTTGAATAACACGGTGATCCGGTCGCCGGGCTGCCGGTACAAATGACAAAAACCGTCGACGGTGACACTGAAATATCAACGGTGGCTCACGAATTCATCAGCTCGTGCCGCCCTCGGTTCCCTTCTTCGCGAGCCTCGTCGCCACGTGTGCGCTCCACGGATCCCTCCGCGCCCCGTGCCCGTCCCGCTGCTCGTGGAATTCGTGAATGGGCAAACACGCGTCCGCTTAGAACGTTTACCCCGGTCACGGGCCGTGATTTTCGCGTCGCGCGGAAATTCGCTCGTTTAAATACGACTTAGCCCTCCGCGCTCGATAGTATCAGCGAGCACATTCGTTTTACCCGTAATTCGCGCATACAGCCTTAAGACAACTTGATTTATGAAGGCTGGAGCGGGCGCCGCGAATTAATGATTCCCGCTGCTTGTTGCTCGGGCGCGTGTGCTCGACGAGCGGTAGTCGATGCACCGTGAATGGCGACGCGAAAGAAAAAAAACGTGAACGTTGGCGTATTTATCCGCGGAACAATGAATGGCTAATGATTTCAATATCGAAGTTTGAATCGGTATTTATGTCCGTCGATCCTTTTAAAGGATCTTTTCCATATTCAAAGAAGGAAAGGTTAACTCGAAGTCTTTGTCGACGCATTCCTTGTAATCACGCTACAACGCTCACCTTTGAAACCTCCGTTTCAATGCTGCGTATCGACTCTCCTCGATCGCTCCTCAATCATTCTTGTATTACTCACATTCCCCCGTTCCCCGGCGTACCTTCGACAACCCAATTCCTGAAAACGGTAAACCGGCTGCTCCGGAAATCACGGAACAAAGGTGAAAGAGCAAACGCAACTGGTCTGCGTCGCGTTCGCCAAGCGCCGACCCTGTCGCGGCTAGATCGCCGGAATTCCCGAGCAATTAAAACCACGAATTAACGAAGCCGCAGGCGTGTCAGGCGATCAATCAACCGACTTTTTACCGGTTGCTCGTTGCAACACATACGCGCGGTCATAATTAGCCGGCAGTTGCCGCGATAATTACGTTGACGTTTCATTCCGCAGCGCGTACGCGACCGGGACCAAGACCGGGGGGACCGCGGGGCCCGTCAACGAATCGAACCCACGGAATTAGCCGCGCTGTCCCGCCGCCAGTCTCTAATTGTCCCGACATATGCGCTCTTCTCGGAACGTCAGGGCGGATAATCTGCTCACGAAGCGTCCGCCGGCCTACGCACAAAAACGCCACCCTTCGGCCCGACTCGGCGGACGAAGATTAGCCGATCGCTATCGGGCATCGGTTGTCTTGCGTTAACGAGGCCCCGCCATACTTGGGGGACCTGTCCCGAACCGTTTTCTCCCGGGCCGCTTCGGCCCCACTTCCGCTTCTTTAGGTAAGGGTCGATTGCGCAGGTAAGAGGGGCCCGGCGTCACGCGTAACGCGGTTAACGCGAATAAACCGGCCCATTTTCCTGCGATCCGTTTTCACTTGGCAACCGTACCAACCGATGCGACTCGTTAATGAATCTTCTCGTGGCTGAAGTGTTTAGAACGCGTAAATTTTCAGTATGAATAAGAAGCTTGAAGTCTGACGGCTTAATCCCTTAGAAGATCCGCAGATGCGAATGTAAATGTTGTTCGTTAGCGTTTCAGTGGTTTCTTTAAGGAATTACTTAGTGGATAATTGTTAAAAACTCGCCTATGGACGCGGTGGTTGTTATAGTATTAACGATTGCGAATGAATTTGATAAATCTACGGCAAAAGCTGATTGCTCGGTTGAATTTGTGCCCCGAGTCTAATGAGCAGCGGTCCATCATAGGTTCCCACGCTTGTTTGACAAGCCCGGCAACCGGTGAGCTCGTTTTTCGAAGGCTGCATGGACAGGCTTATATCAACGCGGTAAAAACGCGTCCGTAAATCTTGTCGTCGGCCGTGTGCGCTCTCAATTTGTAAGCGGTGCTAATATATTGCCCCGGCTAATCGAGGAGCGAGCATTGTAAATCGAGGATTATCGCCCGTTGATTACATCTAGTCCTGGCCAACGAATAACTTATCTTTTAATTGGGCCATTTAAAGATGCTCGACGGCAATTAGTGGATATGAAGTGGTTATTCGCGGTGTACGCTTGTTAACACGCAAGACGGTGGCGTAATCGGGGTTCGATCGGTGTTACGGTCGATAGGAATCGAAATCAACGTTGTCGTCGGATTCCTATTGTTCCGTGTAATATCTTCTGCCTGCGTTTAATCGACGATCTCGCGGGCAATTCATTCGGAAACGTCAAACAGAAAAATAATAACGCAACATCGGAATTATCTTAATACTTCCATCGATTAACCTTTAATCCTGAAGTATGATCAACTTGTTTGTCGCTTGTAAATATTTCACGAGGGTAAATTGGTCGAGGGTAGCCAGAGAATTTACTGCTAATATTTTTTCGCCGGCGAGGCAACGGGCTTAACGCTAAAGCTACCGAGCAGTTAAATTGACTTTTTGAAATTTCTCTGTAGAAACTCCAAGAGTGCATCTGTTCTGACTTCAATCGATTTACAATTCAGTTTGCGTGCTGCTGAATCTGCTTCTTGAATAGTTTCTCGTAGGAACATTTATTATCTTTTTAATAATGGCAGAAAGGCGACGCTGGGTATCGGTCATTTTGACCCGTTTGGTAGGTTTAGTGTTAAAACAGTCGAAAAACACGGCACGATGCAGACTCCGGGAAATTTATTAGTACTTTTCCAGGCTCGTGTTACTCCCGCCACACTGCGGCCTGGCCTGGGGGCCTGGCGCCACTCCAGGGCCTACGGCCGTCGTTAAACGATCGTTAACAGCAGATCGTATCTCGGTTTCGGGTCTTCCGGGCCCCTCGGCTCGATTTCACGAATTTTCCCGGCGATTCACGTGAACCGCACCGGCTCATCCCGCGTCTGCGAAAGCTCGCCGGAAAACGATACCTTCCGGTGCAGTGGCCCGGTTGCAGGTGCAAAGGATACCTACCCTATTAGAAACTAATATCTGTCGTTTCGGATATTTATGACGCGGGAGTGGCCGAGCGCTCGGGATTAGGGGGCAAAGCTGGGAAGAAACGGATTTACGAGTGGGACTGATAGCTCGAGTTTCGGTGACCGGGTAAATGATTTTAAACTGATTTTTTAATTGCGCCGCTCCGTACCCTATCCGTCGAGTTTTTATTTCTCCCCCTAATTGATGTAAAGCTGTACTTATAGCTTGCGTACACTCGCCCCTTCTTAATGACTTTCGTAATTTCCTGGGGCATCCAGTTTCGTACTTTACGATGATTTAGTAGTTA
This sequence comes from Nomia melanderi, assembly GCF_051020985.1. NCBI lineage: Eukaryota > Metazoa > Arthropoda > Insecta > Hymenoptera > Halictidae > Nomia > Nomia melanderi. The sequence continues at coordinate 17,651,459 of NC_135005.1, forward strand.
CAACTCTGCACATCAAGATTATCGCGTTTCCTGCAACGAATCCCGTAAAATACGACGCAAACTCGTACGAAACATTCAACCCCGGCAGCGGAATGTTCAGATTTATCGTTTCGCGGGAGCCACTCAGCCGATATCGGTTAAGAAAGTTTGAAATGCCTCTCGAGAGGTGAATAAATACGGATTAATTAATAGAGTTAGCCAACGAAATCCAGGGTTCGCGGTCACCTGGGAGGAGAAGGGCCATTCCGACTGGGCGGAGCGTTGTCGGTGCCCGTAACGAATTGTTCATTTAATTTCGCCGAACATTTTCGGCGTCGCGGACGCCTGGCCCTGCTCGTAGCTCCGGACACCGTGTTCCGATAAATCGGCAGCGGGAAGGGGTTGGGGCTGGGAGGAGGGGGGTTTGTACGTCGGGCCAGGAAAAAAAATGCAGCTGCCTTCCGCGCCGTGGAAAACACCGTTGGACCCGTGCACGCACGGGAAAGAGATGCCGCCGCCGACGTTCCGAGCGGGTTACGGCTTCGGGGCAAACATTTTTTCCAAGATATTATCTGCTTTACGAGCTTTTACGACGGCCCTTATTTATTGCCGCGTTACAGAAAGAAGATCAGACTTTATTGCGTTTGTTCTTCCTCGATGCCGGAGGTTCCTCCTCGAAGTAAAAGTGGTCCGAAGCCTAGGGATCGCCATCGGAGGACGCTTTTTATGGATTTTGAAATAGGAACAGGCTGCCATATGAGGCGAGTAACATAGTTGCGCCAGTGAAACTGAATCCATTAGTCTACAAGAGGATCGTGCTACTTAATCTTTCTCATCGTTGGAATCGCGACTAAAAAGTCGGTAATTCGATTTCGTATTAACAGCAGCATCTGCCTTGGTAATTCCTATGTATAAAACCAGTCGCAGCGATTCAAAGGTTGACATTCAATTTGTCTATGTTTCTCTTTCAATTTTCAAGCTTGTCAACCCTTTGGCAATGACAGAACGTCGCGTCAATGCGTTAGACATACGCGATTTTTAGGCACCAACAGTAGCCAACGGATTAAACAGATTTTGGAAAGCTATTCCTACGAATATGCGCAGAGATGCACCAGACGCATCCCAGAATCGGCGTTCAAAACCTCCGATCCGTGCTGCGAGTTCTGAAACGCGGTGTACAGTCGCACACGCCCGTGGCTACGCGGCAAAAGCGCCTGTAAACCGTCCCGTCGGAGCGGACTGAATTCATTAATTAGCCCCGCGTAAAGGAGAAAATGCTTTAATGGACATCAAAGGCTCATGTCGCGACACCGGGTCCGTCGACGGGGCGACTCGATGACAAGCGATACCCGTGGCGACGTTGCAGGTGATAACTCGCGTAAACTCGTAATAGGAAGCGTCGTGGCCGACGCGATCGCATTCGCAGCTTGTCTCGAGCCGGGCTACGCTCGTAGGAGGATCATCTTAACGACCATCTAGATAGGCGACGGTGAAATGATCTGTAAGAAAACCGGTGGCGAGTGGTATCCTCCGGCGGCCATTAATCAAAGGACAGGAGCGCTAATGAACCTGCTGGAATCGCGGGCTGGGGAACCGTTTCTGTTCGGTTGAGCGCTCTCTGGCTCTCTTCTTCTTCTCTCTCTCTCTCTCTCTCTCTCTCTCTCTCTCTCTCTCTCTCTCTCTCTCTCTCTCTTCTCTCTCTTCGTTCTCCCAGCAACCCCGCCAGACGCCCGCCATTCTCCGTCTTTGAATCCACGAAACCCCGGAGGGCAAACGAATCAACGAGCAAACAAATGAACGAGAGGGTTGCTGCTTCTGCTGCTGCTGCCGCCGCCGCCGCTGCTTCTCCGCGGCCGAATGATCGAGCGGCTTACCAGAGGAAAGTTCGCCGGTTCCAGGCAGCGCCGGGAGCGTCTTCGAGGCCAACAAATGGAACCGGCATTATGAACGTTTACGCGAGAAACCTCGTGCAAAACCGTTCCGCCGAATGGAATCGCTCCGCTGGGAAATAAGACTTGAATTGTGCGCGCCGCGGATGACCGTTTCTGCCGGAAAAAAGACTCTCGAAAGGAGCGTGTATTAATGGCTCGCTGTTTGTCCGGTGGTTGTGTCCTAGTTGCGACAGTTATCGAGACGCGTGGATACTTTAACTTAGCGTTTGTACGTTACAGTCGATACGTTCAGGAAGCAACCTATGTTGTTCTTTCTTGGGCTGATAAGATGATCTTGTTTAATTGAAACTGAACGAGCTTTTGATTCGAAAAAAATATCGCGTTCTTTTATTCTTGATCTGCTCCCTTGTTCCGACAACAATAGTTGCATCGCGGAATTAATTTCTTTAATAAATTCGACATTAATTGAGTAGCGTGCGGCGCGTCGAATGCGCGATGGGTTTTACAAAGAGTCCGTATTATGTGAACAGGGGCCGCGAGAAATCCGACGGGTACGGCTCGCGAGGAATTACAATAGCTTGATAACGCTTGCGCATCGATTGGTCACAGGATGTTGTCAGCTGTAATAGCGATTTTAATCAGCTAGAATACGCGCATTGTTCGGATACACCGAAAACACGTAAGGCTGTTCGTTAAACGAGCGCTCCAATTATATCCGCGCGCCGCGTACGATAAGTTGTACCTGCAATTTGCTTTGTGTTATTTGCGCTATTGTTTTCGCCGGGCTCCCCCTTTTTCCCGTTTGCCGCCATCCTCCCAATTATTCGACGCCCCGGGCCGTTCGATCTCGCCATTATCGGATGACACGGCACCACGCTTTTATGTTTAATTGATATTTTTCGTAATTCCCCCGGAATCCAATACAGGAACGCTCCGGCGAACAGATATAATCCCAGACTCGACATTGCTCTCGTTAAAATATTTCCGATGGAAAATATTGCGGGACGCCGGGGTACAGGTCGGATCAAAAGTAATCGCACGGCGAAATCGCTTCGAATATCCCGAGCATTTTCGCATTTAACGTTGCAACAAAAACATTCGCCGACCGATTACCACCATATCCTTCCACCAGTATCAAACCCTTGATCGTGACTCTCAGTTTTCCCGTGCATTATTCTGAAATATTACAAAAGGTCAAGCGAACAAATTGGGAAACCGAAGAACGCAGCGGAGTTAAATTTCAATTATAAACGAATACTAAACGAAACCGTTGTTTAACGGCGAATCGAAGTATACGTTTCACGGTAAACGATCTTTTCCATGTATTCGGCGAAGTTGCAAACGGGAGAAGAACAATTCGCCGGCGAAGCGGCGGAAAGTTCCGTTTGCTTCCGAGAGCAGCGGCGAACGTTGTGGGAAATTTTGGTTTCCGAGACAGGCTGACGCGTCTCTTCACAAAGTTATCGATTATTCGTCGCGGCCTTTGGAATTATTCATAAGCTCTCTCGAGCTTTGAAGGGTACCGCGTGTTCCTTCCTCGAGAGGAAGTTCGATATGAAAAGTAGACGTCGTCGGATCTTTCGTGACGCTGCCTCGTACCTCACAGGGACAGTCCCCTCTCCCTCCCTCTCATTCCCTGTGTCTCCGTGAATCCATCGTCCGCCCGGATGAACGAGGTTAATTCATTCATCCGGTGAGACAATGGCGGATCGGTTACACGGTGACTTGGCCGTTTATTAATGATCCCCTCGGAAATCTTCCTGCACTTCTAATGGCTCGTTTGGATTCCAGCGTCCAGGGCCGGCTCTCCCCTTGGACCCGCCACCTAAAAAACCCTCCGACACTGTCGCGTTCCAGCGTCATTTCTTTCTCCATCTACATTTCCTTCCTTCGGAACCGTACGTCCGCCGTGGAACATTTAAACAAATGAACCGCGATTATTCCGGCTGTATTATCGAATAAAAGCTCGGGAAAGACATCGGTCTCGAGCAAAGGCAAAAATTACAGGCGCGCAGTATTGAAACGAAGTAAGAGACTGCGAAGTGCGAATTAACATAACAAATGTCGTTTGTTCGCGCTGTTACCCCCGCCGTAATGGAATCCACGGCGCAAAAATAAGGGAAAAAAGGGAAGCAGAGTCGGAACGGCTGGGCGCACCGTACAAAAGCCAGATCTCTTGTTGCTCGTCCTCGGCGTGGTTTATTGCTCGGGAAAGAAAGGACATCTCACCTCGGGCGCCATTTTCGAAATGGCCGGCCCTGGTAGTCCCCGGCGTGGACAGAGCCGCGGTGACGTTCACGACTTATGCCGACCCGGAAAGGGATGTAAGAGGAGGGTAAAGAGGTATAAGGAGGAAAGAATGGCGCCCACGCGTTATGCTAACACTAACGCTGCCGACACGGGCTGGGTGGTCCTATTCCGCTCCACCTACTCACCCTTTCAGCCCTTCCCGTAGCCCACACCTTCGTCCCGGGATGTGCATACAAATACGACTAATTTTATCGATCGGAATCCCGGACGATCTTAATGCTCGATAATGGGACCACGGCGAACTCGAGCTCTCGGGACTCGTGGGTCGTCTCGTAGCTAATCTGTATCATCGGTTCTGCGATTGTCTCTGATTCTTCTTTCGATTCGTCAACCGTTTGGTACTGTAATTAAGAAACTACAGTATTCAATGAACTTATCCTCTTCCTTTGACACGTCTACTTGGCTACTTTTTCAAAGTGTCTTCAACTTGTAAACTTCCTGTCATTCGACGGAACTCTTCCAAAATTCGCTCGAGATGCTAAATCAGGCTTCACGGTTTCCCAATTTTTGCTTCGCAGCACGGTGCAGGAGTTCGAAATTGTAAATCGTGATTGGACAACGCCGCGGGAGAGGTGTAGCCAGCGAACTCGACGGTCTCTTCTAGATCACAATGAGGAGAGGAAACGAGAGAGGCGGAGGTGTGAATGAGGCCGGCTTGTAGCGACGCCTCCACCCGCGGCGTTCCCCTTATGTCAACACCTTCGACGAACCTTCACGCCACCCTACAGTTAGCCACCGGCTCGCCGCACCCCCGAGCGCTCCTCTCTACTCGGTTCGGTTCAGTTCAGTTCAGCCTCGCCTCTTCTCGTCTCGTCTCGTCTCGTCTCGTCTCGTCTCGTCTCGTCTCGTCTTGGCTGCCTGATACTCCCCTCGGTCTGCGCTCCTGAATTCATTCGGACGATAAACATCTTAGCCTCTCGCATAATTCGTCGTGCAGAGGCGCCCATTCACGCCGCCACGACGCGTCCTCAATGAGCCGGAGCTGCGTGAATGGTGACGGCTAGACTCCTTCGAGTCAAAACGTCTCCCTCCTGCTCCGATTTGTCCGTCGCTTTGCTTCCATTTCTCTTTTATCTCTCGCGTCACTAATCTAACGTCATCTCTGCTTACACCCACGTTAATGCAAAAGTAAAGGCTTCGATGCGAGCAACGCGCGACCCGTTTCAGAAATTCATTTCACACCGTTCCAAGGAGCAAATCATTTCGCCGAATGCTAAACGCAAGATCGACTCGGCTGATTCGGAACATCTAATACACGATCAATTTTATATAGCACCTAACAACTTTAGATTCGCGCGATAAACGGGACGAAGACTCGAGAGAGAAGAGCGAGGAATAAAATGGCGGTTCTACTGTATTACTAATAGCCACCTCAGCGGCGGGACTCGGGTTAGGTATCGGCCGCGCGTTGCCTTCCTGCTCACGCCCACGTCCTCCCGGGCCGTGGTACCGCAGGCCCCCGAAATATATGAGCCAGCGGGCACGTTGGTACAGTCGAACCGGTATACGCGGTCCCGGGGCCCGCCGTTTTTGACAACAATTTCCACTTAGTGCCTCCGCGCGACATCCGAGCCCCGACGATTCCCGGGGAACCCGGCCCGTCCCGTCACGGCTCCGATGTCCCGGATATATTTCGGTCGGAACAACCGAAATTTTTTGAAACGCCGCTGCCTCCACCTCCGGCTCCGCCGGTCCCCCGGGGCCTCTGTACGTCGGCTTTAAACGGTTACATCGTTTCCGAATCGAGACAAGATGGCCATTTGCCGGCCGCGCACGATATATTACGGTGTTCGCCGCGCGAGGGTCCGAGATTTATGGCGACGGAAAAAATCGCTGCCGGCCGGCTATCTGCTCGCTGATAAATACCCGCCGGTGCCCGTCTATTCGCGCCCTATCGGCGAGCCTTAGATAACGCTCGCGTAACGATTATTCAGCGACACCGGATGGCATTTCATTTCTTTCTCCTGCGAGATCGCCGAGATGTTCGACGCGTGGAAACCGAAGATTCCATTGCGCGTTCATTTTCGAGAGTACTTTCCGACAAACCCAACCACAGAAACTGTTTCGCCTCGCACAATTCGCGAAGGCGTCTGCACGAGCGACTCGCAGAAGAAATCAAGAAAAAAGAGAAACTGGGTCAGAAATAAATGAATTAAGCGACGCCGGAGAACATCCGCGAAGATGACGGATCCGTCCGTGTCCCGGCATCCAGGGTTCGCGGCTGAAGTCACAGATACCCGTTCATAAAAGTGTCACGTGTTTTTTGACGAACGGCTGCCTCTGTAAATAGCAAGTGAGAGCAGAGCCACTCTCGTTCCGTCTCTCGCCACCTCCTCCCGCGGCTCAGTGCCGGGCAATAAAGTCGTATTGTTTTTGCGGCGTTTGCATTGCTTTAACGCCCGGCAATATAACCTTAACAACTCTCCCCGGGCCGGGCCCGACAGGACGGAGACGGACTGAGGGAGCAGCGGCCGTGGACGGACAAAGAGGGAACGTTCCCGGTGACTTTGTGCCCAATACGGCGCCAGAACCTTCGCAGGTCCCGGTGCACCATGGGACCGTCGGACGTTGTACATCGTCGGACGGTCCATGGGTCCGGATGCGGCGGGATATACCTCCTCGTATACACCGAACGACCCAACCCACCCGTTAGACCCTCGTAAAATTTTTTCTCGATCCTTTTGCTCCCCGATCCTACGGAGCAAACGGTCCGCTACAGCTTCGACGTCCGAGGATTTAATTTGGTCGACTACGTTCTCGTTCCTCCACCCTCTCGTCCCGCGGCCGTCCTCCTCCCCTTGTCTCTCGATCCTTATCCGATGGTTTATCATATCCCACTCGCCGTGAAGAGGGAACGGAGGAGGAGGACGGCGAGCGTCCTCCGCCGCGCGGGCTCGTTTTATCGAGCTGCGGTCGCGAGAGGTCCGCCGCAGGATTAATACGGTGTTATTAATAAAAATCTCGACGACTTTGCCGAATTGGCCGATCCGCGCGAGATATCGATCGCTCCGCCGCGCGGCAGGTGAACGGACGGACCCTGGATATACCGGTCCTCCTTTTCGTATTCTTCCCGTGGGTTCCTTTCACCGTTCCTTTTTCCCTCGTTTTGCTTATAATAGAGGTGGACCTTCTCTTTGCTCGTTCCCGGTAATTATCGAGGTTATGCGGTCGGCGTTAATAGGGCGGATCGTTTGTACGTAACGCTTGCGGACGCGCGACGCGCCTCCCTTATCGTCCTCGCCGCCGTCGTTATCTCCGAGCACAGAAGGTGTTAATTAAAAAAACGAACAGCCCCGCGACTCCCGTGGTTATCGTGTCGCTCGAGCCGTTTATCTCGTCGACGGCTGTCCGTCGGGTGTAAACATTATTGACGCGATAATGCCGAGTCCTTCCCGTCGAGCTTTCTGACGATTTTCCACCGGCGACCCGCACGTGTCTCCCTCCCCTCCCCCCGGATGCGCGCGGTACCATTCTTTTTTCGGAGTTTCTTGTACCCCGACGCTTCACGGCCGCTTTTACGACTGGACCGACTATTTTACAACGCGCGGTACGATAGTGGCGATGAGTCACTGACGAGGAGAGATCGGTAAATCCCTGGCGCCCCTCGAATCGCTTCCCCGTGAAACACAGACCTGGCGTAACGTCGTTTCTCACCTTGATCTCGTTACGGAAGTATGTAAATCGGTTGGATAACTTGGTCGAATTTACACGAGATTCCCAGCGAAAGAGGGATCAAACGAAACGTCATCTAAATATCAACCCGAGGAGAGATTGAATCCCACGATACCCGGCGGGCCGCCGAGCAGAAGTTTCAATTAAAAGAGCAGTTGAACTCCTAAAGGCTCACGAACCCGGTCGATTTTGCAACGTTTTACGGCTCGTAAAGGTGCCGGGGCCAATTGACAGCAGGTGGATGTGAAAGCGGCGGGGATCTCGCAATCGCGAATAATAACGATCTCGCCGGCACAATATAGAACCTATCGTTCCGTGGGACCGAGGCGGGAGAGGAAGAGAACGGCGCGGGAGAGAAGAGGCTCCACCCGTAAAGCGGATAAAGCGTCTCTCTCTCTCTCTCTCTCTCTCCCTCGCAGTTTCTCTCGCTCTCTCGTCCTCCGCATCTCTCTCTTTCTCCGTGATTCTCTGGTTCCTCGTGTATATGCTAATGCGAGACGAATGTCTCCTCCCGTGCGCCCTCCCCGCCGCCTCGCCTCCGAAAGACGGTGTCTTGTGCCTTGGGTACGGTGTGTCGACGACTTAGGAGGATGCGTTACCTCGTGGGCGTGTTTGTTCCTCTAAACTCTCCGCAGCGGGGCGGCTGCAGTTGCAACAGATCCCCTCCTCCCCGCTCCGTCGTTCCCGCGCGCCACCCGGTACCCGTCCGTCGTTCCCGCAATCGATTGCCTATCGACACCGCGATAGATTAGTCGGAATTATCGTGATACCCGAGGCCAGCTCCGGGCCAGGCCCCGACAACCGGCCCCGCGGCAGAAAAAGAAACGGGGTACACAAGCCGAGGGAAAAAGATCCGTTTCGAATGCGGACGTCTCGAAATTATTACACGCCGTCCGCGGCCGCCGCCGCCGCTATAGATTAGCTGGAATTATGGCGGATAAGCCTGAGGGACGGGGATCGCGGGATCGATCGCGCGCGGCGCGGCGAGGCGCTTCGTCGCTCGGTTCTTTGGGACGCCGATGAAACGGGCCAGTCGTAAACACCGAGCATTTCGAAGAGATTGAGAGATACGCGATATTTAACCCATCGCGGTCAAGAGGTGATCACCGCTTGATCTCATGTAGAAAAACGGTTAATGTGAACGAACGACGCGAATTTGGCCTTAGGTTGTTTCCTTCCAATCGCGCGCCTTTGGAGAACGAAGATGATGCCGCCATTGATAATTCGTAGCGACTCGGGTTCGACTTTCCGCTAGGTTGTCGCCAAGTTTTCATTCGGAGATGTAAGATAATCGCTTGGAAATATTTTCTCCGCGCTTTCTACATCGGGAGATACGGTCTAAAGGCGCAGCGCGAATTTTCTTAGTTATCGGTTGTTCCAGAAAACTCCTCGAGTTCCCCGGGACGTAATTAAGCGTCGCCGTGCTCGCTGGTTGCGAAACTTTTCGACGATAGTGCACGGAACGATCTATTTAACGTCGTGCGAGCACCGGGAGCGACGCACGGGAACGAAAGGCGGAACGGGAACGGCGGGAAGAACCGCGGAGGAACGCGGAGGTAAATGTCTGAGGTTTCCCCCGGAGAGCAACAAACGCAGGGTGGAGCGGAGGCGAAGCACGGTGATTCCTCTGCACCGAGAATTCGTAACACGTGTATCCCGGTGGTTTATGGTGATTAGTAGTTTACGGGAGACATTTCCGTTGTCTGGAATCGTTCCTGGGCTCCTTGCGACCCATTCTTACATTAGTTACTCGATTCCGCTTCTAGCGACGGCGACGCCTCCCTTTCTCGAGACGTCGCCCTGCGAAATGGGAGCAACGGTTCCCTCCTCCCTGTTTTGTGGAGGACTGCCAAAGACTGAGGTGTTTTTGCTTCATTCATGGGAAACGGTTGAATCAGTGGGACCACGAGTAACTCGAGTCAATGTTTATTTATAATTGTCGCTGCGATAGCACCGTCTTATTTAAATTTAAATAATCCAGCGGTACTATCTCTGAGAAATCGACGAGAAGTAATGTGCGTAGTTATCGATTTAGTAATTCAATTAGTTCCACCCTTCGTAGAGTGGTAGACGTATCATTTTAGAGATTCTAGAAAAATTTTGGACCTGTTATTAACATCTTTAACATCGGTGAACATGGATTTTGGGCAACTATGGCTAGGGAGTAGGTTCGACGTGTTGGGAGGACAGAGGCAAGCGTCTCCTAATTATCAGCACGACGTACAGCTCGGTGTCGGATGACGGGTGTATCCGGGTTGGACTCTGGAGGGACTGTTAAATGTTTACCCGACACCGTCGCCAGTGGGTTAGCGCCAGATTATCGTCACTCGGTTCCACAGCTTAGACTCCCGAGACCGGGAGGTCGTGTTTTCGTGTAACAGGATTCTGCCACTCTCTATCGAACACGCTGACAAAAAATGTGTACCACTGTAATAGCGCTCGGAGGTACCGTTCGCCACTTACCAATCTTAACAGGCTGTTCCTTGAAACATTCAATCATCCATCGTTGCGTGGAAGTTCAGAAAACGACGATATCCACCGACGACAGCTAATAACACGTTAAACAACTCGCAAAAAAGGACATCGACGCACCGAAAGTGAATGTTAATAAACAATTTCGAGTACACGTCGCGCTAACTCGGTCAACAGCTTAATACCGGAGGAGTGTACAGACCCCATCGATCATCCAGTGACACTACACGGCATCGTTCAACTCTGTGTTAGTCTTTCTTTCGAGTGTGCCAAACTCGCCTCCCGAAACTCCTACGTCTCTCCTTCGGCGCAGGCTCTCGGCGTCCACTCGAAAGTCTGAATGGCTCTTGCCCAAGATTCTCAGTTTGTAAGACTACTCTCGAACACGGTCCTCGAGGAGCCGTGGACAATGGCATTCGGTAGGGTCATTGTTTCCCTTCGCAATGCTACCGTCCCCGGCCAGACATCTTCGGGCTCTGTTTCACGGTGATCTCGAAAATCCCGAGAATTGCGAGAAACACGAGCCAAGCCTAGGTCTCTCTGCTCAGTATCAGGCGGCGGTGTCCGATGGAAATCGTGTCGCAACACGTGCTGAACGCATGTTTCCGCAAGCTGGAAGCCTCCGAGCTGCTGGCTCCCGCCGACAGGACTCTCGGTGGCAGCGCGCGGGGGCCAACAAAAGAGGTCAAGTCGCAGGACACTCGCTGTCAAACTAAACATTGACCACACAGTCGGAGAGTCGTCGTTCCTGTCGACGCGAGCGGTGTTGCGTTTCGGGGTTCGTTACGTATCCAGCACGGATACGCTGGTGCACGAGAGGTCGCAGGGGCTGCGACGCGCAGTCGCCGTCCTCGACCTGTCATTTATCTGCCGCGGAGAAACCGGGAAGGACCGAAGGGGGCTGGATCGACGAGACCCCGTGATTGATCGGTAGCAACGCCTCGACGACTAGCTGGCGTCGGTCCTGCTCCTCCCGGCCGTCTCCTGCTGCAGGAAATCTGGTACTTCCGCGAGCGGTGCTGGATGGTTAGCAGAGATCCGCCGTGAACCCTGATTCGGGGTTAGTCGGAGCGCCCTGACGTCGGACGAATTAATTTGGAGCTTCTGGGAGAGCTGGGAGCTGTTCGTGAAAACTGACGGTTGAACGGTCGGGGCTGGAATAATTAAATGATACCGTGGGCTTCGAAATTTTAAAGCAGCACCGAATAAGGAGAGATTTGAAACTCATTTTGTGTACTAATAACTACTACCGTTTCACCACCTCTGTCCCCACAATATTAATTGCACTCGAGATACAGTAACATTGTCAAGTTTAATATTCAATATTTAATATTGCACATCGTCTAAATCTTATAAAAAATCGTGGAATGCTTCCAGCGAAGAATTTCCAAGAGCAAAGAGTTAATCTCTGTATTCCACGGCTACTCCAATGAATTCGTCTAGACGTTTCTCGAACCATTCGAGTACTCCCAGAACGAGCGTTCCTCCAGCAGGATGAAAGTTTCCAGCCAGCTCGGTGTTATTCGACGCTAATTTACGGAGTCGTTCGGAGTACGGTCAATTAGAGCTCGAACGACGAGTGATTCGTCGAGAAATATTTCGGGGTCTAGGGTGGCGGATCTCGGTCTCCCTCCCTCGAGCCGAGAGAGGATGAAGCTCGAGGGGGAAAAAACCTCGGGAAAAAAGAGGATAGACGAGGAGGACGAAGGGAATGGTCGGGTGTCTCCTTACCAATCCGAGAACCGGCGAGGACGTCGCTGGGAGGACTTATAAATCGCTTCCAGGTTTCGCCGGGCCGGTCCACGGGGACGGCTGTCACGCGTTATCCTAACGACGTTTAACTAATCACGCCCGGAGAAAATATATATCCGCGATGGGGCACTGGCGCCTCGGGCCACTCTATCACCAGGCTCCGGGCCCGGATGCTTAATTTGTATGAAAACATGTCAGGCCCGGGCGCCGCCACGCGAACCAGTTATACGTTAACCCTTAAATATTATACAACGTCCGTGAACCGCGCTAGATTTTTATTCATTCATATTTCCCGTGCCACGTGCCATTCGAATCACAGTCTAATATTCGGTCACCGGAACAAGTGAACAACCACGATTTCGATTAACGAACAATTCTGCCGAAGACTTAAGGGATTCATTGTTCGTGAAATCTTCCGCAGTCGTCGCGTAAATCGAAACCTCTACAAGAGCGAACAGTGAAACGTCAAAGCGATAATTGCCGAGCCCGTACGACCGCGTCCAAGCACATTGCACTGCGCGCTCTCCTATTCGCGCAATGTGCCCCGCATGTGTGCCGCAACCGGAGGCTGCATCCCCCGTGAACGCAAGAACGACGCCCCTTCCCCCCTCCGCTCCTCGTCCAACCCACGCCGAAATTGTACGGGGTAAATCAATTAGCTCGGAGGGCCGCGCGTGCACGGGGCGCTCGCGAAATTCAATTCCGGGGTTAAAAATTATTGGCCGGTTCTCGCGATTCCGGCTGCCACGGTAAAACGCGGACGTTTCCGCCTCGTAGAGGCGTGTCGCGTTTAATTGTTGGGTGAGCGATGATTATTAAACCAGTGTACAAACGTGGAATATATACCGTTGGCAATTCCGTAATCGAAGGAACGTTACTTTTTCGAATTACTCAGGGGAAATTCGAGTCGACTCGATTCAGCCTCGGTTCTTCCGTTTCGAGGTGAAATTAGGAACGCCGAGCCGCAATTACACGCGTTTCCGTAAATGTAAGAATCATAATTTCCTGGTTACCTGCCGTTAACTTCGATCAGGTTTCGAGAGCAGGCTTGTTCGTCCGGCGGAACTCCAAAATGCGCGTGTTCCCCGTACATGGTCGTCGATACGCCGGCCCGATATTTAATGGTGTTTCGCGCTGCATTACACGGATCGTGTGCGCGCGCCGACGCTCGGAACGCGTGCATCCAGTAATTAAGACAGTGACTGCGAAACTGCGTCGTTACGACCTCTTTCCCGCTCGGCCGTTCGTCGTAGATTGCACTCGTGCAGTGATAACCGGCAGCTGCAGTGCCCGAACCCCCTTCGGCCGCGAGAGCCTGCAATTGCCGTGACACCATTGCCGGTACGCGATATTGCGCGTAAAAGGTATTACCGTTAGGCGTATCAGCACGCCTGCGACGTCGATTCGGAGCCGAAACAATTTATTTGTTTGCTCGGCCACGGGGATATATGTACGTAGAACCTTTCGCGTTCTACTCAACTATACGAGATCGGTGCGCGTGTTATTTTACGCTCGGGTCTATGGTTTCCGGTGCAACAGAACTCGAACGTACCGGCGGACTTGTAAATTCGGCTTCGCAAAAAAGGCGAAATTCATTTTCATTAGTTTTCCTAGCCGCGCAGCTTGTTCAATCGGTTTATAGTTGCGTTTTATTAGTCATTGTTCCAAAGGCAACGGCGAAACTCTGAAATAAATTCTGAAATATCTCATTCCGAAATTTCTCCGTACAAATCAACGATATTATCTTCGAGATCAACCTAACACGGAGACCGTCAAACCGGACCAACGAGAATACACATTCAGGTACACCGTATCGCGGAGGAGAATCTTCCTTCCGCAAATACACGGGGTACCCGTAAACCGGGCAAAAAGTACGAATAACACGTTGTCTCGAAAAATGAATAGGAAGAAGAGCCAAAGGAGGAGGATATCAGTCGACGACATCGGGAGCCCGTGGTACCTTCTGCCGCCAATTACAACATTCCACGTTGTTTTGCCGGACGGGCGTCTTCGTGCGGGCAACGGCACGCGATTTCCTGCCAAATTGGGGCCGGATTACGATCGTTTCCACCGACGCCTCGAGGCGAGCCCTATGAAAAACTTCGAATCTTCGTGAAGTCGGGCTCGGAACGACGAGGGTTACCGGTGAAGGGGGGAGGGGAGGCAACTTCGTTCGGTAGCCCCGAGAGAAAGAGGGAAGCACCGTAGCCGGTTATTTAGTCATAGACTCAATTACATCTGGATGCACGATTCCTCGCAGCGAACACGAAGGATAATTCGCGAGGGGTCGCGGTTTTTTCACCCCTGTCCAGGAGCTGTTGCCAATTTACCTGGCTCCGCCGTACGTACGCGCGTTACGTGACCAGCTACCTCGCTCGCAACTGTTGCAGGATGCCCGACCGATAATATTGCAATTAGAAATCGCTGGAAACGAACGATCCGCAAAGATTATCGCTTGCAGACGGTCCTCCTCGTACCTCCGTTGACTGCACAGTCCAAGATGGCAGCCGTGGAACTTCTGGCTACTGAGTAAACGAGCAGTCTGATTTTGTTATTATTTTCTTATGTCGTTATTCTTGTAATATTTACTTTTTGCTAAGTCAACTTCAAATTCTTCCGGTTGGTTAAGGGTTAAAGTAGAAACGAAACGCATCGCGAGATATTCCCTTGATCCCTATAGCGTTTCGCTAGACGTCGGTCATCTCGCAACGATTTCGCAGCGTTTTCGCTAGTGGACTCAGATCGATAAAGCTACCTTGGCAGATCGCTGCCTCAGACGCGAGGACGGATGACGGAGATTTACCGAATACATTTACAGAAATCGCTGGAGAACTGGACAGGAATGGAAGAAGCTAATAGGTATCGTAGTATTCTAGTGGCGAACGTTATAAGTTACAAATTCAAAAGCGAGGTTGCTTTCCGCGCGGTGTCGTTCGTCTCGGGCCGATTTTTCGCCGAGCGGGAACGGTTACCCGATCTGTCGGACGCGTAGCCGGCAGCGATACCTCGCGCTTCGGCCAGAGGCGATGCAATCCGACGCGGAACTCACGGTGCACTAACTTAACGAACGCTATCCGCCACTCCTTGCGGCCACGGGGCCGTATAACCGTGATTTTTCCCACGCTGTCCCTTCGCCGGTAACCTTTCCCCGAGGAAACAGCTTGAGGGATGGGGGTTGTTGGCGTAAGAGAAATATTATATGCGATTCAGGATATAATTGCTTAATGCCTTCGGGAGAATTTACGCTGGATGTTTAGCTGCGATCGTTTCGAGCGCGAGTGGACTCCGGTGCTCCGAGGAACGGGTAAAATAGCGAGCAGCGTGTAGAAGATTTATTTATTAGCGAAACGCCGTGTGTAACCGAGAGCCGCGAACATTAACGTTTGCTCTTGAAAAGCCGATCCGCTGTAGAACAGCGTTCGAAACAATGAAATACCTTCTGAAATCGAATCACGGCGCTGCGTCTCGCGATTCGAATTAATCGTTCCCGGCGATTACCTTTCGCCGAATCGGAAAGCAAACGGTCGACGGTAACGCTCGCCAAACCGAACCGTCAATTCACCGGCCGTACCCGAGCCCGATCCCGCGTTTCCTATATCCACGCTCGAATCTCTGCACACGTTGACCGCCGATACCCATCGGCCGGTATCCCGGAATCACGTAGAATTTTCAGCGGGGCCCACGAAGAAGATGTTTGCATATCGATCAGCGGCGAAGCGGTGCCTCCTCTGGGATCGATGGTAATCTGCCGCGGATATCGCGGTGTCCCGATCGTCTCGGGTTGTCGGGCTCGAAAATAACCGCGGTTAGATCCGTTAGCGGTCACGAGCGATATCGGTAGATTGGCCGGTCTCTCGTGGATCGAGATTATAAGAGCCGATTCCTGGAGCCGATTTACAAGGGGGATCGGTATTATGTATAGCGTCGCGGATCGAGCATAAGGCGGCTCCGCGGTTGTGTCCCGTTAAAGCCGCATTAAACGTTACGCCGCGCAGCGCCACGCCGATCGCGAGGCGCGAGGGCACCTTCCGCGTCCTAGTACGTATACATATCCCGGCGTGTACCTACCTGGCTGGCCGCGGCACCGCTCCGTAAATCAGGAACACGAGCCACGGCGGAAAAACTCACTCGCCGTCTCGTTGCCGTGCCCGATACGTTTACCTTAGACGATGGCGATGGTAACTTATGCCTCTGCCTATCCGATCCCGCGCATGCCCCGGCTCCGCCGATATTTACGATTTGCTGGAAGCGCAGTAAACCACTCTCTCTCTCTCTCTCTCTCTCTCTTTCTTTCTCCTGCACGCCCCTCTTGATTCTATCTCGTTCTCTCTTGTCTGCGCTTTCTCCCCTCTTCTTTTGTCTCCGCTCTCTCTCTTCTCTCTTCTCTTAACTCCTCCTCTCTCCGTCTCCTCTCGTCTCTTCTCTGATTTCGCTGAAACGCGTCGGAGAAACGGCACGTCCAATCGAGTTAGACACCACTTTCATCCGCCTCACGCGACCATTCAAAACGTTATCACCTCTTTCGCTACGTGCTCGTTCAGAGCTTAGTCGATGAACGCGATGCGAATACTTTGGTCGGTTCTTGTTTGAAACGGTTGGAATTGAGTCGAGAATGTACGGTGGTATGAAATGTGGCAGGATTAACCTCGAATCGAAGAGCTGGGGCTTGAAGGATCGCATGACGTTCTGTTGCTGCTATTGATTTTGTTTCACCTGTTTAACCCTTTGACCACGACAGACTTTGAGACGTACAAACAGTAGCAGCATTATTTTTAAACCCCTATAATCGCCTGCAGTACCGAGAGAGCAATATTATTAAGCGCCTTTAGGCGTCTGCGTCGCGAGCCCAAGTTTTCTAAGTGCCCTTAGGCGTCGACGGAAGTCAAAGAGTTAATTCAATTGAAGGAAACTTTAAATCTGTATTAAAATCCACGACAACTACGATATCCTCGGAGCCCACCAAACAAGTATAGCCAGGATCCACTTTGATCTTTTCTGGAAAACGTTTCCGGGGACCTATTACGAGGACGATAAAGTTATTTCAGTCGGGTTTCCCGTGGGCAATTATCGTCCGCGGTAAGGACCGGTAAAAAGTCGAAGGTGCGAGAAGTATCGTTCCGTTTGAGATAGGCTAAACGAAGCAAACCGATGCGACGGGTCGGGGCTCGCCACGCGGCGGGCATAAATATTCCACGGGTTGCTTAAGAAGTAGCTATGGAGCTGCCGCGAGGCCAATTTAGAGGCAGCTCGGTTAATGAGCCACCGCGGATGCCACACGCATCTTTTTGCGCCCCCGGGCCCCTGCCTCTGTGTGGCCAACTCGGTGCTTAACAAACGGATGGGCACCTGGTTCTACCGCTCCCCGCCTCGCCCTTCGCCGCCGCCGTTCTCCGCTTCGCCCCGAGAATTTCAATAACCGCGTTTACAGAATTAATAGTAACGTTACCGTACGTCCGGCCCCCGTTCGACTATTAAACAGCGTAATGGGCGAGCCGAGTTTTCGATCGCTTATTAACGGAATTAGTTCACTTTCCCGATACTCGTTTCGGCTTATAATTAGCTGTAAACTTTTCTGTTTTATGTTTATCAAGTGTTGTCGCGCGACAACCTGCGAATAAACGGGCCGCGACGTGTACGACCGTGTACGATGGTCTTGGTGTAAGTTTCTACAAACTATTCCTTCCTTATTACTTACAATCTCTGGTCTAGCTGGCTTCTAATACACGAAACCTCTAGCGTAGTTCAACTCTTGGTACAGAAAACTCCTGTTATAGAACACAAAACGCAATTTCACAGTGAACGTCTGAAGGTAGTATCTAAGAACGGAAGAACCATCGTTGATCTTCATTGACGCACCGTTAAATAACTTCCTTCTAATCTCCCGCCACCCCTTGGTATCGCGTAAAAATCCTCCCGATAAAACGGTGATTAAACGTCAGCCGAAAAGAAACAGCCCGACGGTCGGGGGCTTATTTCAGCCGGCGGACGCGTTATTAAAACGTATAAACGAAGGTGATAAAGAAACGTATACGCGAAAGTTAACGCCTTCGGATTTAACGGGCATCCAATTAATTTCGTGACACATCGCGCGCATCGGTACGCGTTCGTGCGGGCCGCAGCTGCGGGACACGGGGCACCCCCGCGGCGAGCTTTCTCTCTTCTTCGCTCCGGGGTCCCGCGGCGTCTTCGCATACGATCCGCGAGCGGACGGTCTCGGCCCAATGTTCTTTTCACCCCCGCGCGCCGCACGCATTCGTTCCCGCCGCGGCGCACGCGTGTTTGTGTATCGGTACCCGATGCTTTCCGATCATCCATATAGGGTAAAATCTCGGTAGCAGCGACCTGGATATTCGTACCTGTTCCGTTGCATTCCACCGAAGTATCGCTTTACCCACGAATTAATAAGACGAAAGAAAAGGATTATTGCAGCAGTTTATTGGAGCAATAGAAAGCCGGCGAATTTAAGCGGCTAATTGGTTATCCCGTTAATTGCATGAATCTTAATACTCGCTTTCCCAGTACCGACTCCGTGCAACGTGGACTCCACTAAAAACGCTCGAGAGAATTTATTAAAAGCCGGAGAGCTGTTTGTTAGTTTTCTTGTCGAAGATACACGCGAAAGCCGCCCAGTGGACTATAATCTTGAGTAAGGCTACGTTCACACGAGCGGTTCGAAATGTATGAAAATAGAGTCTCAAATGAAACTCGTTTCTCTCGAAAACGGAGGTCTGTTGTCAGAACATTCTCGCGAAAGCAGATTTTTATGTCTTGCCATCTCATCGTTAGCGGCGATTGGCTTGGAAGAACGGAGAGGTAGTTCCTTTATCGTTTTCTTTTCGAAACGAGAAAATTTTAGGTTTATTTTCTCTTAAAACATTCACGGATGCGACGTTACTGCTTAAACTCGCGTGCACTTCGCCTAACAGCGAACGTCGATGGCAACCTTCATTTGTTCACCGCGTATCGCGACGTATTGTCGAGCAACGCGTCCCGTAAATAGACCAAGCCGGCCCCTAAGCTTCGCGGATCATTCTGAACGCTTCCTCGTGCCGCTTGCCTCCGCGCAGTCGTCCGTCGTCCGCGTCACTCAACACCGGCGACATTATTTGTAGCCACGGCCGCGGCCCTAATAATAACGCCGGGCAACGGGAAAACGAGCCGGTCCGAGTCGCCGTCGGGAGCCGCGTCCCCGAGGGGAAATCTCCGTCGACGTAGAATCGACGAGGACAGACGGGAAAGACACTCTCGCCGCGAAAGAGGCAGCTTTCTTTAAGATTCCCCCTCTCGCTCGCACGGATTGATAATTAATGTCGGGACTTAACGCGGCCAGTTTATCTTTGGACCGGGCTCTAACGCCGCCGAGGCAGGTGCAACCCCTTCTAAGTACCGGCGGGATCCTTGACGCATGACAAACTACCGATCGCGAAAGGGTGGACTCCTCTCGGCCCCCGGCACCCGTTTCGCAATTTCGTGGAACCGGTTCGCGAACCGCCGGAACGAGCGGTTTTTCGTTCGCATCCGGTTACGACGCGATCGAAGAAGATATTGGGGGCCGAGGACTCGGCCGTCGCCGCCGCCGGTGGCGAGAGGAGGTTTCGCGTCCGAGGAGGGTGACGATGTTTATAAGCCGCAGCTTTCTGGATGAAGCTATAACGAAGTCCCATTCCTTTGCGGCGCGAAGTGTTCCCGGCGTCGTTTGCGTCGGTCGCGCTTTAATGAGTCACTTCGCTAATTTATTTATAGCTCGCGGAGAGTCGCTCGCGTCGTGTGTACGACGTTATCGCGTACACGTAAACGAATGTTGCGCGAATCGGTGAAACGAACGCGCGGCGGCGGCACGGGGGGAAATTGAATCGCGCGGAGGTCGGAGAGATTGAAACGCTTCCTCGCGCTCTGTATCTCGGATGGATCGATTTTCGAGGAAGCCTTCGCCTTAGGGACTCGGCCGATTCAACGTCCCGCGTCGTTCAACACGGATCATCAGAGATGAATCGAAAGATGCACGGCACCTTCCGAGAAATCATGCTCGATCTCCGCGTGGAACGGTTACTCGATGGTCGAGCAGCGCCAACGAACAACCGGCGACAGCTAATTTCCTGCGGAGCCGGGGAACATCCGAGCACGACTCGGTCGGCGCGATTGAAGCGGCGATCAAAGTAATATGACGTTCGAATGCCGTCGTAAAACAATATGGAACGAGCGCTCGGGGACGTGTGCACGTTCGCGGCTGGATTTCCGAGCAGCCATTCGCGCCGCGGTCGGCCGTAAGCGCGTCTTCCGCCTTGGTTTCCTTGTCTCGCGGCCGGGGTCGGGAACGGCACGGATATCGGCGGCTACTCGCCGCGACGTACGAACAAATAAACGTGGACCTCGCGTCATAACTGTCGGCACGGGGACCCTGCATAATAAATACTCGGTTGTTGGCGCGACGCGGCCCTGCGTCGAGTCTCGCGAGGGTGGCGAGCACCTTAGGCTCGGTTCACAATGTTCCTCCGGCAGACGTTCATTCACGAACATTCTCCAACTGCTTATAAACTGTAGCAAACTAGCTAGCAAGCTTGACATAATCAAAGATATCCCAATTCATCTCGGAATTACGCGAAATCTTCGTTTCTGTGTTTATACCACAGCATCAGAAAAGTATCGATGAAATTGATGTAACACGTTTATATCTCAACATTGCGTTACTCGAGTAGTACCGAAGTATCTACGTGGAACATAGGTATCAGCAGAAAATAAGGGTCGATCGCAAATAGAAGTGATTTCGTGTTACTCGTCTTCTAACGAGGGTCCAAGCTGATAGCTCAGCTACATCCTCCATCGCCGCCCAATCACAAATCGCAAGAATTCCAATGCGAATACCGCTTAAACGCGCGATCTTCTGAATCGACCTTTAGTCTACCCTGGAGACGGTGCATACGCGTGCCACGGACACGGACGCGGGCAGGGGCAGAGCCAGACGAGCGCGAGCGCCGAGACGCGAGCACGACCGGGCGTCGCGAGCTTTATGCGGGACCAACGAGTGAGATAGTGCCTCGGTGACAGCGGCAACGAGCCGTGCATCGGTTAGTCTCGCCACATCAGGATCCCGACGTACGAGCTCCTCTCATTCGGATCGGGAATACGCGCGCACGTTTACATGGCACGCATGTCCCTGGTAGCGGAGGAGCCGCGTACTTGCTCGATAATTCTAGAGGACACGGGCACACGACGCGAGCATCCCGCCCGGGGATTTTATCAATGGACAGTCATCCGTCCTGCGCGAGAATGAACCGGGGGATC
This sequence comes from Nomia melanderi, assembly GCF_051020985.1. NCBI lineage: Eukaryota > Metazoa > Arthropoda > Insecta > Hymenoptera > Halictidae > Nomia > Nomia melanderi. The sequence goes on from NC_135005.1 coordinate 17,672,818, forward strand.
GATGAATGCAGGGTTAACCCTTTGCACTCGAGGGACGACGGTCGCCGTTTGATCGAACGCAGGGAAATTATCAGATTAGAGATTCAACGTTAGCTTTCTGTTCTTAAATTTACTCGAGAGTTCTCTTTACGTTGCAATTATCATTGTCAGTGCTTCATCAGGAAACAGTGGATATTTAGAATGACGAATATTGCCGAGCGCGAAGGGTTAATTGCCGTGTTACGTGACTGGAGGAGAACATTAGGCTGGCTGCTCGGAACATCGCGATGATAGCGTCTTCCGGGGGTGAACTGGAGGGATGAAGAGTGTTTAGCCAGGGTATCGGAACGAGGATCGTCGCATGATCCGGATCAAACGTGAAATTGCGTCTGCATTACGGTGCAGGAAGACGCGTATCGTGTCTATCGGTGCTAGGGGAACTGTTATTTAGATTTAAACGATGGCTTTGCTAATATTTCAACGTCTAACGAAGTATTTATCTCTCGGGAAGATGCGATGCGGGTATTGTACTAGTTTCCTATGATCAACTTCTCACGATGGCAACGATTCTGATTGATGCATCGAGTGTCCTGTTGCATCGGGCAACGATCGCACCGGCAGAGGCGCCGTCCATGGAGACGGGGACCAAGGGAATGGCGCGGGTTCCCAGCGTGTTATTATTCCGTTTCGTAGCGGCGTGTGCAATTTATGCGCGTTCATGGTATGATTTATCGCCGTCACGGTCGTCGTTGCTCACTTAATAAAAGTAACGACAGTTCTAATTACGATCGTTAGCGGTTCATAATGCCGGGGTAATTACCGTGCGCACGACGATGTAAATCTTTTACTCGTTGCGTTAAAAAGATAGCTTCTCCTCGTACAGGTCGTTTCACAGGGCGCGCATCCTGCAAACGAGCCGCACGCAGGTACGGTACATCAATATTTATCCTGTCACATTTAATTCCTGAGTCGCGCGTACGTCCCTGTGATGCACGATCGTTAGTTACCCTCGCTTAGAATGTTGAAAAATGTATCCGACTCGATGCTTATCGGTGGATAGAAAACGGAACGCTCTAGCATCGACATTCATGAAAGATGTATATTCGCGAGTAATCGGCGGGATCTTGCAGGAAATACTATTATTAAAATATGAAACATAGAAACTCCGGTTCGGTTCCGCGCGCGCGCTGCTGCAGCTTCGATCAAGATATAACTGAATCGCCGAGCCTCGTACGCGTCTTCTGGAGCGGCCTGTAGATTGCTAGATTCTTTGACTACAATGTAGCAATCCGCCGTATTAAAATCGTGCCAACTTCGTCAGGCTTTGGTTATTCACCTCTGTACACCGACGCAATCTATCTTTCCTTAAATAATAAGTCTAAATTGCCAGAAGAAAAAAACGCGTGCCCATCGTTTATTTGCTGGAATAATAAAACAGCTACAAAGTTACCGTTTTCGAGTTATCGGTATGGAAAGAATGGTTCTCGGAAATGCATGCTAGTGAACGACCACACTGTAGTACCCTTGTCTCAGTATAACATCTCGTTCCATTCCAATTTGATCCTCGCACGGAATGATAATCACTCGAAACACTTTAATTGTTTCCTAAACAACGATATTTAAATGCACAGCGAACGCGAAAACGTTCAAGAATCGAGCGTTCCGTTACGCTGCGGATCCTTTGTTCGTCGGCGAGCATTCATCATCGATCACGCGTTCCGAGACAGGTTCAAAACATTCTATCCGAACGCTCCGATCCACGGTTCATTAATACGTTAAAGTACCACAACAACCGCTAATGACCAACGTCGAATGACAACATCTAATCCAAGTATTGCTGCAAGCAGTTGACAATCGTTCCTATTCACCTCCGGATGGAACTAAGCGTTACCTGAAAAGCTCGAGACTTAACATGGCGGTGAACGTGTTAACGGTACCATTGCCTAGAACGTCGCATTTCCACCTGAGGAACACGCATGAAAATCCTTAGATGGTCATGCGAGTGTGGACGGATACACTCGGGGGATGACGGTGCTCGTATTTTTTCCCCTTTTTTTCGGGAATCTCGAGAGGACCGGCAAAACATCAAGGCCTCTCGAGAGTGGCCACGAGCTCTTCAGGGACGTACCGTATTACAATGGTCCTCGCGGGGAGAGAGAAAGAAAGAGAGAGAGAGAGAGAGAGAGTGAGAGAGAAGGACAGGGACAGTATCGGGCGTCCCGTGGAGAGCCACTCGAGGATCGTGTTTGAGAACGTATAGGGGGCTCGGTTTTCTCTCGGAGCTTAAAACAAACAGCTCTCACCTGTGCCATCGATGGCATAATAACCACCTGTGCCATCCCCCCTCCGCCCTGCTCGGTCGGCCTCTTTCAGCTTTTTGCCTCGTTCCGAGCGAAAACTTTTTTGCCGTTCGCCTTCCGTTTCTTCCCTACCGACGCATTATACGGCGCTTATAAAGCTCCCGTGATTATCTACCTTGTGCAGTATTTCCGTTTATACGTACGAGAACGATGGAGCGGGAGAGGGAGAGAAGGGGGGGATTCGAAGAGGCTTAATGGGTATTCCCCGGCGCGGACTTTCATTCTTTTTTCGCCTTTTAATTGCATGCGCCGGTACAGTAAGACCTTGGTTAACGTTCGTGTCCCGCCGATATAACTTGGAAGCGCTGAATGCAACACTTAATGAAGACATTCCGACTCTGCTTTCACGTGCGGTTCGTAGAATTACCGCGAGCGGGTAACGGATCGCCCAGAATCGCGTACGTATTAATTACCAGCAACGAGGAGAACGGAATAATTGGATCATCGACGTGTACTCCGAAAGGAAACGCGTACTCGAAAGTCCCACGGAACTCTCGTCGATCGGAAACGCGCGCGGCGGATCCCCGAAACTTCGGCCGTCGCCTCGATTTATCCTCCGTTTGAGGTTTCGTTCATTGACTTGTCATCGATTTTTCCGACGCGACAGACTCGCGGTTAATCGAAACTCGCGATGTATCTTTCAATATTAACGGTGAATCAAGCTGCTACCAATTCATTATCGTCGAAGCAAAGCATTCGCAGCGTAACAGGAAATTTCCTCGCGTTTCCTTCGAATCGCCGATAGCAAAAAGGTTGCAGCGGCGTAGTAGCGAAAGAAAATAATACGGCGAGGGGTTAACGATCCCATTAATTAGTTTCGTTCCGTTGAGCGGGGGGCACGAAATCTTGTCGTTGCGCGAGAAGGGATTTAAGCGAAATAATTAGACAAATTAGGACAGGCGGCAGGGGTGGCTCGGCTCACTGAGCGAATCATTTATCATTAGGATCCGCTATTAATTCCTCGTTAATTCCTCCTTTCCTCGTCAAGCAAGATAAACGAGTGGCTCTCCACGGCGACGGTCTCTCGTAACGTTGCCTCGCGGCTCGCGGGGGAAGGGCCCGCCGACTCGGCCCGTCCCGGCCCGGCCCGGCCGGGGAACCTGAATGGACCGTCTCACCCCGCGCCGCCCGCCGACAGCGCGCGGGGGTGCGGCGGGAGGGGCAGGGCAAAAAGAATCGCGCACGGCGAAAGAGATACGAGACCGATAAAACGTTGATTGCATTGAAAAAAAGGATACAATGATAAATGCCGCGGAATATAATGGAGAAAGCACGACGGCCGCTTGGCACGGCCGTACTCGCTCGCGAAGACGGAGAGCACACTCGAGGATATAACCTAGGCACCGAGGTAATTGGAGGATAGACTCGAGGTTTCGAGTTCTTGAACTTTGCGCGCCGGCGGACCGCGGATTTCCAGGGAGATCGAATGGTTGCGGCGTTGATTGCCGCGAGAATTCGGAGCGTTTCCCGTTAACACCTTCGAGATCGGTAACGTGGTTCCGCGTCGTTGGAGAAATCTGCAGCTCGCTATCGATAGCATCTTCCTGTGTCGTATTTTCTTTATTCTCTCGTGCGCGTTTTATTCGTCAGCTTTTTATTCCGAGAGAATTTTCGGAATCCGATTGCTGGCAAAAGGAAGGACGATCGCCGAGCGTTAACCGAGAGCCATGAAAGTCTTCCGCGAAGGTGTTAATGTATCGTTAGATATGAAATATCATCTGTTATTGATAGAAGCCTTCGCAACGCGCGAGGGCTCTTCGTGGAAAACCGCTTTCCCCGGCAATAAGCGTCTTTAACAGCGATCCTTTCAAAAATACCCGCTGTTCGAGACACGCACCAGTGACATCCACGATCAAGCACTGTCGCCGCGTCCGGTTAACAACTTCCTCCGCGCTAACGCCTCGAGAGCCATAAACCGCTGCTTCGTTTTATCGCCGGTCTATCAACTTTCGGCAAGCTTGCAGGAGAAGAGAAACAAGCGGTCTTCTAATGTCGGTCGTTAAAGTTCGGATGGGTTCTTCTCTCTCCTGTCTAACCGTTGGATCTCCTAACTGGAGCCGTCATCGGTGCATTAAACCTTCGAAAACAATTGGCCTTAATGGCGAACGGAAAGGATACAACGGAAAACCTTCGTCGTGTCTAATAAGAATATGATAATCGTTTCTTAAAGAACCATACTCCATAGTTTCCGTCGTTACAAAGTGCTCCACGAGCGTGTGAATCGCGGGGAGCGTCCGCAGCCTAATAACTATCATCGCTTAATACCAAGCCATCGTTCCGGCGACGCTAAGTGCAGTCACAGATTCATGGACAAAAAGGATACGCTTTGCTGAAATGGTACCCGGAGCAAACTCGACGCCGATCTGGCGGGCATTCATTATTACGATTCTCCCGTTAGAAAACCGGGAGTCTGGTTTGCGGGGAACAGCCGCCATTACCCGCGCGCAAAAAACCGTCGCGGACAGCGTCGAAAGCGACGGATGTATAATAACACAATCAGCGGGGATCGAGGCCAGGCATCGCAATCGCGGGCAAATTACAAGTTATTCGGTGTTCTGGTAACAACGACTATTACGCCGTTATCAGCCGGGATCGGTCGACGTTCGCGTGACGGTATCATCGCGCCCTCGATGTTTCTAGGGCGACACCTCGGTCTGCCGCGAAACTCTTCGTCGATGTGAAAGTTAGGGTTGGTTTGCAGCGGAGCGGCGAAAGCGACGCGTTGATTCGCCGTTGTCCCAAAGATTTCTTTCGTTTTATTCACACTCGAACTACCAAGAACTCGAACTAACTTAATTGTTATCTACAGACGTATATCGAAACCATGAAATGATCACATTTTTATAATATACGACTAATGGACCATGCAATCGTTGAATCGGAATTCACTTACGTCAGACCTAAGCGAGTTCCGCTGCAGTTATTGTCAACAATTTACAGCCGCCTATGGACGTCACTGAAACCAAATGTTTCAACGGTAGACAAGGAGTTAAGCATCTGATATCTATGCAAAACTGTGCTTAGACTAAACATTGTAAAGCAACCTAATATTTGCTCGCTACCCTGTTCGACGCAGTTTCTATGGCAGCTCCGCTGCAAACGTACCCTTAGCAAGTTTGAAATCAAGTTCGATCCCCCGAATCAACATGAAAAGTTGTCGCACCGGTGGTCGCCGCGGCTCCAATCATCTTTGGAAGAATCGCGTGCCAGGGCTAACTCACGCGAGTCGCGCGAGCGCAACGGCCCAACGAGACCTTCGACGATTATCGCTGGTTGTCGCGATAAAGCCGACGGAGCGAAGGGGATGGCCGTGGCGAGACGCACGCGTGCGCGCACCTCCTCGGCCGACGGCTTTCCTCAGCTGGCGCGTTCCATCAGTCACACGCAAATAACTCACTTCTCCGCGGACGCCGAGAGCCCCGGGTAATTTATGTTGAACCGTGCGCTATCGCTTTCGTCCGCGGCCACGTTCCTCGCGCCTATTCCCCTCTCGACGCTCGAGTATCCGCGAGGCGGCGACTTGTTTGTATTATTTAAGCGCTGGTCCGGCCGCGCTCGCCACTCGCCGCGAACGGCTTTATGACTGAATTAATGTCCGCGCGCACGATGACGGCGGGGAACTCGGCTGAACCGCGTCGCGATTGATACAGCGAATTATATTTGGAACGAATCGCGAGCGGAGGCGGGAGATCGAGAACGCGTCGCGACGCTTGGACAGGTGAAATTCAGTTGGGAGAACGCTCCGGTTAGGTTTCTTCGGTTTTATTAACGGCTGGACTACCGAGAACTTGAACCAACTTAATTGTTATCTACATTCTAATATACTATCTTCCTAGATCTCTTAAATGTCTCATATCTGTCCAAAGCTGTCTCTAGACTAAACGTTCTAAGACAATGTAATATTTGATCGCTGCCCCGTTCGACGCACAGTTTCCATAGCATCTCGAAACTTGAGTAAATCGCGCTGGTTTCGTCTAGACGTCTTTAGATGCGACGAGAATTTTGAGAATTTTTATGAAGACAATTTAACGTGCAAGCTTCAAACGTCTCAGCTTTAACGAACAATCCGTATAAAGTGCGTAAGCGGTTTGCGAAGCGCAAATATTCCCACGAAGCCATCCGTCGATTAAGGAGAAGGAAATCGAGGTCCTCTAGGCCCCTCTTAGGTGGTATCGAGCGCTCCGTCTAAAGCAACCGTGACGGTGACGCAGTCGTCGCCGTCGACGTAAAAGGCGGCCAGTTTGGAGTCGGTCCTCGGTTAATTCTGGAGCCGTTTGTCAGACGTTCCCCGGCATCAGCGTTCGAGCGCCGGGAACGGGCACAGAATGAACGAGGCGGTTTCCCAACCGCCACGGTTACACCGCACTCGGTATATTTATTGGTGACGTTATTTTGGTATTTCGTTACGAGCGACGTCGGGCACGAGGCCGCGCGCGGCTCATTCGATCCGTTGAGTAATCGCCGCCATTAAGCAGCCTGTCCTCTCGCGTCTATACGCGGGCCCGGGGCCGAGCTTTTTCGAAGGCTCGAGGGGGTGAGCCCCGGCCCCTGAGAAATAAGGGAGGCGGAGGTAGCGGCGTCGCCGGAGGAGCAAGATAGATTTCGAGCAAGAGGAAGCCCGCTAGGAGAGCAGCACCGACGCCTCCTTAGCAGTGATAGAACGGCCGGGATTCACGGTATGACCGTTACACCGCCGATTGGCGCTGTGATGGACTACCCCGACTTTCGCCGCCCTCCCTCCCCCTTCCGCGTTTCTTTCCCCCGAGCCGCCTCCTCGACGTGCTTCTAAGTTTGCGACCTTTCGCGACCCTCCCCGCCGCCGGCCCGATGGGACACCGGCACCGACCAATTAGCGGTTTTCCCCTTTGGTCCTCTCCCGACTGGCTTCTTCTCGCCGTAGAGACACGTCGGGAAGTAGACTCGAGCGCCACGGAAACGTAGTTCAATTAGCCTCCTCCGACAGGATTAATGTCCCCGGGTAACGACGGCACCCCGAGCAATAATTCGGCGACGCTTTATCAACTCGAAGCGCGTTTCGTCCGCTACGCCGCGTTCTCTCCCGCGCGGTCCGCCAATTTACCCGAGACTCTCGCGTCGCTCGCTTTTCACGGTATAACCGGCCGATTAGATCGGCGGGGCTCGCAGGGACACCGGGCCCCCGTGGTATTTACTCGAAACCCTTTCGAAGCGGTCGTCCAATCTGTCGAAGTGGCGGGCCGATAGCATCGGAAACGGTCCCCGTCGAGGATCTGGAACAACGCGGCGAGCCCCGCCAATTTCTCTTTCGCCGACGGCGCGGAAGACAAAGCTGCCGGGCTGCTTGGCCGGAATTTCGCTCGTAGGCGGAAACCGGGCAGAAGGTATACGCGCTGAGAGCGGAGGAAAAAAAGGATAGGGAGCGCGCCGGCGAGGGGGCGGCCGGGGAGGCGGGAGGGATTCGACTCGGCTGGTCCTGCGTGGCCGCGCATTGCCGCCCGTCCAAAAAACGGTCCCCACGGAGTCAACGTGGCCCATTATGTACGCGAGGGAGCGAGCTTTTTTGCGGGGAATGCCGACGCTCGCCGAGGGTGGCCGCCGCCGTCACGCTGACGAGACTCGCGCAGCTGGAAAACCGAGCCACTTCGCGGACCGAGGAGGTTTAGAGAAAAGGGAGGACGAGGAGCGACCGGGACGAGAGTAACAGTCTCTGCCCGGTGCATGCCCGGCGCATTCGCGTGCTTTCGGGCATCCCTATATATTTCGCTTCCAACCTACACGTGTCTCCGCGTGTCTCCTCGCTGTTCCGGGCTCAACATTCTTGCGGTACCAGCGTCGCTCCTCCATCCCACCCCCGCCGCGAGCACCGTCGCTCGGGATTTTTCTTTTCTACTCGCGTATCGTCGCGACGATCCTCCGCGGGCTAACGCGTAATCCTCTCGTCGCCTCCACACATCACCCCGCGAACCTCCGCCGAAGCTCGAGAGCACACCCCCGCGTTCCTCGGACCGCGCTCCTCTTTTTCTGCGACGGACGTTTTATGCTCCTCCGATCCGGACCGGGGATTTGTTCTTGTTCGTCCGGGGAGAAGTGCCAGGTTTGTTTCGGAGCCTCCTCGGAGCATTCCTTTTTAATTCGTGGACCCGAGGAAGTCGCTCGCTCGCTGCTGGTTTCTCGCATCGAAATTCTAATGGTTCTCCATCGATTCGTTCGTTTCTTCTACAGTCAAGATGACACGCGTTCGTCAGCTAAACGTCGCTGGAAAGATTCTTCTATACTTGGAACAAACACCGGGCGAATGAAACTTCACCGAGTTACTCAAAATTCCTTCCGTCCGAAGCGGAATCGGAAACACAAAGACGAAGACTGAAGCAGAAAGTAGAAACCCTTGTCCCCGGTTCGTCTGAGAAGTCCGCCCGTTCCCCATTTAGGACGGTTGCTACTTGAAAGCGATCCATCACGAGCGTCTCTCACAGGCGGTTCTAAACATCCTGCCGCCACCAATTCGTCTTTTCCATAATCGCGCCGGTCGGATCGTCGCGTCGATGCACCGACGCCCGCATTTGTCCCCGACGATCGGACGAGCGGACCCCGCTCCGTTCGCCCGGGGCCAATTAGAAATCTCCGGAAAGCGCAGCCGGCCGTCGGAGCAAAGTGGAAAGACCGATTAGCGCGACTCGCTGTCAAAACATCCACTCTCGGCCGGGACACGTCGAGAGCCGGCCGCGCCCCTCGACCGCCGCGTTTCCCTCGCGAGCGAAAGAGTGCATCCGCGCGCTCCCTCTTTTTCCCTTTTGCCTCCTCTCCGTCCCTCTCCGGGGAGAATCAGCCACCCGTGTGCACTCCCGGCAGTCCATCACTCCCGGTCGGACGGCTGCCGCTTCGCGGATGCGAGAGGGCCGGGGCGACGGGAGCGCGGAGCCCGCTCTCCAGCGCATAATATATCGGTTTAAAAGTACCATTTATTTAAATGGCGTTTATACCGGCCCGCCGCGGAACGAAAAACACAGGCCGCAGACCCGAAAATAATAACGGGGTTAGCAGGGTCCTCGACCAGCGGAGAAATGTCCTGCGCGACCGGCACGCGGCCGCAATTGAATCAATCATCCGCGGGAACGCGAGGCCGCGTCGTGAATTCAACTCCCGAGTGCCGTCGTATAGTTGTCGACGGCTGGAAAAACGCTTCCGGGACCCTTTTATAACCGGAAATGATATTTTCGAGGCTCGTTTTCGGAGCGGAGCGGTTTCGAATATTCAAATTCACGTTGTAGGCCGTTAATATCGCGGGCTCGTGTTCCGGAATGTTTGAAACCTCCGCGCGCGCTAAAAATATTCCCGCTTCGACTATGTTCGATATTCGGATTGCGTCGATTCGCCGGTTTCTAAGAATTTCAAACACATCGGCCTGGTAGATCGGTATCGGTATCGCTTAATATTCACTAGTCGCCTGGGATACGTTTCAATCTTTGAGGAATCACCTAAATCTTTGTACGTTCACGCAACGAGGCTCTCCGAGTTTGTTATCCGCCTGGGTAATGAACCATTCGGTACAGCGTTAATTTGAATCTAATACGAAACGATCCCGATCGACGAGGAATATTCATAGCATTCGAATGTATTTAAGGAATACACGGCCCCTAGATTATTCCGCCGGCAACAGCCCCGCCGCTAATCTCCGATATCGCCTTCGTATCTAACTAATTTTCATACGCGCCGCAATGAAGATCCATCTTCGCCGGAGTCCGCTCGGCGTGAACTTTTCTGGGACGGCCGTTCATTATGCCGTCCGGTGGAAGTGATTTGTACCGAAGATTTCGGTGTCGATCGCTCCAAAATCCGTGGAGATCCGGCGCGGAGAAGCCGTTTCCCGCGCGAGCGAGCGAGCGAGCCAGCGAGCGTGTCCCCGGCGTTTCCCAATACGTCGCCGGTTGACTTATGAAAATGGCGCGGGCGATTTTATCTGGCGGCCACAAATAAGCAAGCTCCCTTTGAGCGAGCGTTTAGGTGTGATCGAGGAGACAGGCCGGCCAACTTTATTGCCGCTAACGGTTCCGACGGGCTCTCCGGTCCCCGCTCGGAATTACGAAACCCGCGTTCCTCGATGGATATACGTGTTACCCGCTCGAACGTAATCAACGTCAGCTTCGTCCTTCGTACATCACCGCCGCGTACAATTATGTCAGCGGTGACGCCGCCACGGGGGAAAAGAACCACGACGGAGGGCCACGAAACGCGAGGGGCATTAAAGTGTCAGCGCACGGGATTCATCTGAGTCCTGAGATATCCGCGCTGCGCTTGCGTGCGCGGCCTCGCGATTTCGATGCTTTCACGGTTACAACCCCTCGCGAGCGAAGCATCGTCGATGTAAAACTCAAACTAAAATATGCGCAAATATCGATGGAAAGCTACGTCATCCCTCCGAAAGCTCTTTTCATAAAAATTGAATCACGCATCAACGAAACTCTCATTATCCGAGTAACTAAATTCTTCATTCGTAGCGATCGATTGTAGACCGACATCCGACCGCGAAGCGTGAATACTTGTAACACTCGTGCAGGTACTTCGAACGGAACCGAGCGAAGTTCAATCACATCGGATCCTCCGTTCGAAATTCAATCGCTGAGATCTTCGGAAAGTTCCTCGAGGCAGCAAGTTAATTCCGGCGAGGAAAGTCGAAAGTTGAAAGGTCCACGTGGAGATAAGGTTCCAGAGTGGCCAGCTCGTACGGTCGCGAACGGTTCCGGCCATAGTCATACCGTGAGAGGTGGGGTATCGGAAAAAGAGAGAAAGGCTGGCGGCGGAAGGAGGAGGACGAGGAGGAAGGTCGGAGGAGAAGGAAGAAGAAGAAAGGCGACGGGAAGGGTGAGAGGGGTGGCGCGGAGAGAATCTCGGGAGGGCAAAAAGCGAGCGGCGCGATCGAGTGAGAACGATTCAATCAGGAGCCACATAAATCTCCTCCCCGCGGACATCCCGAACCCGGTCGGGTCCCTCCGGTACCAACGGGGTTCCCTTCTTCTTTCTTTCCGCCATTCCACGGTCCAGCTCGGCCCGAGACCGCGCCGTCTCTTTCCTCCGCGGCGACTCCTCTCTCCGTCCCTCCCGTTTATCTTCTCTCGCGGCGGCTACTCGCGGCGAGTGCTCCCCCGGCCGCTCGGCCGTGGTATTAATTATGCGCCGTGTGCGCTCGCGGGCATTCCACGGCCGGTACCAGTATTTGCGGCATTGTTAATCCGCGCTCCCCGTCCGCTACCGTTTTCGTTTCAGCTCCCCTTGGCCCTTTCACCCTCTCCCCTGCGCTCGGAGGATCCCGGAGCGCGCGAGCGTCCTCTTTTTGCACCATCGCGTGGCTCTCCGTCCTGCCGGCGTCCTCTCCTTTCAGCGTGGATCCTTTACTTTTGCTCCCCAACTTTGCTACGGTTGCCGGATTGTTTGTAGATTGAATACCTTTTTCGAGCGTTTACCTCCGCCACCGAATTTTCGTGAATTCGGTGCGTTTCTCGGAGAGACCTTCGTCGACTCGCGCGTGGACGTTGCGGAAGATGGAGGTTTACCGTGTCGAAGCGCGTGTAGCTGAATATTAATTCACTTGGCGATAACTTCAGCGGTTACCAAAATTTTCGGAATTTCTCCGCCAGGTGGGCTAGATGGAAAATTACAGCGCCGGTGTTAGCGTGTCGACGGAGACGAAAATATTACTGGACGAAACGGAATTTATTCTTCTGTCGAACGAACATCGCGGTTTAACCTTTCGGTTACGCGTCTCCGGTTCGATCGACCTAAATGATCTCTCTTGTATCTCGGTTCGACGACGTCCGCGTCGAAATTCAAATTGGTCCGAGGATGTCGATGTTCAAATTTTAATCGGAGGATGCCGTTTGTAAGCCCCAGGTGGCAGCGGTGCGACGCGAGGACAGAAGTTCGAGAACATGAAAGGTTCTCGCAGGCCGCGTCTTGTTAGCCGGGAGGGACACCATCAGCCGTGCGACTGGTAGCGGCCGCTTCGTAAATATCCCGGAGTTCCCGGGACCCTTGCGACGATTTCGCGCCGCGCGATGTCGTCGAGAAGTTATTACCCCGGTGCCCCGACCGGAGGACTATTCTTCTTTTCCCCGTGATCGCGTGTAATCGCCTCGGAACGACACGCTCGAGAATTAGACGATGATCCCGGACCGGTACGTCTCCGGTGTGGAAACCCGTTTTTATCGGAAGATCAGAAAGTCGGGCCCGGCGACGGAGATCGCCTCCCGATCTTGCTCCCGAGGAAATTAGAATTTTTGCTATTGGCCGCGCGGCGTGTCGCGGGGAGGTCTCGTTGGGCAAGACGTTACCGGTCTCCCTGGATCTATGGGCCGTGTGTATGTTGACACGCGGCGTGTATTGCACCACGTGTGAACCGATGCTGTTAATCAAGCAGATGGATGACTCGGTGGATCCAGCGCGCGCGCGGAGCAGATTCCAGCGGATGAACGCTTAGTCGTCGATCCCGTTAGATTATATTTAAACTTTCTGGCCGGCCGCCGGTGATTTCGCTCAACTTTAATCCCTGTAAATCGCACCACGGAAATCGTGTTCCGCATAATGATCCGCGATCTAATTACGAGTTACACGGTTCCCGACCGATCGTTTTCCAGCGGAATACTGCTGAACGGGGCGGCGGGATTTTTTTGCGAAACCGCGGCGAGGGTGACGAACAGGTTCCCGGCGGTTCGCGCGATGCCTAGTTAAGGCGGCGCGACGCGTTCTTTATCGCCAGGTGAAAGGCGAATCGCGCCGTTAACGGGAATATTACACGACACCGCGTCGCGATTTCTTTCTTTCGGCACCGGCCGCGTTGTTATCGAGATAAGATTGCCGCGACGAGCCCCGGGAACCGCTAAAAAACCTTGACTTCTCACGCTTGTGTTCGTGTACCTTCACGTGCTCGTTCGTCACGGCTGTACGCCCACGCGCACGCCCACGGCCGAACAAAAGCTAGAAAATTAACGTAGGAAAGTAGCATTTTGTCGAGATTAATATCCCCTTCCCGGTCGTGTTACGTGCCTATGATTCCGTTGCCGATCGGAATCGCGATCCGAGGATCCGCTCTTTCACGCGGCTACGCGTTCGGAATCCCTCTCCCTCTCTCTCTCTCTCTCTTCCGCCGCAAACGAATTTGACACCCACGCTGTATCTCCGTGTTTCTCAATCCTGAATACAATCCTCGAATAAACATTGTGGAATTTTCGCTCAATTTACAGTTCGAATTAGAATACGAATTCGAAAGTAGCCGTTTCACACTCGAACACCGTTGATATTTCAATCGAAACTTGACGGACAGTTCGACAGCGGAACCGTAACCGTTCGAATCTCAATTTCACGTTCGAATTCGAATTCAAACGTTTCCCGTTAAAATCCAACCGGCTTTTACCTCTGTACAATTCGATTCAACAGCATCCGAAGCCGGCGAGCGAGTCTTTCCCTATATTATCCAACCGCCCGCGTTTCCCAGCTACGGTACATATCCCGGAAGCTACCTTTGTACCCGACCAGTACAATTTCCGCGTAACATCGCGAAAATATTCGACGCGGGCTGGTTATACTCGGAACGAATTCGGATCCGCGAGCGGGTTACAACGCGATGGATACCGTCGACAACGGAACGAGGATCGAGTCGGCCGGTCGGCAGCGTTCTTTTTACGCTCGCGGGTAACCGTCGACGGCACAGGTAGTAGCCCCGTAATGTTCTTCTGTCGTCGTCGTCGGCGGCGGCGGCGGCGACGACGACGACGTCGTCGTTCTCGTGCGCGGTAAATTTCTGAAACAGAATCTCCTCCATTGTAATGCCACGCTCTCGCTCGGGGCGCTCTGTTAGCTAGCTAGGCGGCGAACGGAAGCAAAACAAAAGACGCCGAAATGCGTTCATTATTTCGAGCTAATTGGCGGTGCCTTTACCCTCGAGCCGGGAGGGAACAGCGAGGCCGGCCGACCCGCGCCACCAGAAGCCACCTCCGCTACTTTCAGGAGCGACCTTCTCTCTTTTACGCGTTCGCCGCAGGCCTCGCGCGTCGCCCCCCGCCTCCCCGCCCCTCGCGCCGCTTCACCTTTGAATTAAATATTCCTCCAACGGTGAACAGGAATTTTCTATACCCTCTAATGTTGTATCCGTGTCCCGCGCGTTCCACGGGGGGCGACCACGAATTCGTCTGTTTTACGATCTCGAGAACCTCTTTATAGTTTCTATTGGGGGTTGCTTTCAATCCTTCGGCGATCTCTCGCTCGCGTGGGAAAGCTAACGATGGAGTCGCGGGGCTTTGAGTGTTCCCTTCAGACCGTCGCTTTGATGTTACATTTCATAACACGATCTGTAATTTATACGCAATGTCGCATGGTAATACACCTATAGGATTCGATCCTGCTTCGGTGTCTAGCTGCCGAGTCAAGGGTCGATCGACCTGAAGTCAACGTTACAATTTCATACCGAATCACTGTAAACATCGACGCTATCCATCGAGTGGTCGATCAAAGTCTCGGGACCTCTACCCAGGGATCCCCAGAGGGAAAGGGGACACCCGGAAGAGATCGAGGAATCACGAAATCGCTTGTGCACCGGAAAAATGGGACTCGGTTCCTGGTAGGCTCATTCAGCCGGACGCATCGGCCGAGCGGCAGGACATGGTTGCACGGTATGCGTTACACGGCTTACGATAAGTATCGCGACACATGTCCGCGTAAGTGGCGCGATCAATAAGGCTCGCGGGGCCGGAGGAAGGATCGTCCCGCGTCTCCCGCTCGGTGGGTAGCCGGGCCAGCCGAGTTGATCGAAAGAGCCCAATCCGTTTCCCCGTTGTTGGGCCCCGTGTCCCTCGTCCTCCCTTTTGACGGAGCGGGTCGGGAACACCGGGTAGCTCGTCATATCCGTGGCCAGTGGCCGACACGGTAGCCCGCTCCTACCGATACACACGCACACGTGCGCCCGGGGAGAGGAGCGCAACGCCTATACATAATATTCCCGGTCGTATTACGGCTCGGGGCGCGACGTCGCGTCGTTGGTTCCACCGGACAACGCCACGTGATGGTAATGGCTGCGATAATTATTTAGATAGCGGAGGATATATGCTTCCTAGCGCAGCATGGGACCCGGCCACGTCGTTTCCACGCTGCCCCTGGAACCGGCCGCGGACCGACGGGACGTGTACCGCGCCGTTTCCGAACGACACCCTAACCCCCGAACGGTCTTTCGGCGAGCGCTTCAACCCTTCGTCCGCGGGACACCTACTCCTGCTCGTCGCCGAACGAACAATGGCCGAATTGCAGTCGATCAACGCGGAAAAGGGAATTATTCGTGCCCGCATGGCGTGTCCGGCGGCGCGACCGAAGCGTTGCAATATAATCGCCAGGTGCTGCGATGGGGGTATTTAATAATATTTTAATTAGCCTTCCTCTCGGGTTCGAGGCCTGCTTCCGTGGAACTCGTTTTAATATTCTGGCAAGTGGAAATTACAGGGGACGCCGAAGCCTCGCGTTAGATGTCGAGACACGTGTTTTTCGGAAATTGTTGACTCGCCGCGACTCTTTTTGCCCCGATAGCAGATAATTGGTGTGGGCCACGAGTTGCTCGGCCGGAGAATTCATTTTCAAGGACTATCGTGGCGCATCTCGGCGCAGCAATCCGTGTCAGGTCTCTCCCTAGCTTGCTGCCCCCGCCGTAAAACCTTCCTTGTCTCTGGATCTCCGGCACAAAAACCAGGCCTATTCTCATTTTTTATTATCTCGCGGGGCTAATTGTTAGGCGCCGCAGCTCGGTTACCCTCCGGAAGATACGAGTCGCGGGTGTAACCTGATCGCGGTAGCGTCGGCCGGCGAGCGCGCCGCGCGTTGCGCAGGGGCAGACCCGTAATCGTATGTATCTGCGTTATGAGTGGTACATAATCGCGTAATGTATCGTGCGTGGCGGCTAGATAAGCGGACCCAGCGAATTTCACGGGATCCTGTTTACGAATTATGTTAAACAGCCTTCAAGAGTTAACGCCACCGACCGATAGGGATCTGCCGCGGCGCTGCCAGCCGATCTGTGCGACCGATAAGCGTCGCCTAGACGAGATCCGCCTTCAATCGCGTTTGCATAATTAAAAGAAACGAGTATATTATGCCGATCATTTCGTGCCCCGATCCTTATCAATTTTCCCCGATCTACGCTCTCTCGATCCTCTTCCACGCGTCGTTCGTGTCGGTCCAAATTGGGTGTCGATCGGGAGGCACGAGGATCGACAAATCAGCCGAGTCTCGATCCACGCTAACATCCAATCGGACGATCAACGATTTCACCGAGGCATTCGAAGTCGCTAATGAAAAACAATCGTATCCGTACATCTTCTATTCTTGTTCGTTCGATTCGAATATTTTAGTGTGTTAAACCTTTGCGAGCGAACGCCGACGTTTCGAGGAGACCAAACGTTCACATCTGGAGTACCAAGTCGCAACGAACGATTCAATTACTCAAACAAGAGATCGACACGTAGTTTAAGCTATCGATACACAATTCAGCTCCATCCTCCGAAGGTTCTGCACGTTCCAAAGAATCTCCGTCCATAAAGGGTTAAGTGCGAATCCTGAATGCGTTCGTACAGCTACACGTTACTCAATTGGCATCGGTCATGACCGGTTACGACTCGACCCGATCGGACCACACCATTTATCGTTATCGTCGATCACGTCTAATTCCTATTTACGAGCCAGCCGCTTCGAAAGATTCCCAGTGTCCCCGGTGAGCTCTGTTTCTCGACAGATTTTCGGGGGTGGATTAACCCGGTCCACCATGCACACTCGGGCATCACTTCCATGCAGCGTACCCCGGCTCGGCCGAGAGAGAGTCCCTCGATTTTCGCATAAATCAGCCCTGCCCCTCGACCGTCCTCCATCTCTCCCCGTCTCTCTGTCCCGCTCTATCGCGCGAACCGCGCCAAACGGCGTCTCCCTTCCTTCTTTCCCGGTGTTCCACCCACAGACGACGAGGAGGCAGGGAAGAAAGGAAGGAAGGAAGGAAGGAAGGACGGACGGAAGGAAGGAAGAAAGGAGAAAGAGACGGCGAAACGAAGAGCAGAGGAGCGCTATTTTATTGCCGGCTTAATAAATGGAGGCTCCTTTATTTGCTCGAGCCAGCATCCGCTCGCAGTTTGCCAACCTGTTTGCTAACAACAAATTAATCGGGTGACGTATCCCGGAGAGCGCGTGTACATATATATATACATATACATACACGTATGTATAAATATATACGTACACGTATATATACGCACCGGAGACTTCTTACGTCTCCCTCTCCGTCTCTCCGCCGGTTCCTCCCGTTCGCTCTGACGTTCACTGTTCGTCGCCGCGTTTCTTCCTCCTTATCCTTCGCCGGCCGACTCCTCGGAGGACGAGGACGACAGCCAGGAGTACGGAGCCCGACAGCGGCCGTTCTTTCACCCCTTCGAGCGACCTGCAACCTGCCGCTCGCTTCGCCCCCCTACTCCCTTCTCTTCTTGCCCCGCGCTCGGGTAGCGAAGGTATGCGTTACCCGCGGTGCCACGGTCCGATACGTAAGTACTTACGCATTGGCCAATCTGTAATTCATAACGCGAACGTTCGACGTTTTTGCGCCGGCCGCGCTCTCTGGGAGACCGACCGACACAACCGGGACGAGTGGGGGGATAAGGGACGATGGCTGCGGCGTCACGTCCGATCCCGTGGGAATAAGACCTGACCTGGTCAACGTCCCGGCTCCCGGCAAAACCGCCGGGACGCTTCTTCCCCGCGAATCCGTGAATACGACGTCAACGAGTCGCTGACAGATATATGGACACCTCTGTTCGAGGCACCGGCCGTTTCGTCCCTTTCCTAGCTGAGGTTTTGCTGCTTAATTGAATGGTGAAAGTATCGGCGATCACTGTATCTGAAACTGTGATGAGACTTTTGTTCGTTGGATTGCTAGGTGTCTTTTCGTGTCTTCGAGTATTTTACCAATGGTAGCTAATCGTCTCTGATTCGTAAGCTTCGATAAGATATTTGTAATACTACTGTCTGAAGATTTTTTCTTTGTACTCTCAATCGCATGGTATTCAGTTCGAAAGGCAACGATTGCACTCGACAGTTTACTGCGCTTCGAGATAAACCTGTGATTTAGCCAATTGCCTCGTTAAATCGATTTTTAAAAGAACGACGAGAAAAAAGGGAGAAACGGAAGAGTATCGTGACGGTGCGTAGCCGAAACTGGTTCCGAGATAGATTCCATGTCCGGCCGATCTTCACGGTAGGAAGACTGCAGGGAGTGTCTTTCGGCGCCGACATCCGGGGATTATATCAGCTGCGACGGACAGCTCGCCTAACAAATGATTCCCCTAATTCTCTTTTCGTCGAGCATTCGCATAATGGTCGTTATCGTCCCCGACCCACCGGGTTGCGCTGATACTTTGGGATTACCATATTTACGACGAGTCCTCCTCGTGGCAGGACTCGCGCGTACATCGCGTACATCTCGCGCGGGGCCTTTGTTTCCGTTGCTGGATATACCCAGGATATCTCATCTCCCTCGTGTATCCTCTTTTCGAGCGATTGGAGCGCTGCGGACGTCCAGCGCTCAGGCGAGAACGTTGTTTATCCCGGCTCCTCGAGCGTGAACATTTTATTTAAACGCAACGTGTATTTACGAAAAAGATTACTCCGCTCGTCGACAATCACGGCCACGCCGGCGGAAGATAATAAATTTCCGTTCGTTTAGGCGGAGGACTGTTCCGACAGCGAGATTCCAAGCGAATAACTCTTTCGCCGCTGCTGTAGTACGCACAGTCAATGTATCCAGCGGATTAACCAGTTAATTAGGCGATTCCTCGACCGCGAATAATCATAAAAGCGCGAATAAGAAGAGACGATAACGATCTCCGAGCGATTCATCTGGCGGCGAATGTAATTACAATTAAATCTACATTCCCGGGGATCGCGTGATACGTTCCGACGCGAGAATCTCCAGGTACTCGAGTGCTAAAACCGAGATCATCAAGTCTGCCGGATTAGATAGACAATGTTCGAAGAAATCGTGTCTAGAAAATCGCGATTGCATCGGCCGGCCGTTAATAATCTCTCTTGCATCAAGGAAACTCGATTCGCGTTTATTACACGGGAATCCGATATCGCGGCGTGGAAGGTTCCACGGTCGATTCCCCGAAACGTTTTTCAATCAGCCTCCAAAATCCGAACGGTTCGAGGCCGTAACGTTCGCCACTCGCCGGTAAAAACGGCCGAGGCAGAAACGAATCGTTTCGCCGGTCGTTTCACCGGATTTCCACGGTCGGCGGACGGTCACACCTCAGCAACGAGACGCGCGGCGGGTCCCGGAATGTCTGGTTTCACTCGATTTCTCGGAGTCGCCGCGGCACGGGAACGAGCGGATCGGAACCGTCGCGGCAGTTGGGCGGCCGGGGTCCTGGCAAATAGCGACAGCTAACCGACGTTTCGATACATTTCTATCGGGAGCAATAAAGTCCCGGCGGTTTTTGCCCGTTTCGAAACTCGTTACACGCTCGACTCGTTTCGATGGATACGCTGTATCGATGGATCGCGTCTCGAGTTGCGTCGGCCGGGTGGATCCGGGGCCGATGCAACTTTTTCTCGCGCCCCGGCCGTTTTTTCCCCCGGTGGCCGTCAGGTTCCGAACGTTGCGCATCGGGACGGGGACCAGGGCGAGGGACAGAGACCGAGAGAGGAGAGAGGAACGGGAGAAAAAGAGGGAGAGAACAGGCCGGCGACGCTCGCAGTCGAAGACGAACGGAGGCACCGGCGGAGGAGATACCTCGGCGTTTTCTTCTTGGTCGGGCTGGGCCCGCGCGGTTGCTCGCCGGAGCAACGACGCTCGAGGGACCTGGAATTCCAGCGCGAGATGCCGGTGCCTTGCTTACGTAAGAAAATCTCGGCAAAAGACGCGGCAAGAAAAGGGTTCGCGACCGTGCTGCAGCTCGCCTCCTCCTCCTGCTGCTGCTGCCGCTGCTGCTGCTGCTGCTCTGCCTCCTCCTCCTCTGTTCCCTCTCGATCGGCTGGAACACTGAATTATCATCTCGCTTCTTCTTCTTCCCTCGGTCTAAGCTCTCCTCTCTGCACCTGCCCGGCAGTGAAATCCTTTTGCCGAACGCGGAGCAGAAAAGAAAGAGAGACTCTCTCTAGTCGCCGGCAGGCAGGCAGGCAGGCAGGCAGGCAGGCGTTTGTCGTCGCTGGCGTCGTCAGGGAGCCACCGTCGTCGCCGGCCACTTCTCCGGTCGGTCTAACTTCTCGGGGCTGACTATCCTGCCGGTAGCTGGTGCTCCGGGTCTCCGTACCGGTCATGCGTCGCAACTATAATTTGAAATAATTTATAAATCCTATTCAATTCAAATTAAGGCTCCACTCTGTCGGATGAATAAAAGATGCGCCGGTACCGTGCTCGCTCGTTCGCTCGCTCGCTCGCTCGCTCGCTCGCCTGGGTCTCGTGCTCACGCGCGCCGCAGACCGCGCGTGTGCGCGCCGGGGCAAATGGTGGGCCCATTATGCTTCGCCCGGTGAGTTACGCCAGGGGCGGATTGCCTCGGATTCCACTGGAGATTATGATCGGCCCGCGAAATTGGTGAATTGGGCCGCGTCCGGTTTGCGTCTTATCTCGTCGCCATTCTGTCACCGTTATTACCCTGTCCTTATGAATATTAATTTTCTTCCTTATTCGTCTTTTCATTTTTCCTTGCCATTCCCCTCGACGCAGCCTCGAGGAATACTTTTGCTTCGCGCCAACGCGTTCTGTTGCATCTCGCAGTCACAACCGTGCAGCTTCGTCCATCGAAAGCTCAATGAAAATGTTATCGGATTCGGTGTCTTCCGATGCTGTAACTTTGATACACGATATCGCACTTAATCAACCGACCCACGCGATTCTATCGAAAATTTATAACTCGAATCTTCCGGCTGGAAGGAGGTCGCCAGAAATATATCTGCTGATCGATCGCGAGTACCGGCGGACACGCCAGAGATTGCTCTCGAATGTACACTCTCTGTCTGGCGTCGGTCCTCATATTTTATTGCGAAAAATCCGACGGACGGTGTGTGCCTGCTGGCCCCCTTTTCCCGTGTTATCCAGCGGCGCGGACCGGCCGAAGGGAGGCGGGAGCGCCGGGCAAGAGAGAGAAACCCGTCCGGGGCATTATAAAGCATTACAACGAGTGCTGTTAACGTCCGTGTCCAATCCGCGTGCCGCTCGAAAATAAAATACAAAATAGCGCGCGACAGCGCTTTGTAAAGCTTTCTGTCAAATCCATCGGTCGTCGCGCCGCGCCGCGCCGCGCCACGCCGCGCCGCGCCACGCCGCGTTCTGCCTCTTTTCCTCCATTCCCACTCGAGCCGCGATTCCCACCCCCTTCGCCACCCTCACGCCCAGCCGCCCCGCCGATAAATCCATCTCTCTCGTAACCTTTTCAATTTTTTTTTTTTTGTTTTCCGACACCCTTCCGCGAGCCGTTCGCGGTGTCAGCTGTAAAAGGGTCACGATAGAACGACGGGGAATCGGTTTTGATCTTCGATCCGGACGGATCGGGCTTCACGCTTTTAACGATTTTTAAGTGACGCGATGGGCGCACTGCGACCATTCGGTTTAATGCTAGTCAGGGATCGCGAGGCGATTTAGTAACGAACTTCAGATCGGATTTATCTCGGAATTTCCAGAGGAATGTACACCAAATTCGAGGAACCGTTTTCAAACGTTGAATTTCGATTCGAACAGTCACGAATCCTTCGTCTGAAACTGCATTTCTATTTGGTACCGCTCACAGTACGAATTTCACGTTGACAATATTATGTTAACTGTAAATAAACACGCGAGCCGAAGTTACCGCTAGCCCGAGGACGATGCTGACGGAGAAAGCTCCGGGAATCGAAATCAATTTGCTCGTATACCGGCGATAGTCGCATCGCGGAGATTGTGTTTTCACCCCGGGACACGAGAGAGCTCGGCGACTTTCGATTCCTCTCCGGCGAGTTTTCTCCGTCCGTTCGTTCGTTCGTTCGTTCGTGAGCTGCTCGCCTCCGTACCCGAGGCTCTCGAATACCCGCGCGGCGGACGAACGGTCGCGCGTTGCTTCCCTTCCCCGTTACGTGAGCGCGACCGATTCGAATTGCAAATCAAATAGAACGTGCCCCGCGGAACGCTCGCCGAGGATATTCGTTCCCGCCGCTCGGTCTTCCTCCTTTCCACCAATTTTCCGCGTCGACTGGGAGAGAATGCGGATGCCGGTTGCGATTAGAGCGGTTCAGGACAGTTCGCGGCGACCCTTTCGAAAATTGTTTCGCGACGCGCGCTGCTCGATCGACCGTGGGACTTCGCGAACCAATTTCCAAAGCGTTTAATACCTTTCCCTGCTACCCTGAAACAGGTACACGAACTTTGAAACCTAGAACACTACGAAGTCACGTCTCGAAACAACGAATACGACCTGCAAACACCTAAACGCATCCAACAGCTCAATGTACCGTTATCTCGAGTACGTTGCTCATCGAACAAACTCGTAATTCGAGAGTCGAAAACAAGCGACGCCTCTTTCGCGAGAATTAATGCAACCACCGATCCGCGTCTTGCCCCAGTAATCTTCTTCCGTGCATCAGCTGTCGCCGTTTCCCCGCCTCGAATCGCCAGAACCGCAGAATCAGCTCGCAACCGCGAGAATTCGGTTCGTCCGCGTCGCTGGTAGCCAATCGACAGTTTATCGGGGTGTAGCGCGGGCGCCACGGAATATTCGCCGCTCAATTTCGTTTTCCCCCCTGTTTAATCATGGTCCAGGGGCCCAGGGGTGGCTCGGGTGCGTGGCGAACGTTACACCGCGCCGCGGGACGGACGAGGAGGATCGAAGCGGCCGGAGTGAAACAGAGGCCAAGAGAGACAGAGAGAGAGCGACCGAGGGAAGGAGTAAGAGGGGTTGCTGATAGAGGAGGAGGGGTTGCTGGGGCGGCGGCAATAGCCCCGCTCGGGCCGTCATTTGTCAGGGGCTGTCGCGGCACGAGCGTGTTTCTGTTCCAGCGGCGCAGATAGCGACCCATCCATAGGCCGTTCATCTTTATTCCTTTCTATATAGAGTTCCTATCCCTCCACCGCGGGCCCCGTCCCCGCGCCCGGTTCCCCCCAAAACGCCCTACACGATTCCCTCGAACTCATTTAATTACAACAAACAATTTATTAGGTCCATCCTGGTTCCGCCCACGGGCAGAAACAGAGTAGAATACGGCCGCCAGGTGGGGATGGTGGAACGAAAATCGACGGAGGGCGGTAGGGGAGGACACACGCGATCTCTCTCTCTCTCTCTCTCATTCTCTCTCTCTATATCGCGCGCTCTCGACCGAGCGAACGGCGAAACTGAAATTATTCCGCCGAGGGTGGCCGGTCACCCGATTGTATCCGCACAAAGGAACGTGTTTTTGGTTCGTTCCCGATGAAACGTGTCGGTTCCGCTCGGCTCGCTCCGATCTATGTTCGGACCCCCTCGTCGATCACCGCCGCCCCGGAATATGACCACCGTTCAATTGATCTCTGAACGCGTGGAACATCGATCGCTGATTTGCTGGGAATGTTTAAATAGCAGACAACGCGTTACCTTCGGGTCTCTCCGTCTTTCTCGCTGCTCGTTATTTATCTACGAATTCTGAGCGGCACTTGTTAGTCTTGCGAGGGCAATAATAAGGGTAGCCGAAGCGCTGTGCCGACCGATCGTGGACGTACGTTCGCCTGGTCTATCGAAGCGATTGCAGGAATAGGAACGATCGATTCTCAAGAGTCGAACGAACGAGTGTCAACGTGTTCAACAGACGACGTGGAATAAACGTCGATCAGCCAGGCGTTGAAAGAATGGAAACTAAGGACAAGAGAAACGAGCGAAGAGAAGTAACAAATTAAGCGCACGAGGGAAATAGTTAAGAGAGACATGAACGAGTACAAAGCAAATTGGGCTAGAGGCGGTTAAGTGAGAACGAGCC
Source organism: Nomia melanderi (assembly GCF_051020985.1). Taxonomy (NCBI): domain Eukaryota; kingdom Metazoa; phylum Arthropoda; class Insecta; order Hymenoptera; family Halictidae; genus Nomia; species Nomia melanderi. The sequence continues at coordinate 17,697,123 of NC_135005.1, forward strand.
CAGCGTACGCGCGAAGTATGAGAAAGATGAATGAACGGGATTAGAAGCAGATAATAAGAACAGATTAACCGTTCCTCGTGCAGCGAAGTCAGTTTCTCAGCCGCAAAAATCAAGTCTCCGCGATGTGTTTACACTTCCCTCGCGTTGATCGCGGATCAGATAGATCGCAGCCGGCGAAACGCTGGAGCGGCGATCAATTTAGCGCCGGGAACCTTATCATTGACGAACGAGACGGAGGAGCGAGCCTTTACGAGAGGGAAAGGTCACGGTTCATCGGCTCGAGCTTCTCTGCCCACGCTCGCTCGCTCGCTCGCTCGCCGTGCGAAGTTCGCGATCCCGGCTCGCCGCGGATCGTATTCGCGTTTTCGCAAGACGGGTAATTACGCGGAAAAGCCGCGAACGCGACCGGCGGCAGCCGCGGAACGGAAAATTGCGTTAATCCCGGCATGCGACGTGTCCCCTTATTAGAAGCGCATTTTGAGTTCGCGTGGGTAAAGGAGGAGAAAATGACTGATGTAATTGCGTCGTCAATTATACTCGGGGCTCTCGTCGTAACGCCGAGCGATCCTTATCGGCGCCCGGCTTTCTTTCAACGAAAAGTTTCCTCGGGTTCTGGTGCAATCAATTCGCTGATTGTCGGCGGGTGGGGGGAGAGCGACGCGGATCGGTTGGAAGAAAGGGAAAGAGAGGGATCACCGGTAAATACGAATCTCACGCTTTCGTTCTTAATAGCGGCGCCCTATCGTACGTGGCCGATCGACGGTAACGACTCCCAGAATAATGTACGAGTTGTAACTACGGCAACCGGGCTGTGTTTTCTTCGCCTCTTTACCGAGTTATGTCTCCTCCGGCTCTTGTACCGGCCGAATGTCCCCCCGCGGACGCTGAAATATCCTCTTTTTCTTTGCCACGGGTGTCCGGATGCACCTGGGATGCACGCGATCCCCCGATGCGCCGCGTGAACTCTGTTTCCTTCGTTCTGTGAATCTGCATTCGGCCGCGTATCGTTGTTCATCTCCTCGGATAATGGAAATTAGCTTTCGCTTCACCTTCGTGGAACCTCGTAAATTCTACCCTTATTACGTTCCGTCGCCATTGTGTTTCGAATCGTGTTCCAGATAAGAAACAGTGACAGACTTCTTCCATGGAGCCGATGCGTGAAAGTAGTATACATAAACTCCAAGACGTTCGGGGTATCGGGACAATTTACCCTTCGCAAATTAAATCACTTGAAAACCATAGATTTATTTCTCTCAACGCTAAGACTACCAGACGTACAATCAAAATCATTCCCGATGTCTTCTGCTTGCAATTATTCTAAAGACAACAGGTGTTTCTCTGAGAAATTATTAAAGAAATCGATTCACCGATAAACTGAAATGCAAATCAACCGAAGTCTCGATAGAGGCGCTCGCAGAGTTTCTACAGAGTTTCGAAAGGTCAGTGTAAGCTCGGCAGTTTGCGTGAAAAGGTTCCACTCTCTTCGCGCCCGTGAGTGCATGGGATCCGCAGTACAGAGACAGCCTTATTGATTTTTTATTTCGCGAATTTACACAAGGGCCCGCAGTCTAATTATCGCGGGGGGTCGCAGCCCTGTCTCTCCGCTTTTCCTTGAAAATACCTCGTCCCTGTTTTTCCGCGCAATGAGCGGAGCAGGGGAAGGAGAACCGGGGAGGAGGATGATACGAGAAAGACGGCTCTTACGTAGCGAGGAAGTTTACCCACGGCGGCGGCGTCGCCGGAATAATGGTCGGGAGGGTAAGACGGTTTTCGTAGAAGCGAGCGACTCGTAAAGACTTTTCCACCTTCTCCTCGCTCTCTCGCGTGTCATAAAGCATCTTCGCGGAGTCCCTCGCCTAGACGGTGAATACGATCCGATGTTATTACCGCGATGCCATCGCGTTACGTAATATATCGCTTTTCCCGGAGCGCGGCGTGTCCCGTTTAAAAGGAGGAGGCCGGAGGAGAAAGGTCTCGGCGAGCGGGAAAAGAAAAGAAGGAGCGGAGGAAAAGTTTTCGAGAGAATATTATCTTATCGGCTTGTCGGGCCCGATGACTTTGACGCGAAATGTTTGATCCTTGCAGAGAGATTCGCAGTCTCCGGCACTGTACAGTAATATTAATTCTAGTTGTCAATCGGCGAACTTCTCTTAGACATCGATTAGCTTTGAATTCTTCGCGTACGGAAATTCTTTGAAATATACAGCAGACGAAGCTACATTATACATCGGTTGCTTGAATAATAGAAGCAGGAACAACGCGTTGATCTCTTGCTGTTCGAGTAATTAGATCATCCGTTAACGACTCAGTCTTCGAAACATGAGAACTTCATCTCGAAACACCGGCATTCATCGGCAAAGAGTCAACAACGAATAAACGCGACGAATTGCTGGTAACGAGAGACAATGATCGTGATAACCCGACACACGCGGAGGCTGAAATTATCGGCACAGCTCGCAAGAATCCTGAGAATGAAGCCTTTATCACCGGACAAGTTCCCAGCCGCCGAAGATGTACTTGTCGTCGCGGTACACATGATATCCATGTACCGAAACGGTCCCCGCGATCGCGTAATCTCCGGTATTGCCGAGCGATTCGATCAATTACACCGACACCATTGTAATTTGTAGCGTCTCTATCTGCGTTTGTCTGGAACCGGTTAACGAGGCCAGCCAATCGGCGAAGGAAGGCTCCGGTTGCCCCCAGCCAGGCCGATTAATCGAGACTCTTTGCCGAGCGAGTCGAACCGGCGCGCCGGCAGCGGCAGCGGATACGGGCCGGTTTACGAGCGTTGCACGCGTAAACCTTCCGCCGGAATAATTTTTGTCCCAGTCGGTTTCGTGTGCTGCCGCTGCTGCTCCGGCTTCCCTCGCGGTATTAACCTCGGCGTACCCGTGAAACGCGAAATAAAGTGGCCGGGTACACACCGACCAATTAATTACCGCGATCTGATTGCGCGCAATTAATCCCGCCGTCTTGCCGGCGGATCATTAATTAAGAGTAAACGAATGTCTCCGGGATGTAGACACTCGGGGATGCGCGCTCATTTATTACGAATAATTTACTTCGGAACGACTCTGCCTAGAGCCTCCTCCACCTCCTCCTCTTTCTCCTCCTCCTCCTCGCGGCTCCTCGGGCTAGATCCCCGCCGATAAATTGTTCCCTGTCGACTTCGCTCGATTGCGATCCCACTCGCGCGTGGTTCATAGTTTTATGCCACCATTAAATTGCTCGAACGTTTAAGCGTATCGAGCGTCGTTTAGCTTCTAAGGAATAGGAAAGCCCGGTTTATGCGAACAGCGACGTGTATCTTGACCGTTAACGCGTCGACTGCAGCGACGCTCGCCGACGATCGACGCCTCTGAATCGCTGGGAGACGACCATCGCGTGTAAGACGATTCGCGTCGAGGAGAAACGTTTAATAACACGAGTCGATAATAGTTTAACACGAGGATCGCGACGGGAGATGATTAATAAGTGTTCCTATTTGTCTCTGCAACGAAGGAATTTACGAGTTTGAATTTCTCGGACGAAGCATATGTTGCCTTCTCGATGATCGCGAACGGAGAATTCAGGTATCGGTTGTCTCGGTGCATTTGATAGCTTCGGAGCGCACCGGAGCGGAACAACCGCGGACGAGAAGTGAAAGAAACAGCTCGTGAATACGCTAATAAGACGAAAGCTTCCAGAAGTGGCAATAATCGGGGAAGCGGTCATAAACGGCACGCCTGCCCCCTCCTCTTCTCCCCCGGCGTCGGAACAGAGGATAATTCGATTCACGAGGGAGGTACTCGAGTAACGAGCTGGAAAACCTGGGTAGCTCCGCCGGAGAAACACCGTATAAATAAAAACTGAACGGGACGGGAGAGTGGTTAGTTGCGTGGAATTCTCTCCCAGCACGGGGAGAACTTCCTCCTCGAGCGGCGCCGAATGATAATTGCGTTTCTGCCGGCGTTAATGTACAAACTGCGCGAATTTCTCCGGGGACCCTGTCCGGGATCAAGAAACGTCTTACATTCAGACCTTTCTTGAGTCCTTCGGAACGCATTTGCGCCCTCGGATTCCTCTGCAACTTGTTTCCTCGGATCTCTGGATAACCGTATAAACTGAAATCCCATTTGATGAGAAATTAACCGTTTCACTCGACTCCGATTTCCGAAATCGTTCATCTAACGTTCACACTCAACTTTGATAATCGGGCACAGAGAGTTCTATAAGAACTATAGATTCAAGAATCGAATATTAACCCTTTGCACTTCCAAGCTTTTCACTAGAAATCACTATTTGAAACGAACCAATGAGAAAACATACCTAAATTGAGAAACGAAGCTATTTTATATAAATGCTTCACATATTGTTGCATTATAGAAAACTTAATATTATATACAACACTTTGTAATTTTGTTATATCGAATCGAATGGCGACTGAGAGTCACCTCTCGAGCGCGAAGGGTTAAATTTCGAAACATTGTGGAATTACGTATCGCCGAGGCGTGTACTTTCAGCGTGCACAGTCTATTCCGCGCCCGTCGAATCCGAGTCAGCCCAGAAAATCGATCTTCCCGGGGATTCGATATTTCCCCTGTCAGGAGAACGAAGTCGATCCATTAGCCGGTGCTTCGGCGCTTTTACTTTCGTGCGGTGCCTGTCTATTACATTCTTGTTCCCGCCGGATTTCGCAGTTACCCACGTCGCGAGGCAACCTTTGTCCATGAGACCGGCCGGTTTAATAACATGATTCAAGGAGCGGCAGCGATCGGCGCATTAAGGTCAGCTAGGTCGAGGTGTATAAAGATAATAGCCCAGCCACCGACCGGCGGGCCGGTCGGCCGGCCGACCGACCGGACGAAACAACGAATAAGTTCTCTTCGTGTCCAAGTATGTAACGCGCGCGTGAGAGATTCATTAAGCGTCCAGCTTTCGGAAACGTATCCCATCGCCCCCTGACATTTGCTCCATCCCCGTGACTGACGGATCGCTAGAGACGAAAATGATTTCCTCGCCCGACTAATTGTCAGTCACGCCGCGCGCGTTCACTCTCATTATACCCTGTTCATTGGTTAAGGAAACCGCGCTCTTAACGCCGAGCCATTATTCACCAGTAACATTCGCGTTAATTACGCACCGCGAAAGGGCGAACGAAGCGATGTTACGTTCGAACGCCGCAGAAGTTCAGGAATAAGTATCTCTCGGGCGGACTGTTTACGCGAAACACTGTTTTCCGACGAAGTTTCTTCGGCGGAACCTTTCGAAGTTAATAGACCGGTTATTATTTTCGAAAGTGGGAGCACCGGCGACCGTAGAATCGCTTTCACGCCGGGGTATCAACTCTGAAATTCCGCTCTCGGAAGTTTCCCCGACAAAAACACTCCCGTGAAACGATCCTCCAAAACTGTAACTTTCTCTGGATTCTTCGGTTTTACCGAGGTGTTTCTTGCCGCTCTCCTTGGAACGTCAGAAAATCTACGCGCGGTAATTCGCGTAATCTCGCAGGAGTCACACGCAAATCGGCCTCGGATCGTGAGAAGATCGTCGCGTGATCCGCCAATGGTTCGCGCACCAAGGAAATCCTGTCCACCGTCGAAGACTTTCGGGGTTCCCACTAATGATGAAATCGACCGATGAACGGCGTAGATCCGTGGTAACGGGTCACGGGGGTCAGGCCGCGCAAAAATAATAATCAATCGAACGACCGGCAAGTGAGCGAGCCGGGCAATTACGCGGTGGCGGCGGTGCCTGTGCTGCGGTTTGGCCGGGCCAGGTGGGACGAGGACAACCGAAGCCTCCTACCGCCTTTAATTCACCTCCGTCCCCCCGTTCGCGGCAGCTATCCCCCTCCTATCATAACGTAGCTAACAGCTCGAGACTCCCTCGCTTTATTATTAAAAGTTAAAATTCCGCTGGGAGCCGGGCCGATCTTGCGGCGGGCGAACCGCTCCGACCTGCTCGCGTCTTCCTCGCACGCCTCTCTCTCCTCTCCTCTCCTCTCCTCTCCTCTCCTCTTCTCTTCGCCTCTCCGCCGCTTTGACTGACGTCCTGTTAAGCAGGTCGACGCGCTCGCTGAGAGAGCTGTACGGCGAGCGCGATGGAAGCGGACGGAATTTTTGGTAGGATCCCGTACGAGAGAGGTTCCTGCGCTGTCGAGATAATAATTCTCGAAAGTTCCGTCGAATTTCTTCGGTTCTCTCCGCGAGATAACACCGTTAAATTGCCGCGTGCTTAGAGCAGACGTCACGGAAATGAAAGAAACCTATTCTATTATGCATTACCGCTCGAGTGTGTCCCATCGGGCATTATTTGACACCGGACTATAATTCACGACAGGCACACGCCGGCTGTAATGAAATTTCCGAGAACGATCGGAGGATTTTTATTACCGCGCGGCAGCTCGCGCCGCGATTTTAAAGTACAGAAGGGTCGCGACGTGTTTATCGTAAGATAGGTGTTCCCATGGAGCCTCGGAAAACCTGCAAACATTTCCCGACCACTCGGCCGAAGTTCGCGCGAATTCGGGCCACCATAATTGTACCCCGGAAGTTTTATCTAGGAATAGACAAGCGCCGATAAAAGCAGAATTTTTCGAGTGCGGGTCGTTGTACCGTTCGGCAATAAAGCTGGCAGCGCCGAGAGGATCCCCGTACTCGTTCGAGCGACGATTTTTCCCCGGGACGCGTACATCGCCGGCTGGCAACCGGAATTGCCGAAAGGCGGTAAAACTGTCCGGCCGGACGGCGAAAGGGATCGGCGGGGCGCGAATTACGCGCCCCTCGCGCCGAATGTCCGTTTTACTCGTAGGAGTGATTGAATCGGGCTGGTATCGTCTGCGATGGAATATTTAACCCCTTGCAGTAGGAATTCTTCCACTGGAGATATCCAACGTCGTTCAAACTCTAATATTCGATATTAACCCTCCACGGAGAACTCCAAGTTTGCTTACCAAAAAATACCGTAACGAATGACAAGCGAGAAAATCTTGACAGAAGCGACCTAGCGCAATACTTGAGTTAATTGCAAATATTACGAAAACAACAGCGATAAAAGTAACGAAACGATTCGACCTAGTAAGTAAAAGTGCCCTGTCGAGCTTGATAATTTCCTGCCCGACTATCGACCGAGAATCGCTTCTCCAGCGCAAAGAATGAAAAAGAGAAAAAAACCCCGAAGATACGATCGCGCAACCCACGACCCGTCACTTATCGTTTCAAATTTCCCGGCTCGCGTACGCGACGAAGAGACGAACTCCGCTCGATCGGCATCTAATTCACTGAAGGTACACGTGTAAGACACTCGAGCCGCTACCGTCTTGGCGGACGATTCGCCGTGCCGATACCGCGGCCCAATAATTTGTCCGGCGGCGATTTTTTCGCCGGGCTCGTTTGCGAGGGGTACAAATTGTTCCGGGAACGCGATCGAATCGATCCCGGGGTTGGACGGGTTTTTTTCGGCCGGATCGTTCGCCGCTTAACGGCTCGACGCCCGGCCGTATAACCGCCCTCGACGGCGCACGGGGACGGACGCTGCGATCGCGGAATAATTCGAGCGGTCCGCCGACTCGCGCGATTACGTATTATGCTAAACACGCGAAAATGGCTTTTTAAATGGAACATCTACATTTATGTGGCGCGGCCCCCGATCAGAAACCCCTCGGCCCGGCCCCCGACCGGGCCCCGGCTACGGGGCCATCCGTGGAACGCGTAAGTACCGGCGAATTAAACGCAATTTTCGTCCATGCGAGGTATGCATAACAAATTGTCGACGACGCGACTGAACGTCTTTATACGTGGACGCTCGCTGGCTGCTGGCCCCCGAGATCGTTATGCACGTAGCACGGGGGCAGAAGACGGCTGTTTCCGTCCCGCCGACGATTACAATCCAATTATTATTCCTGCATAATGGCCCAGCGCTAGCTTGATTGTCCCGTGGCCCTGTGTGTACTCACCTGCCTGCGAATCCGGGGTGGGATCTTGATCGGTCGCGTTCCGCGGATAATAAGCCCGATAGAGGAGATGCCCGACGGGCCGCGGCGGCCGCGAAATTGAAAATTAAACGTTCCGCGGCTGTCGGGAATTTCGGTCCTTGCACTCCGTTCGGGATGAACGCTTTTGGGACGCGCTGCAGACCTTGGCGTAGAGCATCGGACGCTCGAAAATATTTCAGATACCGAACTTTCGATGTCTAGTTTTAGTTTCCCGAGTCGTTTAGAAGCTTGATTACTTGCGAGATCAATTATTCTATTTTTTTATTCTATTTTTAGGATGTTTTCGTCGGACTGTTTTGTATTAGTCGCTTAATTGCAGCGGATGATCGAGGTTCTACTGTACGTGGATCCTTTTGTTACACCGAGCGTTTCTGAATAGTCAGTAGTAGTCTACCAGAATCTCTGTTATAAAGAATTAAGCTTGAAAAATGGTTCTGTCAATTAACCGAAACAAGATTGGCAGTTTCGCAACAACTTGTACAACACCGGCCGGATGGCCGGCGTTCTTCTATTTTCTTATAATCACGTATCGAATCGTGTCGCGTTTCGCGGATCGTAAGATCGGAAACGGGCCGATCCGGGGGTCCAAGGGGTAGATTACGCGCGAAATTGAAAATTGAACGTTCCACGGCTACCGGTGGACCTGGACACGGCGTTTAACTTGAGGATGCTTTTTCTGTTCCATGTGCTGCCCGGGCATCATCTCCACGCAGGACCCGACATCCGTGAGTATGGGTTATTAAGCATCACGAAATGTTGCAAACTATCGGCTACGAGGCAGAGAGGAGGGGCGAAGCCGCGGCGGCAGTTAGCGCGAGCAAACGGGTTCCTTTCCAGTCGCGGACTCTCGATGCCCGTCGCCGAAAAAAGTCTCGCGAGTATCGCGTTTCTTGCTGCGACCACCGCAGCCTTGTCGGCTCGATTGTGACGCTCGCAACGATGCCACGATCGAAATTCGGCCCACGAATTCGAATAAGATTTTCCTTTGCCTCGCCTCCTCGACGACGAACGCGCGAGTCGGTATCATCTGTGAGAAATTCGGATCGAATCGAATATAAAGGTATCCGAGGGGAGTTAGAAACTCGTTAACATTGAAAATACATTTCTGTCGCCAAGGCACAGCGATTTATTGAGTAACCGACGAGGGACTGGACTAGTTTTATTACCAGCTTTACATTAGACCAATTAGCGAGCTGTCCAGTGTCCTATCCTCTCTCGTAAAGACGCGAAAAAAAGTAACTGGGCGTGATCTCCATGAAAAATATCGCTCGAACGTTGGCCAACTAAAATGAGAACTAGCTCGAGCTAATAGAAACTAATAATAAAATGGCGGGGAAAAAGTAAATGTTTAAAGACAGGTTCACGGATAGAAGTATCGGTCGATCTTAAAGATCTCGGCGTTAACGATCAAACGGACCGCATTCCATCGCGTCGATAATCGGCCGAGGGGTTGATTCAACGCTCTGAACCACCTCACGAGCATTTTTAATCGTGTGCTTTCTGTTTCATATCCCGTGGACCGGCCACTCGTCGAAACCACGCATCATCGCTGCGCCCGGCACTGGAACCTCACCCAATTCAGGGCGTAAGTAGCATTTAGACAGCGGCGCCGGTAATAGCACGTTATCGTTGCCGCTCGAACGAGGTCGCGTACAAAACGCGCCATTAAACGTCGCTTTCCCTCGGCCCAGGTATGCAAACACTATATACGCGTATACCTGGCGTCCCGGCCGAGCCTGACAAGCGGGCCGATTACTTTGTTGCTATCGAGCGAACGATGAAATCGCGGGAAACGAGAAAAAACAAGGGAATGAGGGAGGCGCGAGCGTTTACTCGCACGAATCGATAATTTTCGAGCGGTCCGCGACCGGATCGCGTGAACTCGGCTACTTATTGAATCCCCTGGCCGCGCGTAACCAGCCGCGGCGCGGGAAAACGGCGCGGAACCGCCGTCTAATTACTCGGTAATGGTAAGACCTCGGGCGGGAGAGCGACCATCGTTCGGTGTAATTTATCGCGATGATTCCCTCTTATTCCCGCGGGCCACGGAGTCGCGGGGAAAACGGCGAGCACGCGATCCGACTCGCGTGCAGCGAGCCCTTCCCAGCTGCGGCCAAGGAAATGTTGTTTACGAGTTGTTTACCGAAAGGTTCGCGTTATACATGACCCTTTATGTCTCGGAGATACCTTAAAATGCCGTTCGCGTTAGATCACCTTTGTAATGGATCGACAATTTCCAGTCGAGAATGCAACTCTCGGCGGACGCTCGATGCCGCGCGGTGGAATAAGCCGGAATATTTAATATCAAACGTCGATAGCATTACGTGTGATTTCACGCTCGTCTACTGGAAGGAAATGCGAAACAGTTCTAGTGAAAAACTTTCGAACGCAACGAGGTAGAACTACCCGACAATCAAATTACCGAGCACATATTTCCTAACGCGGGTTACAAAATTGTATTTATTGTATCGCCGACGCGCTCGGTAGTTCTAGTAATCATTCCGTTTGATTTTATCGAAACCATAGCCTCGCAGCAGACGTTTGATTTGCAATTTTCCAGCGATTTTCCTCGGTACGAGGAAAGACTTCGTTCGCAGCTACAAGACAGGCATCACGCACCGCGAGGAACGCTCGGCTAGTTATTCCATTCGTTTCCCACAGGCCATTCCCGTCAGTATCCCGATGCGACGCGATAAATCGGACGAGTTCCTTTTTCGTGCGCTTCCGATCCGCTCGCTCGCCGTGTGTCGTGCAGGATGAGGGATCGGGCAGAAGGCGAGCACGCGTGTCTTCCCGTGCACGGCCGCGCCGCAATCGCGGGATCGGGGCCCGCGGTTAGGTCTCAATTAACCGGCAGATTTCTATCGGACCGGTGCTTCCTTCCTCCTGCGATTATCGCCGCAGCTTCTGCGATCGTCGCGCGACTCCGCCCGAAATTACGGCCGCGGAGATCGCAGCGATTAACCGACGGATCGATGACGTGACGATGGCTTTTCTTTTGCTCGGTGACTGCCAACTTTGGTGCCGGTATCGACAGCTATCGGAAGATGCGGGCATTATCTTTCCGATTTCGATGATGGCGGCAGCAAGACGATCCGAAGGACAGATACCAGGCTGAAGGATATCGATCTTTCTGATTGTTCGAACGTGGGACAAGGTTGCTGTTCTTGTCTTCCGATCGATATACTCCCTTATGTTCATGTAAACGTATCGCGTAAGGATCATGATTATAATCACAAACGGTTAGGAAAAAGTCGTGTCTTCGAGGGATAGTTTCCACAAATTTCACTTTCATATTACCTTCTCAGACTTCTTTCCATTAAGGAGACACAAAGGTCTTCCCAAGGAATTATTAAATCGCTCGAAACTTCGGTAAGCAAGCTCTTAATTTCTACAATACGGAAATCACTCGATTCAACCGACAGATATTCGTAATCTAACCTGAAAACCTCTCGATCGCAGCAGAATATTCCAATAGAGGACACAAGTGAAAAGCAAGGAAACGAGAAGACAAAAAACTGCCGCGTAGAGGAATTCCGCGATCGGTATCGGGTCGCGTTTCACGCATCTGCGACGGAAACTCGGTCCGCGGCTGGCCGCGGCACAAAAGCTTGCGTCGGGGCCCTCGGGCCCCGGAGCGAGGCCACGAATACGAAATGACGGGACGGATATCTGACGTCTCTATAGTAGTAAAACGGCGGGCATGCGTAGCCGTCGGCCACGGCGGGGGTCCGGGAGACGTCGTCGGGGACATCGGGCGCCGCGGGCGGCCATTGTCTCAAGGGAGTCCCAAGGGCGAGCCGGGAAGGGCCCAACCCCAACGGCTGACACGCACGAGGGGGTCGCAGCACCCCGTCGGGGCCTCCGAACCAAATTAATAACCGAATCTCAAGTATTCCTATTTCGGGCGAGGAGTTATCGGTTCGGGGCCACCTGAGCCCGGACGCCGGCCCAGGGGCCCAGGGGCCCGACGTCACACCCACGCGGCTCCTCGGATGTTATATACCCGGCCGGCGGTGACTTACGGCGCCGATAAACGATATTTACGGCGTAATCGTTAATTAAAATATATTGGCGGCGGCGGGCCGCCGGAAACGGATTCGCGCGAACGCGTGTCCGCCGGGATGTTAATGAGCCACAGTGTACGTCTCAGTTAGCTCTTCTTATTTGTGGGGCCCGGTGTATTTGTGGAGGATCGGGAATCCCGTCGGACCGTCGATCTTTCGGACTATTTTCGTCTCGTAAGGACAGTGGGTCCGGCAACAGTGTTCCTTTCCGTGGACCCCTCAATTTCGCGTTATTATTGAAGGTAATTTGATCGGTGTTCATTTAGCCGGAGCAGTAAACCGAAGTCGTTGGGGCCGACTTGGTAATCATCGTTCTCGGCTGTAAGTAGTACGGTCCCGATAAAAATGAACCTGGCGACAAGTCGATTCGTCCGGGTCGTTTTACAAGCGGCGAAGGACTCCCATTCGCGGCCCCTCTGTCGGCAGACAACACCTCGCCGGCTGGCTTCGATTAAAGAAAGTAATGATCGAGCGCCGCCGCGTCACCGGACAATTAACGCCGGCATATAGATACCCACGCGATAATCGCGCCGCGTTTTCGTATAATACGGCCGCGAGACCCGGCAATTTGTAAAACACGATTCATCGGCCTCGCCCGCGTTCGGCTTCGGCCTCGGGACGCACACTCGGAACCGCCACACGTACGAGAGGTGTGCCCTTAGCCTTTTTCTCGGACCTTTTTTTTCCCCTCTTTCGAACGGCATCGCGCCGGTATATCGCGAGTGGCGCTATAAGCGGGCAATTAAAAGCGTGCAGCGGGGACATTTATGTTGGCACTAACTGCCCGTTAAGACGGAGGAACCACCTAACCGTGGAAGGTGTAATTGGCCAACGCGCTGAACCTGCAGCTCGTAAAACAGCGGGCGTGCCCGGCCGGTCGCAGTTTTTCCGGCGAGCCGCCGCCGCTAAGCAGCCGCCGCGCGTACCGCGGAATTTTCAATTAACGGGTTCAGTGCCGTGGGGGTCACCGGTGACCGCCGCTCGACGTTTCCGCTCCTCCCAGCTGAATAGAGTTACTGTGTCTTGTGTAACTTAAACGATCCGCCAACTTTTCGATAATATCAGAGTCGTGTCTACATTATTTATCTGCAACTTTACACTGTAGATATTTCATTCACCTCGAAAGACTGAATATAATTGGATACTCTATTCCTTGCATTATACGAGTCGCTCAGATACGAGTTTCCGCTATTTCTTGATTTTTATCGAGATTCTAATGGTGTAAATTATATTCTTTCTAATTATTAAAGGATTCACTCGTTTTCTTTAAGTCAAACAGCCCTTCTTTTTCGAATGTCCAAATATGTACAATTATTTCAGAAGCCATTACGTGAATTCTCTCGATTTTTCTGTGCTGCAGTGAACGTTGATCGACTTCTGTACTTTGGCACTGGACGCGTTAAAATCCAGCTCCGCCGATACACCACCCTCCCGTCATCCCCCGCGCGAGACCGTACACCGGATCGGATCCACTTTTCCTCACGAAATCTCACGACCCTGACTCTCCGCCGGTGGAGAGATCATCGGCGAACGGTTTAACGAGAGGCTTAATTAAAGCTGCCTAACACGCGAGACGAATACGCGCGATATGTCGGGGTTGATAAACATTCACGATATAATTAGGAAGTCCGTTTCAACCGCTCTCGGCGTCGGAGGCAGTATATAAATTAACCCTACGCAATCGTAAATCGCTCGCATTCGAAATGCCATAGAAACATTGGGGGAAAGGGCGATAAAACGCGCGCCGCGCCGCGCCGCGCCGGGCCGGAACTCGGGAACGACGCGTGTTCATCGCGCCGCGCGAGGAAAAAACGCCGGGGGGAGATTCGCGAGAACCCGCGGAGGGTGACTTGCGAAAACCGTTCGGGTAACGAGCGTTTCCCGGTCGCGTTATTAGCGCCGATCCGCGCGAGGATAGCGCTGTCTGCCGCAGCCTTTCCACTTACAACTTCGGATTCACGTTTCTCAGCTGGACGACGGAAATCAAATTATACGGGCATTTGTTCGGTTGCATTGTATTAGCCTCCTATGATTCCACTCTTTCGAATGAGCCTAGAGTACGCGAGGGAAACTCATCGGCGTTCTTGAAGTACTTCATTCTTGAGAATGGCAAACCTAATATCTTTCCGAACATTCTACGTACGAGTCAGCGTCTTTAACCCTTTGCGAATGAACATGGATATTTCGACGTCAAATTTCCATATTTGAAAGACTGAATCTCATACAATGATTCAATTACTCGAACACCAAGAGGTCATGTTCTTTCTATCGCTAAGCAGTTGATATATAATTTATCCTCTGCTGAAGGTTTAGTGTGTTTCAACGAATCTGTAGGTTAATCTCTGTAAGCTGAAGAAGAGTATAGATGTTACTTTAGAAACAAATTTATTAACCAGTTAACTGTGGAATTTAGTTAAAAACCTCTGGTTCTGCGCGCAGTAAAATCGAAAAATGGAGCGTGTACTCGTCGAACGCAGTTAACTGGTTAATTACTCGGTATACACCTTGTACACTCTGTCTCAGCTAATTTTTCGGGATCGTCGATGAAGGAATACTTCTAAACTCTCGTCGCTACCATTTAGGCGAGAGCGAGCCACCGAACGACGGTTGCCTCGCTATAAGCTCGCCGCTGGACCCTGCCCGGGGGCCCGTGGACAGTTTCGTACCGCATAATGGGCTCGTTACGGTGTCCAGGCCGCTGGATATCCATTCCACCGACAATCCATATCTCCCTCGCAAGTTCGATTAAAATGCCAGACGTCGGGAGGTGAGATTCCCCCCCGATACGCGATATTGTTACGCGTGTACACGTTGTAACTGTCCGGATCCGTGACGAAGTCACGCGATATGCATTATGCACGCACGTAACGCCGCGGTACCGCCGGCAGACGTTTCCGCAATCACTCCCACGATGCACCGGGCTGACGGTGACGAGTGCCGCTTTGTGAGAAACGAGCCATTGATGTTACACCTATGCTTCTGCTCCCCTTTTCCCGACCGCGGATCAAATCGCCCGATCGCGCTGTCTCGTCGATTCCGAGCGGCGTTTCCTTCGACAACACCCGTGAATTCCAACCACTGACATTCACGCGTAGGGCTACTAAAATAAAAACCAAGTCCATAGTCAGGTTAAATATATTTATTACGCGACGTGGCCCTAACGAGGAATGCCGACTGACTGCTTTTCCTCAGTTGCTTTTCTAAGAACCATGTAAATTCATGATCGAGTCTATTTTAAAATATGAACATTCCGATTTCTACTGTAGGATCTTTCCTATAACGACTAAATTCCTAACTGCAGGCCAAGTTTCTAAGGTAGCACCCTAATGCGACGTGGATTTGACTTACTGTTGGAGAAGTAGATCGCGTCCCCACTGATCTGCCCGAGGACTTCCAGAATACTCTGTCGGGATCGGTAGCTTGGTGGGGGCATCGACCTTGGGCGACCAATTCGCTTCGTTCTGATTATAGCGTTCGGTTGCTCCGGTTGCAACCCTTTCCTTCTACCTATTTGAATACAGGGTACTTTATGTCGGTCATAGATAGCATCTTAGGAAGTAGATTCTCGAGGTTGGACAACGTCTCGGTAAATTATGGATATATTGAATATATATATATATATATATATATATATTCGGTTGAAATGTATAGATTGAAAAAGTACAAGGGAACATTTTAACGAGCCGAATATATTATATCGACGCGACCAAATTGATTAATCAACGTTAGATTATTATCTGGAGATTACATTATCCCCGAGCATCAAAATTGCTCAGCCTTTTGCTCCATATTCCCGTCAGGTTTTCGGTATTCGCGGAACCTCGTTGACAGAGCTCGACGCACACGGGAAGACGCTGTTAATGTCGCATGAATTTAAAAAGTAAATTACGCCGGCCGTGTCGTACAAGCGGTTCGCGCGCAGCTTCAAGTGTAAATACAAGGAGGGATATCTTTATTACGGCTAATTCGTTGCGTGCCCGTTATTCCAGGAGAAAACGCTCGTTGCGAACGTGTTAACGTGCACGCGGAGGGACGGCAGCGGGAGTGCCTAACGAAATAATTGTTACGATCGTTCGCGATAATTACTATCATTTCGCCTCGTTATTTTTCGAGCTGCCCCGGCCATCGCGATTCCGCGTTTACGTGGCCCGGCCGACGCCACGGTTTCATATTTAAACCCGAGAAACTTTGTATCCTTTTATAATTGCACCTTGCCGTTCGGAATTGGATAATTTGTGGAGCACTGTAATCAGCGTAACGCGATACGTCACGGGAAACGTTTCTAGAAATCCGTTTCGCTGATTTACGCTCGAGGTAAATTGGTCGTCCCATTAAAATAATGGACAATATTCGAACCGCTGTTCCCCCCGTCGTTCACGGTGTTCGAAGGAAAATCATGTATCTTTTCTTTCTGCCCGGAAAAATCACGTATATAGAGGTAAACGCAAATAAATGATGCGCATAGGAAAGTAATTTACATCCTCTAAGGCTTGACCGTGCAAACCGCCACGAGACATTCAATTTAATTATGCAATTACCGTTTATAGCTATAAAGCCTTTTTCAGCTTGCCGAAACAGTTAACCGGCGTTATATGATGAAAAGGCGTCGCCGACACCGACGTTTCACCGAAGGTTCCACCGGCGGTTAATTAGCCCGGCAGATGTCACCGAACCGGTCCCCGTTGTTCTTTTAAACGGCCTTACGTTAGATGGGGATGGCGTAATGCATAGGTGTAAGGTGCACGCGACAATCAGAAGCATTCGTAGAACTTTCTCTGGATCCCGGCCAGCTGTTCGTTCGGCCGAAGCCGAAGAAATGTCGCGGCGTCACGATCCGCCGACGGACCTCCGACGCCGATATGCGCCGTGGTTCATTACAGCAGCTGCATTACCTGTATATACGCGACGCGTCATTACTTTTATTAGCATAATGACAGGCGAACAACTCAATTTGCATGGAAAATCACACAGGTCCGTAACGAAGTTCGCCCGCGGATCCGTGATCGTCCTTCTGGCCCATTCCGCGCGTGTAATAAACCTCCGCGAACACTCGCTCTACGTACCGTATACACTGTTCTAGAAGTTTAGAGCGACCTTCGTTCTTGGAAACCATTCCGCGGAGGAACAGATTTGTGAATGCCACTGCGAACTTCGACGTTAACGAGGAAATTGTGGTGTATTGAACGTCTCTTTAACCAATTGAAAAGGAATTCTAAAGAGTTTCGCTTATGCTTGTGACGCATGGAAGATTTGTCTGCAATATTCAAGCTTGAAATTTAATATTCACCGTCTCGTGAAATGTAATATTTAACATTTCGAATATTACGAAGCGTTATATTTAATATCTGCGATATTCGATCAATGTTTCACTTTCTATATCAAAAGCTATATCTGAAATTTCCGTTGAAACTAGAAACTACCGAATTATTTATGAACCGAATCATTCCACATATTCGCAACGAGTCCAATACTTATTCTGTTCGTCGCTAGATTAAAGAAACAAGCGAATCGCTCCATAAAGAGGACAAAGGACGAAACTTTTGAGTGACAGTGTACACTACCACATGTCCCCGTGTCGCGGGTAGACGAAAAACATTGTTGAAAGCGTCCGAGGGTGCGAAAGAGAGGTTCGGCGAACTCTGGCGAGTACCTTGAGCCTCGCCTCGATCCGTTCGCGCTGGATAATTCTGTATCATCATCGAAATTGCAGCCGATCGTCATCCAGCTCGTCGTCGATCATCGTCCTCGTCCTCGTCCACCGGTTGATTGAGAGTCGCCGGGGATCGTTTGCCACCGCGGCCGATCGAATCGTCCATTCGATAATTTGTGCGGGTAATGTGCCCACGGATTACTCGGTAATCGTCTCGCAGCCGTCCGCCGAATAACGAAATCGTCGCTCTTAATAATATCGTTCTTCCATTTTATTGGCAATCCAGCCTCCCAGGTATTCCCGCCGAACGATGTGTCAATCGACGCAGCAGGCGCAAAAAAGATGCGCTCCGCTTTTTCGTTTTCGTTTTCAATTTAGCATACCGCGCCGTCAGCTCGGCTCAAAAATTACTCACCGCGGACTGCGGATCGACGAGAGATCGCTCTTTCTGCCGTATAATTTGATCGTTTAATCGATATCGATCGTTCTACCGAGAGGAGCGAAAGTTTTCGAATCTCCCATGGAAACGTGACGATCGAGCACTGTCCGTTCCTCGCGAAGAATCGGCGATGATCGGCACGACGCTGAGACAGCCCCTAGTACGCGGAACAACGCGCGAACCCGAGTCTCCCCTTTTATCGGAACGCCGTCGCGTCCCATCGATTTGCTTTATTTCCCGATTCCTATCGCTAATAACGAGGAACGTCGTCGATTTATCTGTCGATCGACCGGTTCTCATTTCGCCGGCCTCCGCAGTCCGCGCGAATAGCTTCGGGATCCGAATTTCACCGGGCTGGCTTATTAAGGCGCTGCAATCTCTGCATCGATACCGATCTCGCGGGACATTATGCAAATAGAGCGGTAAACTCGATCGATCGACGCATAGAGAATCATCGACCGGAAGGAAGGTGTTTTTCGCGTGTCACTCGAAAGTTATTTTCGCCCGAATACACCGGGGACAGGTGCTAAGTTTCTCGAGTGTAATAAATCCTCCGAGCACATTTCATATTGCTTACAATAATTAACTCGTGCGGTAAGTGCCGAGTTATTTCAATACGCACCGATCATTACGACAAAACTGACAGGATATTTTAAAAATCCTTCAAAAGACTTCATTGCCGGTCACGCGAACGTCTCGGGGAACTCCGGAGCGCTTCCGTTCGGTTAGGGTAGACTTAGGCGGTAGCAAAGAATTCTTTTCCACTCATCATTAATTCTGAACCTACCGAGCAGTTTAATTAACTTCTTGCAATTCCTCTATAGAATCTTCAATATCTATCGAGACTAATCGACAATTCCGCGTATTGCTAAATCAATCTCTTCGACGATCTCTCACAGAAACATCCGCAATCTTCCTAACAACTCCAAAATCAAGAAATCAGGAATTTCTCTTACTTATCTATCCGATAGTCCCACCGCCAGCGTTGAAGTCCATTAATTTCTCCAGCGGCGAGCAGAAAATAATCCGAGCTGCCTCCGCGCTATCCTCAGAAAACGCGTCGGCGAAGAGGATCCGGTCGGCGCCGGGTTTCGCAACGCGACGAAGTAAACGCGCGCCGGTTTCCCAAGAAACGAAGTCGAGGCCGGTTCACCGAACCGCGTCCCTGCGGCCGTAAACGATCGCCGGTAGCGTCATCCTGCGTGACCAGATGAGGACGCGCAGCGCAGCGCAGCCCGGGCTTCTGATTTTCGCGACGAACTCTAATAAAAACGCATCGCGCCGGCACGCTCTGGGCCCTCGATACCGATCGCCCTTTCCTCCCGCGAAAATATTATGTAAATAGAGCCTCGCGCGCGCGCGCGCGCGGACCGTTCCTCCTGCGAGGCCGGCGAGCACCGACACAAAGTGAGAGGGGATCCGCGCGACCGGATGCCGGCTGAATAAGAAGCGCATAAAGGAACATTTAACGCGCGCTTAAACGAAATTGCTGTAATCCTTCGCTCGGAGTGGCGGTCGAAAGCACCGCGAGAGGCCGGCTGCACCTCGAGCACCTCGAGCACCTCGAGCCAGGGGCGGGAGGAGGAGGGCGGGCGGGTGGAGACCGCTAGGGGGTGGAAATTCTGTATTAACATACCGATTTACATAATGCGCATAATTCGAGTAATTATGAAGGGAAATATACACAATTTCATATAATGGTGGATGTTTAGAGGCGGCCGTATACAACCATATAGCTGTATCTGCTATGGTTGATCTCTTCGTCGCGACTGAACCTTCAGTCTTTTCGTGTTCGCGTTCGCGCATGCATATGGATATGTTTGCGGCTGTTCATGGGTAGAGGCCGCACGAGTGCCGGAATATCGCTCGACGAGGTTACGTTTGATGCCCGAATAAACGCACGCGCGGAATCGCCTTCGATATCAGGTTGTCGTTAGGGAAGTTTTCGATTATTCCTTGGATAACGCGATTCGGGGGTTAAATGGGGGTTGGCCTGTCGGATGAGTCGATTCTGCTTTAATCCTTTGTGGATTTTTTGGATAGTTTCGATCGATGGTGCGTTCGAGTCGAGGTTTCAAATCCGCTGAACTGGCGAAGCAACATTGTAGCGGCTGGCCGATGCACGAGGATGATATTTGAATACCGAAGTTTATCGACCGGACGAATCGTTCTTTTTCCCATGCATACAGATGAACGGGTGCAAGCAACATCCGACGAAAAATAGTTTAACGAGCGGTCTACAGAGCGAGAAAACGCCGAGAGATATTGGCCGAGGTGTTTAGGAGCAGTTTCGCCAGCAGGAAGTAAATTGCCCGTTTCTGGGTTGCGAGGGTTCCTCGAAAAGTGGCCCGTTGCCCGTTAATGACGAGGCATCTTCGCGCCTCCCTTCTCTACCTGCCAGACATTGATTGATACGGCCGGCAGTTCTAGTGTATTTTAATTTACGTTTTCACACGAGGAATGCGGATTTCCTTCGTTCCACGTACCGAACCTGTCACGTTATACCCTAGCAATCTTCGCGCTTCCCTCCGACACGCGTTCAATCTCTCGCTTCGTTCTTTTTTTCCCCTCTTCATCGACGGACCCTTTACCCCGTAGCATCGTTAAGATTCATCGCTCGTTGAATTCGGGAATAACGTTCAGTTACTTGCGGGAGGTCTTAGGAAAATATTACAATCTTCGTACCGTGTTATACTCTTCGATATACGCTGAATCTTCGAGGAGATTAAGCACCCTTGAGCCTTGAGATTCTACAAACATCACGAAGACTTCGAGACCTCCAGAACTCTACATTGTCAGAGCTTTCAATGAAAGGCGCTCGAGACATTTGTTATCGGTGATGGCATTAATTAATATTATTGACAATAATTCAGTGTTTCGATTGGACACTCTGCCAAAGAATTAACCCTTTGCGGATGTCGACATTTTGCTGAGATCAAACTTGTTTCGAATACTCAGTTGCGAACAAACGATTTAAGTATTCGAACAGCAAGAAATCGGTACACGGTTTCCTTATTCTCCATGATTTAAGCATTCGGTGTTTAATTTAGCAGAATTTGCAAAGGTTTTGTATACTTTCAACAATCTTCGTCCGCAAACGGTTAATCGAAGATCAATCCTTCCCCGATAAATCCCGAAGCCGCGCAGCGCAGCGGTCCGGAGGCCGTTTTCGAAAGTTAGGCTAGCCGGAGGACCGAGAGGAAAGTGTGGACCCCACGCGGAGTACTAACGAGATAGACCCTGTTTATCAGTTAGCCCGTAGCCGGGGCGCGCGTACGCGGTCTCACTCCAATTAGCGCTACAGCCGGGGCTAATTGCTTGATATAAATCGCCGTGACTTAAAAAACCGGCCGAATAATTAGACGGCGTGCAAGCCGCAGGTGCAGCCGCTTTATTATGCGCGGTCCCGATGTTTAGCGCATTACCGGCTGTATTATTCTAATGACGCGTCGCTTGGGTCCTCCTCGCGTAATGAAAGGGGATTCGCAATCCTTTTTGGTACACGCATGCGAACGCGAACCGATTACACCGTTCCATGCTAATAGAGTCCATTAAGGGCTCGTCGATCGCATGACAATCTGCGCGGCAGCAATCTGAATGTCAATCTCGATGCCGAGCCTCCCAATTACCGTGGTTTTCCTATCATTTGCTTTGCATCCCTAGTATCCGCTGCTTTAGACTATATTTCCCCACTCTGCGCGTATCATCCCGGAGACAACATAATCAAGCTATATTAACACCAGATTTACGGACGTTTATTCTACACTCTATTGTTCAAACGTCTATAGAAATCGCGAGAATTGTAACTTCAAAACCAGAGAATCGATTCATTGCGGTAAGCGAATGTCGATATCGTCCACCATTTGTAGAAAATACATCTACATGCAACGGAGTCACAGGCTTCTACAATATCCACAACGGCGATAGAGTGCAAAGGGTTAATGGGTCAATAACGTGTTAACTAGCACTAGATCCTCCAAGTACAATCCAAGGAACACCGAATGCATATTTCAGTAACGCGAGAAAAACTTCCTAAGAGGCTATCGAAACTGAAGATTCTCATTCCTCAGCCCCGGACCGGTGTGACAGGATCTCCGAGCGTCTTCATTTACTCGAACTTTCGCTGTCTCTCTGCCCGAGGGTTAATCCGCCGCGCGTCCCGTGTGGAATCCGCGCGAAGCCGAGCCCGCAGACGGCCGAGCAAACACAGATGATCGACCACGGAAAAGGAATAAAACGGCGAAGGGAGCGAGAGGGATGGCGGGGAGGGTCTGGCTCGGCCGAAGGTGGAGGAAGAGGAGGTCCGCTCGAGTCGCGGTATCTCGAGATCTATCTGAATAATAACGTGTACGACAACATGTCAAATTATTCAGAACTGCGACGCACGCAGCCCGTACACTCTCTCGCAGACGTGCACGCGTTGCACGGGGGCGTGGGTACGTGCCGTGCCGCGTGCGTGCGTGTCGCTGTCGAAGAACGCTGGCCACGGGGTGGCGGAGGGCGGGGGTGGGCCGACATGTGTTCGCGGTGCCGGTGGCTCTCGACAGTAGTTTTATAATTGCCGGACTGAATATCGTGCCGGTCGTTCCGCGAGATTCGCGGGGCCTCGCGGAACCGAGCGTGACCGGTCAATCGACGACCTTCGCCGATTTTCGGCTCTCGTCGTTCCGCGAATCTTCATTGCCTCCGCGGAGACGCTCCGACAAGGGTGAACGTAGACATTTGTTTTTGAGTGGAACTTTGTGCATGTCGTAGTACATGTTTAGAAATGGGAAGTCTATACACGTTATAATTCATATCTACAAATGAAAAGCCCCATGGCTTTTTTGACAATGGTCTTCCGTTACAGAGAGATGAGTTGGAAGTTTGTTACTGCGATAGGATGGTTAGGTTACTAACAAGGTGTCGTTTCGGATCTTTGTTTCCTTTGAATAATCTCTGATTAACTTGTATTTTATTGTAATATCGTTTATCGTCTTATCACGGTAACATACGAATTTGAGACTAATTTCTTCTGAGAATGGAGGACCATTTTCGAACAATGGGGCTTTTCATTTGTAGACATGGATTATAGCGTGTGAGTTTCATTCGAAAACAGATAATTATGTCTGCTCTTCTTGCGAGTATAGCGAATTAATGAATCCGCGCTACGCGCTTCCAATCCTTCTAATGGTGACGTTAAAGTATATAGTGTTACTATATACATGTATAATGACGCTATAAGATATGCGGCATTAACAGTAAAAAAAATGATAAAAGCGTGTGTTCTAATAGTCCATTAGCATATCGAAGCCGCGGCAAATTAGATGTATCCGTGATCGGCATAGAAAGTTTCGCAAGAATATTCGGAAAACTGGAACGATAAATTTTAATGAGTTTCTGATTTCATTTACAGCCTAATAGAGCCTCTTAATACGCTATGCAAATCTCCCTTTGATCCTTGGTCTCTGTAAATTATTCGATAAGGATCTATATTTGCATAAACATCCACAGTCCAGTAGTAATTCAGATCACTGCCACGAAATCAAAGCAATTTTTCCTCCTGTACGAACCGCGGCTTGTAAATCAAGGTTCGCCGCTCGACCTTCTCGCATTTCATAAACCGTGACGAGTCCCATTTACTCGATACCCTCACCGTAAAAAGTAATCACCAATTAACAGTCTTACTCCATCGACGAGAAGCTCTTTCCACCGGAGGAAACGGTAGCTCGCGAGAACCGTAATTTCACAAAATTAAAAGTCCTCGCTTTCTTGTACGACCTGCCCGCGGGAGAGAGAGGGGGAAAAAAAGAAGGGTGGAACGATAATTTTATCGCAACCCCTTTCCTCGACTTCCCTGTTTCCAGGGCCGGGTGACAATTAAATCACAGGTCCCGGTTTGATCATGACGGATCGGCTCCCTTCGGAAATTCCCCCGGTTTTCCGTGGCAGGGTTCCGTGGAACGCGCGGCGGATCGGCACGCCACGCCGCTATCATGCCCGCCGCGGAAAAAGGCGGACGTTAATAGCGGTTACACTGTATTTGCCGGCCGATACGCGATTCCCGGAGGCCGGGCGTAACTTGATTGCCGCCTGTCAACGATCGTCCGCGTATACACTCGACGATAATTCGCCTCCGTGCAGTCGCGACACGTTCCCTCTGCCCTGCGCCGCGCCGCTCGGTAATGACATCCATGATAGATCTGCCCGGGGAACGTTTAATAGCGGCCACGCGAGCCTCGCGTCGTTTACGCGGTTACGTACCATTCGACAAATAAGAACGGGAGTATCGGAATACGCGGCGACCATTAATCCTGCTGTCTTTTCTGTTTCATGCTGATGGCGCTCCGTGGACATCGACGCTTTCTACGACCAACCGATAGTATGTAAGTAATCAGACCTTCGTAGTATCATTTCTCATTGCTAACATACGTGGAACGAGAGTATCGTTGAACCTCGATGTAGCAGAGTGTGCATGTTATTAGAATTTCGCGTAACAAGTTGTGAAAGTGTATAACATTGTTGACTGCGCTTTTCATATATTACGCGAGCTCCGGTTGCAGAGACCTCTCAGCCATGGAACAAAGGATCGATCCAGTTGCTTAACACGTTAAGCGCCATGTCAGCCACTGGTGACTGACGCTTCTGAATGACTAGAAAACAATCGTAACATACAAGACAACCGATGTGAAATAAAAATGTTTAATAAGGCAACTAAGTTGATAATAGTGTAACGCAAACGTTGCAACGCCAAACAATTCATATTCCTACTTTTCTTTGCTACAAAAGACAAACTCTATGGGAAAACGATTTTCGTGGCGCTTAACGTGTTAAACGTAAAGATCGATAGAACGACCGAGATCGTTTCAGTAGACCGCAGACCGAGGTCTCATTCAAATGAATCCCCGGCATTCTCCACCCTCGTCGATCCGCAACACCCTTTTCTTCGTTCGATTCCCGTGAAGTCCAGAAAGCAGGGATCGATCAGCCACGACCTCGCCGACCGGTTAACGCAAATTGGCCGCGTAACGGCAAGTAATAGAGCGGGCGTAGTTTTTCGGCGGCACGGGGGAGAGAGACCGTTTTGGTGTTCCGTACGGTCGCGGGATCGTCCAATTACCAGCGATCGAGAGCGGCTTTATCGATCGTAAAATCGAACGGCTCGGAGGATTTCGCGGCGTGAGGCTTGCCCGGTCCGATTTCCCGCGGACGCGTTTTTACGGGATCGAGGGACGGCCGGTTAGGTCGGCGGGTTTCAATTACGCGGCCGCGTCGGCCTGTCTGATCTCGCTGCCGCACTCATTATGTCGAATATGAGCTCGTGCTCGCTGTTCTCTCCCGCCCTCCGACGGCGGGCTACCACTCGCCGATCGACCCTGCGATACCGCCGTGTTGCCAGCCACCTGTGCGCGGATCTCGATCGATCGTGACCGCCCCGCCTCCTTCCCCCTGTGAATCGAACTTCTCGAAAAAGGGAACGACTGTTGTCGTTGCCGATTCAGAGGCGTTTCTGCCGGTACGAAGATGAGTTGCTCGAAGGATCTGTAGATTACTTAGAATATTTCACTTCGATACAATTCAGCGGTTGAATTAGAGATGTAGAGTAACGATCGATGAACATTAATCCACCTTCAGCAGATGAAAGATAAATAACGGAAAAGCAGAAACGCGATCTCTTGCTGTTCGAGTGATTAAATCGTTTAATAGTTTCATTCTCAAACTATGGAATCTTTCGAACTTAGAATCAACTAATTAACAGAAACAAAAGAATTGCCTTTATGGTCCATTCTTAGAAATGTACATTACTCGTAAATAGGTCTAGACAAAAATATACATCTAGAGACGAGTAACCCCAGTACGATTGAATAATGTCCCAATTTCAGAAACTCCTAGACAGTATCCTAAACGATCAAGCATTCTAGAAGTACCATAGAACTTTACTCAGCGCGCCAAGTAAAGAAGATCCCATGAAAAATCGTACCCGAGGATCCCGGAGCAGCCGGTCGGGCGGTCCGCGATTAATTTCCGTCGAAGGGCCGATAACGGGCCGTCGTCGAAACTTTTACGATCGTCATAACCGGGCGGAACGCGTGTTAACAAGCCGGCCGTGCCGCGATTCATCCGGGTAATCACCCGAATAAGCCGTGCGTCCGCGGAGGACGATCGGGCCGGGCCCGGCCCGCCGCGTAACCGTGCCGCGGACCGACGTCCGAATTAATAAATCACGTACAGACGAGACGTTTCCAAATGCCCGTGCGTGTCGCTATACAAGCAATATCTCTGATAATGACAGGTTACGCGCGACGATACACGAACTTCAATGTACCCGGCTACCAGGAAATGTCCCGCGAAGTTAAGTACCGTGGAACAAGGTCCGGTCGTTTGCTCCGTTATTAGTAGCGGTGGCCGCGCGTAGAAACTTGATCAAGGACGGCCTCTCCCCGCACGAAACCACGAATGCGATGCGAGGGGACGTTTCCTCGTCGAATTCGGATTGATCCACGCTCGTCGGTCTCTTTCGTTGTTCGTTGCCGTCCGTTAGACGAGCCGTTCGGAGTCTGTTAGACGATATGCTTGGCGCTGTATGGGGAGAATCAACCCTTGCACTCGAGAGGCGCCTTCCGGTCGCCATTTGATTTGACCCAGGAAAATTGTAAAATTACAAATTCAATATTAAATTTTATATATTGTACGAACACATGGAACGTCGAAATAAAATAGTTCTGTCACTCAATTCATGCAAGGTATTTCTTTACGCTAATCTCAAGAAATATCATTGACGTTTCATCGGAAAGTAATGAATATTTATTGAGAAAAATACTCTCGAGTGCAAAGGGTTAACTGCTAGCTCCCGTAGGTGACCGTGAAATGACGTAGAATTCTAATTCAATGATTACACCTTCCGTTAGTCATATATTATACACACGTGAGACAGTTCAGAGTGGTTTAATCTAAACGATTCAGTGTTCTCATGGTTTTAATGTACTTTCTGTTTCTGTTTAGCTCCGTTCTCTCAGTGTTCCTTTGACACGCAGTTTGTTGCTCGAGTCTGATTTATATGTGAGATTCTTCGTAATGAAATAATACTAGCCAAGACTCTCGTCACGTGAAACGGTCGTAAGGAATCATTAGCCCTATATTCTCGACGAGCAAAGGCGAGACAAGATTAGATTAGAATTTCTAATACGAACCAATGAATTCTACACTGTCGAGTAAAATTATCGAGAACCGGGAGCGAATCGGAAGCTGTCCGACAGCGTGCATCTCGCACAAGTGTCCACGCTTCCTTCCCGCGGAGCCGTAATCATGCGACTCCGTAACCCGGCAACGGTAATAGAGTCATCGTGGTTTTTTCTCACCCCCTCGCGGCTGTTCGACGCGCCCTCCGCTCGAAATAACGCCGGCCGCCGTATATTTAAACCTGTTCCCGAGGACTTTGTCACTCCCGGCCGTCCCACCGCGGGCAACATTTTCGTCTTTCATAATTATATTTAAACGGTTCCCTTGGAACCGATCCAGCCGGCGGTCTTGGTTCTTTTAATATTGGACAACTACCAGGATTGGTTTATAATTTCTCAGAAGGATTATTCGCATTTAGCCCGAGATATTTCCTCGGACTCGGCCGCGGCGGTGGCTTTTATTCACGTGAACCGCGCGCGATTAATTTGATTAACCGCTTTCGGGAAGTCGGGAGGGATACTCCCGACTCGTCGGATGATGGTTTCCGTGGGACCGAGTATGGTAATTCGCGAGCACTTCCACCACGCCCAGTAGATTGGTTTGTGGAAGCGATCAGGGGTCAACGAGATATTGATCTATCCTCTATTCTTGTAGCCGTGAGCAGCTTCTGCGAATATGTTCCGCCGTAAATGTGATGAACAATGTAATGAATAGTCGTAATCGGACGGGTGCACTTAACGTTTAACATGCACGGCTAGCAATCTCTGCGCTACCGTCTTGCCAGAGTGTATTCCGATCGAAATCCTGCGTCGCTGGGGTATCGGCGAGAGATTCTACTCTATTTTTCACCGGAAGACACCCTAAACACAGCGACAGCGGTCGCAGCGACGTGACTTCGAGAAATTACGATTGCCGAAGTTCAAATTGCATTTGAAAACGCAGCTGGAATTGAACTAGCCCGCTTGCTCTCGCAAGTATCTATTACAGGCTGAACGAATGTTAGCCTAATAGTCGCTAACTCTACCAGCAACCGTCCAATACCCACGGCTAGTCACCAAGCCTACCAATTAACCTACCAATACCGACCAGAACACGTCCCAGCGTTAACAAATAAATCGATCAACAATTCACCGGAATACACGGTTGAACAGTGTCGCAGCAGCCGGTTTAGGGGATGGGGCGAGGACGAGGGGGGTTGTACGGTGGAAAAACGATCGAAACCGCAGAATATCGTAACAGGCCGAATCGGCCGGAACACCGCCGGGCGCATTAAATACTGAGCCATTTACCGCGGGACCGTTCCCGTATCGGCGTTAAACGTTCGCCGACCGACGCGAGGAAAACACACCGGACCTGCTTACGAACGTGTACAGGGTGTCCCTGATCTACTGATATTCCCCAGGAAGCTATGAATCTATAAAGACTTCCTTTTCACGCGTGGAAGCCTCATCCTTCAATTTTACTTAACCTCTCGCGTCGCAAATTCATTCAGAGATTTCGCCAAACTATAAAAGAATTCTCTTTCTACCTATTTCAGCGGATCCAGCCAAATTAATATACAAGAAACTACGCGCTGCTCTTGCTGTTCGCGACTTGGTCTTAAAAATGCAAACGCTTCGTCTCGCCGAAATGTCGACATCCAAGGGTTAATAACTCTATACACTAATACTTTCCAAAACAATCTAGTATACATAACGCAACGAGACCATCGACATCTAGAACACACCGTCTGCAACGTCAGAACAGAAGCACCTCAAGCTCCCTCCGTCCGTCGCAAGAAATATTCCACGTCCTCGATTTCTTCCATCCATCTCTTTCCGACTGACGCCGCTCACCGTCGACGCACGCCTCGACTAAAAAGCTAATCAACTTTTCATTACCTTCATCAACCCTCGCGCAACACCGTCGATCCCCACGAAACCCGGCTCGTAATTACAACAGCGCCGATATCTGCCGACGATACATTTATCCGCGCGCGTAAGCATCAATTTCGAATAGATAAACCGTTAAAGGACACACCCTGTGCACGTCGATGCGCGTTCCACGGAGGAAGGACCAATCGAGAGAGCGACAGAGACGAAGAGGGGGGCGGCGCGGCCGGAGCGCGAGGAACCGTGAACAATTATGGCCGATATGGTAGTCGGTGGGTGTGCAGTCAGGTACTCGGAGGACTGGCATGGGGCACCGTGGACCGTGGACTCTGCGGCCTGTGGTGCTGGCCGAGTACGTCGGGGCTTGGGGTTAATACGGTGGCCGGTGATGCACGACCGACGCAGCGCTGTGGCCGGAGCGGCTGACCGCACGCCAGCTGCCCAACGCCGCTCGAGCTGCCCGCAAAAATCTGTAGCTGACCCTTGTGCCCGTGCTGTTGCACACCGAACCCCTGACCCACGCCCTCCGCCGCCCTCCCGACGCGACCCACCCCTCCCGCTCCACGGACGGACGCCACGCTCCTCGGCGTTCTTCCGCGTCCGCCGCGGCGGGCCGCTTCTTCTTCCCTTCGGCTAGATTACTCGTTCACCGGCCGATCCTCGTCACGCTCCCGACGCGGTACTCCTGGAAATTGCCGCGGGATTAACGTGTCCCGGCGACTACCGTGCGAGCCTACCGCTGCGGGTTTATGTTTTCGATTACCGGATCCAGGAAATCATACTCTTACCGAGGAATTCCAGGGATCGTCTCGCGAGACGAGCAGCAAAGGAATTGTAGATTCCGCTTGGCTCACCGTGCCGCTGGTTACGAGACGCGCCGTAGAATGGTAGATCTGCCTGCGCTGTAGATGGCCGTGCTTAGGACGTGTTTCCTGTTGGAGCTCTATTGTTGAACTTCACCGCCTACATGCGGGCAACGCGAACTTCTGTCGCGCTAGCTGTTCGCGACGAGAGGGATCAACGCGACCTGGCAACTGCTGATTTTTCTTCACGGAGTTCGTGGATATCACGGGGATATCGGCGTTACGGAACTTCGTTTGAAGACGCTTCGACGTGTAGGAGCATGTTCGAGAGTGTTCGATTCGACGAAGCTGTTTCATCCTCCAAACGTCGAAAACGTTCGAGACGCTCCGAACCACCCACGGTTCAGCCTGCGAGCTTCGAATAGTTCGCGGCGGCTCCCAGCCGTCGAAGGACTTCATTCCTACGAGGTTTTCCTCTGTATTCTCACGTCCGGGAATTCTTCATTCGATCAGCGTTGCGGTATCGCGGCAAGAAACGAGCGCTTCGCGCGCATCCCTCGGTGACAAGCGGCGTGCACGGACGAAATTGAGATTTCACGCACGTCTGCACGGCAGCAAGGTAATTGCGTTAAACGGTTGCGTATGCGAGTGCTGTGCCCACCTGCGTTAGTCGGCGTCGCTGTTTAAATAATAGAATGCGCGGCGCGCGAGTCGAAGGAAGACAATATTGCCGCGTCCAATGCGTCCGATCGAGCCGTCATCGGACTCGTCATCATCTCGCCCATCGACACAAAACCCTACGGCGAGCGACTGCTAATAGGCCGGCGTGATTCACTTGGTCTTTTCGTCGGCCGATCGGCCACTCGAGAAGGGATAACGTGATCGAGATACCATCGATTTCCTGGCTTCACGAATTTTGACTCACGGCCGGCTCTTTCGTATGCGCCGACTTTCTTTCTGCCCGCACACCTCGCACTTCCGAAAACTAGACGGTCGGCCGGGAATTTTAATGGTTCTTTTATCTGCCTGTGTGTCCGCCAACCTATCCTCGACGCTTCGGAACTATTTTCGGTTATCGAAGTCGGAAGAGTATCGATCATCCGCACGCTTCGCTTCATCGCGATATTAGAAGGTACATTTTATTATTAACTCCAGAAGTTTCTCACTGGAATCACTCGATATTTTCTAATGAGATGCAGACACTTTGCGAAATTCACTTAGCGAGAAATCACATGTCGAGAGAGATAACTATTTTCGGTATTTCGCTTCTTTCTTTAACATTAACCCTTTGAAATATCAATGATACTTTTTACAACTGACATAAAGGAATGCCTTGCGTAAATTAAGTGACAGAACTATTTTATTTCGACGTTCCATGCGCTGATACGCTACATCAAATTTAATATTGAACTTCAAATTTTATCATTTTGTTGGGTCAATCGACAATTTTTCTAAATCGAATCAGTTGGCGACCGAGAGGCGTCCCTGGAGTGCAAATGGTTAATATGGACAGTATATTCCATCGATTAGGTTCGTAGAAGTCGAAGCAATCATTTGTATTCTCCCCATTCGAACGACCGATCAATCGTCCGAGGATCAGCTGCGGCATCCACGGGCGATCGATGTTTTCCCGAATTTTTCGGCAGCAAATTGGCCAGAACTCTATCGCATTACAGCCCCCCCCCGCTCTCCGTCAATTTACTTTTCTCGAGTGAGGCGTCTATATCTTTAATGCGTTCCTCGTGGGAACGATTCTCACTCGCACGATGCACTTTACCGTAGGCCTGGATCGAACCCGAGGGCCCGGACGCGCATCGCGGTAATTTAATTGACGCAAAGATTGCCACAAAAAGTTCATCTTTACATAATGGTTCTTTTCCTTTCCCAGCGAGATACGAAACGATCATCGACGTTTCCCATGGCTCTCGGCCCCGGCGCATTATCCAGCGCGGCGTGATCCCCATCGGACACCCGAACGCCGATCCTCCTTTTTCACCATCCCCCTATCGCGTCCCTCAAAAATCCACTAAATTGCCCTGAACACCATCGCGTTTCCTCCATTTCTGACATCCCTCGAACTTCGGCGTCAAGACAATCCATGAATATCCATAAAAATTCCAATATCCAAAACAAACCTCCTCATTAACAGAGTTAATCTCCTTCCCAAATAAAAGCTCCAAATCCTTCAAATCCTTTAAATCGTTTAACGTTCCTTCGCAGATACACAGCGCAAACCCAGACGAAACACCCGATACAAACCGATTCCACTTTCCCCGGTCCATGGAACCGGAACAACAGAAAATCCCACGCGGAAAAGGAGACCGGCACGCGTTCCCTCGATTGGATTAGCCCCGATCACCTTCTAAACCGTGTAACGCGCCGCCGTTCCTCCACCGCCGCCGGTGAAAACGTTTACCTTTCTTCTTGCGGCCGTCGTCCATCGTTTACCTTTCTTCCGTCCCGCGTTGCGGTTCCTCCGAGGCAGCCACGGTGAAACAGGCGCCGATCATCGGCCGGCTCGTCGACCCGGCTTCTTCATTGTGCTCGGTCGAGTCGGTGACAACGATACGCTCGCCGGCCATTGTCGCGAGGGAAGAATCCCGTGGCACGGTACAGTTGCCCGGCGGAACGGGAACGATTTTACGGGTCTTTTCTTCGAGCTCGCTTGACCGTCGAATCGGTCCGGGCTAGGTATATAGGGTAGGTTAGGTCCTCTTTACGGGCGCGCGACACATTTATCCTCACGGTTCGCCCGCACGACGACAAAGCCCCGTCCTCCGTGGTCGAATAAGGGGCCACCCCTCCCGCGCTCCTCCTCTCTCTGTCTTCTGCAACCGAAATCCAATTTGCATGAACTGCAGCCAAAATGGACGAGGTAATTGGTACACAGTAGGGATTAGGGCTGCGCCAACGCGACGGACGTCCGGGCACCCGGCCACCCCGCTTCCCCCTCGCCGCTCCTTCTTTCACCGGCGGACCAATTCGGTTTCCCTGGTTCTTCCGATTTCGTCTGTCGTGTTGCCTCGCTAGTAAACTTCGTATCCGTGGCTCGCTCTTCCGTGACTGCGAACGCGAGGTAAACTGGGAGAATTTGTTGCGAATTTGATTGTAGTAAAGTTTCACCCTTTGCACTCGGAAGTTTTTCGATAGGAAGATTCATAATTTTCCGACGAGATAGACGACGTTGTTTGAAACTGATTTAACGATGTATAGATAAATTAAGCAACAAAGATATTATATTTAAATCACAGCTATACAAAGTTTAATATAAAATACTGAATATTCAACTACATATTTTTGCTCTATCGAATCAAGCGACTGAGAGTCACCTCTCGAGTGCAAAGGGTTAAGATACTTCGTTAGCCTTTTAGCTGTACATAATTATATTCTAATCTAACATAATTGCACAGTGGAGAATTCTATCAGACGCAAATCACAGTGATGTTACATTTATGATACGCAGACCGCGTTAAACCCCGACAGAAGTACAACTTCGACTACTCCCGCTAAAAGGCTAAGAAGAAAGCTTCGCGAAGCGTACATGAAATAAGTATCTACGTTATAGTACTGATAATGTGGACGAATATTGAATTTTGAAACACACTCTCGACAGAAGCTAACTCGAAGGTACTCAGAAAACTTGGTTCGGATCCTCGAGGATCATCCGAACGAAGCAAATCATTCTGAACGTCTACAAGGAAGCGTGTCCGCGGTTATGGGACGGCAAAACAGAAGAAGAAGATGCGGCAAACGAAGACGAAGAAGACGACGACCAAGAAGAAGAAGAAGAAGAAGAAGAAGAAGAAGAAGATGAGGAAGAAGAGTCGTCGGTCGAGGAAGCGGAGGCGGTGGAAGAAAGAAGGAACGAGGGAAAGAGGGGGGACGAGGGGGAGTAGAAGGAGGACGCTCACATAAATACGTACGCAACGCAAACAAAAACCCACAAAGGGCCGCGCTCGCGGCAGATACGATCTTGCGGCATGCAGATACGAGCATACTAATCTCTCCGAGAGGTCTCTCCGAGAAAACCGTGTCCTTTTGTTGTATCCGTCTATGAAATATATTGGTGGCTCGGCCCGACGTCCGACACGAGGGAACGATTCAATATCATTCCGACTTGGAGGATCTCCGGGCCGCATTTTTCCGAGCCGGTGCGCCTCTAGATCATCGTGGACCGTACCGGAAAATAGAAACGCACGAGCACCGGAACGGGAACAAAGGCGGGATTTTTTTAGCGGAACCATTTTTTCCCGGCGACCCGATGGCAACTGAATATCCGAGATATATAT
The DNA here is from genome assembly GCF_051020985.1 of Nomia melanderi. Lineage (NCBI taxonomy): Eukaryota > Metazoa > Arthropoda > Insecta > Hymenoptera > Halictidae > Nomia > Nomia melanderi. Next base: position 17,731,379 of record NC_135005.1, read on the forward strand.
TATAATATCGATCCCGTTGTATCACAACTTTTTCAACGTCGAGCGGCATCCGATTTTCAAGGTTCGCCAGTTGAGAGGTCTTCGCGTGCATCGTGGGATGTCGAACCAGAGATATCGTTGAAGTAGATCTTGCCGGTTTAGCTTAAAGTTGTAGGGAATCGAGAAGATCCAGCGTTCGTTTCATGAAAATTGTTAGATAGGTGGAGCACTGGAATTACGGAGAAGCTACCGAAGAAACTGATTTAGTAATTACCGATTCCAGCGTGAAGTTCTATCGAAGCTTAATTATCCCGACTCCTGACGCTCCAGCGATCGAAAGAACGCTAGATCCGCGAGCATTTCCAGCCCGAACGATCGGAAGATGTCGCGTTATTTGCAGGCGGGTCCTTGATAATTCGGTTCTTGAACAGGGCGGCGTGTCGTTCAATATCCGTCCAGTATCCAGCTAATTTCCAGCATTTGCATGCCGATACAAGGACGGGGACGCGGTGGCGGGCAGCAGTTTCAATTTCGCAACGCCAATCCAATCATGTAAATCAGGGGTAGCATTATTAGTGGCGGCAATCGAACTCTCCTAGGGCGATAGGAGGAGCGGCTAGGAGATAGGGGTGGGTCGGGAGAGCAGAGCTCGGTTACCGATCCGAAACGAAGGCCGAACCGGCGTCCAACTAATCCCGGGTTTACCTAATCGCTTACTCCCTTCCTCCTTCGTCGCGCGCTCGCGCGATTCCGCTGGTTCACAAAGCGGCTTACCCTTTCGCCTCCCTCTTGCACCCGCTCGGTTCCGTCGTCCCCCACGGAAACGCTCGAGAAATTCCGCATCTGCGATCGAGGATCTCTCGACCCATTCCGATCGAGAATCTCTCCGGTGGAAAGTTCCGCCGCGACGACGACGACGACGGCGGCGGCGCACTTGTTGAAACGTATTTTCGTCGAGCCAGCCACGGACTCGAAATTCGCCATCTTCGTCGTCCCGAGGTTGATTCATACCGTACCAGAGCAGTTGGCATCGGCCGAGCGATTTGTCCCGCCGACAAATTGGTATACAATGCCTCCTAGCCGGTGCTGATGGCCTCCGCGCCGGTGATTCATGTCGGCCGACGTACCTGAACAGGAACGAAGGTCCGCCGCCTTTGGACTTTCGTCCGGGGAGTTTTTCAATGGCATTGAAACGTCGTTTCGTAATCGTCGCGGATTCTGCCGGGACACCGAAGCAGAGTCTTCTGTCCGGTTCTTTTGCTCGCGAAGTTTCGAGCAGATGTAAATAGAATTGGGCTGTAGGGGTTCGACACGGAAGATAGGATGGAAATGAAACGGCGCCGCTCCGGAATATAGGGCGAATGGAAACTTGACGCATTAAGAATTCACGCGAATTACGCGCTAGAAACGTGTCCTGGAGGATTCGTTTCCGGGAAATATGACAATGGAAGCATTCTTAGGCGGCTAAAGGAGTTTAATGAGAAATACCTCGGCGGAATCGCGAATATAAATCGTGGCCGCGCGGCAGGTGGCTCCGTCGAGCCGCGACGCGACAAGACATTGCCATCAGGTTCGTCCATTAACTGGAAAACGTTGACTCGTCCCGATGAGCATCGGCGGCTAATGATTTTCCCGAGTACCGGGCTTAGCCGGCGAACATGCGTGTACCGCGTCGCTTCTTACACGTGCAACCGTGGGAGAACGGAAGTCGAGGATTGCCAGGAAGATGTCTCCGTATCCTCCATCCTGGCTGACCCACTTGCGTTCTAGCCGATCATTCTTTGACCTCGTGAATGGACATTTGCATATAGAGTGCACTACAAAATCAGGATGCCTCGAAACAAACAATTAATCAGTCCCGGCAAGATTCTTCGAATCTTCGAAGTCTTACGCGCAACGTCAACCTTCGTATTATACGAAAAATACTGAGAAACATCTTTCTTCCTTCATTGAAAATGAGAAATACTATAACATTTCTTCGATCTCTTATTTTCCTCAGTACAAAATTCGGATGTGTGGAAAATCGAATAATTTTAGGGTAGTTTCTTTAAGATTCATTAAAATATTTAATACTACAACTGGTGCAATATCGGAGCCTACAAAGTTCAAAGGGTTAACCTATCGATCCACGTATCTCATTAATTAGTTTCAAAGAACGTCGCCGTCTCACCGAAAAGTCGCATCGAACGAAAAACTTCCGAGTGCGAGGGGTTAAGCGCGACGATCCGCCTCGGACTTTTTCAGGATCGGAATCGATGTCCGCAGGGAATCCCCGTGTCTAGCGGTTTGCCGGATCACGTGGCGCGTACCTGGCGGAGTCACGTCGCGTCCTCCTCGAGCGGAGTTTAAACGATTAACGCGAGCGGTTTCCCGCGAATAATCGATGTCCCCGATGTCCTCGGCCGTACGGCAAAGTTCTCGGGGATCCGGCACGGTATTTCACGGGGGATTACGCGGCTTACGTTTTCGTTCGATCCGCCCTCTATCCGCCGTCAGGAATTATCGGCCGCGTGTCGATTATATATTTCCGAGCCTGTGTCAGCGGCTCTTTTCCTTCGCGAGCGGGCCGAGGAAGGCGCACGGCGGCAGCCGTTGTCCTGGCGCACGCGACTTCCGGCCTCTCTTCGTCCGTTTCGAGGCACGCTCGCGGGGAGCGTCTGCTTTTTCATCCGACCACCGCGGCGATTTATATTTTCATCGATCCGATTGCGCCGGCCGGCGCGGCGTCTGCTCGATTACAGATAACCGGCCGCGATTCGATCAAACACGGAGTATCGGCGGGCCTGCGGAGAGATACTCTTGAAACCGGAATGATTGAATGTCTTTTGTGCCGTTCTTTTGAAGATTAGGCGATAGCCTGTGCACCGGGGTTGCACGAATTGGGTATTACAGCGCGGATTTCGCTGGGTTCTTTGAAAGGGCCCGCTGTTCGAGATTCTATGTTTCCTTTTCGAAGCGGTTGGGAGTTCATTCGATCCGGGGTACACTGGTTTTCGGCTGAATCATTTCGATTATGTCACGATCGAAGTATTCCGATGTGGTATAGCAAGTTGGGATTACGTTACGTTACAAGAAGTCGAATGTGGTAGAACGTGTAGAGATTACGTTACATTGGAAGTATTTCAAAGCGGTGGAACAACTTCGCGAAGACACGTGTTCGATTCTTCATCCGTGTTGCAGTAAGTCTATTACGCAATCGATAGGCAGCGCTCATAGTCATCGGCGCAAATGCGATTTGAAAGCTGCGAGAAGCCGTGGAAGGTTAAATACTTCGCCGAACGTCAACTCTGTACTCCGTGCGCTGCACGGCGCTGAACATTCGCGGCCGTTGCGTTTTCCGACGTGGAAGACGTCGAATTTTCCGTGGAAACGGGCACGGGTCGGACAGGAGTCGCGGGAGTTATCACGCCGGCGCGGAATAATGGAACGCGATATCTCGGCCATAGATCACCGGAGGAATTAAAGACTCGCCGGATAGAAATCTCCGCGGCAGTCACAGCTCGTTTCAGCGGATGCCTCAAGTGATTCCAGTTACACCTCGTTTGCACGATCCGGACGTATACGTCTCCCATTATTTCCCCGATCTAGGAAGCGGTGTTTCAGTCGCGTCGGCGGATTGAAATTGCAGGCTCGATGGCGACGGATAACATTGTAACCGCGATACGTAGAAGAGAATGCCGGGTGTCAGCTCGCAGCGGCCGTCCGGGCGCTGCCGTTACTTGGACAATCGACCGGCCAATTTCCAGCAATCAGTGCGTATCCTATCTCCCCCTTCGACCGGCCCGCGCAAATCGCCGGACCACGTCCGGGAAAGAAAAATCTATCGAATCCACTCCTTCGTGCGTGGAAAATGCACCCGACTATCGCTGGGAACGCCGCTGCGAATCAAATATGCCCGGACTTGGCGTCGAATTCAATTTAACCACTTTGGAACGTCTCTCGAGCTTGCGAGCAGTTCAACGTCTCGAGAAGCTTCCATTATTTTCCTTTATTCCGTGCAACGTAATGTAGCGGTGTACAGTTCACGTGAATTTATAATAATGTAAATGGTAGAATGAAAATTGTACACCGATTCTCGCGATTTGAATGACAAACGCTAGATTTATGGAATCCATAAATCTGACGGATATTGAATCGTTTAAACGTTGTTTAGTAACAGTTTAAGAATACGCGTTGCTTTCTAGGAACAATAGAATAAACTGTAGAATTGCAATCTTATATTCTACATATGGAAAATCGATGTTACATGACATTCAAAGGGTTAATCGTTGCGATAATAACGTCGAGAGTAGACTCCCGGCTCCGCCATCGCCGTATTGGCCGATCGCTCTCAACTGGCAGAGTTCCCTCGCGGAGATCCGCGTTTAACCAATCGAAATGAAATATAGAGGCCGAGATAGGCGTTCCTAGAACAATCTCAGGAAACGGAACAGTGTCACGAGAGAGGCCGCCGCGGCGTTATGTATTATTAGTCGGCAAACACGGCTCTTAAATATCTCTTGTCACTAGGTATTACGTTAATGTTAGGCATTACGTTAACATTGGTTAATAAGAGGCGGGCGCAACAGCCTAAACACACACCGGCGGGATACGCCGTGGGGATACGATACGATCGGTTAACATTAGTTCCGAGCGGTGTTAAGTATTACCTTGGGGAACCGCGGCGGCAGCGCAATTTCGTAACGCGCGGAGATCTTCGCCGGCGATCGGGTATCGGGTCGAAAGTGAATTTCTTCCATCTCCGCCGATGGATCTACATAGGGATCGCGGGTCGGGGTCGTGTTTACCTGGCGTGCAGCGGGAATTACGAGCGAGGAGGAGGGAATAACGAGAAGGGGCCGAATAAATCATAAAGCACGGCTCTTCCGCGCTATGCTAATCACACCTTCTGCATCCTGTGCATCCTCGCCCGCGAAACTTTCCAAGTGGCACGCCACGCGGTCTCCTGCTACGCGGCAAGGGCGACGAAGGTGCGCCGATTCGGTATTTACCGTACATCTACAAATTTCATCGATGATCGACGATAACTCGTAAGCCACGGTTTTTCATTTCTCGCAGGATCTCGTTCGCCTGATAACATACTTTAAACGAATCGTTGAAAAGCAATTTCGGTGGTTTCAAATGGATTTCCAACAGATTTCTCTAACGGGTTTCGAGAAAGTTCTTAAAAGGTTCTATGATGTATATCGAGGAACTTCCTTCTTCCTCTTCCCTCGTCCGTTTCCTCCTTCTCTTTCCTTCCTCCTTTCGACGCGGGACCCTCGGCAACACACGCACACACCGGCCTGACGCAATTGCAGGGAATAAAACACTCCTCCTCGACATTTCCCCGCGTTCACCGGGCGGACAACAGCGCCGGGACCCCGCGATCCGACAGCCGTGCCCGGCCGTGTAACGAGGCCGCGGTGTAAGAAAGAAATATCGCGGCCCGCCGGTTTTGTTCGACCGGGGAAATATGGCGCCAATTAATCGCGGACACGATTTTTCGCTCTATCCGCCGGCCCGGGACGCGATAAACTTGATGGCTCCGAAGATACCGGCCGAGGAGAATGTCCGCGGACCTTCGGGGTCGGAGGATTCTGGAATTAGGGATGCTCCGATGAAGTACATCTTCCCTCTGTTACCGAAAGTCAACGCCTCGCGTAACTTCGCCTCCTTTTTATGCTGTAACTGCGCGAAATCTGCGATCCGATCGCGAGCCTGGACTCCACCCTAAGATCTGCAAATAGATTTAACCAATTATCTGCCGAAGACGATCGTTCCTCACGGATTCTACGCATGAACCAGTTGGTCCCCGCGTTGCTTTTCTGAGAGAACATTCCACGAGGGTCGGCTCATGGCTCTGGATACCGTGAATCGTTCCAGTTTTCACATTTGTTCTCGTTAACAATCTCGGTTGCTCGTTAACGCGTTGCTCATTTTGAGATCGATGGACAACAGAAGCAATTCTTTCTTGCTAATTAGATGATCCTTCGAGAGTTCGATCAGGATTTCATATCTTCGGAATAGAATTATTCTATTATTCTAATACTAACAATGTACTACCATTGCCATCATTCGCACCTACATTCGCGAGCACTGAACAGCTGTAAACCGCATTTACAACGCGCTAATCCGTAAATTTCGCTAGTTCGTTGCCCCTCGCCGCAGTATCACGCGAGATTTCCCCTAAAACGATCCGCGCAATATTCGCCCGAGACGCTTACGCGTCGGACACGGACGGCCGGCAAGATGGTGGCTGATCAACAGGCGAGGACACGCGCCATCGAGCACGCGCCGATAGATCTGACATCTCGACGGGCGACGCCGTACACGTGACCGGAGGCTCGTTACCCGGCATCCTCGTTTCTTTCCTCCTCGTTTCTCTCCTCCTCGTTCCTCCCGCTCGGCGGCCGCTTCCTCCCGCGTTCCCGTCGGAAGACACGCGCCCGACGTCTCCCCCGATTTCCCGGAATCGACGTTCGAGAAGATCGAATCGCCGGCAGGATCGGGGACGACCCACCGCGCGAGACCGTACCCACGGGTGCCCACGGGTGCCCACGGGTGCCCATGGGTTCCCTCGCAGGGATCGGTCGCCGAACCGGCTCCTTCCTCCCCCGGTCGAATCCCGATGGGCTCGAGATGAACGCCGGAGTTAAGCAGCTCCCTCCGCCGCCTCCCGGGCCCCGCCGCTCCGTCGGCTGAATCTGTTAACCCCCGACGATTCTCGGGGAAACAAAGACATCTGGGGAACGATTATTCGCGGACGAGCCTGTTAAGGCCTGTTCGATCAGGAGGGACGATACTCTTCGACAATTTGTATGCTCGGTCCCTCGCGATCATCTCCCGATGGTAGCCGTCGCCGATGGACCTGCGCGTATAAAACGCGCTGACGGAAATTCGTGAGAACAGGGATTCTTCTGTCGGCGCTCGTATCTCCTGCTTTCGATATAGCCATTCTGCTGTGCGTTTACGAAGAAGTTCATTTTCGAGCTAAACTTTCTAGCTGTGAAGTTATACCTCTATCAAGGTTTCACGCGACCTGCGTATCATAAATGTATCACCGTGATTCGAGACTGATTACACGTTAGATTAGACTACAACGTGCGCAACCATAGATGAAGACAGAATTGTGTCGTTCAAGAGGACGGTACACGAAAGCTATTACGGCTAGTAGCTTAATCAGTCGTCATCGAATCACCGATAGAGAGCTTAATTTCAAGAACACCGACTTCCTCTCGGAACAATGACTTCGCTTAAACTCTAGTTCAGTCCGCGTTCAACATCGACCGGAGCGAACTCCCTCGAAGCACGGCGCCGTGGAAACATCGGCGCGCAACCGCGTTCGGGAAAGCTCGCGGCGAAAGGTCGCGTCCCGCGGTTCCTCTCCGGCCGTATCGGCTGCTCTGCTTAACAAGGATCCAATTACGCGGGTTTCGGAGCGCCCGCGGCGAAGACGCGGTTCTTCGAGCGGCGCGGGATCTTCCCCCGGGCGCGCGGCGGAGGGGTTCGTCTTCGGCCGAATAATCCGCCGGCTTCCGAGTGGCATCTTAATATGGAAGTTGTCGGATTCCCGGCTCGATGCCGCGATAGCGTTCCTTAATCAGCCGGCAGCAGCTCCGGCCGGGCTGGAATTGACGGTCGCGCGTCCCCGCAGAGGAGGACCGTGTCGGCGGAAGGGAGGAAACAAGTATTTGGGCCGGGAGCCGCGGATTTTAAGGGGAGTCGCATACCAGCCGGCCCGAGGAGACAGGGTCCCACGGGAGTCGAAGGGTGGAAAGGGCGAACGAGGCCGGACCACGAGAGACGGCCACTAAATATTGTGTTCGCGCAGAGAATACAGCTCTCGGGACACGTGTAAGCGGGGCCGCGGGATTCCGTATGAGCAGATCGGCCCGCCGATTATACGCTAATTCAACGCAAATTCCTTCCCGGAGATATCTGTATCGCTCGCATACATCAGAGCCCGCGGTAGCTGCCGTTGTGCTGCTGCTGCTGCTGCTGCTGCTGCTGCTGCTGCTGCTGGTGCTGGTGGTGCTGGTGGTGCTGGTGCTGATGCTGGTGCTGGTGCTGGTGCTCCCTCGGTCGCTGCTGCCGGCCGGCTCCCGGTTGCTGGCCGCCTCTTCGGCCTGTGCCGCCTCGCCGAGCCTCGAAGCGTCCGCAGTCCTCTCCGACTGGCTTAATCAGTACCCACGAGGAGACAACTATATACCCACGGCTACATAGTTTCGCGCGCATATGGCGTCCACGCATCGACCTCGGGCCAGATATACCTACGCCCGGGACACACCCGTGAAATCCTCCTCTTTTTGCCGGGCTTTCGGCCAGACGCGGACAAAGACGACCGGCCGCGCGAAACCGCGGCGACGCGCTAATTAATGCTCGCGGAGATTCTATAATGATATCGGGCAACCGATGACGTGCGCGTGGTTTCTCCTCCGGGCGATTCGGAGGTTGGATAAGGGTTGCTATGTCGGATGATCGAATTGTCTTCATACTCGACTCCCGGATGATTCGATAGAAAGTCGACGTTCCTGTTCGGTCGTTACAACTTCCTTATTCTAAATAGACCCATCATCCAACAGCCTAAACGGGTCGGGTTCTCGGCTAGAATCCAGGAGCTACACCCACCGCGAGGACACGATAAATCCTCGTTGCGCGTCGAAACGCCGACAATAGTCCGATGCACCGTTACGCTTCCAAAGAATAGCCGTTCCGCGGCGAGGAATGTCCCGCGTTCTAGGATTAATCGCGATCCGCCGAACAGACCCATAAAGAGGGGGAATCGTCGATAGGGCACGACCCCGTGCAGCGCAGCACGCGGAACAAAGGCTCGCACAAATCACTCGATAGGCCCGGACGTTAAAGGTTCTCACGCATGACGGCGGCGAAGGCTTGGCCGGGGATGCTGCTGCTGGCGGTAGCCGGGGCTACACAGCAGCACCGGAGAATCCCGCTAAAGAGTGCGAAGACGGAGGCTACCGTATACCCACGGTGCCCGGTGCGCGGGGCTCGGCGAAGGTCCAGGGCACAGGACCGAAGATATATCACGTTGTCGGCCGACATACCATTCTTTTGCGGCACCGCGGCGGCCGACACAGCGCGCGAGCAGCGTTCACAAATTAAGGAGCGCCAAAGTCCACGGGACGGCGTAGGTATGGCGCTATCGCGCTTCATAAAACTTCGTTAGCAACGGTGCAAGTAGACGGGGCCGGCGCGGCTGCGTCGAGAGAGAGAGAGAGTGAGCCAGGGCCAGCGCTATAAGCGCTGATGGCCTCGCGGGGCCACCGTAAAAATTCATTTTGTACCCGCTCGTGTAATTCTCCCCGGATTCTTGCATCTTCCCGCGCTGGACCGTATTAGGCGGGCCGTGTTCAGCGCGCCAACCAACCCCCTTCCATCCCCTATTCTCTTCCTCTGGCAGCGCGAGCCGGCCGTTGGATCATTCCGTTAGACACCCGGCGACAGACTAGCAGATCCTAATCTTGATTAGTGGACCGCGTTCCTTTATTCGAGGTAAACGAGATTCATTGCTGCCTTTTCCGCGAACCCGTGTCTTTCGCGCGCTGCCGCTCCTCCTGCTGCCGTTGCTTGTCGCGATGATGCCACGCCGGCGACACGTGTTGTCGCCTGGTTTGACGAGTTTGCTGGAGGCTCGCGGTGTCTTGCGCTCGGCGCTCGCAGATGGGAGCGGATGGAGCGTCTCTTATCGGTTAATCATACTTTGGAGCGTGGCGGCTCGAGCTTGAAGGTGGCAACTTGGATGTTCGAGGATAATTTCAGCATCGGAAGTAGAAAATTTCTTTGTGAAAGCTGGAAGCGTGGATTTATTAAGGTTTCCGTTGGTTTATACTTTAGTTTAGGTATTACCGAATCAGGTTCTTTAATCGTTTCTCAAAGAAGTGTCTGTAGATTTGTAGTAATTGTAGAAGGAATTAGGAATTGGTCATTCCGATCCACCTGGCAGTTGTGTTAATACAGATGAAAACTGGGGATGGAGTGATCGAGTATGGATCCGATAGGTTTCCAAAGGTGTTCGCACGTGTACAGAGGTGTATCGACAATTTTATTAGTATTCTCACGTGTACAATGGGCTTTTGGGTACCGTCCGACCAGTTACGAGCAGCACGAGTCACCGGAACACTGTGTCCGCAGTCGATTCAACTGGCTCGCGTTGGAAAGCAACAAATCAGCCCACAGATTCCCATCAAATATTTCTACAAATATTTCGCTCGTGTACTCAATTTGTCGAGACGGGAACATTTGATTTTCCTCTCGTTCCCGATAGCCGTCTGACCGCAATCGCGACGAATCTACTGATTCTTTGACACGATAGCGTCACGCGTGTCCTGCGCTTTATCTTCAATCGTCTATAGTTTAAAACACGGTATCGTTGATGTATCAACGTACACCGTGACTAATTTATACGAATTACACCTCCGCTCGTTTCACTCTTCGACCATATTCCGCCGAGCAGACCGTGGACACAAGGATCCCACGCGTCGTCTTGTAAATTCGCTCGAGAAGACGAGATTTCACGCGACGTCGGCCGACGCAGCAGCGGGAAACGACTCGAGACTCGCAGAAGTGGTTCGCGAGGATCTCCTCGTGGCTGGTGTTTCGAACGGTAAACGTATTCCCTCAAAGACAAAGCGGTTCACGCGCATCAGCGTCAATATTTGTCGTCCAGGAGCCGATCCCACGAGTTTCGATCCTTTGGCAAGTGCATCCTGGCGCAGCAGCGGCATTGGCGCCACGTGCCTCTAATATCAACCAGGAGGTCGTATATCCTCCCTGCGCGTCGCTCGTTAATTTGCCGTAGAGCCAGTACGTATAGGGCCAGTGGGCGCACAAGGTGCACCCCACACGTGGCCACACGTACACTCCCGTTCATAAGTCACCGGACACTTGCTTTCCTCGGCGTAGAATAAATTATTCGCTAATGATCAAACGGTGCAGCGAATAGCCTGCCTCCTCGTTATTACGTATAGATCCTATCTGCGTATTCCGTGATCAACTGGCAACGAATAACCGGTTGTTCGAACTTTAACGCCGCCACTTAAGAAATAACGGGCTGATCGGATTACACGTATCCGAAGCTTATCGAGTAAATACTCGAATTGCCTCGGAAGAACTTCGACTCGCCTTTAACTAGATCAAATTCTCCGACACAAACTACTATTGTCTCTAGCAATTATCGCGAATGACCCAAGACAATTCTCCAAAGATCAAGCTTCACTGTCAATTGTTCCCAGTCACGGGAACTCTACCGAATTCCAGGCTCTGAAAATCCAATATCCCGAATCCCATCGTAGCACGAAGCCGACCGGCGTCGAAGACTTTCGGCTTCACAGAACTCCAGGTATCCTCGGAGGTAGCCGAAAGTGTCCGGTGACTTATGAACGGCAGTGTACTACACACGGTCTGGTTGGGCATCCAGTCCACGGTGGCCACGTACCAGCCGCACGGCAGGGCCGCCGCCGGTAAATAGGCATACACGAAAGAGCGCGCGCGTGGTTCTCGTCATTAGGTACGTAGCCTCGTTAGGATGAGTTTTTCCGCCGCTAATGAGGTGGCCTGCAAGTTGTCTCTGTGCGCGGCGTGCAGACGGTCCGGCGCGGCGCAGCGCGGCGGATCACCTGGTCGCCGCGTCCCGGCTTGCCCTATGACGTCCGCGCGAATCTGGAGACCCGGACACTATTTTTAATCTACCCTCGCGGGACGCGGACTTGGCGGAATTAAAATGCATGTCCGCGGGAGCACCGCGGTCGCTTGCTTATGTCTCCGGACGCGGAACGTATATTTCTCTCTTAGCGGCCGAGCAGCCACCCTACGCTCGCTCGGACCTCGCGGAATAATCTGCGTCCTTCTTTCCGGCTGTTACGCGCCGCTGGAGATTTCTCTCTTTTCGCGCGGATTGCTCGGCGACATTTTGGGACCGCGAGTTTAGAGATCCTTCGGGGAGCAGCCTGGAAGTGCTCCGGTTTTCGCGGGGATTTTGTTGTAGAGTTACGCGATGGAAGCTTGCGGAAGCTTGCACTTGGCTGAACTGTGGATTTCCTGCGTCTTCGATGCGCCTCTCTGTAGTTAAGGCTGATAGATATAGTTAACAAACAGATTCTTTAATGTGAGACGAATTAGGCTTTGGACTTCAAATGTTTCAAGAGACACTGGAAGTTTCTAGTGAGAAGACATTTTCTGATTCGAGACATCGCACGAGGAAAACTATGTTATTCGATGAAAATAGAGATCGTGGAATTTGAATATTATATGTTTAGAACATCTAACTGCTCTCGAAGTTCTGAGTTTAGGATTTGCGGATCCTAAAGTCTGGCGAAGTATGTTCTCAAAGTGTATCGGTGAAGCTTGTAGATCGGAGTACTGGGATGTTTAATCGATTATATTTATACTTCTGCTTAATTCTTTATACCATTTCCACGATTACCAAGTGAATCTTGCTACGCATACGTCTGCCAGTCAAAGAACCGCGACAATTGCTGTCTATAATTGTGTTTCCCCTTTTGGAACGTGCATCAACGGATGCATCTTACGAGAGGAGATAAGAGACTCCACTTTGGCAGGCACGATGATTCGACGAGAATGTCGTAGAGCGTCAATGACCCTTTGACGGACTCTCTGTTAAATAGAAAAGAGTCCATTACACGTGAAACAAGGCTCGTCGCGTGTCGTCGTTAACAGCGCACGCGTAAAGTATCAGAGAAAGTGATATTAAGCGCGACCAGACTGGCAGCGTACGCGTGTCGCGTATTTTTCCCGAAAAGCCGACCGGTACCGCCATTAAATTTACGAGCCGTCACGGTTACTTGCGGAGAATAATAACGGATATGCTCGAAATAATCCGTCCGCGGCATTAGCCGGTATATGGAAATAGCCGAGCATTTGAAGAGCTCGATGTCAAAACTGGCCCGGCACGGATATAACTCAACGTTTAAACGGGCTCGCCGAGGCAGCGTGCGTTTTGGATTTTAAAAAGCCCGCTGTTCACATTTTACTCGCGTCGCTCGCGCGCCGCTTTGTTCCCGCGCGGCGTTGAATTAAACCGGCAAATCGAGGAAAATTAAAAACATATCTATTTCTCTTTTTCCGCTGTCCACGGTTTCCGTAAACTTCCCGTATAAATCCTTTTTCCCCGGTGTTCTTGTGATTTGTGGCCGTACCTTTCACCGGCTCGATCCACCGGCTCGATTTATCGCCGCGTCTCATCGATTTCTCTTTCGTACAGTTGCTGACAATGAGCATTTTTTGTATGCGCCGTGTCCGTGTCAAATGTTTCTGTTTCAATCGAGTTCCGAAGCTTCGAGCTTCTGAACTTTGAATCTCGCTTCGACGGGGGCAGTTAATGAGTTACTGAACATTCGTTTGTGGAATTATGAATCTATGGAGCTGTGGAACTGTAGAACTGTAGAACTGTAGAACCGTAGAACTATAAAACTAGGACTATAGAACCATAGAACTATAGAACTGTAGAACTGTAGAACTGTAGAACTACAGAACCAAAGAACTATAAAACTAGGACTATAGAACTGTAGAACTGTAGAACTGTAGAACTGTAGAACTTTAGAACTACAGAACCAAAGAACTATAAAACTAGGACTATAGAACCATAAAACTATAGAACTATGGAACTATAGAACTATAGAACTATAGAAATATAGAATTATAGAACCATAGAACTATAGAATTATAGAAACATAGAACCACAAAACTATAAACTTTAGAGACGAATATCCAGTCGCAATCAGACGATTTAATTACTGAATCAACAAACCCCCCCAAACCTCATCCTCCTGAACAATCTTCACGATCTGCGTGTCCTGCGATCGATCCTCATCCCGCGCGACCTTCTCCAAAGCGAACATCACCGTCGATCTGTGAACCCGAGCCAAGAATCCGGCTAGTCCGCGGCAGTTACGGTGTAGATTTTTTCCCGGACAACTCCGCGTGATCCTCCGAGTAATTCGAGCCACGGCGACGATCCTCGCCGGAGTTGGCCTTTCTGGCGCGTTCCGGCGTCCCCACCGCTTCAGCGGAGCCGGTGATCGACTGCTCTCAAAGTGCTCCTCCTCTCGAGTGCTGTCCGACGTCGCCATTCATCCAGCCCGTTCCGGTTGACGTAGCCGGGTGCCGTTGCTTAATTCGCGAATATTTCACCCGGGCCCGGCTCTCTGAAAATACGCTACAGCTGCCCGCGTCGTGTCTACAACCGGGCCACCGTCGCGATTTTTCCGAAATATATTTCCGACCGAGCCGCGCGCGGACCGTAAATTTCCGTCGTTGCGTATTTTTGCGCGGCTTCTTTCGTCTTCTTCCTTTCTCGACGCTCCTCTCGCTTTCTTCGTGTTCTCGTTCTCGATCCCTCGGACGCGTCTTCCTCCTTCTGATTTCGCGAACGGATCATCCGTGGATGATTCAACGATCTCTGCCGATAAATCTTTTTAACCAGTTAACCCCTTGACCTACGATTTCTTTCTCAACAATGAGCGACACGCCTAGTTTGTCATTAAAAATTGATTGGAAAAAGACAAAAATCCTAGGCATATTACGAGTACACGCTCCATTTTCCGTTGGTTTTTCCAACTAAATTCCACAGTTAACTGTTTAACGATGAATTCGGAGACTTATCGGCTTGTTTCTTTGCGTTTGTTGCAGACGGCTTTACACTGGGCGGCGAAGCACGGCGACGAGAACATCGTGAAGCTGATCGCGGGCACTTACAAGGACTACATCAAGAGCGTCAACGAGACTACGGTGAGTGGCTTGGAATTTCATTTTCAGTTAGGATTTTTATCGTGTGATATTCAATGCTTCGTTCTTTGGATTCTTTCGCACCGCATGGTGTCGCCTCCATAAGAACGAATAAGTTTACCAACCGCTTAATAGCCTACTCTAACTTCCTGTTTTCTGTTTCCGATGCCGCTGCGATGTTGCCGTCGACAGAACGGGGTAAGTTTAACTTTATCAACCGAATTTCTATCACAAATTACTCAGTCTCCAAAACTCTGCGATAACTAAGTACGCCCAAAGATACTCGGTAAGTACGTACAGAAAAATCTCGTAAAGAAACTTGTCTCCGACGAAAACCTCGTGCTCAACCACAACATCGAGTCTCCAGAAGAACAGCTACGGTCGAACGAAACGCGATTACCGCCTCGGAATCACTCGAAACGAGAAGGAAAGTAGAATCGTCTCGCGGATCGGTTGTAGTCAGACAGCTGCGCACAAACTGCAACTTACCGCCCAAAACGGTCAGTCTCCCTACCGCGTTAATCACGATAAAACCGCGCAGCAAATGAGCTTCCACTTAAAACGAAATCCCCAAAAACGAGTCCCCAAAACTCGATGCGCGCGGACCCTCTAACAAACGCACAGCTTAACAAGATCAAGATTAAGTAACGACTTCAATCGATCAGCCGGGTAAACTCGGGAAAGACGATCCGACGATTCGGAAGCGAGATGGCAGATATTGGACCGGTGAAAATGATTATAATTATACCGTGTTTGTTCCATAATGCTCGCGTTTACATGCATAATCGAGAGATACGTCGTTGATCCTCGCGAAAAAAAAGAACGAGGGGGCACAGAGGAAGAGAGCAGAATTACGCAAGAGCGGAGACTGTTCGAAAATAAATTGCGACCGAGTATCGCGACGGTATCGAGGGTAATCTGTAAGGACTCGCAGGACCCTGCGAGCCGCGCGCGTCTCCCGCACGGCGAGCGGGGACGCCGTGTTCCGTCCTCGTGGCGCGGGAAAGAGGAAAAGAGAAGGAAAGGTAGGCGCAGCGCGCCGAGAAGCCTCCCCAGATAGGATCGGATGTGTGTGGTCCACCGCTTTGCTCTTTATAAGACTTATATAAGCCGGAGTGCTGCCCTTCGCGGGGGGAGCAGAAAGAGGACGGCGACAGGGGGCACGGGGGGGAGGAGGGGGGCCTTGCTCGTTAGCGGCTCGCGACAAACACCGCTGAACTACCCGCGGACTCTGCTAGATGGATGTCCTGCCGCTGAAAAAGGAGGAAAGCTCGCTGGATCTTCGAAACTCCGATGAGATACCGATTGTATAATAGCCTCGCTCTCGTCTAGCCGACGCTGGGTCGTCGCTGACCCGTTCCGCGCATTCACTCGGGCCTGAGACCTTCGATTAGCTGACAATGTCGTGGGATTCGGTGAATCGACGCTAAAACTACCGGACAGATCGAATTGAGACTTTAGGATGTTTATTCTGTAAATGTTTATATTCAGAGGTGTTTTTGTTTGGGAGGTTTCGAATTAAGTTTGTGTTGCGTGGATGCAAAACTGGGAGATTTTTTGGACTTCAGGAAATGTATCGTTTTAGTTTTTAACGACTGGGTCAGTGTAGGAAAGTGGTTTTTGACGGTTGGGAACTTGTTTGAGTTGTACGTAATGATGGATAAGTGGTTCTTAATGGGTTTTGGTTAGGTTGTACAGAGAATTGTATAGAATTTTGAGTTAAACGAGGAAGTTTTATAGTTTATAGTTGAGCAACGTGTAATTGAAATTAGTTTGAACGGAGATCGAGGTAGTAAGAAGCAAAAGACGTACGAGCAACCGTTTCCCGACGCAAACTCGCGATCTTTATTCCGAGAAGACGCGGTTCGCCGCTCGGAACTGCAGGGAGCCGCGATAATTTTCATTTTTATCGCGACCCGTTTAAAGTTTCATTGAATCGCACAAGATTCCCCGGTAGCCTCGTGCATCGGAGATCGCAATTAAGGAGATTAGGGGTTTTAATGGCCGTAGATCGGATCTAATCGCGATCATATTCGCCGGCCGGGGAGTCTTATAAATCCTCGAAGCACATTCGTGCGTCCGCCACGTTCTGCGGCCCGGCAATATCGTTTGTCTCCGCGTTGTAACCCGAACCGACCTGTCGTCGCCGTGACACCTTTTCCATCTTCCCAAATCCCAAACTCTTTTCACTGCGGCCTACAAACTCCTCTCGTCACCGAATTCACTTTAGACATTTCTCTTTTCGTAATCATCAAAAACATTCAGCTGCTTCTTCGAACAAACTCTCAAACAGATCGATAGGAACATATCAATTAACGCGCGATTCAATCAAGATCACAGCAATCACACTTTCAAGTTCAAAATCAAAAACCAATCAACTTGGCTGGTTGGTTCCGCGAAACGAAGGATCCACGAGAGGGAAACGAAGGAAAGAAATGAGATCGATTGGAATCCGATGGAATCAGAAGCGCGATTCCTCCGGGTAAAATACGGCGAGCCGGTCGCGATAAATAGACCGGGAAACAATGACGCGCGTGCACGCGGTAGGAGGGTAATCCTAAGTTAACCGGGGCGCACGGGAATCACCGGCATAGGTTAAATTCTTTTAAAACACGGCTCCCGTTCCCCCAGGACACTCGCCAGACTCTCTGTTTTCGGGGATTAGTGCTCGATTTAATAAATACGCGTGTATCCGTGTAGGTACCAACAACGCCGGCCCGGGGGCTAATCCACTCCGGGAACGGATCCATCCTCTGTCCGCCTCGGCGTTTTTTTCCTTGCTGCGGCTTTGCCCGGCCAGACGGCGGAATCGCGGCACGGCGTAATCTGTCACAGCCACCGCTCCCGGCCATAGTTTTCTACGGCTTATCCGTCGCCGCCGCCGCCGCCTCCTCCGTCCCCGTTCCACCGGCGAGCGAACCCCTCGCCTTATAATATCGAGTGGAACTCGCGATGACGCTTCGAAACTGAATTTCACTGGTATGCCATGAAAATGTGATTGGCTACTCACGACCGAACGAGTAGAAACAGCGTGTATACGTGGATCGACTCGGAATTGTGCATACAGCGTTACATACGCGACAATGCGACGATATTTGATTGATTAACCCTTGGCGCCATGTCGAGTGACATCAGTTTTAGTCACAGGTGACTCTTCGTCGAGATATTTTTGAACTATTTTTCAAAATGCATTTCGAAATATTGTAATAATAGTTATCGAGGAAGAATGCAAAAGGAAACTCGAGCGCAAAGGGTTAGTAGGTTGAATGCCATGGAGATCAGAGGAACCAACCGAATTGAATTAGAAAATTTCAGGTTTAGTTTTATCGATAGATTGAATGCATCTTTGCGAGCATTTGTCTCGTTAAACGACGATGCACGACAAGTATTGTGCTATTCCCAGTCAATCGTTAATGATAATAGACATTTAAGACGCGTAATTTCGAAAGAAATCGCAAGCGAACGGGTTATTGTCCGGGCCAAATGAGAAAGAGGGAAAAAGCGACCGATCCGAATCCTCCCGCGCGTATCTTCCTCGATTTTACACCGTGTAATATCCGCCCGTTCCGTGTAACCGTTCCGAATCGAAAGGAATCCTTTGCCCCTATATTTTTTCTCCTCTCAATTACACGCGGCATCCGGCACGCTCGCTTCTTTTCGCGCCGCGGCCGGGGCTTCTTGTCCTACAAACTGCTTTTAAGTTTCTCTTTGTTGCGGATCGTGTCGTTCCGAATAATTTTTCAGTGGCGGGCTTCTTCTATTTTCACGTCGACAAAAACCACCGCTATATTTCTCTTTGGCCCCAACCATCTTCCCTTTCACTTTGTTTCGCAGAAAATTCGTTTTTCATCGACCAGTGATCATACATTGTCCGACACTGTGTCATCGAAAGTAACAAGTTGCCAAGAAATATCAATCTTCCTCCTCTCCTTTGCACAATTCGGACGCAGACTGTCAAAAGAAACCGATACATCTAACCGATCGAACCTTCTGCGCCATTCTCTTAACCCTTTGAACTCTGTAGGCTTCAATATTCCACCTGTTATATTAAATATTTTAATCAATCTTAAAGAAACTACCTTAAAATTATTCGATTTTCCACACATCCGAATTTTCTACTAAGAAGAAAAATAAAAGATCGAAGAAATGTTATAGCATTTCGAATTTTCTAAAAGAATTTCTAAAAGAATCTATTCTACCCGAAACACTGAATTTAATTAAATGAAACCAAACTAAAATAACCACACATATATATACAATTAACCAGTTAACTGTGTTTGACGAGTATACACGTCACCTTAAAACTCTCAATGGTGCTAACTTTCTCAACGATGGATTATGTATTTTTCCAGAAAAACATGTAATTCTCCTTCGTTTCGCTTTAGTTTTTCGTTATATATTTCAAGTGCATTTGGCCTGCATTTAACGAGCATACACTTATTTATAACTAAATTCCACACTTAACTGGTTGAAGCGCCTTTAGACGCCAAGGGCAGCCGAGAGGTGAAAAACACATTCGTCAAAAGCAAGAATTTTGAGGAAGCGAGCTATGCAAAGAAGTGACGCGATAAATCGCATCGCGATCGTGCTCGCCGGCCGAGCCGCGTTCCGGCGCAGGCTCGCCTCGTTTGCCGGCCGATAGACACATCACGTGAAATTCGTCGCGGTGTTTCTTCTCGCGGAACGGTTCTTGCGGTGGGTTTCGGCGTTAGATCGGCCGCAGGAGGGGAAGAGGAGAAGCGGCGGAAGAAGAGGAGGAGAGGAGAACCGGCCGCCCCGCGACGGTATAACGTCGCAGACGGTGGATCGGAGTCACGAGCGTAATCTGTCACCGGTACCGCTTCCACCGTAGTTTTCTACGGCTTATCGCGGCATCGGCTCGCATTTAATCCCCGCAAAAAACGGTGCCCGTTCCCCACGGGGACCGTAAGCCGCCCGTGTGGCGCCTGCATCCTTGCCCGGCGTACGACAGCCCAACGACAATGGCGATCCCACCGGTGGACCCCCGAGACACCGGCGGAATCTGTTCCCCGTGCAACGGGTGACCCGTTTCGAACGTATCTTCCGTGAAACTGGACCTCCCGACGATCCGCGCGACGAAAACCTGTTGGAAATTCTTAACCCCTTGGCTTACAATATCGCATCAGGCTCGCGGAGAAGATTTCAAATAGAATTTCAAGATGAATATTATTTTCTTTAGTGCTATTTTATATTATTCTTATGTTTCGAACGTGTCTTCCGTGAAACTGGACCTCTCGACGATCTACGCTACGAAAACCTGTTGGAAATTCTTAACTCCTTGGCTTATGATATCAGACTCGTGGAGAAGATTTCAAATAGAATTTCAAGATAAATATTATTTTCTTTAGTGCTATTTTATATTATTCTTATGTTAGAGATACTAGGAGTAACGAGTAGATTGGATTGTTTTTTCTTTAGAACCTCCGATATTGTATCTGTTTCAATGGATTTAGAATTTAGCCTGTCTAGTTTCCTATAGAAGCTTCTTTCGATATTATGAAATCGTGCGGCATTCAACGTGTTAACACCATACCTACCGAGCAGTTGAATTGACTTTCTGAAATACTTCTATAGCAACTTCAAGGATGGATCTATCGAGACTTTAATCGATTTACAATATTGTTAAGTCAATTTCTTGAATAATTTCTCAGAGAAACATCAGTTGTCTTTTTAATAATTGCAAAAAGAAATCAGGAATGGGTCATTTTGACCCGTCTGGTAGGTTTAGCGTTGAATCCACACGGGTTCCTCGAGAGATCGCGACACCGGAGAGACACGCCGAAATCGAAAGACAGAGGAGAAAGAGGTGGAAGGCGAGAGATCCACATTATGGAAAAACCAATATCCGTGAGGGGGTGTCGAAATACAAAACGTCGAGGAATCTCTCTCTCTCCGGATCCGGGTCGGCCCGTTATGATTTAGCGGCTCGTAAACGCGGCCCCGATGTAGGAAAATATTAAAATTGAAAATCCTCAACGGTGATATACGCGTGCGTGATATTGGTGGCCGGCAGATGTCCCGTTTCCCGAACGCCCCGAGGAAGGGAGAAGGAGCGAGCTCTCCGGAGAGAAGGTGAAACCGAGTGATCCCGGGAAAAGTGTGAAAAGGGGCGGCAAAAAGGGAACGGGGTGGGCGGAAGGGGGGAAGGGCGCGCAGTTAGGGGATGGCGAGGCGATATTGTCTCGAGGCGCGGCGGTGACTCCGCGTGTCGGGACATTGCTACTTTAAAATATATTGTCGAAAGTATAAAGAGAAAGGGGGTGGGACCGCGCACCGCGTAACGTTCCGTCGACGACGAGGAGACGACGTAGGCCAGCGGTTCTTCGCCTATGCGACGCCACCCGAAATTCTGTCTTTCTTTCGAACTAGGTTTACGGATATTTATTGTACCATTGTTCCTGGAAAGATTGATGTTCGCTCGTTTCGATCTTGGAAGTTAGGAGTTTCAAAGTAGACAGTTCAGATATATATGTAATTGCGTCAGTGAAAATCGACGTGGACAGTTGCCAAATAATATTTATAGCAATATGAGTCAAATTGACTGTCATCTGGTCACCGATGACCAGAGCTTCCGAATTACTTGGAAACAATAATAATTTGTAAGACAACTGGTTGATGTTTAACGCGAGTAACTTGGTCATAGTGTAACCTATAGTGTATCACATAGTTAGTGATTATTCTCTTTTATTTTTACAAAGGAATAATAAAACGCTGAAGTTTCTTAGCAGTCGAAGTGTCAAAATGTAGACACAGGATGAGTATCCAATTCTTTTCTAATAAACTATTAACGATGGACTTCCAAACATCACATTTAAAAAACTACGTCTGCGATTTCGTTGAATCTTCATTATGTCGCCAGTCCTAATTGTCTATTTGGGTCGCGGGCGACAAAGCTTAAGAACCACTGACGTAGACGACGAAATAGCGGTGGTCGAGCGAGCGAGCGAGCGAGCATGCGTGAAGGCGGAAAGGGTGTCGCGCCACTTGTCGCGAGGACACACGTGTCGCACGCTATTGGAGCCGGGAAAGGGTGGCCCTGCACCCCATACGTGCCGTTTCCTATTCCCCGTGTGTGGCCCTCTGTACCGCCGGCTGACTTTCGCCCACCTATACGTGGGGACTTTAAAGTGAAATAAATTAGAGCCGATGCTCCCCCTGTCCCTCTTCGTTCCTCTCGCGCGTCGGCGCTCGTCGGACGACTCCAACCCCTTTCGAGGGTCGCGCGACGCTCGGCGATAACGACGTCGCGTCCGGCTACGATCGTGGCTTCGACGCATTTGTCACCGCGTTTATTGAGCCTCGCGATATTGCTGCGGATTCTATGGCGCGGACGGTCTGCTAGACGCTCGATCTATACACCGGTCGAATAGACTTCCGTCGAATTTCTCTGCTGGAAGCGTTTATCGGGATGGATCGACCAGTGTTTCAGTTCGAGTATCGTTGAATTAACCCTTAGCACTTCACATAGTTTTGTGATATGTCAGCAACTCCTACCAATTTTGATAGCAGTGCTACTGAAAATTAACAATGTTATAATATTTCTTAGACCTCTAATTCCCTTCTCAGTACAAACTTTGTACATTTGGAAGATCTAGTAACCTTAAGGTAGTTTTCTTAAAATTCATTAAAAAATTTCATATTAGAACTGGTGCAATATTGGAGCCTACAGAGTTCAAAGGGTTGATGCTTAACTGTAGACCAGTCGAATAGCCTTCCGTCGAATTGGAAATGTTTATTAGGATGTAGATCGACTAGCGTTCAGTTCGAGTATCGCTGAACGAACTCTTTCACTCATCCGTGACAAAATCATATTTACTTTTTCACCACTTCCGCAGGAAATTGATAATTTGCAGTACTTATTAAAATCTCGTTACGTCGAGTATAATTCGCGGTTCCTCGATCGCGCCGTAATTATTTCGCGAGTGAAACTCGTAAACAGACTTATTATCGAATGACACTTAAACGATCTCACCGATGCTCCAGATTCGAAGAAAATCCGTGTCCCGCCGATCGGCGGGTCGACTTTCCAAAAACCGGCGCGCGCTTCCTTTTTCCTCGTTTTTCCCCGGGCGACAACTTTCGACGAGCACTTCCGGCGTCCGTGAAACCTCGCCGGCCGGTTCTTAAATTTCCGAGTGGGCGGTCGGGCGGCGGCGCGGATCGCGATCGTCACGAAATCCCGAATTTCTCTCCGAGGCGATCGGGTTTTGCGCGCGGTCATCCGCGTTTTCACCTCCGCCGTATAATGATCGGTGCACGCACACGATTACGCGCAATTTGTCGCACTTATCGGGCCCGGGCATCGCGACTCCGCTTTCGTGAGTACCGGTTCACCCGGCCGACGCGACGCGTCGCGAGTTTCCACTTTGCATACGGCTACACACCGGAGCCCGGCCCGGCAATTTCGTCCCCGGCCTCGACCACAGGGATCGATCTCCTTTCGATCGGAGATTAAGTCCTCGAACTTGTCCCGATTCAGCGTTTCGCGTTGATTGCTCGGATCCGAGGATAAAACGAGCACTCGGAACTCACCATTAGCGCCGTTTACACCGATCTCCCCTCGAGATTCTAACGTGACCAAACTGTCCCTCGCGGTTTTTTATCCGCGCGCGGCGCGCCTAGTGGAACGGGGAAACGACGCGAAATGATAGGAGCGTTCATTAACTCGCGCGACGCCGCGGCGGAGCGTTCATTAACATTGTATCGCCGATCGGCTGCCGTTTATGTTCATCGACGATAATGCACGATTATAATTCAATCGACGGACTGATGACTTCTTCGGTATCGCGAACGGTGAACTTTACAACGTTACCACGACGCTTTGCGATGTCCATTAATATAGACATCCGTCGACATCAGCAGCTGAGATAACGGTAGATATTCGATCGCAGAAATCGGTTGGCGTAGCTTCTCCTTCGGAAATAACTGCGTGTAAGAGAATGGACAGTTTACGAATCGTCGGGTGCTGGTTGCAAGGTGCTTTCTGGTGAAATGTCAGCTACCATTTTGCTAGTACGAGGCTGGACAAAGTTTCCGAGTTTCCGAACTGGGTAAGACGGTTCGCTTATCCTTCCAACGGGGCACGCGATCATTCCTGGGGAAAAAATAACGAACGGCAAGCGAACAGCCACAGTTGGCCACTAAACGTCGCAACGAATCGTCCATTAATTACAGGAACAAGCGTAGGACAAGCCGAAACGCGACAAGTCGCCGGCGTATCCGCCGTAAAGAAGGATTAAACCACTCGTCCCAGGCCTCCTCCGACAATGTAATCCCTCATCGCGCTCTAATAACACGTTCTTCGTTCGTATGTAACGCCGGCACCCGGCATAAAGCGCGCGACACGCAATTACGATGGAAACGACACGAGCCGTGTTAACCTTTATATTCAATGATGCCCGGGGAACGCGGGTTCGGGCTGTTCACCGCGGTTTTCAACTTTAGTCCGGTTTCGATCAACCCTTTGCACTCGAAAGGAGACTCCCAGTCGACAGATGATTTGAAATATTGAAAGGAAATATTTAAATTATGAAAATAAACGATTTCAATGCTTATTCTGTGTCCACGTTCGTTCCGAAGCTTAAGGATTGCTAATACAAAACTAATATCGAACTTTGGTAGCAAGTCTGATATCGTGTGTCAAAGGGTTAAACGGAACATCACAGTGGCCGATGGATAGAAGAAAAATCGTGTCACCGCGAACGAAACGGCCGAGTATCGTTATCTCGCAATTAGTATCGGCGGAAGTCGGCAGGTGAGAGA
Organism: Nomia melanderi; assembly: GCF_051020985.1. Classification (NCBI taxonomy): domain Eukaryota; kingdom Metazoa; phylum Arthropoda; class Insecta; order Hymenoptera; family Halictidae; genus Nomia; species Nomia melanderi. Next base: position 17,755,886 of record NC_135005.1, read on the forward strand.
GAGGCGTTCGGTTTTCCTGCGTCGCGCCGGCGAACATCTGCCGATCCTCGTGCTTTTACCGGCGATACCGCGAGTATCCGATCCGCTGCTCGATCCGGTGCCCAATAACGCGTATAGTAATTAAAAATTCAGCAGCGCAGCGTTAAGATCCGAATCTCTCTGAATAATTCCCCGATCGGAAGCGAAACGGGCGCGACGCTCGCGTTATCCTGCGGAAGACGTCAGCGCTCCGTGAACACGACGCTATGAGATATGGCGGGGCATTAACGGTCGCGTGGCCGGTAATTTTCGCACATTTAGAAAATGGGATCGCGCGCGCGATAAATTAAATTTATAAATTGCCGCCCGTTAAGTTCCTTGTTGTTTTAATCCGCGGCGGACGGACGGAATGCGACGGGAAACACGGTCGGCCGCAATCTCCGGTGAATATTTCCGTGTTTTCTACAGTTTCATTGTTTCCCATTAATATCGATGGCTATCGGTGTATCGGTCGGCACTGAAATATCAATCGGTAAGGAAAGAAACATCGATTCCGCGTAGTTTCTCTTAAATCCCAATTCAACCTTTCTACGGATATCTCCGTATGGAAGCTTCAACGCGACTGCGTGAAACGGTGTACGACGCTTGTTACCGTGACATTAGAAATGTTAGATGCTGTTTACTCGGAACAAACGTGGAATGGAACAAATGACGAGAGGAGTCGGGATTCGTTAACGCGGAAACACAGATGGGTTGAAATCACCCTTTTCTGATTTCTTCCTTTGCGATTGTTAAGAAGATAATGGATGTTTCTCCGGGAAAGTCTCAATAGATATTCTTCGAGTTTCTATAGAGAACTTTCTAAAAGTCTCTTTAACCGTTCTCACTTTAACCTCTTTAACACTAGAACTACCAAGCATTTAATACGATTAATATGCGATTCCTATAAAAATTGTAACAATAGATTATTTTCAGTTTCTTCGGACATTCATTATAGTACTCCGGTGAAACTATTCGTTTTGAAAATCATTTCCAATATTCAATGCTTCGAAGATATCAGTAATTGTTAAACAAAAAAATCGAAACCAGTCATTTTCAGTATCCACGAAAGCTACTATAGTAGTTTCTTCAAAAAAAAACGACGAAAGCCACTATAGTGGCGTACAGTAGCTGAAAGATTAAACTTCATTCTGCGCTATAAAATCGAAATCGATCGTTGATCGGAGAAGCAACTAAAACCTAGGGGAAATTGCTCGTACGCGTGGAGCACTGATTAATCGCGGCAGCACTAAACTGCGAAAACGTCGAAGCACCGGGGTTAATCGCATCGGCCTGTGAACGCGGCGAACGTCGGAGCGCATTCTCGCGAGCGTCGTTATCAATTCGAAGAGAAAATTCCCGCGGGAAAACGATCGTGAAAGAGCCGATGGTAACGGTGCGGGCTCGTCGCCGGGGTACGCGCGCAACAGCCGCATGAAAGCCGGAAAGTTCATATACAGGGTGCGTCCGAATAACCCGATGGACAGGAAGTTGTACAGTTGCGCCTAGAATCTTTATAGTATCGCGTGAATATCGCTTGTAACGAGAATTTAGAGAATCGTCTTAGCTGCGACTACGAGCAACGCAGTGGACAAACTGGATTACTTGGGAAATAAAATGTGTTGCATCCTATTGTCATTTGTAGGCCGACAGTGTCATTACTAATATTATAATCATCATTGTTAGTATTACCATTAATTATCGTCGTCTTCATAGCTAGTACTATTATTAACCCTTTGCGGACGAAGATTGTTGAAAGTATACAAGACTTCTTGCAAATTCTGCTAAATTAAACACTGAATGCTTAAATGATAGAGAATAAGGAAACTATGTACTGATTTCTTGCTGTTCGAGTAGTTAAATCACGTGTTCACAACTGGGTATTCTAAGCATGGAAGCTTGATCTCAGCAAAATGTCGACATTCGTCCGCAAAGGGTTAATATTACTATTCTAATTATTACTAATTTATTCCTTCTGATAGCTATTGTTATTTCTAATCTATTACTTATTGCTATTATTAATACTATAGTTACACGAACAAACAACGACCAATTCTGCCTCATGCCCAACGGGCTCACTCCAATAGGTCCCACATCCATCTCCCTCTCCACAATTTCCCCAAACGATTTCCCCAAAAACACAGCACGTTTCCCTACACCTACCACGAAGATAGACTCAATTTAACCAGAGTGAACTACGCTCGACTAAAATCATCAAATCTATTCCGTCCATCTCCTATCCTACATCAAACTCCAACCACTAGAACCCAGGACTACGACCCGATCAACCTGCCCGCTCGCGAACATCAGAGAAGCTATAAGAATCTGAGAAACCGCGTTCGCTTCTTGTTCCCTCGCGAAGAACGATCCTCCGCTCGTTCGACGTGTAATTCGGACGCACCCTGTATACGAGCCGATCCATCGTCGCACGCGAGGTTCGTTTTCGCGGCATCGCGTTTCAATCTTGCCCGTGCACGCACACACTCGGTCCCCCGGCGATAATATTGTTGTCGCGGAAACGCGAATTCGCACGCTCCGAGTGATATTCATAATGGGACGCCATTAATTCCTCATTGTCCCCATGGGGGCCTCTCCGCCGCCGGTTTTTCTTCCTTTTCGCTTGCTCTGGTTGCCGTTCCTTTCCGCGAGCCTCTTTCCCCGAGAAGAAAGAGGAAAGAAGAAGCGAGCGGGGCCGCGATAACGCGCCGATCGCGAGATTTATTCGCGAGTGGGCCCCTTTCTTGCTCGCTGCATCGAGGGTTCCCCCGTGTTACCGTCGGGTGCGTTATTGTTGCGCGATATCCTGGTCCCATGGGAGAGCCGGCGAGCGAACGAGCGAATTGTGATCTATGATTAGTAATAATTAGACTCTGGATGTTTATGCAAATCTGCAGCTTTTTCCATTGAGACGTCGCTTTCTGGAAAGGGGCAATTGATCGCTGAACGTGTCGTTTAGACAACGTTGCCGATAAGATTGATCACAGATCGGACACTTTCTCATTGTTACTAGTATATTCGTTGTTAACCCTTTGCACGTGTCGAGGCATTATACAAAGTTTAACATTAGATATCACATTCTATAGTTTCACTGTGTCAAATCAAGTGAGAGTCACCTTTCGAGTGCAAAGGGTTAATTTATTTATTTAGTATACGGGCTTCAACCGTTTGGTACACAGAAAAGTTAATGCGTCAATACGGTGAACACGTAATACAATAACGAGATGTAATTACGAGAATATAAAGCATGGATTAATGGGTAAACGAGTGGAAGGAATAATACAAGGAAATAAATGTTGCAGGGATACACGCCGCTGCACATAGCGATGCAATTCGACCACGAGAACATCTTCAATCTCCTAGTCCAAGTATACGGTGAGTTGAGAGCGCAGTCGAAAGTTAAGTGCCCGCCGATGAATCGCGGGCAATGATACACACACACACACACAACTGGATATTCGAGGAGAAAGTGACCTCCTGCCACAGGAAAATTGCTAGGTGAACGCGGTCGAATTGAATATGATTTTCTGTTAAACATCTAGGTGCGAATCAAGAAATTCGTGACTACAGTGGAAAGAAAGCGAGACAGTACTTGGTCTCACAGGAGGCCGCTGTCAGTCAGGACACCTTCCGCAGTAAGTACACCATATCATTCCCCATCGCTCAACTACACAACTTCGGTCTTGTAATCTTGGAGTAATCAATCAATCACGCTATTAGCTTTGTAGGTAATCGATAAATCGTATTACAATCGAAGCTAGCTGCGGGACCGAGTACCGATTTTATCGGATCTATCTCACCTTGCTTCACATATTCTATGGAAATCATGTGTTTTTACTCTAAGATCAGGAACTTAATCTATGATTAATTATCCAGTCGGTTCGGACGCGAATGTTTATGCATTCCGAACACTTTCTCGAGCAATCGAACCAAATCAAGCTTTTCCCTAAGGGATACTTGAAAATTAACCCTCTGTTGGCCCATGTAACTTTGAAGTCACATATCGGTATATTGGCATCTTGTTGATTGATTTCATTTTGCATTCACAGTGGTGAATAAAATGAGGTAATCGATTGACTGCAACTTTTATACGCTCACTTGAAACTTGAAAGTTACGAAATGTGTTCGTTCGATGATGTTATGGAAACTATTGAATACATTGTTAATTCGTAATCATACGTGGATATTTATTAATTTTGTACTCTATAGATTTTGTTACAATCGTGAACAAAAATTCGGCCCACAGAGGGTTAAGGGATTCTCGAGTTGCATAAACACTCGCGACGCGAACCATCGACTTCCAAAGCTACTGATTGTCGATGCACTCGGCCCCATCGCTAATCAAGACACACGATCGATGATAGGACATCAACGTTAGGAAGGAGCTGTAAATAAGCGTCGCGAGAACGTCGCGTTGTTCGCAGAATTCGATCGTCAAATTGCGGAATTACAGGCCGCTCGTTGTATTTCTAATTTCGCCGGCCCTCCGCGGGGCAAGGGGTCGCAGAAGAGAGGAATCATTGTCTCCCGGTTATCGGCCGTGCGATCGCGTCGTTCCATTAATTTTCGCATAAATCTCGGGCCTGAGAAAAACCTGCATTTAAACGCTCGAACAATACCATTGTCGCCGAACGTTCGCGATTATAGTTGTGTAACGTTAAGAGGCGAACATTCGAGCCCGTGGGGAAAGTCTGTTCCCGGCGTGCTCTCGTAAAACGAAACAGGAATCCCCGTGTCGTTGCCTCGTATTTCACCGACAGATATTATTTACACTTTCAGAACCCCTTCGTCGCCGAGGATCGCAACAGAGACAAACGTTTTTCCGAAGTAATTCTCGCTGCAACGTTAAACACGCGTCGTTTGCATACTTACACACCGGAACTACCGATCGAAATCCACTAGTTTCACTTCTCCTATTTCGCAATTATCGATGTCTCGTAGATACGAGATATCCGGAATGATTTGAAGAATAGTTTCGCTCGAAGAGTACGATATATAGGCCATAAGTTAGACATAAAACCTTCCAAAGATTCTAGTTTCTTGTTAAAACAGAACTTAACCCCTTGGTTTATGGTTTCTTTCTCAGCTCTGATCGATACGGCTACGTTATTAATAATTTATTGGAAAAAGAGAAATTCTAAACATATGCCTATATTTCCTATTAAGAATAATTGATTACAGAGGAATATTTACTTTGAATTCGAATGAACTAGTATCTATATTTGTCGAATCATCTTGAAAATCTTCACCCAAAATCACATGTTATATGTTACAACCCAATACGTGCACGCATCAGACTGAAAAGAAATGATTCCCTATCGGAAGATAACCCTGCGAAACCGCCGGTGCCGCGATTATGTCTTCAAGTCGTCGCGCAAAGGGAAATAAAACGAAGACACTCCCGTTCGATCCGATATCGAGGGAGAAAAAGGGTACACGACAATCGATACGATAAATTAGACCGGAATAGAAGCCGATCGGTCGGTCGATCGGTCGGTCGGGTACAATCGATACTCAATCGGCACGATAAAGCAATTATAAGTTACGATCCCAGGTACACACCGCAGTTTGCACCGCTTTCATGCGCTCGCTTGGCTCTGGCTCGGCCTCCGTCTTCTTTGCTTATTTTCGCTATCGGCTTTCTCTTGGTCGCGCGCATGTGTTCCGGCCACTCGTCTCGACGAATTCCCCTTCCCGCCGGCCGTTTCCTATTTTCCCGATTTTTCTATCAGGCCCGCGAGCCGTTTACGACTGCTCCACATCAGCTATTCAAGTCCTTCTCGTAACGTACCAATCGAGTCGCGATCGTTGCGCGCTCGTAAACCCAATGCATTTTACCAGCGACGCGTTTTCATCCTTCCCCGCGCGGAACTTCTGTTGGCCGATCACGTCTCCGCGTCGTTTCGGGAAACCAGTGAAAAAACTGCTGCAAACAGGACAAGGAACTGCAGTCTCTTATCGTTTGCTTTTTTCTTCGTTGACAATGGGTTTACGGATGTTTACTGTTTATTCTATTACACTTAGAAGATGTTCGTTCGTTTAGACCTTAAACGTTAAACTTTTAGCTACTGTGCGTTTGCGTATCATAAATGTAATCACCGCGATTTGAGACTGATTAGACTATAGATTAGACTATAATGTGCACAACTATCGACAAAGACAACAATGATACTGCTATAATTTCGTACTGTTCAAAAAGACACACACGAAAGCCATAGTGGCGTACAGTAGCTAAAAGGTCAAAGGTTTGAAAATCGACGAGAAAGTTTGAAAGAATGTAAGCAACATTCGGTGCACGTCCAATTGCATTCCGTGAACTCAGCGTCGATTCTCTTTCTAGCGTTCGGTATCTGTAACGAAAGCAGCGATCCCATCTCACTGTCCAGAGCTTTCTCTCAGCCTCAGCATCTTTCAGACGCTCGTCCCGATAGTTGAGCCGCGCATTGCACGCGGAAATCGCAACCCGCTTGATCTTCCGTCACTAGATCCTGTGAATGCGCACCAGCATGAACCGGCCGGGTTGGTCTTCCCCGATAGGTAGCGATCAAGGTGTCCAACGTGCGAAACGACGCACACGTACGGTTGACGTTAGTGAGGATGAATAATGGTTGCGGGTGGTGATGCGGATAAACGGTTCTCTCTCTCTCTCCCCTCTGTCCTCTTCTGTTCTATCTGGTGAGTATCGGGGCCTCTGGAAGTATTCTTCTGTTGTAGGGATTACTGCTGCCGCTACGCACAGGCAAGTTCAGAAGCACACCTCTGCTAAAGTAGTAAAGCGCTTGTGTCGCAAGATTAAAGTAGCCGCACCTTAAAACGTAACGTATGACTGTCACTTTCGTCGACGCTGACGTGAGTATTCTCTGGAGAATCCGCGGGTCCATCCTCGCGTTCGTTGATACGACGCGCGCGCCAGTACGGCGGCGCCATCTTGTCGGCCGGTTGTTGCACGCAACATGGCGGATTTTTCAGCGGAGTCCCGACGCTCGAGGATATCGTTCTGTTTTTTTTTTTCGCGGCACAGAGAGTCTCTAAACGATCGTTGGAATATTATATATTAGATTTTAGATTGTTCGTTTCTATTCGGGTTACATTATTGTTTAAATAACTAACGAGAATAGACTCCTGAACTCGAGTATGTTCTTAGTTGATACACGAGATAGAATTTCGAAGGGAATTCGTTGATGTCCAGTTCGAATTTAGTAGATTTAGTAAGTGTTTATAACTCGTGGAACTGTCCACGAGCCTTTAACGAGAGTGGAGTTCAATTTTGCTTTTCATTAAGTTTAACGTAGACTTAGATGGACGTCCTCGTTCCTGTTATAATTTAGAATTAACATTAGTCCGTTGTACATCTTCCGTCGCGTATGATTTTCGAAGTTCGTAAAATCTGCCGTTCCGTATGCAACAACGTTTATTTATTCAACGCGTTTATTTATTCACGCGCACGTGGACCCGTTCATTCCCGATGTTCCGAAGGAATTGTGTACGTCTTGTACTTGTGATCTCCGCTTGATCGACTTCTTAACGAACCGGTGCTCTTGTGACGTTCTCCACTGTGTCGAATCTAATGTTGTCAGCATTGCGAATGCTTACGGACGCGCGTCAGAGTACTTGTAACCGCGGGTAAAAAAAGATGTTCAGCTACATATGCGTGTTCCTTGCTTGATCGCGAACGGAGAAAAGAATTTGAACGAAAACCGAGTAACCGCTATTCCTGCAACGCTCACCTGTCTATCGTGACAATTGGAACACGGCTATGAGACACACGAGTGCTCGAAAATCTCGAATAAACGATCTGACGAAATTTCACGGACTCGAAGTGGCAGTAGTACCTAGAGACTTTAGCTCCCTGGCACCGTAGAAGATGTGACTTAACCCTTTTTCCGGCGATGCGAGCGAACGTTTTTAATTGCAATCAACTAAATCGATCACGATGCTACTTCACCGAACCTATTTTAGCTCGTCCGTAGTTCGAGTGAACTACCGAACGAGCTACTTACTCGTTACGAACGATTACGAAGAATAAGGATCGAGACGCTTCGCATCGCCGTTGAATAATAATTATTAGTGTTCTCTGTTATTATTGTTACACGATAATAAAGCATGTACACGTGAGCATGAGAAACGCATAATCTGCACCGACCAGTTCCCCCGATCCCCGACTGTCCGCCGTGACTCGAAGAACGGGCTCGTTCTCGAAATCTAATTAACACATCCGAACACACGCTCTATATAATGTATCCACTTAAAACGGACTGACTTGAACTCCTCGCCACGTCGCACTCTTCTCGAGCAATCTCGCCGAAGATTCGCGGGACCCACGGTGATCTCCCGCGCGATCGCCTTGACACGGATAACAAACGACTGTCTCTTTAACCAGATTAACAATCTCGATCGTACTCCCCCTGTCTTTGTGCAACTCGTCCGCAACGGCGAATTCAACGTCGAAAGGACGCGACCGGTGTATGCTGAGTAGCCTCACGGATTATTCGCCAACCGTCGGTTCCGCTTGCTCCGTCGAGTCAACTGATCTGCATCGTCGTCGTCGATTCGATGACGGTATTCGTGCCGTTACTCAGCATCGACCGCTGGAAACTCTTCTTATCTGTCATTAACCGAAAGCGACGGTTCGCGATAGAATACGACGGCCGTCGCTCTAACAACGTAATACTCTCTAACCAGGAGAACTAATCACGTTTTCATCTTATCCCTGACAAATCCGAGCGACTCTTACGGTTATCTCCTGCGACGCCCGCGCGCTGCGGCTCCAGCGAGACAGTTACAAATGATTTTCTATTTTATTTCAGAAATAAAAGCAAGGAAAAAGCATGCAGGTAAGAAGTAATCCGCATGAAGCGTTCGCTAACTACACTGGAGCTATATATATATATACATATATATTTACACGTTTAGTGCATGATCGGCAAATTGGTTCTAGTTTTAAAGACCTTCGCCGCTGGAAATCCAGAGATTCCCGCGGTTTCTCGCTTGAAACGCGCGCGACTCGAGAATCGGAGGAGATCGGGGTAAACGAACGGTTCGATTGACTTAGAACGATCGAACGCTCGTTTATCTCTACGGGACTTCTTACCGATTCGCGATGCGAGGATATTCGAAACAATTGGAATGGAATAGAAATGTTCTCCAATTCGGACGATGATGATCGTAGATTCATTCTCTCGTTACTTTCGTTCGATTCTATTCCAGTTATTAGAATTACCTTAGACGATTGTTCAGGATTCTATGCTCTACGGAATCTTCGGCCTCGTCCTGTTTCTTGTAACTTCCCCTGTCCTCTTCTGTTACACAGTACGAGCGATCTACTCTAATCTGGATCTGTCTCGACCTAACATAACTTCAGCTCGAATCTGTCGCAGTCTAACGTAAATCCAGTTTAAATCTAACGCAACCCAGGTCTAACTCTCACCTTGTCGATGCAAACGTCGGTCCCAGCCTAACAGCTTCCAAAACTCTCACTTCCCTCTTTCACCTCCGGTCTCCAAAAACTAAACGCATGCGAACATTCTCCTACAATCTAACGAGCAAACGAAACCCTCGGAGAGCAAGGATTCTCGGCGATCGGCGTTGCTCTCTTGTATTCTAGAGCAACGACGAGCAACCAATTACATACGACGATGTTACAAAACTAGCTCCTAGACGAGAACAGTTCTTGAACCAAACGGATCATGTAGTTACATAAAAACTTTGGTTTTAAAGATTATCGTCGCTGTTCTAGAAGTGTCTCCCAAACTGTAAATTCATCTTCTTAATAACTACACATCGCTAATATCTTTGCTACACGATAAGTACTACGTAGACAACGCTCGAAATTCTCAATCAATGCTATCAACACGTTGACGCTCTCTGAAATCAGTGATGAACAAAAGTTCTGTTTCCCAGTTAGTTGATTCGTTCGATCAAGATTACATACTTTCAGAATGAAATTACTATGTAGTTCTGATACTAAGAATATACACCACAGCCGTCATCTGCGCATAGCAAGCTCGGTTACGCAGCATTCGCGTGAACGCGTTAATAGCAAGCTAGTACGAAAAGTTTGGGAGACGGAGGTGCGCGCGGTCACCGGAAATCGGTGCTCCTCGTCAAGGATGATCGGATAGGGAATGGTCGAGGAGGCGCGCGTGAATAAGGTGCCCGCGGGCGGCGAGTCTGCAACGTACAGTTAACACGATGATTGGTTGACCACGCAGAGAAAGATCTTGGTTTCCTGCGTATTGGCTCGCTGAACGAACGCGTGAAACGCACGACGGAAGCGTTCAGCCAGTTCCTGGGTGTGGCAACTAGCAGCGCCAGCAGCAACCACGAGAAGATACACAAGAGCTGGGGCTCCGCGGATAATGTGCAGGTAGACGGGACCGTTCGCCGGCGAAATTGCCACCGATACACTCCCGCCGTTGACCCTCTATAATTATTCAACCCCTGGACGCCCGGCTCCGATGATTATGCGACGAATACGCGAACTCGTTTTTAATATTAACGCGCGACTTTCCTCTCGTCGCCGGAGCACACGGGGAAATTACCGGTGCCCGGGCCGTCCTCCTCTGACGGGCAGGAGGCAGCGGATACCTGCGACCTCGTCGCATGCTCTTAATCGAAAATCATTACCTTAGATCGGTAGGAAATTGCGTTCGATCACGGCCGCTGGAATCCTGCGGGATGCCGCAGTGGCAGAGGTCTCTGTAAGGTCTTCTGCTTTGGTTAACCAGCTAACTGTGGAATTTACTTGGAAAAACCTCTCGTCCCGCGCCCAGTAAAATCGGAAGATAGAGCGTGCACTCTTCGAACGCAGGACGAATGTAGAGTATATTTTAACCCTTTGCAGTCCTATGTCAGACTCTATCTGTTTTAACGATTTTTTCTACATTCATTTGTAGTATCACAACTGTACCATTATAGGTAACATTTCAGTGACTCCCAAATATTCTGGAATAAATAAATATAGCGTCATATTAAGCTGTAATTGAATGAACGTCGACGTGAACCTCAAAGCGAGAAACCAAGAGCACTTCGGACCGCAAAGGGTTAATGTAAGATCAAAGCGAAGCAGAGTTACATGTTTGCGTGAGAAAATAAAGAACTCATCGCTGAAAGAATTGTCATGTCAAGCTTTACGATGACGTGTATACTCGCCACAGATAACTGGTTAAATTCGTACGCGATCGTGTAGACTGAAGTGGTATAGTAGATTTTTATACTTGCCCAGGTTCGGTTCATCGATTGCGTTCGAAGGTCCATTCTACGGACTTCATCTCTCCCATTCGCGTTGCGTCTATCGTCTTACTGTCCAGGGGTTGCAAGGGTTTTTATCCGTAAATCTAAGACAACCTTCTTCTGCCAAAGTTGGACCAGAAGATGATGCCACCCCCGAAGTACGCGCCTATCAAGAAGAGGAGGAGCCGCAGGGCGCAGGATTTCGGATCGTCGCGGGACCACGCGGCCAGCCAACCCAACACTCCGTTGCTGCAGGGCAAAGTGTCCCGATCAAGCCAACACCGGCGGCCAACCTCCACCACAGTCGTCACCACGAGCAGATCGCAGCAGAACAACGACTCCGACTCGGACACCGCGTGCGGCTTCGACTCCACGTGGCGAGGATCGGCGCAGTTGTGAAGAAATTATTTATTCCGTCGTCGACAGCTCAGAGGCTTTATTCAGTCAGGGTGTGCGGGGGTGTTCAACCCCCGTTCAATCTCCTTCCGCTATCGGGACGCTTCGAGTCGTTCGCATTCGTCGGCGAATCATCGAAACGAGAGGAAGATATTTTAATTTATTCATCGATGCGATTTATTTATGGGAGGCTCACTGGAAAATCACGTTGGAGCGAGTGTTGAACGCAGTGTTCGCTAGCGGAAGGAAGTTTGAAGGGAAATACGCAGTTTCTTGGGGCAGATTCGTCTACTTGTGGATAGATCGACCAGGATAACGGAGCTTTCGGAATTATTAATTTTGAACGAAGTTCGCACAATACTTTCCCGTCGCCAGATTCTCAAAGGAACGATATTTTTCTACGTTGCTGTCACTGTAGCTTTTGTCAGTGCCTTATTTAACAGCCCGACGCAACGGTTTACGTTTATCGGTGTCACTTTCCTCGAGGCGTCCAAACGCGTCCTGCCTCGTTCGCTTAATAATGAGATTGCGACTTTTCTATACAGGGTGTACTGTGCACAATTATTTTGTAAGATATATCTCGCTATGTGCGCGCAGCGTAGAAACACGAGTATAATTAAAGAGCAATTTTGTCTGTGGTATTTATCATGTTACTGATGGATATATTAACTTTTTCGATGTAGAGTTTTTTTCTAATAAAGTATGTACATGATCGTATTAAGTAAGAATGAGTGATTGGTTAATTATACTAATAGGCGCACCGTTTGACCTTTTAAAAATGGTAGTGTCGGGATTTCAATAACTAGTGTTAAGCGCCATCTGTGCGCGAATCATGGAAACTTGTTGAAGTCTGAGAAGGTTCACCAACTTTCGGATAGATGTCGCGATGTGATTGTTCCGAATGGAGAAATTGTGAACTTATGATACATATAAATATTGGGTATAGTGCGATTTGAAGACGTCTATTATTTATGTTAAAGGTACGGATAAAAAGAATTGAGAATTTATGAATGGAAGTGTGAAAGTAATAATTTCTTTTGACGATTTCAGGCCTTCGAACTTTCTGAAATCTTTCAGAGTATGTAACTTAACCTAACTGAAGAGATTTCAACAACTGTCATCAAGTTGTATATATTTTTCCAGTCACACTAGACTATATTGTCATTGAAAATGTATGAAATATGTCATCCCAGCGTAAGTATTGTTGTTTATTTATATATGTGTGAAATATGAATCTTTTAGAAAGTAATGAATTGTTTTAGTTCTATCATATTGGGAAATTAGGATGCACGGATCCTGTGAAAATAAGTACTACAATGTATGTTTACATTGAACTGTGCGAAGGTAATTAAAACACTATATCGAATCGACTGATAATGTTGAATATTGATGAGTTTTGTTACTTTTAAGCAAGGCAATATTGGGATGTTAATTACAAATACAATGAAAGCTTAGATCTATTATATTTGGAAGTTAAGAGGAAAAGAAATTCTGAAACAGAAATCTATGTACCATGGTCAACATTGTGCAGCATATCTCTAAGTAAAATAGAAGACATCCAAGAAGGCTTGAAAACTGATAAGTAAATACAAGAATGATATACATATATTATATATTATGATATGTATGTGAATTGTATACTTGTTTTGCAACAGGGTCACATTTGTTTTTAAGTCACCGGATAGTACCAGTATTATCTATAAAGTAAGTAGAGGTTTAGTAAAACCTATGTCCCCAGAAACAACTAAACTCATGAAAGAGAAAGAAGAGAAAAAATTAGAGTTGGAAAAGGAAATTAGAAAGAATACTTCAAATTTATATGAATTAGCAAAATCTTTAAACTCGGATAATATTAATAAAGATACGGATACCGATGTATGCAAGATAGATGAATAAAAATTTAAATAATCCCAACAAGTACTATATTATTTTATATATAAAAAAGTCATTATTAAATTATTAATTAACAGCAAAATATAGTATCCCTTTACTTATGCGATTAAACTTCTGAAATGAGTAGGAAGGATTGAACACTAGGTAATTGTACATTGCTTTTAGATATTTATTATTGAATGTAAGTATTGCTTATATATTTGAAATATTGTAAACTTGGGAAGTACTGCCAAAAGTTACTTAACTAGATAGAGTGATATGTATTAAGCTGCCACTGCAAATGTACATGTTAAATAAATTATTTCTTAAGGATATTATGTAGGTATTCTTCATCTAGGCATTCTAACTGTTCACATGGTTTAATAAACTCTACGAGGCACATGCTGTTTCATTACTATTAGATAAAGATAAATACAGTGAACAATTTACCTAAGATTAGAACTTCTTAATTCTACATTATTACCTACATATGTATATATGTATATATATATTTATAAAAATAAGTAACGAAAGTATATTCTAACAAGGTTTCTACTTTGAGTGTTAAAAATAGATCTATCTACAAAAAAATGTACGACATTTGTATTATATATACATTTTTCAAGTATCATTTTTAGAACATTATTTCAACTTGTATAGTTGCAGTATACATGGAGAATTTCATTTTTGTAAAAGTACTTATGTATCTATGTGATGTCAATATTAATACATTATCTTCTTTTACTCATAAATGTATACATACGTTTTAGGTGTAATATAGTATACAATTAATAGATTGACAAGAAAATATTCTTCTCTACAGAATGCTTCGTTTTTATAAAAGTCTGTTTTTTTTGGCAGTTAGACATGTAGAAATAATGTAACTCATTATCTATGGACTATAAAAATAAATGTTTTTAAAAATTTATTATGAACCTCCCAGTAGAATGTTTATCAAGAATCTCGATGTTACATATTTTCTTGTCCATGACATAAGAAGACGTCGTTACACAAATTTTAACGTCCTTGTACATTATAACTAAAGTTATACTATAATTACTCAGCTAAATTGTAGAACCTATATATGAGAATTGTATAAAATAGGCACATTATAAATAATGTGTTATATGAGCACCTCTGCATAAGTAGGTTTCCACTTCAATTTACATGGTCTCGGTAGAAAATAGTTACCAAACGGTCAATGATTTATTAATGCGTTAAGGCAACTAGAATTCGAGATGTCCTCGAAACTATCACAAGTGATACAAACGGCTTTCTGTTTCGTGATATTAAATACAGTCGTTTTTTTTTCTAAACAAAGATGAATATGTTTTTCAATTCAAGTGTCCAGAGATTTATGCTGTAAGAATTATTTTAAATGAAACCCTTTTACGTTAGTATCACAGAGCATTGTAATTTGTAAATTGCTTATTCTTTTTCACAAATTATTCCGGCGAATCATTTTCATTGAAATGTAGGTAGAATTTATGTAATAATTAATTATGTATCATCTTCAATGGGTTTCATTAAAAAAAATTCTTTCATGCAGAATTTCTAGACCACCTATTGCATCAGATTTTTAAAAGTTATGCGTGTAAAATGTGGTAGAAAAAATTAGTTTGATGAACCGTTTATGATAGTAAATAGAGATGTGACGAATTCCAAGAGTGTAGTATGAATTACTGTATTATGTATTACTAGTGATATTTTCAGAAAATGTTTGTATAATATAGTGTTGCTATATTAAATAAATTCGTAGGGTGTAAAAGACAAGAATTTTAAAAGATTAATATTAATACAAAATTCTTTCAATAACTGAGATGCAACGCGTATGCGTGATGATTGTACAAGGTAATTGTAATAGTCCACAAAACCAGAGTACAAAGAACAAACATGTAAGGAAATCGCAGTGATGTTTATCATGAGAGGTATAGCGTGCCGCAGCTCCACAAAAAAATGTGTACTCGCCTCCAATATGAGTCCCCGGCGAGAGTACTCATAAGGATCGTGACCGCAGACTTAAAATTTTATTCGTAGCACGGCAAAGACGTTACAAGGTGAGTATGAGTCCTAAGAATGTGCTACTATACAGAACTTGTGTTACCCTTGTGGATATTATGTTGTAATAACATATCAAGCTGAACTATTGTACTTATGGATCTTATGCATTATTACTATTAGTCGACGTTTGGTTACATATTTACAATGTGTGTAGCACTAGAACACCAAAAGTATTCTATCACATACTGGAAACGTGGAAATATGTAACTAAATGAAGGAGTAGAATTAACAAATAAGGTTACATAGGAATCAAACCTTTAGAAATTTGTCCGTGGTTAATTGTAAAAAAATTCAATTGCGAGATATTCAAATTTCAACTGCCGATTACGTTAATAAGGAGGTACACATAGCTGATGCCAATGAAAGCGTCCAATGATAACCATAATTACTCCGATTAATATTGTTGCGCATAGTGCCATTTCTTCTTTTCTTTTTTTTCATTCAATTCCCTATCACATGAGCATGAGCAAGTATAATTACATTTTGATTTATTTACTGCACTTTATGAATATTAATATGTTTATACAGTTAATATCTTTTTACGATACACAGAAAATATAAATCTTGAAAAATAATTATCATACATAAAAGTGATACGTGTACAATGAAAAATTGTAAAATAATACTTGGATTTAAAAAGAAGTAATTTCAGATTAATTGGTCGGTATTTAGAATTATGATTATGAGACTTGATAAAACATTTTGTAAAATGATAGTGTAGAAGTTGAAACTGAAGCGGCTGATAGAACGATAGAGCCTAAAAGTTCCTTTTTTCCCCTCCATTCTATCGTCCTCTCAGCCCGCTTTGGTTTCAACTACGTTACAATAGAAATCTTCACAAATTTAGATACCAAATAGCAATAGCTTCGTATCAAAATATGAACATGCTACAAAAGTATGTACATGCGTAATTTCTGTTTCTTTTCTTTCGGTTGCGAACATTATTTTAAAATATTTCAAATGACTACAACTATTCCCTTATATTGAAACTAATCAGTAATCGTGATAAATGTAAATCTGAAAATGTATAACTATGAGTTAAAAGCCTGAAGATCATATATTAATTAAAAACCTGAGATTCAACGGTAGAACATAATCCTTTTTTTTTTAATTCTCTATGTCCGATTTATACCATGACACTAAAAAATAAAACATCTGTACAATACATAACATTATGAAGTGTGTGGAACATATTATTCTGACAATTAAACAAATAAACATATAGTTATCGGTATTATTAATTGCGATTCGATTGCCCCTAAAATGATCTCTGAAAGGATAATAATAATAATAGAACGCTAAATGATTTGCATATCAAATTTAACAAAAAAGACGAACAACATTGTTATTATCAGTATGGCTAGCACCAGT
Source organism: Nomia melanderi (assembly GCF_051020985.1). Classification (NCBI taxonomy): domain Eukaryota; kingdom Metazoa; phylum Arthropoda; class Insecta; order Hymenoptera; family Halictidae; genus Nomia; species Nomia melanderi. The sequence continues at coordinate 17,772,833 of NC_135005.1, forward strand.
CAGCCATATACGTAAAATCTTTAAATAGACTTTGTTCTAAATCGCTAAGTGGTCTAGGATCTTTAGGCGGAGTTAAGTGTGGTTTTTCCGATGTGAACTCTTCATCAAAATTACTGACATCTTCCACAGAATGCTGGAATGCAAGTAAAAAATTGTAATCCACCGATTAGAACAAATATATCTTCCAGAATCAACGCGAAGAAGAAGAATTAGATAAAAATCTAATACTTACAATTACTGGAACAAACGGCGGTTTCACGCGTCTCAAGAGTAAATCATCCCAGGCTATGTGCCTAAAGAATGCCTGCTTCTTAACATCTTCGGCGTCTCTTTCGCTACTACCTAGTCTTCTATCAGGATTTTTCCTTAGCAACTGTGGCGAAACAAATGTGAAATATAATACACTATATCGTTCACCGTGAGAAAGAGATTCACGATACAATCAAAGTGCACTTACCCTCCGCATTATTGCTATCGCTTCCAAAGATAAGAATCGTGGATAACGGACCTCGTCATTCACAATCGAGTCAAATACTTCTTCCTCGTCGTCGCCGGGGAACGGAGACTGAAGAGATACATTGGAAGTAGTTTAAACGGACAACAGACCGTGTAATTACAGTTCCATAAAACTCACCTCGCCGACGAGCATTTCAAATATCAATACACCGAGACCCCACCAATCTACCGCTCTGGTGTATGAGGTTTCAGTAAGAACCTCGGGCGCCAAGAATTCCGGTGTACCGCAGAAAGTTCCTGTCCTATCCCCATAACCCATCCCCTCTTTACACAAACCAAAATCTGCAATCTTCACATATCCCTCTGTATCCAACAATAAATTGTCTAGTTTCAAATCTCTGAAAGATCAACAGGTACATTCGTATCTTGCATAATTTTTCAAAACTATTACTTCTAGTTATAAAATGCATGAGTCTACCTGTAAATGATTCGACTCTCATGCAAATATTGCAATCCCAATACAACGCAAGCAGAATAAAAGACTGCTCGTGGCTCCCCGAATACATCCGCATGTATATGCATCATGAGATCTCCGCCAGCTGCGTACTCCATAACAAAACACACGTGCGCCTGTGCAGAGAACAAAGCTGTTATTCTCGATTGTTTCGGATCATCATCTGTAAAAGCGTACGGTTCTGACTAGCGACTGACGCAATTTGTACCTCTGTTTGGAAACAGGCAAAGAGGTTCACCAGGAAGGGATGACGCGTGGCGTTCGCCACCTCGAATATTCTCTTTTCTGAAAGCAACGACTCTACTTCATCCCTTGCTATAATGTCTCCCTTCTTCAGCGCTTTAATCGCGAAATATTCCCCTGTGTTCCTGTACTGGGACAGAATCACTTTTCCAAAATGGCCACGGCCGAGGACCGAGAGTAGCCTAAAGTTGTCTATGGTCATTCCGGTTAGCTGTGAATGTCTTCTGGATTCATAGGCGCTGTCTCTGTATTGAGCAGGCTTAGAGGGCATTTCGTACACGACCTATAATTATTAAATCATTTATCTTAGAGCGAGTTACACGTTACACACTGATATAAGTACATAAACGATTAATCACTTAGAGATTATTAATTGGCAGTACTGTTGTAGTCATGTTAACACAGTTTTATAAATTATAAAACGAAAGGTACCAAGATTAACGTTTCAACACGATGCATACATTATTATTATTCAATGAAACACACGAGATCTGTAGTCTGACTGATTAGTGGACTTATTGAATTATACTTCATCTAACAGTGTTCTTAGTAGTTGTTAAACAGACACCTAAAACTGTAGTATCATAAAACAAAAGTAGTAAACGTAATGTTATATAAAGCACATACGAGTACAGCGTTAAAAGCTTTTGTACAAGAGTACAGACACAGATGCATGCAAAAGTATAGATAACATGCTCCCCCTGCAAAAGTTTCATATTAGCATGACAAAACTCGGCAATAATATTTGTTAATCCGACAGTGTGAGCTGCGAGAAATAAAATAAAAAAGAAGCGATTTTTATTTTGAACGTGTCAGTAAGAAGGAGCAGAATCAGAAGAACAATAAAGCTGCGTGTAAAGGAGGTATGTACCTCATCTTCAGGAAACTCGACGACAGGTTGGGGCGAGGGTGTGCGTGGAGAGGGTGGTGCAATCAGCACGGGACGAGGCTCTGTAACAAGAGGCCTCAAATTTGCGCCCTGAGGCCCCCCCTTTTCCTCGTTGTGCAGGAAATCAAACTCCCTTAATGCACTCTGCAACTACATTACTATTTGCTTAACTCAGGGAACTAGCTTTAATTACCAATCTACTTTGGACTGTGGCATTTTAAATTTCGAACAGTATCGCTTTATTCATTTCGAACGTGTATTCGTAAAGAGCAAATTCGACTACCGAAGGGAGTTTGTTGCAATTCTATCGAGGGAGTACTGCACATTCTCATAAATCAACGATCTCGATTACGTTGGCGCTGAACTTTATATGAAAACAACTATGCGTAAAAAAGCTAGCGATAAAACGGAACCAAAAATTATAAAAAAATATACATATACACGTATAATAAATACATTAATATCTGTACGCTTTAAGCATGTAATAATCTATTTGATCCTAGAAATTGGCATTCTAATATATTCATGTATACATATGGTATATTTATTGCACTTTTAAAGCAGCATGTATAAATTGTAAATACTAGTAAATACACCTTGCGCAGTTGAAAGTATATAATATACCGTAACATGCCTTGTAAAAATGTATATTACTATATACAAACGTTAGAAAGTATACGGCGTCAACTGAATATATTGTATATACGTGTTCTACATGGTCTTTTACCCATAACCAGTGTACCAAACCCTGAACCTTTCAAGTAACAGAGAATGCTAGAAAACTTTTAAATACTTTTATAAAACAATGGGTCCATAATATACTACATCCTTATTTAAATATACATACACATATACATATGTATTCCTGATCTTTTTCAAGTGACTGATAAATATCTTGCGAATAAAAAGTATCTATATAAAACTAACAAGTATTTATCATGACTTACTTCTTGATCTAGTTTTGGTGGCGGTGGTGGAGCTGGCAATGAAGGTTTCTTAGTGATCGTGGGTGGAGGTGGCGGAGGATGTTCTGGAGGACGTGGCAGTGTAGGACTACTGCTCGATGCTGACAATCCGAGAGGTCTTGCTCCTCCCAGCCCTCCCTTGTCCGGGTCAGGCAATTCTCCAGGCGTCTCGGGCTTATCCTCCAATGACGTATCGAAAACTAGCTGCAAAGGTTGCGGTCCGGACGGCGGGCTTTCGGAGTTTCTCGTACTGTGCAGCGACGGAGCTGATCGTTTCAGGAGTCTCCCCCAGGTAGCGACGTTGATGTTCATCTGATTGGCTCGCGGGAAGTTCTTCACTTGTTGCTTGAAGATTTTACGTTGACGTTGCAGCTTAGGCTTTCTCGAAATCATCGGATTCAGGAATTTGATCTCAGCGAAAAGAAGACCTTGGGGTTCCAACTGGAGGGCCATTCCGTGTCTCACGTCGTCTATGAATTCTTCTAAGCGTAGAAACTTTACAGCACAAAGAGACCTCCAATCTTTCCAATAAATGCCTATCTCGAGCTCTCTTGATTTATCTAGTTCAATGGAAAACCTGAAGAGACGGCATATTTTATGACCGATGAATTTCAAATGAAATACTAGAACAAAGTAAACCATCGGATATATACCTTTGATCCCAAGCCTGCTGGGAACACGGTCGCCAACTAGTTTGTGCTACTGTTTGGTTGTCCAGCTTAATAACTGCCATAATATCATCTGCAACAAGCACAGCCATTGGTACACAGTTCAGATCACAAGGGTGTGTAACGTACAAAGTAAACACTTACTACTTGTTTCGTCCTTCACGCTGTAAGACTTGCTCGAACTACGTCCTGTGACTCCCTTGACGAAGCTGCGCAGGTCTGGACTCGCTGGGTGCTCCCTTCTGGTACGTCCAGGTACTTCTTCCGCCAAGTCCTGGCATCCCATTAGCCTCACCTAAAAGTTCAACCGTGTATTTGTTAAACGTCGATGCTTCGCAGAGGTAAGCCGATCTAAAATTCCATCGAAACTTCTCTCTCACCTCTAACTGGCCAGTAACAGCTGCGCATCTTGACACTGAAGCGGGCACGGTGGCTCTGCCCTCCAGAGGTCCACGAAACGGTTGCAACGAAGTGTAAGTGACCGGGACGGGGCTGGCCGACTGCACGCTGGCCAATTCTCTCTTCAACTGAGCGGCGGTGCCGCTGTCTGGCGGCAGCTCCTGCCTTCTAAGTTCAAGGGATAATCTCAATAGGTCCAGCTTTCTACTTGACTCCGCGAGACTTGCCTGAGCCTGAAGTAATTCAAAAGGGAACATAGAAGAGACACCTGAACGTACACCAAACAGAATGGAGGACTCACGTGACAAAACGCCGTTACTAATATAATCAATATTTATTAACAGCACGAACAGCATATAGACAATCTGGTATGGCACCCGGGTGGGCTTACATAAATGCTCGATACTCCGCACAGAACGTTCCGGCGAAGTATTCGCAACGGTCATAAATAAACGAAAACCGACTATAAGTATGGAATACATGATGCGCTAATCAATAAATAGAATTTAAACACACGCGCGTAACACAATCTTACGGGTTAAATCTCCTTAACGAAAATTCCCTTTACGAAACCGAAAGTGCTGCTGGCATACAATTAAGAGAAGAGCAAGCGATAGAAAAAAAAAAAGAAAAAGAAAGAAAGCATCGTAGAGAATACAGGCTCTCTCACGATCTACAATTCTTCGGAATCGGCCGGACTATTTTCCTTTCGCTCTGCAACCGGAAACCAGTTTGCCGTTCGAACTCGCTGATGGAACTGGAACGGTCCCTCGAGTTCAATTCCTCGAAGTGTCTCCTGCAGTGCTCGCAGGAGCACGAGGGGTTCTTGGAGGGACCGATATGGTGGCCCGGTTTCCGGAAAGCGTTTACCACTCTCCCAAATATGGAAGCCTTTATAATATGATCGGTTCTTTCGCCCTGCGGGGTCATGAACGGGGACGTGACCCTCGAGGGCACCTTCGACGGGAACGGGGAGGGGCTCTGCGACTCGAAGAAGCCTATTTGCTCGCGCAGACTGTGAGCCTGAGGAATACTATCGCTCCTCGTCGAATCCGAGTGATCCGCCTGCGGCAGCTTCTCTGCAGGTTCGTCCTCCTTCAAACTACTCTCCGCGTTCTTCTCGATTCCCTGCGCGACTTCTTTGCTGCTATTCCGTCTGATACTCGCAGTCTTCTTGACGACCCTACGGCTCTCCTCGCTAGAGACGAAGCTCCAGCCGACGGTGCCGCTCTCGTCCGACTCCTCTCCGCTCTCGGCGGACGACCAACCTATCTCGTGCTTCTCCAGGTACTCCTTCATCTTCCTGTTCTGCAGGAGATACTTCTGCTCCGTCTTTCCGGGCCAGTTCTTCTGCTCCTGCGACTTGGCCCAGATCTCCTCCATCCGTCGGATCCTCTCGCGGTCGCTGGAGCTGGCGTACTCGAAGCTGTCGCAGGGCGTCAAGCCTGACCTAGAGTTGATCAGCGACTCGATGTCGGAGAAGGTGTCCTTGCAGCTGGTCGCCGCCGCGGAATCGTAGTCGAAAGCGAAGCCGGTGTTGGAGGACGCGGCTGACCAGGGAGCAGAGTCCACGTCTCGGAGCGCGCTGTAGGAGCTGAACTGCGAGGGGTACAGCGAGCTGAGCATGTCGTCGCTGTCGTAGCCCTTCGAGCTGGCTATGGAAGGCATCCGCATCGGCGCGTGCCTGAAGCTGTCGCATTTCCTCTCGGTGGCTCTAGTCAGGAACGCCTTGTCGTCCTGGAAGCCTCTGGGCAGCACCGCGTCCGACACCTGCGTGTGCGTCACTCTGACGTCGGGATTCTCGAAGACGGTCGACGGAGTGTCGCGCTCGTTCTCCGTCGACGTGTCGGAGTTCTCGTCGTCGTCGGTCCCCGTGCAGTAGACGTCGATGTGGACGGTCCGGGACTTCCGTTTCACGCTGTCGTCCTTCGAGGAATCCGACTTCTCCGAGTCCACGGAGATGCCCACGCTCGTGGCCTCCGAGGACGCTGCGGTCGGCGACTCGCTCTCTTGCTAAAAGCAAATGGAACGTGTAATGCTCCGATCTTCCTTGCCTCTATCGCGGTTCGGTAGAACCAGACGCTAGTAGCTGGGATAGCTGTAGGACTCCGACACTTGGAATCGAGGTTCGATTAACTGGCTTTGCATCGTGAATCAAGTTTTCTATGAACAATACGATATGGTTACAGGGGAACCTCTTCAACCACGCCGATTTTGATGAGACTCGTGTGAAACGTAGTTCTCAAGAGAATTTTCAGTTTTCTTTAACTTGCCCGCTTCAAAGGGAACAATTTAGATTTCTTTTCTACATCCCCTAGTCTCAGAGACGTAAAGACGCCTTCAACCCTCAAAGCGGATATTGCCGATAAGAGAAGACACAGTCAAATATTCTCTCGACAACTACGTCCCAGATAACTTTCACCAAAATCGTTACGCGCCAGTTGAAAAGCTTCCCTCGCCAGTCCAATTCAGCGGAACATTTCGCAAGCATCGACGTCCTACCCGACCCGAGCGGAAAGACTCGCCGATTCAAGATCACCTTCTTCTTCTTCTGCTCGTCGAACGGATAAAGCCCGGCGGCCGCTTTCCTCCTGACCTTGCTCTTGCTGTAGACCGTCGAAGAAGACTCCCGACACTCGATGTCCGTGGTCTGCGACGAGGCGTCCTTGCTAACGGTAGTGGTAGTCTGGCTAGCAACCTTGTCCTTGGAGAACTGCGCGGTCACAGCGGTGGCCGCGCTTTCCTCTTCCTCGCAGACTTCCGGCACCGTGCTGAACTGCTGGTGCCTGGAGAACAGCGACTGCTGCGTCGAGTGGTGGCGCCACGAGTGGTCGTACGAGTGTTTGGTGGACTCGCTGCTGACGATCTTGCTGGAGGTCTCCTTCGAGCCGCCGGTGACATCGACGGCCGACAGAACGATGCTGCAGGTGCTCTTGCACCGGCGGTTGCACTGCGGAGCGGGACGACGGGACGGCAGGCTCGAGTACGACTGCGGCGAGCTGCTGTATCCCGAATCGAACACTCCTCTGCCCCTGGACGACTCGGACTCGTCGATCCCCGACGATCCCGACCTGGGGATCGTGTAGAACCCTGGACTCGGCCTGGGCGGAGGCGTCGAGGTGAAGAGTATGTTGCCTCGTTGGAAGCCGAACGAGCTGGAGGACGCGGAGGGGATCGACTGCGACGACGTCGAGGCGGAAACCGTCGCCGGCGAAGACTCGCTGGTGCTCCAACGGTACACCATGCGCAGCCCGCCCGCATCCGTGACCGTCGAGGACACGGCCACCGGCGTGTCGCCGGATTCCGAGGTGGTGGGCGTGCTGTGGCGGATCGTGACTTCCGCACGCACCAACCATGGCGGCGGTTGCGCGTTACTCGAGTCGCCCGGTCGGCCGTACATGTTGCTGCTGCTGCTGCTATTGCTGTTGCTTCTTGAGTCTCCTCCAAGCCGTTACCCACCGCAACACATCATCGACCCGGCCGCTCAAACGGCTGCGTCGCGGGAACGCATACCGGAAGCGTTTCCTTCCCCTCGCTGCGGACTGGACACGTCGGGGACCCGTGGATTCCTTGCACATCGATTCGATCTTCCGCAGCGAGGCAACGGTCTTTCGCTTTGTCGCTTGGATCGATTGGACACCGGTAACCGGACAAGTTTCACTTGTTTTCGGTGACTCGGGAAGAACCGTCTGTGTTCCGGTTGCTACGGTGTATTGAATTGCTACGAATTGCGTTTGTTCGTAGCAGTGGTTATAGAATCAAGTCCTTCGACTACTCGCTGCTCGATGATTAAGGGAAATTTGAGTCTCGACACCGTTAACTGCGCGCGATCAAACGGTATCCGCAGAGGATTCACGCGGATAAGTTCCACGCTCCATGGAAAAATGGCAACCGGCGTACAGCTCGCGCGCGCGTCGCGCGTGAATCTTCCACGGCCATTTCGCAAGACCATGTACCGCGCGTTTCTTCATGGGAAAACCGGGATATATATATAACAGTCCTCTTGCGTCAATGCGTTGCACGTCGATCGACTTTTAAACGAGCCTCGATCTTCCCACGAAATGGCACCACGCAACATATGCCTCATCCCCGAACTTTCCCAGGAATCCTTCAGCCTCGGGAGAATATCCTCCGTGTACTCGCAAGAACGTCACTCGGTTCGCCCACACGGCACGGGTACGTCGTCGCGCGTCAAGCCTCCACTCGTCGTCGATCCCGAGGGCCGGAACCGGCGATTCTTATCGGGGAACTTCGGAACTTCACCGGCGCGATTGTCTTGAATGATACGCCCCGCGTCGGAACATTATTTTCGGACGGTCTTTCACAAATCCGTGGCCACGTTACGCGGCCGTTCGCGGAAAGACGGCGATTCAGCGATATTGCGTCTCCGCGGTCTATTTTCGTCGGCGGCGGCTACACAGTGATCGACCGCTCTCTCGGAATCGTTGTATCGCGTTAGGGAAATGGCAAGACAGTCCCCCCGCGACACGGGACACGCCGCGCAACACGCCCGGGTCGAACGGAGGACGACCTCGGCGGCCCTCGGTGTCTCCGTCGTTCGAGTCGCCCGCGATCGGGTGTCACCGATCGAAAACCGCGGCCTCAGCGAGCTCGCTCATAATATTTACGATCGATTCCGCGGAGCCAGCGGATTTCGAAGTCCGGCCGCCCGTCCGGCCGCTCCGCTTTCACGTTTCGGTGACAAACGGCGGACCGTCGCGTCGCGGTATAATTAGCACGAATATGTAAATTTGGAGCAACGCACGGCCGCACCAAATATACCTGGAACCAGATGATACTCCGAACGCGGTACGTCAGTACATCGACCACCTTAATCGCGCAAGACACGTGTCCCTTCGTCGAGCAGTCTACATAAATGCACGTTATCGGGGGAGATCCTCTTCTTCCTCTTCTCCTCCTCGCACCGGCGATCCTCTATTTCCGTCGATGCGTTCCCGATCTCGCTGGAAGACGAGGTCAACGGGAACGAGGGCTGCCGGATATCTTGCCTCGAGTGTCTTCGGGCTACTTGGGGCGAGAGTGTGTCCACAGGTATCCTCTTGATATCGTTCGATTCGAGGGGACGTCAGTCTTCTTGGCGGCGAGGGGCGAGGGTGGTAGATAAATAGATAGGCGGACAGATAAACAGACAGAGAGAGAGAGAGAGAGAGAGAGAGAGAGAGAGAGAGAGAGAGAGAGAGAGAGAGAGAGAGAGAGAAAGAAAGAAAGAGAGAGAGAGAGAAGGGAGAGAGAGAGGGAGAGAGAGAGAAAGGGGAGAGGTGATCAGTCTTCTCGAGGAATCAGGTCATAGTTCCGGCGACGCGTGATTTGTCCGCGCGGTGAACGCGATTTATCCGTCTCCAGGCATGTCCTCCTGTCCGGCACACGCGTTTCCCCTGATCTCGGTCCGCGGATGATTGGCGCACATGTCGTTGGTTTATCGCGTTCCCTGCGACTGGGTTGCGCCAGCTCCCCTCGAGAGGTGGCAGCTAAGCCCGACCCGAAAAGGCGTCATAGAAGGCGACGGGGTAGCGGGGATTAGGCGGCGCTATTTCGGGAGCGGTGCGTGAGTACGCCGGCCGAGCACGAGCCGAGCCTCGTAGACGACTGCTCTCCGCGTTGCTCGGAAGAGCCCCGGACAGAACAGCAACAGGAATCTTCTGTGTTTTGTTTACCATTTTCACTGGTTACGCGTAGCAGTATCGACGAACAGCGAGTCGCTATCGGGAATGGCCGGTCGGACTCGTATTTCTTCCAGGGGTCTTCTCTTCGGCGACGCAGACGCGCAGCACCGTTCTCCGAGAGATCGAAGCGTGGCTGCGACCGTAGGAATCGTGACCCGAAATGCCTGATTACAAGCATGTTTTCTTCGACTGAACATGTCGGGTCTCTTTTATGATTATTGAATTTCTCGGAGATTATTAAGTATCGATCTAGGTGTACACGGAGAATAAGAAACTGACATCTCCATGGACGTATCTTACAAATAGTACGATAGCATTTTGCTCGTTAAATCCGGGGTTAAGAATCTTTCCCAGAGAACCGAATTAGACACGGAACTACCGAATACTAGAAAGCGAGAATTATATATTAATCAGCCATCGCTTACATAACTCTGCAACCAATGTAGTCGTTAGGACGACACTTGAAGCGGTTAACGAGGGAAGTTTCGGCGATGAAAAATCTATTAGGGTATCGTGTTTCTTGAGAAGCTGCCGGGAAGTTGAATCGATTCGAAGCGCGACGTGGCGGGGTACAAACAAGGCGCAATGTGTTATGATACTTACCGGGACGAGGTGGCCGGTGCCGATCGGCGATCATTTCAATGCAATATTCCGTAATCACCACTCCTCACTGTTTGTAACTTGTTAAACCGGCGTGATGGACGGTGGCCGTCGTAAAAGGAACCCGTTTTTCGAGACCGAAGCAAATCGCGCGTTACGAAGGCCTCGATCTCCCGACGAGATTTCATAAATAGAAAACGTCGGACGGGGAATTTCCCCGCGTGAAAGACACCGTCGCGAGTGTCGTGCATTGTTCAATAATATCGCGAGCGGGCCCGTTAATAACGCGGCGATAGCTCCCTTTTGACGGCGGCGTATCTGTGCCGCGGGCCGCACAAAAGCTTTTCATTATCGGAACGTCAACGCTCGCGTCCTACGTCGTCACGCGCATTGAACAGGAAATGATACGTACCTCCGTTAACGCCTTCTTATCAGCGACTTTGGCACTCTGCAGCAGACGTATCACGTTCTTCGCTCCCTCCACGACCGCGGCTTCGATCCGCAAGCGGTGCCGGAGCTCCTCCACCCTTTCCTCCAGCGCGAGCTCCAAACTCGGCTCGTATTTATCTGGAACCATAGAGAATCGTTCCTTTCTGCTGTAAACTATTATTCGTTAACGCGTACTCTGCTTATCAACTGTATTGATTTTTCAAATAAAAACTTTTTTCGAGTGCAAAGGGTTAAACTTTGTGTAATGTATCAACGCATATTGTCATTTTTCGGTGTTTCGATATTGTTTCTTTGTTTTCGATGCTTTGTAACACTGATACATACAAAATACAGGTTGACACAGTACGGATTTCTAGATCGTCCGAGTCCGCCCTCGTAAAGACAGATCGAAAGCGTGTAGAGAGGATTTGTCTACGAATAGCGAAGCACTGGAAAACAACTGGCGATCCGTCGATGCAGAGACCGAAAGCCAGATTGATTTCACGTCACGCGACGCTGCAGGTGTCCGAATCAGCTCGACGCGCATTCGACTATTTTCGAATACCTCGCGGATGAACCGGATCGAGCCAGAAGGATAACGCTGAAATTCCGAAATACATGGTTCGCGATCGATAAACGGAGCGTGCACGCTTGTAAAACACGACTGATGGTTGTTGATCGTTGATTCCCCTCGCGCAATTGTTAACGATTCGAATGAACTCCTATCTGACGCGAGTATCTCGAAATTAGCATAGAAAAATCCGGGATATCTGCGGTCGGTTCGCAAAGTGCGCGATTAATTCGCGTTAATCGAGCCGAAGCGACTGCGATCCGATTCGCTGAAATTTATATCGAATCTACAGAGATTGCCGCGGTGGAAACGGTCGCTGTAGCAGTCCCTTCGATCGAGAACGTTACGATTAAAACCGAGAAACTCGAGAACAGACTAATTAATTCTCCCTCGTTCGATCTCGCGTCGAAAGCTGCTGGAGACCGAGTTTCAGAAGCGAAAACATCGATATCTCATATCCTCGAAGGGAATACGAGGGGCAGCAGTCCTCGAGAAGATCCCGCAGCTTACGAGACGGCGTCGATGTAAAGTAACGCGCGGGTCCGAGTGAAAATCGCGTTTAAGGCTCGATAATATATTGAAAACTGCCAGTTAGTTTACGAGAATCATTTCGCCGCGGCGGCCGCGAATAAAATATCGAACGACGGGAGGAGATCCCGAGAGCTGCTCCTCTCCTTATTAACATCGGCGCCCGGGAACGATGACGGCCGCGGCGCGATAAATATCCTGACCGGCGGAGGACCCGCGGTACAATGTAATTAGTTGAGCTCCCTTTATCGGGCCAATAACGTTGAACCGGCCTCGTTAACTGGAAATTATTCGCGGGGAAGGAGTTACAATGCCGCGGACGGAAAAATCCTCGCCGGCCGGAGCGGAGAGCCACCATTCTACGAGCGTCCTTCGTAACTTCCACCGAATTACTATCACATTTCATGGACAGTCCCTGGAATATATTTCAGCAGCCACCGGCCGCAGCCGGAGCGTGTTGCGGTATGAATCACGGCGTATCGGAAGGAAATATCGACCCGTCGCGGCAGACGGAAGGCGGGGAGGATTTTAATTGCGAGTAATTACGTGCTGCGTGTGACTAACTGCTTGTTCATTCTGTACGAAGTTTCTACAACTTCTGGAACGGCCGTGTTTTGCTCCGCGGCGGACTCGAGTTTCCTCTTTTCCACCTTTCTCTTCTGCCGTCGACACATTTGCCGTTTCGTTCGCGATTATACTTTTTAACGGATCGCGCACCAGTTAATTCCTACGAAACTGGCCGTTCTTTCGGATCAACTTGTAAGTTTGTGATATGTCACTGTACGCGAGGTACTCCGATATATTGTTAATTTATCGTAGGTAGTAAACGAGTAATCAGTTGTAATGAAATTTAGTGTTTCTTTAAATAATGTGGCGGTTGGCAAAGTTACAAAGATAGGTTTAAATAAAGACTAGATTTCCCTTCAGGAATATTCAAAATTTCTCGATGAGATATAGACGATACTTTTTGAAACTGACTAATAAGAGAACGGTACAAAAATGACGTTAATAATTTCGACATTTCGACAATTTGATAATTTTGGTAAGTACAAGTCAAGCGCCGACTGAGAATCACTTCCCGACTGCGAAGGGTTAAAGCCTTAAACATGAGCATTCTATTTTTACGAGATAGTATAAGACTCGTAGATAAGATCCGATGCTAATGTACTGATTAGAAACTTGATCGTGGTACACTAATGAACGGCGCTTAGTCTATTAACCGACGGCCAATCGATACAAGCGAATGTACCCTGAATCGAGTCGGGAACAAGAAAGATTTCGTACCTTTATTGCTGGTCGCTTCGCCGTTCGGCGGCGGCGCATCGCCGCGTTCTTGTTGCTGACGCGCCTGACGCACCTTCATTATCCGCATACGTAGGAACTCGATTTTCGCGCGGGAATCGTCCAGCATTTGCTGTGCCTCCTGCAGCAACTTCTTGTCCCTGCCGCTCGTTAAACTCTGGATCATGTTCTCCGCCCCCTGCTTCACCTTCAACACCAACGGGAAAATGTATTAGCTGATCGATTCCCAGGACATTGAATCACACGGTCGGATATCGCGTGTCCGTAGACCGAGATTTCCTTAGACCACCGATCCTCGAACGTCTTCTACTCAAAAATCGCAAGCATATCGAATCGCGCGATCACAAATCTCACTTTTCGTGCACCAAGTTCTTCCGCGGCCTCCGTTAGATGTCCTCTGTTAACCCTTCGGCTACCGTTGGCGCTTCAAATATTTGCTCTCGACGTACTTGCCACGCGCGTCAAATGTTATCGACAATAATTGCAGGAAAGCTTACATCCGGCGTAAATGAATCATAATTCAACGGTTACATCTACCGTTAGCCGTACATTATGTAAACGTGATCATTTCAGATTAACACTAAAACTACCGAACAATTAAACTGACTTCGAAATCCCTCTATAGAAACTTGAAGAACGCCTCTATCGAGACTTCAATCGATTTATAATTCAGTTGGCGTATCGCTGAATCGATGGTTTCAATCATTTCCCAGAGAAACGTCTCTTTTTAATAACTGAAAAATGTAGGAATCAATGAGTCGTTTCGATTCGTTTGATAGCTCTAGTGTCAATTTTCAGTTAAATTCAGTGTTTCCATGTTTTCGATACACTTCTTTAAAAATCCGTGCGAAATTCTGCAGCCGAAGAGTTAACAGATCACTAGACATCGAATCGATTGTTCCGACACTCGCGAAGGTTATTAACAGGTCGTTCCGCGGCGACGATGATTTACCTTTTTCCAAGAAAATTTCGGCATTCTCGTTGCTCCCCTCGCGACGACCGACACCGGACTACGCGCTTCCTAAACATTGTAGGTATTCACCAGCTCGATAGCTAAACCTATTACGCCCTGAAACGAATCGCGTAATGTGACGCAAAGATACGATTTCGCTGGATCACGGCTGGGGATTTAGGATCCGTTGACAACACTCGCGGATTGGGGAGACGCCGAGATCGATACAGTTCGAGGCTGATCGATCACGCGGGAATCGTGGATCCTCGATTACGACTGAAGGGAACGTTCACGACTATTGTTCGACCCGATTGCGATCGGTTTCGCCGCGTAACGACCCTGTTTACGTCACGGGCCTTTTTGTCAACAGAATTGACATTCGCAGAAATGTCGCGCTACCTACGCTACGAGTGTTTACCGCTTTTTGCGGCGCGCGCCGTCGAGCGTTAATCGCGCGGAAATTAATGAGTGACTTGACGGTCCGCGGCGTGACATCGCGGCTACGAAAAATCTATAATTAGATCTCCATAGATGACGCGGTGCCGCTTCTCTCCTCGCGTTTTCACTTCTAATTAATACTCCTCGCGTTTGTACAGTCGACATCGCCTCTAATTCGATTTGCTCGAGGACGCGACCACTTTAAAGATCAAAGAACGACTTCGAACAGCGACGATGCTGTCGAACGTTCGCGTTCGCGTTTCGTCGATTTATCGTTGCGATCTCCGGATTATTCGCGAAATTTCGGAAATATCTCCGGAGGTACGTCGACCGTCGATTCCGGCGTTTTCCAATGACGTACGTCCGAACGCCGGATTCCGCGGAGCGGCGCGAATATATAAATACCGACGGCACCGCGGTCCGCGGCGAAAGAACGGGAAGAAAGGAGAAAGAGAGGCGGCGAGGGAAGAATAATATTCTCATTGAATTCAATTCCGGCGGATTGATCGCGCGAACGAGCCCACAAAGGCAAGTTCAAAGCTCGTCGCGTACACCGATTAGTTTAAATCACCGTGCGACGATGTGTGGAGGCTATCTTTAGTGGAAAAAAAAAAATATGAAGAAACGCTGACTCGATTCACGCTGCTGACTCACGAGAACCGAGCGGAGCTGTTACTGTCTCCCCGTTTAATCGCTCGCGGATTGCGGACGGATTGTTACGCGGCGCTCGCGCGCGCGCTCGTCGTTACACGCGTCATTACGACACACGCGTACAAAGGCGGACGCGCGAAATAATAACCGACCTTCCACTTTTATTCGCCGACGAGTCCGCGTAATTAGTAGACCGTGGATCTTCCGAGCGCGATCTCTCTTTCAGCGATTCATCGGAATCGAAACCGATTTCGTTCCTGGAAAGTTTCGTCGCAGGGGAAACGGTGCGAAAGGTTAACGCGCGTCGACTGCCACGAGGATTCTCACCGTTTTGTGTAATATTAGGAGTCGCGAGTAATTATCAAGCGTTCGCACTTGCCAGGCGATTTCCTGATAATGCTAATGAACGTGGAATATTCAAATGAAATGGTTCTGTTCATTGTTTCGTATTTAACTATCGTTAATCGTAACATGCGAGTTAACCGATGAAAATGTTTAATAACATGGCCAAGTTGATAATAGAGTAATACAAGGATTGCAACTCTAATTGATTATTGTTCCCGTTTTTCTCTGTAACGAGAGATTAACTCGTGAATCCATTGAACGCTCGATAGACACGCTCTTACGGTTTCTATAGAGAAGTTTCGGAAAGTCAATTGAACTGCTCGACAGTTTCAACGTCAATAGAGTCAAGAATTTACCCGATTCTTCAAGTTCAGAGTGCAACGCGTTAAGGATTTGGTATCAGAGACCTTAATCTGCACTAACATCTAGTTACTCGTGTTGCCGAACACCTCTATTCGATGTTAGTCTTCTTATTCCAATCGGTATCAAGAAATTCGCGAGTGATCGACGAGCAATAAGGCAGTCAACGCGTTAATTACATTTCGCAACGTTGTCCGATGTTCCATCGCGGGCCGTTTTACGTGTTTGTACACAAGACGTTCCGCAACCGGGCATTCCGCGCGCAAAACTCCCAGTCTAATGACTACTCTCGAAAGAATGACATAACAGGACAGGCGGAAGGTTGTAATTTCCGCGAGCCGAGCGCGAGGGTTTCGCGGAACGATCCCGGTTCGACGACGATCGAGATTCACCGCGGTCGCGAGACGCGAATAATATTCGAACGAAAGATCGGCCTCCGGAGCAACGGATCCGGACGCCGAACTGTTCTCTCTCGCCGCTTGTTCTTCCCTCGTTTTTTCCCGTTCGTTCTTTTTCTTAATAAACGACGTCTACCTTGAGTTCGATATTGAGCTGCTTCTCCAAGGACAAAAATCGAGGATCCGTGAATAGACCCTCCTGACTCGGCGACGACGGCCCCATCGGTGACAGAGGCGTGTCTGAAACGAAAATAGGCGTTGAAAATAAAAAAGCCTCCTCTTGATCCGACCCGGCATAGTCTCTCGACGACAAAAGTACAAATTTCACGGCGAAAGATCCCTTCTCTTGTTCCACGATACTCGAGATCTCCGAAATCTCCGATCGCGACGGGAAGAGAAGGTTCTATTCCCGTGGAACTCGTAAAGAAATCTACAGCGGTCGCTCGATGAGTTTCAAAACACCGGACTGGCATCGGTATTAAATATTAAATTATCGACAATCAACTTCGCTGCTTAAAACCTCCAGTTGCCAGTCTGTAACTCAATGATTGAACCCTCTGCGGTCGAATGTCATTTTCTACCGACTTATCCGTACATCTCATAGTTCCATTTATAAGATCATTCTGTACGATTCTGTCGTTAGTTACGTTGTTTTTCAAACATGTATTTTGTTCACGGTTCAAATTGATCCGCGTCAACCCTTTGCGCTCCTGTGTCGAGCGTGACTCGACATCGGTTTCATTTACAGGTGTGCTTCTTTGTCAAGGTATTCTTCGAACAGATTATATTATTTTCAATATCATTAAGAAGAATCGCACTGCTCTCTACGAACTATTCCTTCAAACGCTTTCCAAATGAGATATCGTAATAACGCAGAGCGACAAGGACAAAACGCAAAAGAAATTCCGAGTGCAAAGGGTTAAGGCGAACGTTCCCCGTTCCCACATTGCGCGAAAGAAGAGCCGCGTTTTTGCGAGCGGCCGCTAATCAGTGAAATCCACCGTTTCACGCGGAACGATCGCAGCTCTGTTTAGAGCCGAGCCAAGCTCGATCCGCGTGGGCGGTTGGCTCGTACGTGTAAGCGCGTCTCGTTACATCCGAGCGTTTCAAGTGTCCAATAGTGAAATCGTAAAGCGCTCGAATCTCACTTCCTGTAACCCACTGGAGATATCCGCGCGGCGGCGCAAATACTCCCACGTGTTTAATGCGCCGCCAGGTACAATACTCGCTTAGAACGCGGCGGAGGAACGAAGAAGAAGAAGCAGAAGAAGAAGAAGAAGAAGAAGAAGAAGAAGAAGAAAAAAGGAGGCATTGCTCCTCTTTGTTCCGCGCGCGCACCGTTACCAGCGAATTTCCCATCGCCGGTTTTCGCCATGCAACGGTCCGCGACCCACGGGGAGTCCCACAGTCCGAGCGAATGGGAAACGCGGGCTTCTGGGCGACTCATTGCGCAACGATCGCGTCCAATCTTCATTAAAATCGAGAGGTCAGTCTGTGATCCGCGCGGGACGCCCGGTCGGCTCGTTATTTTGCACGTGGACACGCTATCTTTCGATAAATTTTTATCGTTTCACTTTCGTACGTGCGCCTGCGCGAATTTAACAAGTGTACAGCACGTGGAATACGTTTGTTCGGTTAACAGTAGGTTTATGGATTCTATTTTTCGTGGAAAGATGGACGATCGAGGTGCTTAGAAGTCAATGCGGTTAAGTCCTTTCGATATTTTCTGATTTTTCTCAATTTCGGTGGAGTGAATAATATTCTTTCTAGTTGTTCGAGGATTTACTCGGTTCTTCGTTTTCTAAAGGTCAGGGAGCACTTGTTTTTAGAGCTTCCGAGTATGTTGTATAATCGTTTCAGAAGATGAAACATTAATTTTCCCAGTTTTTGCTTCCTGGACTTAATCGCGCTGGCTTCCGAGCGACTCGATTCAGTAGAAATCGATGTAAACGTTTATCGAGTGTTGTGTATAAATTCAATGTACGTTGAATCGACGTGTTCGGTAGCGTTAACGTTAGGATGGCTCGCCGAACGACGAGGAAAGCTTGCCGGTAGTGGCTCGGAACACCCTGTAGCTGCGTCGGAGACGAAATTTACATAGGCGGCTCGTAGGAATTAGAAAGAATGCTAATGGATACACGATTATAATGCGATCGGTGTTCATAAATCGTCTGTTCCGCGAGCGAGGCTCAGCGTTCGTCTTTTACGGTGTAATTAAGCAGGCGTGTATTAAGGCCGGACACTATGAAATCGCAGATTGCCCGATTTGCATAAGAAGGTGATACACGGCGCTACAATATATAAACCAGACGCGGCGAATAAATTGAATCGATTTATCGACGCCGATTTATAGCGATCTCTGGGGAGATTATCGGTCTGTGAGTAACACTGGGAACATGTTCTGCATTTATACGCACAGGTAGAACGAGTCCACTGCGACGAGAAAAGGGCTGCAAGAACGACGATGGAATTCGTCAAAAATCAACGTCCACCTCATATTTCATTAACACTGCAACTACAGTGGCAGCCAAAACGACTAGCTTTAGTTGTGTTTCACTGGAAGCACCGAACACTTGTTAATGAGATATACAGTCGTCGTTTAAAACCAACTCGACGAGAAATCGCGCATAAATTGAGGAGCAAATCCATCTCATCGCAATATTTCAATATGTATCGTACGAAGTTCGACATTAAATAGGAAGCTTTACAATTTCGCTGCGTCAAATCGACTGGCGACTGAGAGGCGCCTCCGGAGTGCAAAGGGTTAATAGCAGTTCCAGTGTTAAACGAGTATCGCGACGGACACAATCAATGTTCTAGCGCGGTAGCCAAGAGCAAGCCTACTAATTCCCACTTGAACAAACGAGTATACCTGAACTTTCAATTTACAAAGCTATGCGCAATAAAAACAGCACTTTCCTCACGCGATATTTGGTCGCGCGGCGCTCGGAGAGGCTCGCCGCGCGCCCGAGTCAACCGGCGGACAAATAAAAAGGCCGGGCCAATCGCTTAGGAACAAGCCTCCGCGCTCGATTTGCATAAACAACCAGCGCCGAGGGAAAAGTAGACCGCGGGACGCGGGAACCTTCTGAAAACCGAGTGCCGGGGTTCTAAGTAAAGCTTCCGGGCGGGCCGGAACCTCGAACAATTACAGTAATCAATTCCACTTACGTAATTATATCGGCGGTGTTTGCGAAACACACGGCGACTCCCGTTTTAACGCGACCGGACACGCCCAAGCAAACATTTTTCTCCTCGTTCCTTCGTTGCTCCCATTTTTTCCCCCCTTTTCCCCAATCCCCTAACGCCCCGGATACTCGAGTAGCCGGCTGAGACCGGCGCGCGTTCGCCCGCGCGCGGATTTCCTGCGGCCGCGTACGGAGAGACGGCGGATCGTTGATCCCTTCGTTTACTTTGATCGTTCGCTGAATTCATGCATTCAACGTACGCCGCGGCAGAATATTCCTACGGCGGCGGTCGGACGATCACGGTGGCCGAACAATGGCGGAAAGCGCGTGAGTTTCCTGATAGTCTCGCGGACGAAATTTCTTTCGAGGCGGGCGGACCGTGAAGGCCTCGCCGAAGAACGATTAATCATCGACAAAGCGGCGGATTCACGCAGCCGCGTGGAAAAACAACGGTAATCACCTCGTCGTTATGCGAAACACGAATTTCAGAATCGAGGAAATCGAGGTTGATTTCTGTTCGCTCTTCGCTTGGCTTTCTATACGCGATGGGATATGTTTCGAACGCATTTTAAATAGATGAAGTTAACCGATAGTCGTAGACAAGTGAAAAGAAAAATTGATACAAGTCGAAACGCACTGGTAAACCGTTGAGACTGTTGTGATTAAGGTTCTACAGTTTGGGTTTGTTTTTTTATTCAAAATCGTGCATAATTGTCGAATCCGTGCAAGGGTAGCTAAATATCGATGGACATTCCTCTAGCCCACGCAGTCGCATTCGTCATAAACGCACGAAATCCGTTGTCCAACGGCGACTCACTGCCCGTTGCACGCGGGACAAAGCGTGAACGCGTGCGTTCGCTGGGAGAATCGCGCGTTCCTGCCGACATCGCCGAATAAGGAGAGCGAGACGCAGCCTCGGCGGGACAGAGAGACAGAGAGGAAAATGGGAGAGGATGTCGCGCATGGGAATGCATACGGGAACGAGACCGTGGCTCTTCTTCTCGGGGAGAATCCGAGCGTGCGGACAGGTTCTCCGGGAAACGAGGAAAAAGAACAACGGAAGGAAGAGCCGGTTGGCGAACGGAAAAGGATAATGACGCACAGAAAGGGAAGTAAATAAGAAGAGGACAATGAGAAGGATATCGCCTGCGGCTGAACGTCTCGCGGTAGCCATTAGGGGCTATTGAACGGCGCCACGCTGATGGCTGTTGGATTCTTTGTCGAAAATCAAGCGAGTATTCGCTTCGCGAGGGTACTGTTCATCGGGACACGCACGTTTCCACTCGGTTTTTCCATCTTATCCTGCGGAAATGCTCGATTTCTATAGACCACAATGACCGAACTCTTCGCATACGAAAGTTTTTCACTGGAAATATTCAAGATTTCCTTACGACACGGACGATGATCGTTGAAATTATTTTAACGACGATCGAGTCCCTCGGAAGCCGCGGTTAAGTCGACTTCCTGATATTTCCTGATTTTTGTCGATTTTAATGGAACAAATAGTATTCCTCCTAGTTATTCGAGGACTTCCGGTTCTTCGTTGCTTCTAAATTACACCAGGAACATTTTATTCCCTCTAATTCGCAGTCTGCTAATTGCAATTAATATATAGCCGTCGATTCGATTTCAAATTACCGTTTGTAGTCCTTAATTATCTACAATCTACAATTGAAACAATCACGGTAAATCCCTACTAAAACTCACAGGTAACAATCGATTAAAACCTGTATTCTAATCATTCCAGCGACTCAATTCATGCATAAATGAACAACCCTATCGTATTTCACGTATCAGTGAATTAGTATATACCAGACTTCAGGGTTTCACCTTATGAAATGAAGCGATGGCCGTCAGTCGTCTTTCGAGTGCAACAAGTTGAATAGAACAGGTTGCATCCCGAAGCTTCCATTCGGATAGACTAAGGGTTCCTACTCTCGGAGAGGTAAACAGGGGTTGACAACCGGGGGCTGGCAATTGCTCCCTGAAAAGACGAGTTATCTCGACCGGACGGATCCTCGGGAGACACCGGAAGCTGCGAGCCGGAAGAAGGACGCCCTAATGAAGACGAGGAGCGAAACAATATCGAAACGGAGGGTTGACGCAGGGGACAAAGGGAATACGAGCGCGGAATAATTCGCGGCCGCCGGAACGGGACGACTGCGGGGACAATGGGGACAGGGGACTCCTCGGAACCATGTCATTAGCGCGGCACCAGAACACGTGCCCCATTATACTCCGCTTCTGCGAGCGAGGGGGCGGCCACAAAGGCTTCCCTTGTTTCCAGGCTGCGAAACTCCGTGTCTTTTCTCCGTTCGCGCGGGACAATCAATGGAATTATCCTACCGTTCGAAAGAATCGCGCTCGCGAGACACGTTTCCCTCGTTTAGCACGTGCAGCCGTTGTCTTTCAGCGCAAGGGTGCAACACTCGCAACCCCCGACTCTCGACGACGCACAATATAGTCGCCAATAGAGAAAATCCCGAAATTCGACTACTCGCATCGCGGAAATTGAAGGCTACGAAAAGCTATGAATTGATTTTCATTTGGAAAATGAATATTTTGTGCAGATAAAGTACAAAGTATCCATTGTCATTGAAGAATCTATCACCATAATGTAAATAAAACGACCACCATACGCTTAGCTCTGTACCTCGCAGCTGTTGTCTGAAGCATTCGTTTGTATCGCTCAAACTTCTTAAGGTATTGACTTTTCCCCAGGCTATTTGGCCACACTGTGCGGCGTCCGCGTCTTTCGAGTGTGGATCATTTCCGTCGATCGCGTGAAACTTCGCACTTAAGCTGGCGAAGAGATTTTTCGTCCGGCGAAGCGTGCACAGCGTGAGCGATAAAAATATCTATTCGCGGAATAGCGGTCGCTTTTGTTCCGAGCTCGACTCCGACTTGCTTCGGTAATAGATAACGCGGCAGAGAGTGAAATTAGAAAGACGTTCGTATGATCTATTGGGAGTTCTATTACAGATTCAATAGGCTGAATAGCCAGAGACTCTCAGAGTTTCCATCGAAGCATTTGAAAAATTCGTCGAACGCAGACGAATCTCTTCGTCGGAATGCTCGCGCGTCCTCCCAGATTCCTCCGCGCCTTCCGTGGATCTCGCGTGACGTAAACGTTGAAGAAAAGAGTCCCGTTGGGATCGAGTCGAACAATGCGAGCGGGGTCGGTCTAAGTTCGCTAGGAAACCGTTCGGATCACCCAGTATAAGGGAACGATCCGCAATTAGTCGTACGGCGAGCGGTATTAAACCGCGCGGAGATTAATGAGCGAGTCTGTGCCGCAATTAAAGGACTCACCGTGGAAGATCGTGCGCGGGGTAAATTAAAATTTTTAATCCCGGCTGTCTATAGGCTGTAACACGGTTTCCTCGCGCGCCGGACGCGCGGCGGCGGCTCCTGCCGGCATCCCCCTCGTCCATTCATGATTTTTCCGCGTGTCCGCGCGATTCACGCGATCCACGCGGACGCGGGCTCATGGAGCGTAACCCTCGTGGGCCTGGGTCAGTGTTTCTCAACGTGATAGGATTCAACTGCCCCGAATGCAATTTGTTTATTGGCAATCATTCACGTATATCGCGATTCTGTTATTCTAAGGTACGGACGGTATCGGAGCTTAATTCCTTGAGAACAATCGCGATACGAACGTGATCGTTGTCGAATAACATTTAACCGTTTGCGAACGAAGATTCTTTGAAGTATACAAAACCTTCGGCAGAAACCAGGTTACATATCGGACGCTTAAATAATAGAGAGAAAGGAAACTATGTACCGATCTCTTGCTGTTCAAGTTATTAAATCAGTTATTTACAATTTAGTGCTCCGAATATGGAAGTTTCATCTCGACGAAATGTCGACATTCGTCCGCAAAGGGTTAATGCAAGTAACTATGTAACAGTGTAAGATAAGAATCACGATACTAAATAATAATCATCGGCACCATTCGTCTTTCTCATGAAAGAATACAGAAACTTTCATCTGATCTTGTTTCGCTGTTACGTCAGAGGATGGACATCAAGATCTACGCAGCGCCGAGGCGGATGCGCGGCGGAAAAAAGGTTGGGAGACACTGGCCCGGCCGCTTCCTACGAACGCTAGACATTAACACAAGGAGTAATTGTTGCCGCGAACGGGGTTCGAGCGCCGGACCCGCAACATCCTTATTACGGGACTGATTAAAATAATTAGCGTGACTAGGATGAGTTCGGGCTGTAGCCGGCGCGAACTGAAATCCCGGCGGTCGCTCAGCCGCGCAGCCGAACCGTCCTCTCGCGGGGTTAACGATCAGTTGCATCAGCAGCTCGCCGCAGCCATCGCGACACAATCTGTTATTAATTAGCGTAAATATTACTCAACCATTGTGCGCGGCGCGCATTGCTGCACGCGGCGGAAAGAAATTCTCGTTCTGGGAACGCGCTCGCGCTCCCTCGGCGAAAATAGACACCGGGAAACGAATAATTCTCTCTAGCACTCGAAATCTGGGTATTTCTGGATTCCGGCTCTAGCGCGGTGCGCGGCTTGCAGTGTTTTTCTTGGGGAAACATGGGACGAGGAGGCCGCGCGAGTGATCGAGCAGGAAAATTTGATACTCCGAGAACACCGATGGGAATTCGAGGAAGAGAGAGGGAGAGGGAGATTCTGTTATAAATCGCAGCCATTAAACGCTTGTTTATCCTAGACGAATGTCAACATTTAGGAGACCAAACCTTCATCTTTGGAATACTAAGTTGCAAACAAATGATTTAGCTACTCGAACGGCAAGAAATCGGTGTAGTTCCCTTATTCTCCATTATTTAAGCGTTATCTAATTTGGTAGAAGCTGCAGGTTATACTTTAAACAATCTTCGTTCGAAAAGGGTTAGTACTAGAATTGCCAAACGATTAGGATCATTTAGTCAACGAATCATCTAGACTCTAGAAGAGTGCGTTATACGAATACACGAATATATTTCGTAATCGCTTGCGAAAGCGTTTTCATAACATCAATAATAGTAGAATAGAAACGTTTAAGTGGTAGTTCCACCGTTAATTACATTCTCCCCGTTCCGTTCGGCATTATTTCACGGTTTGAAGGTTTCCAAACGCTTTACCCCGCCATGGCGGCGCAAAGATCGGTTTAACGATCGTTCGCGCGCTGATCTTCTGAATCACTCTGCAGCGAGCGACTACCGGCGTTTATTAAATCGTGTACCGTTTAAATGATCGGTTACCGGCGAAGAAAATTACGCGACCGGTTCGCTGGAAAACGTGGCGCTCGACTGTTCGCCGGGTCCGCTAAAATCCGAGCCGGGTCGTCGATTAGTCGATACGAATCATGACCGGCGGCCGATTTCCCCGATAAGCGTCGCGATTACCGGAAATTGCGGTTCGGTCTCGTAAACTGCGAAACCGAGGGAACCGTGGAACAGGTTTCGCCGATAACGCCGACGGAACAGCCACGGTGCCGATCGAACGTGTACAGCAGGCCCGTATCAGTCGAATCTGTGGACCGTTTTCTCTCATTGAACCGGCCGTGGGCGTGAAAACGCGCGCAGAAGCGATCGGTTCGCACGCACGCACGCACGCACGCACGCACGCACGCACGCGTCAACGACAGCTCGCGCGAGTTCGCCGGTACATTTTTGTAATTCGTGACTCAGACCTTATCGATCAACGATTTTTCATTCTGTCGCGCGATGACGACACGCGGGCATGCCTCGAATACGCGCGCCTTTAAATCACGGGTATCGGGAAATCAATCACCCGACGGAAAAATCGATCGACCGGCTAGGTGGGACGAAGTTTCCTATAAAACGCGCGGATCGAGTGAAAGCTGCCGGACTTCTCGCGTTCTTTCGGTTAATCAGGTGTAGCTGTTTTTTCCCTTGGGACCCGGCTACTTTGTTGCGTTGGCAATTAAGTTGCTCCGCGTGAATTCTCCTGATCGACGGCAGTTTTAGAACCGTTGGGGACAGTTTTCTACGGAAAATTAACGCTAACCGCGTCGCGAGCCGGTTAAACGACCGATTTTAAAATTCGATTGAAAGTTCTGTGTCTCTTCTTGTTCAATTAATTTCATAATGATTCCTGTATTGCCCGATTAACACGTTAAGCGCCACGAAGTCTCGGCAGTTCTTTAGAGAATTATTCTTCCGTAGCGAAGATTTCGTAATAATTATTCATTTCACGTTACAATACTTGCATTACACTATTATCAACTTTGTTGAATTGTTTTCGAGTAATTCAGAAGCGTCGGTCATCGGTGAGTGACACGTTTAACCCGCTAATGAGTGTCTCGATCTTCGTCTGCCCCATTGTTCCCATTTCCACTGGGAAAAATCTCTCGGCGCAACCCGTTCGCGTTTACATTGTAGCTGTTTATTTAACCAGCACGCTCGCGACAAAATCCGCCGGACGAGATCATCGAGATCATCCGACGGCCGAGCGAGCCGCGAGACGTGATTCGCGATCGAAAACGCGCGAGTTATGTAACGCGTTGCGTTTATCTGGGAGCTGTTCGGCCACTCAAACGAACGCCGTGCAACGATAAACGGCCAGGCGAAAGAGAGAGACGCGCGACCGCGGCCATAAACCAAGAGAGTTTTACCGAATCGTCGTCGTCTCGCGCCCCGGTACCGGTATTTCACGATTTTAATCTGGAAACAAGGACCCGGGCGCGCACGTATGACGGCCGGGGCCGCGCGCGCCAGAAATTTATTAAGTCGCCAGCGATTATATTAGGCTGCCACCGTTATTATCTATCGCCGTGACAATCATTTTGCTCCGTACAAATTGGAATTTCTGTTGGGAGCCCGTTCAACGGACGTGACCGCGTATTTCAGCGAACGACCGACTAGCTTCGCTAACCTCACCGAAGCATTTCGCCAATTAATCATCGGACCCGAGCGATCAAAATCTCGAACGTATCGATTCGGAAACGACGACCGCGCTAATAAGAAAACGTTTCAGTAATAACGCGCATCCTTGAGTGATACGTGAAATCATCGATAATTCCCGATGTTTCTCATCGACTTATCTATGACTACGGTCCGAGGTATTTGCGGAATACAGGAAATTCATTGCAATAACGGCTCTGACTGTTCGACCGCTTATCGCGAAGCGGATCGGACCTTATCTGCCGATGGCCAGCGTCGATTAGAACTTTTCAAGCTCTCGATTGCAATCTGTACGGCAACGTTAGCGTGTAACACGGGCGTTCGTTAGATTTATCCGACCATGCTCGATAGAATCATTGAGATCCGCTAGTTTACAATTCCAACGATCCCACTCCCGACCTCGCGCAATAGTACGCGAAAACAATATCGACGTAATTGCCCGAGCGCTCTTATCTGCGAGCGAAACTCCCCGGGATGCGCGGAGACACTCCGAGAGCTATCCGCGTTAGCAACTAAGAAGCTACATTCTTGCTATTCATGGTCGGAGCACTTACCGCCCGATGAATTTTACATGCGTTTCAGTAAAGAACGCCGGCGACAGGGTCGGCGACCGGCCATTTTAACGGGCAACGGGGATCCTAGCTGAAAGCCCGACGCGGGTCCAACTCGCAAATCATTTCTGACTCGGCGGAACACAAAGGGCGCGAGGGTTCCGCGCGCCGGGAATAGAGGAAACCGCTCCGGCGAACCGTTACTTCGACGAACGAGCGGGTACCCGCTGCTGCCGCTACCCCGGACGGCATTATCGTAATTCCGGGACACGCCGGGATAAGCGACGGTTCCGCGGGGAGTTCATGCGTGTCGCGCGATATCTCTGTTATTGGGCCGGGGTCATTAAATTTCTAAAGTTCCCGCGAACCGTCGCCGGATTTCGCGCCAGCCACTTACCGTGATTTAGGGTTTGACAGCGGTTCATAGAATAGGAAAGCGGAGACTTTCACTCGCGCCTCCGCTGGGAAAAATAAAGGGCGGAAGTACCGGGAACGAGCCAGCCGAATAAGCTGCGCTTTTGCGGCGCGCGGAGCTGCATTGTCGCGGCCGGAATTTCATCCAGCTAGAATATTAACCCTTCGCGCATGAGTGGCGACTACCAGCCGGTCGATTCAACGCGGGAGAAATGATAGAGTCTAAAATTCAATATTAGATCTCGCGATAGAGCGCGAAACATAGAAATCGAACTGTCCTATCCTTCGCGTTACGCAAGATTTCTATCAGTTGCAGATAATATCGCCGATATTTCATTGGAAGATAGCGAGCATTTCGAACGGAATATATACCGTCGAGTTAGAAAGGGTTAATATCGAACCTCTGCGAGGATCTTTCGCTTCCCGCGACTCGTCGGACCGCGACCGCGCGCGAATAGCAGATTTCCCTCGGCCTCTTCTATTCGCAGAGTATTTTTCTCTCGGCCGTTTCCAAGGTAAATGGGTCGAGAGAAGCCGCGTCTCGGCAGGACTCGCGCGTTCTGCCGGCCAGTTAGCGAGGAGGATCCGAGAGCTAGAGAAGCAGGTAGCCCCCGAAGAAGAACGCGGAGGACGGAGGAGGGCCGCAGGGTCTCTCGCCGATACCTTCGCAGCGTGGAATGCGAAAGCGTGGGTTCGGTTCGGTTCGGTTCGGGCTGAAACGCGATCTCGATCCGCGTCGGAGCGGGCCGGGCTCAGCGCCTCGGGCTCGATACGCCGCGCGAGCCCGCAACGGGACCGATCCGATCCGCCGATCTTTCGAACGATCGAGAGGCCCGGTAAACGCGCTCCCGATCGTACTGTGGACACGCGTGTCTACAAGGCGGTTCAAAATGTCATGAGCACCGCAGCGTTCGTTCTGCACCGCTCGTTTCATGGGAAAGGAATCACGAAAGTGCAAAATTCATCGCTACCTTGAGTAAAGGGCTAAGATTTCTTAATTGCATCGTGTTCTACTCTTAATAATGTTTTTCGTGTCTTTTAAAAGGTATTCTCCTGTATTGTCTATAAATCGTCAAGGTACATATTGTAATTACCTTAACCGTTCGAATGCCAAGCGGTTCATAGAACCAGATGAAGTTTATTTGTCCAATTTTCAATTCTGTTATTTACTCGGAAACGAACAAACGAAACGCTCGCAGTCTTCAGAATTTTTTCTGTCAATAGGAAAGCGCAATTCACTTTTCGACGGGATTTCCGCATAAACTCGTGCCACTCTTAATAGCGCGACGAGTTTCGCGAGCACTCTGTTACGCGTCCTTCTCCGTCGAACGAAAAGCGAGGAATAATGCTGCGCTGGTCGCGGCGTGTATTTTTGAAACGCCCTGTACAGGCGCGCTCCGATCGAGACGACCGAGCGTTTTCACTGTCCCTCGCGGTGGAACGCGTATTACACGCACGTACAGCTCGGGGAACTGGAAAGTGAAGCCGGGAGCCCCTCGTGCACGGCGTTCGTTATTCGCCTCTTCGGCGAGGACGAGACCGGGGAGTCCACTTTCTCCCGAGTCCCGTGCTCCGCCGCCTCGTCCCCGGTATCTGCTTCCAAATCTACTCTAATTTTTGGTAATAAGCGGACTGCGGGTTTCTACGCGTCCGAGACACTCGGAGGACGCGCGACCGCGTACGAGTAGAAACAAGAAAAGGAGGACTTTCAATCAGTTCAACGGTGGAAGACATTTTTGTGGTTTGGGTTATCCGCACGAGCGACGAACAAAGGGAGAGATGGAGTTTGGAGGAAGGCTTCTTCGATTGTTATTGAAACTTTTTGGAAATCTGGATTATGTGTATTCGTCGCTATTCCGAGACTAACGAGCAGAGAAACGTAATCTAATTATTAGAAATAGTGGCAATGACGCCGTCCATGGATTCGGCGGAATAAAATTCGAATCGATTAAAAAGATAAACGAATGTCAATGTCTATGGCAATATTTACGACACAAGTTAATGTAGCCGTTCGTTAATCAATTCCACCGGACAGACGTGTTTACTTGTTGTCTCGGTGAAATGAAAACTGATTCGCCGTTCCATTATAAACATCAATACTAACGAACGGAGAAATGCAAATATCCGACGTGCGCGTCTCGCATGCGTGTCGGATGACACGAATATACGGAGGTTAAAAAAGAAGCGGCTCCGGATAAAGTTCAACTTGAAATATTTCGAGAGTGCGTCACGTAAGTGAACGGGTCGTCGATGACGTCGTTCGTGGCGTCCGGATAATGATAAAGTGCATTTTCGAGCCGAGATACGCACAATTACCCCTTTAACGAGCAACCGTCGCCCGCGTACGCGCGTCACTGGCGAACTATGAACGAATTTTCAAGCTTCCATTCGATCGTCGATCGAAAGTCGCCGGTGCCATTCCTCCGAGCGACTCGCTCGCTCGCTCGCTCGCAATCATTTCAATTTATTGAAGAACGCCCGAGCGATTTACAGCAACGCGACGCGTCCTCTCGTCCCGTGTTCCAGATTCGCGTATTGGCGGGCGGGACGCGAGAATCGCTCGGTGCGTTTATGAGACGTTTAATAATAATCGCAGAAGGGTCCACGATTTCGCTCTACATACGAACAAGACATTATTATCGTTTTAAATAGACGCTCGGATTCACCGCGCCACCTGACCCACATTCCACCGTCCCTTAATTTAAAAACGTTCCTCTACACCGCGACCGACGCCGCCGCCGCAGCCGCCGTCGAGTTGCTGTTTAATGGCCCCCGACGATCGAGCGGCGATTTAACGGACGCCACGATACTCGAGCACGTCCACGTCAAATGAAAATCGATCTGCGAACAGTTCTTGAACCCTGGTGAAAGTCTCCTACGATCGTCCCCGTGAAATAGGTACGATTTCAACGAGAAATTAGGATACTCGAATCGAACGTCTTAAAACTGAAACGGTTCGCGGATATAACGCTACCATGACATTTAAATGTATCGCCAAGTGTTGCTGCCAGGCTGGACAGCAATTAAAAATGAAACATTTCAAACAGAAATGCCAACGCGGACGTGTCCAGTATCGCCGGGGCTACCCACGACAGACAAGTCGCTCGGTAATTGGATGAAATGAGAAACAGATGGCGAACGGTAGGCAAATCTCGCAGGAGGCGTGTATCGTAATGGCCCCCGTGCGTTCGGTGCCACTTAGAAGTTCCAATATTCGAACCAGTTTTGTCCCCGGTGGGAAGAGCTCTCCTTTCCGCTGCAGTCGCATTGTTATGGAACGAGTTGAATGGCACACAGGCCATCGCGAGTGAATGAAACGGCCCGAAGGCAGGTTACTAGTCCCGACAATGTATGATGACTGACTTAACTGGATTGGATAGAGCGTCTGGGTCCACGGTATAAATAGACGCTACCACTTACCGTCAATTCAAAGGGAACAGAAGACCGCGCGCGCGCTTCTAGCCGCGCGGCCGGCGAACAACGCGCAGGAGCCTCGGGCGCGTCACGAAGCGGCACCGATAGCGAGCCGCCGCTCCGCGTCCAGTGGCGTAACCAGCCGCTCAAGGTCGACGGAACGGGAGAACCAGCGATTTGCCGATGCTAGTCAACCCGACAGATTGATAGGCCGATTCTACTGACAAGATAGCCACGGGTTCGTTTGATCCAGTCACTGAATTTCGCTGACTCAATCCGTTGCCGTTCGATTTAGGACACGGATTGCGAAAGGGACTCTCGTTCAATGCTCGCAGCTGCTGCCAGAAGTTTCCGCTTCTCGCTCGGTCGTGTTGGGAAACTTTGTTAATATACCGATTTTTACCGCGGAGCTCACTCGATCGGTTGATATATCGCCCGTTCGCGGATGGTTCTTTTACGATCGTAGGAGAGGTAACGTGTTCAACGGTCTAAAGAAGGCGATTTGATCGCGGACAAACTGATTTTCAAGTTGACCATTTGCAGTTGAATGTTTTGCAATAGATATATTCAACGTTTATCGGTAAGATATGAATATATGAATATTCTTTCGAAGTTGCTAATGAGAAGACGTACGTACATTAAGAAACAAAGCCGTTTTCTGTGAATATTTCACGTATCGATGCATTACGCGAAGCATAATATTCAGATAAGACTGAGAGTGGCTATTAGAGTGAAAACGATTAGTTGAAATTTCAATAAGTGCACTGTCAGAGTTCCTGCAGGGAAATCTACGAAGAATTCGAGTGCTCGACAGTTCTAGTGTGAAGCGTTGCTTATCACTCGATTATCGTTCCGTTTGCCAACACGGGAAACGCTGCGAGGAGCAGTTGTTCGAACGTGCTGGGAACTAGAGCGGTGTTTCGTTTGAAAAGCACACAGGTGAGTCATCGCGTAGAAACTCTGCGAGATCCACCTCGCGTCGAGCCATTGTTGTTTTCGCGGAGTCTACGCTTCGCGTTGATTAACGGCCCGTTACTAATAGACTTATCGGCGGATCTCGAAGTTTATGGAGCAAACTACGAATATGCGACACGTGCAATCACAACCAGCCGTGTCGATCGAGAGAATTCTCAAACGAAACGGAAAAGTGAAGTCACCGTTTCGTCGGCGAATGCAATCTTCCCCGCTCTCGAGTCTCTGTTCCGCCTCCGATCGCATTCGTTACATTCGCGGGACGAATTAATCGTCACTGTGAAACCGGCGCTGCATTCTGCATCGTGCCCAGGTGCAGCCAGCGAAGCCGATTCAGATCATTCCGAGAATCGAATTGAGTCATCAGATGGAGAGATACCGGACGAGACACCGCGATCGCGGGGGATATCGCGACGAAACTGAAATTCTAGTAATATCACGCTCCTCGAGACTATATGCAACTTCAACGTTATTCCGTGCAAGTGATTGAGTCACAGTGTTGCACACAACTGAGTCACTCAGACAATGCGATTGACTGCAGAAAAAATCGAGAAATTTAATGTTTTTCAAGGTATTCTTAGCTTCAATATTTTCAGAACCTACGAAAAGGACTTGCTAGCCTAGAAGAAACGAACAACCGAGTAAATCTTTGAATAACTGAAAAGATTACTTATTCGTGTTAAAATTCACAGAACTCGATTTAAACACATTAGCATCTGACCAATTAAATTATCGCAGATTAGATCGGCAAAAGCGAAGGCTTATAGAAACCCTTTCGAACCCTCGTTTCGCGGCCCAAGACAATTTTCCCTGCCGAAAATTTCTTTCTTTCCTCAAGCTAATCCAGCCGGACAAGTGAGAAGGCTGAACGTCCATGTCCTACGCCTATGGCTGCTGGTGCAGTGCCATGACCCACGATTACGAGGATCGCGGTTAATCATTCCTAATTTATGCCCAGTAAACCGCGCCGTTCCAGCGCTGTAAAACCGGGTGGGGGAAACATGGCGCGCGGCCCGCTGCCTAGAAACGCCATTAGACCGCCGTTTCCGGATGACAATGTTCCGTTGACTGGAAACGCGTGCCCCGCGGAACGGGTCTAACTGTACAAAGTGACGTTTCCAATGCGTCCGTCGACCGAACCGGCTGACTTCCCGGTGATTTATACGTCGTACGGGTTACGGTGATTCACGGATTAAAGCGGCCATTCGGAGGGCCGGGACGCGTCGCTGGCGAACGCTAATCCGGGGAAGGCGGAGTCGCCGTTCCAATTAAACTGCAGGTCGAAACGCGTTACTTGGCCCATAACTATCACTTTTATCGCTAGCCGAGCAATAAAAGTTTCTTTACGACGGCCGGGGTGATTCCCCGAGTCCCTCGGCGGGGCGAATAATTTCATTAGTCGGGCAAATAGACAATAATACGAGGAAGATGGATCCTCGGCCGAGGGAAAGGCGAACCGGCGCCGGCGAGCGCGAACAAGTTTCGAAACTTCGACCGATCTTATCAAAAATCCTTGCGAGTTACTGCCAGAGGCGCGCGAGCGGAGTCAACGCTAGCTTTATTCGACGCGTCACCGCGACTAACTGGCTAATTTCTACACAGCGAGAATTCTTTGAATCTCTGGAAACTCATTTCATTAAGAAGCCGAGGAAAAAGTCTTAAATACTATGGCAAAGTAAACTATACATCGAGCCCTCGTTATTCGAGTAACTGAATTATTCATTGTTCTCGAATTTAGCAAAGGGTTAAGCCTCTAATTTCCAAGACCCAGCTGAACATCAATTCGTCAAGGCACAATAGAATAAATGTGCATAAAGCTACGGTTGAACAGCCACCGCGAATGACTTCATTAACTCGAGTGGACGGTCACCAGCGAATTCTCAGTCGCACGAGCCGAACTTGTCAGAAATCCAAAGAATGTCGAGTTTCTAGAGTGCGTCGGAGGGGCGGGCGCCCGCTAAACCGGGGCGAGGTGGTCTCGCTAAACCGTGGAGCGGCGCGCGAGTCCGTAGGTGTAACGGGAAGATTTACGTGCCCCGTTCCCAAACAAATTACCCGGGATTCAAAACACCGACGGCGGAACGCTGCGCGCCAGAAGCATAAACGATTTTTCAGTGCAGTTTATCAAAGCACGCATCGGTGGATCGTCGACGGAACGATCGAGCGCCTCGGGGCCGGACACGCTCGATTTGCCGGGCCCGATGCCGGGAATGAAGCGGTAGCTCGCATGCACGACCGAGCTTTATAAACCGAAGACGTCGTCTCGACGGCTCGTTAGCGGGTGGAGTTATTAAGTGGCCGCTCGTTAACGACACTGGCCGGTCGTTAAGCTGTGGTAGGGAGGGAACGCACCGGAACGAGTGCGCGCGGCTACGTGACCACGGGGGTGAAGTTTCATTGGACGAAATAGGGAAACTGCTCGGGCAGCCCCATCCTCGTTCCAATTCTCGGATGTCTGTGTTATTTATTGTTTTCGGTGATCGGCTAGACCGAAGTGAATCGGATCATAGGGTGAAACGGATCGATATAAGAATCCAACGCGTGTTTATTACGTTGTAATATGCATTTCGATTTTCTTATTCCTCATTTCGGAAAGGAGAGTTTGAATATTCATGTTTGTTTCTTATTGTTAATGTTTAAACGTGTTTACTGCATCACTGTCAAAGAGAAGACGGTCCGATTCGTCTTGATCTACCTTGAATCTTGCAGAGATTCGCGAAGGAAATCATGAAGGGTGAATTCTCATTATTTTGGATTATGTCGCCCTTCGTGCAAAGACTCTATAAGCGTTTAGTTGCTTGTAACTATTAATCTCAGCACGACGTATCGGTAAGTTGTCCGTGAATAAGCAGAAATATTAATTGACATGTTGGAAAACAGGGGAGCAACGGGCGGGAACGATCGGTTCCCGATCGCGGTCCGCTTTACGAGGGAACGGAAAAATAAGCGGCGGAACCAGACCGGCCTGTTCGTTTATGGTAGCCGGCTTAGACAACAATTACGTAATTATACGATCCGGGGGCGAAATTGATCGGCGTTTAACCTTTGAAAGGCGAACGGCAAAGGAAAAACGCGATTAATGAAATGGTGGATCGTTCTGAAAAGTACCGAAGCCTTCTTGTGCCGCAATCGTAAAGTACCATACATCGATTGCTTAAAACAATAGAAAAAAAAGAACTATATACCGATCTCTCGCTATTCAAGTAATTAAATCATTCGTCCGAAAAGGGTTAAGCCATCGAAAATTCTTTGAAATATACAAAACCTTCAACAGACGAACTTAAATCATAAATCAATTGCTCAAAAAATAAAAAACAAGGAAACTATGTACCGATCTCTCGCTGTTCGAGTAATTAAATCATTCGTCCGCGACTCAGTGTTCGAAACACGAGCTTCTCACGAGCATTTCATCTCGCGGAAATGACATTCGTCCGCAAAGGGTTAATCCAACGGCGAACGACGCAAGGGTGGACACACGCGACCGAGTCCCGATTTCACACGGTCGCTAAAAATCCTTGAACTCGTTCGCGGGGCAAGAAGCGATGGCCAGAGCGCGGACGGGCTAGCCTCGGCTCGGCTCTCGCGGTGCTCGCGAGGTTCCAAGCCGAGTTGGTAATTGATCGGCGGGGAAAGCCTAACCGCGCCGCGGCATTACATAAAACCCGTTTAGGCGGGCATGAAGTCCTGGCTTATCCTCTCGGTCAATGGCATGCAGCGTTAACGCGACTACAAAGATGGCTATCTCTGTCGGCCGTGCGACTTCGCCTTTTCCTTACCTTGGCCGTTCGAGTGATTTTGCTGAGGCGACTGGGGCTGGCCCTGCGTCAATATAATTTGACTCTCGAGCTGCTGGAGCTCGGCCTGCAGCTCGTTCAGCTTGCTGTTCGCCTTTTTCACGATCGTCGCTACGTCGGACAGCGCTTTACGATCGGTCGCAACCTCCCTCAGCTTCTCGGCGCCGGCCTTTATTTTCAACTCCTGCAACAGAGTGAGCACACATTCACGTTCGGTTTTTCACGCCGGCAAATCGGTCTATCGCGCATTCTTTCCTGCCTCCTATCCTTGGACCTTCGTTTCGAGTAGCTTCCCTCGAACGCGAATCAACCGAGAACCAAGTAGTCTAACAGATCCGAACATTAACTCCGACTTGGAACATTAACCCTTTGCACTCGGGTCGCTCGGGCGATTGTTCGCAGAGGTATCACAGCACGGAACGCTATAACGTACAAACATAAGTACTCGAAACAAGTGAAATCCAACGTTCTCCAAACATATAACAAACCATCTTAAATTCGATTACATCTACAATAATCCTATCCTACCTACACAGCGTACAAACTGCCGAGTGCAAAGAGTTAACAGATCGATCGCCGCGAGAAATCTCGATTTCTCGGTTTCAGTTTCGTCGGAGGAATGTCCGATTCCGTAAGTATCCGGCGACCAACGCGCCGAAGTAGCTCACAGCTATTAAATCTCGATTCAGACACAATAAAGAGAGTTCGAGCCGCACGCGTCGCTCGGTTTCGAATAGGAAAAAAAAAAGATCGATTCGGGATCGTTTATTACGCGCGGTAATAGGAATAGAATCGCGCCAGCACCGAAAGCTGTGCGCTCGACGTGCGCAGCCAGCGTTGTAGAAGGTTACCTGTGGAACAGTTTCGTTACAATCCACCAAA
Organism: Nomia melanderi; assembly: GCF_051020985.1. Lineage (NCBI taxonomy): Eukaryota > Metazoa > Arthropoda > Insecta > Hymenoptera > Halictidae > Nomia > Nomia melanderi. The sequence goes on from NC_135005.1 coordinate 17,809,327, forward strand.
CACGCTTCATTGTTCATTGTTTCGTTAACGCACGCACTCGAGCGCCGGCAATAAAGGCGAGGGGCAAGGATTCGTTTTCGCCCAGTCATCGGGAACGAATGCGCCCGGAATCTCGCTTCACGGAATCCAGATGCGTGCGATTATTATTATCGACTTATCGGTGTCCATCGGGACCACACCTCTTTTTCCCTCCCCCGGTCCCTCTCCCCTCGCCGGCAAATGAGACGTAAAATTATAGCAACGTTCCGCGCGGCTTATCCCCTCGTTCTGTTACCCCCCATTAGATTCCCTATAACATTTCATCCGCTGGCTGGCACCTGACGGCCGCATCCGTGCCTTCTAATCACGGGCCGAGAGAGCCGCGAATAATATTTGCGAGCGGCGATCAATGAGACGATCGCGTTACTTCATCGTTGCGCGTCGCGGGCCGTGTTTCGACTTTTACCGTCTCAAATGTACAGGCTGATTCAGAACGAGCGCGCGACACGCGTGGCATTCCGTTGAGTCACGAGCGACTCTCGTGCGACATTTTTTAAACGATTCACTCTGCACCGCAGGATTTCCCGGTGGTATCGGTTTTCTGGTACGTACAGCCGATTAGAGTAATGCCAGATAAGAACGCGAATCACTGGGATAATTAGAATTAATTGGTACGTTGCGGGATGTTAAAATCGTTAACGGCCGAGCGTTAACCGTTTCGCTCCGTTTTACCTTTGCTGGACTCGGAAGGGGATCTTTCCAACCAGCGCACGCTGCTTTCGATGGAACTCGCGTCAGACGGTTCTCGAGGAAATATCTGACACGTATTCTTAGCGGCCGACGTCGAACCGGTGGAAACATCCCTTGAAGTTGAGGGTTGAAAGTATATTTTTCACGATATCTCTAAAACCAAGGGGCGCAGGGAAAGAATCGAAATTGTTCATTTTCAGGCGAACAGTTTAAAAGGGAAGTTTCTATTTTACACCCTCTAATTTCAGAGGTATAAAAATATACTTTCAACCCTCTACTTTGAGTGCTCTCAGCTGTTCAAGATGTTGGTCGATACGAGGAAATTCGTGTGAAATATTTCCTTGAGAACCATCTCACACGTAAGTTTCATCAGAATCGACGTGCGCTGGTTGGAAAGGTTTCCTTATTAGATACACACATGCTGCTCGTGCGTCGTTAACACTAGGTTTACCACGCGGGTCATCTTGACCCATTTCGTACTTCGCGAGGAAAATTGCAGAGTCCGTTTACATTCTTTTTCTACCACTTGCACCGACCATACATCTGATCCATATATCTCACAGTTCCTTTTCAAAGAAAGTGCGATTCTGTTCACGGTTCAAATCGACCGTTGCCTAAACCTAAGGGCAAACCTAATTAACCCTTTACACTCGAGAGGTGACCGAGTCGCTAGTTTCGACACAAGAAAATCCTAAACTTCTACATGTCAACTAACATTAAGCATTCTGCAACGCATCGATACGCGAGATATCGAAATAAAAAATAAATAATTAGCTCCACGGAGCGTTACCTATGTCGGATCGGAAAATATCGAGCGTCTCCAGTGAAAAACTTCCGAGTGCAAAGGGTTAAACGCGAGATCCGCGGTCGAGTCGTTCGTTAATTATCAAGCGTTAAGTCCTCGTCGTTCGCGGCGGGAGTCGTTTACGATTCGACCCGATACCCGCTTTACGGGGAACAATTAGCCAGCCGCGCGGCATAAAATTCGAGGATTACGGATAAACGCGTTGGTCACGCGTTCCTAGAATAGAGAACCGTTCGCCGAACGGTTCGAAAATCCCCGACCCTGTTTTTCAGGCTCGCGTACGACGATTCTCGCGGAGGAACGAGCGCGATTACCGGACGCGCGCGCGGCAAGGGTGTAATCACATTTTTGCTGTCGGCGGAACGAGACCGTACGGATACGCAGAGGTCGCGGCGCGACCGCGGAAAGGAAAGAGGCCGAGCCGAGAGGAAGAGGAAAGGGAGCGTGGAACTCGTTTGCCGCGGTATCTCGGACCACCCTCGAGTTTCCATCTACGCCGAACCCACGTGTCTCTCCACGTACCCAGAAATTACACGCTCCATTACTGCCCCGGCGTTCTTCCATATTTAATAACAAAGCGATCGCCACGATAAATACCCGCGCGGTAATTCGCCCGCCGATTTTCCAAGTATCAACGTCGCATTCCGTTTCCTAGCTACGCCCCCTTCGTCGATTGTGAACTCTGATCAGAAGTCTGGAATCGAATTCGAACGCTCGCAGATAACTATCTATGTAGAAGGTAGAACTGATCGATAGATCTCTCTGCGTCAGGAGGACACTTTAAATATGTGAAATATTCGAACTACTTCATGGTGCTTGTTAGAAATCTGTTTCTATCGTAGTTCCGTTTTCTATGTTCGGAGACATCTGTGTTTGGATAAAGGTGATATTGATCGATATGTCGAGTCTCATCAAATTTCATAAGTTAAGTCTACTTTCTAACTAGTCTCTAACTATAACACGCAATGGCATATATATTTAGTATTACAAGCAAAACGATATAATTTTATTCTAAAAGTCCGAAACCTCGATCGATCTCCCCAAGAATCAACTGATTAACAGAAAGAAAATTGCTTTCGCCACCGATTTCAGTGTGAGCGTCGACGCATGAGCTTCTCACGGTACAAGAACGACAGTCTCACGGATAATTCCTTCGTCTAACCACTTCCCAGCAATTCTACCAATAAACAAACACGATGGTCGGAGCACCCGCGGAGGTGAATCTTATCTCTCCAATCCCGCGCGAGGGATGATCGCGTTTCTCCCTCGGAAATGGCCATAAATCCCGTGCAGGATCCATTAGTCACGCGGATCGTGCCGCGGTTTTCAACGAGCTCGCATGGATCGACGGTGGTCTGACACATATCGGATCCCTCCGTCTCTCTCCGGCCGAGGGATCAGCGAAAAAGGAGTGGACGCGGAGGAAGCGAGGGGATGCTCCCCTCTCTCACCTGTTTCCCACCCCCGTTTCCAGCGGACTCGAATCGTGCGAGCCGCGCTACCGTGCAGAAGAAACACGACGAGGAGGAGGAGGAGGAGGAGGAGAAGGGGGAAAGGAGGGAGAAGAGGAAAGAAAAAACGGGAGCTTCGGGGAAGAGGTGTGCAGCCGAGAAGGATAAGCGAAACGTCGACATACCTTGCGTATTTCTCGGCGTATGTGCTCCCGCAGCTCGTCGAGACGAGCCGGCAAGGGCACCTGGTCACTGCCAGCCACTCCATACTTGCTCGACAGTTCGTAAAGAACCGGGTGCCTGATGTAATCGCCCTGAAACAGATCCCGAATTCGATTATTCGACGCTGTTCCGAAGATTCGAGTTGCATTACGCGAATTATTGGAATCCGAGAGCAATATCGCGCGTAGGTTGAACCCTTCATGGACGAACATTGTTTAACTGCCACGTAAACGCTCATCGAAACTCTCAGGTACTCGAAACAGTTTTCTTCGTTAACCAGAAACTGAGGATTCTGCTGAATTAGGTACCGAAGGCTTGTATCTGCTCGCAGCTTGGTATTCCAAATATGGAAGTTTGATCTCGGTGAAATGTCGACATTCGTCCGTGAAAGGTTAAGTGCTTAGGGGAGGTTTTTCCGGAAGGTTAGAGGGTCACGGGCGCTTGTGGACTAAACATTGAAATTCGACTATTCAAATGAGGAACAATGAATGTTACCAATGTGTCGCTAAGTAGTCTCTGGTATACAAGATGATTTTCATTTGATAAATAACAATTTGACGCGAATAAATTCAGTTTCTCTATTTATATAACGTCGGAATCGAGACGCAGAGTATCCATTGTCATTGGAAAAACGCGCGTTTGAAAGGCCATTCGATCGGCAAAGTTCGCAGGCTCCAAGATCGCGTTTTATTTTGAAACGTTCGCGGAACGCGATACGATTGGCCCCGTGTTATTATGTTCTTCCTGCGCGAAAAGACACGGTTCTCCTTCGAACGCCCCGCACTTCGACGATAAAAGTCCACCGATCGCGGAACACCGCGCTTCCAAGAGGCAGCGACTGTTTAACTGCTCAAGGAACACGGTCCCTCGCAGCTTAATGCCCGCATTAACCGAGGAAAATTAAAGGATTAAAGGATCGCGCGAGCAGTAAACTTTTAATTCATCCCACGCGCGTTTCCTTTTATTCCCGTCTCTATCCGCGAGCCACGAATAATCGATCCCCGCGAATTTGCGGGAAAAACGGCGAGCGGCGTGTTGGCGTGGTCGCGTCGCCGGAAATTGTCTGGCGCGTACTGCGGATGTACACACCGGCCGTTCACTCGTTCAGCCGTTCACAGTTATAAAACTGTAGTCGCGGAGAGAAAATATTGATCTTACAGCGTTCCCCGGGGATCGCCGGTTCGCACGCATTCTGATCGAGACTATTAATACCGCTAATCGATCGATATTTAAATCGTTTGGCTCCCGGTTCACCTTGACTGAAATATATGCCATCAATTAACGCTTCGGCTACCGGATGCCGGCTAATAGTTACATTAAAAGGCGGATTAATCGTTTTCCAAGAAAGCGACGCACTTAAATCCTTGGGGTTAGGCAGGTTAAACGCTTCCCCGCCGTTTCCTTAGCTTTTTACGCGTAGAGTAGATTTCAATCTACCTTGAAAAGTTGAAATTACCGATAGTCGAGCAGTTTAACGTTTTATTTCAAACTTTTCATCCAGTTCGCAACGCTATGAACTAACGATAAACGCGTGAATAAGTGGAAACAAACATTTATACGAGTCGAAACGTATTAGTAAGTTGTTGAGACGTGTGAATAAGGTTAGCGAATTGTGTGGTGCAGTGAATTATGCGTAGCTTGGCTTGTTTTCTTCTTTAAAATCGTCTGCCTCGAAGAGTGAGGAACTCGGTATCAACTGCTGTATTCGATAACCCTTCGACTATGTTCACTCACGTAGAAAATAAAAATTACCGAGCTCGATCGGAACGTTTCACTCGAAGGGATTAAACATTGTGATTCGGGCTGACTGATAAAGCGTTATCGGAGCGTTGATTGTGGATCAACGCGAGCAATCACCAGGAGAATTGGAATTCGAACAAAGAACTGTCCCGAGACTATTGGAAAAATGTTGGAAGAATTGCACGATGAAACACAGGATCAATCGACAGTTGAAAGTACTTCTATTTGCAATTAACACTAAAACCACCGGGCGGGTCAAATTGACCCACTTCAGAATGTTTACTTTACAAATATTTAAACGATGAAGGCGTTTTTGTACAAATATAGGATTAGGAGATCCTTCGAATCCCGCGAAACGTATTGTTCTAATTTTTATAAGAAATTGGACATAAGCCACTCTAATTACTCGGTAGTTTCAGCGTTAAAGCTCCCGAAAACACATTGAATAATACACGAGCGAGTTCGTTGTAATTGTTACACGTTGAGACGAGCAAAATGGCCCGCGCTTAACGCGCCGAGGCGCAATCCGATGGAAACGGTGGGAAAAAAAAGAGGTAACGTACCACGTACGGTGCGATCCAGGACAAAACTCGTTTCGGCTTGCTCGTGATAGCGAGCAGATTCCCACAACTTTTCGACTTCTTTCTCATCTGGTGCACAGAAATAAACGACATTGTTCAAATGCGCTACGCGCCGTTATAAATAACGCGCGCGGAATTCCACTTTTATTTATCGCCGGCTTTTTACGCCCGGAATCCTCGTTTCCAGCGCGGCGAGAACGCTGGACCAGCTTTCATCGGGCGTTCAAGTTACCAGCGATAACGAACGCGGGCAATTAGCGTCGCTCGCTAATCAGCCGTTCCATTAATTTAAGGACGATCGTCGAACGTTTCACGAGCGCTCGATCGGCCGTTCGGACTATCGGATCGTAAGGAACGGGCGCGATTAAATCCGGCCGATCTACGCTTCATCACTCGCGCGGCCGAGATTCGATTCATTCAGCTCTATCGACACCGACGGCGAGGAAAAAGAACGAGTGATTCATTCACCCGCGCGCCACGTATCGAACGATTTCACGCATCGCACGTTTCCGAGATTACCAGTGAATTTAAAGGGTACTCCGGCAATTACGCGTTCACCGTTCGTTTCTGCACTCGCGCTCTATCCTCCGATTATTTCTTAATAGCCAGTGAACCTACTGCTATTAAGGAAATATCATTCGGTTTCACTCGTTTCTCAACAGTTCACGATGAAAGTGCGAGCTTCCGTGAACACCTGCACTCTCTGCCCGCTCGCAGGTTTCGTTTCGAAAGACACGCGTAACTCGAGCCTCGTTCGCCAAACTGCCGGCACGAATGTGTCCCCTTTGAGTTCGGTTGTATCCCCGAGTGCTGCTGTTTCGATTTCTCGCGACGCTCGCGACGGCTCTAGCGGTGCGCCGGGTCCGGCCTCGGCGAAGCGCGCGCTGCTCGACCACCTGTTGCAGCAAAAGTGCGGTGTGTCGCGACCACTTTTATCTCGCCGGCGAATTCCCTTTTTACTTTTCACCGCCGCTCCTTTATCGCCGCACTCGTCGAGTTTCCGCGGAACCGCTGGATTTCCGTTCGTCGCGCGACGCGGCACGCGGATCCGAGCATTCGCGCGAGACTGAGGGACCGTCTTCTTCGCTGCTCGCCTATCTCTTATCGCTGGCGACGATAACAGCGACTCTCAACGTGCCCGTGCAGGTGTGAACGTCGCCGCTCTCGCGTTATCTCCACGGTTATTCCCGCGACGATCGAGACCGGCGAAAGTCGCCTCGATTTTTCGAGAACGAAGGGAGACCGCCGTATAAACAACGTGATTCCGCAAATATTTTGGTGCTCGGAAATTGGCTCGTTGATCCGGACCTCACTCTCGATCAAAGAGCGCGCTGCGCTGATAATCCTTATCTCGGAATGTGAAATGCGCTTACATAAGTGGCACAGATTGGTTGATCGTTGATACAACCTGCGATCGGTCGCGTTCTGGGTCAACTTCCAACGAGCTTTTCGGAGTGTGCTCGGGCCAACGGGTCTAGCGAGATTGACGGAGCTAAGATACTCCTGAAAACTGACTCGGACTCTGTCTGATCTTACAAGGGAGGACGCTCACGCGTTGACGCCGTTTTAATGAGTTTCTGCAAGTTGATAGTACGTTCGTCTATAATGATGTGTTCAATATCAGGCGTAGTTATATATAGTTGCTCGTGTCCCCTCGTTAGGGGATGGTTTTAAATACATAGTCCCAACTCGTCGAGAAAAGACTTATCCGTTGTACACATTTCCTCAGGAAGATAGTACCCATCTGCAGCGTCCCAAGTGCACCCGGAAAATTCCCTGTGCTCGGTATAATTACCACTATTGTCTTTGGCAGAGACCGAGCGAGACGGGATCAGCCATCAGGCGTATCTTTCGATCAACGTCGTCCAAGATTTTGCATCCGCGAGTCGTCGATCAGCGTCGGCGATACGCCGCAGTTTTCACAACCAGCGAAACAGCTCGAGTAGCGGGTGGAGCGATTTAAAGAAGCAACGAACCCCGAGGGAACACGCACACGGCCGGGTATCCTTGTCTGCGCCTGACACGCTGATGCCACGAGCTATTTTCATGCATTCCGTAATATGTGTGCCATGCATAATAATCCGGAGAGGTCAACACTCGTCGCATTACCGCAGCAGAGTCATCGAAAACCCCATCGCCGGAAATGTTTGCGGACCGATCGGTAATCGTGTCTCATCCCCTAGTTTGCTCGGCAGCTTTTGTTTCTGATAAGAAGCTCGTCGCTTCGGTGCTTTCATGTTACCAAGTTTCCTTTCTTCCATTGTTTAAGCACTCGATGTATAACTTAGCTTCATACGTCGCAAGCTTTCTGTTCTTCAAAGAGTCTTCATCCCCAAAGGATTAACCCTTTGCGCTTGAGTTCTTCGCTAGAAATGTTCAACGGTTTCCCGAAAGTTTTTTATTCCAATATTTCGCATATGCATTATGCAAAATTTCACTTGAAATATTAAACTTTATCATTTCGCTGTACCAATACAGTGACTAAGCAGCAAATAGTTCCATGAAATGAAGCTTCGTTGGGATTTCCATTCCACCGCTGCACAGGAAACGCTGTAAATGCACTGGATCCACAGCTTAACACGTTCGATGAATGAACTTCATTGATTTTCTTAATAAAATATTAAGTTATATTCAAGTTTCTGGTAACTTTCGTATACTTTGATACTGTTCCTTTCTGTTCTTGCTTTGTAACGCATATCATCCGTGATCGTGTGTCCCTTAAGAATATTTTCTTACAGAAATTCACGTGTACCATACGTGGTACACGTAAAACGTGTTAACGAGCGTATCGACAATTTCAATTGAACGCGAGGAGCGTTTCGTCAATGGAAAATTTACGTCGGTCGACAGCTCTAATGATAGCCGTCTGTGCCGTTATGATTAATCGCGGCAAGAAAATAGAACGCGAGTCGCCTCGGCGACGTGTACCATTTTATTTTTGGGTTACGCACAGCGCGGAGCATCCGTTAGGCGAATTGCGAAAGTCGCGTGGATCCGCGCGACGACGTTAGGGACAATCGCCGCGCAGGGTGGCGGATCATGGCTGCTGCGTCTCACGGGATCCTCGTCAGCGCAGACCAGAAAGAGCTTAACGTGTGCTCCGTCGTGTGACGTTTCGACGTGTCAAAAATTATTGAAAACCTGGCTTATGCCCAGAGAAACTAGTCATCTCGGGCCCACCGGTTGCGAAACGGTCAAAATATCTTCTTCCTACCGTTTAGGACATTCAGAAAATATCACCAGTGTCGCCCCGGCGTCTTTAACACTAGAATACCAACTGATTTTTCCAAATTTCTTTGGAAAACTTATAACCGTGTATTTATTAACATTTCAATCGGCTTATATTTCAGTGTATTACTAAATCAGATTTTTAAACGATTTCTCAGAGAAGCATATGTTACCTTTTCAGTAATTGTAAAAGGAATTAGGAATAAATCATTCTGAGCCATCTGGTAGTTCTAGTGTTAAGGCGGATACTCTAATATAGTCTTCAGTTTATCCGAGATATCTTTTATCTGAAAAAATAATCGTGTTGAATGTCACGCTCGTTTTTAACGATGCATATTGTTCGATTTGAATGAAATTTCTTTGAAAAATCAGCAAATATTTGATTGGTACAATGAAGTAAGACAAACCGGAAACAGCGGTCCTTGAATTGTATGTATCTCAAGTGGTTGAACGGGGTCTTTAATCAGCGATCAGAATATTCCTTTGACTCTGCTATAAATAGAATAGTTTATTCTATAAATATAACTATGAAATGGGGATTTGTATAAATATCCGTCGACTAACGAGCGATAAGTTTGAAACGAGTCGATAATCGTCGATGACGGAGACTTCATCGCGACGATGCGTCAAGCCCTTAACAGAACTATCAAGCAGTCAAGTTGACTGTTCAACATTTTTCTATAGAAACCTCGAAACTTTGAGTATTATTAAAACAATTTCTTTAGAAATTTCTTAGAGAAGAATCTATTGCTTCTTCAATAATTGTAAAAGAATTTAGGAATGGGTCAGTCCGACCCATCGGGTAGCTCTAGTGTTAAGGACCAACCACAAGTATCAGCTATTGTTAATTTTCATGTTTGAATATTGTATAATAAAAGATGACGAAAATTTTGATAGTAATTGAGTTATAGTCCGATTGCATCCAATCGAATTTCACTACTATAGGTTAATTAACCAGCAGCAATATACATGTTCTTTAAAGTGAATACCTTGTTTGACATTGGAGAACTTTCGTTTAATTAATTAGTGGAAATGTATGTTTCCGACTTTGAAAATTCTGATAGGAATTCGGTTGTAGTTGGATCGTATTCGCAGCAGTTCCGGCGATTTCAAGTTCAAACGTAAACCTCGGTTTAAGGGGTTAAGTCAGCGCCATGTAATGGAGCTGCCGTGTATGATCGGCCGCCTCCTGTCAGAACGATATCCTCGGCCGTTGCTCGGCTACGGTTCTGGCAAACGCAGTCCGCAAGACTATTCCCGTAACCTCGGGAAATACCACTTGCCGACAGAAACAGGTGCTACTGCTCTGTTTGGAAAGTTCTCGGGAGCACTTTGGACGAATCGAGAGAGATATCAGGTGCACGGTACCCGTCACGCCTCGCTTAACCTGTAACCGGGTGATTTTTCGACCGCGAGCACACGTATCGGAACAATTCCGAAGCCATCGGGATCGTTTCGAACGATTCATCCCGTAACACGGGTGAATTCGATCCGCTTTGAGTTCCAATGAAAATAATTATAGAACCGCCAGAGGAATTTTCTCTAGCGAATAAATAGGTATCGAACAACGAGAGAAACAGGGACTGAAATAGCTCGTTTTCTACCGGTATCGAGAGTCGATAGCAACGATCTCGAGGGAGATCCACCGATCGAGAAACACCTTCCTCGAGATCAAGGAGAGGACAAGTGGGAGAGAGCGTCGCTAAGAACGAGAGGCCGAAAGGAATAGAGAGGAAACCGTGCTGGGACCGATCCAATTAAGTCCGGCAAGGATTTTTTATTATGGCGGCTGGAGAATGACCGGTCGGGTGGCGGAGAACGCGCGCACCAGTTCGTAAAGAGAGCGTGGATGGACCTGCGACTCACCTGATAATAGCTTGACTCCGCCATCTTGGACACTATAATCCACTCACTCACTCACTGCTTTCTATCCGTCCTTTGTGCACGGGACGACCATGTCCATTGTGTGTTTACACGCGTTAAGTACGCTGCTACACCGACCGTTCAGCTGCGACTGTCCTCATCTCAGTAATCGCAGAGCTGGTTTACTTCCGTCCCCGGGACGTCTGCGAGAGAAGCTATCGGTCCGAGATGCGACACGGGTGTTACTACCGCGGAGGAGTGATGAATGAAAGACGCGCGGCTCGCGAACCAAACACACCAAACAGAAGCGCGTTCCACCGCACCAGACTGAAGACTGACGGCCGTGTGCCGGGCCAATCGTCGCCTAATGGCGCGCGCACTCTGCCTCTCCGCACCGTTCCTGCTAAAGGTGAGTCCTCGACGACACTTTTACCGACATGCGAACGAATCGGCCGCCGCTTATTGGCCCGTTCCGGTGCAGCTGTGAAACCAGCCAACTCGCACCTCGCGAAAATACCAAATGCAGTCGAGTGAAAGGTGACTTAACCATGGAATAATCAACGTGTAGAATAGAAGATGCATACCTGCGCATGTCCTCTGCGCATGGCGGGCGTTGCAGGCGAGATTACGGATTCGAATGCACGAATCGAACAGTCCGGCGTAGAGTGATCGAGCCGACACGCATCCCTTTGCGCATATCGGTAGGTGGGAACTAAGAATTCAAAATGGCGTCGAGCGAAACTTCTATATTTATCATTATTCTGTGGTTTAACCTGGACGACGATGAGGTCCCCGTTGAGTCCTTGCGAAATCGTCGAAGGCTGCGGAAGACTGGACTTACAAATTTATTAAAAATTATTTTACAATTATTTATTTACAGTTTCATGGGAGTTCAATTATTCGGCGATCAGAGTTCTTAAAAGGTCGTCCGGGGTCCTTGTGAAGAGACCATTTGGATTTTGATAGAGGTTTTTGGAATCGTGACAGGCTTCGTAGAGTTGTTTGTAGATGGCGCCGATTACCTCGAAGGATCGTTTTTGTGTTATTAAACGGTGATTGTTACTTTGGAGTAAACTTATTTGAGGAAGTAACAATACATCTGGCATCACTAGGAAAGCTTCCAGTTTATTCTATAAAGTATTGAAAAATGATGGGTGCGGTTACTAATGTTTACTATTTGACATCAGAAAGATAGGTACTTACCGTAAACTCTTTTACACTCAAAGGATCCATTCCAGGAATAGAAGATAATGGGCCTTGCTCGTGCCCTTGTAATATGGTATAGATTGAACCGAGATTTAAATGTGCTACTAAAGAACTAGCCTGCTCTGATGTAAGAGTATCAATTTGTGCATCAGATTGAGCCTGAAATGTACAATTTCAATACATGTATACAATATTAGCATAGAAATAAGACAATTACCTGTAATCTTTCTAGTCTCTGATCCATGTATTCATACAATGCTAAAGTAGATTGTATTTGATGCATACAATTCAGAAGATATACAGCCATGTCTACCGTAGGTAATCTTGATGCAGTCTCATTCACTTCTTGCAGAAGTGGATCAATAATACATGATACTATCTGTAAACAACTAACTGCATAATTTGACCACATATAAACATCATTAGACAGAACAGTATTAAGAGTGATACACACCTGTAACATGTCTTTTTCTCTATCTGCCGCGATGCTAGCCACAGACAAAATTTCATTGAGAAGTGTTAATAATCGTGAAACGGACGGCGCTGGAATTAGATCAGTTCCTGGAGGTTCTGCACGTTCGCCAAGCGCAATTCGTGTCTCCTTTTGTAGTCTACTAAGGAAACTTTTCTCGCTAAGTACTAATAAATCCGATAACGTTGAATCTAAAGAACTCTCCGACAGAACTTGTTGAATTATATCCCGATAAAACCTTAGAAGGGTTGTTACTGAATATAACACCGTGGCTGGTGCATCCATGGAGACAACATGTTCTATTCTCGATTTTAAAGGATGACAAAGTCCGTCCGTGATATTACTCAAAGATTGTTTAATTTGATCAGATACATCTGAAATAATCATTTCATAAGAGAAATTCTGACAAAACAAGATAGTTAATTATCTTTTTGTTACCAGTTTTATCACAGCCCTTCATGAGAGTTAGAATATTTTCCCTTTCAACAGGAATAGCCTGATGCAACCAAGCGAGCATGTCACCAATATATCTTTTAGGGTCATTTGCATGCATTTCGATAGGATTGGGTGTTCCACCGTATCCTTCACCCAATGTCAATGCATCTATGAAAGACCCCACTAATGCAGTTCTTCTAGCTGCACAATATTCGTCTAGAATATATCTATAAGTGCAAGTATAAAATGATTCATCAATGTAAATGCATGAAATGGACAAAAATGTGAGAACATACTTAAATAAAACTGGTCTGTCTTGCAATTTATTCATTGCCTTAATTAGAAGCGGTGCTAAACGTTCATTTTCAATGTTTTTACATTGATTCTGTGTCCACCTGTATAGCCTCTCAAGAGCTGCCTCTTGTAGCAGTGTCATTCTTTGCATAATATCTAAACCCAATGTTTGATATCCTGACTGCATTAATATTCTACAATTGCTATGGATCTCCTATAATTTCAATAATTTGTTAACAATTCCAACACCTTTTATGGATACATTTTGCTTATTTTAATTAATGTACCTGGACACGGTTAACTACAGAAAAAAATTCCTCTGATATAGGTGAATCTCTGTTGGATCCATGCAAAGCAGCTAATTCTGACTGAGTTAGTTGAAAGTTTTTAATAAATGCGGTTGCAACTTCATGTTGCATAGACAATGTTTGACTGAAAACATCAATATAATGTTACATAGTGCTCCTCATTAATGCTCATTTCGTTCATAAATTGAACCTACCTTTTGTTTTGAAGTTTTGTCGTTTGATCAATGAGTTGCGATGTTTGGGTTTTAGTACTTTGTAAACGGTTTGTCATACACTGAACAGCAGTATTCATGGCTAAAACGTCTTGGTATATATCGTCCAAAGAAGATTTTACTTCCCTAAAAGCGGACAGGAATTCTTCATTTATAGCCAAGCTTCGTCTTTCGATTTTACTTCTTAAATTTCGACGAGCGTTCAATGTATTCTCCGTAAAAAATGTGGACAATTCTTTTAAAGCTTCAAGTGTATCCTAAAAGAAATGATCACATTGAACGATAACATTGAATAAACATAAATCACATAAATACCTTGTCATGTTCAACTCTTGATTCGAGTAATTTATTCACTCTTCGAACCAAGGCGGTGTTAGTATTTTTTTCGCTCATTTTAAGTACACGACTGTTACTGTCAAATTCATTCAAAAATACCCCTAACCTATTTACTCACGAGCTGTCACGTAGCATACATTGACATAAAAAGAAAATCTATAGTTGTCCACTCTACGTTGCAACTGCCGAACTTACGAGGTGAATTGAGAGTTATCCTTTACGATTAAAACTAATTTGAAAATAAGACAAACTACTATTAAATATTTTCCTAATACTATTAAAATGCTTACTAAATTTCTCTACATTAATATTAATATACATACATACACTGCAATTAATATTTAGTTACATATATTTACATAATGCGACGACATAATATTCCATTGTACCTCGTTTATGTCTGCATCATTGTTCATGGTCTAACACTGTCTTACCGATCAAGAAATTTAAACTTTAGTATCTTCACTATCCCTTGCATTATCGGTAACATTGAGCGCGACACAAAAATGGTACAGGGGTCTTAAGACCCCTGAAGCTCTAGACAAAAACTCCCATAACATGCAACGCCTGTAAGTACCCATCTTAAATCTAGGACATATCCACCTCGCAATTGGGACATTTATGGTAGATGGCGCCACGAAATGTTTCTCAAAAACACTCGCTAAAACGTAATTTATTTAAAATGTACATCGGTGTGTTCGATTAACTGTCCGCGCATCCACGATGACAGACACGACACAGCATCGAACAATACAATAACTAGTAGCTAACTTAATATCGATTCGCATTCCTTACATTGAGATACTTTCGAATCACTTGGTTGAAACTATGGTCCCACCATAAACTCGGAATGGGGTCTAACAGCCTCGGTCAAGAGAGGAGACGAAAACGTTCGTCCGTCGTATACGATGTCTATGTACAAAAATATTTACAATATATAACATAGTCGTCCGTTGATTACGTTAACAAGACGCAACGTGTTAATAATAATAAAAATTCGACTGAGACGCGGGACAATGGAATCCAAACGACGCGTCTGAGATCCTGTCCGCCGCGTGTTCTCACGATACTTCACGATTATTCGAATAAATTAACCGTTGATATCATATCCCTACGGTTATCGCTGGCGACGCGGACGCTGGCGTGCAATTTCACCGCGACGAAAGGCCAAGAGACAGATCGTGTCCTCGAGCTCGCGCAGCCACCGCTTCCGGTCCGCCTCAATGAGCATTAGTTGATCATTTTCAACGAGCAAATTGCCAGTTGACTGTCCGGTGCTTTCCCGAAGGGCTTCGTGCCGTCTGGCGCGTCGTATTTGTTCACTTGATACGTTAGCATCGTCTCGTAGCCGAACACGTCGATTCCAAGTTGCTGTGACACACGAGAAAATACAATATTAATCATGATCGTCTCGCAAACGAATCGTTCTCTTCGAAAGGGAATCTCGATTTCTCAGTTTATACTCGTTTGTCCTCTGCCCGCGAGATTGCTCGTCCAGGACAAGGTTTTTTGTAATTGAATTTAAGGCTGCAAGTAATTCCCTAAACAACTCGAACAACTTCCCCGTGGTGGGAATTTCAAAGTGGATCTCGAAGTTAGATTACTCCCCGAACGACCCGCGACATTTCGCTTAAGAAACTCGCGTTATCCGGGGCTGATTGGAAGGCTCGAAAGTATCCAGCATAACACTAACGATAAACGAACCGGTTATAGTTGTCTATGCCGCGTCCGGGGAACTGGTCGAGTGGAACTACCGATGCTTTCTTTGTAACAAGTTCGTACAATGTTTCTCTGATTGCTGTTGCCGAGTTTGTTTTCCTACGCTTTAACCTTTAGAGCATCGCTCATGCTTTTCTTCTTGTTTTTAGAACATTGAGTTTAGTAGATTTTTCACTTACGATTTAACATGTTGACTACTATATGTTATGTACTAATATTGTTAATTAAAGTTCATTAGAGTGATACATCGAGAGAACTAAATCACAGCAGAATTTGTAAAATATAAGATTGAAAAACATTGATGACTATGGAAAACCTCAGCTTTTCATTCTCCGTTTCATAGAATATCTTCGATTTCGTTGGAATTTAGCACGTATTAGTTCAGTATTCAAGATGTTAATATATCTGGCAATGTTAATAATGATCACCTGTGTCAAAGGACTAGTATTCGTCGTGAACACCCCAGCGTATTCTTTCCTCTTCGCCAGCTGCAAGCAATATTCCTCCATGTCCTTCATCACGATCACATTCTCCGCCGGGTTCAGATCGCTGCTGGTAGTCATCATAAAATTATGGATTATCTGACCCTTCCCCTTCGGTAGTTTCTGTTCCCGTATCGGTGCCTCCAAATACTCGAGGAAGTCGAAGATTATCGTTAGCTTCGAGTCGAGTATCACTTCCGGCTCATCCCAAAGATCGAAGTTCAAGCACACGCCGATCGTTCTCCCGTCGACGGACGACTTCACCACGAAACTGAGATTCTTCTCGACCAGAGGCTCCCAGAGGATCTCCATTAATATGCGATAGTCGTTTCTCGATATGCTCGGGATCAGCCATTGCTCCAGGTCCGCCTTGCTGTAGAAGCTTTCCGTGATAATCCTTGAGAAAAGCAAACATTACCTTTCCCACCTTGCACCTGAGACCAACAATTCTGCACACGTTCTCAAACATTCCTCGCTTTCACTCTCTCAAAGGAACTTTGAAATTCCCATCTCTACAATCTCCAATCACTTAGTAAGTAATCATAGTAGCTAAGGATTCAGAAAGTTAATACAACCATCGTTATTCGTAATCAGATAAGAATAGAATAACAAACGTTAACACAATCTTCTTTATCCACCATCTCAACCAGGATCGAGGATCGAAATTCAACGTGTTACCCATGTAAATCAACGATCACACCACCAGCTATCGGTCTAACCAATTCCAAAGTTTGATTTCAATTTACATGAAAATTCTACGTACTCTATCGCATCCTCTTTATGCGAATCGTCCAACAGTTCGTAGTAGTTTTCCGGCTGGTTCGTGTTCTTCTCTATCGGCTCGTCGTCCGTGCTGCTCCTCATCCGGTCGAGCACCTCCTCGAGGCTGTTCGCCGTGATGAATTCCGTAATCCCGATCTCGTAACCTTGATCCTTCAGCTTCGTCACCGTGTAGATCGAGTTCAAGGAGTTGCCGCCTAGCTCGTAGAAATTTGCATCGAGCGTCACGTTCGCGCGCCCGCCGCGGCCTATCACCGACGCCACCGTGGGGAACAGGACCTTGGCTTTCGCCAGGTCCTTCTCAGCCACGCCGGTGTAGTCGCAGTTCAGGTACTCGTCGGTTTCTGCGGGTAACGGGCGGATATATAACCTTTAGCGTGATCGTTATCGCGATCAGCGACACGATCGTTATCTATTCAAATGCAACTCGATACGAGCGTAAGCGTCATAAACATCCAGCTGTTATAGGTTAATTTGTCAGCGGTATACATGTTCTTTAGGGTGAATATCTCGTTTGATATTGGGGAACTTTAATTAATTAACGGACTCGAGGAATCTACGTTGTTCACTTTGAATTAGCTCGATCTTCGAATTAATTTGAATTTTAACTTTCTTCTCTTGTGGAATACTAATTCTTTTAATAATATCTACTTGCCACTATAGAGGTTCGACGCTTCGTATTGCTTCAGCAACGTCTGCCGATCGGTTTTCCCATTTGTCAGCAATGGTATGTTGTCCACTATAAAGATTTGTGGTAACATGTACACCGGCAGTGTACCTTGCAGGAAAGTTTCAACATTTTCAGCGCTGGTGGAGGATCCGCTTACAATGGTAATGAACGCGATCAGCGTCTGAAACATCGATGCACAAGTCGATTTTCTAATTGAACGGAGCTTCGATTAACGTGTGCTTGGAATTTATAGTTACAACTCCGAGTATAAATTTACCTGAGACAATTCCCCAGGTTTGTAACAAAGAACGACCACGTTGTCGACTCCGGGCACTCTGCAGACCGCTTTTTCCACTTCCGTGAGGTCTACCCGGTGTCCTCGGACCTTTATCTGCGAGTCCACGCGTCCTTCGTACATGACAACACCTTTTGATATCCTGGCGTAGTCGCCAGTACGATAAATCCTCGAATATTCTATTTAAACGAGAAAATTGCGGAATGTTCATTATTAAAATTCTTATCGTCTACCGAGAAGAAACCATTTCTAACCAAATTCAATATTTCAACAATTTTTCTTCTCCTATTCGAAACTTTCTCCAGCTTCATTTATTTCATTCTCTTTTCGAAGCTTTTCCTAGCTCAATTTTCTAAACTCTTCTTCAAAAACAATTCATATCAACGAGAGACGCACGAGGACAAGGCGAAATGTAAATTTTCCATGTAAGTTGTGACATACAGCAATTGACTTATACAACGGCTCGACCTTAAGAGGTCTCCCACTAACATGTTAGACGCCACGCGTACCATTTGCAAAGCACCTCTTTGACAGGAGCTTCTTGGTTTTCTTTTCTCTTTACTTTCTACACGAAAGGGTTGACGCTATTATTCCGAATGTTTATAGAATAACAGATCGATACCTGGATCGATGGCATGAGGATTCTCCAGGAATTTACGGGAGTCGTTGTCTCGGAGATATCCAGCAGCTAGGTTTCTCCCAGCCACTATTAGCTCGCCGACTTCACCTTGCGGCACCAGCCGCATTTCCTTATTCACGATGTAGACGGCACAGTTGTCTAACGGTTTCCCTGTGATCGAATGCAGTCAACTTTACACCGTGTAACACCGCGACGCGCCATTCTCGGTGCCATATTTATTATCATTCCGACAAACATTATATACTCGAGTACATTACACGATGCAGCAGCCAAAATGCGAGCACTTTTCTTTCATCTTTCTTTTCGATCTCGAATACAACATTAGGCTACATAAATATCGATAGTCTAGAGTTCATTCGAAAGAAGACGATGAACTCGAATTCTGCAGTGTTTCCGAGGAACTTAGCATTAACACTTTAATTAACGTAGATCGTTTGAATCGATATGAATGGGTGGTCACCTATAGGAATTTTCTCGGCTGACTGAAGCTGGTTGCGACTGTCCATAAGATGATAAGTGACGTCGCCCATGATTTCCGTGCTGCCGTAGAAGTTCGCCAGGATCTTGTCGCCGTCGCCGAACGTGGCGAAGAATTGGTCAGCCAGCGTGACCGGCAACGTTTCGCCGGAGCAGACCCACAGCTTCAGCGATCGTAACACGTTCTCCTTTTCCTGAAACACGCGTCCGATGCCGGATTCTATTAGATCTTTACTAATCCACCGTTTAAATCAGATAAGCGGCGTTTAAGCAATCAGCACGCACGCGAAAAATGCTAATTCGACACGTGATTGAAATCTAGAGAGACGTGTTACATGATTTACCTGACGAATATTATGTCGTAAATCAGTCAGAATATTAGTATGAAATCGCGTAGCGTGAATTGTTTTGTATAAATATACAACGGAACAAGACATTATCGGTACAATGTCGAACTAGAGCTACCAGTCAAAATGACTGGTTTCGATTTGTTTGTGGAAGACTGTGGAAGACATGCGTCATCGATTCCTTCTCTTCACTGGTAGCCCGTCAAATAAGCTTCGAGCGTTTCGTAAATGCAAAGAAAATTAACTGAGAATTTATGAGAAAGTTGAAGGTCATCCCAAGGACAACATCAATAATCAACGAAAGTGAACGGAATATTTACCCGCAGGCTGAAGTACATGAGCATCGAGTGCAACAAGGAGGGCACCAGCACCAGTCGTTGTATCTGAAAAATAGAGAGATCTACGTACACGTCTAAATTAAATTTGCATAGAATAGACGAGTTCATCTATTTATAAGTGAAATATAGGAAACGTATAAAATTCGATTCGTCGAATATATTAAATATAAAATTCATCTGTAACGAATTATGAGTGAAACATATGAAACGAATGAAGTTCGATTCGTTGAGTGTACAAAAATTCGATTATCCTTTCCAGAAGGTTCGAACTTTCCGCGTTGTTCAGCGTTCGGCGTCTAACCTGATGCTTGTCCAGCACTCGCACGAATCTCTCCGGGTCTTTGGTGACATGCTTCGGAACAACGACAAGCGTGCGACCCTGTAGAAGCGGCCCCCAGACCTCGGACACGCTGTCGACGAACGTCAGAGACGTCTTGAACACGCATCGTTTCTCGTCGGGCGCGTACGGCAGCTCCCGCCATTGCCACCGTAGCCGATTTAACACGGTCGCGTGTGGCAGCAGCACTCCTGCCAATAAGAAAAATGATTGAAGTATCACCGACGATCAATCAATCAATCAGTCCTCTAGAACTCAAGGCTGCTTCGAGCCGGCCAGCCTATCCGTGTTCACGTGTTCACGGGTATCTTGCACTCCGCTAATGACCACTAACGAGCAATCCGTCATATTCCCTTTTCAACATATTAAGAAAATTAAGTTTCACTTAAGAAGGATTACTAACGAGTAAGGGTAATTGGAACGTTGAATTCACGATAAACAGAGCTCAAAAGAAACGAAGGACGTCGCTTGCTTCATTTTCTGCTTGCTAAGGTCTGTCGGGAAGGAACGTTTCCTATGTCGATAGCTCGTCGTCGTTTGATGACAGTAACAACGATAGTATGAACGAATTGGTAATATAAAAAAAGATATTTATTAGCGGAAACCTCGTGAGCATTATTCTACTAATCTTTTGTATAATAGAACATTTATTGTTGAATATTATAGAAGAAACTTCGCTGGTCAATATGTTAGTAATATTCTACTAAGCTTTTGTACAATGAAATATTTATGACCCAACAATATATCAGAAACAGGCACCAATAAATGTCTCACGAGTATCACTCTACTGACCTTTATGGAATATTTATTGTGGGATACTATAGAAGAAACTTCGCTAGTAAATATGTCAGTAATATTCTACCAAGCTTTTGTACGAGGAAATATTTATTATCGAATAATGTATCAGAAACTGACAGCATGAAATTTCTCACGAGTATCATTTTACTAACCTTTTGTGGGATATTTATTGTTGGATACTATAGAAGAAACTTCGCTAGTTAATATGTTAGTAATATTCTACCAAGCTTTTGTGGAATATTTATTGTTGGATACTATAGAAGAAACGTCGCTAGTAAATATGTTAGTAATATTCTACCAAGCTTTTGTACAAGGAAATATTTATTATCGAATAATGTATCAGAAACAGACGGCACGAAATGTCTCGCGAGTACAATTCTACCAACCTTTCGGTACACCGGTGCTGCCGGAAGTGTAAAGAACGATCGCGAGCTGCTCCGGGCTCTCCCGTTGCTCCAGCTCGTCCTTCTCCTCCGCGGCAGCTCTTTGAGCCAGTTCCTCGTAGGTCATCGTCATCGTTCCGTCGTAGATAGACCGGTCAGCTGGAAAATTCAAATTTAAATGGAATGCTGACGACAGAATCGCCTCGCGTTCGCTTCCTGGCGCGCTGATTCACGGGCCGGTCCGATTAAAGCACGTTGAATTTTGATGTGTTCCTCGTCCCGTGAAAAAAAACTGGCTCTGTATCGTCAATTAGAGCAATAAATCTCGGGTAGAACTTAGATTGATCGCGAAACCGGTTTGCGTTCTACAAACGACCTCAAACTATGGTTCTTGCCATTTTTATCGACGATAAATTTAAATCCAGCTCGAGCATAGATAATCGAATGGATAAAGGTAATATTACAGAAGAACGTTACGAGTGACGAAATCATTTCAATTCTCAACGATGTCGAATCTACAGAAATTAGAATGAAATTTCGAATCTGAAGGAACCCGATTTCTTTGGAATCTAGAGAAATTCAAACGAGATTTTCAATTGAAATCTAAACAAGTTTCCGGAGTCTAAAGAGAATCACAGTAGAACTTTCCATTGGAACGAATCTAAACGTATTCTGTCGAACCTGAAACAAAATTCTTATCGAACAAAGGCATTGTTACGAGAGAAACAAGCGAAGCGTCGGTGATCACAAGAAGTTACATTATTCGGTGTGTAAATGTCGACTGGTTACGCGTTGATTAATCGGAGGGAACGTGTTGATTGTCAATAAGCGTATGCCTGGGGAACGGAGCGTGTGGACTCGTAAACGTTCCTCGGAAAATTCGCAGCTAATTGATTGTGCGCAGCGGCGCGGCATACAAATCATGGAATCAGGTTATCCGGTGGAAAAAACGGAACGAAAAATTCACCTGCTTCCTCCGTCAACACCATCAGAGGGCTGGCTTCTTGTAGAACGTGTTTGATCCTGTTCGTCGGGAATTCCACGTCCAGTGGCAAGTACGCCATTCCGGCTTTGATGATGGACAGCAACACGGTCGGCAGCCGATGCGACGGCTTCATGCATACCGCTATTAATGATTGCGACGACTTTTCCGGGTCCGCCAATTTTCTAAGGACCCGAGCGATGCTGTCGGTCAGCTCGTCGAGTTCACCGAATGTCAGCGTGTACTCTTCGCCGTGGTCATCTGCGTTCAGGAATAAATGATTAGCCATTGAAAGCAAGATCTACACAGCAATCGTTTTTCATGGAAACTAATACAGGGAAGACTGATTTTGTCCATTATCAGTTCGCTAAATTAAAACTAAAATTGACTTTGCTGGTTCTAATATTTTGCTAACTAAACATTAGAGAATGACTGCCAATTATGATATTCTGTCGATTAAACGTGATTTTAATGCTTTCAATTAAAATGCTTACTATTATTTTTCGACGTAGCTTACACGAGTCAGAAGCCAATACTTAATGGAATAATGTTCTCTTTAGTTATTAAAGAAATTTACTCTTTTCTAGATCAGAAAGCCCTTCGTATAACTTCCGAGTACATTATACAATAATTACAGAAGCGGAAACATTGATACTCCCAATTCCTGTTTTCCAGGCTTCGCATTCGCTCCTAAGCGACTCGTACGTAGCGTACAAGTGCTCGAAATGGACAGACCAGCGAAAAATATCAATGATAAATATTCCATCCATAGGTCTACGTGGAACTGAATTTTGAAACGCGCTCGCGATGGATGAATCCCCAACGGGACTATCCGTTGATCCTGCGTGTACGCGTCCAGGATCGAATTCCTCGCACACATTTCTGTTTCTTCGAATGGAAGAACGGCAACAAGGTGTTAAGAAACGAATCAGCGGCACGGGGGAAAAAAGCGAGAAACCGCAATTGTAATAGCGATATCATTAACACAGCATACGGTGTACAATTGATGTTAATTGATTTCATTCGCCTCTCTTTCTGCCCTGGGAATCCTTTCTCCGTCCGTTGCGTGCCGCGGATTTTTTTTACCCTTAATAACTCCAATGACAGTACCTTCGTGGTAGATCGCCAGCTGATTGGAATAATTTGCCGCCGCCTCTCTGAATAATTTATGAAGCAAATCCTTCTCCTTGACGCCGTCAGTCTGCCGGCCTTTTAAGACCGACTGCTGTAGAATGCTGCCCATCTGGTACAGAACGATTTTTAAAGATCGTTAACATCCTCGTTTCAATCGTCTCATTCACTCTCGCACGCGCACACATGCACAGACATCGCGGATTAACCCTTTGCACTCGAGCGGCGCCTTTCAATCGCCGTTTGATTTGACCGAACAAAACGATGAACTTTAGAATTCGATGTCAAATTTTATAGAATTTATCGACACGTGGAACATCGAGATAAACTAGTTCTGTCACTTAATTTATACAAGGTATTTCTTTTTGTTAGTTGTAGAACGTATCGTTGATGTTTCATCAGAAAATAATGAATATTTCTTGAGAAAAATATTCTCGAGTGCAAATGGTTAACGCATAGAATTCATAATTTGATAATAATATTAATGAACGTCCCGGTCCGGGAGAGTCATTGTTAATCGTCGTTGCGGCGCGATTGTGTTTCGCACCGGTACTCGGAATGGTTATTGTCCAATCGAGATTGACACCGTGATTTACGAGCGTTTCCGAATCCCAGTAGACGAATAAAACGCGCGCCGCCGCGCTACGAGCGAATTACTTTTCGCTGTTTCTTCGATTACCGGGAGATTAATGGCGGATCTCCTCCGGACGGACGCGTCACGGTTTCACGAACGAAAATGGCGGCATTCGGCGCGTTCCGCGGCGCCGAGGCAGACGTTCTTTTCCTTCGGCATGAAGAAACTGCGATAATTAACCGTTTGCCGATGATTGCCGACCTTTTTGCGAGATCCAGTTTGCGTGTTTGGAAAAATGAATCGCGGACAAATGATGTTATTAGTCGAACAGCAACAGATCAGCGTGTAGCTTCCCTTTTTTATCGTTCGAGCAATTGATGTATAATTTAGCTGCGTTTTGTATATTTCGAAGAATCTTTTGTTTATAGGATTAGTAGAACTAAAACACGATAAGAATTTATTGTATCAGCTCGTTTATTCTTATATTTAGTGTTTTTGTATGCTCATGTTGCTTGTAGATCTAAGTATTTAGATACTAGTATCGCGATGTTATTGCTGACATTAATTATTACGAATCATTGATATTGGCTTTCATTAGAAACCTCGGAAATAGTAAGTACTTTGATTATTATTCTGAGCAACTCAATTAAGGAAGCATATTTTAATCTTTCCCGCGGAGAACTGTAGATAATGCCTGTGCGGATCACGTGGAAGAATATTTAAATGAACGAATTTCGAAACCATCAAGGAAACATGCTCCTAGATCAAGTTAATTACGTATTCAGAGAATGGGAATACTGATTATTCCAGTGGAACTCTCGTTTCGTTGCTCTCCTTATTTTAATATAAAGGAACGTAAGGAGCCTTTTGTTTCTGTTTCGGTGTTAAATACCGTATAGAATTGTTCGAGCGTTGGTCTGCCAAGTAGCTCGTGTTGTTTGACAGTAACAAGTCTCTAACCTTGCTGCAATCGGTGTCTTTCGGGCGTGCCAGCGGAATCGGGACGTGAGATTGGCGGTGGTTGCACGCCACTCTCTCGATTTCATAACGAATAGCGGTGTTATGATGAATTATGGTGGTTTCGTAAAGTCTAGCGACCCCTTTAATATTTCGACTGCTTAGTCAGCTAAACTCGTACCGTCAAACGAATCTTGACTTTCGAACGCCATCTCCAGAAATTGAATTAGAAAAATAGAATAACTCGTCGATTTAAAATCGAATCCCATCGATTTTATACATCGAACCTCTCAATCGCTGAAGTCTCTATAGATTCACTCTCGAAGTCCCCATAGAGGAATCGCGAATCGACTGAACTGCTCGATAGTTTCAATGCGAGAGACAACGAATTTCATCGACGCAATTCCACGAGCTTTTCGAACAAAATGGCAATTGCGGCGCAGCAACGGTAGACGGATAAGTGCGACCTTCGGCTGACGGAAAAGAAATGATCGCTAAGGTGATCTGGTTCCATACCGGGTCGATGGAAAGTTGAAAACATTCCTCACGGCCAGTTCGTTTCGGAACTGGTTGGTTTTCATGAATCGAAAGAAAAAGAAAGCGACAGAGAGGAGGAAGTGTGTCTCGAGATCAAAGCTGCCCGGTGACATTCGGCTCGCGATGAATCAGATGTTACTCGGCGAGCAACACAATCGCGAGCACACCGATGCGTGAAGATAAGACAAGTTTATGTTGCATCTAATTATCTCCCTTCGACGACCGTACCTGTACAAACACTTTGTCGACATAATTGTCTTCTTTCCGTTGCGGAATATTATGCAAAACGCACCTGTTAGCCGCGACACACTCGCGCGCGCCGGATCTCGCGTTCAACGTCTATCTGGAACATCTTCACCTCGAATAATTCGCGCCGGTTTAATTTACGATCGAAACGGACGTTATCCGAGAGCATCTCCGCGCGCGCGCGAGATCGCGTCTAAGAGGAACCTGTTCGTCCGGGATGCGAAGATGGATCTTAGATGCCGGGAGATTACGTTAAGCGTCTTAAATGGACGCAGTCGAGTGCACGCCGGTATCTATCATCTGGGAAAAGCGACCCGCAAGGATTTCGTATACAAAAAATTGCACTCTTATCGCAATCTCCTGTACAGAGCACGTTCACCTGCGGGCAAAAACTTTCGTACAGGCCTGCCAGTTTCTCGGTAATTGCCGAATGTTGCGCGATTCGCGATACTCGAGTTCTCTTTCGTGGAAAGCGCTCGCGCGAGGGCATCGTGCAATTTTTCGATTTATTAGATGCTTAATCGACCGGAGTGGAACATTCCTCCACTTTGTGCAATGTTCCGTTTAATCAATTATCGATTATTCGCGTGGAAGACTGGAGAAAGATCTTTGCACTGCTAGGAAGTTCTCGATAGAATTTATTTTACATTCTGCTCGAGGTTGTTGCAGTAACTTGACACTGAAACTAAGCAGTCAGGCTTATTTCCAACTTTTCATAGAAGTTAGGACATTACTTGAGTTGTTCGTTGAACGTCTTTCGCGAAAACGCTTTCAGAATTTGAATACTTGAAATATGAGCATTTTGAGAAGCAGTTTGACCTATCCGGTGTTTTATTTTTAGTTTTATTTTTAATAGGAATATGAACGTTTTATGGTTGTTCGTTTCGCCTGAGCTTGTCTTTCTCAATGCCTGCCGCGAAAGTGCATCTCGGAGTGTCCGATAAGTCGACGTTACGCGTTCCGAACATTCTCCGGCATCGGTTTAGAAGCAGAAATTACCATTTTACCACGGTTCCGAGGAAACCCCGATGGTTGCGAGATGGCAGACGAATTGATTGAAAAAAGTCGCGGGGAACGCTCCTTTCGACTCGGAACGGGGCCGTGTGCTCAAACGGAAATTAGCGGTATGAAATACAAATGCGTGTGCTGCTTATGTAACAGCGGCCATTATGCAAGCTCCGCGAAGAAAAATTCGCGTTCCACTCGATGAAAGTTTCCCGTGGTTTTACTCGGCTTTTCAAAAGCCATCGCAACCGACGCTTATCGCTGATGATTCTATATTAAAAGGTTCGTTTACGATGGAATAAAATCGGAATCCGTTATCTTGATAGTATATCCGTTAACTTAATTCTTATTACGCGTTATCTTCAAGTGAATATTAAAGTCAAGTTCCCTCGGTCGTAATTAGGTGTTGCATTCGTGAAAATTCCCGTTGAAATCTAAATCATTAGAATGGCCGGCGTTAAGTGTGGAGCGTATCGCAAAGGTGACTTTCAATTCATTGAATTGTTAATTAATCCGACGTACAATTGCATTCATACTCTATCAATCAACCGATAGTGGACAATTAAAGTGAAAGGGAAGTGTACTGACGTCGGTTCTGCCGTAGTTTAATTGCCGTCAATTTATCGAACTCCGCAGGAAAAGTTCGAAGCAATTGACTCGGCACTTTTACGCGGCTTTAAGGAATATGAAATCTTGCGACGCTAATCCGTTGTTTGTTAAATATCTTCTGCTTATTACATTCAAACTGAAACACTTTAACGATTTCTAATAGGATCGTACCGATTACAAACTTTTCTATTAAATTTCAGTATACTTTCTCTTTCGTTTCTTCTGTTCGATATCGATTGACGACCATCTTTCGTAATTGAACTCTACCGCTTCTGAATATCGAACATGTCGACTCGATGAGCACGTTAATTAATGTAACGAATCGGTTTCAAGTTATTAATCCACACAGCCGGCCATAAAGCGAATAGGTAAATAAATAGATTGACATTTACGAGCACCAAAGTGTCGGTCAGCGCCCGGTGGCAGCGACAGCCAAACCAATTTCCCAACCGAAGCTGTTCACCAATACTTTCTAACGGTCGAGAGGGAACGCGGGCACGAAATCGCGTCGATATTCGAATTGTTCGCAGGTCAAGAATGCTAATTATCCTTCCGTCAATTTAAAAGATTCTTTCACAATCTCACGATTATCTTTCAATCTGCCTCATTTATTTTACTTTTCGAAGGATTCAAATTTCATTGGTGAAACATTGGTTGGATCTTCATATCTTTCTATCCGGAGTTAATTAACAAAAGGAAGACTCAGAAGTTAATCAGTGTAAATCACTTTTCCATTTCACAGTTACAACACTTGGTTCTCAATAACGTCTCACGCGCGACTTCAATTTCAGAAACTTTAAACAAACCTCTCAAAATTCTCTTCGTACGATGTAACGTTACGTTAGAATCATGAAACCAGTATATATTTAATAATTCGTGGAGAATTACTCCAACGCGAGCAGCGAAGAGCTCTCGTCGTAAATGCCTACGGTAGAAAATTTCAACAAAGCAATTAGGCCACTACCCGCACGATGGAATCTGGCACGAAGGCAGCAACACGATCGCATCGTTAATCAAAAGTTTGAGTACCAGAAACACTGTTGAAACGTTTCAAATGGAAAACGTCGACTTACACCGGTCGACTTCCTGAAAGGCTCGTTTACGATCGACGCATCGATCCGTTTGCACCGTTTTCTAATCGAATCAGCCGGGAGTCTCTTTCGCACTCACCTCTGAAGGTGTCGTCCAACTCGTTATCCTCAGTCACGAGCCGTTTCGCGTGGTCCTAAGGGTTCAGCGGTAGCAAAGAACTCGCCGCGGCAACGTCACGGTAACACTCGGCTCAACGAAACGGCTGAATTCTGGAGAAACTTTCACTCGTTCCGCACGCGTTTCCCGTGAGCACACCGTCGTTCTCTTTTCCCGTTGAGAATCTTCCCAGCAGACCCGTCCGAACGCTCTTCTGCTCGTCCCACACTTTCTTCTCTCCGCTTCGACGTCGAGAAACTCTTCGGACAACTCGCGAAATCCTCTGAAATCCGCTGATCTTCCTCCAACCACTTCTTCTCCACTTATTCAGCGTTCTCTCGTGGCGACCGATTATTTCTCGATTACTATCGAATCTGTCGGTTGGCGACTGGTCTCGGAAGCTGTAGATCGTCGATTGATCTCGGCGGTTCGTGTCTGCGAAGGTCCAAGTCCCGTCGAAGGGCAGATAACGTGTTTAATCCGGGACGCAATTCGATGACCTTACGGGTTGGTCATCACCGGCCCGATTACTCGGTGAGAATGTCTCCTCCCGTTGACCGAGCACATGCTTTTATATGGAACCGGTTACGAGGACCCTGAATTGTTCGTTGTCCCCCATCCTTCCACCACCATCTCTGCATCTTTTGTGCCGGCGTTGCTGCACCGCGGTGGCCCCTTCGACGTCGTCCGCCGACGTCAACGCGATCCTACTTCTCCACTTTTCCTCTGATCGGCTGAGTTCCTTTTCTAATTTCCTTGGTGCGCGCTTCGTTTTCAGTTCTTCCTTTCGGGAACGTCGCCATACTTGCGCCCGTTGGGCTTGGGAACTTCTTCGCGGCCATGTTGGATTCATTTTGACGATCGTTACAGCTCTTGCGGCATTGTGCGCCTACTTTGTAAAGTATTTGCGTCTCTTCACTGGGTTTTCTATTATAAATTTGTATTTTTTCTTGTGGTCTTTTCTAGTAATTCGTAATTATTTGGAATAGTTTGAGGTGATCTCTGATAATTTCGAATAATTTGGAATAATCTCGAATGATTTATGTCGTAGATTTCTATGTCTATTTGAAATGACTTTGAGACGTTGCATTTGGTGCCGGAAACTGCAACTATATTTTGCGATAAGATTTAAGATACGTCATAATTTCTGGATCGTTTTAATTAGATCATTCGAAACACTTACATTTCTCAGTAAAATTCATAACTAGATCAAGAGGAAAATCCACGTTGCGTCTACGCACAACCAGGTAAACCGAC
This sequence comes from Nomia melanderi, assembly GCF_051020985.1. Taxonomy (NCBI): domain Eukaryota; kingdom Metazoa; phylum Arthropoda; class Insecta; order Hymenoptera; family Halictidae; genus Nomia; species Nomia melanderi. Next base: position 17,838,961 of record NC_135005.1, read on the forward strand.
ATGAGTCACTGTCTCCGTCGATCAACATTCAGTTCAAGTCACAGGACTTCCCATTTGAAAATTATGCTAAGTTCCTGGAAAATATCTTGCTCAGACAATGTTGCAATATCACTTGCAAATAATCGTCTTGTTTGCTTTCATAATTGTAGTAATTATCTCGAAGACTTCCTCAACACTGTAGCTACCGAACAGTCAAGTTGACTTTCCGCCATCGTTTTACAGCTAATAGATTTGTTGACATTTCAATCGACTGATATCATGGTTCGATACAAAATCACTTGATTCAGTGATTTCTAAGAAAAACAGTCGATTTTAACCGCGCAAGAAACAGGGGATGTGTCATTATGACCAGTTTAGTAGCTCCAGTGCTAACTTCGACGCAAATAAACAGGAAAATTATTCTTTCATTATCATTCTTTTCGCAGAACAGTCAAAAACCGTCAATTTTAAAACTGACAACTAAACATTCAATAGACAAAGCGATTAGGCGTGCATGAGTCAGGAATTTAAACGAAAAGTGACTATTTATTAAAAAAAAGTCATTCCCAATCTAAAATACCTGTTCCACCAACCGATGCAACTGTCCCCGATCTTTCCAAGAAATGTCAGAAAACTCACAGGAATCTCAGCGACGAAACTTTCCGTTCGAACCGATAGAAACCTAAGTCACGCCGAATTTGCTCGCGGCTGCGCTCGCGACGAGTCCAATTACATGGTCCGCGATGAAATTTCACGGCAGCCGTGTCGAACGTCGGCCACGGCCTTCGCTGGACCAGTCGATCGTAAAATTATTTCGTTTTGCCGTGCCATTAAATGTCCGGCCGCCTCCGTTTAACGCTGCATTGGAAAATGATCGGCGCGCACCGACTCCGGTCGCAGTAAATCGCGATTCCCCGCGGATTCAAGGGGATCCGAGGCGATTTATTTAATAAATATCGCCACTTGCGTAACGTCAAGGCAAGGCGAGGCGATGCGCAACATTTTCAGCGCACCACAGCCTATTATTCCTACTGATTCATTATTTCATTACACACTATATATCGGCGGAGATTCAACGCGCGTCCGTGTTCGCGTGCAACAATTTTTCAAGTCTCCATTGGCGGCGCGCAATGATTTCAGATGTTTTGAAAGCGTTCGGGGAATTGTGACGCTAATAAATCACGAGGATCATTAGTAGTATTGTTGCTGCACGTTTTGTTTTTCAATGCGCGCACGCGACGCGCAACAATTACTTCAACGCGAACATTTCCATTGGCTCTCCGCGGAAATGTTTAGGAAACTGCCGTTTCAGTTACCTCTTCGATGCACTGCTATGTCAGTAACAAAGAAGAGAAAGGTTCGTTAGAATGAACGAGTGATTTTTATGTTTTCTCACTAGTTTTTCGACAAATATGTATAATCTCCGTTTTTCTTGGTATTTTCCGAGTAGCTCTTAGTCTTCCTAGTAATCCGAGCTCCAAGTTCGTCTAGCAGTTCTCGGTTCTCTCGGTGCTCTTCAGCAGGTTTTCTCCACCACGGCGAATGATTAATTTGCATCTGACTCGAGATCCTGATTTAGACGTCCCAGCGATGCTTACGGAGACTATTAATTCACCTGGAAGTTGTAAATTCAAATTGTATCGGACGGGATTACCGCGCGATACAAGATAACGAGAGTCCATGAAATCCTAACGACATGTCACCTCTAATTATTACAGCGCGGTTCGCGAGCCGTTTTTCCGGCGAACACGCGGCCAGCCACGTCAGCCAGGGAATGAAGGGAAAAAGCTGCTCCCAACATCCGAGGCGTTCGGACGACGCGTCGACGCTCTGGAAATCGTGCGAACCGTCCGGGGAATACCATCGACGAATTTCCTGTCTGCTCTATCCTGTCCGGGAACTCGAGGAAGAAGTGTCCCGTCCCCGCCGGCGAACGATACCGAACTATTTATAGTGCAATTTTTTCCTTCGCCGCGCTTGTTGTTCGCTTCTCCTTATTCGCGACGAATGACTAAGTAAATACCATTATTTCCCCGGCTGGATACATTCGTCTGAGGCTGCGAGCAGAAACATATTAACAAGCCAATCAACGGGATCTTTCATTCATCCTTATTCCTCTTAATTGCCCGGAAGCTTGATGTTGTACAGCAAATTGCGACCCATTCGGCGCTAACCAGATTGAAAATCTCCGCTGGAATTCGAGGGATTAGTAACACTTAATAATCCATCTAACGATCCGTTATCTGTTTTCGAATTCAACGAATGCGGAGATCAATTAGAATACTGATATCAATTCAAATCCCCGCGAGCCGTTGCGCAAGACTGCTCGAAAGCGAATTTTTCATATCCACCTCGCTTCTGTGCAATTACCTCACGGCTAACGGCGAGAAAAAAACCACGAGGGAACTGTTGCACGGTTGCGATGGAAAAATAATTTTTTCACGCCCACGTCGATTTTTCATAATCGCAAGCGCGCCGCAACATTCTTAATTCGCCGATCTCCATACGGAACCGTTTCGTTCGCCATTGTTCGCGCTCGAGACCCGTTTAATTGGGATCCTTGAGGTTTCAACGCGATCCCCAACCGTGGCGAACCTTTGCCGGCCTGGACGCTCTCGCTAATTGCGTAAGCCCGTAAATCCCGGATTATCCAACGCTGGAATATTCAACTGGACGACACGCGGCGGAAAAAAGGGGAGCAAAACAATCGGGAAAAAAACTACGAACGAGACGCCGCTGATGCTTCGCCGTGGAAAATCGCGCGATCCGCGTAACGGGAGATCTCACGGACGATCGTGTTCGCGGATCCAAGGTCGCCCTGCACGCCTGATCGAGCTTCGACGAGCGAGCCGCTGAAATTTCTGAAACACGGATAATCCATTCACCGCCGAGCGGGACGATTGATACTTTGTTGCGGACGACGAGTCGGGGACGACACGCCGAGCGGGAAGATCAATGGAACTCGGAAGAATAGTTTTTAGGGAATACGTATCGCATCTTCGGAAGTGGCGATGAGAGTTGGATACGATGTTGACGTGTAATGAGGATTTTTTAACCCTTTGCACTCCAGAAGTTTTTCACCGGAAATATTCAATATTTTCTAATGAGATACGGATTTTCTCAGATTGAATTAAGAAATCTCGCATGTATTGAGGAAGAGAACTATCTTCTTTCAATATTTCGTACATTGATGCATTATACAAAGTTTAATATTAAATATCAAAGTTTTGCTGTGTCAAATCATTTGGTGACTCAGAGGAGCCTCCGGAGCGCAGAGTTAAAATATTTGGGATTGGATGTGGATAAGCGACGAACGTGCGATAGACGAAAATTGGAATATTCTGGAGTAAATTGGGTTTCTGTGATATCGAGTTTGATATGTTGATCATGTTCGTGTTAAACGAATCTATTCCAAATGCACGTGAAATTGGGGCGCGATGACGAAAGAGTGTAGAAAGTGTGCGAGCGAGATGAATATATCCGAACGTACATGTTGCGCTTGCGGTTTGATTTAGATTGATTGTTTCATTGCAGGTGGTGTAGTGAAAATATCGTTTATACGAATCAAATGTTCTCTTTCCGTTCGCAAAATAAAACCGTCAGTCGTAATTCGATGGTAATCCGTGGGTGAAGTATCAACACCGCTCTCTCTTGTGTGCGCCGAGAATCGACCCGAAAGGAAACAAAATCATTCATTTGTTATCGTTGGTAAATTTATCGTTGGCAATAACGCTGCTCGTTTTTCTTTCGTTTCACCGGATCAGTTCGCATCCTTTCTCGTTTCCATGCGTCTGCTGAAAACTTCAACGGTAACGAGTAATGAATCATCGTAATATGATGATTGATTTTTTTCTCATCGTAAAACTGTCATTCGTGAAAAGTAACAATTAATCCGAAGTTAGAGAACGCAGACCGCGAGATATCTCGTAGCTGGCAGCGAATGGGTTCAACCGCGACCGGTGATTTACGCCTCTCCGCACGGCGATTATCGACTCCTTAAAGCGTTCGGCCGGGTAACGGCGGATAATTGGTTAATCACCTGCTCCGCGGGTCGAACGTTAATTACCGCGGATGGTGGAGTATGTCAACTGTGAAGCTGATTCGTTGCGACGTATCCGCGTGTCTATGGAAAATGCTACTGATTACGGGAATAATTGCTAGGCCATTCCACTGTTTCTCATGGAATGTCCGCTCTTTAATTGGAGCAATTGGAACTTGAATTGGAGCAGTTGGCGACGAGGGGAGAACCATCTTTTTGTTATTATTGCTCCTGTGATTATTATTATTATTATTATTATTATTACTGTTATTATTGTCATTGCTATCGTTATCACTGCTGCTATTGTTTCCACTGCTACTACTGTTATTATTATTATTACTACTATTGTTATTATTGTCATTGCTATCGTTATCACTGCAGCTATTGTTTTCACGTCTATTACTGTTATTAGTATTATTATTACTGCTATTGTTATCACAGTTTTTATCGTTACTACCATTGTGATCGTTACTAGTGTCGTCATCATTTCTGTACCGAGAATTGCAAATGAAAGTAGCGGAGTTATCGAGTCCGAGATAGCATTAAAAACGAAACTGTTGATCGAGGTTGTACATTCTGAAACAAACTAACCGAAGTGCAGAACAATTTGTACTTAATTAGCCGTTTCCTCGCGGGTAATCCGTATTTTTTCCCCCTCCCGTACGATGCCGTTAGAAGTCTCAAAAGTTGCGTCATGCAACACGGATGAGCTTTGGTCGTCCGCGGGTACTGTTATCCTCTTCGCAGCGTCATCGTTATAGTGCCTATGCATCGGAGATAATGACTGACTCGGCCAGCCAATTGATTACTCGGTTCGTTCCCGTTTCGACGAAGATCCTACGCTGCGCTAACTGTGAAAGCTAACTGCCGTACGATCATTTTCAGAACTGTGTCTATGAATACTTCATTCGCCATTAATCATTCCAATATTAATACCGAACAATTCGGTGATTATTTCCCGAAGTTAACCTTGAAACATGTTGTCAAAGTCACTGAAACCTTTCAACGCAATGCAAAACTTTAATGTTACATAACTTTTGAACCAATACTCACTGTCGGAACGTTCGAAGTCCTGGATGTACAGAGCAATGACCTTAACGATATATGTCAAGATCAAGGTCATGCGAAGTTCACTCTTTTTATAAATAAACACGAAAGCTCCTCATTCCGGGACATATTTTTGCTAATGTTTAGAAAACTGAATTGTTCAGAATCAAGTTCCCATAACATATTTCAAGGTCATCCTTAATTACCAATAATTCTTGTTAGCTGTTCAGTGCACCTTTACTTCAGAAGTGAACCATCGATAACAGGTAAATAATCATTCACCTGGACCTACGTGCAGCGAAATAGCATCGATTTCTATTCAACCGAGCTGTAACTCGTCGCGACATGTCTCGCACGTCATTCTCTGGCAACGAGTTAAGATTCTTCGAGTTTCACCGAATGCTCTTCTCGCGTGCTACGCATGCTTTAATGTTTCGTTGCGTTCACCGCATTAGCATAGCCAATCAACGCGCGAAGCTATTAAATGCGTACGGCAACATGTTATTTCCTTATCTGAAGATAAATCGATATCTTTAGAAGCCGCGCGAATGATCCATGAATATTCACGTTGGTCACACGGTGGCTAGTTTTTCCGCGCATACCTCTGGGAAATATTTCGTTCTTTTGATTCGCAATCGTTACAATCGCAGACGTAAGAGTCGAAACAAAAAATTCACTTGCGCGTGGTGCTGCGCGAGGCGCTAGAAAAAGTGTCATTCATATTCAGGACTGTCGAGACAGCTGCAATAGGCGATTCTTCGAGCCAAGAACTCGGGTTGGAGGATTGCTGGATCTAGCACTTCAGCCGGTGGATCCTGGATCTGAGAAATGAAGCTTCAAGTTTAGTCGTACACTTTGCAACTGAACATTCGCCATTTCGGCGTCTTTGAAACAATGTTTGCTCATGTTAGACCCTGGGACCAGACGTTCTTGTAATTTTAGTCTCTAGGTCTAGAGGTTTTTTAACTTTACATCTTTCCTTTAGAAGTTCCTAGAATTTTAGTCTGTATTGGAATACCCTGATGACGTCAACTATCAGCTACTCCACCGATTAAGCATAAATCTGTTTACTAAATACGTTGCACTACCGAGATTGTGTTTACTGTCTAATTTACTTATCGTTTTGGCGACTCGTGCAGCATGCAAGTTTTACGGCACGCTGGGGAGGAATTGGAAACACCCAGGCATCTTTTTCCTGTTGCGACGGTGTATTCCCCATTGACGTCACCGCGGCTCTCAGAATTTCACAGGTCGTTGCCTCACCATTAAACGGACGATTCCACTCGGCGGACGGTGATCCTCCGCGACTTTCGAGAAAACGAGGAAAATTCTGTTCGACGCGATCTATTTGCGTATCTGCAACTACGCGTGTCGATTAGTCATCATTTTCATTGAGCAATTCGTTACTTTTCCCTCGACTATCCTCTATCTTTCAAACGAAGAAATCTTTGTTATTCACGAGGAGAGTGTCCCTCAAAATTGCCAATAACATCTTATAAACATTGACAAGATTTTATCGAATCTCTAAATTCGGTTCCAGTACAAGAGGTTAACACTGAAACTACCGAGCAGTCGAATTGTTTTTGAGATTCCTCCATAGAAACCCCAAGAGTGTATCCATTGAAACTTTAACTGATTTACAATTCAGTTTTCCTATCGCTAAATCAACTTCTCGAATAATTTCCCAGAGAAACCTCTGTTATCTATCCACTAACCGAAAAAAGTGGACATCAGGAATGCGCCATTTTGACGCGTCCGGTAGTTTCAGCGTTAACGAAACATTTGGAATCGAGGAATAAAGGTTTACCGTTCCGCGACGAGGAAAATCTTGTTTTCCTTCGCAATATTCGCGGTTCGATTAATCAGCATTGACCAGCGTCGATTCAAAGAACGGCCCTCCCCCTGCGGCGTCGTCGGACGAGTATTTTGCGTGTTACGTAACCTTGATTGACCGTCTGATTGGGTCAAGTGGCGAGAACAATAGGTGGTGTCTGGTCGTCACTCCTCGCTGTGCATAACCCTATTTTACAATCTTAATTTATCACATCCGCGGCAACGCCGCCCCGCGCGTCGGTTGTGTTGCACACGCGGGCGCGCTTCCTCGTTGCCGGAAGTGTCACTTGGACGTCTCGTTTCGCCGCCGATAATCTCGGAATTGAGAAGAAACCCCAAGGGCGATTCTATAAACCGCGGCAATCGCGTCGTCACCCTTTCATCCTCTTAATTCTGCGTCCTTTACTCCCCGAGCGCCATTTTTATATACCCTACCTCCCTCCCCTCTGCAACATACCGCTTCCTACGTCACGATCGAACAATCTACGCAACAACTTCTAAACACTTCAACAGCAATACCATATTTTATATTTTCCTCTCGTTTACACTGCAGATAAAGTTCTAGGATACAAACGACTGGTGACATTATTCGAATGCCACTCACGCGCAAAGCTTCCCAATGATCGACAATTGCGATTGAAATCAGTAATAACAGTGGGAACAGTAATAACGGTAACAGTATTAACAATAGCAATAATTAATAAACACTATGTATCTAGTTGCGTTGATAATTATCCTCCAAATCATTAATACCATACGAGTCGCTCAGGAGCCAGTCGATTTTCTGATATTCCCTAATTTCCTCAATTTCAATGGAATAAATGATATCCTTCCTAATTATTAAACGATCTACTCGTTTATTCAAGGAACCCCTTCTTTCTATCCGAGTATATTGTATAATCTCAGAAATCGAGAGTTCTCTCGATTTCCGCTTTCTCACTTAACAATGGCTTCCGAGCGACTCGTGTATCGCGCGACAAGAACTGCGATACCGGTACACCTACGCAAAGGACGAAGGGGGGCGGATCAATTTGCGTCCGGAAGATCGACATTCCCATTGAGGAACCGAGTAAAACTGAATGAGCCGAAGTAGCGGCAGCTTTTGGCAACGCGCGCCAATTAGTCCATGAATTATGCAGGCCCGGTTACGCAACTGCACTCTCGCAAATCGCCACGGTTACCAACGAACGCCGTTTCGAGCCGGGTTTCCCGTGGACCGTTCGATCGTCATCCATCACCGGCTCCCGTGGACTGCTATCCGACAGCTTCGACGTTCATTGAGCACCATTACGCGGGTTCGGCTCGTCTGCGGATAGCCTTTATTGAATTTATTACCGCGCGACTGTTGTACATTCGTACACGTCGCACATATTTACCGCTCTCGCATAAACGGCCCGGCTTACGCGTGAACGCTCCCGGGAACGCCGTATTTACTGGCCAAGAACGTGTTACGGGCAATTATCATTAATCAACCGGTGGTTGTACGGTCAATATATATGTGTATATATATATATTCTTTTTACAAATCTCGCGAGTGACGGACAACGTCGGTTTCGTGTAATTGCCCGGCACTTTCTTCATCTTTATGCAGATATAGATTTTTCCTCGTTGATTTAATTAACGACGAGTTGTACTGTTAATGTATGCATAGCTTTTTTTATAGATATCCTGACAGTGCGACTTTCGTGTAATTGTCGGTTTTTTTCTTGTATTTCTTCTATTTATGCAGATATACATTTTCTTCTTTTATCAAGACTTTCTCTGTATTTCTTATGTGTACGCAAACGTACAGTGTGTTGTTCACTGATTTAGGGTTGAAGATTCTATCGAGGGTTTCTTTTAGTTTCGAGTAAGGTAACGTTGAGATATTCAGTTTGAAGAAGTCGTTAGTTGGATTGAATTTTATAAATGCATAGAGATGGTAATCTAGGCTTTAATAACGCTTCTACGCGGTGTCTTGCAATCTTGGATCGACTGGGTGTATCAATAAATAATTCACCGCGTTCCGTCGTGTTTAATATTCATTTTCCAGGAGATTAGAAATTCGTACAGTCGTCGGTGCGACAGGCATGTACCGTTCTCCAACGTCCACAGTCGCTTCTAAGAAGGAAATCTTGCGGGTAGCTGTATTTGGTTGGAGCTATGCTATCAGTTTATTCAATAAAAATAGCGGATTATTCGTTGGTACACGAACATCGTCGGAAACGTGTAACTTATGTACAGAACTATCGCGAGGAGGTTTTTACAGAACTGTTTCCTCTCATTAACGACGCTTGTTGTTCAATCAGTGTCGACGATGTCGGAAATTCTCGCGATTCCTTTATCGTGTGTTGACTAGATGTTGCACATTTTTTTTTCGGTTACTTTTCACGTCTATTTTGTCTTTTTTCTACAGAAAACACGCGAATGCTCTTTTAACAAACCTATGGCCAACTGAACGGAACGGAACCAAACAAAACGGAATCAATCTCGAACGAAATCGACCAGAACTGAATCTACCAGGAACAATTCGAATCAATTTGTATTGCACTAAACGGAACTTTATTCAGATACAACTCAATTACTCCAGTTCAATTCGGACTGACTCGATTCAGCGCGAGGTAAATCGAATCGGATCGCTCGAGACCGCCGCGAGCCGGATCAATTTCAATCGATTCGCGTTGAATCGCTTCGGATCAGATCGAAATCGAGTCGGATCGGTTTACATTGATTCCTATCGATACGAATTCCATTGCTAAACCATTCCGAATCGAACTGAACCGAACAGATCCGAGGAAGACGCTAAAACAGGGCTGCGTTTAACACGTTGACCGCCGAACGGACACCGATCGGAATTTCATTAACCAAGCTAATACATTCGTGTTAACAAGTTGATCAACAAACTGAACACATTCGAGATCGACGACGTGATTCTACCCAACTTCATTTTTTCGAAGAATGTCGTTACTTCAAATTCTCTAGCCGAGTATCGACATATACAATCGAACAGCGACGCGTTGTAGCGCTCAACTACATTAACACGTTGAACGCCGCACGATTTCGCAGAGGAAAATACACAAAATGGAAAAAATATGATATTAAATCATTTGATCGAATTGCATTACTATTCCACGTTCATCCAACTGAATGTCACTGCATTATGCAGCATTATTTACAATATAGAAATGTTTTCATATAATTGTTTCATTGAGTGAACTATAGCAATTCGATTTGGTCGAAAGAAACGCGTTAAAGAATTCTACGCGGTTTCGAATGCGTTCAGATTCTCCGTAGCGGCTGCTCTATTGTCCTTCTTGCGTCTCGCAAGTCGAAGAGAATTCGGTTCGTTCGATAGACCGCCAAGAGAATGAGTTTCCCAGGTTCCGTATAAAACGTCGCCGGCGAAATTCGGATCACGTGGCAGTCAAAGCGTTAAACGTGTTCGAACTGATTTGAGATCGGTCGTCGGATTAGCCAGATTCGATAGAGACGTTGTCGACGATGTCTCGTGCGGTCTCCTTGTCGGGGTTGCCTCAGACGCTCTTCTCGGATATGGTGCTCCTGATGCTCCTGTTGCTGTCCCTCCTCTGCAAAGTACGGGCGTGCCTCTGTGCACGAACAGGTGGTTCCCTGTCGCTGCCCACTCGCCTGAGGCTCGTGTCCCTCTCGATGCGAGCGTTCTTCGGCGCCGATGGACCTCGGATGTTCGTGTACACCACGTACACGGCTAGAATGCCGACGACAAACATGGCGACCCCGACGCCGCTCACCGTGCCAACCTGCGGTTCACCAACGTGCCATTCATTGGACCAGAAGAGTGAAACCTCGATGCTTTCCCTTCCAACGGTACCTAAACAGCTCTCGTTTGGCGATTTCGAATCGACAAGGAGGCTCGCTAAAGAAAAGTTTTCGTTTTCGAGACGGAGCAGCTGATTGAAATTTTAATCGAATCCGTTTTAATCGGCAGGCAAACGGTTACTAAAATACAGTAATTCCTTAAAAGTTCGTATTCCAATTCAAATTCAGAACGCACTCGCGTCCCTTTCTCTTCAAAATGGCGACCGCCGGCGACACTCCGAAGCGTATTTTAAACATTCACGGCTAACGCGCGCGGCAGTTGTAATTAACAACGGCAATGACGCAGCGACAAATACGATCAAACGAGAAAATAAACGTTTTCCATGAAATCGTTAACCGACGCTGAAAAAGCTGCGTCAAGTTCGCCAAAGAGACGCTGCTTAGGCTTTTTCCAAAGTGCTTCCCGTTACCGGGATTCCAGGTAGAAGTTTAAATAGCCGTCATCCGACTAATGAGCAATAAACTAACCATGGTCCACCACTCGCTGTTATCGACCTCGGACACCAGAACCTGCGCCGCGTCGTCGTCCTCGTCGTGCAGCATTTTAATCTCTTTAGCAGTGGTGGCGCATCCTGTGCGCGTTCCTTTCTCCTTGGCGATCAGTTTCTTGAAAACATTCGGCATCACGTTATCGTCCTTGTCGTCATCGTCGTCCTCGTCGTCATCGTCGTCGTCGTCGTCGTCCTTCGAGTCGTCGTCGCCCCAGTGCATCGTCGCCTTGTTCTTCTGGACGACCACGCTGCCCAAGTGCATCAGGCTGCCGGCTCTCGTTTTTATCGAGATCACCATGGACATGGGGTCGGACTGCGACTCCTTCGTGTACTCCGCCAGGACGTTGGACAGCACGTTGTTCCAGTCGATGGGATTCACCGGGCTCTTGCATTTCTTCTTCTTGCTGCCGGCCAATTACGCGACGGTGATTTTCTTGCGACACGCGCGTCGCGGGGAGAAAGGAAGGCGGGATACTTTGGTGTAGAAGGAATCTGTTTTTCGAGCCAGCGACGCGCGGATGGAATCGGGTAGACGCTTCTGGTATTCGAAAGCACGCGAAGAAGCAGAACGTAGATGGGTAATTAAACAAGCTAATAGAATGGAGTGGAAATATCTCTTTAGCTCGACGAAGTTTCTTTTCGATGGGTTTCGAAGAGGAATGGTAACTTTATAGACGGCGGGCTAAATAATGGAGATGAATAGCTCGGAATGTAGATTCAGTGTTGCTGTAACTGGAGCTTGTAGGTGAAAAACGGTTATAATGTTCGCTGATGAAGATAACGAAACGATCGAGAGGAGATTCTTATCGAGCTTGTTAGGATCTTGCAAATAACGCGGTGCGTTTTTGCGGCGGGAATGGTAAAAACAATTTCAGTATTGTTCCTTTATACTGTCACGGCGCCGTTTATCCCGGTGAAATATCCGCCTGATAAAATGGTCAACCGTACATCCTTGATCTTAATCGGCAAGTCACCAGCAATTCCCTGGACTTTTATCATTCTTACCGCTCGGAGAATTCTAATGAGAATCATTCTTTCAGCGACTATTCACGCCACGTGTTACGTAAACGGTGGATTTCATTAATATCGACGAAACGGCGTGAATTCATGTCATGGTATTCGCACACTAATTACCCGCGATAATCACTGTGTATACGAAGCGGTACACCTATGGACTTTGCATACTGATCGATCGTTGGTACACCGCGCGGATTAATCGAGCCGTTTCGTCTTCTCGATTGTGGAGAAACGAACGACGTCGAGTCGGAAATAAAGACTAGCGTGAATCGATGTATAGATTGAACAGAAAAATAAATGAAAACCACTTGGCAAAAACTAAACGAAATAAACGAGCGTGTAACGCGCGTCACGAGAAGGATTTTTTGTCGCATTAATCCCTAGATTTACGATCGATTTTATCGACGAAGCAACGCGATACGCGTCATCGATCAATTACAATGTATATTCTCGGACGGACGCGTGATTCGTGTCTATTAGCAGCGATCTTATCGGGGAAACTCGTCCGTTCCTTTATCCGTCGTACCTTTTTCCCTTCGACCTGCACGGGACTTTCTACGGGGAGCGAGCGGGCGGGGGTGCTGATTAACGAGTAATCAAATCATCATGCTCACCACAGCGTGTCTAATGCTTTCGCGTAGACGTTTATCGCGTCCTCGAGCCATCTGACTTCCCTCAGCTCCTCGGCGTCGTACTTTCCATTGTCCTTGCTGGACCACCATTTTGATTTCTCGACTCTCGCCTCCAGTCCCGCGAATTCGTTTCTGAAGCGTGCGAAACGGCGCGTTTCAATATGTAAAATCCGACGTTTCCGCCGGCGAGCAGCGGAAAAAACGAGGCGTCGGTAGAACGATCGTAATGAAAACTTCATGTAGATCGAGCTGATACCGATCGGAGAACGATAAAACCCGCATGCCTGCGGGGAACTGATGCCTAGATCCACCATCAATTAAACACAAATTAATCCACGTAACATGATTTCTTACAATTTTCCTTCTGCCTGGTGTAACGCGATGGCGAAATGAATATGCGGATCGGTCTCGGTATTTCGAGATTCAAAATTTCGGTGGCCGATTACACCGGAATCGAATGTTTAATTATAAATTTACTCGAGAGGGAATTCCGCTTTTCTTATTTCGAACCTTCGATAGAATTTACAATTCTAAACGCATTCAATGAGCCGTATCTCAGGCAGCCGCGATTTTGCAACGTTTCGAATAGGTACCCGCTCGCAGGAAACATGAAAAAAAAAATGCCGAGATTTAATTGAAAGATGATATTGCCGGTTACGGATCTGGGGAAGAAGGTGATCTCATTGGTTGAAAAGCGACGGATGCGGCACGGGGGGGATTTTCAATTGCAACGGATTCGACGTTCAGATAACGGCGTTCGCGATGTGTATGTACCAATGAACTCCGGTTAATCGCGTATACTTACCGTTCGCGTGCATAGCCACCGATACTTCTATTACCGTCTGTATTATACGAGGGAGCAGTAATTACAAGATTGAACGTGTTTTCATGAATAATAGTAGGCAGCGTTTAACGACTAGGTTGAATTGAAATATATCACACAGATGGAGCATGTACTATGTTAATGCCGGCGGTGGAACGACAGTGAACTATAGCGGTGAATATCATTTTATTATCGGTGAAATGGCGTCTATCAATGGAGTCGTTTTACGCGGACGGCCGAACCCGTAATTACGAGTTGTTAATTAGAAAATAAAATTTCAAGCCTAATTACAGGGATATTCGAGTATTAGCTAATGTGCTGGGCTTGTCGATATCGCATGCTGAGATTGCGGTGTCTTTTTATTATTCAGATTAGTCCCTATGGCGTAATCTAAGAGAGCATTTACCAGAAAGAAATGACATCGATAATGCACCAATAAATTCACAGGAAATTCATTCATGCGGACGTATGTTGGGAAATATAGTGTTTCACGCGATGACAGTGACAATTATTGGCACAGGGTGTAATACGCGGTTTGTGAAACGGGTTTTCTCGTTCTACATCGGACCGAGTATGTCAAAATGATGGAAATCGCACACTTTTATCTTGGCAATTAATAAATTATATTTCCAGGAACGAAGATAATTTTTTCCTTCGGACAATTGAAGGTTATTAAAACGCTATTTTTGAAGAAATCGTATTCCAGGCAATTATCGAGCACGATTACTTCAATTAGCGAGCGAATATTCTTGACGTTTAAACGCAATTCTACTGTAGATCATTAATATTTACGTTGCGATCTATGCGAATACGTTCGTACGGACGACCCGAGCATCTGAAGGCATAGAAACCGACGATGATCTGTCTGAATGTTGATCCCAATACATAATCACGATCCGTTGCGTACAGATAGAATCGCGCGCACCATACCTAGTTACTTTTTCAAATTAGCTCGCTAGTTACAGTATTTCAGCACGACCGCGTTTCAACGGTTCGCACAAAATAGTTGCAACGTGATGTAAATCGCGGCGCAATTATACTTCTGCAGGACATGATTAAGATATGTCTGATGGATCCAATTAACGAAGGTGAACCGCGCGGAATGCAAAACAGGTGGAATTAATATTCATCGACCATTGTACGGGGTGGTCAATAATTGCCTATGGATCGGCGCGCGATTGTTCGGAAAAATTGATCATCTCAGAGATAAATATAATCCAAAGTTCGATCAAAACTTCGAAGATGCATAGAACATGAGATTCCATTGAATTCCGTTGATCTTCATCAATGTACTTCATTGCTTCTTACAATGTTAACAATTCTACCAGCCACTATTGCAACACGGATGTTGCAAATTGTATTCTTCAAAGTCGAAACTTCTCAATTTTTCAACTGAATGATTTCCCAGCAGCCTAAAGAGTGGAACAATTGAAAATAATCCTTGCTTCATAAGTGTCTTTATCAAGCGATCGAGTAGATCAGTGTTCCAGCTGCAAACACAACGCGACAAAGGAAAGTCGAGACTTACGATTTCCGAAAATTTACTTTAGTCTGCAATTAAGTTACCATCGCGTGTCATGTATTAGAAACGTCGCGATGGAATACACGGCGACGAGTAAAACACAAACGGTCGGCCCGTCCGGAAAGATTTACGAGCTCCGGCTGATATTAATCGCGGGAGATCTTTGAAAAAACATTGTTATGCATCGATATTTTTCTGGTTCGCCATCGGATCGTTTGGAAGACATTGCGAAATTAATGCACCGTTCCCCGGAACGATTTTTGCCTTTTACGAGGCGCCGCGACAAGGATCGAGCGATTTTGCGCCGTTACGCTCTCATTAATTTCTTTTATTGCGAAGGACACAAGTATTTAATCAAGCATTAAACGAAAATAATGAAGGTTGCACTCTCTTGGTGTTGATAACTGGTGAATTAAATTCTCAAATATAAGAAACGTCACTCTTTTCGAAGATGATTAGAAGAAACAACTTTCGTAATCATCAAGAAGATGGTCGCTTTTGACATTTAAATAGAATTTTCAGGAGAATACTGTAATTCATATTAATAGAAACGGAATAGCTAATGTTGATAAAATTCCGGTTTCGCAAGTATGGACGCAACAATGTGGAAACAACCATAAAATTCTACAACGCCAGCACTTCTATCCCGCATTGTATATTCCGTCTAGTACAAGGACCCCGGTTTTTTCCCGCGGTTTTTTAGAAACCGATCTGGAGCAGCCTTGATCGTAATCCCCGATCATATTCTCCGAAACAATAAAAACGAGCCCGCGATGCATATCGTAACTCTGTTACAAATTGTTATGTACGGCTTTCGATTTTCAATCCGGCTCGCGAGCCAATAGGAAATCGATGATTCATTGTTCTGATTCTACCCGTTGTTGCGCTTTTTTCCCCTCCTCCCCTCCCGCCGTCCCTTGAATGAAATGTTTCCTGATACCGGCGCAGAAAATCGAACCGCGGATTACGTGTCGCGATTTACGAGCAAAGTAAAACCGACTTGCCGAAGTAATTAACTTCGCGAAATTAGCTATAGATAAATTTGATGGAATCGAACGTGTCGAGCACCATTTAAATCATTTCCTCGCGTTGAAATCGGGAGAAAATTCGAATGGTTGCGTTAGTCGCTTTAGCCTGTGAGTGTTTTATCGGTAACCACGGATTAATTGGAATTATTTGTTAATATTGATTGTACAGCTGTTCGTACAGTTTGTAGACGATTGAAAGCGTTCATTTCAACGATTACAGAATAAACATTTTGAAATAAAAAGACACTTCGAACGTTCATTTCGAACCGTTGGACGATTGGGCCCGTTGGTTTGCGTCTTTTTACGCGGCACGCCGAGGAATATTTTCTGTTTTGCTGGCGCGGTGAGTCACGCGTTAATCGAACAGACGTTATCCATTGTCGCGTGCGAGGATGATGGTATTAACCGTCGATTGTTACGTAACGGATCGATCCTGCCGTTAGGATACGCCGCTACCGAGGGTATAACGAAACGGAGATCGAACGATAAAGCCGTCTGGATCGATTTAATCGACGTCTATCAACGGCTATCAACGGCGTCCATCAACGTTCGTATTTATACACAAGATTCGCGTGGAATGATCGATCGAGGACGAACTTGTCATTACATGTTTGTGGAATCGATTAATCGTTGGCCTTTCAAGTAAACGGGCACTCGTATTTTCCAATAAAGGCAAAGTGCCTATTAGATTTTGAAAAAAACACTGACATTCTTATATGAAATCGGAGGTTCATACGAAAATCGAGAATGCGGGTGTTTTGCATAGAACCGTCGCTCTTTTTAATAGACGGATTTCACAAGCTGGTTTCACAAACTTAATTCGAAGAGAAACTTCGAAAGTTGTGATTCATCGAAGCGATTATTTTCTTCATCTTGCTTGAAATGCTCGAATTCTAATTTCGTTTAACGCTAGGTCTTCCGTATCACTAACAGTAAACCAGTTGACATTACAAAATGTTTCCATAGAAACCCCGAGACTTCGATCACTCGTAATTTAGTCTCCGTTTTACTGAAATAATTTCTCCAGGAATTCATAGGATCTATTACTTTATCGATAATCGTAACAAAAGTATTCAGGAATGGGTGATTCCGAGGCATCTGGTAGTTCCAGCGTCAGTTTTGTAACTTTTCGTCTTAGTTAAGCTCGGCTTGGATATAGATTAGATTAGATTTCATTTTCCCGGTGTTTCCTATCGGTCCCGGAAGTTTCCCCTATCATCGAGCATAAAGGGGATCATAATTGACTTATCGAGGGGTTAGCGAGGTTTCCAGAGGGATCGTCTCGCGAGAAAAGAGATAGGAAACCGAGGATTGCCGAAACAATGGAGCAATCGATTGACAGACATATTGAACGATGAGGGTGAGGGCGAGGTTGGCATTAAGGCCAAAGAAAACCTCGAGAGTCGCGATATCGATTTACGAAGAGGGTTAAATTTCGGTTTTTCTGCGCCAGGCTGGATGACCCAATTACAGCTGTCATTCCGATTAATATCATGTTAGTTCATCGTATTATATAATGCGACAAGCAATTATATTATAACGAAGAATGAATGATGTCGAGTACGTGTTATAACGCGATGATTTATTCTAATGAAGTATCAGAGGTAAACGTTACCTGGAATCTTCCACGAGCACTATAGTGTTCGTTGAGTTCACACGGTTCACGTACTCGTCCAGGTGTCCCTCGCTGATTATCAGGATAGTGGCGTTCACAGCTTTGTTGAAGAATCCGTCCGTCGGCTTACCAATGTGAATGATGTGCGACGTCAAATCTGGATTTCAATCCGAGACGATTAAACGAGGAATTGATTAACGCTAGGTAACGTTGTTTCATCGGATAATTATTTCTAAATTACTACCGATGATCCCACGAAAGTGAAAAATACTGAATAATTATAGTATACTTCGAGAAATAGAAACGCGATGAAGTCGAAGACTTATAAAGAAAATAATCTGAAGGAACCAACGGTTCGGAGATCGTGTCTCAGTCATGGAAAAATTCGAAATTATCAGCAACAACTTTCTCTGGCCCCGCTGTTCAGTTTTAAAGACATTCGAGATTAACATCGTTCAAAACGGTGATTAATTTTCGCCAGAAACTGAGAAGGAAGTTTGAAATCCATCGCCTCTGACGAGCTCCGGGACGCGAAGTTTACAGGCTACAGGAGAAACAGTGATTAATTATCGGGAGATTAAGAGGACAACGATCCGCACCGTCGTCGTTGCCATCGTGGACCAAGACGCAGAGACCCTTATCGATGGCGCCCATTGTCAGCTTTTTGGCGATGTTTTGCGAGTCGTCATCGCCTTCTTCGTCGGCGTTCACCACCAACGAGAACGACTTCCACTTGAGTTGCTCCGCGACCTTCAGCGTTCCCTGGGACAGAAAATCCGGACGTGCTAACGCGGCTAATTTCTAACGAACGTCACGACCGGCGTCGTAAAGATGATCGGATAAAAAGGTACCGTGTAAAGAAGACGTTAATGTTCAACGGAAATACGTAACCGAGGGTGGAAACTCAGACATAATTAGGTAATACGAATCGAGATAAAGTGAAGTTAAACGAAGCCTCGGCAGCGTTCATGGGAATTTGATTTCAGACTCGATGGAAAGTCAACGAAATGCGCCTATCATTTTATTTCTGTTCAACACGTTCGCGCCGGTGTGTACCACCGGTGGCTCACAGTAAGATATCACACTAGACAGTGTTGGCTCATTAGACGGTGTGTAGCGTCAAGTATGTGGCTCGTCAAGTGGTTTGGTAATTAGAAAACATTGCCATATAATTGAGAATTAATTGACTTATTGACCGTTTCAATATTTTTATCAATTTTGAGTGGAAATTACTGCGCGGTGTGATCGTGTTAAACATTAACAATGTTACTGATTGAACAAAGTTCGATTTTCCTCTTGGTTCACTGGAAACATTCACGATAGACGCAACATTTCTTTCATTCCCTTCGCTGAAGTCTACATTTGTAGGAGCTCTCGCGGTTTACCGATGATTATTGGACGAGCCCGATGTTTCTGTACAATATTAGACAGACGAAAGGTTTGCAAATGATTACCTGAACGATATAAGAATCGGATTCCTTGGCGAGATGATGAAGGAACGGAGAATTCGATTGCCGCCTCACGATATGCGGCACTTTCAGCACTGAGGTTATCTTGTGTACGGCTTCCGCATTTGTCGCAGTGTCCGGCCCAATAATTCCTGCGAAACGGTGTCAGTTCGATACAGGGTGGAAGGCGAACCTCGGTAAAAGGGAATCTAATTCAATTCTAACACGCACGATCGATTAAGGAAATTAAGTGGACTCTGTCGTTTAGAAAATTACTGATTCAGCTCCGCGGAAGTCGCTTCTGGTTGTACGGAGTAATTGAATGCTTGCAGAATTCTTCAAGAATATTGCACCCTAGTAATATTCAAGCGCACTACAATGTTACCCGACGAGGGCGATTACCTAAATAGTGAGGAGCTTGCAAGCAGTTGGTGTCTGCCCCAACGAGAGCCTTCATCCCCGCTTTCAAGGCGCCAGCGATGCTGCCGCACGTGTCCAGAACGGCCATTTCTACGAGAAGGAAGAAAGAATTCACGATCGACCCTTAATTAACGCGAGAAACTTCTACCGCCTCGGAAGACCGATTAAAACTTACTCCGTAACGTCAAATTTAAAATGTTTCGTAGCCTCGGATTTCATTGAAACACGAAACTTCGAACAGTAGACCTAGTCTCGCGAATGATAAATCGACATCTAACAAATTCTCGGTAATCGTCGTTTGTACTACACTCTACCGAAGCATTCGAATTCCCTTCTATTTCTAAAGTACAACCGAATCTCCGATCGCAGATTCATATTCCGAAGCAATTATAAAATTCCAGTTAGAAGTTCAAACAACAAAAGGATCTCGTACAACTCGAACAATTATCGTGGCGTACTATTTTCCCTTGGCATCGATTCCCCTCCGCGGTATCGTTCGATCCTATCGAGGCCGAGCGCGAAGAATGAAAGAAAAACTCCGATTCGTTTACCGATATCGTATCCGGCAGACTTATTGTTGTGAGCCTCGGCGAGGAATTTCGCGGCTTCGTAGAGCAGGACGCCTTTGGGCGACAACTTCCTGCAGGAGGGATCGTCGTGCACGCTGGTCAGCAGCGAGATCTCCGCGTGATTTCCGCATTCCGTCCGTCCGCCGCAGGTGCACGCGCAAATCATTCCTACGATGACGAGCAGCGCTCGCGCAAGGGCCATCTCGAAGCCGATCTTTTCGATCTCTCCTTCAAACTTCCCTCGTTGAACCGATCTCTCCTTCTCTATTCTCTGCTTGAAACTCTCCTCTTCCAGCAATTATCCCTCACAATAATTCCAGGCCTACCAGTTCTCGGTGTCGCAACGTTTTCCTCGCAGATACGCACAGGAACGCTAATAACGAGACACGGCGAGATCGTGTACGCGCGATTTTTCCGAGCCGGGGCCGGGCTTTTGCAACGAAACCGATGTTATCGGCTTCTCGGCGGTTCCCTTCCTCTTTTCGGGCTTGCCCGCGGTTCACTGAACTTTCACTGCGAACACGAACCGCGAAATTCGGGTCTCGCGTCGGGGCCGGGGGACCAAGTAAGGGGTGGACGCGCGGAAGAAGCAGCCGTGGTCTGTTCCTCGATGCTTCTTCCAGCACTGCGGACCTTGGTATTGAAAACCGGAAGCTTTATAAGGAAGCCAATGCGACATGTATTATGCGAATTTCTACGGTTTTAGGCCTCATCGACCGTACCCCTCGCGTCCCCGCCGCGACCTTGCCGCGTACTTTTTCCTCGTGATCTCTTTGTCGCACGTCTGCTCCGTTGCGGTTTCTTTGCTTTGTCCTGGCGATGCGTGGACCGCGTGTCTTTTATTCCTTATTAATTAAAAGAAGTTGGGCGTACGCGGGGTGTATTTTCGCTGCGACAGCTTTCATTAAGTTAGAGGCAATTGTGTTGAAATGCGTTGATACGGTTGGTTGGTCAGTGGAATGTTTAAATATTTATGATTTAACGAGAATCATGTTTTGTCTGGAAAATGTTCTTGTAATGGCGGTAAATTACTATCGAAAATTCATATTGAAGTTGTTAACCGTAGCTTCTTACTGATTTCTTTGTGAAATTCGGGTAGATCGCAGCTTTAGAATCTTCGCTGAAAAATAAGTTGTAAAACAGACACCTCTATGGTCTCGTAACATTCGCAGAACATTACAATGTCGGTAAATAACGACATCGATGTTGAAAATCCGTCTACGTTTTATCTCTCACTTATCGTCTCACTTTAGTTACACCGCCTACTCTTCTATCACCACTTCCAATTGGGAAAATAGGTGTTGCCATAGTATTCCGCCAATCAGAAGGCACAGCGCGGCTGTATACCATCGTGTACTCGCGGTGGGACGAACAAACGTTCCCTCTGAAACTTTGCATCCATTCTGTCGCCCTTAATTCATTCATTTCCATCTCCGAACCAACGGTAACACCTCCAGTTTAAAGACCTAAGCATCGAACGCCCAAGAAATTACTCTCCTTTGCATCTCGAGTCAGCGTAATTAGCATCCAAACGGATCCCGGTTGCTTCGAATATACCAGCGTACAATAATCTTCGACGACAGTGTAAAAGGAGCGGGAAAAATTGCTGCGGAACGCGATTAGATCGAAACGATCGATGGTTCCTCGAGGCTGAATTTTCGTAACGCCGGAACCCCTCTTAATCGAGCGTAAGCTCGTTAGCATAGTATCGACTGCGAGACTGTAAATCCTCGTTGCACAACCTCCACCCTTGCATAATCATCCGTTATGACTGATTAAAATGCATCGGAGGCGCGAAACACGTTCGGTTAGAAAACGTTCGTCTCCGCCAAGTACGGGCAGCGGCGGTTCATTGCGATTCGGCCTTTCCCGACACCCGGAGTCATTGAGATCAGACTTGCAAACGCGCCGAAGGAAACTGTAAATCTTCGGCATGCCTTGGATCCAATAGGCGTTTCTAGGCAGGTGGCACGCAGAAACTGGTGCGCCCAGAAAAAGCGACGTTTGACAATGCGTGGTGAAACCGCACGCATCTCCGCGCGCGCTTTCGCAACTAATTGTAACAGTTTCATCAGATTATCCGCGTGCAACCGATATTCATATTAACCGAGCGGCGGTGTCAGTTTTTGCCCTGGTTTCTCTACTTCCGTGTTTTGCTGACGGCCAGTCTAGTCGGACAACCTGCTCTCGCGAAGTGAGTTTTGTCTTTAACAGACTGGAGAATCGATTGTTCCTTCGATTTTCAGGGAAGCGTTGATCATCTGATTTCTTTAAAGGCTTCTTGTTCCTATAACAAATTTCGAATTTGTGCTGGTCGAAATTGAGAAGATGGATTTGATATTATTTACAATTGTTTTGTATTATTTCAACACTCGATAAATACACGAAGAATATATTTCTATGATACGATCGTTAACCTTGAAGTCGTAGTCTGAAAATTTTCAATGTTTCGAAGAGATCTCGTTATAGATCCTTGGCTGAATAAAGACTTCGTGGAAGCAATGTTTAGTCATTCAGTTCGATCGCTGTTCCAATTTCAAAAACAAGTGACACGACGGAAATTAGTTAAGCGCGATTACTGCCGATTGATGGGATTCCCTGGCCCCAGGAAATGATTATGGCGCGTTGTCAGCCGCAGATTAAGGGTCGTAACAACACGCGGCGACGATGACTCTTCGCGTTTCACCTTGGATTCTTTTCACAGCCGCATTCTCTATAATGCGTGCTTACGGACTGTACTACTTAACTGAAATCCTTCTCATACATAAGAGATTTATTTATTTACGTAAGCCACCGGTCGTAGTGTCGCTATTTCCCAGTGCCTCCTTAAACGAGACAACCCGTACACCTTCGTTTGGCCGGCGAAAGTCAATTAGGCGAGCCATCGCGGTATCGAACGTTTCCGGTGTTAGAATTCGCGCTTAAAAGTTACGTTCAATCTTCCCGAAGCTGTCGTTCACCGTATAAATTAGAAAGTATGTGTATTCGATTTCTTCCTAGGTTGAACTGTTTCATTTTTCAAAAATATACGAAGCGACGGGAGAACATTCAAAAGGTTTCGAAGATCTTGCGGTTAGTGTAAGTAGAGTTAGTAGATTCTTTTGATTATAGATCTTCGATCGAATAAAGCTGCAGGATTTTAGAATAAACGCGACGACGAATATTGAAACGTATTTTCCTGTGCTCGAGGCGAAACGTCCGCTGCAACCAGTAAAACAGGTGGCAATAGAAGCCATTTTATCTATACATGATCCAGAAAGTTGTCGTCAGCTGGCGCCACAGGTTAGATTGCGATCGTACGTCTCCGTAATTTACGAGCAATTAACGGCATGATCAATGCTTGAAACCAATAACATATTCAGTGGGAATTGCAAATAATTTTCCTCGTGTATTTGCCATCCGGTACGTCGCTCTGCGAGCGTTACAAACATTATTCCCAGGAAATTATGACAAACTCATTTGCAATAATATTCGCTTCCCAACGTTACACAAAGAGATTCAATAAATATCCCCGTGAAGTAATCAAACAATCTCGGATTCAAACAACAACCTTCGTTCAGAATGTACACAGACCTGTTGCTGTTTGAGTAATTAAGTAATTTATTCGCAATGCAGTATTTCGTATACGAAAAATAAGATTCAAGTGAAAATTCATTTAATATTCTCCAAAATATCGCGTTAAATCAAACAACCCGCTGAATTCGTGAACAATAAAATAAATGTACAAACATCCACGTCACATATAGTAGACCAGATAACATAACCGGTCGAATGCAACCGGAATAATTCAATCGGCACCGGTGGATCCGGTCCCCCGAGATGAATGGGTTGAAAAGGAGAATTTGAAGTCGCGTCAGAAATGGCGGGCAGCCGCGACGGTGGGGGATGATGTATTTGCGTCCCGGCCGAGCATTACTTAGGTTGGCCCGGGACCAACAATAACAGTGAAACTTTTAAAAGCGAGACGCGAGTATTCCCCGAACCTCAAACATCTTCGCGGTGTTCACGAGGTGCGGACGAGCGTTGTCTGTTTATCCATACGTCTGTCTGGCGTTCTGTAAATCCTTCGGCGACTATATATCCTACGGCGACTATATCCTTCGATGCACGCGCGAAATTTACGAGGCGCGCGCCGGATTCGCGCGATCGCCGGTTACTCGGCAACGTTTTCCAGTTCTTCGCTTTCTTCTCTCGATCTCGTAAGCCGGCCCATTGCGGACGAAGATTCTTCAGTTTAGAATTCTTCAAAGTCGCAATTGAGATGACACAAGCAGCATCGAAGAACATAAGAATCTAATAAGCTGATAGAAGTGAAAAATGGCAAGATCGAAGAGTTCGAGGAAGTTAGCTGAATTGTATCATCCTCTGTTGGTTCAGAGTTACTGCGCAGCCAATTACCAATCACTAATTGCTAATGGAATTCAATATTTCCCTCGCCACCCAATTTTTTCCTATTAAGGAGAGCAACTCGCGCAGAGCCGGAATAAACTTATTTACCCGGAGCCGCATACACGGTTCCGATTTCGGGAGCTGATTGGTTCACGGTGAACGTTCTTTCGCGCTCCGAAAACAGCCGGTACTCCCTATACAGGCGGTAGATCAAGGTCTGCTCGATTATGGGCCGGCGTAATCGAATTCTCGCGTATCTTCGGGAGAAGGCAGCGACTGCCCGATTCGATACTCAATGATTGCCTCGTTCCCAGCCGTGTTTCCTCTATGCCGCGCGTTTCCTGCGAAAACGATCAACTTCCTACCCGAGTTTAAATTAAATACCCATGGTCAAAAGCGCGCGGAGAATGACGTCAATAAAATTTTCCGCGGAACGCCGGAATCCATAATACAGTGTGGAAAAAGTGAGATTCCGGCGGGAATTGAAAACGCGAATTCGAATGATCGACACGCGAGGAATCCGTGGAGCCGCGGATTCTTCTCGGGCGAAAAAGCGAGTCCGGTGTGTTATCGTTTTAAAAAAAGATCGCTCGGAACTTGTGATTGACGGAAGGAAGGGAAGCCTATAATTTGTCGAAGTCGGAAAGCTTCCGAGAAGCTCCGATCGTTTGCTCCGCTTCGATTATCTGTCCAGTGACGGCCAAAAGAAACAATATTCTGGAAGCCCGCGAAAGTTTCGGGATCGAGATAAATCATGGGATGCGTATACGGCGGTAAATCACGCCGTCGATCTTTTGGGAACGACTAGGCTAGGAAAACACGATCGAGAATTTTGACAGCGAACGGCAGGTCTGTGTCAAGCGTGATGTCAGTGGCACGGCTTTTTTTCTCTCGGTGGAAATGATATAATTAGTCTTCGGGTCTGCGCGATGTATAGGTCCAATTATTACAACTTTGTGACCAACGTGTGATTCGATTCTCTGTTGAATATTTCTGCGAATTCGAGCCATTGTTGGAAGATTCGAAAGGTTTGAAAACTCGACAGTTTGGAAAGTTGAGAAAAATTTGAAGACCTGAAAATTGGAAAATTGGCAAGTTGGGGAATCGAGGTTTTTCGAGAGAAATCTGCAGTGGATTAAATGCAACGATTAAACAGAGTATAACCCGATACACGGGGATCCACTTTAATATATTGCACTTTTTACGGAGCATCGGTGAAAAACCGTATCTAACAGTTTCACTGGGCAAGGATTGGGGTCACTAGTTCTTCTTCGGTTTTGCCCGACAAAAATCCCCGCGTTGCGTCACTGTACTTTCAATGCTCGTAATGCAGGCTCAACTTGTCAGCTGGAGAAGTTCAAGCTGTCCATGGCTAGACCTACCGCAGACCGAAAATTTCAGTCTGTCTTCCGCGAATGAATCCGGTTAATTCGGAAGATCTGCGGTGATCGTATCCTATTAACCCTCTCCTTTATTAATTTATCCAATTTTCTCAAAGAACCAAAACTAAAGAAACACAGTAACTTAAATAGTTCGCGTTTCAAAAAATCGAAAGTTCCAATTCTTTAGAAAACTAAGTTCTTAGGCATATTACTCTTAACAGTCTCGTGATAAAATTAATGACTCTGTTTGACCGGAAGGAATATTCATCATCCGATAAATTTCTTTCATCGTGAAAGGTGAAAGGTTTCGGAAAATAAACCTACCCGAAGTTCTACCCTGATACTCTGACGGGTTTATATTAACTTTCGTATCGTTTCCGAGCCTGTCGCCATAGAAGTCCGCGTCCTGACGCGATATTAGAGAGAAGTTTGAACGGTGTTTTATCGAGGAATATTATTCCGAA
This sequence comes from Nomia melanderi, assembly GCF_051020985.1. Lineage (NCBI taxonomy): Eukaryota > Metazoa > Arthropoda > Insecta > Hymenoptera > Halictidae > Nomia > Nomia melanderi. Next base: position 17,865,496 of record NC_135005.1, read on the forward strand.
GTCAGTGAGGTGGCAATCGCTAGATTGATCGGGTTGACATTTGAACTGGCTCGCCGGAGTCCCGATTTCCTTATTCTATTTATGTGCAAATTTCGTCGGTCTCGAGACGAGAATAGCGCGAGACTTAAGAGAAAACTTGCTAGGACATTCATTTTATTTATTATTTACGGTACAAAGGAAAGCTCGGTTTAACAATTAATCACATTTTACATTATGAAATCGACGTTAATATGTTTGAAAAGTTTCAATTCGTAACATAACTCTTCTTCGTTTATTGACTGTTTCATATTATAATTCCTAATGATTATTTCGACAACTTCGTCCTCGTGGAATAACTGAAAAACCAATATAACCGTAGTTGTGGAAGTGGGTTACTTTAATGAGCTACTAATAAAGTAAAGATATTGGAGATTAATAGAAATATGATTGATGGTTTCCATAAATACCACTGTCACTCCTCGAGATTGTTAGATTAGCAGTCATAACGATATTACCATTCGCGATAGAGAAGTAAATTAGATTGACTCGGCCCCAAGAATCCTTGTACAGAAAACATCAATAGAAGGTAACTTCCGGCTGCAAGCTTCACCGAATCGACAAGCTTACTGGCATCCGAATTTCTCCAGGGAATCCGGGAACTATACCCTATCATTCAACCCAGTTAGCAACAATTTACCACCGGCACCTTTTCCGTCCGAAGCGCGTCGGCAAACAATTCCGACGTGCCGTGATGTATTTTATGGGACAAGTCACTTCCAGCACGCGGGAATTCGTCAAGATTCGACGCAAAGTTTGCGTAACCGGCACGCGGGCCGCGAATATGTATCCCATACTTCTCGCCCGCATCGTTTTATCTTCGCCGACGTGAGCTCTTTTGCCGAAGGAAGACGATTGGGCGACACTACGCTTTTGAGTGATATCTCGATCGCCCTAGTTCCCTATTCCCAAATCATTTGCTCTCGATATTCCGTACAAATGGTGCGCCCCGATACATGGAAACGAATTTTCCAAATGAAATGGATCACACGCAGACGCGAAGCTATAAATTAAAGATCGAAATCGGTAGATTATTTCGATATTCTTTCGCAAGAAGGCGAAACTGTAAATTAAGAAGCAAAGCTAAATTATTTTAACATTCATCTAGTCGAAGAAGGATTTTTCTATGATTATATTTCGTTGATTTCTTTACGAGTGCAACGCTATCCCCACTACGCGATGGGCGTGGCTAACGGTGGGCGGTTCCAACGAGCAGCAACCAGTCGGACGTCGAAGAATCGTGTCCTCCGCTCTCTATAATCGCGTCGTCAATATTCAACAGTGTAACTGCACCGAGTAAACACTGTCCCTGTGATTCTTTCGATGCTTCTTGAGACAGTAATAGCTACCAATCACTTACAGATATCTGACGATCTCTCGAGCGTTGTGTAGAGGCACGCGAAGAACTTCAATAAAACCGGTGACGAGGGAAAATGGAGTGGCACGCTTCCACAAACATCCACTTTATTGTTATTCGGTGCTAAATATACCGGCGGAGTGGATCCCTCGTAACCAGAACCCCAATATCGAATTCAGGCAATCCAAAAAGAGGAGGATGCACCGGGATATCGCAACGATCGCGGCAAGACGCGCGAGGGCAAAGTAAACTTTACCCGAAACTCCATTCATTTCCGACTCGAGAACCGTAAAACCGGATCTAAGATAGCGCTGCTGCTAAACGCGCGTTCCAACGGACGAGAGCCGATCGCCGGAGATCAAAGTGTTGATCCGCTTCGCGGTGACTTTACGATTTGACGCGCGGTGGCTGCGTTTATATTGATGGCAGTGCTCGCTTGTGCGAAGAACAGCTTGCGATTAGGTGACTGATCGCCGGTGGTCGTCGGAGAGCAGAAGACACTAAAGTCGGATACACAATATCGGTTCCATCACGGTTCGATCGAATACTCGATTCTTTATGAGGTGCGTACGGTAGAACCTTGATCAACCAGGTCGCTATTTTCAGTGATCTCAATCGTGTAAAAGTCTGGGTTATCCGGATTCTGTTTATCCGAACTGTTAGTCAATTAACATTAGAACTACCGAGCAATAAGACTGAGCTATTTATAATTTATTATAAAAATTGGGAAAGATCTCTTGAGACTCGAAGAGCTTCCTATTGCTGCTCTTGCACGAATGCAGTTTATTTTGAAATTTCTAACGAAAGCATCTTTATCATCTTAATAATCTGATCTAGGTAGAATAAAATTTGTGAAGAATTTCGAAACCTAGAAATATATAATTGAAGACAAATCCCAAGACCAAAATCTCTAGACCATTCCTATATAAATAGGACCACGGTGGCGTGAAAAACCGAACGCGACTGCACCTCGAACAGCTCGACAATGCGAAGTATAAATACGATCGAACCGATAATGTGGACCGAGCCTAAAGAAGACACCGGCGCACGATATCCGTAATAAGGGTCACGGTGGAAATTATTCTCCAGGGGAAATCGTGCCAAGTGTCACTTCTAGCCGGCAGCATGAATCTTGGGACGGGCTGCAGTTTCAACGACATTAGCCGGCATTCACGCTTAACGCGGACTGTTGACAGAGTCATTTATATCCGCCGGGTGAATCGGAACCTCCTGTGCGCCCGGTGAATACGGATTATCGGGCCGCTCGAACGAACCCGGGAATATGAATTAATATCACGAGCTGGGCCGGTCTTCAAAGAGCCCGCGGACCGCGTCCAGCGCATAAGGCTGCGTTTACATTACAGTTCCGATAAGAGAGCGTCGATACAGCCTCGCTAAAAGCTATTCAAAGTAGCTTTGTCCTTTTATTGATGCGGTGGACCTGCGACAATCGCATGGTTTCTCTTGGAAAATCCATATAAAGGTATGGACCTAATGTTACGGATGTATCATGGATGCGAATTATGGATAATGAACAGCTCAAAAAATGAATTGTTTCATTACGAAGTAGACAGGAACAAAGTATAGATGGTGAGATCGTTGTTTAATGTTTCCATAGGAAAACAAGGAAACATATTTCCACGATTCGTTCTCGAGTGCTGCAGCTGCGATGCGAACGCAGCATAATTCAGGTAACGCGAAGTCCTTCGAACGATGTCGAATGTAATTGAATAACTCGGGTTCCATGGCTCTGAGATTATTACAGCTATTTGTAACGTTCTTGTATAGTGCTAACGAAGCTGGTTCCGGTATTAAAAGTTCATTAGCTTTCTTATCTGCTCTGGTAAACGGGGCCCAAAGGACGATGAGAGGATTAATGGAAATCGGTTTTACAATTTGTCCCTTCTTCTTTTATTTTTGTTTAATAACGTGCTCGCCGTGTGTACGTTTAATTATGCAATGCCTGTTAATAATGTTCGTTATCCTGAAGCGATGTGACGGGTATGATATATTGAAGTGACCCACTTCGGAAGTAAAGACGAGAGTCGACGGTGATTCTGCTTTTAGGTTTGTGTCTCGTTCATGTGGCAAGCGTTACTATAGTAGACGGCTAGACCATAGTGTCTTCTTTCATGTAGATTAATGTTCTCTTAAATGAAGAGTAGATTCGATTGTACACATAGGGAATCAACTATGTATTTTTAGCTCTAAACGTCGTAAACACTTTAACTTGTGAATGATTCGATTGTGGATGTTCATTGCTCGAAGAAAAGTCTACTAAAAGGCTTCGGGCAACGATACGAACGATGAGGAAGCTCCGGTTAAGTACTCTCCGGATTAGCGAAAACGCGGCGCCCCGGATTAGCGTCTTCATTACGATCCTAATCAATTTTCCTCGGTGCAGTATCAAGATGTCTTACTGTAAAACCTTCCGCTCCCCGGATTAGTGTTTTCCAATATGGGGCGCTCTAAACCATGGAACACCGCGATACTTTGATCCTGTAATATTCGTCCTGGGAAAATAGATCCCAGCCCAGGACGAAAATATTTCGCGTAGAAAGGCCCGCCGGGTCGGGGATTATCTGCCCCTCGGCGTTATTACAAAAAAATCCCGAGCTCTTCTAACGACATTGTTGCGAACGACTCTTCTTGTCCCGCGAACATCAAACTCCCGGCTGTAAAGTTCACCGTAGAAGCACGCCTCGCGTCGAGGAATTTAATTTCACGCTACGCATCACGGTATCGCCGTTTATTTTCCGACGTCTCGCCAGAGTTTCACTTTCCTTATAAGATCTTTTCTATCAGGTGACTGGTTCCCTTTCGACGTTGCAAAGATGGAACAGATATTTCGATTATGACGAAGCAATGATAGAATGTGGCTGACAGTAGTGAAGTTCGTTCGCAACTATTTAGTTTCGTTATTCGGTAGTATCTCGTTTGTGGAACAACTTGGATATTTTATGTAAAGGAATATTCGAGGATTCCGATTGAGGATAAGCAGGACGATCTTTAAATTGCAGAACTAGAGAATCTTATTAGTCGAGAGACTTTTAGTTGCTAGGGTCAGAGGGAGGTATTGTTCAGTTAAGATCTTTCCTCGGATAAAATCAGATTACGTTAGATGTGCGTGGACAATGGACGAGTTCCATTATTGCCGAAGCATGGAGCGTCTGCGGTAACATTCGAGGGAGGAACCTTTCGCGTATAATTCGATATTGCCGGGTACTTCCGTTGGCTCTCGGAAATTAAAAATTTGAAACTTGGAACGTTGTCCCGCGCGTATATCGAGGAATGTAGGACGCCGTGCGTAGTCGAAGATAAAACACGGAAAGAACGTATTACTTCGACTTCGAGCGTGGGGCGGACGGGTTACAGGTTAAAAAATATACTTCGGCGGGAAGGGAATGTTTCCATTAAATTGATAAAGCAAACGGCAAAAGATAAAGCCGCGGACCCGGCAGTTCGAGGATGGCAAGAGAATCGTAAAATATGCGGACAGGAATGGCGTATCGATGTCGGGCATACTCGGGAACGAGGAGAAACGCGCGGCAAGCTCGAAAAGTCGGCGAAACCGACAATACGTTTCGCGTCGATCGCCTGAATAGAGAAGATTGTGAGAGCAGAATGGAATGTGCTTGGATTCCTAATATGGGATTCCGTTTAACGCGTGCTCCCTTCTTTTGTACCCCGCTGCCACCTCGTAAATAGAGGTGAAATGTATATGGATAACGAGGAGACGATCGTTTCGAAATCCTGGAGGATCGAGGCTACAGGAAGAATCGTCTCCTTTGCAATGCAAATCCTAAACGATCGTGGACGCTTTTTGAATTCGCTCGCACCAGACGGAAAGCTGTCCAATCTGGCCTTTGACAGGCTAAAAAAGGCCAAAACGCCGATTACATTTTAAAGAAAATTCACAATTTACACGGGGCAGGCACCTAACGTTCGCGAACAGTCGCAATATCGGTTCGCAAATATTCAATTAAATGATAAAAAGCAATTGCTCTAGATAGGAGACTTTCGTATGGATTCAAGGCAACGGATTTATACGAGAAGAAAGAATGGAACTATAAACCGTAGAAACAAACTTATACGCTTTATGGAGATAAGGATGATTGCCAAATGCGAAACAAAGCGGGTATAAAATTTAAAACAAACTCCGTTCGTTTTCTTTTCCGAGACGCAGCCTCCGACGGATTTATTAGAACGGCAAGAGTCGAAGTTTCAACGTCCAATCTTTTCCGCCATTTCGATAAAATTCAACGGGACTCTTTCAATCGCGGCAGCGCACATCAGCTGCGCACATAAACATCGTTTATAAAATCCTCTCTTCTCTATCTCGCCGTTCCAATGTCGCGTACCGTGATATCGAAATATTTTTTGTCAGACTCCCGACCGTCTGAAATCAATCCGACCTTTCTTTCACGAATCCAGTCGAATAACCAGTGAACACGGAAACTTCCAATCCCTAAATTGCTAAAATGTCTAACCAATCTGAAAAAACTCTAAAACACTTGAATCCGTGAGTTCCTCCTAGTTGCAACAACCGAACAAATAGTTTCGCAGTTGAAAATCCAAACAAACGAGAAATTCAATGTCTCGACTTTGCTTCTAATAAATCACTTCCTCGTCATTTTAAATACAAATTCATTGTCATTCGCGATGAAAATTCATCGACCTTTCCTACAAAGAACGTTCCACATTACGTTCCCGATCTCGTTAAGATCCCCCATTTTGTTAGCCATTTTACATATGGCGGACGCCGCACGCGATTTCAATTTGCAGATCGCAAATACGGAATAGGCAAGATGAAGTCGAGGGAATGAGGGAAAATAAGGCGGACGAACGAGGAAAAATTGAATGTTTCAAATTAGCAACCGGCGCTAACTTTTACGGCCAAGGTTACCGCTACGACAGAAATGAAATTAAAAACATTGTTATCGGGGCACGAGCGTGCGAAGGGATCGTAGGTGGAGGGAAAAAAAAGGAGCACGCATGCGCCGTGCAGGGCGGCGCGTTCGAGAATCGTGGCGGGCTGAGCGATCTTCATTCAGTTCACCGGCACTATTTGATCGCCACGGTTGTCGTTCTTCCGGAAATTTGGTCAGTCCACCGTCACGTGTCACTTGTAACCGTTACAATTTCAATTTTCCGCGTCGCGGTGTGTGAACGCGGTAAACGAAATCACCTAACGGTCATCGTGCAAACAGTGAACCTGTCCGTTTCGAAGGTCGATCTTCCTTTCGTTTGAGATACTTAGGAAATTTCTGAATACGTTCCTGTGAATGTACCAGTGTGAATAATAAAATACACTCACGGCGCGTGGTTGTGAAGTTTCGCTGACGACTGACAGGACACATAATGGGCCGCTGGAGGTTATGTCACGGCCCGGTCTTGTAAGCCTTCGTTCCTCTCGCGAAGACTGCACGATTTATGGTCACTGTCGGAGGACGAATACGGCGCAGGAATGTACGAAAAATCCGGTGCGAAATTTCGACGATTACGTCGCGGGACGATGAAGGAATCGAACGATCGGTATTCGCTTAATGTCGCGTGGAACGTGGAAAAGATTACTGGCACTACACCTGCATGGTAAACGACGCTGACGAAGCCCACTGCACACTGCGTCTCACTCGAATATCGACACATATCGATGTTTACTTTTTCGGTCTGAAAGTAACCTCGAAACGGTGCGACTACCACTATTCGATAAATCGAAGTCACTTAACGGTCAGTCTTTCGACGAAACAATGGAAAACCGTGTAATGGTTACTAACAAGCGGTTCGAGGGAATAGTGGCAGGGTATGGTGTAGACGCAATTAATCGTAGAATAATTAACGAAGAGGTAAGCGTTTCGTTCGCGTTAGCCGATCAATCAACGGCTAATGGTGGTATTTAATAAACAGCCGTTTGCAAACGATCAGCCGGATTCCAAGATCCATTATGGCGTGATTGTTTCGTTAGTGTTGGATATTAATTGGTCGTTTAGGCGTTAAGTATCGTACAAATTGAAACAAACTACTAGAAATGATCATTTCACGTCTGACATTTGATTCTTGAAAGATTATTTATACTAAACGAATAATTACTTTTATTATCTCTGTCGAATTCTTAGTGAAATTTGTGTAGACAAGCGTGTATAGTAATTACATGGTGCTTGCGTGAACGCTCGATGAAAGTGGAAGTCAGACAAGGTTCTATTTCTAGAAATGAAAATTGGTAATGCCGAGGCGGTTGAGGCAGGTCGTTCGACGAGCACAATTCATAAACTCGTTGACGGCGCACGATCGTCCGGAACGAGGCGGAATTAGGTTTCGAATAGATTTCGATAAGACAGGAGTTAATTGGTGTTAACCGGCCGTGCCAAGGTAAATACTTGAGGTGCCGCGACCCACATACGGCGTTTATGAGTGATAGACGGGGGGATAGGCCGTACAAAGGAGGCAGGATAAAAATATTTATCTCCGGTACCAACCACCGTAATAAGAACCGATTCGCCGGTGAATTGAAAGCGCGCCGCTATTTTTACCGTTATATAGGTTATGTTTCAATTTTCGTTCGCGCGTTTAATCGTTCGCAGCGAACGGCGAGAGAGGATTGGTCACCCATTGATTCCGACGCGCACGGGCCACTCAATTAATTAACATTCCTCGCCACGTGTAAATAATAATGCTCGATTAATGCGCAACGGAAGGAAACACTCGAATTTTCATTGAAACGGTTATAAATAATATTGCAGACTAATTCACGGGAATTGAAAGGAAACAGAATTCCCGTCGAGCGATAATACTAATTAAAAGTAAATGTAGAAATTGCAGGAAGAATGATTTCCGACTGTTTTCACTTCAAGTCTTGCAATTCTTAAAAAACCAGTTCGGAAGTTAGGTCGCAATGCACAATACCCTTAACGATTCCAACCGTGGAAACAAAAGGGGCTTTCCCGAGCGTAACGAACCTTCCAAATTCAAATCCCCGTGACCTCATAGTATACAAAAATATTCAAAGTTCAAATTCAAACGAAGCTTCGTACTTCATTTGAACCTATTTACATTAAATCCTGCAGTAAGCAAGATCAAATGAAAAATTAGAATTTTTCATTTTAAAATTATCCCATAACCACTCGAATCTGCCTAGAAGTCCACTGACCAACCCTTAACTCCCACCCCCAGAGCCACCAACAAACGATAAACGCCATTTTCACCGATGCCATACATCATTCTCATAGTCACAGCAAACCCTTTATCTCCAAAGGTCAAAGGAGACGCAAAGCTAACATAAAACACATATACAACCCTTGCCTCCAGACTAGCTAGCCACCCAAGACACTGACTCGTCAAGAGCTCGCCGGCAAATCCCGCGAAAAGATCAAGAAACGACCCGACGCGTCGAACTGAATTACCCTGGAGCCGTGGGTGGACTAATTACCGGTTCGGATGTAGCCGCCACCCTCGTCAGCGACTGGACGCCCCTCGGAACCGAGAAGATCGGTTGATAATGTCCCTAAACACGGCGGCGTCATCGATAGCCCACGCTGTCGACGTTGACCCTAAGTTGAAAGTATCCGGGACCGGTCTCGCAGGTTCCGGTTCACCGTTCCCAATGGATTTTCCCCGTGAACCAATCGCGAACGTGTCCGAAACGTTGCGAATCCGCGTCGACTCGAACTTGAAGCTGCCCACGTAAAGCCCAGCGCTCGTGAGAGTGGCCGAAAGGTAGCCGAGTGCTCGCGGTTAAACATGTAAACGCGTCGAGAGCCGGGAAAGCGGACGTCCACCGAGAAAACATTGAATCGAGCGGTCGTTGATCGGGAAAACTGACTCGCGAGTGCTCGAACCGCGTGAACCGGTCTAGGCCAGGCTACAGGTCGGCCGGAGGCATTCCAGCGCAACGGGTTAAAGGGGACAAGATGGACAATTGATACGGAGCAGCCAGTTTGCAATAGAGAGCCGGGATACGGGATCGGGGAACGAGGATCCCTGACCGCCCGCCATCCAAGGGGCGAAAATGTTGTCCACGGTGTCCAGTGTCCCGCTCGAATTGAATTCTTCGTTCTACGCGACCGTCATCGGAAACGATGCCCACGATCCTCTGGCCGGTACGTGTCGACGTGACGCCACGTTTCGGGGTTTAACCCTTTGCACTCGAGAATATTTTTCTCAATGAATATTCATTGCTTTCTGATGAAATATCAATGGTACGTTTTACGACTAACGTAAAGAAACACCCTGCATAAATTAAGTAACAGAACTATTTTATTTCGATGTTCCATGTGTTGATGCGTTATATGGAAATTTAATATTGAATTCTAAATTTTATCAGTTTCATGGGTCAAATGGCGACTGAAAGATGCCTCTCGAGTGCAATGGCGAGTTCCCGCGCGAACGCGTTCGCCACCCTCTTAACCCCTTGTCTTAGGATTATTTCTCAACTATGGTCGATACAACTGTCTTGTAATTAATAATTCGTTAACGCATTGCTGCAAACGGTTAAATGGGCAATGGGTTAAAAAAGAACAGATCTAAAATTTGCTTCAAAGTATAATAATTGATGATAGAAGAATAATATTAAATTTGAATTGAAAGGGATCGAGTAACGTTCATGGTTGTTCGATGCCGTTTAAAGTCTACACTGCGTGTCTGACAAGTTATTGTAAGGCAAGGGGTTAATGAGAAATAAACAGTATTCGATTCACCTGACGAAATTCATTTGATGGAGCACGGTGGATCGTTTGTTTGCGCAATTGTTGTTGTGTTGTTTCGGTTTTCAATCTTGGGATGCTGCCTTTTTAGAGATAATTGCATCGGTACTCTTTAGCGGTGTAGAGCGAAGCAAGATATTGGATTCGTTTGACGAATGACCATCCGCGGCTACCTTCAGATTAATTTGATAAAGTACGGAACGTTTTCATTCTCAATATTGCGGCTTTGTAGTCTTGTCAACACTGGAACTACCGAGCATTTAATTCAGCTGATACGGTAGTTCTAATATTAAATCTTAACACATGTTTCCATAGCGCCATTGTTTCTCTCTGAAGTTTTTGTCTTCGATATATTAAAATCCTTACTTTCTCAAAGATGTTTTTATATTTGAGAAGCGCTTAATGATTACTATTTCTCCAACCTGAGAAGAGAAAAAGTGAATTCTTGGTAGTATACGTGTTGCTACTGTTCCGATGACGTCAGAGTTTTATGAATGAACCAAAGACCATAGTAGGATTGAACACTGCCCACGCTCGGCCCCGTATGTTTCCACTGCAATATTGAATCGGAATTTGATATGCTTCTCTTTTTTATCTTATCGACTGCACGACGCGGGGTAAAGCGAGTCAATGAATTGCCGAATTGTATTCGATCGTGCATATACTCGAATAGGACCAATTGTTCCGTTCGGGCGGAACAACGCGTTTCCGGAAAATAACGTTCCGCCCGTACGGTGCACGGGGTGGTATCGGTTACGCTAGTTTCATTGAGGTCCTGTTTTGCAAAGGTTCGCGTTACACTGTGCAGGCCGTGCCCATTTCCCTGTGAAACCCATAAAATCGATAATATTTCTTGCACCGTTGGCGTTAATGGGAAACATTCGCGATTAATCAATGGGCATAACGGCGTTCGCGCGCTCCTTTTTTTTTCACTCCGTACACGGTTTTAACGGGGCCGAGGTTGGCAGAAATAAATCACTGCTTTGTTTTTATCGTCCGAAGCGCGCGGGGGCAATGAAATAAATGGTGGAAAATGCTTTTGTTCCAGTGATCGAGTCCGAAAATGCGACCACGGTGCTCTACATGCTGCCCGCTTACATTCGCACGACCTCCATGGTCGTCTGCATTATAGTGATGGTGCTTGGCATAATAGGGAATCTTATGGTGAGCCCTGTAATCGATAACAATTAATAACTGTACCAATCATCCGTAATAATCAATTTGAAAGTCTTCCTCTAATTTATCTACTCGTGTATCCATCTATTTATCTATCCCATCTTTTCTAAATATCTTTCTTAAAAATCTCTGAAAAATATAGTTCTACGTGTTACAAAATTGTCTCTAATTGCAACTAGTAGTACTATGAATATCACGAATATATTAAAAATATTAAAATTGATAATTCTGAATTGCCACCTAGAAGTACCAAGATTTATTATGTGATCATTGAACAATCTTCCAATTTAAATAACATATTACTGTTATATAATATTGTTAAAACGTCTCAATACATTTCTACGCCTCTTCTACACGCTTCTATTACGTGGCCCACGAATTTCCCAGTTTTCCCAAGAGACAATTAACCGCGTCGGCTGTTGCGACTGCGAATTAAGAATAAAGAGCCGCAACTTCTCTTGAAATCGGATCTTCTCCGCGCAGCAAGGTTGACCATCATAACGCGGACGATTTTTCACGTCTTCAGGTACCGTTGGTCGTATTCCGGGCTAAGGACATGCGGAACAGCACGAACATCTTCCTGGTGAATCTGAGCGTGGCCGACCTCTGCGTCCTTCTGATATGCACCCCCACCGTCCTCGTCGAGGTCAACTCCGGTCCACAAGTATGGCCGCTCGGGGAACACATGTGTGAGTCACGACACCTGAAATCACGTTGCATGCCTTTCTGTACAGAGTAATCCAGACTGGAATGGATTTTACCATAAAAACACTCCAGGCCTCGGAAAAGCGAATGTTTAATCTCTTTAGATAATGCGCAGTATTAACGCTAGATTTACGGAGCTCTTTGATGGATATCGAATGCTTTAAACATCATTTGGTAACGGTTTAAGTTGATTTTGATGACATTATAATTCTCTATCCTTGACACATTATTTGGAGAACAACGTGTAGAATAAATGCCCGTACATCTAGCGTTAACACCTTGCCTTTTTAATGTCTCTTCTCAACTAATGTTACACAAATTTTAATCCCTTTTATTACTAATTTCTCAGCAGGAAAGACAACTACATTATACCCAACGGAAAGGACTATTTTCTTGAAAATAAGATCTAATAAGCAAAATATTCCATTCTCTCACTCATTCTCTCATGAGTTTTCATTAACACTAGACTCACCGGATGAGTCAAAATGACCGGTTCCTGATTTCGTTTGTTACAATTATTAAACAATCTATGCTTCTCTGGGAAGTTACTAAGGAAATCAATTCAGTAACGCGCAAACTGATATGTAAATAATTTGAAACTTCATGCATTCTTCGAGTTCTTAGAAAGTTATTTAAATTGTTGATCGTTTACAGTGTAATTGTCTTTGATAAAGTCACACTACTGAACAGACTGCGCCAAAATTATCATGATAGCCTGTACACACAGGGTTTCCGTTGTTTACACGCGTTCTCCGTCACCCGTTCGCACAGACGAGCAATCACCCAGACGCTCTCTGCGAGTTTTGATTGATAAATTGCAGCGACACGTCTTAAATTACCAATAGGAAGTCGCAGTCCAACTAGTGCGGTGAACGAAGTGAGCCCTCTCGTTGCATGCCATGGTTCTGTAATGCTCCACGATCGGGCCATTCGGCTCGCTGGAAACGGTGACGAACGATACCGTTTTTTTCTCTTAATCGATACTTTAACTCAGCCGATATCGAGTGTTTATCTAAGCGACGTTGCACAGGCAAATAACATAGTTGTTTACTTGAAAAACGTTGCAAATATCGGCTCGGAATCGAAGGACCTTCGGCTGATTCTCTCTTTTCCCTTGTTGACGCCAGGATTTCCGATTGTTAACGGGAGACTGTTTTTATCCGGGAACAAAGATATTGTTGCCAATGTTGAAGTTGGAAGGGAGTGGATATTTCGTTGTAATAGTGCGTATTGCTTGAGTCGTTCAGAAGTTAATACTTGTAAGTTAATTGAATTTTAAAATATCGAAACTACAGAACTAATTATTTTACCTAAGTAATTATTATCGTTGCATTGGTAACTGAAATGCTACCGAGGTCTATCTACAATATCTTGTCGACAATATATACACATTCATTATTAAATTGAGTTGCCTCAAACATAATGGAAGTGACATAAAACTGAATTGAAAGGCTTTTAGAAAGCTCATTTCATAAAACTACATCTAAACGATTAGAGCATAGTTCCGCGTTCCTCCAAACAAACTCTAATCTACGAGTGCCTTTATCATCTATCTATTTTGCCCAGGCAAATCGATATTCGCTTTGTCCTCGATTTAATTTCCACCGGCCCGCCGTAGTCGCACGGTGTGGGCGATTAATCGTCCCCGACTAGTAACCGATGCACCTATAATCAGTTTAATATTTACGGTTCATAATGACCGGTATAAATACAACAGACACCACATTCATTGAGATGCATAACATCGATAGCGATCTCGCAGATCGACGCTGTAGCGACGAAAATACTCGTCGAACGTTCAGGCTACAGATTAAGAGGACCATCCACCGATTCATCGACTAATCCTTCAAAGACAAATATCATATCACTAATTTCAAATGAATAACCTATATCTATGTTCTTACAACTTAATCTGAGAAATTGCAATTCCAAGAAGAAAGAATTACGTATTCGCGTAGCGCGTCAATCAAAGTCGACCTAATCTCCGACGAAACGACCGCCGCGAAGTCCAATATCCGTCACGTTCGTAAATCGACTGGTAAAAAATCTTCGCCTGCAAGGGGTTAATTCGCTTTGAGTGCGCCGTCCCGGCGATCTGGCGGCGGACTCGGTTAGCCACTTCAATCGCGCTCGCATTCCGTTCGAGTGGATAGCGGAGAATCTATGCCGGTTTTAATTTCGATCTGACACCGCGTCGCGTATATCCGGTGTCGCGGTCTCGTTGCCTGGACGGCGTCCAAGAAAGTGTAACCGTTCGAAAGCGTTTTACCGTTCGCGGAGAAACACGGCGGCGGAGGTCCCGTGACCTCGTGACACGCCAAATTCTATCGCGGGAGCTTCTCCTTATCTTGTTATCGTCGGTGCCGCGCAAAACCGGCCACTCGGAGGAATTGCGCGAGAGCCGCGCGGAAGCTCGCCGCTGGATATTCGGCGACAGAGCGTAAGGATTCCGTCCGGGATTTTTATTTGTTGCGTGAGCTTCTGTTAGACGCTCTTCGAAATGGATGGTGTCTTTAAGCCGCGGACTGAGACGAACGGGTTTATTCGCCGCTCGTAACTTATCCGCGCTCTCGGATTATCGTTGGCCCGTAAATCAGATCGTTTTTGAGTTTAATGTACGGTGAAATCACTTTTATGTTCCTTGGGCTGGCCAGACTGAATGAACTAGGAAGTAAACGTTTCTGAAATGTATATTAAATCGTGTTAAACGAGTCGCGCAGAAGCCAGTGTCGACTTCTTGATACTTTCTGATTTTTCTCAGTTTCAATGGGATAGATGACATTCTTTGTAATTGGTGAAGGATGCACTGGTTTCTTCGTCTTTTTCTAGGACAGGAAAGATAGCTTAAGGAACATGAATTTTCTCAATGGTTGTTTCATCGACTTAACATCGGCTTCCGAGAGAGCCAAATGTGTATTTAACTTTCGAAGTTGACGGTAGTGGATGGATTGAAACTGATTTCGATAGTCTGAGGATCGTTCGTACTTCATCGTAGATTAATTCGATCGCGATGGTAGAATTGCGAATGATTGGAAGCGGAATTACACCCTCATTGTCGATCAATCAACAGCTTACGGAATTCTTTGCGTTCGGACAATATTATTGTTGATTGTGGAAGCTCAATGTCAACTCTGATTAACTTTATTCTCTGCAGCCGAGGTAACGATCCACCGAACCACCCTCGGCACTATTTATATGCGAATGTTATTCCTTAATTTCTGTTCACGTTCAATTGCCCTGTTTTGTCAGCGAATTCTCGCCACAAGCGGCTTAAATACGCTCGCAGAAGCTCAACTATCCGTCAATTATTCTTCAAACGAAGCACGCGTGCAGAGCAACAGCGAAGTTTCAAGAAAATTGTCTCGTTGATTGGACGCATCGCGGCGATGCGATAATTGTACAAGATTTCCACGCGATTCGAGCAATGTAGGGAAAAATTGCAGAAGCTTTGACGCTGCTGTCGTCAACCCTCGCATTCGCTTGACGAGCGACATTTGAATTTTCCGTCCGCCCACGGTCGTATTAGATTCCACAACGAAATTTAATTAATGGAACGCCGAACGCCTCCGGTTCCGTCATTTTTTACGACTTTCAGAGGCCGAGTTGATCAACGGAAAATACGAAGTCTGCGAGTCGTTTCTCTCCTTTACCGGATTTATACGCGTGATTGCGCGAAAAGCACGGTCCGCAAGTCGGCAATGGGTTTTTAAAGCACCGCGGCTCGTCCAGGGGAGGTCGTAATTAATTACGCTGCCGTGACAACGGTTACTCTCATCTCTAAGGGAATTTCAGCTTGCATTGCTGTCGGATGACCCGTTAAACTTTTAAAGCTCCCGCGAGCTAAAGACCTAGGCCATAGAAGGACGCGTGAAATTCGCGAAATACGCTGTTGTCGACCGGACAACCGGATCGACAGTCTCTAAAGCCGTAATATAAGCTTCGCAAAGTTCGCAAACTGAAGAGAATTGAATCGTTTAAATTGGAACTATTTCTGCAACGAAGTATTCTCCGAATCAGTAGTTCATAAGACAAACTTAGTGTAGACGATGGCTCGATTCTTATTAACTGAGCTTGATTGTTTGTTAAGAACGGAGTACGATTCTTCCCGGAGATTTACCGGTAAGCAATAATACTGTCACAGCAACGCGCACAGCGAAATCTTCCGAAACAATTTGGCCGGTCGTAAATAAGCCGCGGAACTTCACGCAGACTCGCAATCTCCTGAGGTGACTTATGAGGACAGGTGTTAAACAGAACTGTGTGTCTTGTATTAAGGATTCTACGAAAGCAGAGAACAAATATTTGCGTAGCTTACTGCTCGTTGCACATTCTCTGCGGTATCCAACGATCGCAGAAAGTACCATTTTGCTTCTGTGCACATCGAACTCAACGCAAACGAATAATTACGACGAATATCGTCTGTTCTATTAGAAGATCACTAAAGGTAGAATATAATTGGTGCAAAGATAGTTACGAGATGAATCGCGAAGCAAGATACTGTGCCAATCCAGCCTGAGAAGTGGCAATAAGGGATGAATAAAGAATAGGGAGGAAAGTTTCCGGGTTCTGCGTAGAACCCGCAGGATTCGCTCGCGTTGCGTCATGCAATATTTTTAAAACAGCACCTCCGATGTTACGACCGGTAGAATGTGTTCCACTTTTCTGCTCCATCTCGTTGTTACCGTCATAGCGAAGTGCATGTCGTGTGAAAAGGCAATTTCTAATGCGTTGCGCAACGCAGATATTTTGAACGGTATTTTACGTGTCTCGCCCCGGACGTTCATATCACAGCCAGAGCTGCTGGATAAATCATGAGCTTCGAACGGGAAGTGGTACCTGTCCCTCGGTTATATAAACCAAATTATTTCTACACGACGAGACATCGGGTTTCAAAGATAATTGCATTCTTCGACTAATACAGAGTTTTGGAAACTGTAGATTTCCGAACTATGAACTTGAAAGCTAGAATCTTTGAAACTATTATAAGCTACAATTCTGCAAGCTTTAAATTCGCAAACTATGATTAGAAGCTACTACGTTGAACGCTAGAATTTTCGAAACCGTAAACCCTATAACTTTCCAAGGTAATTTACTATCGATCGCTCGTCTAATCGCAGATATAATTAAAATCGCTACAATTTCTCTATTTCAATAGCCACGTGAATTCAACTGAACATTGATACATTTACAACCATCCAAATTTCCTATAAATTCAGTGAACCTGATTTACTGTCGCGGCGGCTAAAACTCCGAAAAATCCTGGTCCAGCGCGACGTTCGATTTTAAAGCCATGTGCACACTGACGCGATCGCAATTCCGTCGCGATGGAATTCTACACTCTGCCCTCTTAACCAGGCCTCTACAGTCGCTGTCATATTAGACGACCATAAATTCCACGCGACGAGAGATCCGTTCGTCGGTGAAAGACAATCCTCGGACGCCTCTCGTGGGACGGCCTTAAGGAGATTCTCGGCGAACACGTGAGCAACGTTCCCCGCCGATGCGATGGGGCTCTTTAACGCACCGAACTTCATGATCTCCTTATTACCTGAATATTCTGCCCGGCTTGCAGCGCCAGGCTCACCTTTGAGCTATAATAACGACCGGAAGCGAAATCGTCGGCTTCCGAGAGCTAGGGGAAACCCTCGGTCTCCCGTAGGATGGATCTCCGCGACGCGCTTGATAGATAATTGCACGCGAACGCGATTATATTCTGGGATATTTTCGTTGTCAGCAGACTGCAGGTGTTCGCAGTGATCTATCGTGCCGAGCAGTTGATACTCGAACGTAGAAATTAAGCGAAATGCTTCGTTCAATTAAATTACCACGGAAATTGAAAGAATCAATGTTTCGGCTTCTGGAATTATTACACAATATATTCAGAAGCTATAAAAAGAACTGTCCGACTTGGAAAAATCGACTCGACCGCATTCTCAGCGACTCGCTTCATACGCGACAAACGATACAACCCTTACGAAATCGTAATTCTCCCCGTACAAACGGTACATCTCCCCGAGTAAACCATAAAATTTAATCAGTCGCGAAGCTTCAGCCTCATAATCCGCCTATTCGCAGTCTGAAATGGGAACTTAAGGTTACTGATCCACATTACGCGGAACGTAATCGAGATCGGCGCAAGAACGATCCGCGCATCCCGTCCCGACACTCTCTCCCACGTTCCCAGCGAATGGAAGCAGAACTTAATATTTCTCCAGCGGAAGTTCCAGGCACCCCCGTGCGAGCTACCGCTGGAGATACTTCTTTCGCAACGCGAGAAATCTTTAATTTATTAGCACCGTTATTCCCGCACGGCCGCAGCGATGTCCGGGAATTTTCGGTCTGATTTACGCTCTCCGCCCACCTTTTTCCGTCAGGTGTACGTTCCTGTTGCTCCTGTTAGTCCTTTTTCTTGTTTCGGGGGCGAGCTGCTTTCGGGACAGACACGAAAAGTTTGATAAATATACATCCCGCGGTCTCGTTTCTTTTCTTTCCGCGAAGCTTCCCTTATCCGGCGCGCTCGACGCGCAGTTCGGCCAACTTTCCGGTGCTCCGGAGAATAAACGGGAAACCCATCTGCCCCGATATTTTGCAACAGAATGAAAGTATTGTTCGAAGTGGAATTACTCAGCGACTCCTCCGACGTGCTCTCGCCGCTGCTCCTCTCTTCCCTTGGGCGACTGATAACCTCTCGCGCGAAGTTTCCTGGAGGTTATAAGTAGGAATTCTGCCGAAGTTTCCTGGAATTAAATGATAGCTCGGAGTCGTGTACTCTTTTCACTTCGCCGGAATCTTTGGGAACAAGCGATCGGCGCGAGGAAATGAAATTTAATCGATTGAACGGGCGATCCGTGTATTTCTCGAGGTGTTTTTCGTGTTTGAAGTTTATTCCGTTGTAACGCCGACGCCGAGTAACGGTCGAGTGAAAATGTTTGGAGGTCTCTTCGGATCTCTTTAGTTGTGTCTGTTTACTTCGATAATATATATTGATTCTGTAGAATCGAAGCTTGACGTTCATTGAATAGGTAGTAGTTACATATTGTAGATGTTCCAGCTTGGAAGTATTTCAATTATTTTATACTCTGCAGGAGACACAATGTGCACATCCACTGTGTTCGTTTACCGTAGTTCACACGGACAATAATCGATTATACCGCGAACCGCGATTCGCTCGCAGTGCACGAGAGTCTAACTAAAAAACTAGAAAGGAATAAATAGTTCACAAAACTGATAGAATTTTATTTTATTTCCAATCCGCCTGTACCGTCCGCGGAGAAACCAGAATTTCATCGAGTTTTGAACGTCATAAAACATCCCGTGGAATTGGAATCTCCATAAACTCCCTCGCTACGAAACCATCAAGCCGAAAGCGCATATTTTCACTTGCAAAAACCATTAGCTTCGAATAGAAACAGAAATGCAGGGAATTCCCGGTCGAAACGTGCCGAATCGAGCCGAAAAAAATATTCGACGATCGATGTCCCACCCCCGTCATGTTCGGCTCGACGAAAACACGATATTATACTCCTCTTTTTTTCGCCGAGTCTGCGGTCAGTTTCCCGTTGAAAGCTGACGCAATGGTCGAACGTATGCAGGGGAAGAGGACGAAAGAAGGACAGGGGAAAAGGGAGAAAAGGAGAGAGAAATGATTGACGCAGGGATCATGCAGCGAACAGTGAAGATCGCTGCAAGAGGGTTGGGGTTAGAATATACAAAGGAGAAGAAAGGAAGTGAAAGAAAGAGAGAGAAGTGGTTGACACAGGGATCATGCAGCGAACGGTCAAGATCGATGCAAGAGGTTGGGGTTAGAGTATGCAGAGAAAGAGAAAGAAAAAGAGAAAAGGAGCGACATTATTGGCCAAGGATCATGCAGCGAAGATCGCTGCAAGAGGGTTGGATTTAGGGTTTGCAGAGGAAAAGAGAGAAAGTGAAAGAAAGAGAGGGGAGAAGAGAGAAATTATTGACACAGGGTTCATGCAGCGAACGGTGAAGATCGCTGCAAGAGGGTTGGGGTTGGAATATACAGAGAAGAGAGAAAGTGAAAGAAACAGAGAGAAATGATCGACCAGGGATCATGCAGCGAACAGTGAACATCGCTGCGAGAGGGTTGGCGTTAAAGTATGCAGAGGAAGAGAGAGCAAGCGAAAGGAAGAAAGAGAAAGAGAGGGAGAAGTGGTTGACGCAGGGATCATGCAGCGAGAACGGTGAAGATCGCTGCAAGAGGGTCGGAGTTAGTGGTTGAATGCTAGAGGTTAGAGGGTTGCAGTTCGGGGGAAGCGGCGATGGGAATAGCGTTTAGGTGTCTGGGTTTTATGAGGCGCGTACTGTTCGCCTTAACTCGCCGCCCCCGACCCTCCGCCATGGACTATTTCTCGAACCCCCTCCGGCATTCCTCGCGTTCCACTTGTGTTCATCGCGGGCTTGCTTACCAGGGCACGTTTCCGTTAATCAAGTCATCTGTATTCCAACATCTTACGGGTTCGCTTCTTTCCGCTCGCGGGACTTCGTTGGTTTCTTATTAGCGAGCTCGACCCGTTGATCGCCCGGTGTAATTGAAAAAATTGAATTGCGTGCAAGTTGGAGAGCTCTCGACGATTTTCTTTTATTCGTGGTCCTCCGTATTTCGTGTTTGATAAGGTTTCGCGGGCGAATTATTAGTAGTCGAGATTGTACATTGATAAAGATTGATAAGATACATTGATAAGACTCAGCGAAGCCACGGATTTTAGTGAATGGAATTTCTGATAGCGTTGCGGTTCAGAGATTGAGGAAATGATTGGTGTTTTCGAAGAGTTTCGGGAAAATAATGAATTCTGACATTTGGGACGCTAACGAGATTCTATTAACACTTTTATATCGTATTATATAATTGTCAGTTCTATGTTTCAACTACTGGAACCGTATAAGTTCTCTACTTAAAATGTTCGATATTATACTGACCAGTCATTAGAGAAGCTATTAAAATATAAAAGAATCAAGGAATCCTCTTTTGTCGTTTATTAGAGTCACAAAACGTTCGTATAGCTGTAACTATTTTCCAATCGGAAACTTTGAATTTATTTGTCCAGAGATGGGATCGGCGATAGGTCGTTCACCAGAGCGCAGTTCGACGGGGCAATTTCATTTTGTTAACAGGCCGGTTGGCTGATGAACACCAGTTAAACCGCCGTTAAACAGCACCGCTGCGACCCGAACAACCGCGATTATTGACGTCGTAAAATTTCGATTTTATCGCCGCCGCTCCCCCTGCTGCACTCCGCCGCGAGGAACGTCACGATCGACAATGCGTATTACCGCTAACAATGTACAGGACACTTCGAACGAAATGTTTATTCGAGCAGATCGCGTTGAATCTTATTGGGTGCTCGCTACCTGAGGCGTCGCGGTGATTTTTATGGACAGTTTCAGCCGGTGGAATAAAATTTTAGAGGGTTGATCCGGTGATAACTGTCAATAAGGATGTAAATCAGGTTTCATTTCGATGTTATCGGTGCACACTGTTTATTTCGATAGAACTCGCGAAGGAACGATAGCTTTCGTTGAAACAATTATTCTACGGATATCCACTGATCAGTTGTGAGTTAATCTTCAAGCGAAATTTCAAACTCATCGGTCTTCCAGTTCCACTGCATTTAGTAATTTTTAACTTGATAGTAGCAAGCTCCGAAGTAATCTGATTATCGACACCTGTGTCGAAGGAATAATGGTAATTACCCGGAGGAAAGTAGAGCTTTCGGGTCTATAGATCAAAGGAAGCTCGATTCGATCCTCCCGCGCACTCGAAGTGTTCCTAATTACTCCTCATTACTCTTTATTAAAGCTCTTCTCACATAACGCTATTGTGACTCGCCAGTTTCCTACGCTCGAGAACCGACGAAACTCGAGTCCAAGCGTCGGACAGTTCGTAAAACTAAATAATCATCGAATCATCAAATTTTCAATCGATTTTTAACCTCTCGGAGAAGTTGAATCCAACATCGAATTCAACGTTAAGGACGTTCGTGTCCACCGAATCGTCTTCGCCGCGTCTGCATCGTTCTACCCGGAATAATGATCCAACCTTTATGTTCCAATGAACCGGGCCATTAAAATTTTTACGCGTACCATAGTCATTGAACAGAGTCGCGCAAGTGGATGGTTAAACCAGTTCCAGGACACGGGAATCCCGCGGCAAAATAAAACACGATCCCCGGGGCTAGCGTCAGAGCTTTTACGACTTTCGACCGTGCCACTGGAACACGAGACGTCGAGTTTTCCGTGAGCCCGACCGCTAAATCGAGACAGACGGCTCGTAGAAGTTTCCCGCGCTCGCGTGGCCAACGAGCTCCCGCTCGGTCCTCTCCGATCGAGCGCAAAAAGGATTTCTAATCAGATACGAACTTCCTTGGATACGCCGTTCCCTGACGCCCGAGCCCTTCCAGTTAGCTCGCAAGACGCTCCGTTTCATTAACCCTTTGAGGGTGAACGCTGGCATGCCGGGGACATCGAACTTTCATGAATGGGACGGGACCCTGTAATGAATAATTGAATTATTTAAATGACAAACGACTGGAGCGCAGTCTTACGATTAAATAGAAATTTCGTGAATATTCATTTCATTGATACATTTAGGGGAAGGTGGGAGAAAACTCGATTCAATTTCAATTTCTTCGATAGAAAAATGAATGTTACGATGAAATTTTGTTATTTTTTCCAGGGTTTCTCTTGAAGTTTTAATATATTAAGTTTTAATATTATTCTTGGTAATATTGGAGCCTGCAGAGTTCAAAGGGTTAATATTACGTTTAGAATGTCTTGTTAGAGAGGATATCAGAGTGCGAAGGTTAATATCGCGTAATGGAGATTTATCGTGGTTCGTTATTATTATTGAATACTGCATTTCAGTATTGAAAATCTCTTTAGAATTAAAAATGCGAGGTAACGCGTTTCGCTAGGGAGTATAAATCATAGTTACCTCGATCGACGAGCACCGTGTCGCTGGCTAGAAATTTATTGTTCGCGGATGCGCGAGCTGTCTGACGAAAATATATATTTTCGTCGCCCGAGTGATTTAGGATTGCAATGAAACGCGGTGAAGAACTCTCGCTAGTTTTACTGCTCGTCTGGAAAAAAAGCTGTCCGTGTAGCTCGCGAGACTTTTAACGTTAAAATAGATGATCAAACGTATCTAAGTATCTGTTCTATGAAATGCCCACTGTAAATGTCACCTCTCCGCTCTACGATTCGTGGGTCCTTAACGTTCGCTAAATAATAATTAATAGGCGATATATTCTAAGGTGAGTCTCGAAAATAGGCGACAGAGAGCGAGTATAAAAGAGAAACGGTTCCATAAATCAACGCTTAAAATTAATTATCGTACATTAATGGCGCGATAACTTGAAAATATTCGCCGACATTTCGGATAGATTTCGGGGAAATCAATCGAACACGAACTGTTCTGCTGTTCTTAGCAAAATATTACATTACACAGATCGTAATACACTTCCCGAGTCTCGATTGAAACGAATTATCCAGTTCATAGAAGAAAAAGGGAAAGAAAAGCGATAGCGTCTATCGATACTAATCCCAGGGAGACCATTTTATTTTTGAACCGGCTAATAGAAGTCACCGCGTTTATCCCGATTTATGAACAGTTAAGGTTAAACCGGTGAACTCGATTTACCCGTGACGATCGTATTTTTAACTCTCCGCCGGCAGCATTGTTTTCCATCAACGTGGCCGACAATATGGACCTTTTATAGTCAGACCGAATTTTCGACTGTTTCGTAAAAATAGAACTTTTCAACGCGTCGAATGCCGCACGCCTTCACGGAGCAAAATACACGGAATAAGACAAGATATAACATTATTGAATTGAACTGTTATTGTTATTGCACGTTTATCTCGTTGAATGTCACTGCACTAATACTATTTATATAGAAGTTCTCAAATAATCCCCGTTCAATTCAGTGAATTCTAGTGATTCGATTTGGTTGAGGGTCACCGGTGACCCGACGGCATTCAACGTGTTAACAGAATAAAGGAATTTTATAAAAGATCATGAAATTTCACGAAACAAAATATCGATCGCGATTGGAAACGTGAAGGTGGACCATTTTCACTCGTCGCTCGCGATTGAACGACGCGAGCACTCATTTCGTTACCTTTTTATCTCTCCCGTGGACGTTTCGCGCCTTGTTAGCGGCATCTGCTGTTTGTCTCCTTTACGAGAAGCACCGCTAACGACTGGAGTCGCGATTATGCCCCGTCGGGTCGCCATCCGTCGAAGGAAACGTTGCTCCCTGAGAACAACAGCTGCGCCCGTCGATCGAAGCCGCAATTTTGGCGTCGTCGGAACCTTCTGTCCACACTTTGCACGGTTCCACCTCTGTTAGGATCGAAACGTTTATTACATCTGCCTCGAATCAATGTCGCAGACAAGTTTTTCTAACGTGCATCGAAGATAAAAGAGAATCGACGAGGTTCCGTGGCGTATGATAAATAGACCGCGGATTTTTCTGCATTTACGGGAGATTTTAGAGCACGTATAGTTCCTTTAATAGTGTTTATAGGGAAAACCTTTTCCAATCGTAACTGTATTCGTCTAATTATGTCCTTAAACGTTTGAGTGTACGTAAAACGCGGTCTACTGGGAAACAATGAGAATTTTGAATAACATTTGCTCCATTGATTCTAATATTATACGAGTGATTTCTAAGTTTAATTTACGAGTGATCTGATTAATGCTTCTAATTGTATATATAAATTTTCCATAGAGGATACAAGATCTACGTAGTAGAATCATAGATATATTTCTCGTGGAATTATATTTGTAAGTGTTTTTTATCGATAGCTCGAATATATTGCTTTTATATTCGATGTCTGATGGTTGATTAATGCGAGCGAGGTAGAAGGTTAAGCGAATCGGAAGTTTGTCGAGGGATTCATTGCCTCGGAAGCGTGATTCGTGTGACAGTAGTGAAATTTCATGGAAGAGATGCGGCCAGTAACACTGTGGCCGCATGAAATCTTTATTGGACTTTAAAAACGTACCGCTCTCTACGTGTCACGTAGTTGGACTAGCAAATTGCGGTGTTACGTAAGGAAATGAAGTACCTCGGCGCGGCTGCACGCGGATAGATAAGACGACGAAGAACTGAAAAGAAAGTTACCGGGTTGGCGGCATTTTTCATCGGCTACGTCCTCCATATCGACCAGTTTAAGTGGAATATGTCGGGTCTCCGACGAGACAAGACGGTCCAGCGGTTAGTGGATACAGGGTGTCCCAGAGTTAACCGATTGAACTTCGACAATAGAAATATAGAAAAGCTTCAGCAGACGAAGCTGAATTATACATCGATTGCTTAAACAACAGAACGAAAGGAAAGCAGTGATTTCTTGCTGTTACAGTAATTAAATCCTTCGTTTGCGACTTAGTCTTCCAAACACGAAAGTTTCATCTCAAAGGGTCAAAGAGTGACCGACATTTTACATACTTAATCTACTAACTCTATCCACTTGATTTGCATTATGCACTCTACCAATTCTAACTTTAATCGAGTTATGCGAGTAAAATTTATGCAACGGTCTATTCGTTAAATGCAATTAGTTTGTACCGAGCAGTTCGTAAAATTCAGCTAAACTTGATCGTTCCGAGTAACTCGTATAATTGTTATCTCGGTCGTCAGCTTTGGAAGAGCCTCTAGTCACCGAGCGTTGTCTCTCCTAACGAGGATCGTTCATAGTCTCTATCGCCATGCTCGGGGCCAGTCATTAATCCTATTAGCGACGTCGTTAATTTTTCCTTTTCCCATTTCTTCCCCGCCGATGGCAATTACCGTCGTCTATTTACATTCCATTTTCCCGCGGCGTAAACCGCCAATCGCTGGAAAGGAAACAGTCGTAGCAAGCTCATAATAGTAGCTTCCTTCGATTCCGCTTCCCGACAAACAATTCGAGGACCGTGTCCCGACGGAGCGCAAACACGCCCCGCCGGACGCCGCCGAAAGCGAGAAAAGAAAACGCGGCTACTCCGCGAAGCTGTTTGCGCTGCAAACAACTCCTCGCGCTTTCGACGCCGACGGTTTAACTCGAAGTCGTGATATAATAGATAGATCCCCTTTCCTAATGTACCGTCATTGTACCTCGTACTTTTGCGCTTAACCCTTGGCACTCGGAAGATTCTTTTCACCGGGAACGTTCGACGCTTTCCGACCAGATAGACGACAGTATTCGAGATAATGAGGAAACACGTAAATTAAGAAACGAAGATATTTCGTATAAATTACATATCGATGCATTGTAGGAAACTTGATATTATATAAAGCATTTTGTCGTTTTGTTACATGAAGTCAATTGACTGAGAGTCACCTCTCGAGTGTAAAGGGTTAGTGAGCTGTATTAGTGAGCTGCGAATTGTGGATCCATTGTGGAAGTAGAAAACCGTGAAATGGAAAGTTTGAACATTGGAAAGTGGAGAATGGAAAGCTGGGTAATTGGAAAACTGGAAAATATTCGAAACGCTTTCTTCTAATGTTTGTTAATTAAAACCATTTTCTATCGCGACGTTTCCTTCGTTATATCCTTAAGACTTTGAACTTACGTAAAGATCCACGGTTTAATTAATAGATATAATACAGTTACGAGTCAACGAGAAGAAAGCTTGGCTTCGTTTCAAGAAAACATTTACGTAACAATAGATACTTTCCCTCGTTAGGATGCTCTTACCCGTAAGAACATTCTTCATGTCAGATAATACGATTACAGACATAAATATAGCTCCGTTAAAAGATTAATTAAAGAAATGCTCGTCGATGGCTCTCATTGAGAAGCCTTCCTTCAAGTTTTAAAGCTTCTTCCATTCGATTTAACATCAAAGTAAGAACAATATCAGAGGAATCGAGTCGAATATAATAGCCGGAAGTTTCGCTTTGTTCTTTATACCGAAAAAGTTTACTGATATTCGGCTGCCGGAGCAACGAATCTCG
The DNA here is from genome assembly GCF_051020985.1 of Nomia melanderi. Lineage (NCBI taxonomy): Eukaryota > Metazoa > Arthropoda > Insecta > Hymenoptera > Halictidae > Nomia > Nomia melanderi. The sequence continues at coordinate 17,892,432 of NC_135005.1, forward strand.
TAAAGAAAGGAAGCGCGATAACTGATCCACAGGTTTCCCGTGTTATTCCGCGGGGATCCATCTAATTTTTCATCTTACCCCCATGGAAGCTTCCGTGTATATACAGGGTGCTTCTCAAGAATACAGTAGACCAAAACGAAAATCATTCCATACAAGACTTGAATAAAAAACATTGAATATCATTTTTTTCAATATTTTCTACATATATTTCCCTGCTAACCCTGATGTTACACTTTCAATTTATTTCCCTTTACTAACCCTTATCATATACTTTCAACCCTTTCATCCCCTTCGTAACTGTACCTCTCACAAGTTGCTCACCCTGTGTACACGCCTATATAACCCGGAGAGACACCCTTCCGGAATTTCAATCCTTCCGCGAGCCGCAGATACACAGATAGCTGGTAAAAGTTAAAGGAAATTTACGATCGATGCAGGGGTGGCTGATTCCTGTAGGGTGGCGTGACGTAGATCGTGCTCCCCTTCGAGTGAAATCTGTTGGGGTCCCTGTGTTCTGTTCCTTTTTTTTTGCTTTATAGAGTCTCCGACTAATGAAATAAATGTTTCTTTAATTCTCATCTTTATGGAATAGGAATACTCCCCTTGGAAATCCCCTTGAATTCACCTTGTTATAACATCGGCAATTTCATTGGTCGGTCAATGCATCTAACAAGAGAAGTGAAGTTTGATTGACCATTGGAGACTCGTCGCAGTTTTCTTTCTTTCAACCCTTAGCACTCCAGATAGTTTTGCAATCTGTCAGCAACTGGTAATTTTTATAGTGCCTCCAATGAAAATGGAAAGTGCTACAATATTCCTTCAATCTTTTCTTTCCACTCTCAGTACAAAATTTGGATGTGTGGAGAATCTAATAATTTTAGGGTAGTTTCTTTGATTCGTTAAAATATTCAATATTACAACTGGTGCAATATTGGAGCCTACAGAGTGCAAAGGGTTAATTGATATATTCGTTCATTATTTATTTCATTTTGTGTTCTGCAAGATACTGTACTTCCCCGTTACCACGTCATCCGATCATTTTTTACCTCGCAAAATGGGTGAAGATCGCAACGATTATCGGTAGATCCACGTTTAAAAGGAATAAGTGTTAATCGTTTACCTTAGAAGTTAACGTTAAGAAAACGACGTTAGTGATGACCTAATATAATCGTGCTTTGTCGAGCTAATTAGTGTCGCTGTTGCATCCCCACTAACGGAATCAGCTGACAGTAGGCGTGGCTTAATTTCTAGTCAAAGAGAGTGATTATGTTATTTGTCCAGCGTTCTCCGCAGTCGCTTTCCCAGCAGCATATAATTCGACCGTGCAACCGGAAGGCTGCGAACGCATGAAAATACAAATTTACATGAACATTAGCTAAATAGGGGACACTTTGAAATTAGAACTCGCGCCGTTTCGCGTAAGCTTTGAAGTAGAAGTTGCGCCGTTTGCTTTAAGCCCGACTACCGGTGGTTTTCGCGAAGTCGTGGGAATCTACAGATTCAACCTGCTGGGTATCCAATTTAATACCGATGTCGGAGACATTGTTATTCACATTAGAGGTAGATAATTGTAATAACATCGGGGTAACAGAGGACGCCGCAGGGTGCATTATTCAAGCAGTTGCTAATTAAGGGAACCAGAACGATCTGAGAAATCTATTTTTCTTGTGCGAGTGAAGCTGTTCTTATCTGATCAGACTGACTCGTTTTCTAGTCAGAATAACTAATTACTAAATACTGCAACATGCAAATGATTCCTTCCATCTAGAGCTACGATACATAATTTAATTGTCCTTTTGCAATTATTCAGACAATTAAAGTCTCGATAGCTGCACTCTTTCAGTTTCTAGAAAGGGACTTCGAAAAGTCAATTTAACTGCTCGTTTTAAATATAAAATGACTAAATTCAATATAATTGAATGCTGGACTACTTTGCTATCAATTACTAAATCTCTCATCACTTTCCCTACCGCGGCAAACAACCACAAATCAATACCTCCGAAAACCAACTGCTACCGCACAGTCCGAGCAGCTTCGACAAAGGAAGCAACTGTTTCACTTCAACATCCTTTGCGTATCTCTCCTCTTTTCTCTTTGATCAATCAAATCTCCAGTTCAACAACCGTCGCCGAACACATTCCCTATGGAACGTGGTTCCACAGCCGCAAGGGATTCGCGATTGGTAACCGTCAGTTGGATTGTCACTACGGGACGAGAAACCGATGGAAAAAATCTGTCCCGCATTCGTGGACCTCTCTCGCGTATCGAAGGGTTCGGAATTGATGAGGGGGAGTATTCGAGGAAGCTGCGTCCTGCTGAATAGCTCTGATCACCAGCCAGAACTTATTCCAAACAATATTTCGCATTTGAACACAATTTCGTGTGATAAATTAACCCTTTGCACTCGGAAGTTTTTCAATAGAAATACTTGAACATTTTCTGATGAGATAAAAATGACACTGTTTGAAACTAACTTAACGATAATTCAAAGATAAATGAAGCAACAAAGCTATTTTATTTAAATATTTCACATTGCAATACTAAGTTTCATTTAAAATAGTAAATATTCAACTTCATAGTTTTGTCGTATCGAATCAAGTGGCGACTGAGAGTCACCTCTCGAGTGCGAAGACAAAAGAGGCCATTTAAAATTGCGACTTGAAATGATTCTCCAAGCTTAGTATATTCCGAATTGATTCTCCGAATTTCCGAGTTTCGCTGATCCAAAAGAAAAATGGCACAACCGTGTTCTAATGATAGAAAACAAATCTGCGATTTGTCCGTTCGAGTTTAAATCACTGTGTCCTCGAATTAAAGATCTTGTCCATCGTAGAAGTGTTTTCTCTGCGTCAAGATCGGTAACAGCGTGATCCAGATGGGATCTATGTTAGACGACGTCTGCTCCGACTCGGTCGAGTGACGTTTTACAACCGGTAAAATGTACTGTGTCACTCGCTGATCTCCGAGTCGTTCATTCGGTCACGTATACGCCTAAGCGTCGCGACAACGAGCAATTTTTAGCGGATATTGTCACCGTGTATACTCGAAAATAGCTGGCTCGACAACGCAACTGCGTTCCGGTCTCCGTTAGAAAAATAGTGAGCGTCAATCTTTCGAGAACGTCTGTCGAATCCAGATAACTATGATTTTTCTGTTTATTAGATCGGCCGAAAGCTCTTGCGCGATATTTTGTTCCTCGATATGGCGTCTATATTATAGTCTAATAAATATTACAGATAGCCGACTAAAAGGCAATCGAAAGTTTCCTATTGTCGATCAAGTTGAATTGAACGTAATGAAATTTTTCTTTCAACTTCATTGAAAACCCCGAGATTTTCTGGCCAATTAATACAGTACAATGAACTCTGTTCAATGAACAGGTTATTTAATGTAAAGTCACCTTTACATCGACATTGTTCCGTTTTGTCTAATTAAAGGTTCGCACTGGTTTCGTTGTTTGAACTGTAGCCTCGAAAAGAATTACGCTCTTTTATTCTCGCGATGTTTCGGGAATCATATTCTGGCAAATGAATTTATGGATTGACGTGCCAGTACGTTCGTTTTGACAAATATTTATCCGCAGTGTCTCATATTTCTTGCAACTAGGCTACCGTTTGAAGACTAACAGTCTTCGAAGTTCAAAGAAGAACAGGAAATAAACGGTACCGCTGTATATTATCCTACGATGACGGCTTCAGTATTTCACGCGTATTTCGTAAACATATTACCGAATATTTTTCGATGCTAATCCATCATAATATTTAGCATTTTCGTGCATTATCCGTTTGCTCGACGGAAACCCGCATTTGTCTTAATAATCGCAGAAAAATAGAAATCTCTCTTCTTTCCCATAAACTTCACCGAATGACGGAGTACCGTTGCGTAATACTAATTCCATTATTCCATTCGTATATTTCACAAATATCAAACTGAATTTATCTTTCCCCTTATATCTCGCTTTCAATCTATCTCCGAGCCGCGAGCCATTTTAAATGATGTGATCGAAATAGAAGCCTCCTTTGCCGCCGTAGATTTCAAGAGATGATAACGCGGCAGCGTGAAACGACAAGTTCGTTCAACGCCGACCAGTTTCCCTCGGCGTTTTCCAATTTGCCGGCACGTCGAAGGAAACGCGGAGGTAATCATAGATAATAAAAATGCCCGATAAATAATGCATTTTCAATTCCATTGTCCACCGGCGGCCGGTCCGCTGGCTGCGAAACTGTCGCGCCGCGTTATTCTCCGGCGCGACACGTGTATTATCGTTTCATTGACGAAACGCGACGCGATAAATGCGTAACGTGTCATCCGATTTTTATCGGCGAGCTGCACCCTCGTCACGTTTACCCGATGAATACGCGTCGAGCGATATTACGAATCCTTGTAATCAAATCCCCGAGCAGAAATTGTATTCTGCAATTATAGAATTCTCGTCGCGCGTGCGAAATGCAAAATTGCAGCGTACGATCGAACAATCGGAGAGAAATAGTCGAGTTGTATACTTTCCAAAAAACGCGACCACGTTTCACTGCCGAAATCGATTCCTTTTTCTATAATTGATACAATTTCACTTCAAGTTTTCAGAGTAGAATATCAATCTCGTTGCACCGATCCGATGTTCCTTAATGCCTCGGTTGTTTCGCTTCTTTCAATTATTCTTTGGAGATGGCAGCACGGAAATCTGTATTTCTAGTGAATTATTCAAAATATTTCTATCATCGAATGATTATAAATTATGGGACGCTGCTTGGCCGAGAGAAGAGTTCGACTCACGTCTCGTTTAACGATACTAGCCAATCAATTTCCCTGGAAGCAGAATCGAATGAAATGATATTCTCGAATATCGAGGATTCTAAACTATCGATTATATTAACGGAGTTATTCTCAACTAACGATTAAGCGTCTCCAAGGAGCATCGACTGACTCGACTGAATTCACAACGAGGAGCGGTGCCAGGAAACAATTTCAGAATCCAATCAAACGATAGTATTTATGTTTCAAGCGATTCCTATTCACTTGCCAGCTGAAGCGTCCCATGATTAAAGTTTAAACGCTTCGCCAATTTTCCGGCGAGTTTCCCTCGGATGAGCGAGTCTGATATCTCATCGTAGACGTCGCGCGACGCGTCCTTATCGGATTTTAGGTATCGATTCCGCCGAATAGTTCGGTCATTCGAGCTGACGCCGCTCCTTGTACACGGGAACTTTCCCGGCTGGCAGGTCTTCCTCGTTAGAAACGTCGCGCTAACAGCGGGCCAATTCGTCCCGCGTTTTTTCGACGATTCCCAGAAGCCGGCCGAGTGAATTCTCGCCGAGGGCAATATCGTCGCGGCACGAACGCGGATTACAAATCGGGTTTCCATAGAGAATTGCTTCCCCGAGTTCGACAACGGCGTGGGAATAGCGATATTAGCGCTCGCTCCTCGCTGTTTTCATTCATAATACCGTTTTATTGCTTCCGCGTGGGTCGCAGCCCTTTACTTCGTTCATCGGCGGGTCAATAGAGGGTCGAAGACGTTCCTTAACCTCTTACTTTACGATTTCTTCATCGACTGCGACCTCTCTTGGACACGGTCTCTTGGTGGATTCAGGTAGCTCGTTCAATTAAGGTAATTCCCTTTCTTCAACCCCTTGCCCTATGATCTATTTCTTAACTGTACTCGACGAAACAACGATTGATAAACAAGTAACTCATTCATGTGAAAAATAAATGACATTTAGACTTGAATTCGGTTCCCAATTTTTATTACGAGTCTGACAGTGAGGCAAGGAGTTAAGTTCCTTCGAAGAAATAGAAAGATGAAAATTTGGAGGTTCACGTGAACAAATTTAGGGAAAAGTATTGCGAAAACGAAGAGAATGTTCGACCAGTCGTCGCTATGGCTGATTTCCTTTTAACAGTGGAAATTTCGGTTCCATGGTTCGCTCAAGATTTCCTTACGTAGGGCTTTCGCCGACAACAGTCCTCTTCATTACCAATATCTCGTTATTGGTTCCATAATCCGGATGAACCTGCATCAATCCTCTCTCATCTTCATTATCAGCTATTTATATTCTATAGCCCAGACGAGTGCTGCGTACATAGGGCTTTCGCGAGACTCTTTTTCATTAGTGCCACCCATTACTCCTACAGCCTAGATCAACCCTGCGCCATCAATATTTCATCCCCGCCATTAACTGACTGATGGAAGCCCATACTCGAAGATCTATATAGCCTAACTTTGAATTAGTCCAAAGTCACTTTCGCCAAATAGGGCTTTCGCGGAGCTACAAGCCGGTGATGCCTTATCGATTAGATCGCGAGGCCCTAACTCCTTTCAGACACGACTTAGCAGCCGTCCAATCCCGGAAACTTGGCTGATCCGAAAATAACTTAGCAGAAGCTGCGCCAACAGAGCTTTAATTTCAATTTAACACCTGTAATCTAGTATACCGTGCCAGTGGAATCTAATTTAACAGTTGCAATCCGTCTAACTTCCCATATAGCCCGGATAGCATCGGGAGATCCTCCGGTTCCGCGGAATCCTAATAGCGACCCGTTGTCAAGTAGCCCGGGAGAGTCACCTTAATAAGTGATCTACCCCGCCGGTCTGAAACTCGGAGATCAGAGGGCCGCTATCAGGCGAAGTTAGACCTTCCTGCAGAAACAGCAGGTCTTGGCGCGGATTTGGACAGCAGCCAGAATCCATTATCGTTCCCGCCGCGCGTGGACCGCGATTCCACGGAATTCGTTCGCCTCTCGCGCTCCCTTTTCCCGGATAGTCTTAATTTATTCTCGCGGGTTCACAGCTCACCCCGGCTCCCTGAATCATTCTTAATACTTCAGTCTGTTTGTCCCCGGGACCCGCCGCGACAAATCTTCCCGGCGGAAGTTTCACGATTTATCGTCCCGCTTGAATTAAGAGGAAGCCCTTGTCCGATGTGTCGTAAGGTAAACTGCTTTCAGCGTGATTATTTACCGAACCCGGACGACGGGAGTTGATTAGAGTGGTCAGACGTTGCGAGCAAAGACGACCGTTCCGTTGACAGTCGAAAAACTCGAGGAACAGGGGACAGGGTTAACCCTTTGCGGTCCGAAGTGCTCTTGGTGTCTAGAATACCTCTGAAACTAGGGGCGCAGGAAAGAAATCTTGAGTGTTCATTTCGAGGCGAACAGTTTAAAGGGGAATTTCTTCTTTTTTCAAGAAAAAATGCATGTGAAATATTTTCTTGAGAACTATGTCTCGCATAAGAGGCTCCCTTGCGAGAGAGCTTCTCTTCTTGAAGTTTCTTTTTTCTTCGAGTAATAAGAATCTTCCGGAATTTATTACAATTAAAAAAGGCAAGCGAAGGGAGCTATTTTTCCGTGGCAAAAACTGAAAGAATAGAGGACACTCGCCGATGTCAGCGTTTTCAGAGGCTAACCGACAACGTAGGTTAATCCCGGCCGCTTTAAAGACCGAGGGAAACAAACCGCTCGTGTGTGCTCGCGGATAAACGCGGTGGATATTGCTTGTTGCGCAACGGTAATATCTATATCCGCGAAACCAATAACGGACGTATGCTTACGCAAACCGATCATTGAGCTTTAATGACATCCTTTGCCGTGTATCAATGTCGGCGCGATTAGCGGCAGGTGGGCGAGTTTGTTCTGTGAGTCACACGGTTGTTCTTATTGGGGCGACGGAAATAATGACAGTGACAGTTTCGCGAGGAGATCGATTGAAATCGAGAATAAAATTTCGTACTTTTCCGTTTGATATTTCTTGAATTTCATTCTTTAACTGGGATTCAATCTTCGAGCTGATACTTCTAAACTCGGCATTAAAAGATTTAATCCAGAGCGAAGTGGTGGTCTAGGTCAAAGTTCGCGTTGAAATACAAGTCGACTTCCGAGCCTCGAACTCGAAGCTCGAGTGAAGTTTGAGCTGAACTTCGACGTGCTTTCCGAAATCATTTCTCTGAGTCGTTAACCGAGTGTAAATAAAAGTTCGCGTGAACGTAGTCGAATCTTTTTCTGAAATAGGTTTCTGTCCTTCGGACGCAGTGAAAGCGCCCGAATCTACATAAAGTAGGCTTACAAGGATTTACGTTCCCAACGAACTAACCTAAATAGATAATGGACGAGCGACGCGGGCTCTATCGCGTCTCCTGGCTGACTGCGGTCTTGCTGCAACCCCCTGTTACTTGATAACGACCGGAATTTAATGAAAATTACGTAATCGGTGTACACAGAACTCGTTTTCGCGCCCGCTTATCATTGTACTCGAGATTTTAGTGCCGCCGAAATAGCCTCGATTGATAAATCAACCGCTGATTGCGACGTCGAGGCGAAACGAGCACCTTCGGTATCTCATACCTCTTGTAATAACCTTTCTATAATCAATTTTCTTTCACAAGAAGACACATAAACAACATTAACAACATAAACAGTCTCTAGGAAAGTTATCCTTCAACTGTCCAACGCCAGTGCCGCTTCTAATTACTCAAAACATTACCTCCCTTCCATTTAACATTCTCCAAATCGATACTCGGACCTTTCTGCACCCTACACAATAATTAACAATGTCCCGCCACTCCACAATCATCCCCAATCCATCTTAACCTCCCAAAAATCCTTCTCCATAAAGAAAATACCTCCACGATCAATTTCCACGTACGAAAGATACCAAAATTGAAGAAATTCATTGGAAACGATAACATAACAGACTTTAAAACCGAAACTACCACTACTAATTCCTTCTTTCCGCGATGATTAAAAGGTTAACAGAAGTTTCCCGGAGAAATTCTTAAAGAAACTCGTACAGCCACGCGCAAGCTGAATTATAAATCAATTGAACGTCCCAACGAACGCGCTCTTCAAGTTTCTACAGAGGAATTTCAAAAAGACAATTCAGCCGCTCGGTAGTTTCGGCGTCGAAGAAGCTCGCCGGTCACGTGATTACGCCGTGAACTCCGCCGGAAGTTTCCCCGGCCCCGTTCGATCGGAGTTCGCCCGCATAGGTCGGAATTCGGCCGCGTGTAATTTACTCGGGCGGAAGCTCGCCAAGATATCGGGCATCGATGCCCTATACCTGCCGGGCCCGCTTGTTTACCATATTTATCGTTGCACCGGTCGTTGAATATATTAAGATAATCGGGCACCAGACGCGAAAGTTCCGGCGGGACCACCTCCCGTTGCCGCGGATATGGCGTGCCGCCAAAACGAACTTCCGTAATTGAACTTAGAGCTGCCCGGGACCGTTTTAAAATCTCGGCCAATTAACGAGACACGGGCTGCATTGGACTTCACGCCGCCGACGACCGTCGGACGTTCGTTCGAAAAAAGGAACGGCCACCGGACAAATGCAGTCCTTTCAGCGAAATTGCATTCCGAGGACCCCAAACGCGCCTGCTAATTAAGAGAAACGAGACCCGCCGCCGGGGGGAGGACGTTAGTTTTATTTCATTCTCCCGGAGATTTGAAATTGTTGCCCGAGCATCGAACGTTTCCGGGTCAGTTTTTCGGGCGGAGTTGCTCGCTGGCCGACCTCTTGCCTCGGCGTGTCCGTATTGTTTATTCGGGGGACGAAAAGTGTTTGTACTTTGCTGTTCCGTCGGGAACGCGCTCCGAGATATCCATTTTTCATAGCACTCGGTCGGGATATCTTCCGCGGTTCTCTCTCTATCTCTCCGCCGTGTCCTAGAAATCTGGTGCTTTATCTCTGATGGCTTCGCTATATGGTACTCTAACGTTGATGGTTATTGCGTATAGGCTTTTTTAGGTGTAACGGGTGCTTCGAGCTTGATGGGTGTACCGGTAAGTGATACAAGCTCGATCTTCGCTGCATCGGACACTCTAAGTCTAATACTTGTTCCATTAGGGGTCTAACTCTTTAGAAGAGGCTTCTCTTGGATTCTATAGCGCTGATAGTTATTGTATATAGGTGCTTTTTTTAAATATAACAGGTGCTTTGAGCTTGATGGGTGTACCGGTAAGTGATACAAGCTAGATCTTCGCTGCACCGGAGACTCCAAGCCTAATACTCGTTCCATTAGGGGTCTAAATCTTCAGAAGACCGTACCATCGGATTCTTCGGCTCTGTTAACTCCGCTGTCAGCCACTATCGCTTTAATCCCTGCTTCAGCAGGTAGTCCGAGTCTAATCCCAGGTCTATCAGTCGCCGTAAGTGCACTGTCTCCGCAATAGACGCAGTAAATCCAATGTTCTTTCGGATCGCTCGCGATAAATCTAAAGTCTCCGGCGGCAAAACAGAAAACTCCCATGAATCGTCATCAGCATCTCCTTCCGCAGAAGTCCGGCAACTAGTGTAGTCTAGAATCTCGAGCACACCAGAACACCCAGCGGAATCCACTCGACCCGATCCGATTAGGCGGTTCTATTTCCAATCCCGAGCACCGAAATGGCGGTCACTTAGGGGTGGCTCTGTTCCAGAGACACCCCGCGATACAGAGAGCTAAGCGTTTAATCTCCTACGTTTCCGCCGTTAGACGCAGGCCTTCCATTTCACTTGGCGATTTACGGTCCGCCCAGTCGGACCGTATATTTCGGTTATGTTCATTCGATTTCGCGTATCGACGGCCGCCGCGCCGGTCGAGACTGCCACGAAACATCGTCGCGTCGCCGGCCGACCAGATGCACACGCACCGATTTACGACGCGCTGCCTTCGGCCACCTACACACGATGAGGCTTGTTTCTGGACGTGTCCTGGAGGAATTGCTTTCAAGTTTTTCCATTATTTCTACGACGTAAGCTTGCACCGCTATTAACCTCTCTTTCCTTGTCGTTTACTTCTGCTAACTCGTATCAGTAGTTACGAAAGAAATTTTCCACTCCATTTGAAGCACAAGTTTACTTTCGAAATAATATATTGGTAAGAGCAGAATAGTGTTTCTTGCAATTCTTGTATTTCTTTGTTCTCTTTGAATTACAATCTCTAAATCACTTGTATTGTTATTGTAATATTATTACTTATCGTCTGATCACGGTAACAAATTTCAAACTCGTTTCCCTCGAAAACGGAAGGGACCATTGTCGAAGAAGCCATGAAGGTTTTTCATTCGTAGACGTGGACTATGACGTACATAAGGTTTCATTCGAAACACATTTATCATGTCGCCCTCTTCTTGTAAGACTCAAACTGATCGTCAATGTTCCGAGGAAAGACACATCGTGTGTGGGAGCCTTTAGGTACACGACGTCCAACCACGAGACTAGATCTTTTCACCCTTAAAATCCCACCCCTGCGATAAATACTAATCGTCGGCCGTCCTATCGAAGCTGCGATCCGTGAGGCTAATCGGGATTTATGGGTACAGGCTTTAGCCTGATCGCGGTTCACTTGGCTGAGGTCCTGTCCACGGGAGCGTCGGGAAATTCATATTTCATTTTGAATCGCCACCCCGGTTTCTTGATATTCAGTTTTATATTCGAATCCGTTCCGTTCGGAGATTTATCGAGAGAATATCGGAAGCGAACAATCGAAGTGTGAAGTAGAATATGTAGCGAGTAGATTCGTTAATCTTCCGATTGTACTTGGCAGACTGCGAGGTAGCATTTCGCTGGCGTCCATTGGTTCCAATATTTATGTGCTATTATTAACTCATTATCGAGTAATCTCGAGTAATTCTATTATCAGTGATTCTCCGAACGATCAGCAAATGATATATTTCAAAATTGGCTATCAAATTAGTCAGTTTCAAAATTACCTGCTATCAAATTAATCAATTTCAAGATTACCTACTATCTAACAAATCTACCATTCCTTTTATCAAACTAATACCTAAACTCCCAAATTCTAACTTCGAAAACCGAACCACATAAAAATCACGATCATTGCATTTCTAATTTTCGCTAGGAATACTTTAAAAATTAGTTGCAGTTGCTGATAGATTACAAATCAACCTGGAGTGCTAAGGGTTAAATAACCTTCGTCCAAGATCCATTCAGAAGTCGCACATTCTCCGATTCCCAGGCAAACAAAAGCGTGCGTCGATGTCCTCGCGTCTCTCGAAGTAGCAAAAGTCAGCCAGATGCTCTCTTTCTCATTACAACCGTCATTTTTCTCGCAGTCGTCTCTCCGGCAATTTGTAAACAGAGCGGACCGTCGAACGCGTCCTCGAAAGGGGGAGAAACAAATACGACGGGCATTCCACCCTCGCCGTGGGACCGTCGTTCGAATACAAAGCGCAAAAGGGGTGGAAACATCCCGCGGAAAATTGTTTTCCGCGACTACAATTTGTTAACCCCGGGCTTCCCGGAGCATTCGAGCCGCGTTTCGGATATATTTACGAGTGACCCGCTCGAAACGCCCGGCACCGCCGTCTGTCTTCATCGATCATCGCGGATGATCGAGGAGTTAAACAATCTGTTTCCGCGCGTCCTCCTTCGAGGCAGGCGTAACGAAATCGTCGGAAACGGGAGCACGGATTTGTGTCCTGTTTCTAGGCATTCCGGGCTCGTAAATCCTGAATTGTGTACAGCTGCAACGTAAATAAATGCAGCGTATCTATATTCATTCGTGAGCTGAAGGAATATTTCGTGGTTAATGAAACATAGCGGGTAATTCGTGTTTCGTTGAACAGTTAGTAATTGAACTGGGAAATTGAAAGCTTAGTAATTTGTAGTTTAACCCTTAGCAGTCCTATGTCGAGTCTCGACATTCTATTTTATTGCAACCTCTACCTGCTTTAACAATTTTTTCTGTATTTATTTGTAGTATCGCAATTGTACCATTTAAAGGTAACATTTCAGTGACTCCGAAATATTCTTGAATAAATAAATAGAGCGCCATATTAAGCTGTAATTGAATGAACTAATGAACTTTGGATATTCAAGAATATTTGGATATTCAATTTCACTGGGAAATAGAAAGCTGAGTAATCTTTAGTAATCAAAATTTTCATTTTTTTTCGTGTAATAGTTTGAAGGAAACGTTGTTGAAGAATTCAGTAGTGAATCTTTAGTTGTCGATAATGGGTCATCGATGAAGTATTAAATACCTGTTGGTAGATCAAATATTCAATTGAAGGGTTAAACTAATCTGCCGTTGTGTTCGGAGAATTTTCGGATTAAATTGAATGTTCATTTGTTCGTAATCGGAGCGTTGTTTCGTTATTCTCGGTTTTAATTAGTAGACGGTACGCGTTAAACGTTACGTTCGGAGTATATTTTTTGCATTCGCACGCGCGATGCAAATGCAACGGCGTAATGCGATATAAAGTTTTAACGAGTTCGATTCGACGGTACGATCGCGCGTTGACAGGTAGCTTGTTAACAGTAACGCCGCTATGTGGATCACGGAGATTAACTCGCTTTTTACGAAGAAAAATGCTATCGAACGACGAGTAATCATTAAAACCGCAGGTGCAAATTCTCACGAATTAATTGATCGAGATTAAAATCGTGAAAGGACCTTTGCGCTGTAACACGCAGCGGTTCCATTAGATACCTTCCAAAGCACGATAATTGAAAATCTCGTTGAACTTCATCACGCAGAATATTTTATCTTCTGGAACTCGTGAAACCCGTACTTCGGTGATTAACGCAACGATCTCGCGAAAACTTCCATGCGAAAGCCACCGGAAAATGCAAAATTTCAATCCGTCGAAATCTTTGAAAAATTCCTAATGAAAAATCTAGGAAAACGATCGGCAAAACAATCCACGGAATATTCTACAAAACGATCAGCAGAGAAATCTAGAAAACGGTCCGCGATGTAATTGGAAAAAACGCGTGTAAAACGATCCGCAGGAAAATCCGGAAAAAAACATTCGCGAAACGATCTGCCGGGAAAAGTCGGGGGAGGAAGCGGTAAACAAATCGGCAAAAGTGTCTGGGAAAAAAAAGCTGTGCATCTCGATGGGAAAAGGGGTTGAAACGGTCGATTCGCGGAAGTGGTTGTAATTCCAGTGAAACTGGACGACAAATCGCTGGATCTGCTGGGTCGTGTTCTGTTAGTACAGTGGATTGGTCAGATCCCGGAGCCATAGAACTGACGTCCCGTTCGGCGAAAGCGAGATCCGCGAGCGGAAACAGGCATGTTTGCCGCAGGCGCACACGTAGATCTCGTATCGGGACGTTACGCTCGCGTACACCTGGACGCTCGCGCGCGCGCCGTACACTTTCCTCGGCCGTTCCGGCGGATAAGAAACGAAGTTAAAAATGAAATACGACGCGGCGAGTGCGCGCGAGCCGGGTAAATAATGGACTCGGGCGATGATAACAAATGATGAACGTAATAGACGGGGGCGGGGAGAACTGATGGCCGTTGGATGGAGGAATCGATGCGCGATATTCGGGGGATATCTCGATATATGAAGGGGAAACGAAGTTTTCGAATGGAAAATAATTCGATGTTATCGATGGGCATGCGAGTAATTTTTAGGTAGTTTCTTTGTTTAACCCTTGGCACTCGAGAATATTTTTCTCAAGGAATATTCATTACTCTCTGACGACATACCGATGATATTTTTTACAACATAAAGAAATACCTTGCATAAACTAAGTGAATCCTTGAATAACAAAGGAACATCATTTATTCCATGAAAATTACAGAGATCAGAGAATATCGAAAGATCAATTTAACCGCATTAGCTTCTGCGACTCGATTCTGACTTTTATTTACGCTTTGCTGTTGCAAATGGCAGAATTGCCAGAAACAGATACACCGGTAATTTCAATCGACATTGATAAGCTGTAAATTTAGCATAGAGTCCGATGGATCCGTTAACCGAACGAAAACAGATTTCCGTTGGATGTCGAAGTTCGACGAAGCTTTTATTTCATTTGCTGTCCGATCGGCCCGCTGATAAAATAAACAAATTTCTGTCCGATGCCATTCGAACGGAGTCCGCCGGAATTCTTAATAGAATAAACGAATTTCTGTTTGACCGTGAGCTAGAGTTTCGTTCCTCGCGCGCCGCTGCGAGCACCCGTGTACCTTCGGCCGTTCGGCAAACCTGAAAAAAAGAAACACTTTCGATCGTCCGCGTGGATTTTTCAAAATTCACGGGAACGGCCGCCCCGCCGCAAGAAAAAACAACCGAACGGCAGAGCTCGGAATATGAAAAAGTCAGTTTTCCGATCGCTCGACTCCCGCCAGCAGCGGTGAGTTTCAATTTTTTTTTCCTTCCGCGAAATTTATATGCAAATCTCGGATATTGTCGGTTATTCCGAGCTTCCGGGATTCTTTGTAGCGTCACGTTGCACCTGCCAGCCTGGTAATTCTAATTCCGCCGTAGCGTCGGACGTCTAAAGCGTTCCCACCGCTTTGCATATCATTTTTCGGAAGTTCCGCATCACTCGGCCGGTAGCATTATTCCGAAATAGTTCCCGGGTTTCCAATTTAACCGCTTCCGAGAATGAAACTCCCGTTTGAAGCTGCTGGAACGCGCGGCTAAGCGGCGTAGAGGCTTTCGGCCCATGTTGCTGCGGGTTTCTTTGTGAAACGTAATTAGTAGGCTACAGATTTTTCCTGAAAATACCGTTAAAGGAAGTTCCGCGACGTAGTCCCGGCAAATTTTCACGAGTCCTGGGAGTTCCTAATGAATTCTCGATATCAACCTCATGCCATCGTAGTCTGCATCCCCTGGCGAGGACTATAATCAGTGAAACATACACTTCAACGCATCTGTATCAAATATTATCAAGCAAGGTTCTCCAAAATCCCATCAACCGAGAACACAGTGATCCCAACCACAATCGTCAACATCAAAACTTGTGGCAGGTTTCTCCAGCTCGTGACTCGATAAACCACGAAACCCAAGCAACTTTTCCCACCCTCTCCCTCTGGAATATTCCTCCGCTGTGTTCCTCTTGAACGCAACACCCTGAACGACAAACGATTGACCTGTAGCGACTTCGTCGTTATCACGTTTACGATTGATTTGTCCGTCCGCGGTTCTCTGTCTTGGATATAACCCCGGTAGAACGCGGCGGACGGCATTTTTAACACTTTGACTGCCATGTAAACACTCATCAAAACTCCTGCGTGCTCGAAACAGTTTTCTCCATTAACCAGAAACTGAGAAATCAAGATTCTTCTTAATAATTGCTCCACTATCTCTCTTATATCTCATATATCCAACAAAATTCGGTTCGTTCGATGCGTCACGAAAAAAATTAATGTCCACGTTTCTGTAAAAAATGTCACCCGAATTCGGGTGAAGTGGCAGTCAAAGTGTTAAGCATTTTTGGATCACTCGGCGCGCGACATACGACAGTAGAGAAACGACAATCGACTTTCAACTGGAACAGTAGAAAACCGGCATCTCGAGGTTCCACTGTTAACTGGAGCAGCGAACCGCCGACGCGTTGCTCCGAAAAGTCCATCGTACAACCGCGCTGTATAAAAAGTACGAATAAATACCAGACTTTGTTACTTCCGCGAGCACGAAACGTGGGTGCGAACTGTGTTTTATTGTCTCATTAACCTACACTCCAGCCCGACAGACCGAAAATGCACCGTAGAAATTCGGGTGAGCCTTAATTCAATAAACCCGAGCCTTCGGGAGCCTTTTATCCAGTCCCGAGGAGTCCTTGAAGCTCCGCCGGGGCAAGGCTAGGGCAAGGTGGTGCAGAAGGGCACGCGTTACGTAACACAACGGCAAACGAAACGTAACACGAGCCGCCGGACGCGGTGGACAAGGTTGATGGGGGCTGGGGTAGCGAGTGGCTTGAACTTCTTACCACCCGCCAGGAATTACCGTTGCTCTTAGAGGCTGGTCCCGAGGCCGGGAGCATTTAATGCTACGCTCGCCGTAACGCCTTCTTGTCCTGCCGGCTTTCCATCCAATTCTCTTTAACCTCCGTAGCAGGAAATACAATGGGAAAGGCGCCGGCAGCTCTCTGACAGGATCCCTCTCTTCCCTTCTTCGCCAGGACCTCTCTCCTTCTCTCTCTGTCCTTCCTGCCCCGGTTGAAATCTCTCGTTTACACTCTCCTTTCCGTCTTCGCTAGAGAAGGGAAGTCTGTCTTCGCTTTTACCTATCCTCTAACGTTCGCAGGACTTGTCTCTTGGTTATGTAGTATCGTAGTTCTAAGACAGTGGGACAGCGAGTGTTCCAAGGGCCATAAAAGGGAAGGGGACTCATGGAGACTAGGCCCAAGGGTTGCTGGGTTTCTCCGAAGGATGCGTAAGCGAGGGTGATGAGTGCGCGTGAGAGTGGAGTGTGTTTGAGAAATTGTTGGGAGTGTAAGAAGAATGCTTGTGGGAGAGAGTGATTTTTAATGGCGAGAGTTTTTAGAGAGTTGCGTTAGCTTGAGAAGAGAAAGACATCGTTTCTATTTATTTCTATTTTATTCAATTATCTATTCCTGTTCTTTTTAATAAACGTATTCAAATACCATTAGTACCACAGTTGTAATCCGTCTTCCCTTTTCCTTTTGTTTCCCTTCGCTCTTCTGGCGCTGAGAAACTGGACTAATATTTTCACTTTTTACTTCCTCGATTTCTCCTTCTGTGCTGACGTCTCCTCTTTCGAGGATCTCTGATTTGCTTCTTCTCTCTGGTAGAATCCCTTACCATCTTCCCCTTTCTGCGAGGTTCTCTTATTTTCCTTCTCTGTTTGTAAGGATCTTTGAATTTTTTTATTCCTCGCCGAGGATCTCGGACTTTCTTCCTCTCTCCGGTAGAATCTCTTGCCATCTTCCTCTTTCCGCGAGAGGTTTTCTTGTTTTCTTTCTCTGTAAGGACCTTTTAATTTTTTCCTTTCTCGGTAAGGATCTCTTACTTTCTTCCCCTATCTGCGAGGATCTTTTCCTTCCTATCTTTCCCGTATTTCTCCGCGAAAGACCCTGTCCGTCCACGACGGAAGCTAGACGGATCCGTAACTACCCCGCGCGATCTTGACACCGTTGACCGGCCGAGCGTGTTGAACGTGACACCGATCGAACCAATGGAACAAACATGATTGATTGTTCTACTTCGACGTGCGGAATACTTGAGAGACTTTTATGGGACCAACCTTGTCGCCTGTCCAATCGGAAGGGGATACACTACTAGAATATGTCTTGTTTCGAGAGATAAGTTTAGGGACATTGACGTTGAAGAGTATCGAAGAGTAGATTGAACGAGTTTATCATGATCGATTGATAAACAATCACGAATAACAACGCTTCAACCAGACGCAAAGAGAAGACATTAATTAACGCTAGATTTACGCGTAAATTTGACGGATATCCTGTTTCAAACGATACTCTCATTAACAGTTTAAGTCAATTCTGTTTCAATTATGCGAATACACATTGCAATACTCTAGTTTCGAAGCTACAATTTTCTCGAATAAATTGTAGAATAAACGCCCGTAAATCTAGTGTTAACCCTTTGCGGACGAAGACACTTTAAAGTACACAAAGCTGACAACGTATGATGCTAAATTATACATTGAATTAAAAAATTAAATTTAATTAAACAATAGAATAAAAGGAAACTATACACTTCTCTTACCATTCAACTAATTGAATCATTCGTTTGGAACTTAATACTCCAAGTATGAACATTTCATCTCGCCAAAATGTCGACGTCCGGCCGCAGAGGGTTAACGATGACTACAATTGGGTACTAATAAGACGATTCCTCTTGCAGCCGGAGATGCTCTTGATTCGTCGATTAATAAGAAAACAGTGACGGCGACGAGTGAATATTTTCTTACGTAGGTTCGATTAGCTGTGCTCGTACTGGAAACAAACATGGCTGGTTAAGATAACAACGGTGTCGAGGAGGGCGCAATTTCACGCGGCGCCGCAAGCTTTATCCTGTTGTCTTCGCAACTGGGACGCTGGATTGGACGCAAACGTTATCGGCGTGTATGCAAATACGGCGGGGCTGTTTTGTACCTTGGCTTCCCGTCTTAAGCAAGCTCGCCCGCTTCGTCTTGGAAAAAGAAACATTCGAAGTGCCTTGGGACTTGAACCTGACGCGATATAATTACCGAAAGAATTTACTATCGTGATGTCGTTGCTGTTCGAATTCTACTTCTCGCGCTGGATGCTCTAATCTGAGAAAGAATAATAGATTCCCTTAACTATTCCAAATTGGTCGATGTCTCAACCGTGTAAAAATCAGTGAAAATATCGAAGTTTGTACATATTGAGATTGACAAATTTAGTCGAGCCATTAGAATTCGTAGATATTGGAATTCTCGAATACTGAAGTTAATCGAGAATCAACCGAACATCGAGTCTACCGTTATTTCTCGAAATTCAAATTTCCTGTCACGAGAGGGACATCGTGAAGTATCGAACCCTCAGTTTTTCATCCCCCAACGCGGAACACTTCGGCTCGAGACGCGCCGTAAATCCATCCGGCAAACATTACCCGTGAAATATCACGGAATCTCCGTAGAAACGCGAATCTTCCTTACATCTTCCGCAATAAGTTCTTATCAATTCTCGTTAACGAGAGGAACGCTATTAGTTCGGTCTCAGAAGTTGCGGCCGCCTCCTAGCGTCCGATAAGGGGTTGTCGCAGCTTACGAAGATCCCCGTATTTTTCGCTATCGCTCGGCTCATCCGAGCACCGTTTGACAGCCGGGTTGTTTGTCAAGGGAGTCTCGTTGGATTTATGCGTTCGGTTCGCGGGAATGAGCGAGCATAAATAAATTGCTACAGCTTAACCTCAGATTGAACTTTCCCTGCGAAGTTCCCCGGAACGGGAGTAATTTTAATGAACGTGCGATTGTAGATTATGTACGCCGCGCAGAAGTACTGAAGTTGGATGACGTTCATTAAAATTCACTTCGATATCCTCGTGCGAACTTGACTCGTTAATTCTGCGCTCGCACGAAGTCAGAGTTGGAATCAATATTGTATGTTTCCGACTTCGATTACCTTTCAAAATGATATATCCTTCTGAGTGGAAGATTATGTAGATTTCCGTTGCAATCTTCGAAATTGCGAACTTAACGAATTAACCAGTGATCTCCTATACTTTCTTACATTATCGAGTCCTTCGTATTTATCACTTCATGATTTTCTATAGTTCGTTGTATTATCGAATCGTTCGTCGTATCTATTGTTTCATAATTTGTCGGACATCTTAGACGCATTAGGTGAACAGAATTTTATATCGATCACACTTATTTTTAGCTGGCCAAGTTGATTTCGACAGGATATTATATTGTACGTTGTTCACTGAATACGGGAGAGCTCTATCAATATTAAATAGGAAGAGCTCTATCAATATCTCACCGAATTTGATGCATAAATTCATAAATTCCACAATCGAATTGTCAAGCGAGACGCAGAGGCCGGAGAGGAATGCAATATCGCGAGTCGGACCGGTTACTTATAGCGGCCCGTATAAACGGAGGGGAAGAATCCTTTTGCCATCCAATATAGAACGGTCCTCGCGGCAATTTACCGAGCGATATCGGGGGCTGAGTTAAAGTATGATTTCCGGTTGAAGGGGTTTCCATAGAAAATCTTTCGCCACCCGTGTTTCATTGATAAAACCAGGAAACGGCCGGGGAAAATGTGTATTCTGAATCGTGAGACTCGGCGGGGCTGATAAGCGACCCCTGACACGACCTTACGCTCGGTTGACCACCGAGAAGCATCATTTCTTTACATATACTTCCTTGCCGTTATATTTCATGATATTTAAATGATAGCTTATATAACGTGCATTATACATTATCGACTAACTCGCAGATTCTTGCTAAATTCTGTCGCTTTATATTCGAATATCGCCATTTTGATTCCGTTCTCGAGATCTCAGTTGGAATTTCATTCCCGATTCCTTTAAATGATTAAAAAGACAACAGATGCTTCTCTGAGAAATTATTCGAGAAATTAGTCCAGCAACGACTGAAATCAATGAAAATTTCAAGAGATGCGAAAATGTCGATTAACTGCTCGGTTTTAGTGTTAAAGAACGTTCCAAAATCAGAATAAGAAAGCATTGTTCTTTAGTCAAAAGGACATTCGATAATTCCATATTATTCATCGAAACTTCTGAAGAATGGTGAGCATCGGAGTAATTAATATTCTCCCGAAGACAACCGATTTTTGCTGAATTTTTGGCGCACCAGTTTCATATTTTGCACCGCGCATTTTTACGACGAAGGACCTGAAACATTGTTTCGGATTATCGTTATCACCCAGCTGTTTTACGGCGCTCCTCTTTACGGCCGCGCTGATTTGTTTTTTTTTTCTCGGGAAACCTCGCCTCCCCTTTTATATTCTTACGCGTCGTTCGGAGACTCCCACAGCCTTTTACATAATTTTACTATATCGACTAACCGGCGGTTCTGAGGAACGAGGGGTGGTCCCACGTGATTTCATCCCTCGCCGCTGCTTCTACAATTTATCGGCCGCCGTTCCCGCCATCTTAACGCCGCGACGCGACGCGACGCTACGAACAGCAAATAATTCGCGCCCTCCGACCGAAACACGAGGAATTTGAATTTTCATAAGCAGGCGTGCTCTCGGGTGACTTTGGGGCGGCTGTACTAATCCTTTTCACGAACGAGCATCTTCAAACATTGAAATTGTAATCGTTCCCGTGGAACACCAAGCTGAACAAACGAAGATATCTTAACTTCTCATCTCTTCCATCGCGCTTCTCAATAGTAATTACTTTCTTTCCAATTATTCATTCGGAGGTTCGAGAATATATAACAATCTCGCATTATTCTTACAATCTATTAAAAACCAGTCAATTCCTGAAGTTTCATCAAATAATTGAAGTTTCAAATAAAATACTCCTACACTTTCCAAACGTCGACATCAAGAACCACCGAACAACGCGATAGAAACCGACTCAGCTAGTAAATTTCAAAGAGAAATCGGTCGTTTCCGAAGCTGGATTATTCTCAGTCGCGTAAAACAAGAACCACGGAGTGTCCCGATGAAAGAGCAACAGGAAATCTCTCGAAGATCGAGCGCGCCGGCGAATCCATCGTCTTCGCTGGAGCGGAAGTGATCCAGCCTCGAAGGGACGTTTCCTGTTGCGCGGGTCTCGCGGAAACGATGGACGTATTATCGTTATTGCCGCGTCCCCCCGGGAGTGGCTCGATAGTCGGACAGGAAAAAAAACGAAAGACGAAAAGAGAGCGAGGGAGAAAATCAGAGGAGAGAGCGGACCGAGGGAAATGTTCACCGTTCCTCGATACACAAGGCCGGAGGAATTCCCTCGCGAGCGCGGTTTCTGGCAGCCACGTAAAGGCGTCGCGTCCACTTGTCGAAAACCCGGCCACGTTTCAAGGAAAGAAGAGAAACGGCCTTCTTTTTGGTGATCGCGCGACACGTGGTCCGCCAAGGACTGGTTAAGTGGCCGGCGCGCACTGAATGCTTAATGGAAATCGTGAAAAGGCGATTGCATCGAATTAACCGTGCTCGACGGAATTTTTTCACGTTGCGGCGTACTACGATTTCTCTGTGATCATCCTTGTCGATGATTCTTCTTGGACTTTTTGGCATTCGTTTTGCAAACGAAAGTCGGAGCTTCGTTGTTGATTGTATTTCAATAGTAATTTACTAACGGTAACGGTGGTATTCGATTAGCACGGATAATTAGCAGATCTTGGGTTTGATGTGGAATAATTCAGTAATTTGATTAATTCGGACGGTGATTCGGTTATTTTAGTAACAGTTGGAATTCCTAATGCTCTTCGTGGATTTGTTTGTTAAAAATAGCACGGATAGTTCAGTTAGTGGAGATGTTAAAAGAAGGTCCCGGGGGATTGTGTGTTCGTTGTATTTTGAAGTTCTAAAGGCTGATACAAAGCAGACGATCATTAGCGGAATTAAAGTGAAATTCTCGGTGTCAGCCGTGTTTACGGCGGCCCGCGAGAACCTGAAATCCCAAGAAACATGTGTTCCGAGCAGGAAGCGGATTAATACCCCATAATGCCTCATATTTCTCCGCGACTTAGGTTCCGGGATCCACA
Source organism: Nomia melanderi (assembly GCF_051020985.1). Classification (NCBI taxonomy): domain Eukaryota; kingdom Metazoa; phylum Arthropoda; class Insecta; order Hymenoptera; family Halictidae; genus Nomia; species Nomia melanderi. The sequence goes on from NC_135005.1 coordinate 17,915,304, forward strand.
GGAATACCCTGTGGATCTAATATTAGACGCTTTCTTCTAATTCTCTCCTCTAAACTTAGACGCGACGTGAAAACAAACTTGCGCCAGGCTTCCGAAATAGTAAACACAACAATGTTCACTGCATTAACAACGGCAATAAAATTGTACGCAGTCCACGTCCCGCGTAATCGCTACAAACATGCATCGGCTGCTGGAAAAGCTGCATTCCATTGCGAGAAGACTCTCTGGTTCTCTAAATCACGAAATGAAATAGGTTCCTAACTTCCCGTTTTCGGCGGAGAGTGCACTTCGTTTTAAAAGTGTATGTTCAAAATTGTTGAACAGCAATTGCACGAGAAGAGGGAGGAACAAAGTGTTCCGAGATAAAGTACCCTCGAGCTTCCGAGAAGGAGACTTAATTAAAAAGAGGACAATAAGGTCCAGGAACAGGCAAGCCGAGCGTAGTTCGCCGAATCTAGATCCCGAGGGTGCTTGTCCTCGTAAGTATCGCGTTTCCTGGTGCGTTGCAAGAAGCATCGCCGAAAAGACGCGACACTGCTTCCGGTCGGGAATGGAAGGGCGGGAAGGAATTAATTAAACGGCAGACATTGGGTAAATGGAAGAAAGGTACACCGGAAAATAACGGTGTCCAGGGCGTCGTGCTAGTTTATTGCGACACCCTGATTGTCAGGCGAGCTTCCTTTCGTAAATCTCTTCGTCCTCGCGGGGGCGGAGGCGTGGGCGAGTTAACCCTTGACTCTTAGGACGCCGAGCGCTCCATCGAGACGGTCTAGGAATCAGCAGCCTCTTGATAATGGACAACTTCAATCTCTCGAGTCCTTCGGTTCTCGAATAAAACAGTTGAATCGTTGACCAGTTAACTGTGGAATTTAGTTGGAGAAACTTCTCGTTCTGCGCGCAACGAAATCGAAAAATGGAGCGTGTACTCGTCGAACGCAGGACGAATGCACGTAGAGTATGTTTTAATGAAGGAGCAAAGCGAAACAAAGAAGAATTACGTGTTTATGTGAAAAAATAAAGAATTCATCGCTGAAAGAATTAGTATCATTAGTTTAGTTTTAATAGTTGAATATTCTCGTGTGAACCCGGAAATGAAGAATAAAAAATGTGTCGTTCAATCGTTTGATTCTTTCCGTCGACAAATACCTGGAACGGACGGCGATATATTGAAAGTCCCCTATAAAATTTTGGATCGTTGAAATTGCGATCGGTCGCGTCGTAAGAGTAAATACAATATGGAGGAAATAGGTTTTCCCGGCGAACGGATTATTGATCGTGATATTTATTATTCAGCTAACTGCAGTTGCGCGAGTAATTACTTTACTCAAATAATTCCGAAAGTCTGGATATTATCAGCCGAATTGATTTTAATGATGCATTGTCGCTAATTGTTTAATCACCCAAATGGAAACGTCGCACAGGCTATTCATTACTGCTCAGTCCATTGATGACTGTTTATCTAATTCAATTTGTATTTTCCGACTGTGTTAGGTTCTAATAGATTACACGCGAAACTCAGGTTACACGGGAACCGCCATCTTTACGCACGAAGTTTTAATTACGTGCCGCGAAATCTTCGAATTATCAAACTATCCTCAAACTTTCTTGCGGTTCACTTTACTTTCAACAAATTCTCCATTAACGATACTTTCATTCGTTGATTTTAGGTAAAGCGGTGCCATTCGTGGAGTTGACAGTGGCTCACGCCTCGGTTCTGACGATCTTAGCGATCAGCTTCGAGCGATATTACGCGATCTGCGAGCCTCTGCGAGCAGGGTAAGTATTCTAAACGGGAACAGAGTGTTCTCAAGCATTCCCCGAATAGTATGCTGAAAAAGAACAGAGAAAATTAAGGTTGAATATAATGAAAGGCACAAATTTACGTTAGAATCTCCCGTTAATCCAGCCGGTTGCATTCCCTCACGATTGAAACATTCTTCAAAGGCACCGGCCTCACGTACAGCACGAATTATCGTCGTCCGAAATCCTTTGAAGAATATTCTAGCAGCAATTAACAACCGGTTGTTTTAACTCGTTAAACTGCCGCTGGAATCACGTCCGTGAAGCTTTTTCAAGATTAAAACCCTGTTATTTGTAATTAAAGTTCGTTACAGTGGCGATCCTTTAATCGCCTTGAACCCGAATGAAATTCATTTGACGAACTACCGAGCATTTGTTACGATTAATGTGTAATCCCTATAAAAATTGTAGCGATACATTATTTCCAGGTTCTTCAGACGTTCATTATAGTATTCAAGATATCAATAATCGCGAAACAAACGATTCGAAAGCGATCATTTCGTCCGAGTTCTAGCGTTAAACAGCAATCGATGCGGATCGCGTTTGACGTATCGTCAATCCCCATGTCAGTCACGGCGCGGCCGCTTATCTTCTCGGGTCCCGATGGTTTCTCTACACCCGCGACTAAAACTTGTATCGTCGCCGCTTTCCCGATACGATTGGTATTAGATCCGTGTATCGCGGCAACGATCTCGGATGACAGTCACGATTCGCGAAACGTTACTCCTCGCGCGCGGCCACGGGCTGTGTACCGCTGATTTCTATCTTCTCTTTCCATTTCTTTTTCCAGATACGTGTGCACGAAGGCCAGGGCGACGTTCCTGTGTCTGCTGGCGTGGCTGGCGGCTGCTCTCTGCACGAGGTGAGAAAATGCAAACGAGGGAACCGATATCGCGACCGCTTTCCACGCTTTTCTCTCGAACCCCTTGCCGCACCATTTCCTTTACTATCGGTCGTCTCATTCACTTTCGTACTTTACAGCAAAGTTATATTTAAATTGCGCGCTACAATCATGGAAATAAGGGTTCTCAGTTTTGGCAATTACGAGATCTCTTCAATTTCTACAGAAAACGAATGAATTTAGATAATTAGTTCTGTTCGTCGCTGGTGTAAGTTTAGTTCGGAAAGATTGAGACTGGCAAAGTAATGATTTATTTTCATTAGAATGAAAGAAGAATCGAAGAATCTTCGATTTAACGTGCAATCTTCAATTGTGCGACGAGGGGTTAATCCTTGTGTCAGCAACCGACCATTATCTCATCTTCTTCTAGGCAATTTGTTACGTTTTTGTGGTAATTTTATGGAATTCCGTCGGCTGTCAACTGTATTAACATTCTTACAATAATTTGTGCTTTGAGAATAAACAAATTCACACGGATATATCGCGATGTGGAAGTTTCAACAAACACAGCAGTTTCGGTTGCTAACGCAAGGGTTAGGCTGACAGCACGCCAAGCTTTTGCATTCGTTTTCCTTTTTGTTTCGCTTCTTCTCGCTTTCGCTCGGGTTCCCGCCTTTTCTTCGTTCGCGTTCCATCCGCGTCACGTCCGGCTGACGAGAAAAAGCGCGAAAACCGAGAAGAATGAATCGTATTCGTCCGTTTTTTTTTTGTTTCGCCTGCGACGGAGGTTTTAACCTGTTTTTTGGAATTCTCGATGTTTGCTGTTTTTCCGTCCGTGATTTAATTCGCGAGTTTTCTGTGGAGATCGCATGACCCATTTCTAATGTAATCGTACTATGATTTTTCGTTTCTTCGTGTTGGAGTAATGAGAGTTCTGTCAGTAATGAAATTCTTTCATTTTTTCGTAGTTTCAGTCAGTCGTTGGAGAGTAAGCAGGAGTCTCTTACTTTAATTTAGCAAAACGCTTGTGCTAAACAACGCTGTAATAATATATTTCCTTCTGATAACGTTCGATAAACTTTCAATAATTTACTCAACGCGATACATCGATAACCTCTGTTCCAACAACAGAACTAAAGTTCCGCGATCCGCCATTTTGAAGCAATTCATCGATCACGAGATCGAGCCATTTAAATTACAGAATTAATCTTTCCATTGCTTCCATGTGTATCGAGCGAACCTTTTTATTCTCCCAATTAACAGAAATACGTTATAATTCGATCTAACCATTGAGAAATTCTATATTTTCTTGAAAGTGTCGCAAGCCCGAGTCCGCCATGTTCCAAGATGGCGGCCGCTGGGCCCGGGCGAGGCCCGCGAATCGTGACACGAATTTTTTCGGCTCGATTACGGAGGCGTTCCCGATCGGAAATCATTCGGAGATATTAAACGCGATCGCCCTCGGATGTAAACACAGGCCGGCACACGGGGGACTGTGAAATCGCGAATTGCAGTGAATCACGGCCGTTAACGCGCGCGCAATAACGTTTGTTCCGTTTAACTGCACTCTCCGACCGACATTTTTAGCGGATTTTATTATACGGCCATTGTTCCCGCGCCTACGCGCGTTCGTTTCACATAACAGGTGCCTTCGAAAAATCGTCCCGCGAGCGATGCGGTGTCGCTTGATGCAAATGAATTCCATTGACACGATTTTAACACGATATTAACTCTAGATTCGCAGACATTTAATGTGCACTTCAGTGTAGCGTGAGTTTAGAGGGAAACGCAGGTTTCTTTCATTCATAGATTTTAGAAATTTGGACTGTGATGTTCTTATAATTCAGTCGAAATCGACAGAAACTTTTACCGAATCATGCTTCTGAGATTAAATACCTCTTACATTTGCGGGATCTGTAAATCTAGTCATTCTTTTATAGCAAAGATGTATTGCAAATGATTATTTATTTGGTAGCAGAATTCTTACTACAATATTACTTAATTCATTGCTTTATTGTTACAATCTTATTGTAATCCTTTGTAGAACGCTGATCGTCGGTGGATAGCAGTGAACGTGTAAATATTCGCGACATAAATTTGAGTTGTTTCTGGAATGGCTTCTCTTGCAACAGGAATGTTTGTTTTCAATTAATTCGGCGGTGTATTTATTTTACCGGATAAATATATCAACAGGCCGGTATCGTATAATGCAATATTGATCGCTTAATTGTTTGCTGTCTTGATAACGTCTTCGTTGGAAGTTGATTCTGCGGCACCCGGTACGTGTCGATGATTTTTGCATGCGATTGTCTCTGAATGGGAGGAGTAACTGCTTCTCGAAATGACTTTTCGTAGAAAACGACGAAACGCATGGGAACGGTGCGTGCACAACGGGAGTGCGTTTATTTCTAATTCGATGACTCTTTGGGAGATGCTTTCGTACCATTTCCATTTCTGTTTATACACTGCCCTCGTTTCCCTCGGTTCTGGCGAGTGCGTCGAGCTAGAAAAATTGTGTTGCGTCGCGACAAATTGGAATCGCGAATTAAACAGGCGCCGTACACTGCCTGACCGTTTTCTAAATACCGTTTTCTAAATAAAATAATGCATCATTATTTTATAAATACCTATCAGTTTAAACATTCAGAAAACGAAATTGCACAATGAAAGAAGAATTACATGTTTATCTGAAAAAATAAAGAATCCATCGCTGAAAGAATTACTATCATGTCAAGTTTTACGACGACGTGTATACTCGTCACAGTTAACTGGTTAAAGAAATCGATTCAGCGATACGCAAACTAAATGGTAAATCAATTTTCTAGCTTCGGTAGAAGCACTCTTCGAGTTTCTATAAAGGAACGTTCAAAACGTCGATCGAACTGCTCGGTACTTTCACTGTTAACAACCCACGAAAATCGAAGTCGTCGTTCGTCCAATAAAAGTTTGAAAAATCCCGTTCCCTCGGTAGGCTCGAGAGGACAACCGTCGAATACGAATCGAGAGGAAATGGAAGCTAAAAGGCAGCTGTTGCTCGCGATTACACTATACCTCGCAGGTTTCGCCGATTTCGCAAGACGTTCGCAATCTCCTGCCATGTGTTGCCATACCACCGCCTCCTCTGTTCTCCTTCTTCCGCTCTGTCGTTGCACGCGCGACGAATTCCTCCCTCGGCGGCAATCGCGAGGAAATTCCGGCCCCCGTAGGAATCGATACGGGCCGCGGCGGCGATAGGGGGAATCACGGCGACCCGCAAAAGCCTTAATGGGTCGTGAGAGATTTTCCGAAAAAAATTCCGCGGTTCCGATAAAAATTGAATGGAAACCAGCGAAAAACGTGTGACGCGCGCAGCTTCGGGACAGCTTTACGATTGCCGCGCGTGTGTGTAGTACGCGCGTCGGACTAACAATCAACGGAATTTCTTAAAACTGGAACGTGCGCTGGGAAAATTTTATTTTCTCGCCGGTAACGTCAGCGCATCGGGTTTCTAAATAATTTCCCGACCTGTGCATTTACATTTTTATGCGTGCACGTATATATATGCATGCGTTCACCTCTCGCCGTTGTATGCTCGAATCTCGGACTCGTTATGAACATTGTGATGAATATTCGCTGGAAATAATTCACCTCGTTCCGATAGAACTTGGAACTGACGGGAAGTTTTTAGAGTAATTGGTAACTTCGTTAAACGCTGGCCTGAAGTATTCGCGAGGAAGTTTGTTTCTAGGATTATCATTCCGTTTCTACTTCATAAGTTCGTTTCAGGTATTCTCTTAATTTACTTTGGCTTTATATCTACTTTCTTCGGGATTCAGTTTTATTTCAAATTGGAAATAACTGAGGATTTTTCTTTTGCTCGTTGTATATTTCAATTAAAACTGTTTTGATGGATATTTGATTCAACAAGACAGATTGGCCGTAGCTGGCTCGTTGTATTTGGAGGAGGTTCTATAAATTCGACGACACTGCACGAGAATGCCAATTGCAAATGTCATTATTAGCAGAAGAACGCCGTGTCATTAAGATCCAATCGGTCGTGGAAGAATGTTCTCAATGAAGCGGACGCTCTTTCAGGATTACATCAGTATTCTCATGAATAAGCTTGATGCAACAATCTCTTCTGGGACATTAAGCGGAAACGCCATGGACGAGCACTTTGCGTAATTAAACGTATCGACAGAGAACAAACGAGAGGAGAACGAGGAATCTTTTGAGAGGCTGTCGCAACAAAATGGAGCCCGGTGCTTCTTATTTAAACGCTACCTTATCGTCCCCGTTACGACAAACATGCAGTTGCGTCGCTAATAAACTCGAATGCACTTTGAAAAATTAATTTCACCTTAATAATTCCAAATAAAATTTCTGATGAAGCTATCGAATAAAAGATATTTTCCATATTACGGTCTCCATTATTTTATTAATGATATTCAACTAAGAGACAATGATCGTACACGGACGAAATTACGGGAAAATATGAAGTAGAATTTTTATTCAATATTGAAAGGTCATTTTACATGTACATTCGCAGTTCCAGGCGGTAGAAACGACAAGAAACGAACAGTCACGTCAGTCAAGCTCCACTGAATACACCGCGATGTATAACAGCCCGCAGAAACACAAACTCAATTTCCCGCGGAATGAAAACCGCCGCAAAACAATCTTATTCTATGTTTTCGACTTAGTTCCTCCCTACTTTCCTCGCTCCCTCGCCTTAAAGAGAGTTGTATTGCAAACGCAGCAACCCTCGGAGCATCTGGCTCGTTCTCCGTGCACACGCGGCAAGAACAATATTATTTTTATCCTTCGGTGCATAAAATTCCTTTCATTACACTGTAAAACGCGACTCTGCCTTTTCTCCGTGGCCGTTCTACCTACAAATTATTATTAAACAACCGACTATCGTGTAAATGGAATATCAGATCAACAATGCAGATCTAACACACCAATCTCATAAAATTTCAATGAAATTCTTTAAAATATTAAGTGATTCCATGTAGAAAATTATATTAAAAACTTCAGGCCGAAATCAAAAATTATCGTCCACGATCGATACGTCGACAATTAAACTACAAAATTCAAACGAATCTATACTAGAAGTTAGAATAAAAAAAACAGCATTACCTACGAGACAATCCGATATTTACATCGAAGTGAATAAATATCAAAAAAGTACGCAGTCCATTAACACGTTGGCAGACATTAAAAATTTCAATGAGCCGCAAAAATATAAAAAATGCAAGCGTACTCCGAGGATTAAAGTGCATAATAATTTCAAAAATTTCAGGCTACGTAGGATGAAATTCATGAGAAATTCGTGAAAATAAATGCCATATCATTCACGTCCGCGAACGCGTTAAATAAAATAGAACCCACAGAGCATTTTAAAATGATATTTCACGAAATAAAAGGTCGAACAAGGAATTCAGCTTCCGCTGGCGTGTCTCGCGCTGAAAACCACACGCCTCGTGATTTTCCTTCAAGAAACTTTCCGTCGCCCACTTCAGCTTTTCAAAATAAAAAGATACGCGACCTCTCCGCCAATTTCTCCCGTGGACCTTCTCGTCGCCTTTATTCCCGAGATCCTCCGGTGATCTTTCTTCTAACCGGGCATAAATCCGGGGTCCACAATCTTTGAACTTGACAGGCCGGCCGGTTCGGCTACGAGACGGAATAGTGTAACCGGCGCGTAAAGCTTTTCCCCGAGAAGTGGTTTACGGGTAATATTCCTTTTACGACGCCGGATCGCACGCGAAACTGCCCTTAGGAACGTGGCCGCACGCGTGTGTGTGCTGCCGAAAGTCGAGGAGTGAATGGAGGACCGCTCGCCGCGTGGACTTTACGACCTAAAAATCGAATCCTTTTGTCCGGAACGGGTCTTATGGATTCCGGAGGGATCGTTGCTCGGGATCGATCGGACTTCGATATGGCAGAAGGCAGAATAAAAGATGATTGGGGACAGGCATTCAGAATTATAGTTGCGTCAATGTTTTATAGTTTGTTGATGATCGAAGTTGCTGGGAAATTGTTGGGGAAATAAGACGAGGATCGAAAATGCTCGATTCTTTCATTTCTATATTTGGAATTTTGAATCTGTTTAATTATAGACCAGACTTATTCTAAATATTAAGAATATCTTTGAACTTCTTGCGAAAATTATTATGTTATTCTATATTTCCTTTATTATTAGTTTGATTTGAATCATAAAATAGTTTTGTTTCATCGTTGGAAAATGTTGAGCCAATAAAAAACCGATGAAACTTCTCTGTCGTTACATCTAAGTGCGGAAAACGTGTTCCTTCTTTTATATGTATATTTGGTTCGTGAAATGTGCTCGTTAACGGCCCCCAAAAATTTCGACGTTTACACGTTTGCGATTTATATGTATGTTTCTACGATTCGTCGAGAGCCGAGGATCGTAATCTGAAATCTTCAGCGCGGTAGTTTTATTGATGGGAGCAAGACGCGTAATCCGTGTCCGCTAGATCCGTGGATTAAGGGATGAAAAAGGGATTTTCATCGTTGGAAAATTTTAGGTCCTCTGGCTGCAGAGGAAGTTCCTGGGTAAACTGGTCTCTTAACGAAAGCGAGAAAACCTAGTTTCTTTTCTTCGTGAATAAGTGATTCGTTCGCAGATTGGGGAATTATATTCGAAATTGTTCGACGATAGGAAGATTGTGTTCTCGATCATCCAACGAAATGACATAAGCCGGATTTTCTTCGATTTCGAATTGTATAACGCAGATTTGTAGGTATTAATTAAAAATCATTAATCCTAACGTAATTGCATTCTTATTTCGAAGGGAAGAAGCTTTTTTGTTACGCGTCTCTTCCTGGTGAAACGTATCGTTGGTCTGTCGTGAATTTCGATAATACACTGGACCGCGTGTTTATTAATTAAATCGACTTCATTAATTTATTGTAAACGAATACACGGTTAAATGCTTCTGATTCAGCGGGACAACAAATCTAGCGTGATACTTAAACTGAACCGCGGCGCGATATTTATTCACTGGGCAAAGTCGCTACGGGATCGCTTTATGCATTCGATCCAATTAGCGATTTTAATTGTTTCGTCAGTGACGTTCAATTAGTTCACGATGGGCAGATTTAATGAGCCACGAGGACGTTCGCGTATTCGCGCGATATACGAGAAGCGTTTTCGTTAATTCCGCACATTCGAATTGCTAATTACAGATCGAACGCTACTTTCCGATTGAAATCGGCGTCATTTTAGAGGCTCTCTGCATTATGCAAGAGCCTCTCGAGGCTCCTGCTCGCACACTCCAAGTATCGGGGAATCAAATTATTTTCATGTATTCGCGAAAAATTCAGGAGCTAATGAAATATTCATCGATATCGAATTTCAAAGGAGTATGACCCAGTTTTTAGGTGGAGAAACGATGATAACAAGGATCGGAGAATATTCCGGAAGTACGCGTTTCATTCGATCACTGATAAATCGCAAAGGAGCTTATCGAAATGAGATTTTCTTTGCAACAAAGAAGATTCGCGAGATTCTGCGAAGATAATCCTTCGTACAGGCTCTTCGAAGGATTCGCTTCTTCTTGAGAAGGTTCGCGCGCTTTAATTCTTCGCGGGTGGATATTCAGAAGACCGAGGAGAGACAAAGGTCTCTCCTGTTGGCCGTTCGGTTGATCAATGGCCAGAATTTCCTTCGAAGTTTGCTCCGCGGCAAAGCAAAGAGGAAATTATAGCCGCATTCTACCGAATTCGAGTGCAGTTCACGAACTGACCGCTCAACTCTCTGCGGACAAGTTCCGTTGCCCGCAATAAAGCCGTAAGATCCGATTGACCGACAAGATGGCGGCCGGGTGGCGCGTTCTTCCGAGTCGATAGCGCCTTCGCTAAGAGCCGTACGAATTATTAGAAAATTCCGCGAACTTTTTAACGATCGTTTATTAAGAAATCTCATTGGCAAGAATATAAGCGCTATTTATGAAAAATATATTATTTACTAGAGAAATTATGAATTTATCGTTGCGAAGAAATAAAAGTTTCTTTTCTGATAATGATCACAATAGTGTTAATGGTAATTAATGGAAATAATGAACTGTTTCCAATAACCTTGTATTATATATCTTGCAGTTAAATCGCAGAGACGATAAAATAGTCTCTCATAACGAAAATCAGAAGCTTCGAAGGGTATTCAACCTACACCTGAATTCCAGGAAAGTATTTCAGCGTAGGACTATCGCATTCCAAAGAAGAGTGTATCGAATAATCCTCACTTCCGAGGAATGTTTGAAAGCGGATAAGATTCCCGCTTGTCTAATCGAACTTTGAGCAGCGAAATTCATGCGGAACATTCCTCTCTCGCTACCAGCCGCCGAATAAACCTTCTCAAGCCGAATGAAGAACGAGTCCAGCTGTGTTTCATTCCCGGTAAACTTCTCTACGGAAGGTAATAAAACTCCAGACAACGATGGACAAGAAAATCAAAGGAAACCGAACTCCGGTTCGGCAGGAAGAAGCTGTTGCTCCCGCAGGGGAGTCGAACGAAAGATGTCGTCACCGTTTGTTGGGCTTCGAAGGAAGAAAACTGTCCAGCTCGTAATTTCATGGACAAAACCGGTGTGCAGGAATTTTGAAGAATTTCCAAAGGATCCCGCGACGAGATTGGTCATCGATCACTCGTGAAGACCGGTGCGTCTGATCTACGAGCTAATTTTCCTACTGGTGTTGACAGAATGACGTGTGGCTCCTCGAAATTTCCGAGTGCGCTGTCCCTCGTTGATCCGGAACGGCTTGATCGACCAGGGAAAGCACGGAATATAATTAATTGCTCCTCAAACTGCGAATTCAGGTAAACTATCGACAGAATTTCGGGAATACTTGATGCAAATTCTGTTTCATTGAAACGAGGGATATTCGAGAGCTTTAATTTGAAGGTTACATAATTGTGATCAATTATTTTCATCGTGAAACCACCAACCTTAGCGATTGAAGCAGAAAAATTGATCTCAAACGTGTCAAGCCATTTCGGATAAGGAACTTGAAACATACTTTCAGTTTCAATGACCAGAATATTTCTGTTGGGAAAATTCAAGCTTGCCGCTTCGAAACTTCTGCCTAATAATGCCAGTTTTTTGCGGAATGAACCATGTTAGCGAAATCCAAAGGAGAACCTGAGAACCAGCTGCTGTAGACCCGTGTTCCGCGGATTCAGCGCTCCGAACACACTTATCTCATCCTCGTTCGGGAGGAGAGGACGAATCGACCGGTGCAATTACCGAAAATTGCGTTCCGCCGGTCCTCCGAGGAAATTCGATATCACGGTGTCGTTTTCCGCGCGGACTTGGGATCCTGGCCAAAACGAGAAAGGAAGCAACAGGATATTCTGTTTCACCGTGTGGGAGAACAGCCGTGTGGCGAGCTACCTTCCTCGAGCAATCTGCCTTCCCTAAAGCGAGCCTGGAAAAAAGGAACGCCGGGAAAGAGAAGCTATTTCACCTGGGAACGATACCGGTGATTCGCGGTAATTATCACTGATTCTCGAGTGGAACCTGCCTTCTCTTTTCCACGATTAAAACGTTCGACTCCGGAAACTTGCGACGTGCAAGATGTATAAGACAAACTGGTGATTCTCGAAGGAAATTATAATACACGTAGAAAAATAATCAGATTTTAATTGCATTAATGTCGATAGAAATCCATTTCGAAGAATAGATGTCTTCTTGTTTAGTGTAACAGTTGTAGCAAATTCCGTATTCGTTGTTAAATAAATTGCCAGAAGGAGTTCCCGACTTGGAGCTTCACTTCAGTGTATTCTTCTATTGAAATTCTCTCTCTCCGAGCGTTCGTGTATCCTCAATCGAAGATCGATCACCTATCGATGGAATAACAGCTAACAACTTGTTCTCCGGTTCACTAAACGCGTCGCGCGAGATCCCCCGACGATCGCAGGTGTATCAAGAATCCGTCGTGTAACGAGTGTTCCGAATTTCCCTTGAAAACGCAAGCTTCACGCTTACGGAAGAAGCCTCGCCTGTGTTGGTTGGTGCGGGGACTACAAACGAATCGCTATGTCGCGGTGTTCTCTCGTTGCGCGTCTCGACTATTCCAAACTCTCTTCATCGAGAAACAAGAATTACTGGAAAATTTCCGGTCAAATTAAGAGATAATCTTTTCATTCGAGACATCCTTCTAGTCCAACTCATTTGCTCATACTCGAGCTATTCGTCAAACCTATCACTATTCGGAACGAAACGTGACACCTCTCCCACGTTCATCAGAACTATTTCCTCCAATAACACTAGCACTCGGTAGCAATTAAGAAGAAACTCTGAAAAAGTTGTTTCCTTGAAACCTGGAGCAACTCCTATTACACCCACGCAAACGTTACTCGATGTTCACAGAGGCATCTCGATGATTTGAGTAGCTACGAACGAAAGATCCTCAAACGAGACATGCATTATCCACCTGTAAAACTCCGCATCCTCTAATCTGATCGTCCATGGTCCGATCAGGACACCTAACGAGCAAACACCGCGACGCGAAAGCACCTCTCATCAACGAATCCGAGCCTATCCCGCTTGAAGCCGAACCAGCAGCCCCGCGGGACCGCTGCGACGACCGTCCGTATTAATTTTCACTGATTGCAGTCCCATAATCTGGGTCTCCCAGTACCGGGAGCTGCGTCTCAGGGAGAGCAAGACCGACCAGGACAAGAGCTTAGTCCCGGTGTGCCTGACAATGGCCGACACCACCGCCACCGTGGTATTCTTCCTGCTTCTGGTGCTCTTGTTCTACCTCGTGCCGTTGCTGATCCTCTCGGTGCTGTACGCTGTGATCGTGAAACACCTGATGCCCGATCCCTCGTCCGCCGGGAACACCAGCGATTCGTACCACGCCCGCGCCAAGAGACACGTGATCACCCTGCTGATGTCCGTGGTCGGGAGCTTCTTCGTCTGCCTGACGCCCTACAGGGTCCTGATCTTCTTCATAATCGTCGCCGCCCCGGAACAGATCGCCGCCATCGATCGCGACACGTTCTTCACGCTGCTGAACTTCAGCAGGATCATGTTCTACCTGCACAGCGCCCTCGATCCCATCCTCTACAATCTGATGAGCAGCAAGTTCAGGAAAAGCTTCGCGAAACTCTTCCGTGTGACCGTCTGCAGGAGCGACGGGTTCAAAAGCATGTTCAGCGGCACCAGGAGAACCGACTCCACCGAGCAAGAAGAGAACTTCGTGTGAAAGGGTGTCCGATCAGTTGAATCCCGGCGAAAGCGCTGGTCGCTTCGAGGATCTCCGAAGTATATTATCGCGATCGGTACTGAGTTCCGAGCTTTCGCCGCTTAGGGCTACGATGATGTTGGAAAGTTTGAACGTTGCGTCGTATGTAATGAGAAGTAACTGTCCGGATCGGTAGCAGGTGAACATACAGTAATTAGCTAATGTTCGAAAAAGGTAAAGGTCAGGGACTGATCTAGCCTGGACAAGGACTACACTACGATGTCTATATATTCTAGAAACCTCTTGTAAATCGTTTTCATAAACTGTACAATTGCATCACAGACCCAAAGTCTTTCAAAGCTCCTAGACACCATTCGAAAGCCACGAATTTCACGAAACAATCTCTTCCCACGTCCGTAGAAGCAGAGAGAGAAGCTGCACCCAACCGCAGCAAAGGTAGCTGAGCATCCCCTAATCCTCTGTTCGCAGCCCGATCCTCCTGATGGTCAGCTACGACATGGAGAACAACACGGACGGCACGTACATACCGACCTGCAGCACGGAGGCGAACGACAACTGGCCGATCGCGTTCTTCCTGACGACGATCATCGTGTTCTTCGTGGTCCCGCTGCTGATCCTGGTGGTCCTGTACACGGTGATCGCCCGCCACCTGATGGCGAACCCGACGATCAGCCGCGGATCGTCGAACAACTTGCTCAAGTACCGGAAGCAGGTGATGCTGATGCTCGGCACGGTGGTGCTGTGCTTCTTCATCTGCCTGTTGCCGTTCAAGGCGTTCACCCTGTGGATACTGGTCGTCTCCACGCAGACGATCGTCGATCTCGGCATCGAGAACTATTACAGCCTGCTCTACCTGTGCCGGGTGATGCTGTACTTGAACTCGGCGATCAACCCCATCCTGTACAACCTGATGTCCACGAAGTTCAGGGAGGGTTTCCTCAGGCTGTGCGGCCTGGGGCCGAACAGGCGGAAAAAGAAGAAGACCTCGGACAGGACCGGCACCTACACGACGGGGTCGACCAACTGCAGCAGCAACCAGTCGGACTTCTGGAGGCGGCACAGCAGCAACAAGAGCTGCAGCGTGAAGGTACCTTGCAACCACGCGACCAACGACAGACAGATTAAGCTACAGACCACCATAGTTAGCGAGCACCTCGGTAGGAAGAAGCAGGAGAGTTACGTGTGAATGGGAGGATAGTCCTGGATTCATCATCCTGTGATTCATAAGTCATTCCACGACGACGTTCGTCTTTGGAGAGGGTTGGTGAGATTGCGACGTCGGTTTTCTGTTTTCTTCCCCTTCGAGCTGTTTGTCGTTTATTCCTTGAACGTATCTTAGTAGCAGGTGTATTAAATCAGAGGTATTCGTTATGGAATTGTTGGGAAAACTACTTTAGACTGTGGAGTAGCTAAGTTGCAGATGTGATTTAACATCTGATTTTATTAAAAATAAATATTTATACAGTGGTGTACCGAATTCCATGCAGCTTGGGTTGTTTTCTTTAAAATCGTCTGCCTCGAACAGTTCAAATCGATTCGAGTCGATTCCTGCGAGCAGATAGTCAGAGGACATCGAAAGAAAAGCGTCCGTGACAGAAACCGACGTTGTTTTCACACCAACCCTCGTTCGAAACCTAATTTATCGAGAGCTTTATTTATTCCAAGCTAGTCTTAACAATTAACTTTCACATTCTCCAATCGAGTCCGTTCCGACAGGTTCAATCCTCGTCCACAGCTCCACAGTGTTCTCCGTGAAACGTCCTCCCCTAATCGATCACTACTCGACGGATAAGTTTCAAATGATTTCGATCACGAGTACGAATCCAAGCGGCGTCTGCGGGCGACAGGTCGAGTTAAAGATTATTTCGAATTCCCACGGACTGTGATTAATTAAGTAAAACGATTACCGAGTAAGTATTAGAGCAGCACTCCTCGCGGTGCTGTGTCTGCGGACGAGTATATTTCTAGTTGCGTAGAGATTGACACGTCGAGATCGATAGAGCTTTAATTATTCGAGCGCTCGCGGGCATTAACTCGAACCACTCGGCGCGCGGTTGTACTCACGGTAACGCGAGTTCGTGAAACGCGACCGCGTGGTTCCCGAGCTGCGCAGCAGTCGCCGAGCGAAGGTAAATAAATAAAGAAATAAATTATTCTAGGGATGGTTTGCCAATTTCAAGAATCCGAAGCGACGCGCTCCTCCTGTGGCAACTTTCGAAACTCGGATGAAGGATGCGAAGTCAACGAAATCCAATGACTCGTTCGCGAAGGCAAAAGATATTCCCCTGATTAAAATCAGTGCTTCCGGTTCCAAGAGTTCCGAATTTCGAAAGTTCCAAGAGTCCCACTGTAGAAAGTTTCGCGAATGAAACGTTGAAATTCGAAGCTGTCGCTGGAGGATTCGTAGGCAGCTCAGAGCTTCGCTGTTCGGTCCTGCGAACTCGATCTCGTCCCAGCGAGCCGCGCAAAGTATCGTAACGTTTCAAGCATCATCGAACAACGGACGCGTAGAGAATTCTGCAACGTCGCGTGTCCTCAGTTCCTAAATGACGCTTGCCGACCGTAGCCGAGCGCCGCGCGCGCGCGCCCCGCCATTCGCCGTTATTAACCGAAACTTTTCTGTTGCTGTTATTTTAGGGGTCAGAGATTCGTTATTCTTCTGACGGGGTCGCCGATAAGTTGGACCGACAGAAGCAACACGGTAGTAAGAGGAGAGATTTCAATTCGTGACGGCCGAGTTCTCCAACGGGACCGGTAAACCGTTTCACGAGCCAGTCACGTTAGAAGTTGTAACACGGCAACCCTTTGCGGCCCGTTTCGCGTCGAATGTTTCCGTGGACGTTGCCGAAAACGCGCGAGGATCATTGACTTTGGTGCTACGTCGAAGATAGCGTAATCGCAACCGTAACGAGACCGCAATCGGAACGTGGATAATTAAAAATTAACCCGCGGAACGCGAAAGTTTCTTGTTAGACTATCATCCTTTTTATATAATTTCGCAATTTGCAATCTGTTCTTCTTAATATTTACTGTAAACAATTATACAAGTTCACCGCGAGGTAGCTTCCCCTGCGAGTCAAGACAGACCCATCGCCGGACGAGAGTTCAAACAGTACGTGTACCAATGAACGTATAAGAGACATTGGATGTACAAATGACCCTACAGCAGCGGATGTAATTAGATCCGCTATCGCAACGGTATACGGCTGCTGAACCGCAACCGCAACGACGAACAAGACTGTAAGACTACGAGGAAAGAATTAGGTACACTTGAGGCTGTCGTTGCACGAAACCGCAACATTGTACTTTTATTATTTATTTCTAAGGCGCGGATGAACAACTGTAACGAGACGGAATGTTGGTTGTCTAGTGTCCGTGTTAACGGTGGACCGCAAAGGGTTAGTTGACAGAGAGATCTATGAATCCCGAGGTATTCGTGGCAAAGTCGACGGTAACAAAACGAATTGTATTTACTGTTTTTGTTTAAGATAAGGCATATTACGATAACTGCGCCGATCTTGCGATGTAACGCGCACTGGAGGATGCAAATGTTAACAATTCTCTCGCGAACGACGACGCGACGGGCGCGCAGGAATACCGAGAAGAAATTGAACGCTCTCCTCGCATTCGATGATGATGGCTGCTGTTTATGATAACCGCCTTCGATGTAACACTCTCGTTTTTTCATCAGCTAAAGGTCGCGATACGATGACGGCGAGGCTAGTCCGAAAGCTTTAAGTAAGTTACTCGTTCAACGATCACCGTGACGAAGCAGACGCATAAACGAATACGTATAGCAAATACTTATATATATATATCTTTTGTTACTGCTCTCACGGTGGGATTCATTCGAAATTTATTGCTCATTCAGGTGGCAATAAGTAGCGAGTTGCTTTAATCGTACGTTAAGTCATTCCACTAGTTTTAAAGGTGTACAGCCATTGCCTCCCCCGCCCCGTGAACGATGTTCCTCTGTTGTCCGAGAAGAGATACGACGCGGAAGACTATAGTCGAATTGCGAGCGACGCCTCGAGAGAATTGTAACGAATCCAACGGATCATCTTCGCGCCGCGCGCAAGTCCTATTCGTTCCTAATTGTTTGCAAGAATATTTATTTCCGTTTAGACGTTATACCGACGCCGGAGTCGTATGGGGTATCTACAAAGAGACACTTTATTTTGTTATGCGAATTGTACGTTCCTTGTAAATATTTTGTAAAATAAAAATAATTATTACTATTACAAGCTAGGGTCAACGCACGTTGGACTATGTGTACGAAAATATACTGTATCGGATCAGTTCGTTCGACTAGTTGGCCTGTAGGAATGATTCTGCTATAACACAGATCGGAAGACTGACTCTGACTAAGAGACGCGCAGGTCTTCTTTCACGAATATAATGTCGTGGGCTAATTTGTCCTTCCTGACGACGCTAGTGTAGACGCGGTAGCCGTTGGACTTCATGAAGTCGACCAATTCGTCTCGGCCAGCTTCGACGTGCGAGAACTCCACCGACAGTGTCTGAAACACACGTTATCTCGTTACTGAAATCCATTGGTAATAACGAACCAACGTATAATTATCCACATTTTATAGTCGGAACATTGTGAACCATCCCTTCAAGGTTACCACGATATTCAACCTTCTACGGATGAGGATTTTTCAAAGTATTCAGAACCTTCAGTCGAACTTGAAATTCTAAAGAAAAATTCTAAACTATTCACTGATCTCTCGTTATCTGAAGAATAAAATTATTTACAACTTTACATTCCAGGTATGATAGTTTGATACATGGACGACATTAACCAATTGGCGTACGCGAGAAAGGCAACCAAGAAGAGCTAATCGACTTAGTCCCAATTATCGCAGGAGACGCATACCTCTATATTTATCTTATCAAACGGTATTGTTTTTAATACTTGAAGCTCATTGCCCTCCACGTCAAGACTGAAGTAATTCACGGTGCTAACGTTCAGCGCAATCATGTAATCTATAAACGGGAAGCACTGCACCGACACGTGCGTGCCGCTGTGAGCTACGTCAGCGGAGTTCGGTAGGTGACTGTCGTTGGCATTCGGCTCGTGCAGACGCCCCACGTTCTTCGCCATCAGAAACGAATTCTGCGGATCAGAATTTTCAAATCAAATTTAATCTATCAGATTATCGAACGATCTATTGTAAACCAATAGTGTCAATGTCTAAGGATTTTCTAATTAAAGCTTCAATAGCTGTAGCAATTACAACTCGGAATCAGCGAGTCCTATCGAGTAACGTGATCTATTGAATTATTACTCTATTCGAAGAAAATGACTATTGATAGCCGTCCGATAGTTGAAGCGTTAGGTAATAGCGACACGCAACAGATGAACACGTACCACCGAGGGATACTTGTGTATCCCGAGGCAAGTCGGTGTCAAGTAGGCCTTCCTGTTCTTCAGCAGCATTTTACTGAAGTTGTTGGGATCCGCTTCGACTAGCAAGCCTGTCCAGCCCAGCGATCGTTCCAGCACCAACGTGTTGCTCCGCGTCTCGCCATCGTAGGCGCCGCACTCCACGAAGAAGCCATTCCTCTGCACACGAAAAGTCAACGTCAAAGCGCGAGAAACTGTAACTCGGAAACGAACGCTTCACAGTCACTTCCAATTCAGATCTCTTCGTTTACTACGTTCGAGGCGGGAAATGATCTCGAGGTCCTCCCGACCGCCCTGAAATCCCTTTAGCAATTTCGAAATCCCCTTAGTACCACTGATATCTTTCGCACACCCCGTAGTCCCTTCGGTAATCTGGGAATCCTCTTACTGACCCTACAACCTCTTAGCCAACCACACGCATACGATCTTGAAAATTTCATTAGGCTATTAACCCTTCGCGGACGAAGATTCTTTGAAATGTGCAAAACCGTCAACAGATGAAGCTAAATTATATACGAATCGCTTAAATAATAGCAGAATCAGAAGCTACAGGCTAATCTCTTGCTGTCCGAGTAATTCGATCATCTGCCTGCGACTTAGTCTTCCATATATGAACGTTTCGTCTCGTCGAAATGTCGACATTCGTCCGCAAAGGGTTAAACGCAGCGAGATGTTGCTAATGTTCAGGGCGAATCAAATATTTCTGCAAATTCATATTTTTGAGTAATCTAGTAGTCTAGTTTCAAGTGTCGATACTTGGAGACCTAGGAATCTTAGGGTACTTAGGAAACTGGATATAATTTACCGAGATTACCTTGTCCTTGAAGATTTTCCGTATCACTTGTGCCTGGCCCATCGACTGATCCTCGATCTCTGGGTTGTCCAGTTTGTACGACCAATTCGCGTCGTGTTTCCAGATGATCCAATCTCGTCGGAGCTCCGTCAGGTAATTCGACCATTCGGGTGTGCCAGGGCTGAGCGTTCTCCCATTGTACCACGCGACACCTACGATACCATAGGAACCATAAAGGATAGTTTGATAAATCTATGAATCTAGCGCGACAATCTTTGTCGTTTGATCCTCATCAGTTACTTTTCATGAAGATCATGGGTGACGTGATCTTAGAAGCACAGCTACGAGGAGGCATTTATGAGGCGGAATTAAATTAAACGTCTTGGGTCATCGGTACGTCTCAAATAGCTTCTTGACCTTTCGCAGACGTCAGACGTGTACACTTGCACCCGAAAATATTCCTTGTATGGGAAAGAAGGGAGAATGAAAGGCAACGAGAAATTCTTATCTGTGATTATTTTATCGTTTCTTTTTAACCTCGTGGACCATCTATGAGTCTCCTGTCGGTTCAAAGAAAAACTGCTTTAGAAATATCTTTGAGCTGTCGATATAAATAATAACACAAACAGTGCTCCGATGAAAAGAATATTCTTGAAAGTTTGCATTTTGTTTTCTCATTCCCATGAACGTGTATTGTATTCAGTTTGAAATGAAACGTACCAAATGTCCAAGCATGTGTACCAAAATGGCCGAAATTTGAGGACAGGATCGGTAGAGGAAAATTTATACAAATTTTTTTATCTATGTATCAGATGATGCCTCGCGTGAGAAGAATGTAATCTCATTAACCTTGAATAACCGGTTAAGTGTGCATTGTTATTTCGAACATGTTGGAAACCGAATGTGCGATTCTACTAATTTAAATTCCATGTGACTAAACCATATCGCCGAACCATATAATAACTCTTATTAGTATTCGTGTCGTGACGGTTGCTGATGTTTGCTGTCACACGAATACGCAACAGGCACGCTATTCAGATTCTAGACAACGTCCCTTATTAACGGCCATTTGTGGTAACGATGATCAATACTCGCGCGAGCCTTCATTTCAGTACCGTATTTAGATTGAAATTATTAAAGCGTGTGTACAATTGAAAATTCAATGAAAGTAGAAATAATCTTTACAAATTTCCAACGGTGCTCGTTATTACTTTACATTTGATTCAAGTAATGAATAATCTGTTCGAGGATTACAAGCAAATGATTCTTTACAGTTACGAACATTTGAATGTACAAATATTAGCGCGCGATCTCGTTCGAAAGAATGGACCAATGATAGCTCCGGGCAGGGGGCACCACCATTGTGTCATGAACCACCTAGATTGAAGCGTGAGAAAAGTAAAAGAAATATATGTGAGAATACCTTGCAACTTATTCAAAATAAATAGTGGAACATAAATGGCATGATAAGTGCTACTTCGAATGGTACTTTTCACCTTTCTTCGTAATGAAAATAAACCCAAAGCGTACGCCTAAGCGGGAACTGAAATGTGACTTACGAGGTTGGCAAGCTTATCTAATCTCGCTGAAGCGTCACGCGAGGAAAGTATTCAAATACAGCAGTCACGCGAGGTCAGTATTCGAAAAAGCAAAAAAGAAAACGTTTCCCAAACATAGATGTTACAACGAGATTTCATACATTGCCTTAATGTTGATAAACACCGATCACACGAGTCAGTAGAGTTCAAAGCGGAACGAATTGAAAAACGAGAATTGCCGGTATTATTTGTCACGATAACGAATATTGATTCTGAGACTACAGATACTCTTATCGCACGTATACACGAGGAAATGAGCGGTTATTTGTACTTACCGAAGCTAAAGTTATACCACTTGTTCAATACTGTAACAGCAAGAAAAATGGAAGAGGTTAAAATTGCAAATGTTTCTATGATAGCTCGAGTATCAGCGAAAATATTGCCACACTGCAATTATCCTAATTGTATTGACATTGAACGGCTGGCAATTGGTAATTCGTCTAATAACGGTATTGCCTTCGCGAATGATCCTAATTGTAAAGAAATTTTCGGAAAAAACTTGAAAACCGTAAACATTTGTTCATTCCACGTAAGAACTGAGATTTGCCTACGTAATTTTATTACAATATACACAATTGTTAAGTGATGTTTACGCCAATTCGACTGATACCTGCGCTAACGAGCCAAAAGTAGGTCACACGTCATTGTGCATAGAAGATACGATTTTACCGCAACACGATGACAGTAACCAGACATTTTTTCACAGGAAACGAAACTCTTTGAAAATATTGTAATCGGCAGAACAATTAATTCGTAACAGTATCCTAGCCGATACCGTGTGTATAAAGGAGAATCGCATACCCTGTTCGTACACATCTTTCGGTACGTCATCCAAGTATCCGTCCTGGTTCGGCAGTGCGTCTGGCACTTGCATTGACAGCCAAATTATGAAGGCAACAGTTGCGATGGCTATTAAGGTAATTCCCGCGTAGTATTTACGCCGCCAGAACTGCCTGAGCGGGTGCATGCAAACGTGTTCGGTGTTGGACGGCCACATTTTTTGCGTTACAAGCTCGCAACAAGTTGCCGCTACCTGGCACGTGGTAAGACACGAGCAAGACAACGGTCATAATCCATAAAACATCATTTCATGGCCGAATCTATTGCTCCGTAGGGATTAATTATCGCACTTGTCACATAATCCAACGGGGCCGTGCAAGTCGTTCACTTCACTTATTTAGACGTTAATTCGGATGGACCCTTGTCCTCGGTCTACAGGAATTACACATTGTCAATTGTATCGACAGGTCGAGAAGATATTTGTCAGGATGTTGCGAAGCACAAGTGGAAATTTCATACATAAAAGCAACTTTCTGTGAAGGTTCTCTGCTCACTGCAGCGTACCGGCACGTAAACACTGACTAATCGTAAACCAACAATTATCGCTTGCCCGGAAATCAGAATGATACGCAAGAATGACACTCGAACACCAATTTAAAATTCAATCATAGGATAACACATTTACAGTCCGGCGTCGAAAATGTACTACAACACGTGTCAAGGCTACTTGTCGAATACAAACTTAAATATAGATCAGACGATGTAACGAGCGATTGGTGTCCTGTAAGGCGCTGAACGTTCTGTCGACCGGTTCAAATACATTCTCTTTTATGATAATTTGCATGTGAATCGGTCACGCGAAACAAGTAGGATGAGAAATTTTCGAGAGAACGAACAACACCGCGGAGGAACTGCTGCCTCTTCCTTCAACGAGATTCTGAGAACTGGCGACCATGTTGGCAAGGCAAACTCGATTCGTCAGCCTCTTTTCATAGTATTGGCTGTGTGATTACACAAAGCGTATTAATGTGTGTGGATTGTCGCGCAGGAGTATAAATATGAAGTACTTACCGAACATTGATCGAACGAAAATCTTGCCAAATTTTTCGACAGAACGACATAGAATATGCGAACGAAATACTTAGGCATGGAGTACGATACTAAAGGCAAATTGACGACGATGTACATGCGTTAGAATGCAGTGTTTTAAGTAATGAAATTGAAAATATTTTGGGCTAGAATAAGTTCTTATCAGTTGAGCCGTTCTAAAATGTTTCCTTGTATTACTCATGTTCTGATAAAAGAGCCTGTAATTATATCATGCGTCGATAAAACAGACCTCTATAAATTCTACTTAAATTCCTGATATCCGGTTTTAGGTTAGTTTTTAATTGATATGACCATATTTTTGTGATCTGTTAAATAATTATCAAAATGGGAGAGGAGAATCATTGTATGTACTTTGTGAAACGCAAAAAGCGTTACTGTCGTATGACGGTGAGAAAGGGAAATAAATATTGTGGTGAACACCAAGAAAGTTCACTGAACAATTTAATGGAAAATGACAATACTGAAGCTAAAAGAGTGAAATGCCCACTTGATCCAACTCAGTAAGTAAATCTCCCTTGAAACTTACGTGCAGCATCTTCTTTTGTGCGGATAAAGTTTATAGACCCTTTGCAGTACTTGCTATGAATCAAGGTTATCCAAACATTTGAAGGTGTGTAATGCTAAGCGATTAATTGATTCACAGCCTTCATTTATAGTCAAGGGAATTAATCTGGATGAAACAGGTGAAACACCTCGACATGTACCAATCTCTGAGCTTAATCAACTTGTTATAGATGTTGTGATAAATAAAATCAAAGCTGCTCATGGTAGGAATCAATGTTCCAGCAATCAAAACTATTTCTTTCAAATAGTTCTTTTTTTGGACACTTTCATATTATCTTTTAGAGAAGTTACCACACTTTCCACAAGAAGCTATACAACATGAGATACTCCAAGATAAAATAAATGATGAATCTTGTGGGAAAGCTGTTAAAAAGCATCTTGTGCAGAATGCATCATTACTGTCACATTTGGAACATGCTAATCTTGTACAAGATAGTACCTGTTTCATTGAATTTGGAGCAGGAAAGGGCAAACTGACATATTGGTTGGGACAGATCATAAAGAACAGAAAAGATATTTGCATTTTACTAGTAGATCGCTCAAGTCACAGACATAAGAGTGACAATAAATTAAAGAATGAACCATCCCCTCTGGTGATAAAGAGAATACGAGCTGATATTGCTGATTTAAAGCTGAATGATATTACAGAGATTCAAAAGTTTAATCACAAAGTTGGGATTGCGAAACATTTGTGTGGAGTAGCTACAGGCATGTAACTGTAACAAAACATTTCATTTGATCATGAGTATGCCACTAAGAACATTGTTTTACAGATCTAACCATAAGTTGTCTACTTAGAGCAATGCAAGATGAACCAGTGTGTAATGTTAATGGTTTAGTAATTGCATTTTGTTGCCATCACAAATGTGAATATGCATCATACGTTGGGAAACATTATTTAACCCAATGTGGATTTACACCATCTGAATTTCCAATTTTATGCAGTATTGCAAGCTGGGCAACTTGTGGATCTAATTCTAGACTAAACACAAATTCGAATAGTCAACACAATTCTATAGATACAAGGTAATTATTACTCGCCTTATTCATTAATAGTTTTGCTATATTTACACAAACAGAGTTACATATAACCGTAGGTCACGTACAAAGGGCTTAACATCAAGCGAAAAAGAGAATATCGGCCGCAAAGTAAAGACGCTGTTAAATTGGGGTCGTTCGGAATTCTTGAAAAACAATGGATTCGAAAGCAAATTAGTATACTACACCACCACTGATGTATCACTCGAAAACATGTGTATTGTGGCTACAAGAACACAAATATAACAATGAAAATTACCGAAGAATTCAATTTATTATTTACAGCTATTCCTTAATCTTTAATAGCAATTTTTATTCCAACCATATTCGGAAACATTTTACAAAGTGCTCTCTAAATGTCGGTAATCCGTAGCGAATAGACCGAAGGTGGCCAGGTTGTCAGTTGGTTTGTTCAGAGAGACTGTCACTCGTGCTCCTTCCGTGGCAGCCTCCTCTTCGTAGGACCAGTGTTCCAGCGGAAGTACCGAAGAACCTAACGTGGTCGGCATCACTTGTGCTTTTGAATAATCTGGGAATGTTGCAGCTATCTTCACATCGGAAAACACGGTTTTCGATGGACTAACTGTGCCGCAGGAACTAAGCGAGTCGCTGGCGCATTGAGTCAACGCGCATAGCCGAATAGCAGACTTCATAGGGCTTTCACCGTAACGACGGCAACCGTTGTAGACAACTGCACGATACTTGGATGCCGGTGAATCTTCAAGTGTCCTATTCAAGTGGAATTCACAGCAGAACCCACCTTGACAAATGGACCCGTCCAACGATGGTCTATCCAAGAGAACGGATTCGAACATCGTGAAGTTGTCGGTCTTAAGGAAAATTCCTTCAACGCGTCCTATAACTCTTCGAGTTCTGTAACAAGTGTCTACATTGACTGGGATATTGCGTTTCGCGTCCTCCACCTTCAGCCTCCTGGAGCCTGTCTTCTTTGGAACTCGAGCGACCAACAGTTTGTCGCCATCCGAATGAGACATTACTGCATCAGCTATTCCATCACGACCTGAGAAATAAGAAAAATCCAAATTGATTCAGAAGTCCTTACAATGATATAGAAATAATCTGACTATAATAAGGGACTAGCTAATCTATTTTTCTATAACCAAGTAACAGGCAATAAATGCTACGCACCAAGGTAAATGCCGCTACCCGTACTGCCAATTGACGGTGTGTTGTATCCAGAGGCCAACATGTTCACATCTTCGCTATGAGCCCATCCGTATTGCGTTTGAACAGCTAAGAAGACATTCGAGCTTGAGTTTATCTTTTAAGGGGATAAAATGTAGCACTGTCAATTATATAACAAGACGAATTACCAGTGAGGAACGGTGCTTCGGAGAACCATGCAGTGCTGTACAGGATATCTGTAATCCCTAATGTCCTAGTCAGGTTAAGAGACGGGATCGGGAATAATATGTCGAAGCATATGAACATGCCAAATTTAACGCCAAAATCGGTTTCGAATGTGACGATATCCTTCGGGTCGCCTGGTTGGAATTCATATTCCATGTAGAGATTCACTTTGCGATACCTGTGCACATAGAATGACAATAACGATGATAATAACGGAAAAGAAAAATAGCGCCGGTACTGTAATAACGTCGATTACCTAGCAACGATTTTCCCATTTCGATCGAACACGACGTTGCAGTTCTGGTAGTACGTCCCGTTCTTTGACGGTACCTGCTCAGCAATGTTCACTGCCACGTACATTCCATTGTCCCGTGCTGCACACGACAATAGCTTCACAGCCTGCAACGAACGTCCAAAGCAGTTTAGAATCAGTAAGGTTCAAGATGGAGACATTTCATTATTTTCATCACTGTTATTGTTGTAATATTTACAAGTTAAGTTAAGTTTACAACACGTTAAGTATTGTCACTTCTGTGAATTTGTTCCCGCTTGTTATCTATGTTACGGTATTTTCTGGCGGTAAGTTAACTTGAAATACTTCCAGTTCATTAAGGGTTGACCCTTTGCACTCGAGAATATTTTTCTTGGCGAATGTTCAATATTCTCTGATGAAATGTCAATGATATTTTTTGCAACGCAATGAAATACCTTGCATAAATTGACAGAACTATTTCATTTTGATGTTCCACGTGAAGATACATTATAGAAGTTGTGAAATGTCATTTTGCTCGGTCAAATGGCGACTGAAAGGCGCCTCTCGAGTGCAAAGGGTTAATAAACGCTGACTTACTTCGTGGACGCCTTCCCGGTTCTGCGTGCAAGGAGTATATTCCTCCTCGGGAGCAGGTATGACCGATGTCCAGAGGTGGAATAGCGACATATTGTGCGTCATCATTAGCGACGTCAGCCCATCCTCAGGGAACACTATGATGTCCGCGTCCTGCAAAGTTCCTTTGATAGTCTTGGAAGTCTTTAAGAAGAATCTGTAAACGATTGGAGGATTCTCACCTGCTCCTTCGCTTTTTCTATATGCTTGATGTACGATTTCGCGTTTTTCATCAGAGTCGCTGGACCATTCTCCAGCACGAAGTCTGGTGAAAATTCAACCACCGCTGCGACATAGTGGTCCTTTGGAGTCTGCACCACTGCCTGAAAATGTTAACACATTGCCGACCATTTATTAAATCGATCGTTGGATATTCCCTGATTCTTATAAATTTTAATGGAAGAAACAATACTCTAATAATAATTTTTATAGCTTCTGAAGACTCGTACGTTGATCAAAGTGGTTTTGCAAAGTTTTTGCAAATGAAAATTCTTATAAAGCGTGGAAGATGCTATAAACGATGAACAATAATTTAATGAAAATGAAAAGGCAATTGCCGAGTGAAACGAGTGATCTCCATATGAATTTATAAATTGTTAACCGTTAGTAATCGATTTCTCGATCATGATTGAATGTCACAGTACCTGGTGCGAGAGCTGCGAGAGAGCCAGCAGAACTCCCAGGGATCCCAAAAATCTATGCATCGTTGCTGGTCGAGAAGAAGTCTGTAAATTGTAATTAAAGTAACAATATTTAATAACGTAAGGTTCTCGAGAAACGAAGAATTCTCGCGAAGATATACTTGTCTCAATTCCTCCGCCTCCGTTTCCTATATATTCTACGGGCGGTTTTCGAAATTTTCAAGGCGCAAATGAAAAATTTAATGAAATGAATCGTGTTGTACGTAATTCTGATTTTCTCGGGACTACTCACGCAGTATCGTCCGACCAATACGCTAGAGGTGTATGTCAATCCTCAATTTTGATTCCCTATATAACAGAGGCGTTATCGATTTCGATATCGTTATCGTTATAGCTACTATTACCCGCTTCCTGTCTATCACTTTGGCGACGCTCCTTTAGTTTTTTAATCACTGAAAAATGAAATGGCGAGATAAGAGGAGCTTAAGTATTATGACGACGCTGGTGAAATTCGGATTGCGTGGATTAAGACTATCGTACGATCGAAATAATCAAAGTTTATGTAAGTTCTGTCCGCTGACTCGGCTTTCCAATCGATCCATTGGATTTTCCAGAAACTTTAACAAAACACGAATGTTTAGACGATGCAAGTGTGAAATAAAGAGAAGAGGACGATTGGAGAAAACTATGAAACAACTATTTCCACGGGCATGTCTATTTCCAATACGCACGTCAACGATAAATATCTCCGGATAATACCGACACTCGGTTTGAGGTGTAGACACCTATCTGCAGATGGTTCGCATGTAATTGAAAGGTTATCCGTATGAACGAATTGCTATAATTAAAATTCGGCATGAATATCACTCGTGATATCAACGTGTATTTACGCATAATACATTCTTTACCGGCAACGAAACAGGTTCAATCTCGATCGCAAGTCTAGCTTAAGATACAGCGATAACAAATCAGTGCAATAAAATGATCGAAATAAATTAATATCGATACTTTATATAACGTTAATCGTGATTATTCTTTCATTCGCAACGCTATCTTAAGACCAGGATTTTACGTTTAACGAACGCAAAATCAATCGCGATTAATTTCTTACGTATTATTATTTTAAAATCGATACAACGATTGTTCAAGATACTACAATTGAATTCAGTGACTAATAATTCAGAAATCAAAATCGATTACTCTTTATCGCGCGTTACGCTATCTCTATATACACTCCAAACAATAAATCATATTAATTCTAATAAAAGACGGGATTGTATCGTTCGCGATACGAGTGCAAAGAGTAATCTTTCATTCGCAATGTTACTCGAAATCCACGAGCTGAACGTGCACGTGCCGTGATCTGGCGCCATTAATACGCAGACGCTTATTTTGGAATCGGTGATGTACCACAAAAATAATTCTTTTTTTTTTTATTAATTAGTCGATTACTCGGGAGTTCGATCAAGCTCCTATATTTCCAGAATGATATTATTATATTGTTTTTATTTGTAATACTAAGAATATAGGTCGGCCATTGACGTTATTTGCGTCTAACCCTTTGCGAACGAATGTCGACATTTCGATGAGATGAAATGTCGATGTTTCGAAGACTAAGTCGACACCTAGTTTCTGTTTTTATTTATTTATTTATTTATTTATTTCTATTATTTAAGTAATTGGTATATAATTTCGCTTCGTCTGTCGAAGGTTTCAAGGCTACATACAAAGCTACAGAGTTACAAGAAGTTCATCTTCTTAATGAAATAAGCTTTCACACTGGAAGTTAGATAATTTTCGTTCATAACCATTCGAAAATCCGTTGATACACATTAGATAAATATCATCTACGATACTGTTCACCTAGTTTTCTATAGATGACGCCACGGGCGCAATGAACGAATTTTTTTAGAATGCATTTTCGATCGAATATTTATAATAATGTTTTAGTATCATTTTTCTTCGTGTAATTGTGACGAATAATTAAAGAGTGTCTTGAATTTTTATATTCCGGTTAAGAACTTTAGAATTAATTGTATACAGAAGGACGTCATTATCTACTTATTAGTAAAATAGTAAACAAATAAACAAATAAAATGTTCTATCGTTTTAATGTCACGAATATTACTCGTGTTCCTTCCGATTGAAACGTGTCGCAACCGATGTGTTTCGAAAATGATTCCAACCCTTCTCTAGAGGGATGAAACCCTTTCTCAATCAAGGAGTAATTCGTTGGCTTCCCGACTAATATAAAAGATCACTCTAGCCGAAGCATCGACAGTACAATATCCTTTCCCAAAGTCTCTAGTCATCGTCCTGGCAGATCGGAATATCGAACAAGAGAGTAGCATGTGAGTAACATTCTATAAACTTTCAAATGTTGCCGTTTAAATCGATACGCAGTGAATTTGCTGAAGCAAACCTTTCATTGCTTCGACTCAAGTGAGATTTTCTAAGAGAATTTAATTCGAATTTCCTGCGCAGGACATCGAACTTCCTTCGCTTCGTCATTTTAATTGTCCTCTTGGAACTGAAGACCATCCTCGCCGCGAGAACAGTGGAATCGAACGAACTGATGAACAACGCTCCGAGTTCGATGATTATGACGCATAATTTCCCGACCGTGGTAAAGGATTAAATGAAAATTGTCAAATTTCTCGTCGTACACTTCTACAGCTCACGCCTTTATCGAATTGTAGATGAAATCGATGCAGGAGAGTTCGGAGGATGTCGGAAATCAGCTGTGCGAGATAGAGTATCAAGTCGTAAGATTCACCGATGTATTTCATTACAATCTTAATCTTCTAACTCCGATAAGAATGTTTTCAATTAACCAGTGCAGAGATTTCGCGTAAAGTGAAAAGAAAAGAAAGACAGAGATTACCTTCGGTTCAGTTCGCCGATGACAGCCGACGGAATATTTCATTAAAATAATTCCGGTTTCAGACAAGGAAGAGAATAGGAAAATGCGTGAAACTGAGCCACGGACTGAACGGCTGCATTTCCGGGGAGTACATGAACCCTTTTCATCCAGATTGCTTCTAAATCGATCAACAACGCGTTCCAAACTCTATGATCAATTAGAAAACACATCCGACAGAATCGTTAACACATTTCTCAGCGCACATTTTATTCGATTAATCGATAATTTTATTGTAAAACGTTTAATCTCCGTGTCCGTAAATTGAGGATATCTAATAAACTTTTTTAATAAACACATATTTCGTTGTTCGCCATTCTGAAACGTTCTTGCAATGAGTCTTTAAAGTGTCAGGACTTTAAAGAATGATTTCCCCTCGGAAGTTAATCAAAGCTCCCACAAGTGGATCGCTCGATCCGAGAGACTCGCCGAGCCTCGAGAGACAGATAGCCCAGGATTTAATACGTCGATCCTCATGAAGAAAAACAGGCGGTCGCGTTTCCGGCGCTCGTGACGAACAGACGCTGTTTTCCCTATCAATTTCGTGAAGTTCCCGTGCCACGTGCGGTGGGGCTGCCGCTATAAAGTCGCCGGGAAACGCGGGATGTTCCTCAGGATCGCTCGCAAGTCGAATGGAAGGACTTCGAGGGCTGATGAGCACTTGGACGATCGTGTTTCTCTGTGGATTCACGCCATGGGTCTGTGGAACAATTGTCTCCGACAATTTTGGTAAGGCTTGGCAAATAAGAATTTCAGTATTCGTATTTAAGTTCCTTCGTAACTGAATTATCAGCTGTCGACTTTTGATGTAACGATTATTGCAGAAGAAAATCTGGCAGCGTTGACTAAAGTGGTCGATTACATTCACGACAGACCAGGACAAATGAACGCCGACGCCACCTTTTCTGTAACTATCGTCGAAGGTAACGTAGATAAAATTTCTCACCTCGTGCTCGAATACTAATTTTAGTTTAAAGATATCGAGCGAAGAATATTCAACGATATCTCTTGCTTGCTTCAAAAGATTGGAAGTGTATTTCAATTTTCGATTTCGAAGCGTAGGGAGGAGTTTTTCTCTTCGACTTACGTTTCGTTGCCAATGGAACAGTAGATTAATAGATGTAACGACATTATTTGTTGCAACAGCCAACGTAGCTGCCACTCTAATGCACAAGAATGCTCGACACCTCGAAGACAAACATTGGAAAGCGTTAACGAGGATTCTGAGGCTGTGCGATTCGATTCGACGCTACCTAATTAACAGCCTCGTCCCAGAGAACAAAGATGTTCTATTACGTAAGTGAAATTATTCTGTAGTTATCGATTCGTCGCTGATTTTCAATGAAATAAATGTTCCGATTACAGTACACAACACGTTGAACGATCCTCTTCTGTGGCTGCGACCGATACGTTGGCAAGATGGCGGCCTGAGAAGAGGCAGGCCAACTCCTGACTTAACTTACCGAGATATCCGCGATTTGACGATGCAAGGGACGCCCAAGGAAGAGGAAAGCGATCGGTGTCTCGGAGAAATTGTTAACAATGGATTGAATTCTATCTATCGAATGCCTGACACGTGTAACGAGATATTAATGAGGCGCGACTTAACCAGAGGATACCCTCTGACACACAGATTACTGATCGTTCGAGTGGCCAAAACGGTTTGAAACATTAACTATTTCATTTCCGTCTCCAAAGTATTAATTTAACTTTGATCGGCGCTTTTAACAATCATTTTTACTACATCTATTTTGTTATCCATTTCAGCTGAAATCCGAGGACGGTTTGCCGGTACGATCATCCGATTTGATAGCGTTCTACTGTTCCTCCATTCTGCAAGACTTGATTGACATCGAAGCAGCGGGATTCCCTTATCAAACTCCGGATTTAATCATGGAGCAAGGTAAAAGGAAGAAAGGATAGAAATTTATGTTTACGATAAGATCATTTCGCATTTCACGAATTGTTTGTTCCATTTTCCAAATTCCAAGTTCTTCTCTGCGGTATGGAAGGCTTCCTCGAGTTCACTGGCAGCCATCTTGAACGACTAGTGCTGCGCTGGGCCCATCCCAGCGGTTGCTTCAGTTCCTTCGGGTGAATATAACGATTCTATAGTTTACTATTTTGTCGAGAACGAATCAGAGACTGATCGTGAATTCTCTTTATAGGAACAACTTGATCAAGAGTCAGCCCCGCATGGTTCGAAGAGCGTCGACTCCCACAGACTTCGGCTGCGACAGCCATGCAACTGGTCTTGCCGCGGCAACTCTTTCGTTGTTCATTCGTGAGAACGTAGAACACGCGTTTAATTAATTTCTTAAACTATACTCTTCAATAAACCATCGCATGTTTATTTTTGAGAACGCCTTCCTCTTCTGCGACTTTAACTTTCCGTTGACACAAGTGAATATAAGAATAAATTTCAACGTTTACGTTTGTACTGTCGTTTATTGGTATCTTTGAATATCATTAACTTCATATCAGACTTGGAATATCTCGGAAGAGCCGTTATTAAAAAATAAATATTATACGCATATATCGTTTTCCTCGCTATCTTCATAAATAAAATGTATTCGTACGTTGACGAATAAATTCTCTGCTTGCAGTGCATCTACGTGTGCCCTTCGAGTGTCGACGATTGAGTACAGAAGAAACTGTGTTGAACACATTGAAATAGAAACACGAGTATAAAAGTTTATTCTCCGTTCTACAAATGAAAGAACACCGCCGTGGATGAAAAAATATCTGGTTCCGATTGCCAACTGAAAACCGAACTCCGTCTGAAAAATATCGTTTCACATCCTCGCATCGTCTTTTCCAACACTCCGCCGATTAAAATACGTATCCCGGTTTCAAAAGATTCCCAAGGAGAATTCCACCTTCTCTGAGAAAGAATCTCTGTTCCCTAAATCGAGGGTGACTAATTGCAACGGAAAGTTTCGAAATGAAATCGCTTGAGTCTGAAGGCAGCGCGAGCGTTGGAAAAGATTTATTCATCGGGGCGCGAGCGCAGAAGAAACCAAAAAGACGCGCGGTGTAACGACAAATTACAGGTCGCGTTGTGTAAACACGCGCCGCGTTACACGGCCGTCGACGCGTGCACGCGAGCGTGTAAAAGTGGGGGCGGGAAATGACGGAGCGAAATAAATAAGTCAGTCGTTAACCTTGCGTAGGAGAGACTGGTTCTCGGCCGGTGAGGTAACGCGTATATTTTTGCATACGCTTAACATTTTCGTTATCCTTGAAAACGGAATCTATTCCCGTACCGTGGAGGATCGCCGCGGAGCCGCCATTTTGACGCCGCGCCCGCCGAAACGAAGTCGGACGGCAGTGTCGTATCATGGGTCAAACGCGGAATACTTTCGAATTGTCATTCACGCTCGATCTACTCGTAAACAATCGTATTGTACATTCTCCCGTTATAAAATATCGTTGAACAATTACGAGTATCCAGTTGAACTAGCATAGTAATTTTTAGGTTACCGTGTGATCGGGAATCTTAGTTTTCATTGACTATTTCGAAGGATCGTCGGACGATCCTCACTGCAGAAATGGCAATCTTATCATGTAAAATCGATTGAAGTATGAAATCAAAGCTTCATTTACTCGTATCGAGAGTTCTGTCTTACCGAGCTTCAACTATTCGAGAAACAGATTATAGCTCTTCGCAGTCTTGCTTTTTGTTCCCTTGAAAACAGTAAAGGTTCACGATCTACTAGAATCGTTCGATCAGAATATTCTTCACTGAAAAGCTTTGCATGGTGAGAACATCTAAATCATAGAAATCAATACAAGTATCTGATTAAATGGTTTCTGAACGTTCGAATCTGAGACTCGTGGCGATTAGAGTTCGCTGAAACGCGAGAGATCATCGCGAAAGTTCGGGGATCCCGATGATCGTTCGGGAGCGTAATCTCTCGGTGCCATAAATACATTCCTAATCTAATGTTCTGCGATTAGCGTCGCGTTGCGAAAGACGATTACGCGATTCGCGATAAATCCTCCATCGACGGGAAGCTGCGCGGTGCCTCGTGTGCTTTGGTGCGATTGCGCTGGTTTCAGCGTTTAAGCGACCCCTCTGCGGAACGATTAGACTGTTCCCGTTGCGTAATCTTTCTCGCGGATCGGGAACAGTCTAATCTCCGTCGGGGGAAGCGAACCTTCTCGATTGCTTTTTTTTACGAGCCTCTTCAAGGTCGTCGATAATTGTACGGCCTTCCGTAGGGACCCATCCTGCCGTTCAGCTTGTCGTACCTCAGCTGCTGGAAGTAGCTGTAGACCACTAGCCAGAGATACGTGTAAATTACTGAAAGAAGACACGAATTTTGTTAACTTTAAGAAGGTCAATTACATTGGAATAAGTAATCAGTTAGTTTACAATCTCTTTATCGTAACGTGATAATTCTTAAGAAATAATTTGTAATGAACTAACTCGATGTGCAATGACAGTTGAAAGAGCCTGGACACATTAGAATTTTAATCATAAATTAATAGATAATGGTAATCTCAGATAATTCAGTGGATAGTAATGGAACTTTTTCAATGTTTAGATGACTGAACGTATCGGAATACGATAGATGATTGCTCGGCGAGGTTGAACAGGGATTTTCAGGAGAAAATAATTTTATGAGCCACTCACCAACGGTTACGAGACCGATTACCAGCCACAGAATACCGTTTATGGCTTCATGATTCACGAAGAACATGATGGACGTGTAGAGAACGCTGATCAGCAGCCCAATTGCTAGAATTAAGCCCAGAACCACCCACGGTAACATCATGAACGTGTTTTTCTGTAACAATGAACACATTCTTCAAGTTCTTCCTTTCTCGAGCAACGCATTGCGTGAAATTGTGCTTGATCCCGTGGTCTGTTCTTACTTTGATAGCGCCGACGATCAGTAACGTCGAGATCAAGATCGTCATGCAGAGGTTTATCGCGAAAATGATCTTGACGATACTCTGGTCGAGCACGTCGATCAGTATCGTCTTCCATTCGACGTTCAGCGTGAAGATCATGATCAACGAGAGGATCGATAGAATCTGAGCGACAGAAAAGCGATAATTAGAAGACAAGGAACGAAATATTAATTAGATACACGTGTTTATGCATTTCGAAAGCGGTGTACTCACTATGCCGAGTACTCCAGTGAATATTGTACCCGCCTTCAGCGAGTAGCATCTGCAACACGAGTTCAGCTCCATTCTGAAACAAACGATAGAAATTGGAAACCTTCAGTTGAAACCATCTTGTATCTTACTTATTCGAGTCGTTCGGAAACCAACGCGGTTTAGTCGAGAGAATCGAGAAAATTAACGTTTCTCAAGTTGCTTTTTAGCTTCAATATTTTCAGATGCTATCGAAGGAAGGGGTTTCTAGAAGAAACGAAGAAACGAGTGAATTCTTGAATAACTAAAGAGAATATTATTCTATTCCATGAAAATGTAGAAAAATCAGAAAATATCGAAGAATCGACTGAACCGCACCGGCGTCCGAGCGATTGATTAGATCTCGATCTCCCGATGGACAGCGAAACAGAAAAAGAGAACACGTGTCAGTAGAATTTAGATCACGAATCGATTTAGAAGCCCCGTGGTCGAGTATTTTTAAAACGGATCGCCGATCGATTCCTCCTTCCCGCTGAGAGATCATTGTCTATTTATTTACGGGCCGGATTCTCCTAAACAAACGGTTATTCGCGAGTGCCTGTTCGGATATTGTCAAAGCAAACGCGAACATTGTAAATGTCAACGCAATGGTTTCTCGTGTGCTCTCTCGCTTTCTATTTCCTCGTCGTTTCCCGTGGCTCGCGTTTCTTTCGCAAACAGCGTCGCTCGAAGATCGCCGGCTCGCCTGAATGGCGTAATCGTTACATTAACATGTCGCGGCATTACGTCGACGCTGACGTCGCGTCGTTCACCTTACTCATTTTTATTTCAGGTTGTACACGGTGCAGACATTTCTAAAAATTACTCGGCATGCAAATGAGAACGCTTCGCGTTCGCGCAGCTCGAGCTGGTCGCTGACAATTCATCGTTCCCGGAACATACGTGATCAACGCAGCGTTGTCTAATTAAATTACACCGATAGCGACGATTTTAGAGAGTATTTACTTTTAATATCGTACACTTTATATCATCACAGCCTTAAATAATATTTCACTTTCATTATTGAATCATTATTAATCCATTAACACTACAACTACCGAGCAATTAGAATGACTTACTTCGAGTTGCTCAGAAAAATTATTCTTATATCTGTTATATCTGCGCGAATACACAAATTTCATTTAACATCTCTCGCAAGAACGCCTTCATAATTTAAATACTTGCGAAACGAACATTCTGAAGTGGGTTAATTTGATTCGTCCGGTAGTTTTAGTGTTAAATATCCTTTTCTACAGCGTCGGAAGCAAGAACGACTACTAAATTCTACTCAGCGTTAACGTAAGTATTGCTCATTTCAGAAACGAATCGAATAAGAATGAACCAAAGAGGATTTTGATTAGTCTATTGAAGTTTCGGATGAACTGTTATGTATGATGTAATAGCAGCAAAGAGTAATTTGCAGTCCTGATGAAGTTAAGTGTGACGTTGGTGAAATATTCGTGTAATCTTTCCTATGGAAGTGGAAAAGAGAGTCTCGTTAATGAAGATTCTACTAGATTCCATGTTCGCGGTGTCGGCGGTATTAAGCGGCGCCATTTAATTCGCGGCACGCCGAGAATAGAGGGAATATGGGTCATTGGCATAGGTGACCGGCGTCTATTTTAACTTCATCAGCGGTTTCTGCCTCCCCGTCGCTGACCTTCCCTTCTGCGTTTATTATTCCTCCGGATTGCCGCATCCGGCCGCGAGACGGCGAAGAACACCCTCGCGACATAAACATTTATGCAACGGAACAATTCAAGATGAAACATGAAAATTGAAGAATTCGCGGACTCGAAGTACAAACGATTATAGTAAACACCAGTACGCCGTTCATATTAATTCTATTACTATAGTAGACGGTTGAATTATTCGCGACAAATCCTAGCTGCACTTCAATCAAATTACCATAGTTAAGTTTTCAAACTCTCAAACTTCCAAACTCCAAAACTCTCAAACTCTCAAACTCTCAAACTCTCAAACTCTCAAACTCTCAAACTCTCAAACTCTCAAACTCCTAAACTCCCAAACTCTCAAACCTCCAAACGTTCAGATCCTGAAATCCCCTAATTATCAACTCCTCATACTTCCCTCGAACAACCCGTGCAAATCGATCCAAACAGCGACAACAATTTACTCTCAATCAAATACTAGAATTGAATACATTCTTCGATATCGTACGAACATATCGTGAAACGATCGTCACATTTCTTCGTTTCGCGCGATCGCGTTCGAACGGAACAACGGACTCGTTGATCCAATGGATCGCGGCGTGCCGTGCCGGCAATTAACCGCGCGGATCGTAATTAATTGAGATGAGAGCCGCAGCAGCGAGCCGAGATCTGGAGCGAGGCTCGCCGCGGATTCGAGTCACGGTTAATTCACCTTCCGCAATTGGCTGTTGTGTCACCCGAGTCCTCGGCCCTTACAAGGCTCGCGCGGCCTGGATCGTAGGAAGCAGTCGGCTAGTGGACATTGCTGATCATGGTCGGACACCCAGTCACATGTTCGTTCTCCTTGATTTTGAAAATCGTGTTCGTAACCTCCGGGCATGGAGTTACGAGCAGGGAATCGACAATTCTGTGAACTGGGATACGACGCTGGAGAAGCATGATAAAAAAACTTCTGGGAACTTACTGTGAAATTCATTTTTGTTGATTATGATGTTCAGTATGATTCGATAGTCGATCCTTTAGTTCAATTTCGGTAGCTAGCTCCATGAATTTGCAATATCGATATTTGCTCATTCAATTCATTCGCAATGTTAATAGTTTCTTGTTTTTTCATGTCGATACATTAATATTCGCTAATCTGAATAATTCGCAATATTAATGTTTGCCAATTTCCTTTTCAATAATTTGCAATACGAATATTCTCCGCGTTTACCACGCAAATGAGAAAAGTGAACCACAAGCAGATTCACGTAACCGGCGCGTAACCTTCGAAAAGTCAATTTCATTTCAGACCGCAAGTATCGAATGACCGTCGCCATCGATCCTTTACAAAGTACAGCTTGATAAACCATTATGGTTAATTATCTTCATAAAGGAGAACGCCGATGAACAAATCGAAAGAAAAGATGATGAATGGGGTCCGACGGAACGGGAAAAGAAGATGGCCGTGAGATTGGCCGGCACGCGTGACCGTGACGGTCACGGCGAGCACGGAGCGTCGTCGACAGACCCCATAAGGAAACGCATCTCGGTCCCCGGTGTGTTCCCGCGATTTCTCTCGTTCACCTCGCGCAAAAAGGAAACGCGTCACCGTCCGCTATGAAGGGGACCAGTCGGTTGACATTGCCACCGGCTGGTCACGTCGATTTCTGCGTACACGATCACTACGAGCGCTACGAAATCGTGGTTTATCCTGCTACCCCATCGACGAGGCCTTGCAATGTGTACAGGAAATTCTGCGCTTCCCCATGCGCATCGATTCTTCTTTGGAAAGAAAAAGACAGGAATGAAGACGCTTGTAACTTGTTTGAAAAGTCAACAATAGATTGTGATTCTGCAATGGTCCTTAAATAGTCACACTTTTAATCTCTTGCGCTGGAAAGACGTGCGCTGAGATGTTTTTCTTCTTAAATTGCTAATGACATTTATAACTGCTGATGACATCGATAGTCTCGTTGCATTACACCCGATTGTTTCGACATGTACCATACAAAATTATTAATAAACATAATTAGTGTACATATCCGCGTAAAATAGGTGAAAAGAAAATTCGCGCAAGACTTTACCAGGTCTCTGAATTATGAAGAATATCATATTGAACTATAAATGAATGAACAAGTATCGATACAGTCGTCAGAGAAATGAGAAAGGTGAATCTTACAGAAATAAAATTGAGCAAGATTTGTTCTAGTAACGAAGAACTACGCGTACGAAGCTAGCAAGCATGTCCGTCTATAATCGGCGATGATACGTCGAATTGGGTCAGCTTAGGTGAACCGGCGATCCGTGTCAAAGGCGAGACCGTGGAAAAATCGCGACGATTCTGGTATCTTAACGGAAGCCGCGCGTCGGTCAACATCGCATCGGTTTTAGAATTGACGATCAAGAAATTCTAATGAGTAGACAGCGAACCTTCGTACTGATCTTAACCACTCTATCGTGAATTCGATTAGCATAAATGGTAACTACTTTTATTAGAAGATTGAACAGAAGGTGCATCGAAATCGATGAAAAATTGTATCGCACTGCAGGTTGTGTATTAACGTTCATTATAAACTCATAAAGTCTACAGTCCGCCGTGTACTTATGTAAATATCCATAATGGAAGCGCGACTGGACGAACGAGTACCGTAGGAAAACACTCGATCCGAATGCACTTTGACTCGGATTACTCGTCGCGTTACAAAAAACAATATTAGGTCATCCGATGACGGAGATCGGCGTCGACATATTGTCGGCCGCAAGACAACGTGACAGCATTCTTCGATTTCTACCGTTGCATCGGAAAGGTGTGGTCTCGCGTAACGCATACACGCCTTTCAAACCCATAACGTCAACTCTTGGCAATTTAATATAATTTCAATTGGATCGTCATCCCTTTTACAGAAACACGAACTTCGAGTTCGATTTAAAAAGAAATCTTGACTCACGCGCCCGAACTTGAGTTCGCCGCTCGCACGCGCGAGTTTTGAGGTTAACAAAATGGCGGCCGCTTACGCTAACGCTCAACTATGCGTGTTAAATGACCTTTCGAATAAAATTGAAACAAAGACACTGATATTTACGAGTTTCAGCGTTGGAGTCCAATATTTCCGAGTTCAATATTTAATTAAAAGATAACAAAGCCATCTATTAATCTTCTATCCTTCGAATACTGAAGTTCCTTAGTCACTTTCGATTCTGGAAGAACTTTCGACGTTCCACTGTGCAGTATTGTTTCAAGCTTAATGTCAGAGTAGTAAGTAATACGAAAAAATATCATTCCGCGACTTCGAGTCAAGAAGAAGAAGAAAAGGAGAATGTAAGTTAATCCTCCCGAAAGAACGCTCCTCGAATTGCAGCGTGTTAAATATAGTCGAGCCACGTGCGTTAAACATTGGGGCGGGAAAAAAATAGAGAACCACTTGACACGCGTGTTTACGGCGTCTGTTCAATTATTCTTGACCTAAATAGCCCCGTTAATCGGAAGCGTGGAAAAGGGCGGACCGGCCACTTACTTCGTTTTCTTCGATCGGGGCGCTGGCCCTTACGTGGAACGGATACGGGATGATCGATACGGCACGCCAGCCTTTTATTTAGAATTCCTTCGTTGCCCGATTCTTAATGGAACGAAAGGTATCCGGTTACCGGACGAATTTATGGGCCGCGATAAGGGAAGCTCGAGATATCTAACTCGCGGGAATCCGTCATTGTACCGAATCACGTTGGAATTCATTCTCTAAACGTCCCACGAATAGATCTGTTAGAAAATAAATTAACCAACTATATCATCCAATTGTCTTCAACCATTAACCCTTTCGAGAGAACTTCTCAAACTTTTGAGAACTCTGTCCACAAAGAATTGAATTACGCGTCGAAATCTTAAACACCAGGGAAAGTATCTATCTCCGATTAATTGAACAATTAAATTATTTGCTTGAAGCTTTCGACGTTCGATATGAAAACTCAAAGATGTTACGACTCGACAAAGGGTTAACGTAAAGAAGTAATTATTAATTAAAAAGTGTAGTCGCATAGTAATAGAGTCGACGGAAATAAGGAAATTATTGTACGGAATGAATGAGAATTCGACGTTGACTGAAACTGGTGCAATTCTAGTTGCAAAATGAGTCACGAGGCTGATCGGGAGAATTCACAGAAATGTTCGTTTCGATGAAGCGCATTAAAATATTGAACAGTGACCGTAACTGTTGAGTCTAATTGATTGAAAAGCACCACAAGATAAGCGGTTAGTCGGCGAACCTCGGTAAAGGGACGATTGAAATAAACCGACTTGACGACAGGCAATTATTGAGATCTTATTAAACGCGCGAGCGAACGAGTCGAAGTAAAAGAAACGACTGCAAAACGACTGTGCAAACGGAAGGTCACGCGACACCCACGCAAACCGAGCGTAGCAGTTCTCGTCGGTGAGCCGCCGTCGGAATTTCCGATTCAGATCTTTATCTGGGGCCTTTATGTGTGCAGCATCCGTCGCGGCCACCACGTCAGGTGCAACGTCGCTCGCGGAATATCGATTCTCGATCGCGACTCACCTCTTTCGCAATCGGTTTCCGCGTTCACCGTGGAACGAGGAAAACACGCTGCTTTCCGTGACACTAATTCTTCGAACAACGGGCAGAAGAAATTTTCCATTGAACGAAACTAACAATTTGAATCTTTCTAATTTCGATTGAGAGCTTCCGGAAACTTCGGAAGCAATTTTAATCCTTAAAAGATATGCCCGAAGTTTCTTTTCAATTCAATACAATAAAGATATATTGAACCTTATTCAGATCGTTTCACTTTCGTATTTAATTACGGAATAACCGGTGACATAGCATAGCTGCGTAAAACGTGTTAATCACTGAAACAGCAAGAGATCGTGTAGTTTCCTTCTGCATATTAATTAAGCAGTTGATATGCGATGCAGCTTCATCTGCCGAAGGTCTTGTATATTTCAAACCTTCGTCGAAGAAGGGTTAACAGTTCGCTCTGAATGAATCGCGATCATCCTGGAGTGTTAAATAGAAACAGGGAAACAAGCTGAATGGGGATCCACAGGTCTATGAAAAGTGAAACAGCCGCTGCAACCGCAGCTCGCGGATCGAGATCCACGTGATCCACGTTATCCACGCGTCCAAGACTAAAAGGCTTCGTGTGTATCTACTTGTACGTGTTGTCATGGCTCAGCCGCGAACGCGAGGCTGGCCTCCTTTTACTTTTCGCGGGGCTCGCGCTCG
The DNA here is from genome assembly GCF_051020985.1 of Nomia melanderi. NCBI lineage: Eukaryota > Metazoa > Arthropoda > Insecta > Hymenoptera > Halictidae > Nomia > Nomia melanderi. Next base: position 17,958,316 of record NC_135005.1, read on the forward strand.
CGTGCCATCTTCTTGCGCGACCATCTCCGCGGGACGTTTCCGAATCGCCATTGTCCACCTCGCGTCGCAATTCACGCTTCATCGCGTAAACAACGCGGCTTCTTTATTTTATATTCGAACATCACGTGAAACAGACATTAACTAATACACGATGTGACTTTGAGTGACACTTGAACTTTTTACTTGAATTTTTTCATTATCTCGTATTGCATTTCTAGAAGTTTTTTTGGGCTTTTAACGTTTGGGTACTATAAATAGGAACAGTAACATTTTAATCGTTCCTTTTATTCTCATAAGTGACTGAGTCGCATCGTGGTATGACTCGTTATAGAAACGAGGAGAATTTATTCGTTATCCTGGAGCTGTCCCTTTTGAAAATAAACGGCTTGAATTTTATATCGAAGTTTGTTCGTCTGAATTTTGAAGAATCGAGGAATTAGAGAACGCGTTATTTATGGGATGATTCACAAAGCGATTGCCTCTTCTTCTATATCTCTGGCGACCTTCGTTTCGAGAAATTGAAAGGACAAGATGGCGGATGGAATCGAAGTGAGATGAAGCGATTAAAGTATAATTATAAAATGTTGAATGTATAGAAAGAAGTTTCATTCCAGTTGCGAAACGAGCTGTAAAAGTTTGGATAAACGTCTGTATATCATTAATTATAAACGGCGCATTAAAACGTAACGAGACGAGAGAAGCTGAAGATAATAAAGATCAATGTATCCGATCTTTTTATTGGGATCCTACAGCTCGCGCGAGAATGTCGGATTTAGTTTCGAAACGAAATAAGAATACTAAGTTAATCTGTTTCTCTCGTCAACGAGGTGTCGCAACGCCCGAGAAATCCGCGGGAGTTCGAACGATACGTATCCGAGCGTCTCGATTTCAGTTATTCGAGAAACGCGGCTGTTTTCGCCGGCCTTTCCTTTTATTCCCCGTATCCCGCTGTCGTCATCTGTTTATCGAACGCGAGATTCCGCCGAACTGCGTACAATCCGAGAAAGACAAGCATCCATGAAGAATCCCGACTAATTTAGAACAGCTCGTTTCGCGCGACACACGAAATAAAAGAAATTCTTAGAGCAGAGACGACCAAAACGTGGCGCGTGCGTCGAACGTGGCGCATTCGATGATTACAAGCGCATTGCAGCCTTGCGCCTACTTATTCCTTTTAACCCTTTGAACTCTGTAGGCTCCAGTATCGCACCAGTTGTAATATTAAATATTCTAATGAATCTTAAAGAAACTACCCTAAAATTATTCGATTCTCCATCTGAACTTTGTGAACAAAATTATCCTATGATAAGCAAAGATTTGCCAGCTCTGTTTCAGAGGAATTATAGGAATCCTGGGAATCGCAGAAAGAAGATGTAAGAATTCAACGAGTCATCGATGCAAATCAAGAATCATGTAATTAAAGAGAACACAGAAAATCCATTCGATCGCGTGCAATTCGAGGAATGTTGCAAGGTTTCAATTCAGTCATCCTCCAAGGAGAAGATCGTTGTTTTTCACATGTTCCTCGTTGCAAAATGGTTTGTTCGTCCCCGACGTATTCGTCGGCGTGGACGCTCGCGTTATCTTCACGCGTTCCCCGGACGACGGAATTTGAAAAATTATTTACATAACGCGCGCACCGTGCACGATAAACACTCCGCCGCAATTTTTATCGCGCGTCCTCGCCGCGTAGCGCGCGCTTTTTACAGTCGTTTTTTCCACGAGGAACAAACCTCGACGAAATATCCCCGAGCAAATCCTCTCGCCGCGAATCTTCGCGTTCAGCTAGACACAATGTGTAACAAGTTCACAGGCATTCGTCGTGGAGTTTATTTAGTTGTTTCTAGGAAATCGACGTTCGTTTGTTCGAATCTTGGGAATTAGAGGTTAGAAGTCGAGGAAAGTATGAATCGCTCAGAAGCCGATGGAGTTAAGTTCAGAAAAGAAAAATTGAGAAAATTGTTTAACTAAAAAACTGTATAACTAAAAAGAATATTATTTATTCCATTGGAATGTAGAAACATCAGAAAATATCAAAACATGGACTCACATGTCAAAGTAGGTCGAAATCTTCGACAAATAATGTTCATAAAATACAATATCCGTCAAACTAACGCACCGAGCAAACCTATACAGTGTTAACAAGCTGAAAATTGAATATCGACTTCTTACTGTAAAATACACGAAGTTGTTCACCGGGGAAACATCTTCGAAAGAGTAGTTTTTCAGTGGAACTCTTCGGCGCGCGAGGAATAGCATGAGGTAATCGAAGAAATTGATGGTACGTTGTAGACGATTATACAATTCCCGGCGATTATCGTCAATTACCACGATAACGAATGGCTTTCCTGCCGCTAACTCGAAGTTCATTGCATCTCCAACAGATTTACGCGAAACGTTCGAGTCGTCCGAGGGAAATGAGAACTTCGAAGAATGTTGAAAGCTTTCCAAAGGAATGTGAGGAATGTTTCAGCGTGAAAACATTGTGAAATAAAAACTTAACGATTCCATTCCGCGATAATGATCGATGGATTGTAAATGTTTACGCATTAGTTGGAAACAGGCGCGTGACGCGTGAACCTGTTTGCTTTCGCAGCAATTGTTGAAGAAACAATCGCCCGTTGACGCCGGTTATTTTTCGCTGCTTTTGCAACGCTTTCATCGGTTATATTCGCCAAAAATAACATTCGCGACCGAACGTATTCGATTTCACTAAGTGCTCCCGACAGCGACGACGATTGTTACAATGATTCCTCGCACCCGATGCGAACTATTCCTCAATTACCCAACGTTTCGAATGATTCTATAAATATTCCTACCGTCTTTCACTTTACGCGACGTTCACGGTGACTCACGGCTTCCCATTACTGCGCCGCAATTTCCACCCCCTATCACTTTGCCAACCGACGCTGCCAATTCCATACATCTCCGACGCAACTATCGATACTCTTATCAATCCCGCATCAATCCCAGGAGAACAAGAATTTCTAAAACCTCTTCGAAAGTTCGAAGTCAATCTTTCCACCTGCAACACTCGGTCGAAACTTAGTTTGCGTGAAACAATCTCTTCAGAAATTCCTTAGAGATCTATTATTTCGTCAATAATTATAACAGAAGAGTTTAGTAATGCACCATTTCGACCCATATGGCAGTTCTAGCGTTAACACCGCGAAGTAATCAACTCAACGAGCAACATATCCACCGTAAAAGAACCACCATCCGATCGCGCTTCCTCCGTTTCAGCTCGGAAACTCGATAACTCTGTTCTACTTTCGCGCAAAACCATTCTAAACAGTGCGATCTTCCTACCTTTCAATTTCTCAACAAACACGAGAATACACAAAACTAAACAACCAAGAACAGAACGAACAAGTAAACTTCATTCGATCCTACGAAGCAAGCTGGCACTTTTACGCAAACCCGAGAAGCTCGCGACTCGAGCGTTCGAACCGCGAAAGCCCTGGTCTCCGCGTTCGGAACGGGTCTACTCACTTTTCGACGGGACCACCGGAAACTGTGCACCCCCAGGTGGCGGAAGAGACGGCTCGCGGCCGGTGAAAATTGTCCGGCGAGCGGTGAACGTGCGCGTGTCGCCGGCGACGGGACGGAGAGGAACGATCGCTGCGTCTCTGTACACGCGAGGCGTAACGAAATTACGCTTAGGTCCAGCGGCCGCGGTCCGCTCGCAATAGGAGATGGTCAGAAACTGTGCCAAGAACAGTATAAGCCGCCACGGCAAACCGCGACGCGGTACACCTACGAGGAGGCGCGCGTGCACCTACACCGGTGGCTAACCAACACACCGCCGCAATGGCGGGCCCGGCGATCTCCGCGACGAGCGCCGCTCGATCGCCGCGTCGATATCGTTTTCCATGGGGTTCGTTCGTTTTTTCGTTGTGAAACGACGGGGAAAGGATCGACGGGACTGCTGCTTAGACGATAAACCACGAAACGAACCACGGAAGACGGTGGTTCGTCGTTGGGACGACGAAGATAGCCGCGCTGCGATTCTTCGATTATCTACAGTCGCATATGAGACACTTGTTGTATATTAGAGATCGTACTTGTTTTATTCGTTCGCGCAAATATACACAATCTATTGTTCACTTTCGAAACGAGTTATCTCTTCCTCTCGCTTCTCTCCCTCTTTCGTTTGAGATCGATGCACATGGGGAGGCACAGAATTTACGTTCTTGGCCGAACTGCGACTCTTCTGCGCTTTCGGTGCGGCTTTAGTCAAGGCCGGAAATACTGCGAAGAGGTTCTAATGTGAAAAGTAAAGATTCACGGTAGTGTATAATCGAATGGAAAGGAAGTTCTATGGTTTGTTTCGAGTGTTGATTCAGTTTGAGATCTGAAGCCATAGTGCGGTTAAGATAATGATGAATTTCTAGAGTTCGAAGGTTTAAAGGAATTTGAACGTTCTGTTGTACTTCGTTCAATTTGAAGTTTTACTTCTTTGGAAAATGTTATAAGAGTAAACAAGCTTCGGAATATTGCTGGTTGCTGGTTGCTTCATTTTTAGTCAAACATAACTTTTTAATGACAAAGCAGGGTCTCAAATCTTTTGCAGAGGCACGCTCGTAGCTGACAGTTCACATTAAAACTGATTCGGAGTTGCTGAAAGGTTGTATTAAAAATTGCCCGGAGTGCAAAGGGTTAATGGCTACGCAAAAGTGATTTGGGATGGGCAACGGAGCGCGGGCTAGTTGATGTACATGGTAAACGAGCAATGATGAAGAGTGCCGGGTAAACAGGAACCGTATTTAATTAAGTGGATTAAGCTCGTTGAGGGATGGAACAAAAGAGACGGTACAGTGGATCGGTCGAATTAACTTGAGCTGATGCAGGGAAGGTCGTTCGAATCAGACCAGAATTCCGATTAACGAGGTGGAAATTGCTCGTGTGATTAGATTCCGCGTTGCTTTCCGTTGCTTTGTAGAATGGAATAATGTTTTCCACGATTTTCTAGAGCAAAATACGGGAAATGAAGAGAACACAATATTAAATCGTTCGATCGAGTTCCATGATTACAATTGTACGTTCATCTATCCGAACGACGCTGCATTAGGTAGCATTGTTTGTGATATAGAAATGATTTCAAATGATCACCGTATAACAATGTTCCGTTACATACAAGAGGGAATAAACGGAAGCTGGTCATGTTTACGTACTTCTATAATGAGTTAAGTAATTGAATCAGTTTCCTAGAAAACGAAGCGAGAGAATTCTACTCGGATATTACAGACGTAACTTTCTAAGTGACTTCAACTGCGCTACCGCTCTGCTCCTGAGATCATGCAACCTAGTTACACTCACTGTTCGATGTGACTCTAGTCCACAGGCGGTACTTTCTAAAGACCTTTTCCTCTTCATAGCAGCATCCTCCACGCAGAATGGACTGCGATTTCTTTCGCTAAATGAAACAATGCCTCTCGTTCATCAAATAATTCTCTAACAATTCTATACTCTAGTCTTACCTTCTGAATAGAGTTCTAACACAACATTACAGAAATACACAATAAATTTCGAATATTCCGACACGATGAAGACGCAACAATAGTAACAACAGCTTGCGAGTCTCTATTCTATTTACCCAAACGTTTAACGATTCGTTTAACGCGTTGAACGCCGCACGATTTCACAGAGGGAAATATGCCGAATGGAAAAAATATAATATTAAGTCATTCGATCGAATTTCATTACTATTCCACGTTCATCCAGCTGAATGTCACTGTATTATGTAGCATTATTTATAATATAGAAATTAATTCGATTTGGTCGGGGGTCACCGGTGACCCCCATGGCAGTCAACGCGTTAAAAATTGAGTGCAGCCAGTGCGAAGGCGATAACGAGGTGAAATTCGACGATAACGGCTTCGCGGGACCGTGCGAAGTAGAATAAACAGTCGCTGCGGTCAGAGCGGAGGCTAGACGGTGTAAATGCCTGTAACAGTGACAAACTATCGGCCACTTAACAGTGCCGATAGAAGGGAAATCGTGTTTAGAAGAGGCGTACACTTGTTCGCGAGCGTACGCCGCCGGTTCAAAGATGAATGATCCACTCTCTGTGGAAAGCCGCTCCTCCCACCGGCGGCATCAAACGCAGAAGGGTTCGCGTCGCTGTTGCGGATCACGCGAGCACGGTTTCAAGTAGCCCGGAATTGAGGTCGCGATGCACCGTGCGCAATTGCATCTTCGCGCTGCGTTTCCGGACGCAACGGACGATCCAAGGAGAGTTCTAGACTTGCGATTAGAACAGTGTAGTCTTGCTTGAATTTGGAACAGTTCAATCGCGAATCTTTACGAGAAAATCATTGAAGCTTAAATTAGGACTATTGTCTTGGGAAAGGGTTTAGTCTAAAGGGGAAAGTGTATTGTAGATGAATGGGGATCTTGAAGTTTCGTGAATATTAAATTAAATTATTCTTTTTCTCGGACGTTTTCTCATTTATACGAACGATTCCTTACAAAGTTTCTCCCTGAGCATCACCGTGATGTTCGTTCGAAGCAGCAGCAATTCAGGAGACACTGCCAATCGTCTGTTGTTCCCTGCGATCGTAGCTTCATTGTTTGGCAAACAAGCATTCGACCGAATAAACGCGGTCGAAGGTTCGAACGCGTCGAAATTAACACGTTCGTGGACGAGCAACGTCCATCCGCGAAATTTCTGGTTGATCCGTCAAGGCGAAGGTCCGGATAGTTTCGCGTTCTGTAAACTCCTCTACCGGGACGACGATGATCGTCCCCCGAATCGACGACTCGCTGGTCCTCCGACTGCTCCGAAAGTTTCGTGTTCCTGATGCCTAGCTTCCTCGGACGAACGTTCGGTGTACCATTTCGAACGGAACTACTGATAATGAACATTTTTGGACTGGTGAGTCTGATCTCCGAGCGACCACCGTCGCATCGCGTTCGTCGGGTTAACATAACCTCTCTAACCTTTTCGAAATATCGATAAACACCTTTTCCAACTGTATTCATATTAATTTTATTTATTTCTTGCGTTAGTAAATAATCTATTATCCATTTTGACAATACATTTATTAGATCGTCTGTATTTAGTAATACTTTCCGATCTTTCACTGCGTAAAGATGGCGGCCGTAGTCGGACGACGAGGAACTATTGATTATCATGTTTGTATGGCGACGCAATGATGTAAATCTAAAAATACAGTGATGAAACTAAAGTAATTGAATGAGATATATTGTTTGAAACGTTAAAATAAACATTGTGCTGCGTATTTGGTTCGAAGGTGAACAGCACGCTTGACTGGAGTCCCTTAAAATGGACGAGCAAGCTCGAGAAAATTTGGAATCTTTCCATACCGCAGAAATCGTTGATTGTCGATACAATTGGCGAGGACACTATAAAAACCGGTCGGTTGCGTATTGTTTATTCGTGAGCTGAGCAAGTAAGCGAATAGAAATTAGTCACAGTGTTATTAAGCTTCCGCTTGTACGCCCGTAGTTCTATCATGGATCGTAATAACGAGAATCGTGATCGCCCACGTTTACACGTTCACCTACTTATCGAACATATACCCTGTAATAACGTGGAGCCGGCCGAATTTCCTACTGCCCTGGCTAATTCTGAGTTTCTTTAAAAATGTCGTTCTGGAAGTCGTCGTGATCGTGATCGGACTTCTGCTCTGGTACGGGAACCCGTTCTCGTTGGTCGTCTTCCTCGAGTTCGTTTTCGTGAAACTTGTCCCCTTAGGTAAATTAACAACACTGCGACGTTAAACATTGACGACGTCGTTTAATAAACTATCATTTACCCTCGAGATACCTTGAAAACAACGGTAAACGAAGAATCGTTTTGTATTTTCATATTTCCTACTTCTGTCAGTTTTCGTTTCAAATACTTCTCTAAATTCTAATAAAAATATTTCCAATATTTTTTTATTACATTTATCGTGAATGTTCAATGCTAGAATACTCACTTACGAACGATACTCGATAGAATTTGTAAACGTGATTCTAGAGAGAATATACGCGATTTCTTCTAATTATTTGAAATTCCTCCATTTACTCATCGATGCTAAAACAGCGAATCTTCCTTTCAGTGTTGGCTAGTTACAATTGGTACTCGAACTCCTGCCTCTTCCTGCAACTGCGTAAAATCGAGAAGATGAGGAGGCTGACCAGATCGATGAGCAGCGACTCGAATCTGCTCACCAATCAGCTCTACGTGAAGATCGACGACCCTAAGTACAGGACGGGCTCTCTGACCACCCTGTTTTCATTCGACAGCTACGAGACCTACGATTCTCGCTTGACGCCAGGTCAGAACGCGAAGAAGCTGCTCGGGATCACAGAGCAGCACGTCAAAGATGCCCGAATCAGGATCAAGGAGAGAGAGGCGCACGAAAGACTGACGGAATTGGACGATGATCATGATTTCGGGACCGGCGGGAGAAAACCGAGCGCGCCGTACTTCTTCGGCAGCAATATTTTCGTGGTAACGACGATAAAAACGTAGATTTACTATATTTATAATTATCAAATATACTATGTAGAGGAATTTGAATGTTTACTTTAAAATATAGTGTAGTGTATGTACAATTACGGACAAAATTTTCAATAGGAAAATAGAAGGTAATTGAATTTTTCGGTATTAGGATGACTTATACTTCTCTACTACCACGCTTCGAGATCTGAAGTCGGAAGAGAACACAGGAAGCATCACTGACGCGAACACATCCGAGAACCTGGAAAACGAGAATGTTAAAGCAGATGGAAACCCAGAGGAGAAACCAGAGGAGAATGAGGCAGGTGGAAACTCTGAACAGAAAAGTCCAGAGACAGACGAGACTTTACCAAACAAGGAGGACAAAGTGACACATAAAAATCCAGGAGAGATGACAGTTGAAAGTCCAGGAGAATTAAAAAATATGGAAAGAGTTACGACAGCGAAGGTCCTTACGAGAAAACCAGCAGAAATGGCCGACACGCGGAAGACAAATCAGAAGAGGACATGTTCCCCGTGTGAAATAAAAGACACCGAGGCTACAGCAACGCAGAAAGAAGCGACAGAAGTCTCTCCCACGCGGCGACTCTCCAAGAACACAGAGAAAAGCCTCAGTCCTGTGAAACTGCAAGCTCTTTTCAACTGCAATTGTTCGCTCGACGACACCGTGTTCAAAGGGAGCCACGCGAACTGCTGCAAAGCGACGAACATGAGAACGTCCACGCCAAGAAGCGATCCCGACGACGACAACGAGGGGAAAGATGCGAAAGCAAACTCGGAGAAGTCCGTCGATCAATCGTACACGTACGCGTACAACGTCACCAACATAAAAACCGATTTCGCGATGAACAGCGGCTTCCCTCTGATGGAGAATCTGTTGAAGAACGACTTCGAGATACTGAAGAGCGTGAAAATGGAGGGCGAAGAAGGCCAGAAGGGTCTCGTCGAGGATTTATCCGCGTTGGAACTGGGACAGATCAAAACGAGCGTGGAAATGGAGAAGGAGTGGAACTTCTTCGCCGGCCAGACGAATCTCGAGACGTTGCTGAGGGCAGCGTTTCCCAGAGAGGATCACGAGATCAGTGGATCATCGCCCAACACAAGAATCGTGCATCCCTTCGTCGATGATTCTTTGAAGCTCGAGAAAATGTAAGGGTACTAGCATAGAACGTTTAGGATACTAGATTTAACAAAAATCGAGTAGATTCGAAATAAAATAATGATGTCTTTAGCACTTTTAATCGGTGGTAATCTAAAATTATCCTTATACGAATGAAAATTGAATTGATTTTGAATTGATTTCATTAACGATACGAAATTATCTCTGCAGACTGGACACCTCAGGATCATCGTTCCCATGGTCGGATAACAAAGAAGACAACTCGTCGCCAAAAACCCAAGATCACTCTCGGCTCGGAGCACCCCTCAGAATGGAGAACGTTCGCAAACCTGTTGCCGTTCGCGCAACGAGAAGCGTCCACACGCAGACGGAGGAAACTACATTCTCCAGAGGCTCGAGCCGCAGTTTAACGGACCCTAGGCCTCGCAGGAAGCCTTTCTTCAGGCGGAAGCCCTCGAAAGATCAAAATGGCAGCGTCTCGTCGGCGAGCAGCAGCAGGCAGCACTCCGCGAGGAGGAACTACCGTCCCCTGTATTTCAGGAACAAGTCGAACGCCCCGGTTCTCCCCGAATCCCCTTCGAGCGACAGCAAGAAGCTCAACCTATCGAAATCCTCGTCGAACAAAAGCGTTTGCGAGTGCAAAACGCAGAAACTCGAGGCGAAGTACTGTCCCTCGACGGATTCCAGCTTGAACAGGCGAGAAGTTAGTCGCAGGCGGCCCATTAAACCTAAGATCGAGAGTCTGGCGACGCTTCCGTTGGCCCAAGTCGCTCGTCAACCGGAAGCGAACCCGGCAGCCTCCAAGAAGAAGCCTCCGGTCTATCCCAAGAGCTCCAAGAAGGAAACTGAGTCGGTCGTTGCCAGCGAGACGTTGAGGAAACCGATTGTCGGTCGAAAAATAGAGGTGGAGTCTAAGCAGTCGAACAAGCAGTCGGTGAATATTAATCCGAAGGCAGCGAAGCCGAGGAGCAGAGGCAAGATGGCTACCGAGGAGCAGGCAGCTAGGGAACTGAGGGCTTTGAGGGCTTACAACGAGATCACTCTGTTGAAGGACAAGCAGGAGATGGAAGTCAAGAAGAGGACACCTCGCAGAGAGCCTCCCAGTCGAATGGAGGACCTCAGGAGCTCTTACAAGAGGAGCAACCCGAGGAACGATCTGGGGAAAGAGAATCTGTCGGCTGATGCTGCCACCGAGACGGTCCTGTTGGTGAGCTCCTCTTCCAGAAGCAACAGATCAACAACGAACGCTGCAAATAGACTCATCAGTGGGTCGAGCGAGAAGTCCTCTTACTCGAAGCCTCCAAAGGCTAGCCAGATCAAGGACAGGGAGAACTTCGACAGGCTGTACGAGAGTCGAACGATCAGGGACAACGCGAGGGAGAGAGTGGCTGCTGATTTCTACTCGAGGAAAGAGTACACTAATTACAGTCTGAGCCAGATCAGGCAGATGGAGGATGTGACAGGTTCGCCGAGTTCCAGTATGAAGCTGGAGGGCGCTCAAAAGGGTCGAGATTTGGAGAGAACCGAAGCTAGGGAGGATGTGAGGGGTAGACCATCTGCTGATGTGGATGCTGCGGTAGAGGTTAGGTCTGAAGAACAAGGGAATGTGACAGTTATGGATATCTATCGAGATCATTGGAGTGTGGATACTGGTCGTGCTGAGATTGGGGATAAAGAGGTGCTAACTTTGGCGAGGAAGCTGGTGGAGGATGTTAGCTCGATTTGGTCCTCCGGTTCCATTGATCGCGGAGGAGTTGGCGTCGCAGGTGAGGAAATCGGCTGGAGAACCTTTGTACATTCGTCTTTGAATTCTTTTGTATTCTTGTGGAATATAGGAGAAGAGTGTAGAGTAATATTGACATAGATAAAGGGTTAATTTTGTGGTATTAATGGTATTTTAAATATGTTTTATTTTAAAAAAACACAGGAATAGATAATTGAGTAAAATACAAATAAATAGAAACGATATAGCTCGCAGACTCATTCTTACATTCACTCTTCTTAAAAATACTTTAACCTGTCACGAGACTGATTTAGACTGATCTGCAACTGATCCTCTATTGGAACCCTCTCGATTAAGACGCCAAAAACTATTGATAAATTCGCGTTAATTCTTAATTATCAATCAATGTAGTAATTACGAACCGTGAATGTTATACTCCTTCTTGAGTAGAAAATCTTTTTATTCTTTCAATGCACAATTTGTTTTCTTCCCGCTCAGAGAGCTCGTACGCAGACAGCCAAGCCGAAGACCTCCCGAAAGTGGAAGAAGGAGCAGAGATGTCCGAAGACTCGAAATCGGTATCGACTCGTTTCTCAACGGCCGAACGACTCACGGAGAGCGTCAAGGGAGAAACGGCGCAGCAAAAGGCAGGCGCTCTGCGAGATCATCGAAAACCAGGAAGGCCAGACTTGGACTTCACGAGGAACATCGAAGTCATCAACCAAGGCAACGGGGTGATTCTGACGAACCCCAACGCTGCGCAGAGCAGAAACGGCGGAATCCCGACGCAATGGGACATCGTCGACAGTAAAACAGCCAGGAGATTGAACAACGCCTTGTCTTATAAATCAATGGACTCTTTGCTAGACGTTCCAGGCGAAATTCGGACAGTTGAAGAGATCCTGAACGATAGCAGAACAGCATCGGCCAACAACGAGCTAGCAGATCTCTTCAACGATCAGCTACCAGCGGTCTCTCGACAAGCCAGCAGATTCGACGGTATCTTAGCTACCATTCGGGAAGCCACAGGCACGGACCAGCCTCTAGGACCCCTCGATCTCTGCATCATAACCGTGGATCGCACGGATCTTGCCGATAACGCTGAAATCGAAGGCGTCGAAGCCAACCAGCAGTCCGTCCTCAGTGAAGCACAGTTGGACGACGTGCTCAGGTCTATAGCCGAAGTCTTGAGAAGCTTGAACGTCGGAGAACTCGATCTGGAAAGCCTCAGCAGGTCGAGGCTCGAGATTCTCGGGGATATGATCCACGGAACGGAAGGGGAGATCGTGGATCTTCGGAGAGAAGCGACAGACGATGAGGAGACTGATGAACAGAGGTTGAAGAAGGTCGAGGAGATACCCAGGTTCATCAAGGAGGACATCTTCACCGACATCAAGTTCCCCATTGTGATCAACAGGTCAGAGATGGATCCAGGATCGAGGATCTTCTGTGATCCTCTGTTAAGCTTGCACTCGAACCAGCTTGGATTGAACTTCTGTGGCTTCACGGGGATGACGAACGACGACGAAGAGGAAGATGAACAGGTCGCAGGAAGCTCGCGAAAGGACTCGAGGAAGAAAGTCGGATTTTCAAGGGACACCGAGACTTTGAGATACTTCGACACGCAGGATCAGAGTTTCGATGGGAACGAGGCTCTCTCAGACGACGAATTCAACGCGGAGGAGTACCAGTCGGCGGTGGACGAGACTTTCGATGGACCTCTGGATCCCGAACTCGACTCCATGCTGGAATCGTCGGAATTTTCGGAACCTGCCCTTCGCAGGTTGATGGCGGACAACCTGAATGTCACGTATGACGTCATAGGAATGGAGAGTGCGAACGAAGACGAAGCGGACGAGACGGACGTGGGAGGAATCGATGAAAGCGAGAGGGAGGAGAAAGTGGGAACGTGCAGGGCTCGGCGTTTGCATGAAATAGCGGAGGTTAATTCTCTTGAAGCGGAGGAGGTTGGAGAATGTTCTGAGATTGGAGACAAGAACGCAACGGGAAATGCAGAACTTGAGAACGTTTCGTGTGAAGGTATTGAGGATATTGACGAGGAAGCTGGTAGCGGGAAGTTAGAGAGCATTGAAGTCGGAGGAATGGTAGAAAGAATCGAAGAACGAGGTCGGAGCGAGGAAATTGAAATTGAAGGGAATGTGGAAAGAGAAGCTGATGGAATTGAGCTTAATGAAACTTGTATAGAAGAGACTGCTGGAAACTCTAAAATAATGCCTGAGATTGAAACTACAGAACTCGAGGGAATTATTTTTAGCAGTGCAACAGGAGAAACTGGATTAGAAGAGATAGAAACAGCTTGCCAAGAAGTAGAAGTTGAAGAGACTGCGAAGAGCACTGATGGAAATGCTGAGGAACGAAAGTTTGAGGACACTGTTGAATCCAAGGAAAGTCAAAGCCTCGATAAACACGAGAAAGAAGAGGATATGAGAACCGTAAATTCCGGAGAAAGCGATAAGAGAGAATCAGAAAATAAAATCAACACCGAATCGGTACGATTTATCACGAATGTAGACGATATTGAAGGAAAAGAGGAATCTCTCCAGGTACTAGATTCCTGCTGGATAAAACCTGACATAATTATAGACTACTGCGAAGAGACAGACGAAGACGCTTACGAAGAGATCGAGCCCTTCACCGGAGAAACGAGAGAAGTTCCAGTTTCAGACGCCGATCAAGAGGGGAACGTGACAGAATTAAAAGAAGAGACGTCTTTCAAGATCATCGTGATGTTCTGGCTGCTGGTGATCTTCTTCTACATCCGACATTTTTATCGGAAGATGTTCTCTCTCACGCAGGTCTCGAGAGCCACTTCAACGTTGAAACCGTACGACGTGCACGCGGCATCGACGTCGACGTCGACTCTCCTCGAGAAAACTTCGCTGTTGAACAAACTTCGAGACGGAACTCGTTCCGAGGACGACGAAGAGTTATTCGAAAGCTCCGTTGATTACGAGTCCATGAATATCTCTCGCGCGATCGAGGAACGACTGAAAGCGGTCCTAGATCTGACAGCTGAGAGATCAGTGTCGAGGAACTCGGAATTCGACACCGAAGAAATGGCGGAGGAATTGAAGAGGGAAACCGAGGAGCTAGGTCTAAACGCAAGTGGACGCGTCGCGGAAGAAACGCCATTGTTCAACAAAATAAATGAAGAATCTTCAGAGAAGAGGGATTTATCTGTCTCCGAGTTGGAAGAGAAGATAAATTTACAGGCAGCAGAAGAAGTTCGGTCGTTTAGGTTCGAGGAACTGGGTCGACCTGGTTCCTCGAGGTCTCTTTTAAGAGATGAAGCGTCGTCTGAAATTATAACGGTCCACGAGGCGACAGTGGAAACTGGGAACAGCGCGGAAGGAATTCAGGAGAGGATTGTGAAGAAGGAATTGAGCTTAGTGATTGAGGAAGGTGAAGCACGGAAGTCTTCAAAGAAAGGAGGGACAAATGAAGAGGTAGTTGAAGAGAAAACGATGGAGAACGAGGAAGCTGAAGGTTCAGTCGGAAAACCTGAAGACTCTCCGCCAGTGCAGTTTCAAACTGCTTTCGATGCTCTGGACAGCTTCGATTCGCTTTACACGAGGCCATCCGTCACGTCGCACGCGGTTTCGTTCAGCAAACTGGACGTTGACGATATGGAAGAATTTTCAGCCGCGTCGAGCACGTCCGGCGAAGCTACTTGAAGCCGACGAACTCGATAGATTTTCATGTTTCTTAATTTTCAGTTCCTTTTATTTAACAAAAGTATATTTTCTCGTTTCGAAATATAAAGTACATCCCGTTGGAAACATATTTTCCGTTCGTTTATAATGATTTCGTGAGACCGATTGCGTTTCTTGCGATTACATTCGATTGTACAATTCTCCCGGGTAAGAGGTAGCGAGTAAGTGTTCTTGTGCGTTTAAAATAGTAGATGGTTCGTACGATCAAATTTGTTATCTTTCACGTAGGTACTGATTTGTGAGTATTTTTCACTTGTATCTTGCATGCGACTTTGTGGATTCGTTAATAAACATGTCATGTAAATCCGCGAAACAGATTGAATATAATAAATCTAACTCGCACATCGTTTCTCGATACGTTATTCTGTCTTTGTATGCGTGTGACCGTTATATTTGAACTTCAATTCATCATACGTCGCAATCTATACAGAGATAGTCATTTGTTCGATCAATTCTTAGCTTAAAAGGAACATTCCCTCCGTACGAATCTTTCATTGATAAAAATCACGTTCATTCTCTAAAAATATCAAATCTCTCATTTCCAAGCCACGTACAATAGAATTTCCTCTTCGCGATAATTCTGCGCGCCATTTTGCTTCGTCGCGTGCTCCAGTGGCGCCAAATTTAAACTCTTCGAAAGAATCTCCTATCTAAACTCCAATGTTAATACCAAAATGACAAAATTCGTGCTTGGCAATAAGTCTGTACACTCGAGCTTCCAACGACTCCCACACAAAAAGCACCAAACTTCTTCCCTCTCATCCTGAAATTCTTAACAAGTATCATCGTAGCCATGCCCGAAGCTGTGCACTATATAGTTGGGGTCGCAGATAGTGTCTTTGATAGCTTCTTTGATGTTAGCCTTGAACACCCTGTAGTTGACCTTGCTGTTGTCGATGCTGCCGTACAGATACATAGCCAGGCTGTTCGACAGCACCCAAACGCTCTGATCGTACTGGTGATCGACCTTGATATCGTTGGGGAAGACGAGAGACAAGTTGCTGGTGCCGATCACTCCGAGGTTCTGGGGGATGTACTCTTTCCTGGTGTCCCAGCACCAGACGGAGTCCCTGGTGACCATGTTGAAGAACATCACTCCGTTCCTGTCGACGACAGAGCCCGAGGAGTGTCCGTAGTCCTTCGCCCTCGGCAGGCCGATGGGCATGAACGCGTCGGTGTAGTTCTCCGCGCTCCTCTTGTCCTTCAGAACGGAAGTGGGCACCGCGAACTCGCGGAAGCTGGACAGAGGATGGAAGAACAGGGTCCTGTCGTCGTTGGTGTCGACCGGGCCCAGCGCTATCGCGAAGATCCCGTCCGTCCATTGGAATTTTATACCGTGATGGTCGTACTTCGACGCCAACGGGTCAGGGAAGAACAGATGATGCTGGATTCTGAACGACGAATCCTGCATGAAATCGTAGACGAGCAAACCGTATCGGAACACGTCGGACGCGTACGCCACAGCTGACCCGCAGTCCTCGTTCCTGATGTCCACGACGATGTTAGTGTACAGGGAGTCTTGCTTCACCTGGTCGTCGGGGAACACGTATTTCCTGATGAGGCTGTCCGTCAGCAGATCGAAGATGAAGATCGCCGGAGGGCAAGTCGCCTTGCCACCCGAAGATACCTCTGTCTTCCCGGAGTCTAGGACCCAGAGACGATCGCATTCGTCTACTTGCACTCTGAAGACCGAAGTCAGACCGTCGCAGCTCCCTAAGGAAATGTTTTGCGTGTGAAATTAAAACTCAAGTGGAAAGAAATTATGCGAAACAGCGAACGTTGATTAAATTGAGAGAAGTGGGAAAATGGTTTGGCAACCTGTTTGATGCCAGCTCCAATCAGGATAAGGTCTCAACTTCGGGCTCCTCGTCTTCGAGTGTCTAGGCACGGTAGCCAGCGTAGCTGGGATACCATTTTTCCATTTCGGAAGGGTAATGAACACTTTCTCTCGCCAGACGTCCAGGCCTAGAGGCAAATTATTCTCGGCGATGAAGTCTCCGTCGTAAATGGCAGCATCTCTGGCTTCGACACTGTCGTACGTATAATCGACAGTGGACCAGGCATAGACCTAAAAAGATTATCTCAGATAAAACGATTTCTTCGTTATTCTCCTTGTACAGCGTTCGAAGCTGAAATTCATCTAAAAAGAATACAAAATGGAGTTGCATATGCCAGCTGTCGATAAAACAGGTTACCAGTTCGGCATTTCAAGTTCAAGATGGCGGACAATTAAAGGCAGTGCTCTTTGAAAAACCATAAACGTAATTGAGGAAGTTCACGCGGGTAAACAGATTTATAACTCTCCAGCGATTTCTGCACGCGATTAATGTATGAAACTTCGCGGTCTGATTGTTACAGGAAGTTCGCGTCTTACTAGTTCCATGGCGGGGCCGACATAATCGTCTTCCAGGTGGCCTCGACCTGGGTCATAATTGAACACGTGCGTATCGAGCTGATTCACCGAGTAAGGATCGGTCTTCAGTACGCTCGGATTCCTCCCGATCGGCCTCGAGCGGTCCCTGCTCCTCTCGAACGAGGATGGAAAGAAGTAAGCGCCCGAGTGCGGCGTCGAGCCGTACAAGTAATTACTGTACTCCGGGGTTGTGGGTAGCTGCCTGTCCACCGAGCTCTCCAGGGTCGTGGCAACGTCCCCGTGGTCCGGGCAATTTATGTGGCCTGGCAGCTCGTCGTGCGTCGCGATCAGCGTCTTGTAGTTCCTCAGGGACTGCAGGCCATTTAGAAATCAAATTCAAATATTTCTTAATGAATCGAACGGTTAGTGCTACGAAGCTATTCTAGTAATTCTTAGTTTAAGGGGAAGTTTAGTTTTTAGCGAGAAGCGTTATCGCTAAGCCAACGAAGAAGCCTGGGTGCTGGGATGGAATAACTGAAGCCAAAAGAGAAAGGAGAGGGATAGAATTTTTGATTTTACAAAGCATTGGACCTGCTTTATAACGCTCTCGATTTCTGCAAAAGGATAATATTCAAAAGTGGTTAGCTATCGATCGCTACCTCAACCAAGATGAACCAGAGACACGAAGGTGAATGCATAAAAAACGATTGACCGGAATAACGCGCGTTACGCGTGCGTTGCGTTCGTTGGAGCACAAGCGTTACCGCGTTCCCGGTTTTATCGGGCAGCGGTTATTACGACAGGAAGCCGATCTTCATCTACGGGTTGCGTAAGGGAAAAGCGATCCATACCGAGCGGAACCCCGGAGACACACTCCTCGAGCCGGGCGTTTCAAGATCGCGTGAAAGCGCGTGGCTTCCAGCCGGCGAGGCGAACTCCTGCGCGCCGAGCAGGCACATCGACATCAGCCACGGCAGTACGTTCGCCATACCTGAAAAGAAAGGAGATTCCGATGCGTACGCGATAATGCTTCGATCGGCGGCCTTCGTTGACCGATTTCCCAACGAAGTTCACGTGACGGCCTGATTTTAGCGACCGCCACGCAACGATCCCCTTCTGCAACCCCCGGGCGACAGCGAATTTGATAATCGTTGTGTAACAGGCACTGGCTATTGGATAATACTCGAACACCCTGCGGCGAGACTACCTTCAGACTCGATCTCTTGATCTCCTGGATCATACGCGACCGTGAAACTGTTGATTCAGTTTTTTGTTCGAGTAAGATCCGGGATATATCTTCGGGCGATTTGGAACGTGCGGAGGATGATGGAATTGCGAAACTTTGAATTGAACCCTTTGTCTCGCGGTCTCCTTTGCGATTTCAATCGATTTCGGAGCGGTAATATTGAGAGATTATTCGTAATGGCTTCTGAAATGATTGTACAATATACTCAGAAGCTGTAGAAGAAAGGCTTTCTAACCTACAAAGAACGAAGGAACGAGTAGATCTTTGAATAGTAGAATAATTTATTCGTGTGGTATTAAACATAACCTAACGCAGACACTTCGGAATATTTGTGTGTTCCGAAGATGTAAGGAGGTATTGATCTAACAAATCAGTTGATACATGACCAGTTGCAGCTACCAAGAGTCGGTTCGCAATAAATTTTCGAGGCGACGGAGCCCGTGAGAGTCACCGTAGCGGGAGAATGGCGGGCGCGACACGTGATCGGAATGGTGTACCATGGCTGGCGATATCGTGACACGATTCTACAATTATCGTGACTTTCCTATGGGTGCACTTTTGCCTGTGCTCTTTCTCGCACGAGACAGCAGTTCAAACGGTTCTCTCTTCAGGTCGGGGAACCTGATCGAACGTTTCCTTCGAACGAGTTAGCTGCCATTGTTACGCCATCTTGGAAGCTGTAGCTTTTACACTGCTAGCTTCTACGTTTACGATATTTTTCTGTTACGATAAGGATATTGTTAAAGCGAATGGAATAGAATTCGATGGAATGTGATTTATAATCGATATAGATTCTTCCGTTGAGTAATAGGCGGAGAAACGACGCGGACGTCGAAATAATTACAGCGACGGCTGTGTCTAATCGAAATTACTATCTCCATTAAACGTGAAAACTCGTAAATTATAAATCCACAATTACAAATCGTACAATCACAGATCTGCCCGTGTGAGTTTATGCGTTCACGTTTAAAAGCGGAAGTCGATTAACCGGACGGAATTGTTTCGTTCATTTTTCGAAGTGAATTGCTACCGAGTTGGACGTGTTGAAAGTTCAATTAAACGTTAATCTCCGTGAAACGGGCGGCTTGCATAATTGCACGGGAACGGTAATGACGGCTAATTAACGCGTGCGAGGGGCGAAAGATGCAACGCGCGGGGGACAGCGAGTTTGAAAGGAAAGCGAACACGCCGCGCGGCTCTCGAGATGAAGCTGCGGCGTAACGACTTTCAAGGTGACATGACCGGTGATTACTTTCGCCCAGGATGTCCGAGAAAAGCTGACACGGGCTGATACACGTCTATCGTGATCATTAAAAATCCAATCAGCCGTTTCAAATCAAAGTTAACGACTAGGTATCTTGAATTTCGCGCGATTAAAGCTAACCTATCTCATTAAGGAAAGCAAATTTAGAAGGGAAACACTTATACCGAGTTTTTCCTAATTTGTACATTGAAGCAAATGAAGGATTGACGTTTCTGTTTTTAGTTATTTAATCAATACTTTGAACTATATTATTAAACGAAGTTCAACGAAGTTCAGAGATTTCGATGCGCGGTAGAGCGATCTTGGTATTCGGAAAATGTCGTTGACGATACCGTGTAATTAAAACATTAATATTTGATTAATGAATTACCGATATCTCATGAAACGGAATCAACGATTACAGTTTCCCAATTCGGTCGCTAGAAAAGGTCAATAAAACTTTCTAAACCCGTCTGTCGAGTAGTCGTTAGGATAATTGATGGATCAGCGAGAAGCAGGCGAAAAAATAAGTAACAATTTAGATCACGGAAATCGTTCGTCGTGCGAACTGTCACGTTCCAAACAGTCACTGCTAGGTTGTAATGTGAAACGTCGAATTTCTCAGCAGTCGCAAGCCGATCGTTCAAGTTATTCTGCTCGAGTTCGTTTAACCATCGAGAACACTGTACACAAAACAAATGCTGCGCATTCCGGCTAACTGAGATCTCCGTGTCAATGAAAAAAAAGCAATTGGTTCTATCTGTATATGGCACAGCTGAATAATCAGTCTTACGAGTCGAAGGATGATTACGAAACTCACAAAATCCCCGTTGAATCGCGTTCGATTACCTGGAGGATTCCGGAGGCGGGTAAAAGTGTTCCTCAAGGTGACCCACTGACTCTTGACTCGCGTTATAGGTTGTTCACATTGGTGGAAAAGCGGAGAGAACGAGAAAACGGAGAGAAACTTCTTCTATGGAAACGACGGAGAAAAGATGAGCTGAGGTAAAAGCGAACTTCGCGGTACTTGCGAGCTCAGGCCACGAGGAGAACGCGATGACGGTCAAATAGAGATGTTCGCTCGGGATGAGACCGTGGATGTTACCCGACTGCCATATTCACTATCCGGGTCATAAGTGTGTCTAGGTGTACTACGAAAGGAGAGAATGGCGAATCCCTTCTCTCGGAGAAGATTTTCCCTCTCGTTCGTATTACGAGGCTGCGGTATAGGTCATTGGCGGTTAGCTCGTTTCGAGATCGCGAAAAAGGGAGCCACCTACTACTCGAATCATCCAAATGGAAAACAACGTAGAAGGAAATGTTCGGAAAAGTCTGAAGAGAATGATTTGATAGGGTTTTGAAGTAAATTAGATTATAGGTCAATTGTATAGGTCATTGGCGGTTTGCTCGTTTCGTGATTGTGAAAAAAGGGAGTCCCCTACTACTCGAGTCATTTAAATGGAGAATAAAGTAGGAGAAAATTTTCTGAAGAATTTGAAGAAAATGATTTGATAGAATTTCGAAATAAAAATGAGATTATAGGTGAACGATATAGGTCGTCAATTTGATAAACGTTAATTTTTGTAAATGGCGTTTGAGAAACATTGTACTTTGAATTTTCAATCTACTATGAGCAACTTTCGCCACGCGTCAGAGAGGATGACATTTTCGAGACGTTCCCAAGTTAATTATCCTCAGTTTATGGGACATTCGTTTTTCTCGGTATGACAACGCATTGTCAACATAGCGTCACCAAGCAGTGTATTTTAAGAATCTCCGATTTCGTCGAAGGAAGTTTACAGGATTCTTCGCAGGCTAGACGATGAAATAACTGGCATAGAAAATCACTTAATATCGATCGCAATTTATCCACAATCGCGAACAGAAACTCTACCGTAAAACACTTCATTATTACGTGATCAAGATAAAGCCTAACGTGGTTGCAATAAAAACACAGTGGTTCAGGAAGAAATGAAACAGAAGAAACCGGTAGTAGCAAGAAGGATCAACAACCTGCTACTTTGATTTCCACGGTGATCGTAACGGCAGCCGATCTATCAACATAACGCGCACGCTACCCGAATAAATGCAATAATTAAGAGGCTAAAGAAAGAAAATAATAGGTGTTACAACGCGGTTGCAAATCATTTTCTTTACAAGCGGCGATTAAGAAACCGTGTAATTACCGGCGCAACAATCTGCTCCGGTTTCTCACATTATCCTAGGAGGAGAATATTTGATTCTGTAAACAGCATTTTTACCACACAACTTGCAATCAAACATTGAATGTAAATCAAATCGTGCGCGCATTATATGCATTCGGATATATTCGCCTCACTCGCACACTTTCTAGAACACTTTCGTCACCGTGCATCAATTTCACGCGCGTTTCGAATATTCTGGATTCATTTAACGCGAGCATCGTTAACATATCGAAATCAGTATTACGTATTGATACAATATTAAAAAATTCATCCAGAAACAGGTCAATATTACACAATGACAGTCGAGACATCGACGATTCAAACGAAACGTGTCAATTGTTTAGACCAAACGTTAACACGTCAATTTCTATCACTATATACAGAAAGATTCAAATATCGCATCGCCATTACATTTTAAATCGATAATCGAATGAAATTTCATGTCTCTTCTAATGCGGTAATTAGCAAAGTTGCGTGTCTTCACGTAAAAACGGGATCTCTCGTTGTCGGCACGCAATGCGTTAACATTGAGGAAACGGCGTTACCTGCGAGACGATATTTCGAATCTACCGAAGTGAATGAATCAAAGGAGTACGCATTTCCAGTGCACCCCGCGATATTTAGAGCGGTTTCAGACGATCGCTCTCTCGCCCGTTCGGTTCGCGCGGTTGCGAAACAGGGGAATCCGTTCGGCCGAATGCATCAGAGCATCGTTACGCCAGCATTAATCCCGTGAGAACCCTTCGGTTTCTTTGATGCGCGCAGATAGAGCCGAGGAAACCGGCGAAACGAGGAGAAGAACGAGCGAAACGGGGGAACAAGAAGATGAAGATCGACCGAGGAATTCAGGTGGAAATTAGGTCGAACCTCGATAACTCGAAGACCTCTGCGGCTCGTGAATAGTTTCTAAACGATTCTGACAAGATACTTCAATAGAATCTCCTCTAATTGAGAACCTGTGCAATTTGAAACACGGGAACTCCGTAATTCGAATTATTCGGACGCCTAATATGCATTTTTCTACCCATCACATTGAAATATCGTGTTACACGTAAGTCGGACCTCTATTATTTGTATATATTTGCAGTTTATACGATAATATTCCGATATTAATATATAAATAACATTACAACACTCGTACAAATAAGATACTTGTTTATCAAAGCTGTTTCTCTCCACCTTCTCGTTGCATTCCGCGCGAGGCTACGACAGTGTTGCGATAAACGTTCTCTAATTCAAGGTATTTCTCTTTTCACACTCGCTTGACGATTGCTCACTCGAAAGTGCGAGTGATTTCTTGCATTGTAATCGTCCTGCGTAGTCTTCGAGCGTAGTATCCGTTACGACACTATTGCGAATCGCGGTAATTATAGAATTTCTATACATGTCGAAACCAATGATTGGACGAGTTTCAGCTGTCGGATGACCGCGGCAAATCAGCGATTTCCAACAACGTATCGATGATTGGAATCCGATAGACTTTCGTGCGGACTTTTGACTCGCCGATTTAGTTCGCGTGAATATAGACACGTTCCCGTATCGATCTTAGATCGTCTATATTCGAAAGTATGAATTTGGCTAATGTTTCGCGGCATGTTAGCCACCGGTTAGAAAGTGTGTTCGTTACGCGTGTGTGCCCGACAATCGCCGATAAACCGTTCGATGATGTGTAATATTTGTAATATTCATCGCGCGGTTCGCGTCGGTCCACGAAAGCCGGGGAAAACTGTGCTACAGTTTGCGCAACGT
This sequence comes from Nomia melanderi, assembly GCF_051020985.1. Taxonomy (NCBI): domain Eukaryota; kingdom Metazoa; phylum Arthropoda; class Insecta; order Hymenoptera; family Halictidae; genus Nomia; species Nomia melanderi. The sequence goes on from NC_135005.1 coordinate 17,982,161, forward strand.
AAAATCGGCGGCGCGGTTGTTGGCACACCGAAGAAAACGCTCGGAACAATGGCCGCGCGTGTGCTTTAGGGACTGTTCTACGGAAAGCAATTCGCTCCGCGACAACGCCGGCGAGTAATGATCGCATTTTTACGAGGACACACCGGCACCGCCGCCATTGTTTTTGCATCGGGAGGCTCGTTTTAATTTCGCTACGGCGCAACGCCACGCAGAAGTATTTGGCAACTTACGCGTTCCAAGTGCAGGTCGGTTTTAGGAAAGTGTTTCTTTACAGGATCGTTACTTCTGTGTTTCGAAATAGATTTATAAGAGTTGAATTGTCATTAACCGTTCGAGTCCCAGAGGTTTTGGTGAAAATCCGGTCGAAAAACAGTTTCGTTTGAATTTAGAAACTGAACGACGCTTTTCTATGTTTACAGAAACAAATTTTAAATAGCGCGATCGTTAGATTTTTCCAGTCTTAGGCGAGTAACAAGAAAAATGAGAATGAATATTTCGAAGGAGAAGAGATAAACAAGCTTCATCTTATTCTACGATGATGCACGATGATAGAGAAGCGCCATTGCGCCGCTCGGGGCTCGAACGGTTAACACGTCGACTGCCACGTCGGTCACCGATGATCGGAGCTTCCAAATTACTCGACAATTACAATTTGTCGGGTAACTAATGTCGAATGGAAATATTTCACAGCGTAAATTACTAGATAATCGTGTCACGTAAGCATTCCGATAGCAAATAATAAGTAACTGTTCCTCTTTATTTTTACTAGAAAAGAATAAGCGAGAGACATAAAACTCTGAAGGTTTTCGTGGCAGTAAACGTGTTAATGTTCGAATGTTCACGATGCAGAAGGATGGAGAGGTTTGAACTCACCGGTGCCGGATGTCTGCTTGTGCTTCAGCCATTTCCTTTGGAGACAGTCGTGGTTGTACCTCAGAGTATTAGGTTCGTCCCAATTATAGAGGAAAGAGTGAGTCGGGCTGTGGTAGACGTAGCCGTTCGACGGTTTAGGTGTCTTAAGTGGCGACCATTGATTCCTCTGTCGGCCGTACGATCCGGTTTCCGTTTCCAAGCTTCTCTTTTTGCCCGTCATGGCATCTCTGCGAGGATAGTGATTAAATTCGTCTATTGACCTAACAGATTGTTCAATCGCAGACTATGCATTTCGTTCGTAATTTAAATGTTCAAATGTTTTAGGACTGACGATTCAAATTTTCGAATTTTTCAATCTGCGAGTCTGCGAATGTTCGAATGAAATACGTGATTCAATTAAAGTCCCTACATTCCTTTTTACATCTTGTACCCATAAATGTTTGCAATCACGTAAACGTCTAGATTCCACTGATTAACTATTGATTAGGCGGCTAACCAATTGAAAAATCTGTGAAAGGCCTGGTGACCGAGCGAACTCGCCCTCGCCAATTAACTGGTTCACGGGGACGTAATCGTATCATCGAGAAAGTGCTGTGGAAAAATGCACGCCAGAACGTAACTGCGTTATTACGTTACGCTGCCATTCAAGGTGGAATTTCGTAACGGATCGCGCCAGGGCGGCGTAGAATCATTCTCCCGATTAGGGAAAAACAATGATTCGGGATGAAATTTCCCGAGGCGATGATGTAACCGCGGACAGAACCGAATTGTAATTGGGAAAAGTCGCCGGGAAGCGAGCCGGTGACTCGGTTACGAGTCGTAAATATGCTCATAATAGTTTAATAGGTGTATTATATAATTACAAGAGATTCTCAGACTGTGCTACCACCTTGCATTCATTGCCGATGCACTTGGCGGAAGAATTACACAACGGCTCGCATTTGTTCCGATAAACGGCTAATGGAAGTATACAATCGAACGCGGCGCATCGTCGAATTTTATCTCAATTTAAATTTAAATTTAAAATATATGTATTAATTTAAACTGAGATAAATTTCAAAATTTCAAATTTCAATTTAAATTTATCTCACTCTCGCGAAGCGTTGCCTATAAAAATGGTACTTCTCACAGATAAAGTCGACCCAACGTTAGATCCACATTTTCGCGTAATTTTTGTGGAATGTTGCGTTTCCTTCAACCACAGCACGTGTTCGTTCAAGAATGTTCTTTTTCCCTTGGGTTCGGTAATTAGATAAGTAACCGACTAATCGTTCGTCATTTTTAAATGGCACAGCTGGCACGTTTCACCGTGTCCGAGCAAAAAGTTCTAAGGAATGACGAACGATCGGTTCCAGTTAATCGACGATTACACGCCGAGATATTCGGGAGTGCGTTTCAGTCGCAGAATTCAAGCTCACGGCCATCGAACTGGTTCGTGAGACGGGGAATCGAATGATTTGCGTTACCTCGAATTGGCTCTGACTGGTTCCAATGGCTCGGCCCGCAAATGACGCGAGACCGCTCGTGTTTAACATAAACGTTACTTTCCACCGGCGATCGGGAACACTTTCGGTTTCGCGAACGACTTCCTCCTCGAGACCGCGGGATCTTGTAAATAAAGAAAGTAATAACGCCGGTTAATTCATTCACTCGACGCCCACTATTAGTTCCTTAAGCCACGCTCCCGCTTCCCGGAAGAACCGCGATAAACCTCGGGGGCCGTTTTGCTCCCGAAGGTTCTCGAAACCTGCATTTTTCTATTGTGAAGGGTTAGAAAGTAATTATTAGAGCTGTAAGTAGTTCACGTAAGAATTCATTGAACTTATGAATACATTATCTTCGAAAGTGTTAATGAATATTCAGCAGCGACCATAGGTAGCTATACTCCTCGTGTGTTTCTTTCGAAAGCTAACGTTTTTGAATACAATGCAACGCGTTAATTATTCGTTCACCGATGGAAACTCAAACGAACGTTTCAAATGAAACAAACTCAAAGAATCGAAGCGGATAAATGTAATCTATCGCAAGTTCAACTGTGATCTTCACTGTACGTTTCATCCGTGGGAGAACGTGGCTTCAAACGAACAAGTTCCAACGAACATTTCCTCCTTCGTCCTCTTCGTCGAAGGCTCCCTTCGCTAGTTATGGAATCAGCCCTGCGAAATCACTTAATTCTTGCATCGTGAAATTCATTGAAAATCAACCGTACGTCACCAGGGGAGGGCAAACGGAAGTATTCGGATATTTTCAGTCGCAGCTTCGGCATTCGCGACGAAACGTTCGGTCCGAGCGATATGCTCTCGCGGAACTTTCTCGTTCCAATGTTACAGAACAAATTTCCACGCGGAACGGGTTTCTTCTCACTGATTGCTCGATCGTAAAAAGTTCAATTGGATAATGAAAACACCGAGAAAAACACTTTCCGACGACGACGAACACCACCGTCCGAGATTATCCGATCCCGCAGACTGATCACTCCGAGGACTGTTCGACGGCTCGGCCGACAGACGCGAGCCGAGAAAGCAGAAACGAGCGATTTTCTTGCACTCGCGGTTAGTTTCCTATTCGCAGATTGTTTTATAATGCCCCGCCATCCCCTTCCTCTCTCGCCGCTCCCTCCATCATCGGCGCATCAATTAAAATTTTTATCTTGACAGGATCGAACAGCGTTCGCCGCACTGTGAAACGTTATCTATTTGCAACTTAGCGAGGTGCGCAAATTGCTAGAATGTATACACGTTCCAATACATGTACGATGAAATTTTCAGCGCGCTTCCTATTGTCAGATTATAAATACAGTGGTTCAATGCTTGATCATATTCTTTTTTGCGTAAGTAAACAATCGAAAGCGCGTCACGGAAGAGCACCGTTGTATATTATCGCAATAACTGTACATTACCTAATTTCAGTAATTTTCCATGATAATTAACGGCCGGGACCATCCGATTAGATAAGAGGACAATAGTTAGGTACAAAATTGTTCGTTTGTTGCGCAGGAAACTTTACACGAACCAAATTGAACGGACACGATCTCCGCCATTCGAGAGACGATATTTCGTTCTGTAATCATTGTAACACCGATTAATTTCTTTAGCTACATTAGAATTAAACTAGCCCACTACTAACTCATAATGAAACGAATTGCCGTAGTTTTTTCTACGTCGATTCACGAGAACGTTCAACGAGGACAGATAAAGCATCACTGACCAACACGCTGGCCGAGGTTTCCGCCTTATATAGCCTCGAGAGTACCACGGGAAGTATCGTGGACCGACAATGTAAACTTTTTGGTGCCTCGGGTGCTTAATAAAGAATAACGTCCTCGCTTTGCATGAAATCGTGCTCCATCGGGCCGTCGATACCGGTTGCGAAACAGGTGATCCAATTTCTCGGTCACCGGGAGTACTTATGGTCAACGAGATAACGATTGCGCAATGTCAACAGGCCGAGGAAGCGTTTTTGCCAGGAAAACAGGATTGCGCAAGCGATCCTGCTATAAATCAGTGTCGCGATCGTTTCCATTTGGGCATAGTTAGGCCCGCTACTTGACGGCCATTTTGTATGGTTCCGATATTGCCGAGTATGGACACGATTCGCGTCTCAAGCACTAATACCTTGATAGAAACATCGAAAAATTCGAATGACTAATTATTAGGTTTACCTCCATTTCGGCTAACATTTTGACACTCGAATGTTATTTCGTCTAGAAATATTCAGTCGCTTTAAGGTTGAAACTCGAATGTAGGAGGAACACAAAATGGCGGCGTTAGAGCCCTCCGTCGGTAAGATGGAATTCTAATTTTGAGTTTCATCTTCTCGAATTTGTTCACAACTGTAAAATGCATTGAGTTCGAGGGAGTTAATAAGAGTCAGTGCGAAAATAGAAAACTCTGGTGCGATGAAATTGTAAAAAAAGGTATTGTAATACATAATTTGCTACAGTGTTCGTTTCCAATCTCTAAATAATTGTTATAGATTAATGTACCCACGTATGACAGCACGAAGGTGACAAGGACAGGTACGAATCGCAACGAGTACCCGCCGTCAATTCCCTCACGCTCCCTTTCAAAACTCGGAAGTTAACTTCGCTCGTGTCTAAAGTATCAAGCGCTGCTTTTTGGTATCTGTTCGTCATTATCCACAACTCCTCTTCGTGACAAGACCAGGAAATTCGTCTGCGTTTTACTTTCATTCCGCTGGTGAACTGAAGAAGCTCGGAGGACTCAGCAATCACTGGCTGCGATTGAAAGATCATCGTCGAAACACATGCGAGATTCGAGCCAACGCATTGAGCAACAATTTTACAGCGGTATAACATTAGAAGTAACAAGTAAATACTAACCATATTTTCCTTAGTCATCGGTCGATTTTCGTTCCAGCATGCAATCTGGTTATTCGTGAGCCCGAAGAAGAGAATCTGCGACAGTGACATTGCTTTGGCACTCGACTGCGTAGGCAGAATGTCTTTGTACCTGAATTAGTAAAATTCATTCGTGAAAAGAATAAAAACAGATTCGAAAGAATTCAACGATAGAATAATTAAGATTATAATTACTCGTAAAAGTGTACTGTGTGATGCGAATGGACGAGCTGATGACTGTTGACAGAGACCATATTGCGAGACGACATAGGGCTCAAATAAAGCATCCCGGTTTTGTGGGATAAAGCCAGCCCTAGAGGACCATCCTCGAGCTGGAAAGTTTCTCCATTGATCGTATAGTCGACCATCTTTGGATCGTAATTGAGAGCGCTCGATACCATTCGATTCCAACCTGTATGTGGGCTGTAGATCACCAACGCGTAACCCGTCACGTCCGCTAAAATGGCCTGCAACGGAACGTCCAACAGTCTTTATAGAGCTTCTGACAAATATATTTCTCGAAATATGTCAGCTATAGTGACAAATCTATTAAGAGGTGAAATGTTCATATTTCGAAGAGCCTCACTTACATCGAAATATAGCGGATGACCATGAGGCTTGATGATCGGCGTGATCAATAAGCCTTGTCCGCTCGTGCTGTTTGTCGCCAGTTCCTTTGGGATTGTCATGCATTTCATTAACCTGTCAGTTGCCAAGTTGAAAATGAAAAGCTTGGGGGGACAGACGGTGTCGGTGCCGATTTTCCCGTTGTCCAGGACATACAAGATGTTTCCGATAATCTGTTCGAAAGACGACACGCACATGTTAAATTATTCCATTCAATTTCAAACGAACTTTGTAGCTTTCCCAGGAATATCTAATTTAATTCTTGAAATTTTCATTACTTGCACTCTGAAGACACTGATGATACCGGAGCAATCCGTTTTGGTCCACGACCAATCAGGGTAAGGCGCCAGAAGCGGGCCGCCGTCGCCATGTTTCGAGGACACGACGTTCAAAGAAGACGGCACACCTTTAGCTCTTACCACCGTCACAAATTTTCTACCTTGAAACAAATTTTTATTGCTCAGAAAGATAAGCGAATTGCTCACAGGGACACAAAAAAATATTGTCTCTTAAGTGGCGAATGAACAGTTCAGAAGAGATTCCACTCGAAGCAATGTACAACGCGACTTCTATATCTATCAGAATCTATAACTACTATGTCAGTTCATTGTTAAATTTACATAATTATATATCTTCTTTCATATCTATTCTACGTTCCTGAAGTAACGTTGTGCAATTTTCACTTTCTTTCGCGTCGGTATTAACCATCGTTCTTTCACTTCGATGTAATTTCACTTTGTTCTTTTATCACTGCTAATCATTACCATCAGGCGCCACGTCGATATCGATGGGGATATTGTTCTTCGCGATGTAACCGCCGTTTCGGAGGAGCGTGTCGCGTTGTTCCTCACTTTCGTAGGCATAATCCAGATACTTCCACTGTAGGACCACACTCAAAGCGTGGTTCCGCAGCTCCAGGGATGTAACTTGCATCCGATTCTCCAAGGAGATCGCGCCGAAGCAGAACGCCAGCAACCACGATGCGAACATTTCCCTGAAAAGGCACGGTGGACTCTCATGGTTTCGTAGCCTCGCGGACGGTACCTTCCGCGATATTTGAAACCGCGTTATATGACAGTCATAAGAGACGCGATAACCGAGTCATTGCTTTCACGGATTAGACGATCGACCGGTAATATAGTTGCGCCTACACTTTTATGTTCACTTCCATTAACCGCATGCGCTGGAAATTAATTTAGAGGTTTTGCTAAGTGCTGCGCGAAGAATTCTGTTTTTACCTATTTTACGCGATTATCTAGACTGACTTTGTTTATATAATCATTTTGTATAGAATGGTACACTTCGAAACAATTTATACGTATTGCAATCGGACTGTGGGCGTGTAGAAAATGTCAATGGCAATTTTGGGACGAAAATGTCTCGACGTAGGGTTAAAAGTTGGATGTGTTTCGCCATTATCTTTAAACGTGCATGTCATTTTATCTTCAAAAAAGAAGAAACATTGAGTTTGGCTTTTCTCCTTTAAATTGAATAGATTTTGTCGATCCCTTATGTGTTACTGATAGTTTCATTCTTTGGAAAATATTTCCTTAAATAAGTTGAGCTGTTGTAATAATGGCACGATGAAAATTTGTTGAAAAAATTGAAACGCAGTGTCACTGAAGTGACGAACAGTCATTTTTTAAATAGACCCGGGAATGGTTAAATAAACGCACTATCGTTTAACGAATATACTCACGTTGCCAATCGTTTTTCAGGTGTCAAAGAAAATGACGCTCGATAATGAATCTAGGCAAGCAGCGTGCAGCGAAGAGAAGGAATAAGAACAGGTGGATGATTAAATATCCCCGTAGAAATTACTGTACTTCCGTGTTGAAGGCTGATAAGGCGGAACGATAAGACGGTGGATTTCCTTCGGTAAAAAACGAGGTATCTATATTTGTTACTCTTCGCAGCTTAACAGAGACAGAGTAGTTTTTTCAAATGCGATCGGTACAGACTTCGATTGTCTCGGAACGAATGCAACAGTGTAGAAATTTATGCGTTTAAAAAATGTGTGTATTTCCCAAGAATTTATTCGACTTATTTCTAAGTAAACTTAAACTTGGTTATCTGTAACTAAAGCAGTGGAGTATGAAATCTTCATCGCAGATGCAAGACCGTAGGTCAATATCTATTACGGAGGCTATTAAAATGACGACGAGAAGAATTGAATAAAATAGAAACATTGCTTAGAATGTACAGGATGAGTAAATCATCATTCAAGTCAGTTGAACGTCGGGGAAAATTTATTGGGCGATAACGATTCTTTCATACTTTGTACTTTATGGAAATATGTTTCACTTATTTCTTGGACCGTATATTATTTACACCTTAAACAATAGAAATGGTGACTAAGTTGAAGTTGAACCTTCCTGTTCACGGTAATTCCAGAATTCATTTTTAAACTGTCATCGCGTTACTTTTGTATAATAGGAAAGTTAAAATTGATTGCCTTCAGAGAATTTCATGAAATACAACCGACCTTGTTAAACAGGACATGTAACGAGCGTATTTTTTTTTATTTTAACAATTGATTCGGTACGTTTTCCTTATTCAAACATTATTCGTTAATTGTCTATGAAATATATATATATATATATATGCGGGCTTCGACATGTTTGTTCGATAAATGACACGCAGAGTAATTTATCAGTCGTACAAAGTTCTCAAGAATTAATACAAATAGTGCAAGTTACGCATGGTGTATAACCTTGCTAGATAACCAACGTTTGTTATCATAGTGCAAGCAGAGGTGTAACAATCTCTAAGTACACATCGATAATCTATGGAAAGGCAATGCTGCAATTCACCTTGCAATTACTAATTGACTACTTCACAATGTTTCCTCCTACTTCAAAGTTCGACATTGATATACAAAAATACAAATTTCTAGAAAGAATCATGGACAATCGTTCAAAGCATCTACAATGTTCGCCTATTTCGTTAAAAAGTGTATAATCGTTAATGTTTTGATTGAATTAAGGAAACATTCTTTGCAACGCGTCTTAAATTATCCTATAATCAGTCGTGACTCTATCTCCATTGAGACGCTGCGCAAAATGGAGGCGTTAGAGCTCTCCGTCGGTAAAATCGATTTCTAATTTTGAGTATAATTTCCCCGAACGTCTCCGTAACTGTAAAAAAATTCTACACCGCAACATATATTAATTTTGAAAGGGTTTATAGAAGTCGATGTCAAAATAGAAAACTCTGAAACGGTAAAATTGTAAGGGAAGGTATATTACTGCATAATTTGCTACAGTATTTATTTCCAATCTCTAAACAACTGTTACAGATTAAAGTGTTCACATGTAATAGCATGAAAGTGATTAATATTCGTACGCTTCGCAAGCAGTGCCCACCGTCAATTCTCTCACGCTCCCTTTCAAAACTCGGAAATTAACTTCGCTCGTGTCTAAAGTATTGGTCGCTGCTTTTTGGTATCTGTTCGTCATCACCCACAACTCCTCTTCGTAATAAAACCAAGACCTTCTCCTGTTCTTAACTTTCATTCCGCTGCTGAACTGAAGAACCTCTGGCGACTCGGCAATCACAATCTGCAATTGGAAGATCATCGTCGAAACACATGCGAGATTCGAGCCAACGCATTGAGCAACAATTTTACAGCGGTATAACATTAGAAGTAACAAGTAAATACTAACCATATTTTCTTTAGTCATCGGTCGATTTTCGTTCCAGCATGCAATCTGGTTATTCGTGAGCCCGAAGAAGAGAATCTGCGACAGTGACATTGCTTTAGCACTCGACTGCGTAGGCAGAATGTCTTTGTACCTGAAGCAGTAAAATTCATTCGTTAAACGAATAAAAACAGATTCGACAGAATTCATCGATAGAATAATTAATGTTATAATTACACTTGGAACTGTATTGCGTTTGGCGCATGGACGAGCTGATAACTGTTGACAGAGACCATATTGCGAGACGACATAGGGCTCAAATAAAGTATCCCGGTTCTGTGGGATAAAGCCAGCCCTAGAGGACCATCCTCCAGCTGGAAAGTTTGTCCATTGATCGTATAATTGACCATAGATGGATCGTAATTGAGAGCCCTCGATATTACTCGATTCCAGCCATACTGAGGTCCGTAGGTCACCAACGCGTAACCCGACACGTCCGCTAAAATGGCCTGCAACGGAACATCCAACAGTCTTTATAGAGTTTCTGAAAAATATATTTCTCGAAATATGTCGGTTACAATTGAAAATATATTTAGAGATGAAATGTTCATACTCGGGAGAGCATCGCTTACATCGAAAGGCACTGGATGACCATACGGTTTGACGATCGGCGTGATCAGCAAGCCTTGTCCCGTCGTAGAGTTTGTCGCCACTTCCTTTGGGACCGTCAGGCTTTGTATTAACTTATCAGTTGCCAAATCAAAAGCGAGAAGCTTGGGGGGACAGACCGTGTCGGAGCCGATTTGCCCGTTGTCCAGAACATACAGCGTGTTCTCGCAAATCTGTTTGAAAGAAGACACGCGGATATTAAATTACTTCATCGAATTTCAAACGAACTTTGTAGCGTTCCCAGAAATATCTAATTTAATTCTTGAAATGTTCGTTACTTCGATTCTGTAGACACTGATGATACCGGAGCAATCCGTTTTGGTCCACGACCAATCGGGGTAAGGTATCAGAAGCGGACCGCCCTCGCCAGTTGTCGAGGACACGACGTTCAAAGAAGAAGGCACACCTTTATCTCTTATCACCGTCACAAATCTTCTGCCTTGAACCAAATGATTTTTATTGCTCAGAATGATAAATGAGTTGTCCACGAGAACACAAAAAATATTAGCTGTCTCTTAAGCGGCGAATGAACTGTTCGGAAGAGATTCCACTCGAAGCAATGTACAACGCGACTTCTATATCTATCAGAATCTATAACTACTATGTCAGTTCATTGTTAAATTTACATAATTATATATCTTCTTTCACGTTATCTATTCTACGTTCCCGAAGCAACACGGTGCAATTTTCACTTTCTTTCTTCAATGTAATTTCACTTTGTTTAATACTTATCACCCGGAAATATCGAGTACCGGTTATCACTGCTAATTATTACCATCGGGCGCCACGTCGATATCGATGGGGATATTGTTCTTCGGGATGTAACCGCCGTTTTGGAGGAGCGTGTTGCGGTGTTCCTCACTTTTGTAGTAAAAATCCAGATACTTCCACTGTAGGACCTCACTTAGAGTGTGGTTCCGCAGCTCCAGGGATGTAACTTGCATCCGATTCTCCAAGGAGATCGCGCCGAAGCAGAACGCCAGCAACCACGATGCGAACATTTCCCTGAAAAGGCACGGTGGACTCTCATGGTTTCGTAGCCTCGCGGAAGGTACCTTCCGCGATATTTGAGACCGCGTTATATGACAGTCATAAGAGACGCGATAACCGAGTCATTGCTTTCACGGATTAGGCGACGGACCAGTAACATAGTTAATCCTTGTGGAAGCTAATAAATGTCAAACGGTGAGGCACATTTATCTTCACCTGGATTAACCACTTGCGCAAGAAATTAATTTAGAGTTTTGGCAAAGCGTAGAGAAGAACTCTGTTTTCACCTAATTTACGCGATTATCTAGACTGATTTTGTTCATGGAATCATTTTGTATAGAATGGTACACTTCAAAACAATTTATAAGTATTGCAATCAGACTGTGGGTGCGTAGAAAATGTCAATGGCAATTTTGGGACGAAAATGTCTCGACGTAGGGTTAAAAGTTGCATGTGTTTCGCCATTATCTTTAAACGTGCGTGTCATTTTATTTTCAAAAAAGAAGAAACACTGAGTTTGGCTTTTCTCCTTTAAATTAAATAAATTCTGTCGATCCCTTATTTGTTACTGATTGTTTCATTCTTTTGAAAATATTTCCTTAAGTAAGTTATGCTGTTGCGACAATGGCACGAAGGAAATTTGTTGAAAAAATTGAAACGCAGTGTCACTGAAGTGACGAACAGTCATTTTTTAAATAGATTCGGAAACGGTTAAATAAACGCACTATCGTTTAACGAATATACTCACGTTGCCAATCGTTTTTCAGGTGTCAAGGAAAATAATGCTCGGTAATGTTGAATCTACTCAAGCAGCGCGCAGCGAAGCAAGGGAATAAGAGCGGGTGGATGGTTAAATATCCCCGTACAAATTGCTGAACTTCTGTCTCGAAGGCTGATAACGCGGAACGATAACGCTGTTGATTCTCTAAGGAAAAAAACCGGGCAGGCATGCTTTGCATTTTTAATATTTATTTTCCGCTTTCGGTGAACAACGTTTCCGAGTACTCAGTCGCTTCCGCGTGTGCCAAATTATTGGAGATAGTATTAATTGGCGGTGGTGTTCTTCGAGGAAAGCGGAAAACATTATTCCTCGCGGTATAACAACTATAATTTTCTAAGATGCGATCAGTACAGAGTTCGACAGTCTCACCACAAATGTGACAGTGTGGAAATTCGTGTGTTTTAAAAGTGCGTTTATTTTCCAAGAAATTATTCGACTCGGTTATCTGCAACTGAAACAATGGAATATGAAATCTGCATTGCAGATTCAAGATTATAAGACGAGACCCATTGTTGGAGGTGTACAAAAGAAGTGGAATAAAATTGGAAATATTCCTTGGAACATACAGGGAGTAAAAAGTATTTTCAAGTGAGTGAAACGTCGAGAAAAATTTATTGAATACAGATAGTAGGTGACATGCCATCGCGGGCGATAACAATTCGTCTATTATTTGGAATTTATGTACATACGTTTCACCTATTTCGTTTCACTTATTACTCGGCTCGTATGCACATCTTAAACAGTAAGCGCGATGAATAAATTCAAGTCAAACTTTCCTGTTCCCGATAATTTCCGAATTCGTTTTCCGTTATCTCGTTACTTTCGTTTAACAGCAATTTGTTTCTATTCACCTGTGATCGTAAAAGTCCATCGAGCGGTTCCAAAAGGATGTTGAACATCAGTTTGGAATTTATCGCCTCCGCGGAATCTCGTGAACTGTAACGACCTTTGTTAAACGGCGCATGTAACGTGCGTGTTTTTTTTATTGGAACAGTTGGTTCCTTACGTTTTCCTTATTCATACATTATTCATTAATTGTCCGTGAGATACATACACAAGCACGCTTCGTTCGATGAACGACACGCAGAATAGCTAATCAATCATGCAAACCTCGCATTCGTAAAATTCAATAAAAATAGAGTGCAAGTTATACGTGCAACAATAAATATCAATAACCCTATAAATTGATAACCTACAACGCCATTTTGGACTGCCTAAATTCCTCATAGCACCGCGAGCGAAGATACGAACACTCTTTAAGTACACATTGACATTCTGTTCATTGATATTGATATCCTATTTAATCACAGTGCCGCAGTTCATCTTGCAATTGTTATTTTACTGCTTCGAATCGTTGCTCCTACTTTAACGTTCGAAATCGATATAGAAAAATATACATTTCAGAAAGGAATCGTGAGCAATGGTTCAAAGCACCCATAAATCCCGTCTGTTTCGTTAAAAATTCTAGGATCATTAATGTTTCGATCGAATTAAGGCAAGTATTTGCAGCTCGTCTTCGATTATCCTATCGTCAATAATCACTGTAATGAAAACGGTGATCGTAGAAGTAATTTTGAGAATGAAACAATGTGTAGTAATCGCTCGCGACGAACGGTTTGCTCGCAATGATGGAGTACCGCCAAGATGGCGTCGAGCGCTCTCGGTGATAGCTAGAATACTGCTCGCGGTGCCACGATTTTCATTTCGAGCTCGGGAACCTCACAGTCCCGCCATTCACGGGTTCGCATTTTGAGCCTCGAACGAGGTCGTTCACGAAGCCAGCTTGTATCCGGAAGTTCGTCTCATTGCTGTTCAGTGAGCCAGTCATGTACTTCTGAAAGGACACTGTCATCACCCATAGTTCCTGCCTGCCTTTACTCGAAGTGACGATCTGCAATTGGAATTCATTTTACGCTGAGTGAAATTCGAATTTTCTGAATTGTCCTACTTTAACGCTAGAATACCGAGCATTTTATACGATTAACGTGTAATCTCTATAAAAATTGTAACGATAGATTTTTCCCAGTTTCTTCGGATTACTGTTCGATGGAAACTGAAAATTGAAATCTGCAGGAGCAAAAGTTGCACCAACCTTTAAGCCAGAAGGGAATTGCAACGTGTCAGGATTGATGATAAGAACATCGTTGTTAGTGCCACCGTAATCGGAGTATTTCTTGCTGTTCCAGCATCCGATCGCCAGATCAGACAGCAGCCCGAAAAAGAGGACTCCGTTGCGGTCCATAGCCTGCGCCGCAGACTGCGAGGTCCTCTCCGTTGCGAATGGAACAAACGTCCTACCCGCGGCTTCGGCGTTATCTCGGAATAGAGTGTAATTCCTAAACATTACCAAACACTTCATTAAACGGGCCATAATATAATGCGATAACAAATGATTTCTAGAATAACTAACATTCCAAGCTAAGCAACCTACTCGAGCAACCATTCGTTTCATCTAGAATTCTTGAATAATAATTCCATTGAACTAAGTTCAGGCGATAGAAGTCTTCAATACCGATCTCGAATATATAGAAAACAAGTAATTATTCTCAAATGTCTTAACCAAAGCAGGTAACATACAATGTAAACGTTTTAATACCAAGGTGCTAATGCATGGTAATGAAAGAATGTTCTAGAAAGTGGTCGTTTGATTCGTGGATTGTTTTATCGCGAGTCATGAAACAATGATATTGTTTCAAGTAAAATTCTCTGTCTCCTAGAATATCCTACCTGATCACAGAAGTGGGAACGAAACTTTCGACTCTACTGGCCAACGAATGGAAATAGAGGATCCTGTCTCCATTGTGAACGCCGCCCAAGGCAAGTGCTATAATTCCATCCATCAGATCGAACGTGTCACCCTTGATGTGGAACGTGCCGTACGGCGGATACGGGTAAAACAAATTATTGACGATTCTCCAGGATCTGTCGTTGACGTAGTCGTAGACGATCAACGCGAAGCCTGTCACGTCGGCGATGTAAGCGAAAGTATCCTTGCAATTCTCCCCGGCGTCCCGAATGTCGACGACCACCGTCACGAAGAGTGAATCCTCCTTGTACTGATCCCTCGGGAATTTATACCTGGTGATCAGTTCGTTCGTGCGAAGATCGAACACGTGCAACTGCGGCTGACAGATCCACCTGTCGCCTCGCTTTCCGGTGTCGAGCACCCATAACCGACCGCACTCGTCCACCTGAAGGGAAAGATGTTGAAAGATGTTTAGGCAATTGATTTTAACCCTTTGAACTCTGTAGGCTGCAATATTGCACCAGGAATAATGTTAGATATCTCAATGAATCTTCACCCTTTGCACTCCGAAGTTTTTCGCTGGAAATATTTCAACATTTTCTGATCAGACGAAGACAAAGATATTTTACGTCAATATTTCTCAGATTGATGCATTATATGAAGTGTAATATTAAATATCAAATTTTATAGCTTCACTGTAGGAATCAAGTGGTGACTGAGAGTCACCTCCGGAGTGCAAAGGGTTAAAGAAACTACCCTACAATTATTAGATTTTTCACACATCCAAATCTTGCACTAAGAAAATAAAAGATCTGAGAAATGTTATAGCATTTTTCATTTTCGCTGGGGATATCATAATTAGTTGCAGTTTCTGATAGATTAGAAAACCATCTGGAGTGCTAAGGGTTAACGACTTCTCGCAAATGGAGGCGCACAGAAATCACGAAGGTCGGCCTCACTTTCTAAACGGAACGCACCCTTTTTGTCGCGTGCTTTCCTTTCCGATTTGTAAATTTCCCGGTTAGAGTCGTTCCGTCACAGCACCCATTCACCAACGACAAAACATTCAGCGTGTCGTCACGCCGCTGAGACAATTGGGAAATGTTTGTTGTGTGTTTTACTCAAGCATCGTTACACGTGCGGAAAATTTCTTTCTTCTCCTTTCTTCGGCGTCTTCGTTAGCAAACTTCGTTGTTTCGCGAACGATTGTCTTCACGGGTAAACTACTAATCCTTATTTCGCATACATTTCCACATCCTACGGTGATCTACTTTTCACTCGCAGACGAATAAATACGGAATTGCTATTTCTTTAGGGACTTTAAACCGGACGACTGAGTATTAGAAGAAGCTTCGCTTCACGTAACGAAGACTTGCAGTTTAGTTTAGTTGAGCAGAAAAAATGTAATTGTTATGTGTATCGATTACATAATTCGTTTTTCCTCGTCGCGACTCGATCATCTGGACAGACCAGTTGAAACATGTGTTATTATTCCCTCGTATCGGTAACGTGCTTTCTGTCTAATATCGAATAATACGAATAAGTTTCATCAAATTCAATCTGCGTCAAATTGACGCGTTCCGTAAACCTAGTGTTAAGGATGTAAGTTGACCGTGACTCAACGGTCGCGTCGATAACTTATCATTTCTCCCGCTTTCGCTGGGGTTTCCCAGTGTCAGACCACCGACAATTTCCAACGCTGCAACGCTCGCGTCTGCCTCGACGCGCACGAGGACAGTGCACAGGAATTACTTCTGTCTTTGGTATTGTTCGAACGTTACTCGTTGCTTCCTCTTGTATTAATCATCGTTCGGAAAAGGCATTCTATCAGCGAGTTGTTTTCCCAAGAAACGAACGCACTCGACAGAAAGGAATACCGGATGCAACTTGAAACGCGAAAATTCGAAGTCCAACGCGTCAAAGACGTGCCGAGTGATTTACAAGCGAGGCTAATAGGTTTCGCAAAGAGGAACATTTGAACAATTCAACGGTTAATGGAGATTTAACTAGTTTCGATGTTGGCTCGGCGTTTTAAGGATTTTCACACATTAGCGAGGACTCGCGGAAGTTTCTCAGAATTTCGAGGAATTTCTAAGAGATGCTAGGAACGCGTTAGAATGTTTAGAAGCATCCAGAGATCGCTGGTAATTTCCAGAAAATAAAGTTAGCTGATGTTGAATAAGATCTACCGTATATTTAGAGATTCCCTCAAGCTCCCAGAGACTTCAGGGAATTTCTAAGAGTTGCTAGGAACGCGTTAGAATGTGTAGAAGCATCCAGAGATGGCTGGTAATTTCCAGAGAGTAGAGTTAACTGAAGTTAAGTAAGATCTACCGTACATCCAGGGATTCCCTCAAGTTCTCAGAGACTTCAGGGAATTTCTAAAAATGTCTCGAAGCAACCACAAGTTTTCCAAAGATCGTCAAGCTTAGGAAAAGGAACGAAACATCACCTGCACCCTGTAGACGCTGATGATAGAGTCGCAGCTGGTCCCGCTGTTGTACTCCCAGTTCGGATAGGCCGAGATCAGCGGATTCGGGTTCGTTGACGCCCGGTCAACCACGTAACCCAAGGTCACGGGCACTCCGTTCTGAAACCTCGGTATGGTGACGAAGACCTTCGACGCTTCAGCTTGAAAAAGGAACCGGATCGCAATACGTTAATTCGGCTCCCCGAACGAGGAGAACTTGCATATAAGTCAGTGAATCCTCGGAGCCACTGCATCGGGAATTCCAAATTGGGTTACACATTCGCACAACGTCAAGACAGTGCGTAAAAATGACGGAGAATAATTACACGAGGGATTCGATGAATAAATATAACAAGGAAAATTGATGGGAATATACTAATGTCATAATAAGCCGTTGATTGTCGTCAGAAAATACGCGGTAATTTCGTCGCAGAAATCGTGAATGCTGCAATGTTACAATACCGTGGCAAATTTTTAACGATGCCAATGATTAACTTGCTTCTTCGGGAAGCTGCCACCGCGTTCGACAACTCGAACAAATGTTTTTCTCGATTGTAACAGAGTCTTAACGGTTTATCGGGGAATTTCGGATTCATCGCATCGACGAACTCTGCTCGTTTAGATCGATTCTATCCAGCTTTTCTTAGTTTACCTTCGCTGTACACGTCGACGTCGATGGGAAGAGACGCGCCAGGTATGTAATCGCCGCTCTCGATAGCCGCCAGTTTCGCGGATTCGCTGGGGAAATCAAATTCCAGCGCTTTCCACGAGTAGATGCCTCTCAGCTTGTTGTACGCCGGCGAGGGGAAACCGGAAGCGGCTGCGACCATCAGAACCGTCCACCAAAGGCACCTCATCTCTGCCGGCGCAAATAAAGTAGTTATCGCGCTAGGAACACACGTCCGCGTATGATTAATAATTAGTTCCTGAAGCTGTCGATCGCCGAATGACGTTATCGCTGCAGCCAGCAGCTGCGACAGCTTTTGTCTAACTGAAGAAGCGTTAGACGTTTTGCGCGGAACGCTTCGACCAACGGTTGTTTTCGAATTCCACGATGCAACGAGGCTGTCGAACGACAGCATCGAATTCAAATGAAAAATCTCACAGCTGTCAATTCGAAAACTTAGAAAACGAACGAAATTCGCGCACGATTCGCCGTTCCAATCAATGTTTTCATTTGAATAGCAGATACCGTGAATGAGAATTGCAAATGATTACCACACGATAAACAACTACACACGATAAACAATAGTCGTGTAAACTTTTCGAGTAATCCCTGTTACGTGTGTTGGGAATTTCGTAATGTTCGCGGCGCATGTCGAATCGTTATCTGAAAATACTGTGCACGCTGCATAGATTAGTTTAAAGTGCAACCGGCGAACTCGACGTTGGCTCAAGTTTTTATGAAGACCCTGCGGTTTGAATTATGCGAATGACTTCGAAATTTTGTCGCTTGCACTTTCGAGTTTCCCGTGAACACGGAGGAGGCAGTTCAATTGCAACCGTTGACTCGATCGTAGCGAAGCATCATTTGAAATTTCAACGCAAGTCGCCCAAACGTTGCAGTGACTCACCTGACGTGCTGGAAATTCCACGGTTTCGATGACACCGGTTTCTTTGACGAAAACTCGAGGTAATTGCGATAATCGAGACCGTTGGATATCTAACGGGTTCCGCTCAGTCGAGATCTTTTCGGTGTCGCCGGCTCTTTCTTTCGGGCGTAACTTTCACCGTCACGGATGTCACGGCGAGAACGGAACAAATGCTCCTGCGATCGGCAAAGAACAATGATCCAGTTTTTGGTGGACTCTTTAAGTAACAGGTGACCCAGAAAGTCTGTCAGAAGCAGAGGGAAATGAAAAGTGTCGACGAATTCGTTTGAGTTCGTTATATGTGCTGATGGTACGTGCATAGATCTTCTGGGTCAGCTCTTACTATGAAAGTGTTACCAATAACTAGATCATCGTTCTTTCCCGATCACAGGATATCGCTGTTATTACTGTTGTTTTTCTGACAAAAATGTAAACAGAGATGTGCGTGTGTACGAGAGAAAGAGGTACCGAGGAATATACACGGAGATAACCTTTAACTGATAAGAAACTGGTCGACGACGTATACTCGTTTCCAATAATTTATTGTGCCATAGCAATCAAACTAATGGGTTTTTTAGAGACCTTATCTTAATATTGAATCACACTTGACAGAGTTGCATTGAGATCTCAGTCTTTAGTCATTCTTGAATGTTAAACTGTTTTCTTTCTGATATTCGATTGAACGTTGATCAGCTAACGGAAACTTCACAGTTCAGGCGAATGTTAAGGATCATCGTTCAACCCTCACAGGATCAAAACGTATTACCAAGCATCTGGTAAATATTAAATAACAAGAATAAACTTCAAATATATTCAATGATGTCACTAGTCTCGTCGCAAGGCAATCGTCAACGAAAGATAATAAAAATAAAGGAATTCTTACTCGTCAATCAACATTAACAAAGATCTCTTTTCAACCCCCATAGAAGCAGAACCAGTGTTCACGAAATATCTAAGAAACAACGAATCGAATTTATATGGAATTTACTCGTGATTACAGTATCACTAATCCCATTACGCGATCGTTAATGAAAGACAACAATACAGAGAATCCTTACTCGTTAATCAACGTTAACCAAGATCTCCTGTCAACCCCCACAGAAGCAAAACCAGTGTCCACGAAATATCCAAGAAACAACGAATCACGAATAAATTCCATATAAATTCAACAATATCACTAATCCCATTACGCGATCGTCAATGAAAGACAACAATACAGAGAATCCTTACTCGTTAATCAACGTTAACAGAGATCTCCTGTCAACCCCCACAGAAGCAAAACCAGTGTCCACGAAATATCCAAGAAACAAGGAATCGCACGAATAAATTCCATATAAATTCAATGGTATCACTAGCCTCATCACAAGGCGATCGTCAACGAACCGACGATCCCATCAGATCGCTGCGCGCCCCGTCGCGTTCGAGGACCGACTGAAGAGACGCGTTGCCAACGGAGTAACGATCCCGGTCGTCAACTAGGCATCTCCTCTTCGCCGTGATCGTGTACTGCCGTTTAAACCAATCCCGTTGAATGTCGTGGTTTCTGGTCACGGCCGCCGAACCTGTTTCCCAGTTCACGAAACTTCTTTGGGAATTCCGACGATCAACGGATTTACGGCCTCCGCCGTTGTTCTTCTCGTCGCGGGATCTATCGTGGTTCCTTTCTCGAGGATACTGCTCCCTGAAAATCGACCGGGGAAAAGACAATCGCGTAAACGGGCAACTGGAACACTGAAACTGCAGTCGTAAACCCGCCGCGAAGAACGGATTAGCCATTGCGCAACGCCGACTCCGTACGTTTCCCTTGGTTTTATGCAAATCTCGCCGATTCCTTCAGACGATCGGCACTCGGAAGCGTTTGTCGCATGGCGGAGATTATGGCTCGGGACAGGGTAATTTTGTTTCATGGGAATGTGGGACGAAGCGATCGAGTTTATTCGTCGATCGTGTTAATGACTTCGTTTACGATGTTCGGAGTTGTGTAAACACGTCTCGGATTTTGCTCTCTTCCTAGGGAATCGTTGACGACAAAGTAGCATGGTAGGTAATCGAGGAAACGAATCGCAGGACGAAGGATTAAGATATTAAAATATCGATGGGGATTATGGATTTCATTGGAAACCGGAAACGGCGCTGCACTCGACGGTGAAAGTGTTAAATTCCCTTGGTTTCGGCTTTTTACCGGCGGTTTTACGAGTGATAATTTCATTTAATACTAATGTTCGAAGCTCCGGAGGAATAGGCGGTCGTAGACTCGTTTTATGCGACTATAAACGTAAAACGCTACCGAGTGGTTTACGCGATTGCGTAAATACTCCGACGTAATTACGCAATCGCGCCGCCGCACACGATTCATTTGAAACTTCGCGAAGTGCGCCTAATTCTAATTTATGCAGATTCGATCCGCAGGCTCGCTCGAATGAAAATACAGTAGACCGTGCAGAATGACAGGTGAATGAAAGTTCTCGAACGCATTTCCAATGACTACGAACTATTTTATTCATATACATTCGAAGAAAAATACAACTTCCCTTGAGAGGTTTCTCCTGAAAGAACTAAGAACGTAGTTTCCAACGTACATGTGTAATAAATAGAAAAATACAAATACTCTTGATTTAACTTTTGCTTCTATGTCTCTCGATAGAGAGCTAATCGAACGAAAACGTATTCTTCTATCCTCGAAGTAACCTATCCCCCCTACGAACGATTCCAAGACGTAATCGAGCATTAATCAAACGACGTATTACACGCTTTTCACTCGGACATCGGCGAAAACAATAACTGCGCTAACCAAACGCTAACATCATTATTCATTTCCCCGCGAACGACCACGCGGTGCATCCATCATTCGAGTTGGCCGACGTGAATGTATGAGCAACGCCCTCGAAATTGCTGCCGTTTTCAAAGTCGCTTAACAATGAACACTACGGGGATCCCGTGTCCAGTGTTTCCTCTAGAAATTCGTGCTACTTAAAAGGAAAATCGTATTTTGAAGCTTCCGTCTGGTCCCCTCCCGCCGCTGTAATCGATTCTCTTGGTTACGCGATGATGTGAATTGCTATATCTTGGCAAGGAAATATCGAGCCAGGAAACTTCCTCGGGACAACGGAAGTTTCCGATCTATTTCCCGTACAGTAAGGTGTTGGTGTTCGGGATGAACTGGTCGGGTATCAGCCTCATGATCCGGATGTTGATCGTTTGAGCGCTGACCTCTCGCCTGAAGAAATTCTGGAATCTCGTCGACATCGCCCAGAACGTGCCGTTGTCCCGTTCGGCCAGTCGAATTTCGGCGACGAACTGCAGCTTCTCTGGATCTTGAGCTATGATTCTGTGCAATTCATTATAACGAATCATTATTAACCTTCCTGCGGACCCTCTCGATGCTGATCTTAACGCTAGAACCGCCAGCGACAAAATGGCTACCGAGTTAAAACGATCAATTCCAGATTCCTTCTTTTACAGCTGTGGCAAAGCGTAGCTAAGATAGCTAAAATAATAAATATCACAAGAATGACAGTGATAATAACAAAATGATCTTCGCTATGGCGGCATTGATCTGTTAATTAAATTAAACTTTATATCAGTATCTAACGAATGTTTCGATTAAATGAATAGCTTTGGTTTATTAAAGAAATGCAGATGTTTGGTAGAAATTGTCATTATTCGTTGATATTGGTTTATTATTATACTCGACCTTTGACCTATGTAACCCTTTGCACTCGGAAGTTTCTCGCTAGAAACACTTAACATTTTTTAACGAGGTGACGATTTGAAACTAACTCGAAGGGAAATCACAAGTGCAAGGAACAAAGCTATTTTATTCCAATATTCACGTATCGAGGCATTACGCAAAGATCATCGTTAAATATCAGACTTTATAATTGTTCTGCGTCGAATCAAGCGGCGAGAGAGTCACCTCCCGAGTGCAAAGAGTTAATTATACGGTACGAGAAGGATGAAAATGGTAAATACCTATGCAGTCTAGTGTCAGGCTGCCACGCGACAATGGCGGTTTCCGTCAGCGGCGCGAATATGACGGTGTCATCGGTAGGATCGACGGCCAACGCGAGACCTTGACTAGACTTTCTCCCGAGCAACCTGACCGGCAACTGTTGGCCGAACGGAAGAGGACCCGCCTGAAGCGCCGAGGTTGGCACGCTGAACAAACGGTCCGTCGCTAAGGGTTGGAAGTACACTACGCCCTGTCTGCGCGAGAACGCTAAGCCGACGATGCCGTCCATTAACTCGAACATGCTGTTGCCAATCTGAAACATACGTTTCCTCTCTGAATTTCCATCGACGAACAGAATTATACGAGATCTAATCAAGAAATGGCATGTCTACGAAACGAGACAACGCTCGGACAGTGAAGATTTATTAGAATAATCGACCCAATCTTCTCGCGACACGCAGATTCTAACGAACATTGATTTATGGATTATTCAGGAATGGTTCGGTAATGAGAAGTAGAATTAATCTTACTCTATAAGTAGAGAAATCTGGGTCAGGGAACATATAGGGGTGAGCTACCCGCCAGCTCCTCTCGTTGACGCTGTCGAACACCACGATACCTAACGGAAATGTCATTGTGTTAGAAGCAGGATTCAAAGGAGTTCATTTTTCTTATATCCATACCGGCTCCCGCAGTGTCGGAGATGTACAAGAACACGTCGTCGCAGGTGGTGGCTCCGACGTCGTCGAGTATCACGTTGGTCAGCAACGAGTTGGGTCTCAGCACCTGAAGAACATTCGAAATACAACCCTCGATCTTTGATAAAAGAATGAATAAGTCGTGTTACACTCAAACCTTAAGAATCAAATTAGATATAAATTAGTCCTGTCTCTTAACTATACGTATAAAATATCAGCGTCAAATAAATCCACCTATTTCTATGATAAAGAGAAGAGCGCGTTCGAAGAAAAATTAGCCCGAATGATTAGTCGGATAGAAAAGTACCTACCTCCCTCGGGAACGTATACATGCGCAATAAGAAATTGGTGGCTAAATCGAAGAGCAATATTTTCGGTGGGCAGACAGGTCTGAAGTCGTCGATCGAAGTGATCACGCCACTGTCGATCACCCAGAGCCTGTCACAGGCGTCGATCTTAGACCTGTACACGGAGATCATCCTCGAGCAGTTCAGATCCCCTATGCCAGCGACGTGCCAGTCCCAAGATGGATAAGCTTGGAGCTGCGGGCTGCCGCCCAGCGGGAAGTTCCTCGGTATGTAGT
Organism: Nomia melanderi; assembly: GCF_051020985.1. Taxonomy (NCBI): domain Eukaryota; kingdom Metazoa; phylum Arthropoda; class Insecta; order Hymenoptera; family Halictidae; genus Nomia; species Nomia melanderi. The sequence goes on from NC_135005.1 coordinate 18,006,143, forward strand.
TCAAGGTCGACGGCACACCGTCACGCAACCTTGGAACGTTGATGAAGACCCTGTCCGAGCCGACGGTGATCCCAGTGGGCACCACGCTCTCCGGACGAAATCGATTCATGAATTCCTGGTTGTAAGGGAGCGCGAAGTCGAGGAGCGGCCATTGCGCTATCGTTTCTAAGATTTCTGCGTGAGCGGAGCACGCTAGGAGGATGACGAGGATCCTGTAATGGAATCAATTTCCGAGTTTTCGAGTTTTTGGGTTTATGACGTTTGGGACTTTGGAGTTTTGGACTTTGGAGCTTTGGAAGTTTGGAATTTTGGAACTGTGAAACTTTGAAACCTTGGAAGTTTGGGAGTTTGGAAGTTTGGAAGTTTGGAAGTTTGGAAGTTTGGAAGTTTGGACCTTTGGAACTTTGAAACTGAGAAACTTTGGAACTTTGAAATTTCAAAACTTCGAAACTTTGAAATTTTGAAACTTTGGAACTTTGGAACTTTGAAATTTCAAAACTTCGAAACTGTGAAACTTTGAAACTTTGGAACTTTGGAACTTTGAAATTTCAAAACTTCGAAACTTTGAAATTTTGAAACTTTGAAATACTAAATCTTTTAATTTTCCACTGCTTCAACTGTCTAACTTTCCAATTTTCGTTCACCTTCTAATCTTCTATACACAGACATAAGAATGAAAATAATTCTATCGTCACTAGACCACGCAATGCTCCTCAAGCGTCATTTATCTTGAACATTGTTATCTACTGGCGTGAAAATCGCCTGTATTCTTGAATGGCAAGTCGTATCAAGACTGCGATCTTCTCAGACGTCCTATACAATAGCAGATCGCGGTGTTCGCTAACATAATGTTGACCAAACGTCCATTAACGAGTGCGCGATAACTGTCGCGTGTCTCTTTTGTGCGCGACGTTAATGTTCCCAGAAACTCAGTACCATTTAAGCAATAACATTATCCAATACTACCATCCGTTAACTTTCTACTCGAAAACCACAATAAAAATCGCGCTTCTAGCATTTAATTAACTTTGACAGTAGCCTTAATAACAAAATTATCATCGCGAGGAATAATTTCCTCTATCTAATTCCTGCATCGACATTTCCATAAATAATCAGAACTCATTAAAACGCAAATTCATCGATAGCGGGGCTCGCCTCCGTTCTGTGAACTTGATCTTGAACCCATCCGATGTTTCCGCCTTACCTCCGGTCTGGAACTCGAGACGTATGCAAATGAAGAGAGCAGACCGCGCTCGCGCGCGCCAACGTGCCCGTCGATCTCGTCCCGTTTTCGCGAACGTTCCCGATCGCGCAATTAGAAGCCGGATAACGAGTGCGAATGCCCGCGGTCCCGTTAACGATCTACTATCGACTCGAAACGGCTCGAAAGTTGCGTGAATCTCGTGTTGCGTAAAGAAAAAAATCAGCTTATGCACACAGTATTTTATGCATTAATACGCCCATAATCGTAGAATGTGAAAGATATAATCAATATTTCCATCGCTTCCCGCGGACTTTACGATCAGATCATTGAATTTCCAATTGCCGCCTCGATATTTCAGCGTTTCAGCAATGTACGGGTGCGTTTTTGCGCGCACGCACGGCAATTTCGTAACGGACCTATCGGGGCAAACGAATCAAGTTGCTTTCAATACCCGTTACCGATCACCAATTAGAAAGACAAAGAACTTCTTTCGCGCGAGACTTATAAGGCTTGATATCGTGACTATTGATAGTAAATATTTATACGACCAGCGCTCTGGAAACTATGCTGGGACCGGTAGTGATGTAGATTCTTTATCTCGGCCCGGATCGTATAGTCGCTAAGGCGTGTCACGCGCGGTGACATTTGCTTCTTTGTATACCGATACAGAAACTGCCGAGCATTCGATACGATTCATATATAATCCCTATAAAAATTCTAACAATGGATTGTCTCCAGTTTCTTCGGACGTTCGTTAAGTGAAGCTATTTATAGTCGAAGTCGTTTCGAACAGTCGCCATTTGATTTGACCGAACAAAATTATAAAATTTAAAACTCAATATTAAATTTTATGTAATGTAATTAATTGCTTAATTTATATAAAGTATTTCTTTATGTTAGTTGTAAAAAATATCGTTGATATTTCATCAGGAAGTAATGAATATTTGAAAAAAATATTCTCGAGTGCAAAGGGTTAATAATTACCCTATTGATTAAGGGGAAATCAATCATTTCGATTGGTATAGTGAGTCTAGTGTTAATACAGAAGAACAATACAGTGACGACGAGTTCAGAATGTAATGCAAATCAATTTCGTGAATTGTTTGATCGTCGCAAGAACAGGTTCGGAACCCCATGATTTTTCGATCTATTGGAGCATAAACGCAATCGAAAGTTGTTTCAACAAAGTCACGGCCTCAGCCTCCCGGTGGGATTGACTTTTTGTCGCGGACGAGTGCAACTCGGACTCGAATGTCACTAATCCCTGCGGTCGTTTTTCTAAATGTTACACCATTTGCAGACTACCGTTCCTTTCCCTTCGTCTTGCGATCGTTTCAGACTAAACAATTGTATCGCGTTATGCTACGATTCCCATTAACGATTCACGTCGTCCAGTCTGATCTCGTAACCGATCTCGTAAACGTAACATTCATCGTTCCTTATCGAAGAGCTGCAATGGCACTCGATGCTTTTACTAAACTTGCAACCCCCAGTTGACTATACTTCACCCTGTGCCATTCGCAATAATCGAATGCCATCGATCAAGCTTCTAGCACTGAATTATTTCAAAATTCGAAAACAAATGCTGGTTACTATAAACTTAATATCTGCATTTCTAAAATCTTGTCTCATAGAAGAGACAAAGGGAAAAAGTAGAAGTCACGATCTGATCTAGAAATCAAGGAAAACCGCGGGTCACTGTGAACCTTATCGATGAAACCGCGAGTCCGGAGAAGCGGACGTTAGATTGTTAATTAAGTGAAATGGGAACGAACCTCATCTCGCTGGGATTTCAGGAGGATGGGCAGAAATGGTCCGATTCGCGGCGAAGGAGCCCACTCGGCGCGTCTAGCGGCGAAACGCGAACTAGCTGCAAGCCCGTTCGGCGAACGTGTACCAAGTCCCGCTGTCTGAACACCGACTGATCTAATTTCCCGGCTGTCTGGGAGACAGGAGGCAACCTTACAGGTAAAATGGACAATATTGTGTAACCACACACTCGACGGTGCGCCCGGTGCACACACCCACCGCGCGCGGGGCCGTTCCACAATCTTTTGTGACATTCAGACAGCCGTGGCTCCGTGAGACCTCGCCCGGTCACCGTTCCCCCCGAAAGGTTAACAATCGAGGCGAGTGCTGTTGCTCCTACGAGAGTCTGCAACTTTGAGCGGATTGAGCAAGCCGATTATCATATCCCCTGATTTCCTATCGTAAGTCCGGGGAAACGATGCAGGGGATGGAACTGTGACGCGCGAGGGCTCTATTTTTCATGAATAAATGATAAACGCGTTAATTCTGTGTTGATGATCAGAGTGTTGAAGTTTCTGTGACACGGGGATGTTACTGGAATCGGTGTGATGGTGAGAAACCATAAGTTATTGAATTCTTGTGGACAACGATGGTAAGTATTGAATTTCTCTATCGATTGTTGGGATTACTCGATTAAACTTGTGTTTTTGGAAAATGAAGGCGCTAAGGAAACGTAGACTTCGCGTTTGTAATTTATTGATAGAATTCGTGTGGAATTCCGATCGGCATAGTAATTGGCGAAAGTGATTTTTGTGCATAGTTATTTCTTTAGAATATAACAGGGAAGAGAACTTCCTTTCGTATAGAAAGCATGTGTGCATTGATCAATTAAATTCGAACGGTGTGAAACGAGGCTTTTACTGTGAATATACACGTAACACGGTAGCTGGCGCCGTATCGATCATGAAGTTATAATGAAGATTGATTAATCATAGTTTGCCACATTCCGAGGGGAATGCTTGCAAGGATGAAGGTAATGCTTCGAAGTTCAGGACTTCGATGAGGTAACGCGCCAGATATGGATCACACCGCGCCGGAGAAAGTGATTTACACTGAACACTAGACAGAAAGACTAGTATTCGGAACTCGCAACAGTGGAATAGGGATAACGGCCGACTGGAACGCAGCGATCGGACAATAATCCGGGTGAGTGTTAGAGGAATTTCGAGTCGAATGTGCTTCGGGTGAAAAACAGTCCTCGTCGATAGACTTCTTGGGAATTCTCTGATTTTCTACGCAATTCGCATGCAAGAAATAGTTTAAAGCATTTGAAAAACTTCAAAAGTATTTGGTCCACCCTAAAATTCGTTGGAAATCTGTTTAAATACGCGAGGGACGGCGCCATTTTGCTACGTTGGAAGATTCCAAAATGGCGCCCGTATTATACTCGTTTCATCCCTTTCTAGTACCTCGCTACTCGAGAATTTTAATAAATTCATTCGATACAAACATTTTCTAAAATTTCAAACTCTCCCATTTTGTGCAAATCTTCGAAAAATATTCTAATACTCAAGACATTTAATTTTTAACCAATCTTCTAGAATTAGGAATAGTATTATGTAACAGAAAGTAAATCCGATCAAATAGCACTCGATTAGATAAGTACTATTTTAGAAGGAAGCTGTCCAGCTATGAGAATTTATATGAAAAGGGCGAACGAAGTGAACGTGCGCCATATAAAAAAAATAGTCCTTACGTAACCGTCACCTACATTTCGATATTTGGTTTGCGTGGTCCTCGGACAATGGCCAAAAGCGTCGGGAATTATTGGCAACGATGGGTGCGGTCTGCAGTTCCGGGGACTTTCGATACAAGTTACCTACCAAGGTCATTCGCATAACATTTACCACTATCTCCGGCTGGCTCAATTGCCATTTTCTTCGTACCAATCGTAATGACCTGCCGGGATACTACGGTTGAGTTTAATCGCTGCATTGATCAGTTCATTTGCCGTGTTAAGTAGTGCTTTAATTGTACACTTGATTTTATATTTAGCACGTTATAGAGAGAAGTACTACTTACGAGCCACAGATATTTCGCGGATTAAAGTAGACTCCTGCAAAGAAAGTTATATCCAGCGAGCAGCGACGTTTGCGTCAGTTATAATAACGAATAAATGAAAATAAAGAATATAAAAATAAGGAAACCTGATTTCAATACTTATCAATTTAATACAATACGTAGAATTATGTAGGTGTATCGTGTCTTACTGTAAATTTCGTTGTAATCTGCAGCCCACGCAGGTCATTAGTCTCGAATGCGATTAACCTTATTTCGGTATTACTATTCCTCTTTTCTATTATTCAATAACAACTTTCAAAACTTTCCTTCGACCAATGTTTCATGTGAGTTGTATATTACAGTAGCATGCAAAAATCATTTTTCCATTGCACACAACACGCGTATCAAGGCGGCACGAATGAAATTAACGCAATAAGAGCCGCCAAACTCGATTCGTATCGCGGTCGAAGGAAATAACGCGGCACGGAACTATCGTTGCGCAAAATTATTCTCCCGGTGTTAACAAGGCACCGCCGTTATCGAAGAATAAAGCGTTTTGGGGTTGCGCAAGTCGGGCGACTTGAAATATCATGGGAATCGCCACAAGTGGATCGCGGACAGTCCCACGGAAGCCATGATATCTTGCTGTCTACGTCTGTATGATTGCTCAAGGTGCGATCTCGATTGAATTCAGTGTGATATTGGTAATAGTTACAGACAACTTCGACGGAAAAATGCAAGATACACAACGCCAATCAACTCAATCGTTCACTGCCTATAATTTACTTTATCTGATCGAATACTCTTAAATATCCATGCTAAATCATTTAACTATTTCCTTGCGTATACAATTCCACGGAAATATTCTACTTTCCATTCTCTGGAATTAATAATTTCAGTGAAAGAACGGCTCATCTCTACGGCGAACTGAGCCATTCGACCGACAAGATGGCGGCCATATTGTATACCACAAACATGACGGCTCTCACGGTTCTCTTCGAAAATATTTCCTTTTCATTCCATCAACAATCTTTATCCATACTCTGAAAAGTATTTAAATGGCGGCGATTTTAGTCGCGTCAATTAAATTAAAAGTTGTCTAACCTATAAAGACAAAAAATCAAAAACTTCCGATAAAATTATAAGTCTTGGTCGCCTGAAATGTGTCGTTGCGTAATTTCTTGTTACTCTAAATGAACGTTGTCGGACCATTACACCTAAAATGTTCGTAACAATTTGCGGGCTGTTGGTATTTAGATAGGGCGAACAGTCCGAACGATACATTTCTGTGCTGAATTCGTTTTTTCGTCCGCCATAATAGCTTGGGCTTAACCTGCGTCCACGTACACGTGTGCCCGGAGTGGAAAGTTCGAACGCAACCATTCGACCATGCACCACATTGTCGTGCAACGCGAGCAAGCTATTAACGTTGTTCGTACCGTACCGCGATAAACAACGCTCACCAAATAATAATATAAATCTCGCGCGAACTGATATACAGTGTCGCTGCAGCAATTAACGTCACCGACGTTATCTCTTCTCGAAATTAATGCTGCTCGAGCAGGAACTCTATGAAAAAAATTACGAACTAACGTCTTTACATAAACGTTCACATCCTTTGAAGTCTCGATTCTTCGATTTCACATTTTTCGAATAGAACATTTCAATGAATCTTACTTTTTTAGCGAACTAAAATGCGGACGTTCTATGCATGTGCGTTTAGATTCGGTTGCTCATTGGCATTCATCGTATTCCATGTTACAATGATTTCATATCAATTCCAATATTTGCAAACTTTTTCCGTTGCGTAAGACGGAGCAGCATTTTCAACGACTAGAACACGTTTCTTCCGGTCTAATTAGAAACTCGATTGCGAAACTAGGAATTACTAAAACTAAAAAGTATTCAATGCGTCGTTACATTTGTTGCGATGTTCGTTGAACCAACAGCGCGAAGGTGATTCGAGGATGACGGTTAGATTAATCAGTCCGCGATCGGCGAGTGGCGGCGAAGTCAATTGAATTCAGAAATTTATAAACCTACCCTGTCAGCTTTATGGTTTCCGAACGCGTTCGCAAGGAAAACAGTACCGACGATATTCTATCGTGTAATACGTTCAACCGATTCAGTTTGCGGAACATAATAGCTCGCCGAGCGAACTGACCTGTTAATCTCGCGGACGATCGAGATGTCGAATAGAAAAAAATGATGGGTTAACAAGACGTTGTTGAATAGGACAATGATACAATCGACGGTACAAAGTGGATACACGGCACGCACGGATAATTTCACGGTCAAAAATCGAACATTTGCACGCGGACCTTTTTGTCAGCGTATCAGATACCTCTGCGTCGCGTGTGTCGCGACCACTTGGAGAAATCGCGGATCAGCTGAGTGCTCAACATGATCATTAGCAAACTGCGTTCAACAAACCTTTCTGTTTATGATTAGCATATCGAAAACCATTTAAGTTTCGCCTCAACGTGTTCCATCCACTATGGCTGGCGAAAATATTTTTCAAAGATACTGTTCTTATTTCCTATTATATTTGATATGTATTCTACCTATATTTTTAAATGATGCATTTACAGCGCAATTAAACGATCAGTAAAATATATGAATGCCTCTGATACTGTAACTCCATTTTTAACGGCGGTCTGCATGTAAAGACAGTTGTAATCGACAATGGCGGTCGACGACAAACCGGGGCCGCGCACGGCATAATTCAGAGTATCGGGAGAAAGTGTACCATAGTGTGCATGATTTTATTTTTCTCTTTTACCTATTACCCGCAGCTGGCCAATTACTCCGTCGAAACCAACCGACAGTGTCGTATTTGGCAAAAAGCCGACATTATTCTGTTAATGAAACGGGTCCGCATTCTATTGCCATCCGAGTACACGAAATCATAATTAGACCGTGGACATACGTAGTACATAGAAATAATTCCACCGTCTACTAAACAAGGAAACTTTCGACTCGACTTGTGCCTCAGAATGTTAATTATTTGAATGTTATTGGAATTTTATTAATTTGGAAAGCTTGATTTGCCGAACGATACGGCTTCTAATTTAAATCGAAACTGACTTACCGGTATCTCGATCGAGAGGAAAGAAAGATCTTTCGTGGAGCGGTCGATGTTTGATTTACGTATATTGTGCAATTAATAATGTTCTCGCGGCGTGTCCAGTCACGCGTCGCTTCGTTTAATGTCATAATAATAGCGAGGTCCGGCTACGTTAATATTCGACGACGGCGCGATCGCTTTAATTGACCGCCATAAATGGCAGCGTTGCACGCGGTCTACGGTTCTGATCTTTCAGTGGTGCCGTGTCATTGCCGTTTTTCGTTCTTGTCTATAATCAGACACGTTTCAACAGAGACGGTGAACGCCCATCGAACGTTGCGAGGAATTTATTAACGAAATTATGATCATCAGTCTTGCACGAGTTGGAACGAGGAATTCGTCGGGAACAACGGCCGATGTCACGTAATTGGCGTAAAAACTCAAGCGAACGATTCTTTGAATATTCACCCGTCAATCTGAGGGATACTTAACTTTTTAAATATCAGTTAAAAAGTTTTCTCGTGCAATCATGCGAACACGCATCGTAATACTCCAGCTTCGAAGCTATAATTTTCCGACCTATGTAAACGCATAATTTTCTAGAACGAATAGAATAAAGTATAGGATAAACGTCCGTAAACGTAGTGTTAATTTATCTTCTGAATCTAATTTTTCAAAAAAGGAATTTTCAGTTAAGGAAGCAACACCGTACGTATTCCAAGTAATTGTTATTATAACTAAACCAGCAAACGAGACTGATTAAAGTTTTGTTACATGATTTTCCAAATTCTTATGAATTTAATTAAGGAACTGACGTTTAAATAACGTTGCAAGCATTTCTGCGCCGGATTTCTATTTTCCGCAACAACGTTTCCAATTAAAACTAATGTTGCCATTTGACCACCGAAGCACAGTGAATTATTTATCCGGGAATGAAGCCATAAATTCAACTGTTTTCGAGTGAAGTGGGCGTGAACGCATAAATTAAACCGATTATTCGTTTCGCAGAACGACGCTACGCACACGATCGAGATTTTATGGAGTGTGCGCCGAGAAACACGGATTCCTTGTTCCGTTCATTGCGCTGCGACTGTTTCCGAAGAGTAATTAATACGCGCGACGATTAGGAGAGGGGAACACGTGCCGGAGATGTAACGCTATACGCTGAAACTTTCTCAGTTCCGGGTGACGGCGATCCGAGAACCAAATTCGATCTGGAATATCGGTTTCCATCGAAAGTAGCATTCCCTGTTTCGAAGAAATCCGACACGGCTGAAGGTTTTGCTCTAGATGAAAGAGTATCGAGAAGTAATCTCTTTCCTCTGGTTTCTTTTGGAAACGAATCGTGAAACCAGAGGATATCGCGTGAATGATTAAGAGTAGTGTCGCAGTTTCCAATGAAATACTAATCTGAAAGTGTACTTCGTTTCTTCTATACTCGCAGTGGATTTGTAAATGCAGCGAAAAGAAAATTAATCAGAGCCAACGCGGAAAATGAACTTTAGAAACGTATATTTCTTGACCCGCCAACAGTTCGAGGAAAATTCAATGATTAATGGTTAACCTCTCGCGCTGGAATTGTATTCAGAGATTTGGCAAACACTCTACACTTGTGTGTAGACTAATTTTATTTATCAATAATTGTGTATAGAGTGATATATTTCAAAGCAAGCTAGTATACCTGATGCAATTAGACTATCGATGTTTGTGATTGGTAATTTTGGAAGAAAAACATCACGTGGTACGTCTTTCCAGCGCAAGAGGTTAATAGAATCATGAGATCGACACCGTATACACATCAGAACGAATTTAAAACGATTCTCAGCTCCACTGAGAGTCGATCATACTTTTCTTTCGACAAAGGACGAAGTTGTAAAACAGCAAATTCCCAGCGAACAACGTATCCGGTCGGCTCTATCACCTGCGACCGCGAGCCTCGCATAACTCGCGATCCCCCGAATGCGGGTAAATTACATATTCCGCCGTGTTTTTATCCTTTGTTTAACGTTCCACGTGAATTATACTCCATCGAATTGAAACGGGATTGTTACACGTAGCGAGCGACTAATCACGATCGAACACCGCTGCACGGCAGTGATTGTAAGAGGGAAAGGTTCCGTTTCTTTTTTTTCTATCGGCCGGGTTCCCCTGTGCACTAGCCACACGACCGACATCGCGGAACGATTTGCATCTTGATTTATGTGCCTGACTTGGCTGGCGATCGGTAGCGTGCGTAGTGGCGAACAAAAGAATACGTCGGCACGTTTCTTGTTCCACTGATCGGGACACCGATCGTTTTCCTTGGTTCCACGTATGAAGGAAAAATACTGTGGCACCCCGAATAAACTGAACATTCGCAAATCGGAATAATCCTTACGCTTCCGGCAATCGTAGCGTGTAAAATCCTCTTTAAAGGTTTACCAAAATATACCGAAAATCTAACGAATATATCGCAGAGACCATGTAAAACGAATGAAATTCCTAAACTACCCTCAAAGTATTAAAAGACCAAGGAATTCGACTCCCAGACACGATCAACCGTCAATCCCAAATGTCCTGTTATCGCCAAAAGGAAGGAGGAAGAAAGAAAACAAGACGCAAAATAGATTCCGTATCAACACGGGTTTATCTCGTCGACACCCAACTGTCTAGCAGACAGTTACATAAGACTAAGCGCCTGGCTAGCGCCGCAACCAACGGTTCCTTGCATATAATCGGGAAAGTTGGATTCTAGCACTCGCATCCTGCTTCTGGCGTAATCTGCGGCCACATGAGTCGCAAGGGAGCATTCTGGGCTGGTGTAGACCAGCTGGAAGTTGCGGGGATCGAAGGTATTGCCGGCGTCCCACCTGTAGACGTCTGACTCGCCCTCGTAGCGGAAGAAGAGGGCGCTGCCGTTGTCTGTGCCCAAGAGGACCATCTTCCTCGGCTTGGGGCCAAGATCGTGGATACGGCCGTGTGCGTAGCCATTTCTCAAGTGCTCGGTTCTGATCGAGAACAGCCTGCTGCTGCTCAGGTAGGTGAAGACCAAACAGGTGCTGCCGTCTGACCGACGGAGAAGGCCAAGGTACAACACGTCTCGACGGGTACAGCCCAAAGTAACCGCCTGCGGGAGGACCACGCGGTATCCACGGCCGAAAGTCACGTCGTAGACCAGGATGGCCCTTGTGGCAGCGTCGGACACGTAGATGAACACCCGCCCGTCCTGGCTGTAGTCCGACACCACGTATTGCAGCCGGGACATCGGACTCGTCAGACCGGACAGGTCCACCGTCTTCACCAGCTGCGGCAGAAATGAGGGAGGATGTGAGTGATTTCTGCGATCACCAAGGGAGCATCGAATTAGTATTCTGGGGAGGGGTCGCTGGGAGTTTTGGGATAGGTTGGCGATAGTCGGGTAGAGATATATTTCTTTTGCGTGTCAAATTCGGCTTGTTGGATTCAACCTTTCGCAAATCAAGTACTTCTACGTGTATGTTTCATTCGGAAATACGTCAAATATTAATTGGAAATCGAACACTTTATTGGAAGGTGTATTAGGAATTTGGTTTGCCAACGGGTGAATTTTCATTGCGAAACCTATAAGGTTTGGGTAACGGATAATTCATCTTTGTTGGTTTTAGAGTACTGTTGCAATTTTCGATTTTTTCTTGTAATGAGAACAATACGGGAAGTGGAACTGTTGGATTTTTAATAGTAGTGAGAGAGATAGAGTTTTTTAATTGAGATATTAGAAAATTCGCTACTGTGTAGTCCCGTTAGGTGCGCTTTTGCACTGCGACTGTTCGCGATAATTTCGTAGCTACTTGAGAGTACGTGCGCGCAACATTGCTACTCTAATACGCTTCGTGTAATAGCTTGTTTACGAGGGCGATAAAATGTAGAGTGAAGTGTAAAGTAATCCTGAAATTACTTTCTGCCTAACAGAGTGTGTCAAGGTAGCCGCCTTGAATACGAGCAATAAAGTAGAATTCTTCGAGGGAGCTGTGTTAACGGTTTCCAGGGTGCAATGAATAAAGCAGTTGTGAAATGAATAGGAGATTATAGAAATTATACAAGAAATTATGTTCAGTCGAGAACTGGCGGATAATTGCACCGTACTCCCGACCATTTCCAAACAGAGAATGAAACTCGACTGCATTCACGTGTGATTAAAGCGAAAGCAATTCGTGTGTGATCAAATAGAATGCCACTCGAAATATTTATCTATTATTCAATTGGTTTCAGGGAACCCGAGAATAACCGAAACAACTATTCCTTATACACTTGCGCTCGGTCGTTGACGTGCCGGCCTCGGATCATTTAAAATTCAGATTGTGCAACGCGCACGAAGCACCGATAATAAATCTGCCTCAGAATGACACGCGTCAGGACCTGTTATGTCGTGAACCAAGTCTACGAGGTACACCTAACTGGACCACGCTCATTATAATAAAATAAAACGCTTAATAGAAATCGAACCAAAACTGTCTCGCGGTACTGTATACTTATCTCTAACTACTTTAATATATTTTAATATATTTTAAAGAAATCCAGACACTTACCTTTCCAGTTGCAACATTGAACGCGAGGACTTTCGGTGGACATTTCCTGACAGGCTCCTCTAGAGTGTTCACCACTCCAGTATCGAGGACCCAGAGGATGTTCTGTGGATCCAGGTAAAGATCCACGGCGTTCTGCAAGGCACTGCAAGTCCCTTCTTCTTGAACCGACCAACAAGGATAGGGGACCAAGGTGGCTTGGCAGTTAGGGTCGTTCAGGGAGATCTTGGCCAACGTTGCTGGCACTCCTGCCTTAAATCTACAAATTGAAATAACATCTTCTTAAACGTTCGTTCGTTTTTGATCGACAATTCTCTGCTGCTTTGAACTGAAGGCGCAAGTGCAAGATTCATATCCTGCTTGAATTATTTTAATCACAACAGTCTCAACAATCCACTGACACTACGTTTGAGAAATGTAATAAAATTACTGAATTTATTTGGACTGTCCTTGTCGCACTTGTTCCTTCAGATTGGAGATAAAAATTTATCGTCTGACAGTCCTGACAAATGGTAAATTGTAATTCTGACTAAAGCTTCTAGATCGTTATTCGATTTCCAATGGAAACATTCATCTTCCGAATTATACCTAGGAAGCGCCACAATGGCGTCGTTGTTGTAGATGGCAGCCCTAGTCGCGATCACGTTCTTCGAGATATATTTTCCGTTGTTCTTGAACATGCTCTTCGTTGTAGGACACGGCCACTCGAAGGATCCTCCTGTCCACTTGATGCTCGCACTCGGTGCCACCACTTCCTCTTCGGGAACAACTATGATCTCCTCCTCAGCCAACGCAGAAGCGACGACGCAGATCGCCATTACCGCGGGGATGCAGCAGCCCTTGAAGAACATTGTGAATAACTTACGAAACAAGCTATTGTCGATCGAGCTCGACTGAACTGATCACGATTATCAGTCGCACCAGTTATATACGTTCCTCGATCTTGTTGCGAAACGCGAGTTTACCAAAATATTTATTGTTCTGTCGAAACGCTCTCGTTCGCTTCGCTTCCTGCTGTCCACTGATATGTAAACTCGGAAGAGGAACCAGTAGAATTCTTTATCCGGACGGGAAACGTGCGTAAACAGTAAACAATTGTGATCGTCACGTTCGGAGGGTAAACGAAAATTTGCGTACTATAAATTGAACGATTATTTTAGGTTTGTATCGATGAAATGTTACTCTAAACGAAGTATATACTTATAGATAAATATCTGTCGATTCTATGGGAGTTATCTATTGATTGTCGATATTTTTTAAAACAGGAGAACTTCATGGAATTTTATTTGAGATTTATACTGTTGTTCATTTATCGATCACATTTATCAATGTAGATGATAAAAGTAATCAGATCAAGTATGCTTGTTTAAGTAGTGGCATTGGTAATTAACGAACGCAGAAATGTTCGGAATTGTTTACCAAACAACAAGAGGAAAACACGGTTCCTTGTTGTCTCCTGGACCTCGTGCAGCCTTGCGAGCACCGGAAGCGTTGCGACAGCGGAAGCTCTCGCTTTACGAATATACAAATATACACGACCAAGGAATTATGAACTTGCCAGTCCACGTGTGTATATAAGCATACAGTCGATTATAATCTCGGCACATTCGATCTTGTTCGTTCAATCTCTACCGATAATCGCGTAAGTTGTCTTCACTTGAATCTACATCAACCCATCGAGTATTACATTCCTCTACAAATATAAATCAACTATAGTCTCTGAACAATTGAAACTTCAATCGTTCTAGGCATAACCTAGTACCTTCTCTATTATTTTCACAAAAATACTAGCATCAGTAACGAAATAATCATCCACTGATCACAATTCTTTACACAATCACTGCTGATACTATCATTCACTTGCCGATCACTTTTTCCGCAGGTCAGCACGATGAAGTTCGTGATCGTCCTAGGAATCCTGTCAGTAGCTAACGCGAACCTGTTACTGAAAGACCTGTCAGTGACTCTATCAGGACAAACTCTGGATTGGCCTTGCCAAAGCACGAAGAACATCTACGAGACCAGTGGCCGGTACATCGCGAAGAACGTGATCGCAACCAGGATGCAAGTGTACAAGGGCCAAGCGATCTTAGCGATGCCCCGCTACAAACCCGGCGTACCGTTCACCCTCGGCGCTGTTTCGCTGAAGGACAGAAGCTGCTCGCCGAAAGTAGTCCCATTCCCTTGCTGGGCAATCCAGGAAGAAGGGAACTGCCAGGCTTTGCAAAGCGCCGTTGACATTGTCCTGGACATGCAAGACATCCTTTGGGTGCTGGACGTTGGTATCGTTAACACCTTGGAGCAACCTGTGCGCAGGTGTCCTCCCAAAGTGGTCGGAATCGACGTGAAGAGCGGAAAGGTGAGCGAACAACAGTTAATTACAACTTTCTTAAACAACTTCGAAACATCTAATTCATGTTATACCAGAGATCGCAATTACTATTGAAAAATTGCTAAGGTCCTGAATCGTTAATTCTCAGAATATGGACTCGATTTGTCAACATCTTGAGATCTTCTGAATGTTAACACAATTGTAATACATTTTTGATATCCAGAACCTCTGGAAATGTTAAAAGTATAGTAGAAATGCTCCACATTTAACAGATATTCAATTCTTCGTATATCTAGTAACAGTTTAATTTTGATTCAATTAGACGAGTACGCAATACTCCAATTCTGACAAGCTTAACGATTCATATAAGAGACATAGTTTTCTAGGAGCAACGATAACAGCAAACGTCCGTGAATCTAGTGTTAACTATAAAACTAAACACGATTTCAGGTGGTGAAGGTGATCGACTTAAGCCCGCTGGTGGACCTGAACTCCCGTCTGCAGTACATGGCCGTGGACTACGCGTCCGACGGTCAGGTGTACGTGTACGTGTCCGACGCGGCGACCAGAGCTATCATCGTCTACAACGTGACCTCCGACAACGGGTACCGCGTGGTCCTCCCCAGGGCGGTGACTTCCGGTGCGGAGAAGAGGGACGCGCTCTACTTGGCGCTGATCAGAAGAAGCTGCGGCAGCCAGGTCCTCTATTTCACTTACCTGGGCTCGAACAGGGTGTTCGCCATCAGAGCTACCAATCTGAGGGCCGGGAACGCTAACGGATCCATCGTGGAAGTTGCTCTGAAGAAGAATAAGATCGTGTTCCTGGGCACGGACAACGGAGCCGCCATTTTCTTCAGGATAAAGGGTGAGGAAAATGGAGGACAAATAGAGACACGTTCGTCGCGGTGCTAGCTTTCTTTCTGCTGCCACGTTGAACTGTTTCTGCTGTTCATTTTAATTAAATGCACCGCTATTCGTGAGAATTGCGATATCGCCAACGAATCTGTCTAACGAATTCGTTTCACTGATTCCATTTGCAGAATTCAGTGAGAGCGTGGAGTTTGTGAATGTTTACAGTTGAATTTTCTGAATTATCGTTTGACGGTTTTCGCTAATGGTTCTCAGGTGACTCGGACGTCTACATGTGGAACACGGAGACCCCGTTCATCCCGGACAACTTCTTGCTGGTGCAGAAGGGCAGCGACTGCAGATTGCCGACGCAAGTGGTTCCAGGCTACAAAAAGCTGATGTGGGTGATCGAGAGTAATTTCCAGGACTACATCGAGAACACTGTCAGCTGTTCCGGCGCGTCGGTCTCCCTCCATCCTTTGGTGAACTCTTGCGACGATCAATACTGAGGATCGAATGACCTTTGATCCGACGGGCATCTTTGACATTCGACTCCCTTTCGAGAGGAACACCACCTGGACGAATTCCAACCAGTCGCCAGTTACGAAACTTCGATGACGTTTCAGCTGCGTTGACCCGATCGCGCGAACAGCGCGATTTCCTGGTGTTCGAAACGAAAATTGAAATACATTAAATTGTTAAGAATAATCGATACTCTTTGGTAGATTGCCCATTACCCTGTTGCTGTCCAATCCACTGTAGAATTCGAGAATGACGTATTCACAGACCATGAAAACGCAGATCGTTCGATTGACTTACGGCCTGCAAAAAAAGAAAATAATCCCTGTTTCTGCGGTGAATTCCGTGACTATATAATTATCGCGGGCAAACGCGTGGAACACAGATCACGAAAACACGTCGAGCTAAGTGAAAGTTAATGATAAA
This sequence comes from Nomia melanderi, assembly GCF_051020985.1. Classification (NCBI taxonomy): domain Eukaryota; kingdom Metazoa; phylum Arthropoda; class Insecta; order Hymenoptera; family Halictidae; genus Nomia; species Nomia melanderi. Next base: position 18,022,891 of record NC_135005.1, read on the forward strand.
TGTTGGAACTTTTTTCGACATTAGATCAGAGGTAATTAGCAGTTTATTAGACGGTAAGAAATGAAATGATCCGAACTGATTAATAAAGTTAGTTTCCTGTGAGTTAGAGATACGTGTACATGAGTAACACTAGAATTATCATACCAATCAAAACGATCGGTTTCGGCTTTTTTGTTTCTCAATTACCGATGTCTTCGAAGCATCGAGCATTCGAAATGATTTTGACAACAAATAGCTTCATTTAAACACTATAATGAGTGCCTGAAGAAACTGGGAATAATCTAGTGTTACAATTTTTCTATGCGTTACATATCAATCGCATTAAATGCTCGATAGTTCTATTGCTGAACCACTTGATCCAAGAAAATGTCTTCCTTCATAATAGCTAGGTAAACGTAGAGGTTGAATTACTTGATTACCCACGGCTAAGAAAGATAAAGTAGTATTTACAAAAATAGGTCAGAACGTAATTAGAAAAAGCCACTTTACCGAAGTAATGCGCCGCCAGTGAAACCGCCATTCTTGTGTAACTTATCGATCCTCGCTGGCCATTATCTAATACCCTTTAATTCGATTAAGTCGCTGGCTCCTGGATCCACGCGATTCGTCTTATCAGTATCGTTCTCGATAACGACAGGCGTCAGTCGCTGCAACCCTCCTTTACGTAATGCATTTCGGCGCGCGGACAGATCAATTACACGCACCTTTCGTTTCAGCAGCCACAGTGCAGTGGCCAGCCTTATCGAACAGGTTAGGCAGTATAATTACTTAATGCGGTGAGTAAGTATCGCCAACGTGAATTGCGACCGCGAGAGATTATCATGCACGGAAAAACTCAATTACTTATGCGAAGAATGAAGTGGCGCAACGTTATAAACGTTTATAATATTTCTACTGGCTGTGAAATTTCCCGATGCGATAATTCGCTTTCCACGAGAAAAACTTAGCGTTCATCTCGAATACCGGAACCACTCGTTATTAACTAACTAGAATTCTGAGAAACATGGGAACACTTTTACCGGAAGCTGATAAATAAATAGGTTTATTCACAAACGATACACAATTGAAATAATTTAAACAATTCTAGCGACTTAAACTCGAACTTTAAGATGTCGGATACTTCCCGATTTTGATGGTCCTAGATTTAAGAGGCCATTTCGGTGAATCGTCCGTCGACGATTGGCATTCCGAGTTTATCAAACCCCACAAGTTCTTTTGGCCGTCCAGCGCGTAGTCGGTTATGCACGGGCAATCCTCGTTCTGCACGAGCACCGAGTGACTCTCCGCCTGAAAACGGAGGAACATCATTTCCTGAAAGCACGATTTACGATGTCAATCTAGAAAAAGAGCGCGCAATTACTCTCAGAGGAAGCCTCGTGTCCCAGCGGACGCTGGCTCTCTCCGTGGACATGAAATAATGGAGGCCGTCCTTGACATCGCAGAACAGCCCGGACGAGGCGGCCATTTTGGTGCCGTGCCAGATCACCGTAACCTCGCGAGATTTCTGACCAAGCATAAAATCAAATTCTTACTCGAGCTTATCCATCCTTCCTCTCTCTTGTTACGTCAAGAGGAACTTCTCCGGCGAAGATCGCGGAAACGCTGAGCGTGGAATGAGATGTTTATTTGTTTACGCTTACGCTGTTAAATATACTGTCCCCTTGACTCCATAACTCTTCCAGATTCAGGCTGAACAAGTCGAGACTGGAGGAACCGGTTGCATACAGCACCGAGTTCTTCCTGGAGATGGCTAAATCCGTGCTGAAGATCCGAGGCATTTCCGGCTCGCGTATCATCTTTATCTTCCACCATCTTTCCTTCTCTAGAATATTCAGAGGTTCTTTCTCGAGTATCGGCGAATATTTGTTTACTTGAAATCAAGCATTTACCTGGCATCAAAGCTATGATGGATTCGTCGCCAGCATCTCCGACGTATCCTCTGGATCCCGATCGGTCGACGACGAGAGCTTTCAAGTTACTCGTTGGCACGTTCGTTAGATCAGTGGATGACACCTTTTCGGTTAACGGATTATAATCGATCGCGATTCCATAGAGCGAAATACACGGAATGGAGGAAATATTACATTAAATCATTCGATTGAATCGCGTTATTACCATTGCATAAGAAGTCAAGCTGAATGTCGCCGCGTTAGATAGTAGTATTTATAATATAGAAATGTTTACAAATAATTTAATTGAATGAACTGGAGTCATATATACATAGCGACCCCCACGGTATTCAAAGTGTTAAGGATTCTGTTTGTTTTGTATTGCCGATGTCTTCGCTTACCAATTGATTGTTCCTTTTCAAGTTATACAGCACGATCCTAGCCGAACAATCATCATTGTCCGGCACCTCCAGGACCCACAAACGTCCCCGAGCATCGACGTCCACATCGACGGCCGATCGGAGGCAGTTACTGGCCGTATTGTGCAAAGATGAAAATACTTTTCTGCTTTTGACGGCTGGGAAGCCAGACTCCGGCCAAACTGCTTCGAACAAGGTCCCGGTTTCTTCGGCAGTTCCATTTCTCTGCCATCTTGGTATCAACGTCTCTATTACTTTTTCTTTTCTTTCTCTTTGCGTTACTAAATGCAATGAGAGTTCGTTCCAGCGAATGGAATACGATACCTAGGGACAGCCAGGAAAGCGCGATTCCGCCAAATTGCGAATCTCGGGATGAAAACATCTTCCGGAAGATCCACCGCTTTGAAATTCCAGCACGTAGAATTTCTCGCGAGCGCAACAATCCCGACGAGAAGGGAAAGACAAATTTTATAACCAGCGACAGCCATCGCGGTGACTGAAGCGGAGAACGCGAACGAATTTCTGCTGATCGGTTAACAAAAATGTTCAATTAACGCGAGCAGTGTCGACAGCGAGTCAGCAGATGCTGAAGTATTTGCAAATTGCGTATCAGCACTCTATGAAATTGCGATCGACAGGTTCGCTGCGAGTGACTGTACATATTTCAAAACGAAATCAACAGAATTATAAATGACAGTGTCTCTTCTATTCTAATACATCGCTGTCGAAGAGAGATGCATATAGAATACCACATAATCGGATTCAGGTTGTGCAATCATTATCTCCATTTTTCATTTTATTAAAAAAAAGAACAAATTTCTGTATCCGTTATTTATTATCACAGATAAGGTATGGAAATAGACTGAATCTTCTACATTTTCGTCGTACGAAACGGTAACTCACTTACCGATCTAGAGACCGAGAAGTCACAAAGTTCCAATCCATAAATTTCATCCAACGACACCGTTTACCTACAGTACAAACAGTCTCGAACTTAATAAATCTTCTTCTTAGGAACTCATAATTGCATAATTTCCAGCGATCTGACAAACACTACAAAATACATAAAATAATCACTGTTCCATTGAAACTACCTGCAAATTACAAAGCTGCCAGAATTCAATTTAGCAGTCCCATCAACGGATAAAATGGTAACCTGTCGAACGACAGCAGTTGAGATCAAGCCCTACGTCATCGACGAACCAGTAACGAACATTGAATCTAGCAGATGGCGTTCGAACCGCTCGACGATCGCACCTCCCGCCAATGATTGCATGGTCTATGGCGGAGGCGTCACGGAATCGTGGAAGCCCGTGATAAAAGGCAAATGGCCGCCGTAGCGTACGAGAGCGGGTTACGCGTATGACGTTTTTTCTCCGCGGGTCAGTTGTTGACGGGCACGGCATGCACTAGACGTGTCCGCGCGCGGTGTTGATCGTGTCTCGTGAAAGAACGGATCGTATCGTGATGTGAACGGGGGCAAAAGAGGAAGGCGGAAGGCTCGAACGGTTGTTTCCGTGGCCGGCGATGGACGGTGAGAAGGCCAGTAGTGCGGTGATGAAATCGGTGTCGGAGGGTGAGCTGGGCGTGGAAGAGGTTAAATTGTCCGACTCGAAGGGACGTGAGTCCGCGTCGCGTTTGAAGCGTACGTTCACGTTGCCAAGGAACCCGTTCCAGAACGCTAGGATGTCACGGCGACGTCCGAAGCCTGGCCGTGATTCGAAAGACAACAGCAGCGGGACGAGCGGCAACAAGGAGCGAAACAATATGCAGCAACAGCAAATGGAAAGCATGCAACAGAATATGGGCCGACTGCACGGCACCGGGCAGACCTACACGGAAAGGATCGGCCCGAAGAAAGTGTTCCGCAGGCCGTCCTGGAGGAAGTTCATCAACAGGATGGTGCAGCACATGTCGAACGTGGCCGTGCAGAACCATAAAACGTCCCATAGGGACGAGCTCGGGTCCAGTGCCGGGGACATTAGGGTCCCACCGCCGAGGCCCGCGCATATACCGCCGGACCGAGTCCCAGGGGTCATAGGTTTACGCAACCACGGTAACACGTGTTTCATGAACGCCGTGCTGCAGTGTCTCTCCCATACGGACATACTCGCCGAGTATTTCGTGCTGGATCAGTACAAGGTCGATCTGTCCAGACGGAATAAATTGAACTCGAAGAAGTACGGGACGAAAGGCGAGATCACCGAACAGTTGGCCCTTCTGCTGAAGGCTATCTGGAGCTGCCAGTACGATCCCGAGATGAGCACCGCGTTCAAGAGCGTCGTCGACAAATACGGAAGCCAGTACCGCGGTAACTTGCAGCACGACGCTCAGGAGTTCCTGTTGTGGCTGCTCGACAAAGTGCACGAGGACCTGAATCAGGCTACCAAAAAGAAATATAAGATTATCAAGGTGAGTGTCATCCGTCTCTCTGTCACGGGAAGAACCTGTGAAGCGTTGCGCTCGGTTTCATGCTTGCTTTGAACGGTTAGGATTTTCTTACCTGACTGCCGGGGTAAGCTGATTCCACCGTTTGTTTGAGCGGCTGATTTTTTTCGAAATTTATGACAGAATACCGATTATATTGTTCTGTGAGGTTTTCTGGGTAGAATGTAATATAACCGATGGAAGTTTGAATGTTGGAAATTGTTCTCAATTTTTTGCCTATTTATTAGCATTTTGATAATGATTCGGTGCAACGCTTTATACGGTCTTCGTGTCTATGTCGAGTAATGTTTGTGCATGCCGTAAGATTTCCCGCGTGCGATGTATCGTCTCTCGCGTTGCGTGTGACGGACAGGTTTGTAATCGTTCTTGGCGATTGATTACATAATACGAATGCTCATTAAGCAGCCACCGAAGCGTGTTTATAAATGTTATTCGGGAGAACGAGGAGTCGGTTCTGTGAAAATTCAATTAGATTTTTTTCCTTCGTCGCGAGCCTCTGTTGCCCGCCGAATCGGCGAAGAGAAATATTAGGGGCGTTTCGAATTGTCCCCGACAGTGTTTTTCCCGTATCGGCAAATGGGCATCGCGTCTACGCAAGACTGAATGGATTTTATTTGCGACTTTTTAGAGCCTCGCAGTCAGTCGATCGCAACGAGACCTTAACCCAAATTTATTTCGCGTTCGAATGCTACATGCCGCGCTTTTTAATCAGGGCATTAGAGTCTGGATGGTTTTATAAGAAAACCCCAAGGCAAACAAAAATCAGCCACTCGTAGTCTTTCTTTTCTCCTCGTGTCAGTGGCACACAATCTCATGGACACGTAGAAAATGCAAAAGAGCATGACAAACTAGTACTCATCTAAAATACTAATGTGTCGTTAACATACAATGTATCACCTCTTGAAACTCATTTTCATTTCTTTTTGTTATTTAGTCACAATTTTCGAAAACTTACTGCAACCGAAGACTGTTGCATTGATCGTTAAAAATTACGGTTATTTAATAATAAAAAAAAAAATTACCTCCCCGGCGGGGAATCGAACCCCGGTCTCCCGCGTGACAGGCGGGGATACTGACCACTATACTACCGAGGATTTTTTTATAACCTAGGTTTATTTACCGGTACACTAGCAGTCGTAAACTGTTTCCATTGTTCCATTCAGTTTATATTACAATTTATTTATAATCTTCTATTTGTGTCGCGTACAGTTATTAGTAGTAGACAATATAAGCTAATACTCGTCGTCAGCCAAGATATAAAGAGGCGTCATAAATTTCCTCGACCTTTTTCGACCCTCGTAGATTTAGTTTACTTCACCCCGACTTCATTTATTTTCTTAAAGCCAATAGAAGGAAACCCACTCCACACTTAAGGGACCAAAAAAAAAAAATACAATTCAGTGACGGAAACGAACCGACTCCAGGTGTCCCATGAAAACCGACACCCTTGTAGATAGCGAAAAAGGGACGCGGTACTTTGTGACGTCACTCGTAGTCGAAGGAACGTTTCAGTCCTCCGAAAACATTCGGTGACGGATGCATTACTGCACAGAGAAAAAAGGTACATGCACCACAGTGTTCCCGCTTTTACATAAGAATTCCATTTTTAACCCTTTAGCCTATGATTTCTTTCTCAACTCTGATCGATACGGCTCCCTTGTCGTTAATAATTTATTGGAAGAAGAGAAAAATTCGAAGCATACGTTACGCTATATTTCCTTTTAACGCAATGCGTACCGGCTAATTTTCACTGAGGTCAACTTACATCACTATACACAGAAACACTCGGATATCGTATTGTTATGTAATCTATTTTAAATAGATAATCGATTCGAATCACATTTTATATTTTTTTTCAATTCCGTGGTAATTAGCGAAGTTGTATAGCCAAGTGCCTTTATGTAAAAACGAGATTTGTCGTTACCAGTGCGCAATCTGTTAAGTATAATAGTTGATTACAGAGGAATAATATTTATTTGTTGAATCACGTTGAAAATCTTCACGAGTCACGCTCGTTATCTTAGGACAAGGGGTTAATTGAACGTAGTACTGTACAGAGTATTTAATAGTCAACGTAATCTACGAATACCTTTTCTCTTGAGGGAACGTTTCGAGCGCTCAGTTGCGTGCGAAAATATTCCCTCGCATTTGATGACCATATTAGTTAAACGCCTATTAACATTCTTCGCCCACTATGCAACTACCACATCCATATACGCGTCTACCTAAAATTTCGCAATTATCAGCGTTTCGGTTTTGGCAGCGAGACGTTGCATCTTTATTTTATTTAACACTAGAACTACCAGATGGGTCGAAATGATCTATTTCTGATTTCTTCAGGATACTTAAAAATTCTTAAAGCTAATTCGGTAATAGCAAAACTGAAGTACTACTCAATTGAAGTCTTAATAAACTCACGCTTATGGTTTTCATACTGAAATTGGTGAAAGTTAGTTTAACAGATTGGATAATTTTCAATGTGATCAACTTGTATCGAATCAAATTTAATATTTTTTCAAGTACTGTAGTAATTATCGATATTGCATAGCTAAGTGTCTTTATATAAGAATGTGTTAAGTGATCGGTAGTTAGCAATATTGATACATATATTCTGAACTTATTTAAAATTCATCTACCATTCAGAAGTGCTGATCCGAAAGAATTGTTCCCACCCTAAGGAAACCGTTATACCATGATAAGCATGCAAAGATGGCGATTACATGACATTCTTAAAATACACGCGTGCTTCCCCGGAAGGAAGGGTATTTATCAAAACACGGTCTTGACAGCCGTAGTCTAACGCTAAAAATAGTCTACACTCAATAGGCACGAACTTGAACAGTGGCGTATACGAGTTTTTGTGTCGACGCGTGGTCGCGTACAAGGAGAGAGCGAAACGCACGAGACGAATTTCAGTTCGATGATTCATCGTGCGCGAGATGCTCGTACGATAAATTACGTAACTAGAGAAAAGTGCGCAGCATTGTGCCGGTTAATTGTTCACCTTACCAGCAGACGCGTTGGCAAACAGATTGGCACCCCCGATCGAAAATTCAAAAGTCACCATTTCACACGTTCAGTGTCACGTGTACCATATATGGTACACGTCAATTTATATAAGAAAATATTTTTAAATGATACATGGTCACGGATATATAAATAATTGTAATCTATATAAAGTTGACCAAAGACTTGAATGTAACTCAACCTTTAACGGTCGTAAGTCATCCCTGACGTGACAACAGTACTTCGTCGCCATTCCTTCGTGTTGGAGATTGTTTAAAAAAATATACATTAAAAGCTTATAAATAATTATTCGAAACTCTTATGTTTGCGATACTTGAAAAACAATAATTTCCAAGAAAAATGTTATTCTTACAAGGGTAAACCCTTTGGACTCTGAAATTTTCCACAGAAAGTATTTCAACATTTTCTGATGAGATATATTTTATGAAACTAACTCGAAGAGAATCACGTACATTGAGGAACAAAATTATTTTATTTCAATATTTCTCAAATTGATGCATTATTCGTGGTATAATATTAAGTATCGAATTTTATAGTTACCGTATGACGTCGAATTGTGAGTGAGTCACCCCTGCAAAGGGTTAATATTTGATTAAAAGAATAATCAATACAGTGCATAAGCGAAAATCTAACCGAAATTTCCATGGCGCGGACGCGTTAAACCCAAGCGTTCGCGCTCGCCATCGCCTGGAACGGTACAATGGCGATTACATGAACAGTGAGGTAAGAGACTCGAAGAAAAACGACTGCAAACACAGAGAGTCGTGAATCATCCCGCGCGTCGAACAAAAGACGAACGGTTCACCGCGGGACAAACGAGAGAGCCGATGAAAGCTCTGGGACACGGAGTCCCGACGTTATTTCTTCTATTTTCTCCTTCCCCCGGCCGTCGATAATTAATTGCCCGTCAATGTTTATTAACCTATTAACCGGATGACCTTCCGACCGTAAACACACGCCCGGCGAATTCTTAGGCGAATACAATTTGATTTTTACGCTGGTAGATTTTCATGGAGGAATCAATGTTTCCTTTGCAACCGGAAACACGTCTGTCTCGCTCTCTGTATGTCAAGTTTGACGAGTTCTCTGTCTACCCGAGATACACCGATGACCAATGACCCTAAATAATATTGTACAAACACGATTCTCTCCGCAAGAAAAATAATTCGATTGGCAATCGGTTATTTACCGAACAAACATAGCTCCGATAACGGTCTGGCACAAAAGATGGATGTTTCTTTAAGTAAGACGCGCTACGGTAACGACTGAACGAGTTCAATACGCGATCCTTAATCTGATTTGCGCCAGTTATTTGTTACGTAACTCGGATAACCGATCGTTTTTCTATGCAGCATAAATCGCAAATGTTACCGGTACCTTTTTGTCGCTGTTTCGAAACATCGTTCGACCAGCGTGCAATTACACATGCGTGCGCATGATATTATTTCCCATTTGCATACATCGATCCTAATGGCCTTTATTAAACGCTTTATTTTTACGCTTGTTCCGCGCTCGCCGCACAGAAAGAAGCGATCGTCACAGTCGTGACAGGAGAAAACGTCGCGAAACTTCACTCGCACTCCGCTCCCCCTGCGATAATTACTTCTCTAGTGTGACTAATAAGTACGGCGATAAATATAATGGAACGCGACTACTAATTAGGGACAACAGAATCTTCCCTTTCCTGAAGTGTGAAACTTTCTATTGTAATCTATATCGTTAGAGGCTCCGTGATTTCTAACCGATCCGATATTCGATAACCAGGGATGAAATCAATTATTTTTATGCGAATAAAAGTCACTGGACATTCTTATAAATTGTTCGTTGGTTTTCAGGCAATAACATAATTCATTCTGTAGGGAAATCTTAATCTGTAAGTCAGTTGTTACGAATCAAATATAAACAAATTACGTGATAAATGCTTTCTAGTGGAAATAAAAATATAAGAAAGCATCAGAATTGGAAAACTAATTAATCAGATAATATAGGAATTTATATGAAATCAAATGAACAAAAGAAAACGCAGAATTCGAAATCCGGTGATTTGACCGGTACGATTAGTGTTAATGTGTTTCCCCGGTTTTCCTACTTTCCCGCACTCAATCCCTCGTATGAGCTATCCCATATACACACTTAGCCGCTATCTTATCAGCCGTTTCTTACGCGCAAGTCGAAGTGTTTACCGGGCATCAGATAATGAAGCGATCTTTAACGAAGTATGGTCGATAATCCAGATCAGGAGCCGACAGTATCCGACGTGTCGCCCCTGTAGCTTGTTAACGGCCGCTGCCTCGTGCCACTTTTTCGTAGCCAGTTTTTTTTCCTCCTCGCCGAGTGCCCTTCGTTGTCGGACACGTTGACCGACTTCTTCGGAACCGGTAATCGAGACGCCTTGAAAATTTGAAGATGTTCCTGGAAACATTAACACACCCCCGCTCATGGAGGATCTTCGTAACTTTCGTTTAACGTAGGAAAATTGTTTTCCGTTAAAAAAAAGGAATACATCGAATAGATGTCGCGCGACGATCGTTGTTGAACAGGTTGACCGAGTTTTTTTGGAACCGGTAATCGAGGCGCTATGAAAATTTCATGTCCCTGGAAGCATTAACACACTCGTAGAGCGCTGTTCCATAGAAAAATTGTTTTCCGTTAAAAAAATTTTCTTGTGCCGAAAAATGACGGGTTCGGTGATGCTATATTAAGCGTCATATTGATGGAAATTAAAGGTAATCGCACTGAGATTGATTAGCATAGTGTAATGTCCTCCGGTGTTCATGTTTTATAAGTTAATTCCACGTCTCTGGAGGATATGAAGTGATGACTAAGAATGTCAAGTGACCGTTTCTTTTTCTCATCTATGTTTATAATTGACACTCATGCAAGAAAATTCAAAGTGTTCAAATTAGTTCGAAGTATACAGCAATAAAATACTAGGATTTTAAACGTACATGCTTCATGTTTACATATTTATAGCAGAAAATTCAGTGTTCAAATTAGTTGGAAGTACACAACAATAAAATATAAGAATTTCAAACATGAAAATAATAAATATACGGGAATGCAGGTGTAGCGACATTTTGCATTTCGCAGGTCGGTATTTCTAAGTAACATTTAGGATAGAAGGTGCGGAAAGGTAGCAGGTGATTGTGACCCGCATTAGAAACCCGTAAATCCGGTCATATTAGTTGTGACAATAAGTGCACCGCGGTGGCACTCACACAACGAAAGGCCCGTGTTGTGTTCCCGATGAATCGGGGCGGCGTTGGAAAGCGGCCCGAACAAGTTCGACTCTTCTCAAAATGCGCGGTGCCACTCGAGCACGTGCTGAACCACGGTGCCGCTGCGCGTATTGTTGACCTTGCGATAAGATCGTTAGCTCTCTTGTCCTTTGGAAATTAGGATACGCGGTTTCTATAGTTCGAGATAAACGGCCTCGGTCACATTATTGATAAGGTCTTCTATCTTCGTAGCGTGAATTTTTATCATACATTAAGGTGTAACGAGGCGACGGCGCAGGCCTCATTAACATAGGGAAAGACAACCTGTGAATAATTTATCATCTGTTTGAGCTGCCGTCGGGGTAACGCGCTGTGCCTACCCATATCAAGGGCGTAAACAATTTGCTTCATTTACTTAATTAAATATGCCATTAAAGCATGTATTCAGAGTAACGACTGTATATCTTAATTATACGGAGCATTTCAATTCATAGATATTTTTGCTCGTTAGCGATAACATTTGTATGCACATACAAACGACACGTGTTTTTAACTAATTGAGTTATTCCCATTACCGACTCGAACTTTCGTTTATCCGTTCACTCGGGATATACTTTTAGAGGACTGACATTTTTTAAATAAACTAACAATATATTATATGACCTACCGTATTAAATGTATAAGTTGCGAATATACGTACAAACGTCGCACGTTTTTAACTGATTTAGTTATTCCCATTACTCGCTCGAACTTTTGTTCATCTATTCGCTCGCGATTTACTTTTAGAGAACTGATACTTTTAAATAAATTGATAATATATATTTTACGACTGACCAAATGTACGAGCTGATAGTTAATTGCGCAACGCGAGTGAAAGGACGAGCACAATTAAATCGACGCGTGAAATCCCAAACGGCGTTGTGACACACCGCGTTTCATGAAAACGTGTGTTCCGCCTTGGACGAGACCTTGCGTGCTGCAACGTGACACGCGTGTTTTTATGTCGACAGAGGTCGTCTCGGTTCGAAGACCAAGAAGAAAATATGGAAGAAAATGTATACGCCCGGTGGCAATGTAAATATAAGGGACACACCGGTAACTTCCGCCTCTTGACAAAGCGGAACTATTATTATAATTTCAAACGCGGTTAACCGTCCAGCGGCGCCCGGGTCTATTTGGACCCGTGCCAATTTTTCAGCTTGCGATAATCTGTCGATAGTTTGTTCTACGTTCTCCGATGAGATACAGACGATGTTTGAAACTAATTAATTAGAAAACATGCATAAATTAAGGGAAGTTATTTTATTTCAATATTCCACGTATCGATGCATCGTGGAAAGCTTAATATTATACATAAGACTTTATAATTTTACAAATCAAATGAAGCGGTGACAGAGTCACCTCTCGAGTGCAAAGGGTTAACAGTTATTTATATTAGTTTCGATAAGGAAATCGGTATGCTCGAATAATCATAAAACAAACACATCGAATCGTCAGTGCATACCAATTAAGGAAAATGTCGTCCGATTCCTTGGAGTTCGCGGCATCCGATTCGCGATCTCCTCTGTACACAATGTGCGCGAAAAAAGTGAAAAGAACTTTCTAGTGGTAAATATCGGTAGTTAACAATCCATTCTCATTTCGCGTTGCACTGTGTCAGATGGTACGTTCCATGGACAATGCCACTGCGCAACGAGCAGTACTTTCTCTCCCCCTGTGACTTTCGTTTTCGATTATAAATATTTATATGCCGCGGGTAATGGTATGCAGGAATTTTTCTATAAATCCCGCGATTCGTTAATTGACACGGCGGAGGAGCTATCAGATGCGCGTAATCTGTGGGAATAAAGGCGATATATTTTCGTTCCCGGGAGAGAGACCTCGATACGAAACTGGGATGTTTGGCAAGAATTACGAAGGGAAACAAGGAAAGATAATGAGCCGTATCGGCTGTTCGTTAACGTGAACACAAATGTTTATCGTCAAACAGCCGGATCGAGAGGAGCGCTCTTCGTTGCTTTAGGATATCCATTGTCGCCGTCGGAATCACCGTAAGCCCGTAAACACCTTCATATTTTTCCGTTCAGCTCGAAAATGAAAACAATGGTCCCCGACAAGCGCGAGTTTTTGGCGCCAACGGCGCCACTAAAAAGTTTCCGCATCGCGCGCGCGCGAACGTACACACTCGCCATTCGCCTGTCGCGTTCGGTTGACTTTGAACAATTTACGGCCGCGATTGCCTTTCGAAATACTGCAAACATAATTTATCGTTTCATAGTTAACCGTTTACGTGCTCGAGAAACGAACTAAAAATGAAGTAAAAATATGACACGAGATTGTTATACTAAAACCTTTAGCATACATACATATTCAACTGTTTTTTCCTCAATTATCGTTGATCTTTATTCATTTCTAAATTACATTTTATCTTCGTAATCTGATCTCTTCGTAGGGCATATTATTATATGCTCGTGCAAACGAACATTTATTCTCTCCCCCGACGTCACGTCTATTAGAACACCCTGTATAGCGCTGGCGAACGGGACAGTACCGTAACAAGGACTGACCTTGAATGGGGCCACGAGTGTTCCACGGTGGTCGTTCTAGAACCGTTTTACGAAACACGGTCAACGCGACGACTTCTTTTCTTCTGCCCTCTGTTGACAGATCGTACTTCTCGCTCGACACGAACTCTCCGCGTTACGGGACCATTGATGAAACCGGATCGCGTTTCGAGATAGGTTTCCTGCGCCTCGATCGCCGATGCGCGAAAGCGAAGAGTTGCTGTTCGGTATCGCAACGTGGAGTCCAGAACCGTGTAATTTTCCACAGTAGCGCGAACGAGTTAATTACTACCGACGGGTGCAATTTTCTCTTTCTCGCTGGGTCCTTATCGTGCCTCGACCGTCAGGAGAATTAACCGGCAGTTAAAGAATTTGTATTCTATTGCTGATTATTGTTGTTTCACTCATTCGGGCGCACGATGATTTTAAATAAGAAAACATGCCAAGCTTAATCGAATAATACATTATTTTCGCTTTCGCTTGTTTACGCATTTAGTTCGTGGCATTGCCAACTGGAAGAACAACCTTAAATAAAATATTCAACTGTACGATTATCGGTAACTACTTTTCGAGGTGCGTTAACCCTTTGCGGAGGAGGATTCTATAAAATATACGAAACCTTGAGCAGATGAAAAATTGACTATCAATTGCTTAATTAATAGAAAAAGGAGAAACTATGTACTGATCTCTTGCTGTTCGACTAATCAGATCATTCGTCTGCAAAGGGTTAAAGCACATGTCACCACACATAAAAAGCTAATCAGAGGGCGGGACAGATTTTAACCCACCTAACCCCAAAGAGATGTCTGAGATCGGTAAATGATGTTCCATGGAATATTACGAATTGATCGGAGATAGAAACGTTCACGGATCAACGCGTTACCGACGAGTCCAAAATCCATGTCTGCAAAATCGTGTGTAATATATTGTTGCGTCATTAGTATTTCGTGTTTATTAGACAGAAATGTATAAGTGACACAACGATAATAGCAAACAAGTAGCAGATAATATTACGAATATGTAAAGGTTGAAGTCCGTTAATTCACGATTTCGTAACAAATATATATTCCACCTCCTCGAGGACGGATTTTTTAGGAACCGGCTGACAAGTGAAATAATTGAGTACCGTGGAAGGTAGACACGAGGAACGGATGTTCAATCGGTTAAGCGTTAATTGCGCTGCCATCGTTAGAACAATAAGCATCTTTTCCACAAAGTGAAAATGTAGAAAGTTGTTCTCGTCCTCGGTGGACGCGGCAAGGTGAGACTCACCTGCGGAACGGTTAATGATGGCTCTCCGCAATGATAATGATAACGTTTTCTAATTGGACATTATTCAATTTCCACGAAATCTATATAAACAATAACACAGCCAACAACACGAGGAACAAAGGAAAGAACAAAACGACTGTTGAATCAACGTCGCTCGACGATATCAGAGCTGTTCCACAATTGACGCTTGTGTCATCTATTTTTCCCCATTTCGTTTATGAAACGTGCGCAATGAGTCACGATCTAAAAATAATAATGCTGAATCCTTAGTTGCACGAATCGGCTGCCTAATAAATGCCGCTAGTAAACATGCAAATCGCCGCGGTTGTAAAATCCAACCGATAAAGGTAAGATGACGAGTTAATCGTTGACACACCGGGCTGCGATCGAAACGTTGACTTCTGGGTTGCGTCCTTTGCTCCGAAGGACGAGTCGTCTCGTCACTTTTATTCGACTTCGCTTCTTATTTATTCAATAAATAATCCTCGCTTGAGTTTCACCGAAACGCAATATCTGTTCTATTTAAATTGATGCCTCTCTGCGCGTGTTTGTGTGTGTGTGTGTGTGTGCTCGGAGAATTACCCTGCGAACGGATTAATCATGGCGGAGCCGTCTCCGTGGCGACCTTCCTCTGTACACCGAATCGTAATATCGGATTAATTATCATCTCCACCCACGCCGTCTAATTATCACCGACAGCGGCTGAATGACCTTGACGAATTACAGTGCCCGTTTATTAACAAATCCAATTAACGCGGACATGTCCACCGCGGAAAGAATTTTAATGAAATCCATCTATTCTGGAACCAGTTCTTCTTATGCGAGCCGCACCGCGTGGGAAACTTATTCTATAAACCTGCAAATTATTTCTAACCGTGTAAAAATTCCAATGGTACTCAAGCGAAGATTAAGATTTCTCCATGCCTCGGATTTCCTTTATCAACGAACGATTAACGCGTTCCGCGACACCGGAAGTTTCGGTTGTATCTTGCTTACGAGCGCGCTGATTTTTAAAACGAAATATTAACCCTTTGCACTCGAGAGGCGCCTTTCAGTCGCCATTTTATTTGACCCAAGAGAATGACGAAATCTCAAATTCAATATTGAATTGTCTATAATCGAAATGAAATAGTCCTGTCACATAACTTGTGCAAGGTATTTCTTTGTGTTAGTTGTAAAAAATATCATCGATATTTCCTCAGAAAATAATGAATATTTCTTGGGAAAAATATTCTCGAGTGCTTCGATGTTCTCGCTGACTTTTACGTGTATCTCGCTTTTCACAAGAAATACTCCCTGAAAGAAATTGGGCGTGGTACACGTGGCAAGAGATTATCACGAAGAAATCATTACGATTACCACAAACGCGTGGCGAGGAACGCGTGACAGGGGAACGTACACAGAAACGATTGTCTCCGATATTGCCGCGACTGTATTTTTGTCCGGCGAGTAAATGATAACAACGAAGTTAGTGTATCGCGTTGCGCTCGAAGGCATCTGTTGGTCTTTGCGCCGATTGTTTACCAACACCGGCTAAAGTCGACGCGTTCAGTTTATTTGGATTCAGCTCATCTATCAGTCGTAGGCAGCGCGTGTACGAATTGTCTTCTGAATGACAGAGCGCCGCGCTTGTACGCGTGTCAATGTTTGCGAGAAATCTTTTCGTTGACGCCTCGTCATTGATGGTAGACAGTATTAACGTGTGTACATGCTGCTCGAATGATTATTGCCGTTCGTACGCCAACGACGTCGTATCTCTACGGCAAGAATCATTCGCGCGTACTTACACTGCGAGAATAAAGATATTTTCTATTGTTACTGTACCACTCAGATGTGTCACGCGGAACTCTATGAAAATATATAAGTGCAGGCGTATGGACGTCTCGTAGCGCAGCGCTGGAACGCGGAAGGTAACACGAATATTATTGGATTCCGAAGTATTGTGTATCGAAGTACGCCTCTGAGCGTTCCGTGTTTATGAGGTCGAAAGAAGTTAATTATAAGTTACGGCCCGGGAGCCGTTGATTGCCACCGTTACGTAAACACTGTTTAGAGAAGCCCAACTTCCGGTCCTTTGTTTTGCAATGATATAGGAAGCGATCCGCGCCGCGTGCCGGCATTCGGATATCGTCGTGTTTTCGCAGCGTTGACGGATTCCATCGCGACTCCCGTTTCGCAGCATCGAAAAAAAATCCAACGTCGCCCGACCGGAATGAAAACCGACACGAACCTCGTTGCGAAACTCACGTGACATTTCTATCGTCTCAGCGCATTTCAACTGTCAATATGAATCATCTGTCCCCGAGTTTCCCCGTGGAGGCACGTTCGAACTGAAACATAAGCAAACCTCTTTTCAAACAATCTCGATGGCTCTCGACCGCGTTGCTAGTTATTTATGCGTCAAATTTTCAAATCAATTCTGTCCGAGTGCATTTGAACTGTCGCTATGAATCATCTATTCCCGAGTTTCTCCGTGGAAACGCGTTACGACATATTACGCACGACTCGGAACTGAAAAATAAGCAAACCTCTTTCCAAACATTTTTAAATGGCTCTCCGCGTTGCTAATTGTTTGGGCGCGTCAAGGTCGTCCCAAGGTCAGGAGTTCTCTGTATGTTTTGTCTAGTTCGTCCCAGCGGGGATCCGCCGGTGGTCCGTTCTGACGTAACTCTCGCCGGTAAAAAACTGGCGTGCGCAGGCACCGTTTTCAGGAGTCGATTATAGCGACTGGCGCCATTTTGGATCTAGAGAAACCTGTGAACAGCTGTACGGGTTTCGATAAAGATCTTCCGATGAGCAGAATCGTGAATAGTCAGCCCATCGTAGCTTTCCAATGACGATAATCAATTGTATGGAAGCTTAGGAGTGCGTTCGGTCGGGAAAGTGAGATTAACGGTTCGGAAATCGAAGTTGAGTACTCGCTCGTCCGTCGATCGAAATTTGAAGATTAGACAGGGTTACCGACCGGCTGATAAAGCTTACTCAATCTCTCTCTCCGGCACCAGGTACACGTGTACCAACGTGACATTGACCAATTGTGAGTCGCGAATCGTAGCGTGAGTCGTTACAACCTGTAAGCATTGAAAATTACTTCCGGCAACCGGATCGGCGATACATCCTGCGGATGGCTCAACGGTTATCCCATTCCGGTAGCTTACGAATGCACGCTCGGAGTTATCGCCTGCTCGAAACAATTAGCGTTATCTATGCTGTAACGAAAGACCGGTTGTCTTCGCGAAGGCGGCCGATATAGATAAAGGTGATCCGAAATCGGAATTCTTTGCGCCCGCTCGCTGGGAACGAGTTTTCGGGCTTTCTCGGAAGCTACCTGGCTTTAACCCTTTGCGGACGGATGTCGGCTATTTCGATAGGATGAAATATTCGTATTTGGAGGGCTGACTCGCGAACAAATGATTTAATTAGAACTGCAAGAGATCAGACTATAGTTTCCTTTTCTTCTATTAATCAAGCAAACGATATGTAATTTAGCTTCATATGTCGAAGGTTTTGCATGTTTCGAAGAATTTTCGTCAAAGGGTAATCCTTCACGAGCTGAAGGTTTAACCCTTTGCACTCGGAGGTTTCTCGCTGGGAACGTTTAACATTTTTTGAGGCGAAGATATTTCTTTGAAACTAACTCGAAGGGAAATCAAGTACATTGAGTTGTGTGTCGAGGCATTATTAGAAGTTCAACATTAAATAGATTTTATGTTGCAAAGGGTTAAAGTGCCATTTCCATTGAGACGTTGCTACGTACCATTAAGTATTTCACGTACGGTTACATCTTAATGATTACGATAAACAAGTATAGGTAGTACGCGTTCGAATGGTCTTGACATGTCTGGAATCGAGGCAGCCGTAAAGAAATAAAGATGACGTAATCAAGGATGCGAGGGGTTAAGTCATCGCAGTTTTATCGAGGTTTGCTGATAGTTCACTGGATCTCATTATTTCCTGGTCTGCCAGTAGTCCGCTGGTTACGATTCCCCGAATCGTGTACAGTGCGTGGCTGGTTTGTAAATGGCGATGTTTCGAAGGTCATGAAAACAGAAGATTCGTGATCTGGTTAAGGGAAGCCTTCTATGCCGATCGAGTACCCTGCACTGGGAATCCACTGACCGGAAAGGGGGTAGAGGAAAAGCACGCGAGGCTTTGCGAGCGGTTGACTAAACGCTACCAATGAAACTAATTGAATTATCACTGAAAAATTTCCGATCGATGCGAGTCAAAGTCATTGCGAGTAAATAATACACCGTCCCTTCCTCGGGTATTTCAATGTTTCCCATACGTTACGCACAGTATACACCTAAACTTTGTTCAAAATTGATTCGTCATTTTAATAAGAATAAAATCGAGTGGCAAAAAATACGTCTTCCTCGACCTTTCTTCGAGGTTGTTCTATTTATAAGCAGTTACCACATATCGCATTGAGTCAGTAGAATGCCTCGATGCTTTGCGGTTATTGACACTTCCGAAATGGACTTTGAGATCTTCTAATCCACATTGTCTGTCAGCAGTTTATTGTGACCGATACATCAGCCGCAAACAAGTTCGCGAGTTTTAGCGTGCCGGCGACAATTGTCTGGCGTTTATTAGCATACTCCACTCGCCTTCCTCCATCCGACGGGCCTGTTGTGAAACCGGGGACAGAAAATGTGGTATATGCAGACACGCCGAAGAAACGTACCGCCGGTAGACGGCTATTATTAGAACCGTCGTGTTATAAGCGATCGTCTTTGTGTACTTTAGGAAGTAAACTGGTTTCGTGAGTGTCGCGCGTCCAATCAGCCTCCGGGGAAAAAAACGTCGTTTTTCGAATTTCTTGTTGCACGTGAATCCGCACGCCGCGTCTGCTGTTTAACTGTTAATCACGACGGCGACAGCGGCGGCGGCGGCGCCACGTTACTGCCGGCGAGAAATGGGAATGCACAGTGTTCTGCGATCCATTTGTACCTGTCAGTGGCGATACGACTCGAGTAAATCGTATAAACAAATGGGAAACATTCTAGACAAATGTTATCGTTGAAATTCATTGTTCGAATATTATTTTCTTAACATTTGCGATGCGACACACAGCATGAGTAGCATGATAATCATTCATTTCCTAGTGGGAAACAGTCTTTTCGGAGTTACCAATTAATGGTGGAGTCATTTGAATGAAGTTTTTATTGGTACGATAATGAAATTTTGATGAAAGCGAAACAAGATTTGCTTATGTGTTATAGTAATATGTTTGATTATTTGTTTGAGGCTTAGAAACATAGACATTCTCGAGTACGTTCTCATCTAATCGGGAGATAAAGTTACTTCATCGGAATCTATTAAGGATTATCAATATTCCATGAAGTGTGTCGATCGTGCGCGATCGGCGCGATTTCGTTTCTGTTTCGATGGTTTTTCCGTCGTTTTGATGATCAATTTCTGTAATGTGTTATTTGTTTGGCTTCTCAGCTTGTTTGATCTATCGATGACGTAACGTGAAAGACAATCCACGCGGGTCTCTGGTTAAATGCAGGTGTGTTTGCGAAAGTATTCGAAGGTATTTGCATTTTCATACCTCGTTATCGACTCTTTTCGTGATCCTCGAGTGATAAGGATTAATCGTTTCATCATCTTCTCCGCGCACACCGAAACAGTTTCTCCCGTTTAATGATAAGGCTGATCGTGCTGTTGAAACGATGGTAACAGACGTTTCGTAAGGAATAATATTACCGCTAAGCTATCGTAAATAGTTACTAATTAGAAATTTAATATCTGGAGTACGATTAAAGATTTGCCAACACTTTTATACTTTTCAAGTTTTCCCAATCAGGCGTAATTTATTCGCGAGCGAGCGATATCTTCGTTCAGTCGCGAAGACGATACAATAAAATAAAAGAAACTGAATTACAACGTGAAAGTCTGAAACTCCCGACAATTACATCGGAACGCACACGTTCCGGTAAGTACGTCCGCAAGGAATATTCGGGAGTCGCGTTCGCCGTTCTACATTCTACGATTCCTTTGCGAATGCCAGAAATTCTGGCGGTGATATAAATATTCTTTTAATTCACCGTTGAAAATAGTATAAAATGATGCTTTGCTGGTTAGAAAGTTTCCCCCGTTTTCTCTCGGAATGTCCACTCACCTCGTTTCCGTTAAATTGGTGCACGACATCTAGGCCAATGAAAAAATCAGTCGTGTGTTGCCAAAAACGGGAAAATTATCAATATCATGTACACTTCCAGTTACTTGAATTAACGTCATGAAATTATAGCAGAAGCAACCGAGGAACACGCCCACCGCTTTTAAAAAACCGAGTGACCTGATTTAATTATGCGACCCTAATCAAATTAAATTAAATCGAATCAAATCAAATGAAATCTGTTCACAGAAGTTTGCAAACTTACCGAAAGACTGCAAGCCCTTTGACCTTGAAAATGAACCGAGAATTCATTCTACATTCTGATCATATCGGATCGTATTTTCCGAAGCAATGATTACATTTCGATGATTTCTGTTTCCAGAATTCGTTCGGCCGTCCGGACGACATTGTTGCAGCGGAAACGCTGGCGAATCATGTCCGGTGCAACAACTCGTTCGTGCACGCGGTGTTCCAGGCCCAGTTCCGATCTAGTCTGACGTGTCCAAGGTGTCATCGGCAGTCGAACACGTTCGACCCCTTCCTATGCGTGTCGGTGCCTGTCCCCCAGAACCACCGACAAATGAACCTTTTCGTGAACGTGTTATACACGTCCCAGCAGCCGCGTCAAGTTAAAATTGGCGTGAGCGTGAACCAGACTGCCAACGTGAGAGAATTAAGAGAAATTCTCGCGAGTGACACCGGGATCGACGAGAATCATATGTTACTCACAGAAGTCCACGACGAAGGATTTCACAGGTAAACATAATACCTACTTTTCAAGTGAATTCCATTAAATTCGCGAACGTGCGATTCACTGATTTCTCATTTATTCTTTCCAGAACATTCTCAGATTGCCAACCTCTATCTGTGATCACCGAAAACGACCCACTTTACTGCATAGAACTGCCACAACTGAAGGAACCCACGGAGCAGGCATACATTCTTCTGGTATGGATCAACGTGCTTGTCAAAGGAGACCTCAGGCAACGCTTTGGCAGTCCGTACACGATGCAGGTCTCCAGAGAGACATCCTACGAAGACCTGCAAAAGCTTCTGCTAAAGGAAATGCACAGTGTTCTGGCCGACGATGTTCTCACGTCTAGTCAAAGTCCTGGACTGTTCAACATTCGGGTTGCTGATCCAGCTGCCACGCCGGTTCAGGACGAACACCCTTGCATAGATCCCTGCGTAGAACACCCTCTTTACACGGAACAGATCGAGCAGGCGTTGGCTCTTTGCGCCGACGATTCTGGCCCCCAACACGTGAAACTGATCTTGGAATGGGACGAAGCTACGAAATGCAACATCATTCAGGACGACAGCGATCAGATCGAGGAACACGCGAGTGTGAAACAGTTGAAAACTAATTCTGAACTGGGAGGAGCTGTCACTCTCGAAGAATGCTTTGATCTCTATACGAGAGCGGAGATCTTGGGCGCTGAAGATGCGTGGCATTGTCCCTACTGCAATAAAAAACAAGAAGTTGTGAAGAAGTTGGGTCTTTGGTCGTTGCCCGACATCTTGGTGATACACCTGAAGAGATTTCGGCAACAATCCAGACAGAGGTCCACGTCGAAGTTGACTATGTTGGTCGATTTCCCGTTGTATGGGTTTGATATGACTCCCCACTTAGCTCATAACGGAGTTCAGGCTCACAACAATGTCAGCAGTTTGGGAGGCTTAGGTTGGTCACCCTGGAAGAAGCCCAGACCTCGTCAGCAGAATATACCGAAGTACGATGAAAATGTGTATGACCTGTACGCGATATGTAATCATCATGGCCAAGATTTGCAGGGTGGTCATTACACCGCGTTCTGTCGGAATCCATACGACACTCAGTGGTATTGTTTTGACGATACCAGAGTGGAAGCGGTGAACGACACAAATCTAATCACTAATGCCGCCTATATGTTATTCTACCAACGAAGAGGACTGACAAACAATTCAGGAACTTCTTCGACAGCCTCTACCAGTTCGACTGGTTCCGGGCTTGATCATTGGGTCTCGAAAATGCCACCGTTCTATTTCAATAACAAGACTAACAACAACGTGACGAATAATAACCAAAGTAAGTCGCAGGAGGTACTCTGTCAAGAGAAGATCGTGGAGGAGAAGAATATGACTAATTTCAACAGAGGCTGTCGCAATTATGCCACACTGCAACCAAAGAAGAGAAATGTTGCGACCGAGACTGACATTGGTCAAATAGATCATTATTCGGACGATGAAGCACCCTGTAGAAGGGAATGGGTATGTTCAAAATGATTCTGGATGTTTCATTGTGTTTTTGTCTAACAATATTAGCATAGTTCTCAATGTTGTATTTATCTGTTCAGGCTTCACCGAAACCCGTTCGAAAGATGTCGTCCATCACGTTGATACCGCATGTGCCACAGTCAACGATCATCCACAGCAGTAGCGATCCAGACACAACGATTATCCACGAGTCAACTTTGTAACACACAATTTAAGCCAGACACATGATCTGGCTGGAGCACCGCTCAATGTGTAGTGCCTGGAATGTGGTGTGCCGTAAACTCTCCAAAAAAGCTAGTATAACCGGAAATACAGACTATTACCCGCGAAGCTTAAATACATTCGTTTCATATCGAGAGAAATGTAGGTTAGAAAGACTTTGAAGTAAAGTCGCTCCGAATTTCTATGCGAAAATATGCTTTCTCTTTGTAAGTAGGCGTCGAACGTGCAAAGAATACGAGTGCCACATTTAATTCTCTTGATATTATATTTCCAGGAATACCAGATGGCAACGTTCGACGAGTATTCTTCCGTATATGGGAGCGTAACTCGAGGCATTAGTGATTGTTTTTTTTTTTTGTAATTTATAACGTGTTTGTATACAGGTTGTGTGAACTGTATTGTACATTATTGTAGTTGTTAGTAGACTTTTTAAAGAAAGGACAAATTACTATGTTCAGTATCGAGTACTACAAGTCCCTAATTACAAGACGTCTATTGTTAATATATAATATATTAGATCTTCATCGCAATAGGTAACCGGTTAATCCTACATATGTCTGGGAAGAATGTGCTCGTGTCAAAGAATTTCCCCAAAAGTTTTTTTTTATCGTGCGGATCGATGTGTACATCGAAGAAGATATAGTCGTGGTTCACGATGAAAACTATGACAATAACTTGAATCCTGGGTACGATAGGATTCACGTATCACGATAACTTCGTTTATAACCAAGAAAGATTCTTCTCTGGACATACTGTGTAGTCGCTAACCATTGCTTTGAACCTATCGCTTAACTATAATATTTATATTATATTTTTATCACCCACTAGTGGCCTTATCTCAATAATTAATATATACGTATAAATATCGATATTGTCATTTGCAATCACGTAAGCATACTTATTAGCTACAACAACAGCGATTTATTATCAAGCATCGGTATCGTATCACGGAAGCCACAGAATTACAGGACGGCCAACTTCTTCTTCTTTCTTCAATCTAATGAATTGACTTTTGACCAAGTAAATCAATATACTTCCATCATTGATTCTTCTTGATCTTCCTGTGATTGGCACAACTTGGTGTTACCGTTCGAAAATGAAAGCGTGTATGTTGATAGCCCGAGTGGCTCTCCTACAGTGATAATTTATACAGAGTATGACAGGAAATACGGAACATCTGAATACATCTGATTTACTTAACCTATTTACTGGGAAGGACGAGTTAACTCGACATTTCCATTCAACCGTATCTTTTTATGATTTTCTCTGTAATTACTTATTTATTTCGTTGAAGATGATACTCGCACTCGCTTATTATTCAGTTTGAATTTTCCCCATATACGTAGCCATGATAACAGAAATCGACCTGGTAAATAGGTCAAGGAAGCGAAAAACACTATATGAAGCAGTAGTTTCGAGTTAAAAGCATGTAATTCTCGCGAAGAACACATTGAATTCAGCAGAGAGTTATTCGAATGTTCTGTTTCTCGCGAATCAACCTGCATACCATTTTAGCGATTCTCATTTTTATTAGCTTTGAATACTCTTAATCTCCCAGTTATAACGATCATTCCACTTAGACATTTTTAATAGAAAGCAATGGAAAGCCGAAGCATGAAAGTGAAACAAATTTATAGACATATATGTAATGCATATATGCACGCGTGTATAATTAGCGACGGAAAGATATTTAAGTTATATTCAAGTAACATTTATTACTAGTCACACGTATCGTGGACGGTGGGATAGTGTGAGTAAATTGGTGCATGATATGAGTTGTGAAGTTAGTGTTAAATTAAGCTTTCGGTAATTCGAAGTGAGGTGTTCGATAGGGCCAAGCAAACCGGTATGCACCTGACAAAACGGGGACTTTATTCGAAATATGTATGTACGCGGATAAGTATGGGCAAAGTGTAAAACGTTAAGAGAATCACAACAGATTGTTCTCTAAGGGGGAAAAAAAACAAAGTGCAATAAGAAATTAAGTCTGTTCTGAACGGCTGTATTGGGTAACTATGTAGTAACTTCGAATGTTTATAACCAAAAAAAAAAAATCTGTGTTCTTTTATCAATGAGTGTTGCAATTGTTTTCACAAAAATTAACTGTTCCTTTTTTTGTGAAAACAGTTGTGATCAACTTTCTCTTTTAACGATGCAAAAATTACTGGCTAGGTACTTTTAACATTTTATACTTTCTTCACACTAATTATACTCAAAAGCGCTCGTTCGTATCGTATCTTCTATTGTAAGTATATATTTTTAAAGATTTCACTGCGCAAGTTGATTCCTATAGCAGGTCTC
The DNA here is from genome assembly GCF_051020985.1 of Nomia melanderi. Lineage (NCBI taxonomy): Eukaryota > Metazoa > Arthropoda > Insecta > Hymenoptera > Halictidae > Nomia > Nomia melanderi. The sequence goes on from NC_135005.1 coordinate 18,048,631, forward strand.
CGAGTCAAGTAGAGTGCCATGGCGGTTCCATAAAGAGCAATACTCATGCACTTCAAATATTTTTATACTTAGGCATCTGAAGAAATTGTTCCAACCAAGTCTAAGACTTAGAAACCATTATAATCTAGAAATACTAAAAAAATTGTCAGTAGCGTTTGCCGCGGAATGTATGTTTGTTTAACAAATTGGAAGAATATAGGGAAAGCATGATCCATGAATGTTTCGGTTGTTAGATTTGATGTCAGAAAATCGGATGCCACGATAATGTTCAATTTGTATAAATTTAAGGATTCGATTGGAAACTGCCGTGCCCTTGCGAGGCTTGGAAACTCTCAACTGATTGTAAATTAGAAAGAGTGTGGAACTATTGACAGAAAGAAAGAGAGAGAGTGTGAGAGAATGATTTCCACTATCCGTTATTAAGTATATGATTTTAGAAGTTGCGTACTCACGTTTAATCGACTGAGGAATATACTATTGATTATTCATATTATCATTACTACTTTGTTGGAATAAATAGAGAATGTATATATAGAAGAAATGTCATTCCACTTTGTGCACGCTCAGCTATCAGTTCCAATCAGTGATTACTGTATTTCTGATTTTTAAAAGTAATGTTTAAATTATTCACGCCGGTCATGTTTGAAGATAGAAAAGCAACCGCTTTCTACGACATTCGTGATATTATTAAAAATATCCGTTAGGAGGAAAGTGATGACTGTTAGTGTAGTCTTTTGTTAAACTTTTGAAAGATTCCAGGAATTCCTCGAAACTTCAAACGAAACAAAGAAATTAACGAGTATGCAAATCAGCCGATCTTATTTTAATCACCGATTTCGTGGGTCTAGATTGTAGACGCGTAGAGGAGGCGTCATTGAATTTCAAACAAAATATTGTATAATATTATTCAAGGCTAATGTAAAAAGTTTATAAATAATTAATGATAAACAAAGTATAATATACAAAGATTTGTCAATAAAGAAGAAATATTCATACGTACGATAATTTCAAACTTAGTAATTTATACCAATCAAAGATTTGATTATGGTTTACATTAAAGTTCGTTATAACTCCGCAAACACGATATAACTCATTTCAATTTTCCAGTTATGAAATCACAAATAAAAAACATGTAAAATATAATTAACGCATCCGACACAATTCTTAAAGTTACGAACTGTCGGTAACTTGTCAGGCTTGACATTTTAAAAAATAATTGCTAGGTCGATAACAATGGCAACTGACATAACCCTCTTCCATCAATCGATTACTAATTAAAACTTCATAATTTCTATTTGAAGTTTATTCCTACCATATGTTCACATTGAACTTGTCACCTATTATACTACCTTTATTCATTCCACACCTAACCTATACAATTTTGAATTCAACAATATTCCTACACATATTCATTCTTTCATCCAGAAAACAAATTCCATTTCAATATCCAAAGAACAATTAAATCATCGTATCGGTCACAGGTGAAAAGATGCCGAAAACAGAAATGTCGAATAAAAATGAAAATCAAATTCAAAAGACCAAATCCAAAAATCAAAATGATTCGGTAGAACAGTACGAAAACAGTACGCGAATAGTAAATAAAATCTAAACAGGAGCCTGCTCACCACGAATATCCGGTCGCTTAAATAACCAACGAACGTTACGACAATAGGCGGCTCTTTTCCCGTGATCCTGCTGCACGGTAAAGTTACAGGGGGTTGTCGCATGAATTTTCCATTCGCGAGACAGCACTCATTTTTGACTCCCGCTGTATGTCTTACGCGAGGAAGATGGAATCGCGTGCTACATAGTATGCTGGGATTGGCCGTGGCGCCACCCCACTCCGTGACAGCTTTCAGTCGAGCTCGGACCTTCGTCGGGTGCGGAGTGTGTGTCGTTCCGTCTCGTGTCAGTGTTCAGATTATTCACAGAAAATCAAGGTAAGCGAATCCATTTCATTCGGGACGTATTCACGGCCGCGACCAGGACGCCGCCGTTCCGTTCGTTTAACGTTTACAACCGTACCTCGTACCCGGCGTTATCCTCGGGAACAATACACACACACACCGTGTTCGGTGTCCGTTTACACTGGACGATCGCGCGAACACGCAGGATTATTACGCGAGGCCTGTTCGCCGGTGTTCCGTGTGATGTATTACCGTTTGAAAATTCGGCTCGGCGTACGATGCCGAGCAACCGTCATTCTAACGAAAGCAACAACACAAGAGGCAGCGCCTCTCCCATAAGATAAGAGGGACAGAGACGGAACGTGGTGGCGCTCAGAGTCGTCTTCTTCGTGTGTACTCTCGGGATCGATACACACAGTACACACTCGGCGCGACGTTCGCTCCTGTGTAAGGTTACGGTACGTACAGAGACCGGGATATATGCGGGTGTGTATGCTCTCCTCGCCACCCTCGTTACGTGTCCCGTGCGGTGCTGTATAAAATATTCTTTCAAATAGTAAATAGTAAATAATCCACGTTGAACCTTGCGTATTTCGATATCAAATCCTACGTGCTGCGATCAATGTTTAACGGAACGATTCAACGTTTCTCGAGATAGGATTTTATTCTGAATTACTGTAATATCTATTAGCTGTTTCCATGAATGAGTCCGACAATGGAAACCTTTGTATTTTCATATAATCGTATTTAAACCAATTTCCCAACTACTATGATTCACGTATTATAGAAATCTTTTTCGAAATTTATCGCAACCTTTTTATTCTGGATTGTAATCCATTGGCTAATCCTGTTTCCATGAATGAGTCCAGCAATGGAAACCTTTGCATTTCGATAGAATCGCATTTAACCCTTCGAACTCTGTAGGCTCTGATATTCCACCAGTTATAATATTAAATATTTAAATGAATCTTAAAGAAACTACCCTAAAATTACTCGATTCTCCACACATCCAAATTTTCTGCTAAGGAAAATAAAAGATCGAAGAAATGTTATAGCATTTCTAATCGCTAGGATTTCTATAGAAATTATAAATTTATAATTCACGCATTATACAAATCTTTTTTCAAATTCACCGCGACTGTTTCATTCGGAATATTAACCCTGTGCACTCGGAAGTTTTTCACTAGAAATATTTGAACATTTCCTGACGAAATAAAGACGATATTTTGTGAAACCAACTCGAAGAGGAATTATTTCAATATTTCCAAATTGGTGCGTTACACGAGGTGCAATATTAAACATCAAATTTTATAGTTACTGTATGAAATCAAGTGAGGGTCACCTCTCGAGCGCAAAGGGTTAATTTTCCTCGAATTATTCATCGAGTATTCGAATGATTTTTCCTCGCGATTTCACCCAGCCCTCCGTTGTGTCGCGTGCACGCCTCCCTAACAATGAGGATGGTTTCCCGGCGTAACCAGCAGCCGCTGTCGCGACACGCAGGAAAATTCAAAGAAATCGAGAGAAGTGCTGTGCCGTACACCCGCTATGCGGGTGCCCCGTGAAACGCCACCCCTGCATGAACCCGTGTGCGCGCCGGCCACCGACGCTGAAAGGAAACGCGTGAGAATGACAGTCGCCGTGGCGGAGATGCTTCCAAAGGGGAAGTAAGAGGTTGGCGTCCCGTGAATTAGAATACGCGAGACGGCCCGTGGATTTACGGTTATCTCATTCGATCGGTATTGTCCTCGCCGTTACGGCTAGTAAAATCGTAATAGCCATTGAATCGATCTGAAATACCGATTGCAATTTCCAGCTAGATTCGACTGTATAAGGGCATACACCGCTAAAGCTGTCTCATCTTACGTTATCACCTGAGACATTTACTTCATTTACGATGATTCTTTTTATATTTTAGAAAATATCCTTCCTTCGTCATGTAGTATGTACTGTTTCTCTTGTGGTGTTTACGAATGTTCAAGCTGGAATTTAATGTACTGTAATTTAACCCTTTGACCTCCGTAGGCTCCAATATTGCGCCAGTTATATTAAATATTTTAATGAATCTTAAAGAAACTACCCTAAAATTATTCGATTCTCACATCCAAATGTTGTACTAAGGAAAATAAAAGATCGAAGAAATATTATATAATATAAATATTCAGTAGTTTCAATGATATGTGGCTTCAAAGTATGGGCCTGCAGAGGGTTAAAATTATTCCCCTACTTTAGTCGTATATTCTGAATAGACCTCAATTTTCCCAGTAAACATAAAATTAACCCTTTGCACTCGGAGGCTTCACTAGAAACATTCGACACTCCGTTAAGACCTAGACAGCACTATTCGCTATATAAAATCTATTTATACAAATATCTCACATATCGATTCAACATACAAAACTCAATATTACATACAACACTCTGTAATTTTCTTGTATCAAATCAATTAGACTCAGAGTCACCTCTCGAGTGCAAAGGGTTAACTACAGGAAATGAAACCTCAATCGAGGACAAACGTCTAAACTAAGAAACTAATTTAAAGTCGAAACTCCGAAAGGTGTGTTTTGTCACCTTCGGTGGCAGTGCTGAGAACGACCGAATCAAATCGGGACATCGGCCGAGGTTCCCCGTCCGATCGGGCGATAGGGATAATTATGGAAAATGCTACTCGCACGTGAGTAATTCCGGGCAAAGCTACTCGGTGTTCCGAGAAGGGAAAAAAGTTTTGTGGCCGGCTAAGGTTGAACGGCTTGGCGTGACACTATGCAATAATGTAAACGGTAACTTTCCAGCGGCGTAACCTCCGCGCCGCATTTCCGAGGTAGCCGGTTGAATTTTTCAGCCGCGGGTATATCTCCTCCGCGAAAGCTCTCGGCGCTCGAACCATTCTGAATATCCGGTTATACGCATATCGAACGATTCCGACATTTTCTCGCGTGCGCGTCTAGAACTCGGCGTGTCGGGGGCCGACAACAGAGGAGAGGATAGCCGTAATACGCTCGACTGATTGTGGGAACCGTGAACCGCACGAGCGAGCGCGCACGAGTTCGCGACCGTTCGAGATAGCGATGGGATCAAGTTCAATATGCATTCATGAATATCGATCGATTTAATGTTTAAGTGTCATTTCGCGGGAACCGAGTGACTCCCATTTGTACAAATGTCGCGCGTAATGCGCGCGATTGGGGGTATTCTCGTCGCTCGCTCGAACAGCTCGCTGGAATTATTGTGTAGAATCCCAATCGCTTTAACCTGTTACGATTTTCTAACGGTATTACCGGTCGATTAGAATACTCGTGTCTGAAACGGCTACTTAAACTATCAGCCTGAACGAAGGGATAGACTGGATGTCACTTGAATCTCAGGTTAACCCCTTGGCCTATGAGTTCTTTCTGAACTCCGATATACGGCTACTTTGTAATAATTTATTGGAAAAAGGAAAATTCTAAACATATGTTATGCATATATTTCCGTTTAAGTATAATAGTTGATTACGTCGCGAAAATCTTGACCATTTTTCTGTACTCTTTTTAGCGAAGAAAAGTAGATATTCGCTATTTGTGACAATCTTTATTACATTATTATCAAGTTAGTGACGTTATTAAATAGTTTGATTCGACATCGATTATTTCGTTGCGATTGTTTTCAAGTAGTTTAGAAGCGTCAGATATCGGTGATTTATATGGTATTTAACGTGCTAAGGATAATGCTGCGAGAAGGAGGTTTTGTCTGTAAAAAGTAGGACATCTTCTGTAATAGATAATACATTGTTCGCGATACGACGAATGTCTAATGTCCTGGTAGACCTTCGAAGGAAAGAAATCCCGACTGTTTATAAACTCCGTACCATTTACGACTGGCAGAACCATCTGACAATTGCCCCTAATGGGCTCAGTTGTTGCCGGAACCATCTGTGACTCGTCCTCTGACTCACCTACGATCTCCTAGATACACGTGTTATACGCGCGCAGCGTTTGTACAGTCACAGTGACCGAGGAACTATTCGCACGTTACGGTCCCTTACTCGAAACTGCCAACACGGTATTCCCAGAGCAACGACGGAACAATCATTTTCACGAACGTAAGACGCCGAGTTACGGCTAACAAGAGTCCCTAGAATTCGACCGTTGAGGCAGGAATTGAAATTCGACCGTTAGAACGAGAGTTTACATTTGTTAGGAACTCAATTTCAAACTCGATCAAAGTCCATAAACGAGTCCAGTCTGATCCCGGTCCTCTCCGCAGTGCGCGGTCCAATTGAAAAAAGGTTTTTCGGTCAATTGTCATTCGAAGGTTCGAGCACGCACGACAGAAACACAACGCGCATCGTTACCTGCCGAATTTCCATCGAGCCCGGACGGAACCGCCGATGAAATATTAATAACAGCCGTTGTAAATTGTCGGCCGTGTAACCGATCGATCTGTTCACTTTGCTCGACGCACGCGGAGGTATCGAGAGATGCTCGAATCAATAACAACCGACTGGAAAGTGGTGTCAATTTCAATGAAACTGGAACGCGCGACGGTTTATTATTCCGCTAAGAGTGTTCGGCCGCGTTCGGTCTCTCGCGCGAGCGGCGAAGGTTAGTCCGCGCGCCCGGCTGTCCGCGAATTCGAAGTTATCGACTGGGCTTCGCGGAAAATCTGTTATTCCCGCCGGAAATGTGACCCGGTTGTTTGCGCCGGCCGCTTTTGTCCCGGGGACGTAGCCGCAGATAATTAACCAGTCGAACGAGGAGGAGCAGAACTGTTTCATTTACCTCGCGTGAATGCGATGCTTCTTTAATTCGTAACTCGAACGCGGCCCGTTTTACCAAATTATCTTCCATTCGATCGCGAGCCGCGACGGTTGTCGATTATTTACGCTTTCACGGATAGGTCGGCGGTTCGCCGGGAACGTCATCTTTTTATCGCGGCTACCTCGTTCTCGCGATTCCGACGCATCAATTATTCCGAGTCTCGACGAAAGTTCGACAGTTTATTCCTTGATGTTGTTTCTCTCTCTCGAGCGTACCGCGATCCCTTTGTTATCAAGGTGAATTGAACAATGAGTAGCGTGACCGGTAGATGACATTGAAGAAGATACTTAGTTGTTGTTTCATCGGTGGTATCGGCGGATTTCGTTTCGTTTATACAACGCGTTCGATATTGTATCGCGTTCGCATTGTTTTCACGGAATTGCGTGCGCGGCTCGCGTTCCGTCGGATTTATCTCGCGATTCGCCGGCTCGTAAATAGCTCCTCCTGGAAAACACCGATGATCTTGAACTCGGGGGCGATCGTGGGCTCGGCGAAGTCACGCCTACGTGACGCCGGCCGTGCGCGTGGGGTGTTGTCCCCGTTGTCATCGGAAAACAATTGAGATATTTCGAATGATCAGCCCAACCGGAACTGTCTGTATGCGCCCGTGCTCGGCTGACAGGAGCACGCGTGTCTCGCGAGCGAATCGAACGGAAGCGGTATTGCATCGGCAATACGGCCGAGCGATTTCATTGGAATGCACGGATGCGTTGCTACGTATATGGTGTCCCGATAGACACACCGCAACCGGAAACGGAGTAATCGCTGAAAAAGAACAATTTCCGAAGCTGCGAGATCAATCTATACGAAGTGTCATTCCCAAAGGAACCTAAAAATCGAATTAACAATTCATCCACTCTATGCGCCTGTAATAACCATAAGCGGAATCAACGAGAACAATCATCGAGCATTCAACAGGGACATCAACGCAATATTTGCTCGATTGTCCTTTGAATTCATCTCGATTTGATTTGAAATCAGCGAAAGATAAGGAGAGATATTCTTCTATCCGTCCATGACAATTAGCACACCCCGTATGTAGTGTTTACCGGGCAGTCAGCGCGTGTCTTCGGCTTAAACAAACGATCGGTATGCGAGGTGAGAGGGCGATCTATTCAGACCCCGTCGGAATGCAGAAAAAGCCGACGTTTCAGACAAAAGGATATCGGCAGTTACGTTCCGACGAAGTGGAAGCCCTCCCGGACCCCGTTAGTCGTCTGTCGGCTGCACCACCGACGACTTCACCCTCTCGCAGTCGCGCGACACGCGAGCGCGCGCCTCGAAATCCGAGATCCTATCCGAAGAGACTCGTTTCCGCGACGGGTTTCACGCTCGACAGTTGACGATCGAGTTCGCCTACCCCTTTCCCGTCTTTTTTTCCCTTCGTGGAACTTGTGATTTTAAGAGAGATACGTGCACCAACTTCGAAAAGTCTTTTCCACGAAGGCTTCAGCTTTTCTTGGCTGGTGGATGGGTTAGATCTTTCGAGTGGTCTGTTTTCGGTCGCGTTTTCCTCTGACGCCGTACAGTATGCATAGAGAATAATTCTTGTAGGGGGTGAAGTGAAAATGTCGATTGAGCTTCGCGAGAACGAACGAATGCATCGAATTTAATTAGGAAAATGTTCCGTTAGAAGGACTGATTGTAGAGATTAAATACCAACTGTAGAATATTATGAAGCATGACGGAACGGTGACTGGTATGAATGGCATAATTTATCGCGCGATAATTAGTATGCGAATCGAAAATAGCATGGCGAGCCCGAAATCGCGCTTACATTCAACTTTCCTCGGGCTCATTTATTAATCGCTGAAAAACCGGAGGTATAGGGACCTCTCACCGTTAATTCTCCCGTGTACACTTAAACTGGTCCAACCGGCTAATTAATTTTTTCGCGTTTAAAGTCAGCGGAACGTCACGAACGAAAATAGAGTAATCTCTTTGCAGGCAACCGGGCTGCCTTCGCCGAGTTATCGAAAATTTTCCACGTTTCTGGAAACCATGTCGCGTTTCATATTTCAAAGCTACGTATTGAACCCGTTCCATCAAATATTCGCTCATTCCAGCGGCAGTGTCATCTTCAGAATTAATCCCGAATTCAACAAGAAACCAGTACCGACGGCTATTTCAATAATTAATCCATTCATTCTACATTTCCCAACAGCAAAGTTGGAATTCCAATGATAGAGGAGTCACATTCTATCATTGTCGTCTCTGCGTAATGCGGAAAGATCACTTGGCACCCATCAGCGGATAGCCTGAGTCTTTCAGAAATATAGCGGATACAGTTCCAGCACGATTAACCACGAAAACGAAGAAGTTAATCGAATCCACGGGTGAAACGGGTGTAATACGATATTTCCTTGGAAGAATCGCGTCAGATTAATACCCGTCCGCGTCTTCCTTTTACCGAAGTCCGCTTCCGCAGCTTCCGCTAGGAGACAAAGGAGCGCAACCCTGAAAGACCAACGACGTGTCTTCCGGGCATTGCCGCGGGAAACGTGAAAAGTAGCATCGGGCAGCCGCTGAAAGCGCCTTATAATCATTTGGATATATAGGGAGTAGACTCGGAAGAACCGTGGCGGCGGCAGCAGCTTTCAAGCCCGTTTCCGCCGCAAATTATCTTTGAATTAACATCTCGTACTATCGTCTGGCCGCGATACTCCGCTCTCCGTTCGCGCGTCGCCTTTCACCGCTTGAATTTTCCGTGCAAACGCTTCGGGTCTCGAGACTCCGCCGCGGAAGAAGGGCAAGGGACTCTGAGAGACTCATTTTTCCTGTTTTTTTTCTCCCTGCCTCCGGTAGAATTGCAAGGCAAACTATGCGGAAACGGGCCGCGGGGCGTAGCTCGCGAAACACCGCGTCTCTCCGGCCTCGCAGACGTCTTCCGGCGGCTGAAAAGAAAAATTACGCGTCGAAAGGCCGGCCAGCACAAATAAATTACCTCCCGCGGCCGCTGGAATTCGCCTGGGACCCGTTTTCGACACGTTTCGCTACTAACTATTCAAACTCGCCCCCGCGCTCTGCTCCTCTCCGCCGCCCAGGCTGCGAGTTTAAACGATGACGGTCGTTAACGTCGACGCCTCGGTGATTCTTGATTGGCGGAACGTTTGGGAAGTGATTATGTAAATTAAGAAATGTCCGGTGAAATTGACTTTTGTGTTTTACGGCCTGCGCGCGGAGGTCGGGGACCGTTAATTTGGAAAAATCCGAATTATGGAGAAGCTTATTATCGCATCGGCTTTTTATTTCTATAGAAAGTCTCGTTGGCTCGAAGATAATATCGAACTCTCGTTTCGACTTGTCACGCTTCTCATTCTACCGGTTTTCGTTCGATACATTGTATAGCTGCGGGTATAACGATAACTCCCCGATTTGTGAATGAATAAATAAGATATCATAACGATCGTTCGAAGAGCGACAAGGATCACTCGAAGCTTTTGAAGGCTTCGCTTCGAGAGATTCCTAACGGTGTCTTGGATGGATCCTCGAAGCGATCTTCCTCGATCTCTCACGGTGCAATAAATTTCCAAAATCAAGAGGCTCTCGGGAGAAGAAAGAACGCTCGGCGCGTAATATCTCCCCGTCTCTTTCCAGGGCACGGTCGGAGGGAAGTGCTCGATAATTGAATATCGATTGGCTCCACCGAACCCGACCGAGATCGAGAAACGAAGCGCGATTCACAGGGGATCACGTTCCTCGCGCGCCGCGCCGCGCCGGGACGCCATCTTGTCGCCTCTCCGCGTCGGGTCGCCCGTTCGCGAAAAGAAACTCGCTATTTGACTCCAGCCATCGCGGCGCAGTTTCACGGTAATTACTTCTCCTAGGCGTCCGTTACGTCGGACGTTTGTTGCCGGATGCACGCGAGCTCCCGTCATGTTTGCGCTACTTCCGGTCCCGGTTTTTAATTATAAAACTTTCCTTTTCGTTCCCCTCTTTCGCTCGTAACCTCGCCGGGTCCTGAAACTTCTGAAATTTGCTCGGATGCTTTCCGCTCGTTCTAGTTTCACTGTTACTGCGGAATGTCTTCAGATCGCTCTCGACGATGATCGTTCCAGTCATTTCTAAGGACCAATGATGATTACTGTGGTTTCAATATTTCGCCGGACGGAAAACTTGCTCTCGATTATAGTTGCCTTCGTGTAAACAGAATCTTCTTCTCCGACGGTAATTGTAATTTTCATATTTTACTGGGAGAAAATGAATGTACTTTCTGTTGGATATGTTCTCGAGTCAAATAGAACCTTCTTCGACGGTAATTGCTGTTTTAATATTCGATTAGAGGAAGATTAATTTACTTGCTCCGCGTACGTATGTCCGTGAACGAAACCTCTTTTTCATCCGAACCGTGTCGTGAATAAAGTTTGAAACAAGAAAGTTTCCAGCGAAATTTGTAGGGAATACGGTGTAAGCGCCTAAAACAGACAGTTCATTAATAATAATTTCCGTGGCGGGTTGGAATTCCTGTTACGGGACCCGCTCGGGGTTCTGAGAGTATCATATATTCCACAGGGCTTTCCGAAATTCACAAAAGCGACGATAATCGAGTTTCCCCGCGAAAGATCTTCACAAGACGCGCGTCGAGCCGAGAGCGAACTTCCTTGGACAATTAGGGACACTCGCCTAACTTCGTTCAGTCCATTTAATAATTTTCCGAGGGCTGAAGTGACTTGGAGCGAAGGGAAACGTAACGGTCCGTGGCTCGGTGTCAACGTTAAAATCTCCATTCAGCGCACTTCGATAAATTTCGTGATCGCCGATGAGTCGTTTGGAGATCCTTACACAATTTCACATTCTTATATGGAATAGTTGCATAACTGAGATGGAAACTAGTAAGCTGTTGCTATTTGCATATAGCTTGCAATGTCTCTGTTTAATATTCTTAATACCCTATTAATTCAATATTTCACCGATGAGCTTCTGATTTGCATAAGAACAATTACAATAAGAAAGCTGCTGTTGAATGCCAGTACTTAGTAACATAAGTAGCTCGATAATAGCGTAATCTAAGTACCGTGATACGAAATGATTAACAGTTGTTTCTAATACCATTTGCGTTTGGTACGAAAGAATAAGTATCGCAAAACTCTCGAAGTTACCGTGGCAATCAGCGTAATACCTCGCGAGAGGATTCGCCGGCAGTGACTCGTTAATTATAAACGATGAGCAGTTCGTAGTCGTATAAATATTCAAACACTCGAACGGCGTTCGAACACTTGTATCCTTTTCGACTGCTTATCCGGGCGGAAGAATTAATGAACAGAGGCGCGCGCGTGGTGGCGAGACATTAGCACACTGCCAACAATACTCGATAATCCCATGATTGCCTGTTTTCTGGTCCCAAGAGTTCCGTTTCCAGTGGCCCCTCTTCATTTATTCCCATCGTTTCTTCCTTGAGCGAAGTACCCAGGTAATACCGAAGTCCCGAGCATTTTTTCCAACCACCGACAGCGCACTACCCTTACGAAGTTCCGGGACGGTTATAAAATCTTGTCTCGCTTCGGAGCTCTCGCGCGTGCATGATTTCGCCGGTAAGAATATGGAACAATTCGGAAAAGCTTGGGAAAGTTTTAAATTACCCCAAGATCGCCTCGGATACTCTCGAACTTTTCAAGTCGCGAACGGCTCGCGCCGCTTCCGAGTTCGAATCCGGAAGTTTAGAGGGCTCCGGGAGTTTTTCGAATGATTTAAATATTTGGACTGCCCTCGAACTTCCAGCGCAACGAATATTTTTACCGTTTCGAATCCGGAGTTTCGGCGGATTTGAGAAAAAAACCCCGAGCCCGTTCGAGAAGTTTCGAGGAAGAGAGGAGAAACGTTTTCTCCTCGATGATTCGTGGGACCGTTTCGAAAGCTCGCGGAACTTTCGGATAATTTGTGCGCCTCCCGACTGTCTTCGGGGTCTCGAGTGCCTTCAGCCTCGAACGTTCTCAAGGTTTTGAATCTCCCGAGCGTCTTAACACATTGTTGACTAGCCACGAGTACACTCGTGTTTGCTTGTGCATCTGTTTAAGCGGTTATTGAAGTTCAAATATTGTGCAACTTGAAATTGCAATAGTATTTGCTGTAGCTAACAGCAATATCAGCTTCCTGAGGTTTTAAGTGGAGTGTGAGAGATTCGAGTGTTTCGTGGTTCGTGCTGATCGAAGTCGAATACTTCGTTGAAGTTAGAAGCATCAGATTTTTACGCTGAACGTTATTAATGGTTATTAATAATACGATAATTGTTCGAAACTTCAACATCTTAGAATTGAAAGCAGCCTATCGCGCTTAATAAAATGTTCACCTGGTATTCGCGACGTCGTCAAGATCTTAATTTCTCTTCCCCCAAGAGCACGGAATATCCCGAAAGTTCCACCGAAATATTCCAAACTCCCGAAGCCCAAATGTTCGAGAGCCATCGAACTTTTCGACACTCGCGAAAAGCCTCCCTCGACAAATCTCCGAATTAATTTTCATCTTCGGGTGCCCGTCGCGACACAACTTCCCCGATCAACGAATTAAACTCAGGCAAATAACTTTCAATTAAATCATACTCGAAAGCGGGGAACTTTCTGAACCCTTCCGCGGACCAATCGAAACTTGCCAAAGAAAATAAGTAGAGGGAAGCGACGCGAAGTAGCGGTTTAGCCCTTTTAACCCTGTATAACTGGAACTTATTACACGAACGTCTAGTTATCCGGGATTAACCCTTCGTGGCTCTACGCCGAGGCAGGTTCGACGTTCAACTTCGTTCCGATCATTAATATCTTAAATGATTAATATCTTCGAAGCATTGAATATTTGAACTGATCTTAAAACTACATAGTTTCGTTCGAATACTATAACGAATCTCTGCAGAAACTGAAAATAATCTATGCTTACAATTTTCATAGTTAACACTAGAGAGAAATTAACAAACACAATTAACTGATTAACACTAGAACTACTGTTCCAGTCAGAATGACTGGTTTCAGTTTTTCTGTTTCGCAATTACTGATATCTTCGAAGCATTGAATATCCGAAATGATTTTGAAAATAGTTTCACTCGAGTACTATGATGAATATCCAAAGAAACTGAGAATAATCTAGTTACAATTTTTATAGAGATTACGTATCACAATCGTATTAAATGCTTGATAGTTCTAGTGTTAAAGGTTGAGTGATCGATAGTTCTAGTGCTGAGTGGGAAACAGAGGGGCAGCAGAGTATCGGAAGCAGCCAATAAGGGAAGGTGATCCTAGACGATATCGCGAGCATCTGGCGAGCACGTTTGTTTACGCGAATACACGCCGTGGTCACATGGCGTTCGCCTCGGGGATCGTTGTAAATCGTCACGTTTACGAGGAGCTCGTAGCATGTGGTCGAAAATGTCGCAGGGACGAGCGGCCAACGGTGCCAAGGGTCGCGGAAGTCGGAAAGATGGTTTTCCCCCGTCCCGGGAAATCGTTTCCGACCTGCTCGCCCGATCGCGTTAGCCCCGGCTCGTTCCGAGAGGCCAACGAGTCGTTCGCGCGAACGAAATTTCTAGTTTTCCAGTTCGTCGAAGGTAAATTAATTTCCCGCCCGCCGCGACGCGAAACGAAATATCGAAATCCCCGGCGAACCTCTCGAACCTATTTTCCAATGGCATTTTCTAAAGCGGTTCTTCTAAATTCGACGCGAGTCAACGATTATTGGGACCTGTTTATTCTGTACGTGTTCCTGAGCATTTCGGTGTTTTCATCGCAGACCGTGGAACGATCAAAAGGCGAGGAGGATTAATCGAGTTGTTTGAGAATGTAGAACTTTGAAATGAGCTGCTCGCCTTGGAACATCGAGGCGCACTACTACAGGTTTTAAACTGAATTTAATTAGACACCTTAGTTTCCCTTCGAACCGACATTTAACCCTTAGCGCTCCAGATGGTTTTGTAATTGATCGGCAACTGCAACTAATTTTTATGGTATCTATAGTGAAAATGAAAAATGCTGTAACATTCCTTCGATCTTTCTCCACAAAAAGCATGAAATTAATTTCCCACGTAAACTGTCAACCGAATAGTATTTCCCAAATTGTTTATACATTTATCAGTCTCTACGAGGTTCGAGTCTGGCCCCGATAGCATCCTCTTCTCGCGAGCTCCTCGTACTTCCGGGTTAATGGCTTCCCTCGGATATTTATTTTACGCCGGGCGCGAGATTTATCGCGGACAAGAGCGCATAAAGGGACAGCGAGCGAGCGCGCGCGATTCTTTATCCCGCGTCTGAAATTGTTCGGGAACGAGGGAGAACGGTGGCCACGTTCTACGCTTGTCCCGCGACTTTGAAATATGCAAGAATTCACGGTGCACTGGGAATATGGACACGTTCGGCTCTCACCGTGGCGCTCGCAGTCGAACCGTCACGTTGCTCGAATTCCTTTTAACTCGTCGATCCCGCGGATCGGCACGATCGACTCGCCGTTTCTTTTTTATCCGACACATACGACGAGAAAATTCGTTCAGACAGGATCGTACCAGGGAAATTACGCTATCCAAAGTTCCCCGCCGTTTTTTCCTCTTCGCACACTTTCGTTCGTCTTTCGGAACGGTGGAATTTTAATGCCGAAATTTCATAATTCCAGTGTTTCCTTTGGAATCATCCATACGGTTGCGATAAGCAACCTTAGCATTTCCACTGTTCGTTCTATAATCACGATTGAAACTCTCGCAAGATTTCTAATTTAGTCTAACAATCGCCATGGAATGAACTAATGAAGTAGATCCGTCGAATCGTTCGAAAAATCGCGGAAATCCGAGGAACTTACAGGATTTCAAAGTCGAAATGCTATTTTGCCATCGCAGATCGACGTCGTTCACGTTACCCGCAAGTTCAACAAGCAATTCGTCAACGTCCGACCGCGCGAACGATTAACAACTCCGATCAGACGCGATTCGATCGATCCATTGTTTCGGGTCCCGGCGATATTCGTCGCGGCCTCCGTCCCGGAGCGCCGCGTTCCCATTGAGGAACTCGATTCGGTATTTGCATTCCGTAACCATTCCTCCGACGACATTATTGGTTCCTCAGGGGTGAGGTCGGCGGCTTACGGGGTCAGAATAATATGAAGTATTGAAAGGGAGGGCCCGCAGACGTCTACCGCGAATAAGGAAACCCCTTTGAAGATTTAAACAGTATTTGCGCCGGGGCTGGAGCCCCGTTCCTCTTTTCTCCTCTCTTTCCTCCGTCTTCTGCCGTTCTGTTTCTGGTCCGAGGCTTGCCAAGGAAGCGAGAGATAGAGATTAATGCAGGAAGCTGGCTGTGCGGCGGTGCCAAAGGGACCGCAATTATAATGCCGGTTCCTCGCTGATTTCACGTTTTTGCCGATCTTTCAGGTGATCCCCATTACCAGCGCGTTCCAATTCTCTATTCTCTGGGAGCCGGGTTTTCCCGTAGAAACGGAGATAATTCCAGACCGCTAATCTCACGTTTAGACGAATTATATTTCCACGCGAATTTATTTATGTTCTTTCGTCGTAATAAGGACCTTTATGGAAATTCAACTCGAGAGCGCGATTAGAAAAATAGAGAAGTGAGAAATTTTCTTTTTTTCGTAATTTTCAGTTAATGATCGGAAATAGCAGTGGAAAGGATATGGTTCAGTGATCTAGGGGTAAGATATTCACGGCGATTAAAATACCGAAGTTATTTTCATTAACATGTTGATTGCCACGCTGCTCGCGCTCGCCCGTTCCGGACGCCACTTTCATTGTACTTTCATTTATATTTATTAACCTCTTCAAGGCCACCGGCACGTTGCTGCGTAACGCGTGTGTACATGCACTTGATTTTAATTTCACGTCGGAATGCCGCGTTAGCGTTTCGACCGGTGAAAAAATTCAAGTTCGCTGCGCGTAGATCCTCAGATGGAATATTTCCGTACGGTCGCTGGTATCCATAAATTTTCCTCGGATCGATTTAATTATTCTCAATGGACTCGCGGTGCCACGCGAATTACATTCAGCCGATGGATTACGGACAAAAATAGAAAAGGAACAGAGGAAGATTAAGCAATTTCATCTCGTTAATTTTTTCCTGTCTCGATGCTGGAACCTTGAAATAATATCTCCACGTGCCCGATTTAATCAAAGCTCCAAACCGTTTCTTTCCTCGTCGACTCAACCCCAGTTTCAGAGATCCCGTCGATTCGACGGATGTTGCATTTCGATTTACATGTGTCATCGTCCATTTCTCTGAGAACCGTACAACAAAATACTATACATCAGTACAATAATATTGCATTTCGTTATATTCTTATACATTAATATCTCAATTAACATTAAAACAACCCACGATTTCTTCTTTCCGCAATTATCAGAAAGATAACAGACGTTTCCCTGATGAATTACCGAAGAAATTTAGCAGCACTCAGACAGAATCATAAATTAATTAGTCTCAGTAGACAGAGTTTCTACCGAGGAATTTCAAAAAGTCAGTTTATCCGCTCGGCAGTTTTACTGTTAAGTACTTGTTTCACATTTAACTTCGCATAAAACCTAAAAACGAGACAGATCGTACGCGACACAGAGAGATAGAGGTAGAGTGAGAGAGAGAAAGGAAAAGAGAAGGAGAGAAAGAGGGAGATGGGAAGCGCAACGACTTCCGCCGATCGATTTCTGCGCTCGCAGTTAACTCCCTCGGGCTCTCCTTTATGCCACGCCTAGGCGCTCGATATTTTCGCCTTTTGTCGCCGCCGACTGGAAATCTATTCCATCGATCGAAATCGTCGACGATATCGCCGGCGATCTACCGCATCTCGAACCGAATCGCATCCGAGTCCTGTCGCGGAGCTCTCTCCGAGACCTTTCGATAGCGGACACACGGTTTCCGTCGCGCTAATGGCGGCTAATGAATCATAACGCATGATTCAGGGAGGAGGATATCTCCTTTCACTCGGGCCTCTTTAACTGCCGGCCGTCGTGACGATTTCCTCTCTGCGTTTCGGCTCGCTGCACACACTGTGGCTAAACATCCGTTTTCCGGATAAAACTGAATAACTGAACGCTAGATTCGCGGAACCCGTCGATTCGACGGATATCGAGCGCTTTAAAGATTCTTCGGTAACAGTTTGATTTACCCCTTTGCACTCGGTAGTATTTCGCTGGAAATACTTAACACTTTCTAACTAGAAGATGATATTTTTTTGAAATTAACTCAAAGAGAAATCGCAAGTAATTGTCGAAGTAAGTAAGTAATTATTAAATATCAAATTTTATCATTTTACTTCGTCAAATCAGGTGACTGAGAGTCACCTCTCGAGTGCAAAGGGTTAACAGTTGGTTTCCATTAGTCCAATTATGCGAATACATAATCTACATAGACTTTTCTAGGAACAATAGAATAAAGTGTAGAATGAACGTCCGTAAATCTAGTATTCAAAAGTATGAGTGATACAAATGATTTAGAGAAAAGTTGTAAGGTATAGAGGTGGTTATATTTTTTTACACTATGCGGGATATTATGAAGTTTCTTCAATGACAATTGATAGTTGCGATATCAATGTTATATAGAGAAACGGGTTTCTTCGCGCGGAACTTGTATTATTCAAGTGAAAATCGTTTCGTATAGCAGACTACTCAGCGGCGCACTGGTAACCTTAGAGAACCTAGAGAGTCGAATCTAATAGAGAATGTTCAGCGAGAGTAACGAATGATTTCGAAGACTGGAGGAAACTCGATTTTCTCTTCGCGACTTAGAAATTACAGGCTGCAGCGGCAGATAAGCTACTCCAGATTCCTCGTTGCGGCGGGAAGAAACAGAGCGCGGAACACGGGAAAAGTAAACAGACGTAAGAGTTCTGCTCACTTGAATGGCCCCTGAAAGGCGCGGCGGAGGCCGCCGAAAAATCTCTGAAAACTCGCCGTGTTCGGAGTATTTAAAAACCGTCGGCGGAAACGAAACGAAACGAAACGAAACGAAACGAAAGAGAGCTGGCCGGCTCGCGCGAACTACACCTCGCGTTTCGGAAAAAACACACCGGAATGGAAATGAAATTCCTTTCTTCTCCCAGGCCGGTTCGGCTCCTTTTTCCCGCTTCCCAGTCGGTTTTAAAAGCTTTTTAAGAGTCAGCGGTTAATCCGCCGCGCTGTCGAAGCCGAACAAGAAGAGCGACGATGCGGGAATTAGGCCGCGTTCCCACTCGGACGAATTCGCGCGACATTGGAACACGAAATGCCACGTTGCTCTATACAATTGACAGAAACATATAAAATACAACGAATTTCTTCAGCGTAAAATCGATGGATGGTTGCAATATATATGAATCGAGTTGAAATTCGAAGGCATACCGTCGTCGAACAATCGTTTACGGTTCGAAAAGCGGCAAGAAAATTCGTTACAATTGTTACCGATGCAGTTCCTGCATTTGAATATTAACAATCCCCTCGGTGCAAGCGGGTAGGCAGCTTAACCACTGTCGCGCAATGCGGACACGTAAATCGTGAAAAATAGAAGTTCGCGTTAAAACAGCGTCTAAACCCGAGTGCACGGGCTCTCCGTCGTAAACGCGTGGGGATGATCGTAAAAAAGAGAGGGGAGCGAGGGAGAAGGAGGTCGAGAGGGAGACAGAGAAAGAGAGAGAGAAAGAGAGAGAGAGAGAACGCTTCACCGGGAAGCTTTCGATGCAATTTCATCGGGAATAAGGTATTTCTCCGGAAATGATACGAGAAAGAAGTAATAATTCCGAGTTGGCTGTAAAGCATACCATTCGATCGTAAAACCTAGTTATCGGGGATCCGGGGGGAATATTGTCGCCTTAAATTGTTCGGAGAAAAAAAAAAAAGAGAGGCCGACAGGGGGAGAGACGGAGATAGCGGGATCCAATAATTGGATGGCTGAGAAAATGATCTGTATTAAAGGAACAATTTACGAGCTGAAATGTCCGCGCGGAAAATTACTTGGAAATTTCGCGGTTTTCCGCGGGTTCGACTTTCGCCGGGCGAATCCGAACGGCTGAAACGACGCCGGATTATAGATATTTAAAAAGGGGTTGCGCGAGGAATTACGAGCGCGCGATAAAACCGCGCTGGGCTCGTTTAGCGGCGGCAGGTGCGCCCAACGATCTTCGGGAGTCGTTCCTCCCGGTAACAATGTCCACGATGGACGGGCAGGGGGGGGAGAAAAAAAAGAGGAAACATCGTTTTATCACTCATTCTCGGTGTATTCTGTCGTGCGTAATGACCCGAACGAAGCATTTCGGGATTGATGTACTTTAATACTTCCCTACTCGGAATCTATTATCCGCGACGTTCCCCTGAACACGTGGAAACTATACGAAGGCGATTGTTCGCGAGGTGAACGCTTCATTCGCGATTTACAATTGATTCCCCTTATCAAATCGAATGTTTCCATCGACAATCTTATTCGAATAGCTTCTCGAATCTCTGTAGATTGGTCTAGATAGAACGATTGTAAACCTGTATGATTTCCCACGTAAATTCCAGTGAGTTCCGTTTAAACGGGAATTCAATCTGAATATATGAAATTTCCGTGTCACAGTCAGCCGCGACGCGAGGCGTCGAATAAATGAGATTCATCCGACAACCGTCCTTCCGAAGGATCGCCGAAGAAATCTGGGTTAAAATGGAATACAGATCACGTCCCCGACAAACGCAGCCCCGAATGCATATTACTCGGCCATTAATCACCGCGGAACAGTGTTTCATTCCCGCGTCGAGAGCCGGCGACAAAGGTGAGAGCAGGATTATCGGAGTGATTTCCGTTTTCGTTGCAGCCCCGCGAAAGGGTTTCAGCTCACGTTCTCCCCTTCGACCCGGTTTCCAGCTGGAAATTTCCTAATTTATCGCGTTCGCGGGATCGAATGCGAGACGACTATCATCCGGGGGTGCGCGAGTTATCCGAGTTCGCCCTGAACTTTCCATCCCTCTGTGTCCCGATAATTGAAAGCTCGGGACAAAGCTTGGTCTCGCGATACACTCACCCACAAGCGAGCGGGCGAGCGAGCGCACGCTTGTCGCGTGTCCCAACATCCGTCGAGGATTCGCAACCCCTGCAACTTTCACGGGATCCCTCGTGTGTGTGTGGGTGATCCCCTTTCGACGCGGGCGGGCATTGTTAAACGCGACCGGGCGCCGCGGAGCCGGCGCGACGCATGCGTCCCTCGGCGAGCAGGAATGAATTAATACGCGCCGCGTTCAATTCGTCCGCGAAATCTCGGCCGAGAACCGCTCGGCGACGGACGATCGATCGATCGTGTTGCTTCGCGCCCGTTAGAAAGTATAATATCGACGATGCATGCGCTGATCTTGCGTCGCCACCCTTGTCGGCTCTGTTTCCGGGGAGTCCGCTTCGGAATTTCATCCCTTTAGAACGCAGTGTGTCAGCTTCTTGAAACCGGATTCATACTGGAACGTGTCAAAGAGCTTTTGATTTCCAACATTGCTAATTGCAATTAGATTGATCTACCGAAATTATTACACCACTCTCGATCTCGAGCAACGCTAATCTCCTCATAACACTGAAATCGTTATAATTAATATTCCTCCAATCTCATGAACCAAGAAATTTCAAAGAAAATCGTCGATACATAATTCGGAATCGCGAAACACACCCTCAGCCGGCACTCAATTTCCAGTAAACCCTTGACTCGCGTGTTCGCGTGCGTTACGAGGTCGCGAAAATCCCCTACGACCGGTTAACCGCTTCTCGTCCCGTTGGAAAGTTGCGGCGAGTTATGCCGCGGCATTTTAAAAGCCCGAAGGAGACCAGCCCCCTCCTCCCAGTTTAATATTGCAACCCCGTAAAAAGGAAATCATGCTAGCGGATTATAAGTTGGCCCGAGGCGGCGCGCCGCGCCGCGCCGCGACGCACGAGAGGGTCGCCGGCGACGGCGTTCTCTTAATCTTGAGCGCCACGGGGCCACGGGACATTATTAACGCTAAAAGCTCGTTGCAAATGAACCTCTGATGCCTAAGTACCCGACGGGTGCCGGGGAACCTGGCCGACTAGCTGTCGATACTTATCTCGCGGAATTGCAACGGGAAACTTGCCCGGTCTGAGACAATGAGAAAACTTTCGCGAATGAACCACCGTGTTCCACCTTCATCTCTCTCTCTGTATGTGTGTGTGTGCGTGTGTATGTATGTGGATCCCTTCTCTATGGGCGCCATATTGAGGGACCTTCGAAATTTTCTGGGGAGCTTTATTGTCGTTCGATCGTGAAGGTTCTTTTCATTGGGAGCTGCCGATTCGGGGGATGGATGAGTGGTTTTCGCTGGGACAGAGGGTTTTCGGGATTAACTCCTCGTCTTAGGGTCCCTTTCGCAGCTCTGCTTAGAACCATTTCGTTGCTTACCATTCAATGGAAGACGGAAGATACTCTGAGGTAACGTAAAGGAGGATTCAAGTAACTTACGGACTGGAAGTATTTCAAACCAAGAAATACTGTAACGTAGATAACCAGTAGAAACAAACTCACAGAAGCGACCTAGCACGATACTTAACGTGTTCATTGTAAATATTACATTAACAGTGGTAAAAACAATTAAATGATCTTCGCCGTATACGCGGTATTGCTTCGTTAAGGGCTGAAATGTAGCAACACGCACCGACTTGGCAAGCATTGACAAAACTAGGGCGATACAACGTTGTTTCCCCGAGCAACACTAATAAATCGATCATTCACCGAGGTAGGCCACACCTGTAACCTTGAACGGTCAACGTAAAACCCACGCTCGAACGTGTTCGTCCTTATCAACTCGAGAAGCAAATAAAAGCGTAAATTAACCGAATGCATCGCGCCTTATCTTCGAGCGTTATCAAACGCTACGCACACGCAGCCAGCCGGGAGAGAAAAATCTGAGCAAACTTTCCTAGATAATGGCCGACGTCGCCACTGAACCGAACTACATCGAAATCCCCAGTAGTTCGAACGGTCTGCCATCCGGTCCCCAGACGACTTCCCTCGTTCCCGCATCGGTGAAAATCAACCGGCGATATTATTCTATTACGACGTTCGACGAGCCGCCATTTTGCCCTTTTCGCTCCTGGAAAAAACACAAGCGACCGCGTCTCGATCTCGCGTGGAAGCGGGCGGAGCCCGGCGGGGGAAATTACGGCCGCGAAATAATTAATCGGTCGCGGGAGGGCCTCGGCCCCGTGCATTTTGATTTTACGCGAGCATTACCGTCGCCGGTGGAACAGAAATTGCAACGGTGCGGTTCGTTTTCATTCATATATAACGACTTTAGTTTAGGAACGGTAACGCTGATGTTATTTTAATTTTGAATGGTAATAGTTTCCGCAGTGCACCGGCGAGGATCGTTTTGATTTGCGTGCAACAGAGTTCGACAATAATGTGATTACTTTAACTTCGAGGATCGGCAGCGTTACCTTCGCAGTGCGCCGCTCGAACAGTTCCGAGATGAATTAAACAGTTTTCCTGGGAACTGTGAGTGCTATCATTGGAAAATTTGGTTTTCGTATTGTTCTGTAGTGTAGCATTTAAGCGCAACTGTTCTTTCTGTAAATAGTCATTGATTCGACGCTGAATAGTACTGGAAGATGTCGTCGTTATGATTTAACGGTGTGGTATTCGAATCATCCGCGTATCATTCAAGGTGACGTTACGCGATTCTCCTTTCGCTTCTGAGACAGTTCGAATTCTGTCGATCACCACCTTTTCAATCATCGAAACGATGCACAACGCCGTCGCCGCTAGACTGAGCTGGCACTCGCGAGCGAATCGAGCCGCGCGTGACTCAGAGTCCGGCGACACGCGATTAACGCAGGAAAAATTCGCGCGACTCCCTTCGTCGCTAATTCCGTTTCAATTAGTCGACAGTGGATCGTATTCCGCGAACCGTGAACTCGCGATCGACAGGGAGAAGGTGTTCGGGGAGAAGGAAGGAATTCTCAAGGAATTCTTAAAGCTTCGTGTCGTTTGATCGATGATTCTTGGTGGAAAAGTCAGCGATTTCGATAGAGGATCCTTCTTTTCATGGAGTCAGGTATGAATTAATGAAATTGATTATGTCGAACGGTGCGTGTATCACTCGAGAACGTCGTGGGAACAGAATGTTGTGTTGAAAAGCGGAGGAAAGTACGGTAGAAAGTAGTCTCCAGGTTTAACAAAGGAACTCGCGTATTAGAATTGAACGCGGATAATTCTTCGGAGAACGAGAAGTTCAACGAAGCTGAGGTTGAAAGAAGTTTTCCTTCCCGCGTCGGCGCGTACCGCGGGGTAAAAGTAAAATGAAACTGCACTGAATTATATTAATTCTCGCACTTTAGATTTTTCTGAAGATTCTTTCACGCCGCGAATACTTCGAGTTCCGCAGTCTGGCCACGAGATAATGCATCCTCCTTCAATTACCGTGATTCATAGGGTCACACTTTTAACCGGCGCTGTGTGCTTTAGATAAACTTGACGTTGCAAGCGATAAGGAACTTTTAATGCGAATAATTTGTATATAGAATCATATTCGACGGTAATTGAGGATTCTCAATGAGGATTTTAACCGGCTGGCTCGGAACAACGCGTTCACACGTAATTAAAGTCTCCAGGCAAAAGTGCAGTTCGTTTTCATCCCCTCAAGCCAGTGCAACGTTGTTCTACAACTTCGAAGCACATTTAATGATTACCCTTCGTTAAGCATCGCAAAATTACCTAACCAAGACCTTCAGTAATTTATTCAATTACATACTATCCCATTGTCGTTTCTCTCGAATGTATATAAATTACAATGAAATTTCCATCGGAGATATGTTAATCCACAAAAACAAATGAAACATCACTTGAAACTTCTGTCATTCTCACAGAAAGCATAGAAATGTTTTAAATGCAAAAATACTTTTCTCCGTCTAACGATAGTATAACAGAATACAAAACAGACCAGTCGAAAGAAAAGGCAAAATGGCGGCGTCCGTAGCACGTGGAGCCGATCGGACAGCCATGAATGGCGGGAAAGATAGGCGAGGCTCGACGCAAAAATCGGCCCCGAGGAAAACTGCGATGCGCGGCAAAAAGTGTAGCCCGATAAGATAATCCCGACCGGTTGCGGAATCGTTGTCTCGTTACAAGGGACCAGCAGGGGAAACAAGAAACGTCGAATCGTTTCCTGACGCGTTCACCGCGCGGAACTCTTCTTTTTCCCTCCCCCCTTTCTCTTCCTTTTCGTTTCTCTCCGACCGCGCACGGCACACCGCCTTTTTATCCAAGTTTTTCTCGAGCAACTTCATTTTTTCCGCGCGGCGCGCTCGTACGAAAATAATTAACACGTTCGCCGGCGACACACCTTGCACGCGTTTCACCGCGTGTTTTGTTACTTCCGTTTCAGCGTGCGCACCGCCGCCGCCGGTGAGGACCGTTTAATCGCCGGACTGCGGCGTTTTATGGAATTTCCCATTAACATTCCCGGGTGAAATGGGAAAACGGTAAGGGTTCGACCGGAATCGGCGACGGTTTTGTTCCATTTTCGATCGGACGGCTCCGCGAGCGCGAGGAGATGGATTCTTTTGTTGGTTTTTCTATGAAACAGTACTCGGGGTCGAAGATAATTTATCGATCGCATGCGAGTGCCTCGAGAGGTGGAACGGTGGTAAAAAGGTAATGACGGTGCACTGTCCGGTGGTGTTCGTGCTTTTATATCGGCTGGAAATACGAATTTGGATTATAAACGGAAAATTGCGGTGTTTATTCGTTGTAATCGTTCACGGAGGCAAGGACGATCGTATAATAGTGGGAACGAAACGGATAATAACAGTGATCCATTTATGGTGCTCGCGTTCGTTCGAAATATGAAATTCAATTACGAATAAAACGAATTTCGAGATTTTCCTCCGGCCGTTGGAAAGACGCGAAAACACGTGAAAACGTTGAGCGCGGCGCTGGGAGCGGTTCAACAACCTCCGGTCTCAGTCGATGCATTTCTTCGAGTTGAGCGTCTAAAGCGGTTCGCCATTATTTCCTATAAATAGCGTCGAATTAGGACGAAGGAAGTACATCGTCAACGAGCCCGAGAGAGAGAATCATTCTAATAACATAATTGCCTTGTCTCTGTGTCGGTCAGTTAAGCGGCCCGCGTAATTCTTCCCAGCTTGTTGACGGAAACAAATCCGGTAACCGGCGAGAAGTGCCGGGGGAGCTTTCATTTTCACATCTCGCGCCGGCTTTACAGATTCCGACACCGATTTCTTTGAAACAACGTTTCCCGACGCTCCAGAATATCACGGATCCCGTTTCCGAGAAAGGGACTGCGATTTTACTTAAGTTAGAAGGAATCTCTATATCGCTGCCTTAACGATGCAAGCCATAATCGGAGGACATTTTGTTCAATTCCAGTTTTCGAAGTTAACGATGGTTCACTGAATTTTATGCAATGCTTACGTCATAGAAATACGCGGATTATTAACGACTTTCGTAACAGAAGCTACGCGGAAGTCTATTTTTCTCTGTTCCTCTCCATTTCCCACCGTCTCTCTCTACCGAAAATTTCGCGTTTCGCGAACACGCGAAGATCCCGGGCTCGGCACTCTCGACTGCGGGATAATAACCAATTCCAATGAAATTCCACGGATTCAATAATTCATGCCACCACAATTACGAACCGACCACAATTAATATTTAACACGCGTCACCAGAATACTGGCACCCCTCAAAACTCCGGCATAATCGCTCGCGGTCCAACCCTCGTCAACGTCGTTCCAAAAGCGATTTCAACACTCCGGCGCTTGTTAGCGTAGAACTGTAACACGGTAGTCCAGTTTCCGTCGCGTGTTCACTAGTCCGTACATGAAACGACAAACGCGCGACTCTTTCGCTCCGGAATATAGCTCGTAAACGTTAAACGTCATTATACCGGGTGGATCGGAACGTTTCGCGTCGGTTCCACAGTCGCCTGGAAGTTGTTCGATACAACTAACAGAGAACGACGAATAAATTCAATCCAATTGTTACTCGCGAATAACAAATTCAATTCGTAATATATTCGGAATTCACCCTTAATAAATAAATTGAATTTATTTCGGATAATTCTTCAGAATTAATTCTAAATTCACAGAAAACGGAAATGACACTGTCTGCCTATTAGCCGAATTTACAGATGCGAGTGAAAAATAACGAATAATGGTTTCCCACGCGAATAACGGACAACGAGTAACTCGAGTCACAGAAAACCGAATAACGGTTAATTGTTCATTCGTTATTGTTGCTCGAACGAAGTTCCACTCGAATAATGGCCAACGCTGGATGCCTGCATCAATTTCAATCTTGTTTGCTAATGCAACTACACGCGAACTGTTTCCCGTGCACCCACGGCGTTTAACCTCGCTGCCCCGCGCCGTAGGAATGAAAAATTCAACCCGCGGAACGATCCGACCCCCTTTTTTCGTCAAGATTCATCGACCCCGGTTTCCCTCGCTGGATATGAACAGCCCGACTCCTTCCAGCGGGATATTCCAGAACCGGCGCATCGATTGGAACTAATAAATCAATTGATCGAACGGCGCACCGAGTGCCCTGTCTAATTGGAGTATCTTTATTTGGCGAGTCGACGAGTGGAAAAATGGCCGCCGCGGAAAATTGATTTCTAGATTGGACAAGCGAGCGTTGTAAATTGCGAAATTTCAGCCTCGTAACGGTAGGAATTAGTGTCTCCGATAATAAGAGCGCTGGGAAACTTTCGTTGGCTCGGTACGAGGAGCTTTCTTATTTCAGCTCGTTCAATTTTAATCAACAGAATTCTCGGTGCAGCTGAGAAACTTCTGAATTCTCCGCGTCTGCGTTCCCCGTTCTCGCTTTTCCCATAAACATCCATCTCGTTGCTCGAAAAAAGCGACGTTCGCTGTAACGCGATTATCCGGCGGCAAATCCGACGGGAATTTTCATGCGAGCACGCTCCCGACTACGCTCGCCGTGAACGTGGAAAACAAATTTCGATCCCATTCGAATTTTCGCAGATTACCCCGCAATATTCCGCGTCCGCTGGAGCTCGTTCCGTCGAGCAGCGTCGTCCAGGAAGTCGTTCCGTTTAAACGCTCGCGTTTCCCTATCCCGCGGCGGCATCTGAAACTCATCCGCCCGCGGCGGACCGATTTTCCCGCGATTTCCCAACGACGGGGACCGCGTACCCGCATTGCGCGGCGTCGACCTTGCGCACGTGACTTGCGGATCGTGTGCGCGGCGAATTCTCCCTCTCATCTGTTGAAATAATTACATCGCGGCTGCGACGGGACGCGCGTGCAAATAGTTCCGTGGAGTTATTCGGGCCAGCGCCGGAGCACCGATCACCGCGGAATGCGCGACACAACCCTGAGGAACGGGTGACCCCGTTCCCGCGACGCGACCCGAGAATTCCCGTGTCCCGACACCGACTTGAGCACCAATTGTTGCTGGAACAATTGAAACCTCCGCTCTCGATCGCTATTGATTCAGTTTCGCGGGTAGGTTAGTGAGCGACTTCCTCGATATGTACCGGGTGAGATGGAACGGAGGGCGGTTAACCCTTTAATAATAACGATTCTTCGAAATGGAAAACCTTGAGCAGAAGATGAATTCTATATGGATTACTTAGGAGAAGTGGAAGCACGTTCAGATCTCTCGCTGTTTGAGTGATTAAATCATTTGTTCGACTTAGTATCTTAACCCGGTGAACTCTGTAGGCTTCAATATCGCACCAGTTGTAATATTAAATATTTTAATGAATCTTACTACCCTAAAATTATTCGATTTCCCACACATCCGAATTTTGTACTAAGAAGGAAAATAAAAGATCGAAGAATGTTATAGCATTTCTAGTTTTCGCTAGGAATACTATAAAAATTAGTTGCAGTTGCTGATAGATGACAAAACAACCTGGAGTGCTAAGGGTTAAATATGGAACTTTGATCTCCTTAAAATGGCATTCTTTTGCAAAGGGTTGAGTGGAAGGAAATTGTGTTTGCAAATGTGATTTTGTTGAGGTTTTGTGTAAGGATACAGTGTGTTCGATAAATTATTGGGATTGCGGAGGGTATTAGCGAATATGTTAATATATTGGATTATATTAGATTCTCTATGCAATTCTACTCGCGTTCCCATTGTTCTCGTAGTATATAATTCGATAGTTATCTCGTTCATAACCTAATACATCTGAGGCCACTTTGACCCGCATTCGCTACCCGCTTCACTGCTGGCGCATCCGGTGTCCGAGGGTTTAACCCACACACTTCGGTTTCTTCTTTCATAGGATCTTGTTATCCCTTAGAAACCATAGACCTGATGGGTCCTTGCTAACCGACTGCGTTTATCTTAATAACTAGCCCCTCGCTGGCATTTGCGAAAAAATATACCCCGATCATCCTTGCATTTAATCAACTGCCTGCTCCTTCAGCTTATCTAAGTTTCCTGCAGTCTCTTCGAAGCAACATCCAATTTCTATAAAATGATTACTTCAACTTTCAAATCAAAGTATATTTATTCGAATAAATGTTACTTTTTGATATTTCTTTGTAATAACACAATATTTCTGATCTCATTAGATAACTACATATTAAAACTGATTCGGAGTTGCTGGAAAGGTCATATTAAAAATTCTTCGGAGTGCAAAGGGTTTTTTTTGCATACACACCCAATCGCTTCCGCATTTTTGGTAAATATCCACAAAAGTGTGTTTAGCACCGAAACGGTTAAACAAAGGCGCAGAGCTGTATCAAAGAGACAATAGCAGGAACGAAATTCGGGAGGAAACGGGTTAACTCGGTTGCGCCGTTGCACATTGCGCCAGCCCAAAGGACACACGCGGAGCGTATTCAAAGAGAACACGGGATCCTTCGCCAGGAGCCGGGTACATTGTGTCAAGAGACCGAGAGCAGATGTAACACCGGTTCAAAAGCCGGGGCATATTTCCAGCCGTCCTTTTCCCACGCTCTTCCCCACCGCCGCGACGAAGTTCAAGAATGGACCTAACTTCCCTCCGACCCGCCCCCGACAGTTCCTTTTTCCGTTCTTCCTCCTCCGCCTCCTCCTCGGCCAGGCTCGCCTCGTCCTTTTTGTTCAAGATGCCCGCGCCTCGCCGGACCACCGTTTATAATTCCGGCGAAGACAAAGGGCTAGGCAAGAACACGAACGCGAGGTCCTTCCTCCCTCCACCCGCAGCTTTTTAATGCCGGATGCTGCCACCGGTCGGCCAATTTCCGCGGGAATTTTTCGCGGGGCAGGATGAACCGCGCGCCGCGAGCGTTGCCAGTCCTGAAATTAACTTCGGGAAAGGTTGCCGATTGTTGCTCGCTCTCCCGCGGAAGTTGTTCCGTCTATCCTTAATTGCCTTCGCTCTTGTTCCCCTCGTTTTCACGGGATCGATGGTATTGAAACGGTACGAGAAGCTGGTAGCATTTTCAGCCGTTAAGCCAGCGTTAAGTAGATTTTATCTTTTGATTTTCATCAATTTCAAT
The DNA here is from genome assembly GCF_051020985.1 of Nomia melanderi. Classification (NCBI taxonomy): domain Eukaryota; kingdom Metazoa; phylum Arthropoda; class Insecta; order Hymenoptera; family Halictidae; genus Nomia; species Nomia melanderi. The sequence continues at coordinate 18,078,724 of NC_135005.1, forward strand.
GGAATACATTCTTTTTAGTTATTCAAGGATTCAGTTTCTTCTTTTCCAGTCGAGAAAGTTCTTCTTATAGCTCGAGTGTTGTATAATCATTTTAGAAACGTGGATTTTCTCGATGTTTCTTTTCCGTACTTAACTCCATGGCTTCCGAGCGACTCGCATTTATCAGTAACAAGGTTCCCGCGATATCGTCGGATTCGAAAGTGTCCGGGCGAAACAGAAACGCGGCTGACTTGGAAGCGATTAAGTCGATCAAACAATCGAGAAATTGAAGCGTCCCCTATTATCATCTCCATTGTGTCCTCCGGATCTGCTAACTCGAAGTTCCGCGAAAGTAATAATCGTAAGATCTATAATAACGATAACGCCGCGATAACAACAAGGCGAATCCATTGAATCCCAGCGCGTTTCCAAATCGCGAACACGCTCGTTCCGGTAATAACAGCCAAACGAATCGACCTGACACGATCGCCAACGACGCGAGCACACTTAACAAGAAACTCTCCTCCTCGTGTTCCTGTTGCAGCGCTCTCCGGCCCGCGTCCTTTCGCGAAGCGAGCGAGCGCGACCGCGAGATACGTAAACGAGATAAAGCGAAACCCGGGGAAAATTCGAAGCGCAATTGATAGTCTGGGGCGAATAACAGTCCGCCGCCGCATCTCGTTGACCCATTTCGAGGAATATCCTACCGGTTAACCATCAATTTTCCGCGGTATCGGCCGCGCTTAGTATTCCGCGCGGCGCTCGATTCGTCATTAAACGCTCGCCTTTTATCGCGCCGCGCGCCGGTTTGACTAAACTCTCTCGTCTCTCTTCTCTCGTCTCTCTTCCCGTTTCGTCTCGGTGGATTCCTACGCGGCGGAGATTATGGTCCTCGAAATCGACAGCGATGAAGGATATACGCGTGGGCGTGGCGCGGCTAAAGGATGGATGGAGGCCGTGGTTTCTATGTAAATTCGAGCCAAGAGGAAAGCTGCAACGCTGATCGAACACAGCCCGTCGTCCCGCAGGAAAATCCGTTTCCCCTTGTTCTTTGCGTTTCGGAGGGGGGGCATCGATCCCTCCCTCCCCCGCCGACACAGTGTAGTTTGTACTTTCTTTTCGACATTGTTCGCCATCCGCCCCCGCGCATATTTCATCGGGTCGGTATAGAACGCGTTACGGGGATCGCTTCGAGCAGCTTCTTACCGTCAGCCATATTTCCCGGATTTAATCTTTCGTACGGGAATAGCGGAGTATCTATAGATCGCGGGCTGTCCTTGATTCCGTCCTTTCGTGACTCTGGGATTCTCTTGTGCATTCGGGATTCGAGGATCGATTGATCTCTGATTTATCGATGAATCGCGAACATTCAAATTATTCGGGGTAGTATCACGTTTCTTAGATTAGCAGTTCGAAGTTAGCTGTTCATTCGGTTACCATTTTTCTGCTCTCTACAATCGAATAAACTGCGCAAACTACCAGAAGACCTAAATAACCCATCGGTTATCGCAGCGTTCATAACTCCTAACGAATCAACACGCTAATTACCGAGCACCATCGATTCCACGGAACCGTGACTCCAGTTTCAACCCACCCAGTAGATGGAAGATCCAACACGAACGTTCCATTTTTGCTGTTTTCGCGATGCTCGGAAACCGGTGTTGTTTACTAGACAGCCTAATATTTGACGGAGACCGATTACCCGATTTGCCGTGCAATTAAACCGACCACGAGCTATGTCGCTCGATATAATAGAAGGACAAAACAAAGAGGGAGAGAGAGAGGGAGAGAGAGCGGATGAAAGAGAGACAAAGCGAGAGACAGAGATGCAATTTTGGTATCTGGACAGCATTTACCTGCGTACGAATCGAATCCTGAATCGAACAGAGCTCTCTCTCTCTCTCTCTCTCTCTCTCGACGCGGTTTAATCTTTGTCAGATATCGTCGACGTCGGCCGATGCTCCGAAAACGCTTTGCCGGGACTGATTCAATTACGCTCGAAGCGGCGTTGTGGAAGCAACGAGCGCTTAATTAATGAAATCTGTGCCAGCTGCTCTGTTCCGTTCCACTCTCGCCTCTTTCTCCCTCGCTCTCTGCAGCTAGCCTTAAGCAGCCGACGATACCCAAGGACAGAACACGTGCTTCTCCCGGAAGTATCTCGAGATTCTTTTTAACGAATTATTAGCTTTCGTCGGCGAGCTGTTTGTCCATCAACGGGACCGTCGAAACGAGGCGCTGCGCCCTGTGCCACGTGTCGCTTAGACGGTCACGGTTTCGGGAAGAGAATTCGGTAACTCGGTTAAGTTTCAGGTTCCAGGTTCTTGCGACAGGAACTGTACCGAACCCACTCCGCCCGATCCGCTGATCTTAATGAAATTTCGATTAAAAAATTCTTGCTGCCGTTCGAGAATCTCATTACCGTTTCGCGTAAAGAATCGTATTTCACATTGTATTCTACGTGACATTTGAAATTCGGGACTCGTAACGATGAGATTGAAACAGAAACTGCAGAGTTCAAGTCTGAAATCTTTAGATTTCGTATTTGAAACCTTCAAACTCCGGCAAGCACATTCGAAAGAAACGGCCGGGACCGGTGACAATGGGCGTCATCAGTGCACGCGGTCTCCCGCGGATCGTAAAATGGAAAGAGAAAGATCCGTGAGAATCGCGAATACTTAAAACGAAAGCCACGAAAACGGGCGAGACCGTGGCGCGCGGTTCCAGGATCGCGAGGAACGTCGGAATTCATTATGCACGGTTAATTAATCATTAGCAGGGGCGAACCGGGGAATAAAAGCAGCGTATCCTTCTCGAATAGCCCCGGCATAATGCGATTTCTATCCGCGTTCTTTCCGCGACGATGGAACACGAAGTCCGCGGCGTGTTTCATCGAGCGAGTCCACTTCATCGCGGGATTCCTCCGCGTCCGTTTATTTATTTTTCCCCCCTTTTCCGCCCGCGAGTCTCTCCCGCATTCAGCGATATCGGCGATTTTCAGTTTCCTACGCGGTGTTCCGTTCCTCGGCGCCCGAGGCTCGCTGAAAGGACAAGCACCGCGTTAAAACGGTGGCCAAGGTAAACGATCTTCGATCAACATGCAGCGGTGCATCGGTAATCCTGTAAAGCGAAACTCATCCGCGATGCGCGACGGCAGAGCGCAACACCGCAGCAGCCCCTTTGATGAGTCCATAAAGGCCGCGTTTCCATCGGCGAATTAAAAATCTTTTATTAAAGTCCCCGGCTGCGTGCCGATCCCGGGAATCGTAAAAATCGTCGCGCATACTCGAGGAAGTTGCGGGATTCGAAGTTTCTTCCCGTCGAGAACTTTTCTCTCCGTAAAATCGATTTACCTCTCTCCATTGAAACACACCCTTGCTTTCGTTGCGCGTAATTAAGAAATAATATTGGGCTTACGATGAGTGTTCCAGTTGGAATTGTTCGAAACGATTATTTCTGACGCAGGCTCGGTAGGGAAGTGGGATGAATTGTTTGATCTGTTTCAACTAGAGATTTCATACGTGTCAATATTAAAAATATAAATTAAATATCTAATTGGATATGACTTCAATATCCATTTTCCTGCTAACGCGATTTTTATGACAGAGCTAAGTTTCAAGAAGAAATATGCGATCACAGAGTAATTATCAATAGTCTCCAGTCTATAGGGATAAATTGTTTAAAATAAAGGGTGACTATGTTTATTTAAATTTGCGCGCATACACCAGCGTAGCGTCCCCAATCTAGCAACGAGAAGGAAAGACAAGAAGCAGAAGAAGAAATGCTGGAAGCAACTCTTAACCCGTTGACTGGTTCTTGTTGCAGGCCTCGTAGCATGTCTTGACGAGTAGGAGGGGCTCTTCAACGGGGTTTTCGGCAGACAAGGGTTCTCCAAAATGGCGGGCGGTCAGCAGCTTCCCGAACAGTACACGGTACCGCTGCTCGCTAGGGTCTTCCACAGCCTGCCGCACCTCAACGTCTCTCTTCACTCGGTCAACAACACCTTCAATCCACATTCCGAAATCTACCTAGAGGTGAGTCGTCTATATTCAACCCTCTAAAAATACCTGGAGACCTCGCGGTTTTAACGTTTCTCTCGGAAAAGCTTCGCTGCTGAATTCGACGAAGATGTACCTAAAAGTTCTAGATAACTTCTCCATCTAGTTTCAGATTGGGTAAACTTATTCTGTCGTGAACCATTCGACTTACAAAAACTAATCGAGAATATTTAACTCGCGTGCTTTAGTGACCATTTTTTCGGTTCTACTTGTAACAAATAGCATCTCCATTGTTTATTAATTATTGAAACGTTAATAAGAACTGACGATTAGTACATGTAACGACGGACTTCGAGTAATTTCAAGAACTAATCGAGAATATTTAACTCGCGTGCTTTAGTGACCATTTATTTGGTTCCATTTGTAACAAATAGCATCTCCATTGTTTATTAATCATTGAAACGTTAATAAAAATTGAAGATTAGTCGATGTAGCGATGGACTTCGAGTAATTTCCCAATGGCGATCCGAGTAACACCGCGTGAAAGACGAAGAAACGTCGTTCGAATCGACAACACGTCGGTGAATCACGAAAATTCCCTAGGATTCGATGGCCGCCGCCTCCGTCGCTGACCCATCGACATTGCCGATCGGTATTTCGCCCGGTCCGGCAGAAATAAATCGCGTGTTGCACGGTTAACAGGATCGCGATAGCAATCCCCCGGCCCCAGCGCCGGCTAACATCGATATCCGAGCGCAATCCGAACTCCGGATCCGTTTTGGCGACGTTACAAAGCATTCCCGTTGACTCCGGACAAAATGGCCCCTCGATCCTGTCCTGGTCCTTCGTAACTGCCGGAAGATTCTTTGGCAACGGCGCTCACGGCTCGCCCATCGGAGGTATACACTCTAGAACTGGGACGAGCGTGAGATAATGGACGTCGAATGTCGAAACTTTAACTTGCTCCAAAACACCCGAGTATCTTTCATCAGTTGTTTTTTCGGGCAACGCGAAAGTTTCAACAGAGGCGTTGAATCCGAACGAGTTATAGCTCGGACAACTGCGAACGTTGCTTTGATTAAATGCTCGGTCCACTTGCAATTCATGGCGCTACTGGCAACTTTCGGGATTTACTCTGTGCTCCGTACAAAATGGAGACGACGCAGTAAACGCTGCAGTAGAATTGTCAACCCTTTGCACTCCAAAAATTTGTCTCTAGAAATATTCAAGAATAAGGGAAATAATGGTATTTTATTTCCACATTTCGCGTATCAACAGATTACTCAAGACTTAATGTTAAATAGAGGCACCTTTCGAGTGCAAAGGGTTAATCGTATTTGTAACGCATTAATTAAAATAATCCTACTGCGAGGATTTCTATTTTCTATATAAAACGGAAGTGTCGATGATTTAAGTACGTTAGAATTATTAACGTACTCATCGGTGGAAATACTCAGTTTCCGTTTCGCAAAGATCTCAGCTTAATTTTCGCGATAAGAATTAATTACCGCACGCGCGATGCCGAAGTGCGAAGATTATCTCCGAGCAGAGATCAATCTCGACGAGTTTCACCGTGAAGGAAAGAGAGTTTGCGTCTTTTAATCACAAAGTTGTCCCAATTAGTGGAAGAGAATATACTCGAAGAAAGAAGCGGACGTTATTCGATTCGACGCCACGCGTTCGACGCTCCGAACACGTTCGCTTTTGCCCCATCTGCTCGTTTTATCGATCAAGATACACACACACCTACAGCCGTGAATCATCTCATACCTTCCCCGAGGAGGATATCAACGTTTCACGTGTTCGAACGTGTTCCCGACGCTTTTCGACTCTTACTAAATAAGATATACACCGCACCGAAATTTTAATATCAACGCAACGTTGAAAATTCAATAATATTCCAATAATATTCAGAAGATCACAATTATCGTTTGACTGATCAGACTCTAGCAACTAATTTGACTGGGCGTCACCGGCGATCCCATAACTGTCACCGGAAGTCCAAATGCTAGTCATCAGTTGCCATAATAGTGAACGCGTTAACGGCTACTGCCACGTGACTTCGCTCGCCTCGCGCAGAATTCTAATCGGAAACAGAAGAATCCTAATCAGCGATTGGAACTCATTCGGATTGTTGAATTATTACTAATGCCAAGCCAGCCAAAGCAACAATGCCCAACGGTCGTATATCTCTGAACTAAACAAAGGCGACAGAAAGCCAACCAGATGTATCTGGATTCTGTCACGCGAAGTCAAGAGACACTATTCAACCTTTTGGCCGTTCGAGTCATTCCCGTTCGAGAACTTGAAAGAGCTACACGTGTTTCTCGAAGCCACAATAAAGTCACACTGTAAATACAGTTTCATTATTCAGTCACCCATTTCCGATACAATCGATTTCTATTCCAAATGTTCTTCAAGGCCAATTAGGAAAACATTGATTAACCCTTAGCAGTCCTCGAGTCAGACTATTTTATTTTATTGCAACCTCTACCTGTTTCAACAATTTTTTCTATATTTATTTGTAGTGTCACAATTGTACCATTTAAAGGTAACATTTCAGCGACTCCCAAATATTCTTGAATAAATAAATAGAGCGTCGTATTAAGCTGTAGTTGAATGAACGTCGACGTGAACCTCAAAGTGAGAAACCAAGAGCACTTCTGACCGCAAAGGGTTAACGGAGTTACCGATGTCAACCCTGATTCGAAAGAAGAGCGTCGACCCTACGAAATATTCTCGTGTTACCCTATAGCGTAAGAAAACCGTCGAGGTTTGACATAGGGCATGGCCGAAAAAAGGCGAAGGAACGTCTAATTGCTGGTTCGGGAACGATTGAGTCGCGCGGTGACTTTTCGCGGCGAGTTCCGAGTCACGGTCGGCCGTTCCGAAGAATAAGGAGGCCCAGACGCGAAGTCGGTTCCCGGGCAAGGCTCTCTTCCGGCAGTGTATTCCTGGTTTCTTGTCCCGGCGAGAGACGGCTGTCCAAAAGGCAGCGGCGAAAGCTTCTGGCATCGGGATGAGGATCATACGGTTCTTGGCGGTGGCAGAGTGACGAGTGGGGAGAAGCAGAGCAAGATAGAGGCAGAAAAAGAGAGAGAAAGAGAGAGAGGGAGAGGGAGGGAGGCTCGGTGAGAGGGCATTGGTAGAAGACAGGCCGGTAGAAAGGAAAAGAGAGAGACATAAGGATGATGATGAGGAACGAGAAGGAAAAGGACGCGGGAGAAACGCAGCTGGATGCCGCGAGTGCACGGGAATCCAAGCTGTGTGTAACTGGAAAGCACAATGCCCGGGAAAGCTCAAACAATGCACAAAGGCTTTCGTATAATGTGCCCGGCGCAACGTGTGGGCTTTAACGGGCTCGGGACGACGGACCGGTAACTACTGACAGCTGCGATGCGGCTAGAATCAGTGTACAAATGATCGGTAAATTAATGGGAATCGCTGATTCGGTTGTTTGCTAGAGTCTAAAGTGATTTCGTTGATCCCGCGTTACTCTGTCGTGTTGTTCTTGAAATTGGTAGTGCTGATGGGGTTGAAACCTTTGGATCGGAACAAATTGGAGGTAGGGACTCTGAAGTGATTGAGACGTTTGGCAGTTATATTTTCAATTATCGAAGGGTTTGTTTAATAGATCTTTGAAATTTCTTAGATGGTTATAGTATACAATATTTTCAGTTCGAACGAAGGAACATTTCTATGAAGTTATATCATTCTTCAAATTGATAGTGTTGACGTTGAAACTCTTAGATCAGCTGAACAAATTGGAGATAGGAACTCTAAAGCAATTAAGACGTTAATTATCGAAGACAAGGTTTGTCTAATAGTATTTGTAATAGTATTGTTTGTATACAATAGTTTCGATTCGAACGGAAGGGAATTTCTATTTTCTTGGTGGCATTTTGAAGATCAAGCTGTCACGTGACAAGTTCACAGCCATTGCTATCCCCGGAACAGACTTCCCTCCCTCGCCAGCTTCTTGCCCCCTACTCCACGCCCATCGTGCTTCTCGTACCTCTCGACGAGAAGCACGATCGCCTCGTGCAACGTCTTTCGTTGCAGATGTCGAGTGCACGAGAACGACTTATTGGCTACAGAGTCGAGAGACGGATCTCTCTCCCTCTCTTTCCTCCCGGCGTTGCTTTCGATTCGATTGTCGCTCGTTCCGACCCGGTATGAAGAAGGCACCTCGACGCCGGGAACCGTTGATCTTTTTCCCCTTTATTCTATGGCTGACCGCGCGAGTGGTCTTCCTCTAATTATCAATCGGGCAGGTGCACAAGTAACGAAGGGTGAAGTGTGGCATGTGCTCCTGCCAAGAACGGCCCCAGTTACCAATATTATACGATTCCCAACTTTTTCCTCGGGAAGTCGGTTTCGATTGCATCGTCGGGATTCTCTATTCCAGTGGTTTACAACCTTTATGCTACTACAATTTTAAGTAATAACTTTCTTACGAAATAAACGTTACTTCGCTGAGCTTGTACTGTCACGTTACGAATTGAAGTTCATTTATTTGTAGACATCACGGAACGAATATTAATATTTTATTAGAAACTTTGGTGGCTCTATTCTTTAATGGATATAGTAATATAGACACGTTTTAAGTAATAATTTTATTATAGAATAAACATTGCTTCATTGAATTTGTACTGTCACGTAACGATACGAAGTATACTCATTTATAAATATTATAGTATGAACAGTAACTCTATTAAAAATTCTGGCGCCTCTATCTTTTAATAGATACAACAATATAGGCACGTTTCGAATAACTTTATTACAAAATTACTACGTTACCATGTGAACTTTATTCATTTATAGATATCACGGTATGAACATTAATTCTTCGTTGAAAACAGCCTCTCAGGTTGGAAACCGCGGATCTATTCAATTGTTTGAAATATAATTCCAGATAGCGTTGCAAATGGTACGCAATCATCGAATACGAACGTGCCGATGTCGATGCTAATAGCGAATCCTCGGTTCTATCGGTATACCGATGATACCACTTCCATTTTCCCCCGGCGATCCCGCCGCGTTCATATTTCTTATTCCCGCGCTTTCAACCACTTTAAAGAGAACGACTTCCTCCGCTTTATTCTTCTTTTTACACGCTTCGTCTTTTTTCCGTCACTTACCTCACCCACCCCTTTCCGTGCGCCCCCCGCCCGCCCGTTTCAATGCCGCTTTTTTTCTGGCTGGCTCAGTCGGTAAATACACCGTCTCTCCCCCTCTTTTTATTCTGTTTAACTTTCTCCCTCTCTCTCCTAACACGCGTTACATACAGAATTTTCCCTTCTCCCCCTTTTCCGTATTCACAGTCTGTTGATCTTTATTTCTTACTCGGTTTCCACTTACGCAGTCGCTTATATTTTATCCACTCTGCTCACCTTCTCGTCAATTATAGTCGCGGCAGTTTCGAAGGAAACCCCGGGACACCGAAATCTTATGATAATCTTATGGGAATTAGAATGCGTACCGCGAAACTCTTCGCTAGGGTTCATAGAAACATGAACAATTAACCCTTCGCGGACGGAGATTCTGTAAAATATACGAAACCTTCAGAAGCTGAATTACTTGTCAGTTGCTTGATTAATGTAACAAAAGGAAACTACGTACTGATATCTTGCTGTTCGAGTAATCAAATCATTCGTCCGCAAAGGGTGAACAGGGATCCAGTATTTCCAGATTATGATTCCGCGAATTAACACTTTCCTTGCTGTACCATTTATGGTACACGGAATTCTTGTAAGGAAACATCTGTCGCGAAACATGCGTCAAAGAACAATGTCGCGAAAAAACGTGAAGAAACAGTGTTCCGAGTCCCAAGCGGCGCGATGGCGTTTCTGTTACATTGCGGAAAAGTGTCAGTCTACCGCTTCATAAATCGCGCTATTTAAGATTTGTTTTTGTCATAGAAAAGCGTCGTTCAGTTTCCAAATCAAACGGAAAGAAGCGCGATCGCTTGGCGTTCTTCGATTTTCGCGAAAACCCGCGGGTGAAATAACTCGAGCGGTTGAACGTCGCCTGTAAGTCAGCTTGGAAGGTGGAATTAAATGGCCCCGTGACTATTCGCGCGGCCCTCGTCGAACGGGAATCGGTGACGTCGAGGGTGTACGAACTGGCAGCCGGTGTGCACACATTTCTCTTGCGCCCGTCGCGGGGTAGGTACCCGGCCGAGGAAGGAGCCTCGAGAAAACGCCTGTCTGAGCACCCTCGACGCAACACGAGCCCCAGTAATTGGGTGCCCGGCTATTGTTTCTGCCGCTTGAAAATATTTCGCGACGCGGCCGTTGCGTAACGGCGTACCGTCGGCTAATTAAATCGTGAGACGCCGTTTTGTCGTATCCCTCGCCATTTGTTTCCTAACCTCCGATTCGACAATTCGTTCACGCATTTAACAGGCAATTCCTCGGGAGCGAGTAGTCACCGGCGACGGCGGAGCTCTCCGTTTATTTCCCCATTGTTCTCCCATTTTCATCGAATGCTCTCTCTCTCACTCTCTCCGCCTAACGCGTTCCGTTGCGGTGCAACGTGTATCTCTCCCGCGGTACGCTTAACAGTTTTTTCCAGCAATTACCGCGACGCTATGGAAATTCTGCTTCGCGCTGTAATTACCGACGCTGTCGCGACTAAGAAAGCAATTTCCATGCCACCTGCAAGGCGGTGCGTGCGTAAAGGGATACGGCGGAATTTGAATATATTGTAAAACGGTTTTTTCCTTGATCCCGTTGCGCGGGGACTCGCCGAGCGATGGTAACCTAGTAGACTCCGCCTGGCGGCGTTAACTTTCGCTAGTTAAGGGGATTTTCGTCGAAGGAAATCTGAGAAAAGTGGACGGGTAAATGAACCCTACGCCAGCACCCACCCCTCTCGTTCTATTTTCAGATCGGCATAACAGCCAGGTAATGTGACACGAGTTAATTACGCAGCCGTAATTTCAAGTATCGCCGTTCCATGCGGATGTTTAAGCTGATGCGTGTGTAAATGACAGCGCGTTCGAGTTTAACCGTGAAATGGATGGTTAATTAATTCCCCTCGATTTCGCGTCGGGTTTTCCGAAAAAATCGCCTTGTTCTCGATCATATTACGTTAAATAATTTCAAGCTGTCCACGTTTCGTTAATTCTTTCGTTAAAATAATACACCCACCCTTACAGTCTCCTCGTTACACGCCAGCGTTCCCGAAGCGTTGAGATTCACAGTAATTAGACGTTCGTAACGAACTAATTTATATCATGGACACTTTCGACGTGCAACTGGTGCACGGAAAAGCTCTATTCTTTCTGTGCAACGAATCATGTTTTACTGTAGCGACTGTCTATATTACAGCGCACGTCGTAAACTCCCGTAAAAGAAATATGCGGTATCGTGAAGAACACACTCGTAATCTAAGCATTTTTTTGTAACATAAAGTCTCTTTGAAATACGAAGGGACCAACGAGCAAAAAGAGTCTCCGGAACATCTGGCCGAGTGGATTGAATTCTGATTACCCTCTCGACAAGATAAGTCCCTCCCCGTTAGTAGCGCCGTGTTTAATCTGGTACGAATGTACCGGGGTTTCCCGATTAAAGCCGGTTTACAACGAACGCGCTCAGATTTCCGTTAATTCCACCGAATATTGTCCGGGGTTTCTGTCCTTTTTCTCCGCAACCACGGAAGCGAATGCGCTCGAGTGCCAAGGACGGCGGGAGGCACGACGCGTCCATTGCAAACGTCGAGAGAGATAGAAGACCGGATAAAATTACGTTCCTGGACAAATGTGGGGTAATGGGGTATACCTCTATCCACGTGCAACCACCCTCTTCCGTACGCGGATTATGAACGCTAATCGCGCATTTATTTTCCCCGTCGTTCACGCGCTCCTCGATGTTTTTAACCCCTTGCCCTATGATTTATTTTACAATTGCGTTCAACGCGTCGCGCAAGGGACGTTTCAGTCCTCCGAAAACATTCGACGAATGCATTACTGCAGAGAGAAAAAAGGTACATGCACCACAGTGTTCTCGCTTTTACTTAACACTTAGGCGACCACCTAAAAAGAACTATGACTACAACCTTCTCCATTATCTTCAATTGAACTCAGAAATCAATTCGGTTGGAAACTGTGTTTTGTAAAAACAAGAACCGCATTTGATGGACCGCAAATAATCCGACTTCAAGACTTACTAAACAACAAAAGAAAAGATAAACAGAATAAAAGGCAATACGTTGCTAAGTGAAAAGTGGAAAACGGTAGATCCGATTGCTACAAATATTTCACGCACTGTACGTTCCAGATTCCCCTAGTAGCACCGTTCTCGACGTTACAATTACTTCATTTCACTGTCTATTGTACACGGAGTGTACACTCCGGAAGATTTCCCTAGTAGCACCCTTCCCGACATTACGATTATTCCATTTTACTGTCTATTGTAGTCCCGTAACATAGATGGACGAGTAAACCCTTTGAATTCTGTAGGCTCCGATATTGCACCAGTTATGATATTAAATATTTTAATGAATCTTAAAGAAACTACCCTAAAATTATTCGATTTTCCATTTTCACTAGGCATACTATAAAGATTAGTCGCAGTTGCTGATAGATTACATAACAACCTGTAGTGCTAAGGGTTAAAATTGATGCAAAAACCTTCTGATTCCGTGGGTCCATAGCACGGGGCAGTTGAGCGCGGCGAGAACAAAAGAAGTCACGCGTTTTCTGCGCACGTAGGGCTCCGCGCCCGTATTTACTTACTCTGTCGGGCGTCCGCGAGCCTCGAAAGAGAATCCATTTGCGATTTTACACGCTACCCCGTGTGTCCCGCAAAAGTTCGAAGCCTCTACCCCTCTGTCCTCTCTTCATCTCGAGCCCTCTTCCGGATTTATTCCGGAGCTTGCGTCGCAGTAGGTGCAACGACCGTCTTTCCCGCGTGTTCCGTAAACAGTGAATGCCTGTCTAGACACGATTCGAGTTCTCAAGTTTCGGCCACTTCTTAACCTCTCGAGAACTGAATTTTTCTTTAATGAAAACCCTACACTCTCTGAACCTTGTCCTTGCCTTCCACATACACCGCGCGCGTTCGTTCCAGCCGCGTCTGCGATCCTTCAGGCGTGGAATCCGTCGTCGTCCAACAGACGATGATACGTAACAAATATTTTTCTCAACAACTCGAATCTCTACGAACACAATTCTGTATCTGCGCAATTATCTATCAGATCGTACATAGTACCTTTAACCCTTTGCACTCGGGAGGTGACTCTCGCCATTTGATTCTCGACGCGTGAAACTATAAAATCTATTTAACGTTGAACTTCGTATAATGCCTCGATGCGTGAAATATTGGAAGAACAGCTTTATTCCTCGATGTACTTGATTCTCTTCGAGTTAGTTTCAAAGAATCGTCTTCATCTTGTCGAAAAATGTGAAATATTTCTAGCGAGAGACTTCCGAGTACAAAGGGTTAATACTATACTTCGTATTTGCATAAATTTGTGGAATATTGAAAGAAGTTTCCTTTCCCACTGCGCACTCTCGACATTTCTCTTTAGTTTCAAAGAATCGTGTTCATCTTGTCAAAAAATAAATATTTCTAGAAACTTCCGAGCGCGAAGGGTGAAATTCGTGAATATCTTTGTTCACGTAGCTTCCACGACCTTTGTTTATGAACTGTATTCATAGACACTTGTTTCGTGAAGTTTTTCTCCAAGACTAGGCGGATGTTCAGCAAAGAAAGATAAATCTAAGAACGCTTGCGTTTTTCCTTCGACTTCTCGCCTGTCGGCGAAGTTTTCGATGATAGGGTGGAACGGATATATTTCCTGTCGGTGATCGTACTTCGCGGTGACACGCGCCGAACATTTCGCGCGGAACGACAGGCGCAAGAATGAATATTAGATATCGAAAAGCCGCGGTATCGAGCGGCGCGTCGCCGTTACTCGAAGTTTCAGGCGCCGCGATTACAAAAGAACTTCTATCGATGCGGCGTAAATAATGAACACAATGTGAACACACTCTCTCGGGTCGATTCATCGAGTTTCACGGGGCAGCACGCGATCCGCCGGTGGTTGACCCCGTGACATGCGACATACAGGCTTTTGAGTATCGCCACGGAAAAATCAAATTTTCCGTGCCGCCAAGGGGTGACCCGCGAAGTCCTTCTGACCTGAACGCGAGGTTCGTTTCGCGAAACGGAATTCAGAATTTCGGTTGCATCCGAAATCCACCGCACTCCTATGAGATGCAAATTTCACGGAGAGATAACTACGGATTAGTGTAATCGCACAGCACTAATGACTATCCCGTATTTCGCTGACGCTGATAAATAAACTTTCTAAATCGAATTTTCCACTTCAACACGTTCGCTAAAATTTCACATATTTGCGACGGCCGTGATCTTACATTTTACATAATGAAAATGAAGTGAATCCTATAGATATTGTTATTAGAAATGATAAACTATATTATACTTAGGAACTCTCGTTTTAGTTTCATTTTTCTAATGCTTTGTTTAGATTTATTGGATTGAAGAAAATATAATTAAGCGTGTTGAGCGCCATGTCAGTCACCGATGATCGACGCTTCTTAATGACTAGAAAACAATCGTAACATACAAGATAACCAAGATGAAATGAGAAAATTTAATAACTAAGTTGATAACAGTGTAATGCAAACGTTGTAAATTAATGAAAAGAAGAACTCTACGAAGAAACGCTTAAGATTTTCGTGGCGCTAAACGCGTTAAAGACAAACGATGAAAGAGACGAGAAAACACACGGCTAACTGGCAGTTAAACATTGTGTCAACGTGATTTCACTCGGAGCCTGAACTTATTTCTTCCTGTAAGATTCTCGGTCCGCGCCCTCGGGACTCGAGATTCTAGAGACCTGGGGAATATACTGGGAAACGATATTGTCCGGTTACTTATGATCAAGTTTATCGAGTTTCGAGTACCTAGTTTACCCGGCGTGTTCCTGCCCACTTCGTTTTAATCCCGGACCCCGGAGCTCTCTCGCAAACTTTGCTTGCTTTAGAAAGGCAAATCAACTCCAGAATATCGTATTGATCAGATCCGTCCGAGTTGGTAATAATCACTTCGACGAAAGAGGATCTAAAGTTTTTCCTTGCGAAAGCCCGCGCAGTTGCGACAATGCATAAAACATTTGCCAATGTTCGAATATAATAATTAATTCTCCTAACTGTAGGTTGCTATTTTCTTAAATATTCAAACCTCCAAATCCTTGAGTAATCTTAACCTTGAGAAATTTTTCAGTGGTACTATTGAAATCTCTATCAACTTACAATTCAGTTTCTCTGTCGCTAAATCAATTTCCACAGTAATTTCTCCGAGAAATCTGTTATCTTTGCAGCAACTGTAAAAAGTAGGAATCAGGAATGGCAGTTCTAGTGTGAACACTAGGTTTACGTTTAGATCTAGGAAATCGAATGTTTAAAAATATACTATTATCATAATCACGTAATTGAATCACTCGAAATCGAAACATTCACCAAGCTTATAAAATTCAATACGACTAAAATTGTCACATTCCATGAATCTAGTGTTAACCCGACCCAAAGATTCACCAGATAATCCTTATAAAATTCAATTCGAGTAAAATTGGCTCGTAAAAATCTAGTGTTAAACATCGAAACCCTCGTTTCTACCGTTCGGAGTTTTTGCGACCGCGACAGGTGTTCTAGCACTTTCGAACGAGACTATACGCGTCTCGGTTACAGATGCTGTAATGGTATCTCCCCTTTAATGACCTTGACTGATCTGCACTTTGACGTCAGCCTCGGATACCGAGTTCCACGTTCCGCGATGCAATTAAAAGGAACAAGAATACATATATATATATATATATATATATATATATATACATATCGGCGGCGATGTTCAGGGTAGCAATCCATTACAAGATGGTAATGTTATCTGAAGGCTGCAGCGCGAACGATCATTAACATTCATTGTTCCTGGCAGCGTAACACATGCAACCAGTTTTATGACTCACCTGGTATCCGCGATAATTGTCTCACTCCTCGTGACACGTATTCAATAACACCTAGGCCATCCTTGCCGCATGTTAATCGAGTCGGCGAGGTAAAAAGGATCAACGAGAGTCGATCCGTAGACTCTCGAGACTCACGGGCCAATAATAAATTCCAATCGGGCCCCGTGCACCGTGGTCCAATTAGTCGGATCCTGTGGCCGACAACCGGCGCGCGATTCGGTTCAACGTTCAGATTATCGACCGTCGGTTAATAACTGCGTATCAATCGATGGTACTCGTCTGTTCCGTTCGGGAAACCCCCCTAGTTCCTTCCACGTTTCTCGTCTGTCCGTCCGTTTGTCTGTCCCGCCGTTCGTCGGCGCCTAGGGAATTTTCGAACGCGCGAAGCCTCGGCTTAATCTTAATTAACGGTACCCGGTGTCAGAGGACGCCGCCGGCCTGAGCATTAATTAAAAAGTCCCAGGCTCATTAGCGATCAGAGAAATTTCGAAAAAGGAAATCCACCGACGGTTTTCAGATCTAATTAAGACGCGGTGGGTGCGCGCACGGGAGAAAGAGAGATAGATAGAGAGATAGCGAGAGAGAGAGAAGTGTACGGAACTGAGAACTCGTAGATAGTAACGCGCGCGCGCGCGTGCTCCACCTGACGCGTTTTAATTACAAAACAAGAAGACGGGGATCTGCGTCGATAACTAACGTTTAACTTTTAAATCGACAGAGCCTCGGGATACTTGGGAGTATACCCGCAGCCTGGTTAATCCTGACGTTGCTGGTGTTGCTGGTATACTTGGTAACGAGATGCTGCGACCGGAAGCCGCGCCCCAGGAGGTCGATAACCCTGCTGAAGTGTTCGCTGGCCATCCTGGCGTTGCTCTGCAGCGGTGCCGTTGCCGTCGGCCTCTATGGCAACGACGACGTTCACAACGGTCTGGTGCAGTTGGTCGCCGCCGCGAAGAACGTCGACGGTATCCTTATGGGTGTACGGAATCAGGTTGGTACCACTGTTCGAAGGACATTCCTTTTATTCCTTTCAACCTTACGATGACGATGTAAACAGTTTGATTATTGTCAATTGCGTTGTACTAAGTCAACAATAATAAAACAGTCCTCATTATAGGGTGCAAATGTTCACGTATTCATCCTAGGCACCATAGGGATATTTTAGAGCAGAGTTTCTTAACCCTTAGCACTCCAGATGGTTTTGTAATCTATCGACAACTGCAACTAATTTTTATAGTATCCCTAGCGAAAATGAAAAATGCTATAACATTTCTTAGATCCTTTTTTTCCTTCTTAGTAGAAAATTTGGATGTGTGAAAAATTTAATAATTATAGGGTAGTTTGTGTAGTAATTTAGGGTAGTTAATATTGGAGCCTACAGAGTTCAAAGGGTTAATATAAGATTATTTGAATGTTAAGGGTCTCGAATGTTACCTTGGACCAAAGGTCCTACATTAACGGTAGAAGTTAGATCATTCGGTTCTCACCCTCCTTGCTTAGATCCCCAAATTTCGAGAAAGGGGCAGCGTCGTATGTTATCTACCTCGAAAAAGTTATTAAGAAGTTAGTCGCGTGACCATTCAAACCGTTACTTCCACCGAAACGTGGAGCACTTTTGCCGCGAGTCAGCAAAAGACTTCTCCCGGCAGAAACGGAAGTCCTTGATATAGCAATATCGTCTATAAAATGGCGGGGCTTCCGTCCCGAGCTCATCAAATATCGAGTTAATCCCTTCGCGCGATCTTCGGCGCACCGCTGAGCCGGCCGGATAAAATCTTTAATTTAAAAAAACCCGAAACTCGCCGGATGACGGGAAATCGGATTATTTATCTGCGCCGCGTATCTCGGCCTCCTCTCCTTCGGGCGGGCAGCTTCCCTTACGGTTGTCCGCGCCATTCTTGACCCAAATTAACGAGCGCGAGCCAAGGCGGCCGCATTTAAACGCGGCGAAAAAAGTGGAGCGCAAACTAATTACGAGAAGGTTGCGGGTCTACTCTCCGTGATTAAAGTACGGACGCGTACCGCCGACGCCGAATGGACGGACGGACGACGAAATGCCGCGAAGAAAATTGACGCGGACGCACGCTGCTGAACGAACCGCGGCGCGGGCAACGCGGGACATCGAGATACAAAGGATGTTGTATCTCGCTGAAAGTTTTGTATGTTTCGAAGAATCTTCGTCTGCAAAGGGTTAATCGCATTAACTACTCTGCTCTATCTGCAAACCATCCGCTGATTTATCTACACGCTTCATCCACTGTTCTCATGTTATTCAATTTTGTTAAAGACGGACACCATAGAGACGACGTTGAAGAAGAAAATCCAACCAGGCCTGGTTGCCCTGGGGGACGAGTTCGACGGTCCAGCGGGCAACATGACCGCGCTGAGTCTGCTGTTGGTCGCTCTAAATAACATGAAGGAGAACACAAGCATCGCCGTGAACCGTAGCTTCGAGATACGGAAACCGCTGAGCGGGATCAGTCTCGCTGGTGCCATCGAGATGGGGGAGAAGATCGAACAGTTCAGGTGGCCCATAACCATGACCGTCCTCAGCGCGCTTCTGGTTCTCTGCGTGGTGCTGGTCGTCGGTGTCGCGAGACATTCCAGATGCATTCTCATAACGTACGTGTCGACAGAAAAAACCATGCGAAAAGAGATCCATCTGGATCCAACTAGCTCTCGCTTGGATCGCTTCTTCTTGGTCGGGCGAAGTCTGTTATTCTAACAGTTATTTCTGCCATCTGTTCGAGTACCTATACTCGCGGGGTACTCGTGAACCATGAAAAACGCGGTTAACCCCTTGCCTTGCAGTGTCGTGTCAGAGGCGAAGATTTCTAATATGGTTTAACGAATGTCGTTGAGTTCAATTGAAATGAAACATTCTTGTTAGCAAAATGTATGGTTTATGCTAGTTCTTTTACTAGTGTATTAATGATAATTAGTTCTAATGCACCTATGGAATTCGTAAGACAAGTGGTTGACATTTCATTTGAATTTTAACGGTTTTACTAATTAACCCTTTGCACTTAGTTTCTCACTAGAAATATATTTGACGAGGCGAAGTTGATATTTCTTGAAACTATCTCACAAGTTCATTGAAAGCTATTTTATTCCAATATCTCACGTATCAAGGCATTGTGCAAAGTTGAACATTAAATATCATATTTCACAATTTCTCCGTGTCAATTCGAGTCAAATCAAGAGTCACCTCCCGAGTGCAAAGGGTTAAAATCGAAAAGCGTACCAGGAGTTTTGCTAGAATATCGTTGAAATAAAAGTAACTGGAGTTGAACGTTGTTTTCCAGATTTTCTGTGTTCGGCCTGTTCGCTGTGATAGTATCATGGCTGATGGCCTCGTTGTACCTGGCGACATCGGTGGCCCTCGGTGATCTGTGCGTGTCGCCGGACGGCTACCTAACCAGGGCAGTACCGTCGACGCTCGCCTCGGAGGTGCTCTCCTACTACACGCACTGCGAGAACACGCGCAGCAATCCGTTCACGCAGAGACTGCAGGACGGCCAGAGCACGGTGAAGAACATGACGCAGAACTTGCTGACAATATCAAGGCTGGCGTTGCAGCTGTTCAAAGACCAGAAGATGCAACCGAAGCTCACTAGCTTGACAAACCACGTGAGCTCCGTCGACAGACTGATATCTGGCCTGGCCACGTTGCTCGATTGCAAACCACTCCATAAGCAGTATGTTCACGCTGCTAAGAGCTTATGCCATTTGGGCTTGTAAGTGGATCTCTAAGTTTTCTTGGTTCTTAGCTTGTTACGGAGTCAGTGGCGGAGGGGGATAAAAAAAAAGGAATTGCGGCGGGGTAAACGTGCACGCGTAAAGAGGAAATGAGTACATAAATAGAGAGAGAGAGGGAGAGAATAATATCCATTTCGTTTTAACGACTGCTATCAAACACCATATATTCTCATGTGCCAGAGCCTATCTGTGCCATGTCCTTGTATGTGTTTTATAGCTTTGGTATGAATATCTGATTTAGTAGAAGTCGTCCAGTTTATAACGTACGTCCGCTGTATTGTCTTTCATCTGGAGCGACTCTAAATTATGTATAATCAGTTGATAAAAACTCTCCACGCTAATGAATAATGAAATTCCCCAGGTATGGATTGACTTTCATGTTATTAGCGAGCCTAGCCGCCGGCCTTTTCTTCACTGTGTTAGTCTGGGTGGACTCTCACACCTGGATCTACATACGGAAGCGGTGAGTGTGCACGCGTGTGGCTCGTACGGAGACGTTGTCATTTCTGTTGGTGCGGTATAATTGATGACGAGTTTGTTCTAGAAGAGATTACCACCAAGTGGACGAGCAGGACCCGTACCTACCACCGTCGGCAGCCTCGCAGGCGATAGCAGCGCGGACCCTTCGAGGCCAAGGGTCGTACCCGCCTACAGCCCCTTCTCTTTATCCGAATGCTCATGGCACTCAAAATACCATTAAGCAGCCTCTCTTGCTAACGCCGCCCCCGCCGTCCTACGCTACTGCGACTGCTCGAGCACGTCAGCTGCACGAGAGCATGTTAAAGTTTGTGCATGAGTTTTTATTCTGTTTTATTTCTTAGCTACCTTTAATCTTTGTCGCAGGGGACATTCAACGGAAACTTGAGAATAGCTGGTAGTGTGTCTTAGTTGAGTACGGTTGTCAATGAAAACCTGGAAGGTAGTAGTATATACTGATAGTGAGTTTGAATTTCTGAAAGCAGTCGTTGCGATAAAGATTAAACGTTACAGAGAGCAGTGTGAACTGTGAGATTTACTTGAATTAATATCGTAGTACCAGTGCAAAGGGATACAATTTTATAGAAACATCTTGCGAGTGATTTCCAGTTTGTCGTTCTCTTTGCAGAAGTAATTTGTTGCGATCTCGTGGCAGCATTGAATGAGCCGCTAGGATAATACAAGAAAAATTGTCCCTTTTTCGTAATTACCAATGAATTGAAGACTTGATGTGAGGTACAGAAATATTCTAATTCAATTTCATTGAGCAGAACTCGTGAGACTTACGATTGCCATTGGATTTTTAACGAGACGTGTGTAACGTTGTTACATCAAATCTTTATCTAACCGTTCGCTTAATAGACAATGTACGTTTTTAATTAACAGTTATGAGATGCGTTAATTTACCGTTATTATTATTAACAGTGTGTTTGACGGATTCAGTTATAGTTTACAATGTGACTTTTCAATGTCTTAGGTATTGTCAGGACATGAATGTCGCTTTAATTGTGTACGCTGTCCCCAATGAGGGCAACATAACATGCAACAGTACAGTTATTGATCGTCAACCGCAAAGGAATTGTCAGTTAACAATTACGATCGGATCACAAGTTTCCAATACCGGATAGACTCAGAACAATAACTGTACAATTAATAATTTCGTTTAAATGTTTATATCGCTAATTGTCAGACTATTCACTAAATTCTTCTAGAAACCTTTTTAAAAAAAAAGAATTATTCTATATTCGTGTGATCGGTGTTTAAAGAGGATTATTTAATCTTCTAATCAGGGCGTTAGAGAGATAGTACGCTGCTGTGCGTGTTTGCGTTTTTCTTTTTCAATAGCGTTCGTGCCTATTTCTGTCTATAGATTGTTCTATGATAAACGAATGTTGACGAATAGGAGATATACATTAGATATCAGAGAGAACCGTCCGAGAGAAAGATAATGCTGCAACTTTGTTCGTTTCGGCTTCCCATTTACAGAGGTGGGGGTGTTAACGGGAGCGGAGGAGGCGGGGATCACAAATCGTCTCAGCATAATCAGCAGTCGACAGGTGGACGAGCTGAGCACCGTTCTGGACTCGGAGATCAACCTGGCCAGTACGCGACTCTGAGCAAACAGTGCAAAACACTAGAATCCAGTGATTTTTACTGAGGGCACGCCCCCGCAGGGCCCGGTAATAACAATTCATTCAACGATAAACCCAATGAACAACCCTTTACATAATACCTTCTAACGTGACGCAGAAGACATTTTCTAAAATCAACTAGTCAAGAAATCACGCATAGACTGTGGAAGGAATCTATTTTCTCTCAATATTTCACACATTATTGCATTATACAAAGTGTAATATTAACCCTTTGCACTAGGAAGTTTCTCTCTAGAAATATTTCATATTTCTTGACAAGATAAAGACATTCTTTGTAACTAACTCTAAGGGAAATCACAAGTACATTGAACAAAGCTATTCCAATATTTCATTAAACATCAGATGTTAGTTTTACTGCGAATCAACTGTTGACTGAGAGTCATCTCCCAAGTGCAAAGGGTTAAATATGAAACTTTACAATTTCACTGTGTCAAATGAATTGGCGACTGAGAGGCGTCTCCGGAGCGCAAAGGGGTAACATTCCCAACAGATCTAACGATGATTCTCGATTGCAGGTAGAGAACCACCTTGGACACCGAGCGTGGCGTCTTTCACCGGAACCCTGTCTCACAATTCGCATGGACCCGCGCATCTGGCCACGTTCCAAGACTCCCGGAAGACGCAAACATTGGATCCGAAGAATCTGGCGAACCTGAAGAGGGGCCCGACGCCAGCTTGGAATCAGAATCGTCCGTTGCCGCCAAACCCCAGCAACCAGCCGACCTGGGAGTTCGAGTCGCGCTCCCAGACCAACATGAATCAATTTAGGTCGCTGGTGCGCAACAAAGCGCCGAACATTCGCATCCAGGATCAAATGCAAGACCAGGTGCGGACATTGGACAGGAATTTCACGAGGAACCAATTTAACGGCGCCGCGCAGGGCAGCGCCGTGCCTAACATGTACGGAACGTACAATCGGGCGCAATCCAGGCAGGATAATAAGACGACAGTGGCGACGTTGAGCCAAGTACAGGGCAGCGATCCTAATCTGTACGCCGTCACAGAACTGTAATCACGATACATCTAAATCGTGTAAACTGCCATCTTGTAATTAAGGTCCATGAAGTTTCTGTTTCCAGCTCTTCGCGAGATCGGTCGTAGGCTATTATTTTCTTGATCGGACTGTATAATTTTATTTTACCGACTCATTAACTCGCACACGCCTTTAAGGTAACATGAAATTACCAAAGGGAGGCTAACTTTTCAGCCGCGCGAGAGACGTTTATGCAACGAATTTAAGATTAGAATCGTTTTATTCGTTGCTTCTCGTGTAATGGGAAAAACATTTCGCTTTGAATCGAATAGAAAATTATAATCTGAAGGTCGAACGGCAACTGGGTCAGTTCGGCGTGAGTTTAAACGGAATCCTTTTTATTTCAGTGATCGTTAATTATCGATCGATCAACCCAATTTGTTTTCTTAGCTGATACAGCATTATTCGCTGAGTGTTAAACGATCTCAAGGATCCGCGCCACGACGTCACCTTTTTCGAGGAACTTTATTGAACGCCGCGTGTCACAACCTTTTTAACGATTTACGTGCGTATCTTTGAATATGCATTTTCGTTTTATAACGTGTACCCGGGAAAGCTCAATTATCGTTTGGTAAACTTTTTGATATGGTGAAATTTATACAATACGTTTAAACCGTAAGTTTTCGGGAAATCGGGAGTTTTATACGATTCGGGGGGAATCGAACAAATTTATACATCCGCAGTTTTTTTAGAGAAATCTTCGGGGAACGTGCGGGGAAATACGTACGTCGGTACGACGTCTCAACTTTTATAGAAAGTCCGCGAGTTGGGAATATCTCTCTCTCGACTAATTTCCCAAATCAAAAAACTGGGGGATCAGTTGCTTTTTGGCAACGTTTTTCAAATTTCAACGGATACGCTAACGAATGTAGCGACAAGATCGAGGTCCGCGGTGAATGTGAGAGCAACAAATGGGGGCGAGAAAGATAACTTGGAACGGAGGAGTTTCCGGTGGGGGATTTTACGTTGTAAAAATTCACGTGAAGATGGAAACGCAGACGTGTCAGAAGTGAGCAGGAATTCATTAGTTATGGATAACTGACGTACATTTAGATTAATAATATCGTATGGGGATTTTCTGCGCAAAACACCGAGGGGGGAATAGAAAAACTCGAGCGTTCCCCCTCGGCATCGTTCACGTGAATCTTTAATATCGAGAGAAAGAATAAGGGTGATTGACTTTGAAGAGGAGGGTCTTGTATATCCGAGATTTTGTACTTGTATATCGTGTACAGTGATTATATCATTTTATGTTAGCCTATATTCTGTAAATGATCGTTGCTTCTCGACTAAGAGGCACACGAGCAAAAAATGGAACACGCGAAACGCTGGATATAATTAGGGAGGAGGATTTCATCGTCGTTGTATTTATTGCTTGTTAGTTTTTCATTTTTGAAAACTACAAACACGAGGATGCACAAGGTCTAGAGTCTAGCTTGCCTATTGAGTGTATAACTCGCCATGTTTTCGAAACTATTCCCATGAAGGATCTCCTGTCACACACACACACACACACACACTAGGTAGAATAATTTCCGGTTCTTAGCGTTTTATGTTGGTGCCAACGGAATCAACGTTTCTGCGAAGTATCGGCTTCTTAGCTCGTACAGGTTTCAAACGATTGAACGTTAAAGTACCGACTTTAACGTCGCCTAAATGGGCTACACAACGGCAGACCACCGTTTTCTCTAACCGTCGGTCGGGAGGTCACAAACTTAGCGAGGTAAACATTGAAACCGTTTTTACCTTTTATGAGCCATTCTTAATGAGCGCCGCGATGGTTCGTCAACGGTCGATTTAGAATTGTTAAATAATTAACGTCTCATGGCCTACTATTTTCTCTTCTGTTAGTACTCTAAGCTTGTTAATATTTGTACTTTGTCATACGAACTTCATTCCTATACACCGTTCACTTCGGTTCAGTTTTATATCGAACGATATTGTTATACTGCTCTGTAGGAGGTTCAATTTTTCATCGATATTTACACGAACACGAGACCACGCGAATATGCAGAGAGAGAGAGAGAGAGTGAGAGTGATACGTAATAATCATAGACTAGAGATGGGAAAAATTACCTTCGAATGATTGATGATATATATTTCTTTAATATCCGTTTATTCGTTCAAAGTATGTGAAATATTACTTTAGTTTCGAATTAATATTTGTACGTTTGTTTCCGTCATGGCAAACGAGTTTCTTCGTTGTACGAATATAATGATTTTGTACGGAACTCAACAATTTTGCCCATCTCTGTCGCGAACACGGTTTTTTATATCCTTTTTACACTCTTGTCGAGTAAATAATATCGCGCGAACGTGATTTCTCATTGATTTGTCTGTACGAAACGTTTGAGTACATACACTTTACATGTCTCTGCGAGGAATATACTTGATATATAAATATATTATACATATAAGAAGTTACCGCACGAAAACACAGAACGAATGATATATATATATAAATAGATGTATATTTATCAGCGTTAATATTTAAATTTAGAGGCGTCGAGCGTCCGAGGATTTTTACAAAAATGAAAAAGTACTCCGACATAACGATGGCAAAACAATAATTATTAGCAACCGTTCGTGAACTGAAAGATTTAAAAGATCGTAAATTATATAGGTAATAAACGACTTCGCCGACATTCTGGCAAGCATACGTTTTAAGTACAAAACACGGTGAAAACGCAAGAGTCGTGTATGTCACGTTCTTATTGTTTCTGTTTTTAATGTCGATCTTGGCTATCAGCAGCGAACCAGTTTATAGAATATTTTCCTTTTCTTTTCTTTTCTTGGGAGAACATATTAGTAGGATTTATATTCCCTTGAAGCGTACCGTCGATGAGAATACTGTTACTTTTTTCTGAAAATATTCGAACGTTTGTATTATTATCGGTCAGAGAGACAGGAAATTCTTGAAATTCTAATTTGCTGTTCATTGCTGTGAAAAGTAACATCAAAACATCTGAGATCCTTTCCGAAGGCGTTAACATTAAAATGGCTCATACAGTTGTATCATTGTACAATGGTATTCTTATCGGTAAGAAGGCAAAGAAGTTCTCTCAAAGCCCAGAGTGTTGTATCCAAGAGAAAGTGGAAACAAAAGAAGATTGAATTATTTGCGGAGCGCAAAGTCTTCCTTTACGACCTGTCGAAGGCCCAACAATCATTCAATGAAGATATTTGCAACGAAAGCGGCGGACGACTTTATATTCCGCATCCTATTCAGTGAGCCTGTAAATAAAAATAAAGAGAGAGAGAGAGAGAGAGAAAGAGAGCATGTAAGAAGTATGTTGTCAGAGAAAGAGAGACAGAGAGAAAGAGACAAGCGAGTAAATGCGCGAGAGGCAGGATTATTAAGTGTGATATATCAAACTTTCAATTTAGATGTTACAAATTTCATTAAGATACGAATATCGTTCTCTTCTACCGTTTCTTTTTCACCATTTCTTAACTGATGTTTGATAAGACAGAAAGAACGGAGGAAAAAATCGCAGGCAAGAAGACAGTCATGCTCTTCATTGGTCAAACGAATCACAATTACCGCGAATGGGAATAACAAACGCGTTTAACCTGTTAACCGGGTGATTTTTAGTACTTCAATAATTACGTAGATCCAAGATGAATTAGAGCAATTAATCTGCAAATAATTAATCGTCATGTAATTGACACGTTGACTGCCACGAGAATTCCATATGTATTAAAAATAATTATTCTATAAAAGATATAATAAATATATCTAGCTGTTACTATTTTTATTCGACATCGGTTTTCTTATTGTAATTGCATTTAACACGTTCGCAGACAAATTGCAATGAGCTGCGAAAATAGAAAAATGCAAATTCATTTCTCCAAGAGTTGCGTGACAATTTCAAAAAATCAATGTTATGGCATCCAAGTCATTTGTTAAGAAATTTTGAAGCTCGGTCACCGGTGACCATGGCAGTCAACGTGTCAATGGTGTCGCAGATACTAAGTACAATTCAATTGAAAAATATTCGGCTATACAAATGAATCAAGGGGGGAAAAATTAATAGAGATACAGATAAGCTAATCCCAATGATCCCCGGTTAACGGGTGAAAAATTGTTCACATGTGTGAAATATACATGGGAGACTGTTCGCGAAAGGGAACGGGAACTTTCGATTCTAGGTGTGATTATAGGCGTGAACGTTTGATCCGAACTTGTACATAGTTGTAATATTTATTATAAAAGGAAGAAAAATTAATAAGTGCGGTCATAGCGCATAATAGAATAGCGGAAACACTTAGTTCTAGCCGTTAATCGAATTAATTGTAATTCGTAAGACTCGATTTTGGAATCGCCATTGGGACAGAAACGAGTGGGAAGGGGGCGGGGACGAAGGATTCGAACGTTGTTACCTTTCAGCTGATCGAAAGAGGAGAAACATCCTAGTCAGTAACTAACGAAGCTTTTTCTTGTATCTTTTTTTTTTTCTTCGTACACGTTCGACTTTGTCCAAGCGTAATTACGAGGGGAGAAGATCTCTTGCCAAATTTCTTTTTCGACGCGGCTCAATTTCCCTTCTTTTCTTTTCTTTTTTGGTTTTTCTGTTCTTCCTTTCGATAGCTCTTGTTTTCCAACGTAGAGGAAGAAATTCACGATTTTTCTCCGATAATTGTACTGCGACTCTATTGCTAATTATCAGCGGTAAAATTAAAGACAGAGAGGAGTGTAAAGAAATTGATTTCATTCATTCGACGCTCTTCTTACCCGAGAATCAGTTTTCTTTTAGATATCTTTCAGGATTGAAAAAGATATTCAATGCTACTCCTAATAAAGAAGAATTATCGTACTTGTACATTTTAACATCCAAACTGTTAACCGATTAGCTCAAAGTATCTTCCGAGTGGTTGAGCGATAACTCAATCTACCTGAACACTTAAGGTATGTATCCTGGATATAAAAATAAAAAGAGGAAATCAAAAGTGTTTGATTTGAAGAGTTCGAATCTCGTAGGTTCATTGTTGGGACGCTATAAAATAAAAGAAATTTATAAAATCGAATCATGAGAAGTGCTCGAGAACATGTTCTTTAGAGCTATGAGAAGTACATTCGTCATTTGTCATTTTAATTTTCATACAAAGAATTAAAGATGTATCAACGAAAAATAAACTACCAGCTTACACATGAATCATTTTATTCGATTGTAATACTTTATTACAACAATTTGGTACATAAATATACATACAGCTTAATTTCTTTTTTCACTTAATTGTATTTGTCAACAATTTATTGATTACTATAGTAATGCGAACATTGTATCAGTGTCGTTTAAATTTGATGGAAGTAGAGTTCCATGTACGTTACATATTTATTAAATAGCAACAATTTTTGCCGTTCGAATGTAGATCTAACAATGGGACTCCAAGTTGATGACCTAAATGATCTACAGTGATCTTTGCAAAGTGTCTCTTTGGTTAGTTGTTACTTCAACTTCCGAACACTGTTGTTGTTCATTCGACATTTATCAATGGAATTTTTCTCAGAGAAATGCTGTTTAGAATCAATTGAACGCTTCTAAAAATATGCTCGACGCGATCACAATTTTGTGTGTGTCTCGTCGCAACCACTCATATATTGTGCTTTAGAAGAGAATAAAATTCGTGTCGCTGCGTAACAGCGTCGTTTGGAACGACGCGGCATTGCTGAGAAATAAATGCAGAGAAATTTTGTTGCGAGATTCACCCGAGAATACGTGTGCATTTAACGGAACGTAAACATTCTATTGCTAGAAACTTAATCACTTCGTTATATTTATTTTAATCTTTTATTTCTATTAGTAGATTGTTATGCACTGAATTGACTAAGGTCAGAGTCAATGACTTTTGAGATTGTGTCAAGAGATTGGCTTATGAGTAGACTGTAGATGTTTATATATTCATTATATTTCGTCATTTATTTCATTAAATTCTTGTGTGGGAAACAAAATTCTCGTTTTTATATTCAATCTTGCATTATAAAAAGAGAAGAGCAGAAACATTCAAGTTTCGTTTCATAGAAAAAGATTGATACCAGAGAGTATATCCTTGCAAATTTATAAAAATGTATGTACCTCTTAAACATCTACAGTCCAGTTACATAATAATATATCTTTGCTTATTGTGCTGCAAGAAATATTTGAATCGTTAGTAGCATTTGAAATACTACTTTGTCGAGTTCATTGAAAAAAGTTGTTACTTCTTATATCAGTCTAGTAAGTACACAAGCCACATTCGATAGTTCATACCAGAGCGTCCAAAACTAGAGCCTTGAATTAAAATAGGTAAAGAGAGAAGAATGCGGTTGATGGAACGTGATGAAGAAATAACGTAAAATACTTTATTCAGAATAGAATGACAAAGTAATGGCGTGTTTACCTCGATCGAGTTACCAAGCTCTTCGACGCATGCTTTAGGGACTAATGCTTTACTCTGCGAGTGTAAACTGTAGCTTCTGCAGGGAAATGTGCGACCATTTCACGTACAGTATTCTTCTGTCGCCAAGTCCGTACAGAACTTGGCTCTGAATTTCTGTTGATCAACAATGTTGCCTCATGTTTACTACGATTTCACCTCACCTGATTCCTCTTTGACCTGCGGGTGGGAGACAGCATTCGTTATTACAGAGATACTCTTGCCGCTTTGCAAGCTAGAATGGCTCGACGAGCGACTATGACTTTGACTCCCAGCGCCAACTGGTGTCTGTACTAAAGGCTGTGGAGGAGTTCTAGCACCAGATCCATTGATCACCGTTGTATTAGGTTGCAGTTGCATGTGATATTTGTATATATTCTCTGTACTCTCCACCACCCCTATATAAAAGCATTTCCATGTAACCTAATTCAAAATACGATAGCTATCTTGTACGAAAATTAGGATAGTCACCAGCTTGGAGATTTAGACTACGTCCACGCACTCCAGTCTCTTTCGACGGGGGGCTCCACCAATTGACAAAAGTTCCGACTACAGGTACATGCCTCAAAATACCTTCTTGCCATAATTTCTCTGCATTTTCCCTTTCTAAATCTGTCTGAGCTGCCTCGATGCCTCTTTTCACCACTTCCGATATAGTGTCCAATAACTTGGAACTAGCCTCCACCTCTTGGCCAACTTGTAGAACTAAAGACAGTAGCTCGGCAACGTCTGAAGAAAAATGATTTGCTACGATTATGAAATAGGGTACAATTGATTCTGTGACTAGAAGTGTACTTGAGGGTAGCTATATTATTTTGTATCGAATAATCTAACGCAAGGGTAATGATCACCTGTGTCTTGAGTAACCATTCCAAATCGTACACAGGCTAAACCGTCGCCACCTTCGCCTAAAGAAAATGCTGCATCTGTACTCCGCAAAGCTTCAACCAGTTGGGTATTTAATCTATTTAATTCCTCCTTTGCTTGGTCTGTCATAACATGAATCCAAGTAGGAGGAGCGTAGCGAACGCCGCCTAAACCCGCCCAACCTGGCATCTCTACTAAATGCAATGAATCATTTTCAGAAACTAACTTCACGAATGTTTCTTTGTGCTCCACTGTTGCCAGTAATATTTCCTGTTGAACGTACGATAAGAGTTGGCTTAGGGAACGTAATTAGCATGCACCGATAATCGCAGGCAACGATCAGACTCGTAAACTCACTATCTGCTGTTCCAGGCAAGCGACCACGTTATCAGTGTCCTCGGTTGATGGCGGTTGTTCCGGATTCTCTAACGGGCAAATGCGAATCGCGACTCCATGGTGTTCAATTTCACATAACTCTATTTGTACGTTTTCGATGTCTCTTTGAAGAATCTGTCCCAGCCATGAATTTAACTTGTCGTAATACGGAGGGACGCGTTCCGTTGCTTGGGGATCCCTGTTCGCAGGCACAAATTGGAACACTAGAGCACTGGCTACTGCCTCGAATAGTTGTGGATTGTTCACTGGGTTCGTTAGAAGCTCGTTTATCGTGTAGGAGCCAGTTTCACCTCCCGGTGGTTGACTCTAGAAAAATATATAAATATTGAACAATTACAGTTAGCACTCAAACGAAAAGTATCAAGCGTCTTCTTCAGAAATTACCAATATCCTTATGCAAGTAAATTTCTTGATTTTATTATACAATTCTTCCACAGCCAGAAAGCATCTTTTCAACCTGTTATGTACACCGTCCCGACCTAACGCTTGTAACGTAGCCCATAGGGGTAAAGTTGGCAAACGTCTTGACAGGGAATCTGCCATTAAGCCCGACACCAAAGATAAAGTCGTGTCCCTGGGAGTTGGTCGACCACCTTTAGTATCCGTTAATCTATACAATGTCTATGAATAAATTGAATTAAGGATAATGTTCTTTGCTTGAAGTATATCCGTCAACTTTCCTTTATATTCATTCAAAAGGATACAACTACGGGCAAAGACGGTATTCCAAGCCAGATGCCTAAGGGTAGTGTAATACTGTCCGCCACTTTTGAGGGCTGAAGCGTAAAAAATATATTCATATTGTACATGTAGTCAATGTTACATAAAAAACAAAAGGGACAACAATAACGTACCAAGTCCTTCGCCAAATTATTCAAGGCTAATGCAGCTAAAGAGTGCCCTCTGAGATGGAGCCAAACATTGTACTTGTCGCAAATTGCACGCAATCTAGCAATATTGTCGCAATGTCCTGTTAATACCGACCCCGCCTCAGCTAGTACGAGAAGCGGTGTCACGCTGTTCGATTGCGTGTCCTCGGCTAAGCGTCGCTCCAAGGCCGATACGTCCATACTATATCTTGATCCAAACATAGTATTATGGGGGATGGGTCTTACACACTGAAGCGGCAAAGAAAGCTGTAAAATACAAGACACATGTTCTCACATGTTACATTATATATAACAATTATACAAGAAGCAGAAAGGAAGATTTGGACTTGGCAATCTAAAGTAAATACGCTAGTGTAACATCAGGAGTAGATTACTTTGATAATTCATGAATGGTCACAGTTATCTTTATGTCCAATCTCTTAAGCTTTCATTAGTCGAGTACAAAGGGTTTCATACCTGTCTGCAGAGATGTTGAACCACGCCTACAGGCGCGGCTACAGAACTGTAAATTAAGGGCGGTGAAGCTGCAAGGGCTGTGAAACCCTCCTCCATGTATCGAGGATACTTTCGGTGCAGGGCTAACCTGGTTACCCTGACCAAACCTTCCAGGTGATCCTCGTGAAACGAGGAGGCACAGTCGACGAAACGAAAGATATGGCTTAGCCATCTTGTCGTGTCAGCAGCCAAACGACCGGCTAACTTCTGGGCATGCGATTTTGGAAGCGCGAGCGCATATGCGGAAACGGTATGTGTTATTAATGCTAATTTCGCTGATTCTGTTAATTTTGGCAGGGCAGTCACTTGGCTCGTTGCTGTTTCGGTTGAACCGTCCTCTGCTGCTTGTGGAGCGTCTTCATGAATCACTAGGTCCTGTAAATCATTAACGATTAGAGTTCAGTTTTAATCGAGTTGTAACATCTACCAGTGTCATTCATATAATACAATATTCTTAGTAACTTTCCTAATTTTAATAATTGATTACCAATTACACCTGTAGTTAATATATCATAGTAACTATGAATTACAAACAGTAGTTATCTTTCTCTATCCATAAAACATGTACACCTATGATTATTCGATTAAGCATCATTAGCAAGATTGATATACAATCTAACATCATAACAATTTTTCTAATATTTAAAAGAGTGCCGCCAGTTTATGGTTCTTCCGCGGCAATCAACCGATTCGTGGCAATCATTCGACCACGTGATGGCCGTTCACTGAGGATCACGGGCGCACAAGCCAATCGCGGAGGGGGTCCAACAGAAATAACCAATAGGCGTGAAGCAATGGCTTCTGCTAGCGTTGTATTTACCTGAATCAAAGTTAATATTTCGTCCGATGATTTCGACTGGGAAAGAAATCCCGACGGATTGTTCCAGGTAGTACCGCCGCCGTCTGCTGCTTTCTCAACAGCCTCCTCGAGCCTCGATATCACCTGCGAGGCTTGAAACTCCAATGCAGCGACTTCGTTCGACGCGGACCCACCTCCGGCACTGATCTGTCAAAATCACAGAAAATGTGACTTGGATTACGAGTCACTCGGATCACTATCTCTCTCGACACTTCGAAAGGCACTATTACGTTATCAAGCACTGTCCTGATCACGGCTGACACGAACCTCGAGTATATTTTGCGCTATACTTTCCATCGTCGCTTTATCGTTTGTGTCAGTCTCCTCGGCCATCGTGGCAGTAGTCGTCGTGGCGCAGTGCTGTCGCTACTTCGTCCCTGGATCAGTGCTTGTCCGGTGGAGCAAAAAAAAATTTCTCATATCCTTCCCCTCCTTCGAGGTCGAAGTAGATTTTCTATAATCGAACGCTTTTGAACTGCCGATTTCCGCATTCGTTGCCGATTTCCTTTCCGCTATTTTCTCAAATATAATTACTTCACGAGCAGAATCGGGATCACGGACGAAGATTATAAACGAAATTGTTACGGCCCTTATTTTATCGATACGACTGTTATCGCAGCGCCAGTTGTTGAATTTGTCGATTAACTTGAAACGTATTGTTTAGCATATAAATAAGCTTATCGAGCCATCTGTACTTTTAAACGTAGGAAAACGAGGAGCGAAACAATTACTGAAATTATTATGCAAAACGTGCCGGCACTAAAACGTGACTCGCAACAGTAGGAAAGTGTACGAGTTTGAAATATTAGTCGCTACAATTTATGTAGTTCGTTGATATCTAGCCGCTTAGTAATCTGAACACTTGTACACACAGTAACTTTATTTTATTCGAGTAAACGTACACTTTTCACTTGCGTAAACATCTGAAAATGTAGAGCAGTTCTTTTTATCGAAACGGAAGTAAAGATTGATAGTACTAGTGAATGTTAATTACATAGAGAACGAGATTAATGAAGGCGTTTAATCGGAGTCTTTATTCATTGCGATGGATTCTTATAAATTTTTATAGAAATACTATTAATTATGAACTAAATAAATAAACTAAAGCTTGTTCTTAAGAAATATATTATAACACACGAATGATAAAAGATAACGATTTATTAAGGATTTCACTTTATTAGTTTTTGGATTTAATACAATTTCAAGCATGATATTTTATGTACAAATATCTATGAATTAACTTAATTGTATACGTTTTTCGGTAGATTGAATGTTGCTAGAATAATACAGAAAGTAATGTGATAATTCACAAAAAGATAGAGATGTATAAAATGCGTCTAATAACTCCTTCCTGATTTGTAAAGTGTATGCTAATGGAAAAGACAGTTCTATCATAATACAAAATATGACATTTCCTTTTATGTTGGTCTTAACCATTTTAGAAGTTATTAAAAAATACTACCAGAGCTGTGATCTCTTAAATGAATATTTGTATAAGCTAATTTTTGTGATTAAACAATTTCCACAGTACCACCTGCATTTGTAAGCACCTCTTTCAACTTTTCTGCTTCCTCCTTTGAAATATCTCCTTGAACTACTGCTGGTGCACTTTCAACAAATTTCTTGGCCTACAAAAAATTAATAAAGTGAAAAAAAGAGATACATTAACCATCCCTTCCTCGATACTCAGGTTCCAAAGTAGGTCTTGTAAAATATTCAGAAATAAAATGAATATGTTACCTGTACAAGATTGCAGTCTGGCAATATATTCTTTATTTCTTTTATTATGCTAACTTTCTTTTTCTCATCGAAACCTGTTAACTTGACTGCAAATGAAGTTTGTACTATTTGTGGTTGTGCTTCTTCCTAAAATAGAACAATGATATATCATGTGTTTGTAAATATATAATCCTATTCGACAAGTATAGTTATAAAGTACCTCAGACTGTGCACCAGCAGCAACAAACCCACCCATGGGCATTACAGGTGCATCCGGTAAATTTAATCGTTTTTTCAACAAGTCGCTCAGCTGTGCGACTTCCACAAGATTTAAAGAAACAATTTGCTTGGCAATTTGGTCAATCTTAGAACTAACTTCTGGTTCATTGCTAGGTGCAACTGAAGGAGAAACTGATGAATCAGCAACATTAACAGTTGCAGCTGCCTCTGTTTGTTGGACAAGGCTAAAATAAAATGATTAATAAAGAAAAAGTGTAATGTCATTGCTGCTATTTAAGAGGTAATCAAAAGGTAACAAATTTTCCACACATTCTTCAAGAAAATAAGGTTATATAAACACGTTTTTCTTTTGTGCCGAACTATATATTTAGAAAGCGTTAACTCCTACCATTTATGGAATTGACGAATTTGATGAAGGTCTCGTCGAAAAGTAAATCGTAGTGAGTTCATTATGTTTGTTTTAATACAAGCACAACTTATTTTAATTACTTCGTTTACAACAACGAGCTAGGATCATAAGCTTGAAGAAACACGAAATGATGAGGATAGTTTGAACCTTCGATCCTGACATCTATCATCGATAAAGTTGGCAAGCCAACTTTACCATCGATAGGGAATCTTCTTGAAGGTGTTAATTAGAGTTCCATTTATCGTCTAAAATTTCTGAGGAAAATAGAACTCTAATTAACACCTTTAAGATTACAGAATTGGTTTATTCTGCGGACTATTTTTTAAAGTTTTTCGTCTTCCTTATCGATGGTAAACTTGACTCACCAACTTTATCGATCATAGATGTCAGGATTGAACGTTCAAACTATATCATTTCGTGTTAGTGTTAATTAGAGTTCCATTCCATAGAAATTTTAGGCGATAAATAGAACTCTAATTAACACTTTTAACACCTTCCAGAATTAGAGTGCCGAATGTCCTTTTTTGGCAATTCTTATAGCAGTATCTTAAAGTTCTGAGATGAAAAAGGGAACTCTAATTAACACTTTTAACACCTTCCAGAATTAGAGTGCCGAATCTCCTTTCTTGGCAATTTTTATAGCAGTATTTTAGAGTTCTGAGCTGAAAAAAGGGAACTCTAATTACTAGGAACTCAAATAAATGACCTTGACCTCCGAATACGTTTCTTACGAAATGGAAATATTTATTACGTTTAAATTAATACATATAAGGTCGTAGATACAGTAGACAGATCATTATGAATACATAACAGTTATCGAGTGTAAATAATATACAACGAAATGTACAAATCCTCTGTTATAAAGTACAATTATTTATACAATTCTCGGATTGAATTAAGTATCCTTACTAACACGCAAGTTCCGAGTTGCGTTTCCTTCGTCGAAATGTCCTTGTCGCAGTACGAAGCTTTCCCTTTATCATTAGAAAACTTCATTTTGATTATTGTTCTTCACGTGAATTTTACACGAGCACGATTTAATTAACGATTTAATTAGACTTCGTTGTGATACGCCAGTGTGTCTCCTCCCAAGCATCGATAACTCGATGCATTAGTAAGCGACGCTTAATTCACTCCTCCTAAATAGAATATAAATTATATTACATCAACTGACAAACAATCTTTCAAGGGAACATGACACGAGGGACGTTAACGAATTAACGGAGCGTATCGTCTAACCTAACTTTACACAACGATCCTAACGATTCGTGGACCAGTTCTCTTCTTTTTTTTCCTTTTTGTTTGTTTGTTTCTTTTTTATAGCTAAATTCGTTACTGCTAGCGCAGCGAATGTGGAAGCAAGGAAACTGTCCAACGCTTCATAGTTAAATATTAACGGATAAACAATGACCATAAATACACCTTGAACGTTCAGTGATCTTGCAGGCAGTAGAAAACGAGGGAGAAATGATTCTGTACAAAGTTGATCCAAGGACGGGTCGATGGCCACGAAAATTAAATTGTCTGTCGAACGGTCACACCAAATGTGAAACGGCGCGCGTTTCCACGGGAAACTATTTACGGATACAAATTCACCGTTGGGTCGTTTTCGATACTATCATAAATACACAGCGTGACATTAAAAAACTTATCCTCTATTTTTATTCTTTGCCCTATAATTATTTCTGCGTTTCGTTATTGTAATGTATCGTAATAAGGCGTTTTCGATGTCCAACATTTCCTTGTACGTACACAGCAAAATGAACATAAAACCGTTGATACTTTGTTGTGTTACCTCCCACATGCACACAAGACGGATCCGCTGTTACGACTAGCTTGAACAAGATCTCAAAGGCACCCGCATCTTCTTATTCCTTTCTTTCTTGTTTGTTTTGTTTCTTTTTCTTCCGTTTCATTGTGAATCGGTATACAATGAGGGATAAAAGCATTCGTTTGCCTGGTTTCAACGATTCCATGGTTGCTGAACTTATGTCCTTAACCCTTTGCTGTCCAAAGTGCTCTTCATTTCTCAGTTTGAGGTTCACGTCGACGTTCATTCAATTACAGCTTGATACGACGCTCTATTTATTTATTCAAGAATACTTGGGGTCATTGAAGTGTTACCTTTGAATGGTACAATTGTGGTACTATAAATAAATATAGAAAAATTGTTGAAACAGGTTGAGGTTGCAATAATGTCATAGGACTGCTAAGGGTTAAATCTGTTTATGATGACAAAGGCTGGTAATGACTGGAGTTATTAAATGT
The DNA here is from genome assembly GCF_051020985.1 of Nomia melanderi. Classification (NCBI taxonomy): domain Eukaryota; kingdom Metazoa; phylum Arthropoda; class Insecta; order Hymenoptera; family Halictidae; genus Nomia; species Nomia melanderi. The sequence continues at coordinate 18,116,173 of NC_135005.1, forward strand.
TCTAGTAGTAGAGTAAGAAAATAAAGGGACCATACTTTTATGAAGTTTGCACGTAATACAATAAAATGAAAACTTGAACAGAAAGAACTGAAGCTTTTATTTTATTCTATATTATCGTGACCCCTTCATAGAGGAAATTACTATGTTCCTAGAAAATATAAATACTTCTGTCCCTCAATGTATAATGCCTCTCAACAATCCTTGTTGTTACTGGATTTCGTTTATGTAAATATCTCTTCATCACGTTTTATTTGCAGCACTAAGCAAGAACTAGATCACTGATAAATTAATTCACATTTGATTGGCGTTATATATAAAAGTAACAACGAATTGTTCAAACTAGAATTAATTTATAAATTTGTATAATCGTGAAAATATATATACATATTTATAAGTAAAGGATTTTTCTCTAGAAAGTATGTACAAATAAAATATAATGAAGAATGATCGGTGCCAAACAAGGCACTACCATGTCAACGTGGATCATTGAGAGTCACTGTACGAAACACGACGGTAATTTAAGCTTACTAAGATCCAAGGTAACTGTGAAATTGGAAGGTATCTACATTTAGAAAGTTCTTAGTCGGAAAACGGACCTGTAGATTTTCTTACACTACAAACGAGGAAATTATAGCGAGTATGATGATGCACTATAGAGTACAAAGGAATATTGAAAACTTCTGGTACATCGGTCGACTAATCTGAGACACGTTCCTGATAAAAAAAAAAAAGAAACAGTTTTACGAATAACATTGTGACTAGTAATAATGAATATACTTTGAATTATCGAAAGGCTATTATTATCCAAAGAGACCATTATCAAATTGAATTAAGAGAAAATTGTCTCAAAAGTCTGCTGTTGTATCCTATCTGCTCTCCGTCTAGAGTTTACTAATTAATGAAGACGAGAAAGTAACTTGGAAATATATTCGTGCGAGTTTCTTTACCTGGAATAACATTGTCAAGTAATATTCACTGTCGGTCGAAAAGTATGGGCCATGATTTACAATCGTGGAAAATGAAAATAGCCTCGTGGAAACGATACGAACGATAATAAGAAAATTAATTTGCTAGGAAGAAATTCGTAGTGTAAAAAATATTACCCTAGTGACAAGAGAAATATTGAGCGACAATAATGAATTTCATATGACAGTATATATTGCTATCGTGTCAAGAATATTAAATGGTTACGTGTAATGCAGATATAAATGAATTATGTAACATTTAATTCTCGACTAACAGCAATATTTCAGATGGTCCCATACTTTTGGCCAGTAATATATTTTCAACTCCGGTATCAGTTACATGAAATTAGTCTGAACTGCTGGATCTTCAGGCTGATTCGGAATTGCAAATACTGTTCCAGGGATGCAGGCTCTTAATTGGATCTTATCAAGTTACTAATTTTTCTTGCTTTTAACTTTCTTGCCCTATCGCAACTAATTATATTGCAATATGTATAATATGTATATATATAATGTCCGAAGCTATATGCCTCGCGCCGCAATATGTATATTTATATATATATATATTTATATGTATATATTCATATTTATATATATATAAATATATGTATATCCAAACGAAAGGAAAACGATATCGTTCTATCCTACAGTCGCGTTAATTGGCTAATCATGCCGTACTTACAAACCGTACGATAATGTACAGTCCAAGATAATTTCTGGCATATCAAGGAAACATATTACCTAGTCTTATCTACACACGCTTCATTTTCGTTTTCAAATAAATACACGACTATCACATTAATACACGCGTCTCACCGATTCGCTCTCGCGTCTGCAACGCCGAATACGGGCATCGCTTAAAGGACATTCGTTTCTTCCCCGACGACACTGACGACACAGCTACGAATTTCAGTAATTCTAAAACGAGAAACCTGAAATTGATCAGCTCGACCGGCGTTATCTCTACGGGGTTCACTAACTCTCTTCTCGGAATATCAATTTATCAAAATGATGCGTTAAAAATTTACTAATCGCATGGACGGGTTTTAATTTCCTAGATATGGATGTTCACAAACGAACGGACGTGGAGAACGCTCTTAGAAAATCGATCGTCAACGATACAACACCCAGAAACCGATGTCCTCTGAAGCAATGGTACCGGCCTCAGCCGCGAGTCATTGTTCCACGCCAGATTTCTTGTACCCCCCGTCGTCCCGTCAGCAAAACCCGTGCAAACGATACAAAATACAAGGTCTGCGATTAATTCGATAAAGCTGCCCGGAAATGAGAAGCCCCTCTTCCTAACGTCTCCTTTCCATTTCCTATCTCCCCGCTCGATAAGCTACACGCGTTACGCTCGATCAGAGACACTCAGTTTCGTCATTACGGGAGAACGACGGTACGAGGATATTTCAACGAAAAAAATGAAGATCCGCGTCTCTCGTATTTGGCCCTCTACCCGACCATCATCCACGATGACCGCAACTACGGATCCTGTTCTCGAACGTGTACAACAATTTAACCGTTACGTTGATAACCAACATTCTCCATCAACAGGGTACCACCTCTTGTCTCTCTTCAGCTCTGACCTCACCTGTCAACAGCGTACCAAGTACTAATTACACGAGCAGCCGCTAAACAAGTAAACGAACTCTCAGCTAGTGATTCTCTCTCTACTCCGACTACCGGACTACAGTGTCCGTCAGAGGCGGGTGCTCGAGTGCAACGGTTATCCAAGAAACATGGGTACCCGGTTATCGACACAAGGGTTAACGCGTTTTCTCGCCTCTCGCAGGGCGACGCTCTCGAGCGTACCTCCGGATTCATTGAAATAATAACGCGTGTCTCTAGGCCCCTAAAGCGCAGCTCGTTCTTATCGGAGAACGCAACGGCGTACGGCTCTCAGTCAAATGGCATCGTCTTTTCTTCTAAAAGGTCTTTCCAGCTCCGCGCTCGAGTACGACCAGCCTGGCGCGCCGACGACGGTGTCTAATAGTCGTCGTCACAGGGCGGTCTCGGGAACAAGTATACTCATTCTGCGGGATCCTCTCGGGCACGCGTTCGTTCCTCCGACGGACCTCCCTCCGCGTCCGGTTACGTTTGATTGTACTTCCACGATCCTGTGCCCCGACCGTGCAGGCTCGTGAACAGACAGTCTTGTGTCTCGCCAAAGCTTCTCGACGAAGCCGTGTCCAAGGCGGCGCTTAGCTCTTCGAGTGCACGTTCGTCTTCTGCGCTTTCTTCTTCCTCGCCGCCAGCATGTCGTAGAACGGATTGTGCGATATGCTTTGCCTGTAACAGAGAAATCTCATCAACCTCTTGTGCTTTGTCATTTATGTCTTAACTAGGATCAACTACTGTGTCGTTAACTAGTAATCAACTACCCAGCAGAGAAATTCGAGTGTTCAAAGTTTTGTTGGGACTCTGAGACTACTTTTTTCAGTAATTTCGTAAAGCATCTGCTATCTTTTCAATAACTGTAAGAGTCATTTTCATCCATTCGGTGGTTAATAATTCACTAGGAAAAGAATTTTGATTATTCTACTCATGTTCATTCCAAAGGTTGTTGATAATACAAAAGTGATACTGAATTTATATAAGAGAACGACCCTTGATCACACGATACTGTAGGTCAAGGGGTTAAAGGTAAATCTACTAACTAGTCGATGGTAATTTACCGACGCATCATGTTATCATCGGTAAGTCTAGTAACAGAGACGCCAGCCTAACGAATGACTGGAATTTCTACGAAAATAGACTGCCTCTAGCTGCTTTTTATAAAACGAGGATATTATACTTCATACTCGAGACAGGTCTCGGTGTTTGAAACGAATTTAAATCCCCCAGACAAAGTTGTGAGATAATTGCACAGGGGATTCCCCACGCGTACGCGGTCCCCTCTTTTCTATTAAAAGGTTCACGGCAGCGTGGAAACGCAGCGGCTAGAGGTAGCGGCGTGGCCTCGAGGTTTCTCTCTCCCCTCGATTATTCGCGGACCGAAACGCAATACACGACTTACCGCACGCACTTGATCCATTCTTCCTTCTCCTCGTCCGTGGCCGCAGACATTCTGTACACGGTGTGCTTACCTGCAATAAGCGGGAGTAACGGTTAAAGGCGCAGGGTCCTGGGCGTAATTACAGGCGCGCGGGGCGACGCGACGCGAAACAGAGTTGCGTTAAATGGCGGGCTAACGCGCGCGCGCGCGCGACGTGAGAAAAAGATACTTCGTTCCCAACGTTTCTCGCTCTGTTCCGACGTGCCCTTTTTTTCCTTTGACTTCCATCAACTGAAACGCACATTGCGCTGGCCCGAGCACGTGAGAACGGAACGGTTTCACTCGGGGCTCGAAGAAGACATTGCGAACGGTTTTCAACAGTTCAACTGTAACGTTGAATAACGTGGTACTAAATGAATATTTGGACCAGAGTCTGCTATTTTGATAGATGTTTCTTATGATAGCTTCTAGCTTTAGGAATTATTTGCAATTGAACAATGACTCTATTTTGTCAAGAATACCACTGGAAGCTATTTTGATAGAAGACGTTTCTTATGATAGCTTCTACCTTTAGGAATTGTTTGCAGTTTAACAATTACTCTATTTCAGCAAGAATACCACTGGAAGCTATTTTGATAGAAGACGTTTCTTATGATAGCTTCTAGCTTCAGGAATTATTTGCAATTGAACAATGACTCTATTTCAGCAAAGATTACCACTGGAAGGTCAGTTTCTCTATAGAACCTCCAAGATCGAAATAAAAGAACGTCAATTCTTCCAGAGAAGCAAACGGAACGAACTACAAATTTTACAGAAGCATACTTCCCAGCGCAAGAAGTTAAACTTCGAACCTCCAAGATCGAAATAAAAGAACGTCAATTCTTCAAGAGAAGCAAACGGAACGAGCTACGACGAGCACCCGCGAAGCTAGTGTTAATTATCGTCGCGCCTCAGTCGTCGAGCGGAAGCCGGCAATCGTTCGTCGCATTGCGGGTCAGAAGATCGCGCGTTGATTAATTCCCATCCCGTGGCCGGGAGGGCGGCGGCGGTGGTAGCGGCGTACCTTCGACGACTTTTCCCTCGCTGTCGGTCTTGCACGCCTTGATGAACTCGGATCCGGCGGCGTACAGCTCGAAGCAGTGCGGTTTGTGCCGGTCCTGCACCTCCCTGACCTGAATGTTCTCCAACGGTATGATGCCCCGTGGCTCCTTGTCCGTGGTGTACTCGAAGTAGTACAGACAGTTGTCGTTCAGTATGAACCATCGCCTCTTCCAGCTCTTGTAGCGTCCGCCTGGAACAGCGAGCGGCCCGTATGTAGCTGAGGATCGTTGCACCGGTCAAAGACTCGTTATTTACCTGCTGTCTCCGTCAGGGCAGCAGAGGGACAAAGCGATCCGATATAAGAATAAGTAGGCACAGAACGCTACCGAACGATCAGTCGACTTCGCCGGGGTGCGGTTACACAACCACGGGAACTAACGACTCCCAAACGTTCTCGTCCTTTCACTTTCCTCTCTTCTTCTTTCTCTCCGTTTCGTGTCTTTCTTTCTTTTCTCTCCCGATCCTACAGGCGGAGGACTACCACCGTCGTGAATGTCGCCCGGTGATTCACCGAGGCTCCAACCGGAGACACGAAATACCTGGGCGCCCCTATCTCCCGAACTGCTGACAGTATCCTCGGAATGCATCCGAATAATGCTGAAAACATCCGAGCGATCCGGGACGCCCGGTAGACCTTCGAGAGTTTGGGAGACGATGTTCCGGGACGTTCTCACTCGTACCTTTGTGGCGGAATTTTAAATAGTCCTTTCACCTTTCGACCGTCTCGACCCGGCTCTGCCGGGACGTTCGATGAAGATCGCTTAGCGGATTTTGTATTTTACAGGCAATGTTTCTGTGTATGTTTGTCGGTTTATTTATCGATGGAGTTTCGTGGATGTTATGTTGGTTTAGAGCTTTAGAAGTTTGCTGTGCGAGAATTCTGTCGATTTTTACTTGGTTAGATAGTGTGTTAATTTTGATCAGCTCGCGAGTTGTTCATTTGAGTAATTGAAACGCTGATCCGCTAAGGTCAACTTCATCGCGAGCACTACCAGCAGAACCGGCAGTGAAACGCTTCGCGGAGCGTGAAGTCCGAATCTGACATGGATTAACCCTTTGCGGACGAGGATTCCTTGAAGTACGGAAAACGGTCAGCTGATGAAGCTAAATTATATATTGCTTAGATAATTGAACTAAGGAAACTACGTACTGGCGTCTTGTTGTTCGAGCAATTGAATCATTCGTTTGCCAATTAGCGTTTCAAATATGAAAATTTAAAATATTCAAACCTTCGGCGGAGCAAGTTTTGAATCCTACAAAGTAAAAGGAGCTATGCATCGAGCTTTTATGCGAATAATTACATAGTGTTGTCTCTATACCTTCAGTATGAAAGTTTGAAAAATTCCGCGGTTCGTCCTCAAAGGATCAAGTATAATAACGTTACTCGACCCCTTGTCTTACGGTTTTTACAAGCATACATCAGATTTACTTAATCACTAACCACTTGCGCTGGAAATTCAGAAATTTGGCAAAGTCTGCGATGAATTTTCTTCTTACCTATTTTTCTGATACGTACACTTATTTCATTTGTTAATCATTCTATATACAGTGATACATTTCGAGGTAACAGGCGTAATGCAACAAGATTATCCACGTGAAAGACATCATCGAGAATTTTCGGATAGAAGCGTCTCGACGTCTTTCCAGCGCAAGTGGTTAACGAACCGAGTAAAAAATAATTACCGTTAAAGCATTCTTTTCTTGACTCTCGGTAGTTAAAGAACAATGGTAATCACATTATAAGACAGAGGGTCAAAGTGCATCTCGTTCGTTCACACCGTCATCAGCGACGTCGCCCGTACGCGATAACCGATAAACATTCCTCCCCTGTTTTGTCCGCTTTAAAAATAGACGTTCGCTATTCAAAATCCCGCCACACCTTTCAACCACGAACCCAACCCAACAGCACCACGTTCAACCCTTTACAGGCGACGAATCGAACGACGCTCTTTCCCATTCACGGATTGATCTCGGCCGGCGATCGATCGAGGAACGCGACAGGATCTTAGTATCGCGCATCCGCATCCTGCTGCCACCCGCATGTCACGGAAGCGATGCGTATCGCTTTACGCTCGGTGGGTGGTGCCCCGGCTCCTCGAACGAGATGGATCATACGAGGAGAGTTAGGGGAGGAAAGGGAGCGTCCGGAGGCGAGTGGGCTTAAGTGCTCGGGAAATGAAACAAATGGAAAGTGAATTACAGTATTGGGAGGATTGTAGTCGGGGTTGCGAACGAGAGAGTTTTGATGGTAGTTGGCTGCTGCACCCTTTGTTTCCAAATTTTTTAGAATTTACTGTGTCATTGACACTTCCTTGTTTGTTCTATGTTTTATGATAGAGATGTTAACCGTTAACCCTTAGCAGTCCTATGTCGAGTCAGACATTCTATTTTATTGCAACCTTTACTTGTTTTAATAATTTTTTCTACATTTATTTGTAGCGTCACAACTGTACCGTTTAAAGGTAACATTTCAGTGACTCCCAAATATTCTTGAATAAATAGAGCATCACGTTAACTTCGGACCGCACAGGGTTAACCCTTTGCACTCGACAGTATTTTTCATGACAAATATTCGTTACTCTCTGACTAAATAATACAACACAATTGATTATATTATATAAGTTAAGTGCTCTCGAGTGCAAAGGGTTAATTTTTCTGCGTACACACCTACTTCCGCATTTTTGCTAAATATCCACAAAAGTTTAGCATCCAAACGATTAATACCGATTAAAATCTACAATATCAACATAAGATACTCGTATCGTTTCAATCTCAACCATCGACCCCAATGATCCTTCGATCAACTTCAACTTCTACTTATTTCCTTCTCTAACCCTCTTCATACCCACTCCACATTTACACTCTTCTACCGATATCGATTAAAATCTACAATATCAACACAAGATACTCGTATCGTTTCAATCTCAACCATTAACCCCAATGATCCTTCGATCAACATCAACTTCTACTTATTTCCTTCTCTAACCCTCTCCATACCCACTCCATATTTACACTGTTCTACCGTACTTCCTCCAGCCGTCTCCCATAAGCCCCCACCGCCCTGGCCATGAATCAAAGGACCGTTAAATAAATTACCCTCATCATCGGCCTGCAAGGAAACGACGCAAGACGCGTTAGTTACCCAGGAAACGAAACAAACGAACGGAAACAAATGGACCTCCGCGACTACTCGATAATTTCTTCGTCCGCGGTGCTGCTCCAACCACGCGCCTCCATCTGGAACCTCTCTCGGCCCTCCAGCGGGACTCGGCTACCATTTATTATCGGATTAACCGGCCGATGTTCCCGTTTTTCATGCTCCTCGTATGACCCATTAAAACAACGCACCGAGAACGAGCCCCGGGGCGCGTCGATTCCGGCGAATAAGGAGGAACGACGTCCGCGGCTCCATAAAGGGTTGATGAAGACATTAACCCTTTGCACTCGAAAGCTGCCTCTCGCTCGCCACTCGATTGGTGCATGAAAATTGTAAATTTCTTATTTAAATCTCCAGTAATCTGTCAATACTTGAAGCGTGGAAATGAAATATTGTTCCACTCATTTTGTCAATAGATTCCTCGTTAACCCTCCATGGCCCGAATTTTTGTTCATAACAAAATCTATGCAAAATCAATAAATATCCGCATACGAATACGAATTAATGCATTGAATAATTTCAATAGTTTCAAACGAATATATTCTGTAACCTTCAAGTCGCAACGACATTAAACTTTCTCGCCTGAGCGTATGAAGGTTCAAGTCAACTGATTACTTTATTTTATTCATCATTTTCGGTGCAAAATGAAGTAAATCAACAAGATGTCAATATACTGATATGACTTCAAAGTTACACGAGCCTGCAGAGGGTTAAGTTAGTTTGAAAAAATGTGATCTACATCTCAGAGAAATGAATCGAATATTTCTAGTGACAAACTTTTCGAGTGCAAAGGGTTAATGTCTCCATTCATCCGGATCACGGGAATTTCTCACGCGAGAATGCGGCCCGCGACATTCTACGGTCAAGCCGCGCCTCGCCGGCATTCTTTCCGCGGCCACACAAAATCTCTCTCTCTCTCTCTTTCTCTTCCTTTCGTGCCTCTCAGATCACACCGGGTCAAAAGGTGCACGGGACCACCAGGTGGAAACACGTCGATCGAATTTTCCGCGGGACGAGCAGCTTTACCTTGCTTCCAGAGCCAGCCTTCCTTGTCCGGGTTGAAGAAGGTGTGCATCAAGTCGTTCCCGTCGTCCTCCGGTATCTTGAACGGCTCCGTTTTTATGCTTTCGTAGAGACTCTGCGGAACAAAGGGGATATCTGGCTTTAGAATTGGGCGTGCGGTATTTAAATGGTTCTTTTTTGATGCTGTCGCCGCCGTGTCGCTGGGAGCAGTTGGGTGGAGTAAGTTTTTGCATGGATTTGGAAGTGAGTTCTCTCGAATGTCGATGTTAGACCTGGTTTCGATTGGTTTTCGTTAGATGTACGTTGAATGTGAGATTCTAGTCGAATGAAGCGTAGATTGTTGTTCGGTATGGATTAGATGTAATATTGCGTCAACGCGAGTGAAGTATGAGATTTTAATTTTGATTTTATTCCAATATTTCACGTATCGAGGCGTTACACAAAGTTCAACATTAAATATCATATTTTATAGTTTTACCGTATGAAATCAAGTGATGACTGAGAGTCACCTCCCGAGTGAAAAGGGTTAATATAGTCGTCGCCGATCGAATGATTTACCAGTGATCCTCCGCGATGTTCGTTCGCAACGATAATACCAGTGTCTAGTAATAGATTCGTTAATTTACGTATTTACGGTTCAGCGAGATTAAGTATTCGGAGCGGCCGAGGTAAAAGGAGGATAATGAGTGCAGGGGAATACCGGAGGAAACGAAGGCCCCGCGTAAATACTGAAACAGATTTTATAACACACAGAAAACGATTAACGGTCGGGGAAATTCCCACTTTCCGGGATACAAATCGTGAGCGTCGATGGAATTAATAACCCAAACGGTATTCAACTTAGCACTCCATAATTTATAACGTAATTTCCGCTGTAATTTGTTTCCCCTCGGGGGCAACGCAATGAAATGGAAGTTTTAGAGCCGATATGAAATCTAATCGAGCAACTGTTAATAATGTAATGAAATCAATTAGTCTTAGCCTCGACAGAGCACTTTATTGCCTATATAAATTCCGAAATATTCATGCGAAGTCCGTTTGAAAAATAGAGCACTGGAAACTACTCTAAAAGAGAGCCATTATGCTCTTTCCTTATTGAGTTCAATGCAGCGTCCATTTTATCATTTACATCACTGTTATTGTAAAATTTACAATGAGCATGTTAACCCTTTGCACTCGCGAGGTGACTCTCACCACTTGGTTTGATATAGTAAAATCATAAAGTTTGATGAACACTATTCGATTAAATTATTTACATTAGTCGCGAAAGCGTCGTCTACATTTTATCAAAGAGCGTTGAACATTTCTAGTGAAAAACTGTCGAGTGCAAAGGGTTAAGCATCGTGCCAGGTCACTTTTCTGAATTTCTTTCCGCTCGTTGGCGTTTCTCGCGGTGAGTAAACTCGAAATACTTCCGGTCCGTCGACGAATTAAGCGCCACGAAAATCTTGACCGTTTGTTCACAGTTGTTTACCGTTACAACCGTCGCATTAGACTATCGTCGACTCGGTTACGTTACTAAACATTTTCATCCGGTGATCCTGTGCGACGACCGAACGGCAGAGTATCTTCGCGAAGCGCCGCGTCGTCGACGCAACGTGCGTCGCTTTGCATAAATCCGTCATTAAGGTATCAATGCGACGGACTTCCCGTTAGAGTTCGCCTAATGGCCGCGAGCGACTTCTAAAGCGCGACAATTGCTTTATATCCTGGCCACGGGCCGCGCGGATGCGAGCGCGCGAGGCAGTCGGGCGACCTTTCGCGGCGCAAGCTCGATGACGCGCGTCCGTTGTTGCCACTCGGCCATTGTGTTATTTGTTCCGTTTATTAGGGACCACTCGACACACTCGAAGACCCGCGGTTGCGCGATGGAATTCCTTGGGAAACTTCCTGGTCGCTTCGTTTTCGTTACGATGGAACTCCAAATGACGCGAAAATATTTATTTTTCAATTAGGCTAGCTTGCGATCTTTCATGATATCTGAGTGTTATGTTTAGAAATCATCGAAGATCGCAAGCTAGCCTAATTCAAAAATAAAATACTTATATTTATAAAATATACAAAAAGAGAAAAAATAAAACTCCTAAGACCTAAAATAGTAAATATACAGAAAGAATAAGAAAAATTCTCTATCACATGGAATTCCGTGTCGGGCGTTCGGTTTCTTTTTTACCGAGACGCGAATTCCTTTCACGAGTGCACCGTTCGCGAATGAATCGCCAGCGATTAAAATGGCCCCGGCAGGTGCAACAGTTTCGTGACGAGTAAACCATGACGATTAGCCACGATTCACCGGAAACGACTGCATCCGAGCGGGTCCGGTAACAGTAAATCAACGATACTCGTCGGTTCCCAGCGTAATTGAACGTCACGACACGGCGAAGTCGCAATTTCTCGTTGTTCTGGAAGCGCGAACGCGGAACCGGCGCTACGTCGTTACGATACTGTTTGAACGCGGTAGCTGCGGCCGCCCACTGCAACATGGAAATGATATGTTCGTGCAATTGATCGCTCTGTTCGTTGATTTAACGAGGAAATAGCTCTCGCTATGATGAACCTTGATCACGGCGCAGCGTTAGGCGTGGTAGCCTTTGAACTATAGCGATGATGCTCGATAATCGACGATTCAATGGTAATTCGTCCGATTAACTGGACAATTTTCCGAGCATAAATATCAATTTATGAGAAAGATAAAGAAGAACCCAACGCAACCTCGAAACAAATATTTCTGAAAGTAAATACTCCAGGAAATCCAGCTACAATCTAAAACCCCAGAAAATCCTCGGCGTTTCACTCCCAGAAGCAAACAACCCTAAACAACCCTAAACAACCCTAAAGAACCCGAAACTCAAGGTATCAAATAAGAGTCACTCACCACGAGTAGCTCCCGCGGAAGATCGCCGCCATTGTTGATGCCCCTGTTCATGGATATGAACTGCTCGACGCTGGGCTTGTCCTTGACGCTGGGGTTGTGCAGCGAGGTGTTCAGCATGATGATGGCGAAGCTGAGCACGTAACAGGTGTCCGTGTTCGTGAAGATGTTCGGGTTCAGCTGGCAGTACCTCTGCGCGAAGCACTCCATCATCCTGTCGATCTTCTGCGCCTCGCCGGGCAGCCGGAAGGACCACAGGAACTGCCTGAGCGCCTGGACCAGGATCAGGTCCGTGAAATCGTGTAGCTCGACGAACGCCCTGAGCACCCTCTCGTTGAAGTCGTGCCTCTCGCCCAGGTAGTCGCCGATCGCCGTCTTGTTCAGCCCCTCGCCCTTGTACAGGAACTGCGCGACGTCCTCGGGCGTCGGCGCCAGGAGGTTGTGCTCGATCAGGTACTCGATGCCCTTCTTCGGGTCCATGTTGAACTTCTTGCGGCCGATCGACGTCTGCTTCGCCTTGTTCGACGGCTTGGTCTCGTCGGCCGCGAGGCCGCCGCCCTCCATCGCCTCCATCTCGGCCACCACCTCGCCCAGCTCATCTTTCAGTTGCTGGAAACAGAGCAGAGAGGTGTGTCAGAGGATCGCGAACCGAACGGCTTCGTCGGTTTGTCGCGTCGCTGGGTCATCTTAAGGGCGGGGGTGGGCTTCGATCGGCAGCGTTTCCTCGTCAGTTTCTTTAGGTTCTACAAATAGCTGCGGGGATCAGTCACGAAGGGTATTAGATTGGAATTACGGCGCAGTTTGATTATTTAGGCCTACAGGGGCAGGTTTAGGCGCTGGCCCGACCCCTGTCTTAGGGGATTCCTCCGAGCAAAGGGGAGAGTGTAACGGAGACAGGTATCGAGTGAATTCCGCTGGATTCGGGATGCGTCGATAGATCGGAGATCCACCGGTAAATGAACTTTTGATGAGCTTCGCTTTCTTTTAGGGGATGGAAGCGTGCTGTAGGATGTATGGCACTAAGGGAAGACTGTACCGGCAACTTTGTAATAGAGTTTAGAAGAGCTACGGAACTCGGATTCCGCTGGCAACGTTTCCTCTTTCAATCTATTGGCAATTTAGCTTCTTTTCGAGTACACCTGGGATCCCGTTGCGAAACGGCCGTTCTTAAAAACTGGGAACGCTGCGTTCTCCGGGGATATTGTCCGATGGTTCTCTGTTATTCGAACAGCCTAGAATATCTGGGATTGAAATAGATGTTGCTAATACTCCGAGTAATCCCGCGTCGTAAATCAAAGCGAGGCTACCCCACGAATTGGACGCCAGTCGAAGATCGACGAACGATCTCCGATTTCGTCCCCGGCCTTCTGTGTTTCTTTCACCCCGAGGTTTCCTAGTCGCCGAGGCTAGGCTCTCCCTAATTCCTAGCCAACTTCGGAGGAAGTCCTTCACCTGGCGCGCACGCGCTCGCGCGAGTCCTCCCGTTCCCGATCTAGATAAACCGAGTGCTTTCCAGGGGTGAACGAGAGGGAAGCGTCGCGAGTGTGACACCACCCTCCCACGCGCGCAGCGTTTATCGAACGCTCGAACGCTTCCTGCTGTCAAGGTTTGATACACGCGATAATGCGACCGACTGGAGGAGGCTCCGGTGTTGTTAGGCGAGGGGCGAGGGCTGAGACTGCGAGCCCCGACGATTTGTCCTTCAGGTGGGAATATTCAACCGTGAATTTTTCCGGGAATCGTGAACGGTTTCGTGGAACGCGAAGTCGAATACTGCGTTGTCGTTTGGAAGTTGTCGTTTCCTATAATTATTTGCGGATGGAAATTTATTATTTATCGCAGTTTGCGAATGGAGAATTTACCGTCTATATTTTAGAAACTTACGATATAAACGAATGGAAAGAAGCTTCTACGAAAATTGACGATCTAACGGAAGCTTCGTTAACCCTTCGCGGACGAAGATTCTCTAAAGTATAGAAAACCTGTAGATTTTGAATATAGACAATATAGAACAAGGAAATTGAGTACTGGTTTCTTACTGTTCGAGTAGTCGAATCATTTGTTTGCGACTCGATCTTAGCAAAGTGTCGACATTCGTCCGCAAAGGGTTAACAACCTTCGGTAAAGCTCTGTTTTACAGATTAGCTTGGAGTATTCCCGTGATTTATCGTTTCTGTGACACAGAAATGAAATTGCAGTTCTCAGTTCGTCCGGGAATAATTTTCGCTGCTCGAAATAAACGCGAGAGATCTCGTGGTTCTGCTCCGTTCATAAAAGGGAACGTTTCCCGTAAATTACTCGCCGCGACGCGGTAGACAGCGTTCAAACTCCGTCGGCCGTGTCTCACGGTTATGTTTTGACCCGGAACCGACCGCCTTCGACCTTAATCCGGGATCAGACGGTCCCGGAAAAACGCGGCCTCTTTAATTGCGACACGACGCCGAGGAAAAGTTCCCGGGCGCAGGGCTTTGCCGTGGCAGTTTACGGCGCGCGCGCACAGGAAAATCGGCCAGTGGACCGTGCGAGGTTTCGGCGAGCCTCGGAAAACGCCTTATTATTTTTAAGCCTCGCTTGGCCGTCCCCGACCCTCCGACAATCGACAATTTCGTGTTTCCGTGAGCCGCTGTTCTGCTTTTTACAGGAAGACTAATGTCGCTCCGTCTCGCCGGAGTTACCCGAAGAATGTACACTCTTATGGGAAATGAAAAATATCCTCGAAGTTTCGAGTGTAATTACTGCCGAATGAAGTGTAAAGTTTCATTATGAAATGATTGGAATTCAATCCAAGAGTTTCATAAATTTATACATGTTGCTTAGAAGTCAATGTCTATATTTTCTGATTTTCGCAAACTTTAATCCTTTATCAAAGGGTTCTCAATTAAAATTTAATCGTTGGGTAATAGAAATATTATCTCGTCCATTTCTTACTATAATCCTTTATCAAAGGGTTCTCAAATATAATTTAGTCGGGTAAAGGAATATTATCCCGTCCATCTTTTACTATAATCGTGTCTCTAATACGTAGAGTTTCCAGAGACACGACGCGACACACGTAAAAAGTACACGTGTACACCCACTCAAACTGGAAAATAAAAGACAAAAACAGTCAATCCAGTTCCCTGTATCCAACCGCGCATTTCAATTCCATTCAAACGACGAGTCCCTCCGAAAGTTCGGAAACGAAACTCCCTTTTCGTCCCCGGCGAAGCCAGAAACTTTTCGAAGCTCGCTTTTCCGGGGAGGGGAAAAAACGGGTTATTGGCGGAACAAACTCCTCGTTTGTCCGGGAGCAGGATAAAATCCTGCTTAATTACCGACGAAAGGATATCCGGCCTAATTAACGTTCGACTTTCTTTCCCGCGGAGGAGACGCCGCTCGTCGGATGCTCGCGATCGCGCGGAATATTCATCGATCGCGTCGGCGGGATCGCTAACCCGATTTCCAGGAATTGTAAAACTAATTGCAATCGGCCATTCCCCTATCCCGCGGCGCTCTCTCGTTCCGAGTCATCCGTTTCCATGACTTTCCACCCGCGATTGTCTCGGCCGGCCGCCATTTCTGTTACACTTTCGTCGAACCGACGCGACGCGACTTCGCGCTCGCTGGATGCGAGCATAAACCACGGAATTACTCTGTTGCTGGAACATCAAGCGTTACTAGACGCTTAAAACTTCTTATTTAAGATCGCGAATGGAGAAAGTGACGTTTGAAAAGCGAATCAACGTTTGTCGCTTTCGTTGTCATCGGTACGATCGAGATCGGCACGAAATTCCCAAGCTGACGCCATTTTCAGCTACCCTCTCTTTGTAACAATTCTTTCTGCACAATCTATGAAATTTATATTGATATCTATAAAATTTGCAGATCTTTATTCTTAATTCCCGACGCAACTTATTGACCATAAAATTCGAAAGGGATTATTAACAAAATTTCTGATCGCTACGAGTGAGGAATACTTTCTTCGCAATCAGAGCGTGCATCTTTATGCAAATCGCAATTTTTGTGGAACACCTTGCGAACATCGAAGGAGCAACGAACCTTCTTTAGTTCCTATCGAGTTCATTATTGCGCATCGTGTAATTATTATTTTACTATATTATTGCACGTGATCGTGTTCTGTGCATACGCGGCTACCATAAACCCGTGAGAAAGATATTCGCGGTGTATCGATAACCGTGTCCCTTCGAGCGAGGCTATTGAAATCCTCGGAGGACCGACAAGATGGCTTCCGCTCTGTTTCCCCGAAAATCGTGTACGATCCGATTGGATGGCTGCCGGAGGTCGAAGATCTCTGAAGATTGCCGGGCAAATAATCGTGCCCGACGAAGCACCTGCCGTTTGCTCTTCAGGGTCTTCCAGCGACCCGTTTCCACGGTACTCTCTCTCCCTCTCTCTCTCTCTCCTCCTCTCTCCCTCTCTCTATTTCCGTCTTTGTCCTTTGCGTAACATCGTGGTTCGTCATTCCGGCGGAGGTCGGTATTATCTTTTTCCTGCCTACTTTCCGCGACGATCCATAAATCTTCCCTTTTGTTTCGTGCGTCTCTTATGCAATCATATATTTAATTATTCAACGTTCTCCGGGGCGAGTCGCCTGCCCCCGAAGCCTTCAGCAATTCAGATCGCACGCGATACGATATTTCTTTGATACACCTGCTTTCCTTGTTGGCGGATTCATTGGGACAAACGGAATTCGAGCGAAATTTTTCGACTGCCCGATGCAGTGTTGCTTTATTCCCTTTGGACTCTGTTCTTTGGTGTCGTCTTAACACTAGAACTACGTGCCAGTCAAAATGACTTTTGGGCTGCCCGATGCACTGAGCGTTGCTTTATTCTCTTTGGATTCTGTTCTTCGGTGTCGTCTCAACACTAGAGCTACGTACCAGTCAGAATGACTGGTTTCGACTGTTTTGTTTCGGAATTATTGATATCTTAAAAGCATTGAATATTTGAAATGATCTTGAAAATAAACAGCCTCACTTGAATACTACAATGAATGTTTGTTTTACATATCAATCGTTTTAAATCCGTAGTTCTAGTGTTAATGGCGCCGGAATATGGATATTGTAACACGGAATTATTGAAGTCAAAAGATTGAAATATCTAAGAATACTGTGGCAAACATTGAAAACAAAGAATCGAAGATAATAGAAATTTGAATAATTTCGAAATGCGTGTTTCATCCACTCTCATTAATTCCAATGGCTTTCTTTCGCGTACAATTCATTGCTTCTCCACTGTACTTGCGTTTTCAGCGACTTAGCCCCGTTGGTCTCGGTACTTCGTTAATATTAATAATAGAAACGCGAGGAGTTGCAAAGGCTCGCGTCACTTTATGCACACGTATTCGCGACGAACGTGTTTCCTGAGATTCTAGTGGGAACGAGAGTGGAAATGCCGTGGCACTCGTGTCGCGTCTGTATCGACAAGTGTTCCTCGACAAAAGCGGACGAGGACGTGGAACGCATCGTGAATGTATCCGGTTAAAAATAAACGGTGCGCTTCCTTAGCGGAGGGCCACGATAAACAGTTTTAGGGCGAGCCGAGCGATAGCGAGCGGAAAATTTACGTCGCCGTGCCTCGGGACGTTTCTTCGGGCGCAGACTTTTCCATTTTTGGATCTACGAAAGCTTCCCTACGTGATTCCGTCTATTATTTTTTTATTCCGTCCATTCTGCCTACTACTTCCCTCTATTTTCATAATACGGAATAATTGATACATTGTTCGGGTATAATACCGTCTCACGTTATTAAAAACTTCGATGCAAATTGGAGGAAATACGCGGGTAAGAAAGATCAACTTCCGCGCATTATTTCGACGCGTTTCAGCTACCGAACTACACACAGGAACCTTAATCATACTTTCAGTTACGGAAGTTCGCGAATTAATTTAGCGCTAATAGCTCCGCGCAACGCGATCCAGTCGCAGATAAAGTTTCCCTTTAATTCGATCAGAATTTCGGTTTAATTCGATTCACGGAACGTCGCTGCGACAATTAACCGCGCGGCGCTGTTAACGGAAACCGAATTCCGTGTTTGTACAATTACCTGTGTGTGGAACTTCGGAGAATCATGCGGGGAAATCGGCGTTCGAGCGAAGCATCGCCAATCGCAATGATCTCCTCGCGAATAGAACGTTATCGACGATTTCGATCTTTACGTTAACGTTTCTCTAACCGTTACACATTGCCTTACATACCGATACAAGATAAAAAAACGAAACAACATTGTAATGCAGGAGCTTCGAACACAGAGAGCGCGTGAGAAATACTGTAACACTGAAACCCTGGAAACGAGGAGATCACGTGAAAATATTGTAGCAGCGGAACGTCGAAGATAAAAAATTCAGCGCGCGGAAACGTTGAAAATAAAAAAATACACGCGAATATCGAGAATAAAAACGGCGAAATATTAGAAGCGAAAAGGGAAACGAACGAAGCGAACGTTGCGACGGCAACATTTAAATAAAAGCGAGCAGTTCGGTCGCTAACGGGGGGGTTAAACGATCGGAAACTCAGAATAAAAGCGGCGGCGGCAACTTTTCCACCGGCGCTCCCGATTCCTCCCGATCCCCCTTTTTTTCGTCGTCCGCCGCGCGGCTCGATGCAGTCTGTCTGGACGAGGATTGAGCCGCGAAACGAGCGGGGAAGTTCATCGAAGACTTCCGCCGGGGAAGAGAGGACACACCGCCGCCGTTGGAACGAGGGAAAAAAAATCGATGGTCGCGTGCAAACGGCGCGCCCATTTCCCGCGACATCCCGACGCGATCTTCGCGATGGGAAATGACGCGAACACGCGACCGTAAAATATTTATCGAAGGGGGAATTGCGCGGCGGCCGCCGCCGCCGCGAAGGAAAAAGAATACCACGGGAAAGAGTTCGCGCAAAATGGTTCGGCCGTTCCGTTTCCATGGTTGTTTTTAGTACCCCCTGTTATAGTCGCGTCTATGGAATCCACTGGAAGAACAACGATTAACCCCTTGCCGACGTCGGCGTTTTGCTGAGATCAAACTTCCATGTTTGGAATACCGAGTTGCGAAGGAATGATTTAATTATTCGAACAATAAGAAATCAGTGTACGGTTTCCTTATTCTTGATTTAAGTATTCAACGTCTAGGGTTGCCGTTTGAAATGGTTTGAAATGGTTCCGTACCCTTTGCCGTATGATTCATTTTGCGCCAAGGTTTACAGAAGTTGCATTATTGCTAAGAATTTCCCTATGTTATCGAAATGTTATCGCTGTTGTATTGACACGAGATTTCTAGAGAAAGTAATCGCGAATTCAACGCGATGTTTACATGTTCCTCTTTAACCCTTTGCGGACGAACGTCGGCGTTTTGGCGAGATGAAATTTTCGTATTTGAAAGACTAAGGGGCGAACAAATGATGAATCGAGGATCGCGTTAACACAGGTGCGAAGATCGATAAGATGCGCAACGTAGAAATAAAGATAAACGTCACGACCGCCCTTAAACCTTGAACGTCTCGCGTTCGAACTGTACAGTTCGACGTTTATCACTGCGAAAGCAACCGCTTCGCGTTTATAGCGCTATCACGAACGTCGAAGGGGTCCCACGGTCAATCCACGTTTGATTCTTCGATCAATAAAATCCGATCAATTCGGCGGAGGCTTGTACTACATGGCACAAGTAAACATTATCCTAAGCCGATTAATTGGAAGCTAGGGGTGGATATTCTTATCGCGTAAGAGGATAACGGACGCGAAAGGTGAACGACAGGAGGATATGGTTGCGTACTGTTCGCCCCCGTAGAGAGGGGCGGCTCTCGATAACACCGGGGGAGAAGGGGGTGGCGCACAGACACGTCGTAGGGTACAACAACCGCGTTACGGCGCTCCATTTGTTATCCAGGTACGCTGATCAGTGACTCGTTCGACGGCGGCTAGGAATTTCTTCTATTTTTATTTTTTTATCCGGCGAAGAAGGGAACTAAAAATACAGAACAGTCACGGGAAATTGCTAATGGAGCCTGGAATTCTATACCCTTATGCAAATGGAGGCGTCTGCGTACTGATTCATAGCAATCGAAGTTGAATAGACATCTGTTAGGGGTTGTTAAGGGTTGCGATGGCTCTTTGAAATTATTTATATCTATTACGATGGGAAATTCTAGATAATCCTCGGTAATAGTTGTCTCTATCGCAATGGTAAATCGAGGGTGACTCGAGGTAAATATTATATCTACTGTAACATCGAATTTTAGATAAGCATATATAACATTTCTTCGGTCTTTTATTTTCCTTCTTAGTACAAAATTTGGATGTGTCGAGAATCGAATAATTTTAGGGTAGTTTTTTTAGGATTCATTAAAATATTTAATATTATAACCGATGCAATATTCGAGCCTACAGAGTGCAAACTTACAAAACTTGCAACGAGATAATACATAAATATAGGTAACCGCAGAAAGAATTTCAACTGGGAAATATCCAAGTGTAACCGGCTCATTTGGGCTCACTAATAAATATCCTTATTTACCGAATATATCCTCCTTTCCCAAATGAAACAGAAGCTGTTTAACGTTAGCCCCGAGACTGCAAAGCAACCCTTCGCTGTTTGCTGCCGGAAAAGGAACCCCCTACTATCCCTAAGTTTGTGTTAGGCTCTGACCCTCTCGGAGGGGTTGATAAGGGCAGCAGCGTGTGCCCGATCGTTGTTGGTCTTATCGTTCAGACAGGATTATACACACGTCTCGCGTGTTTACCACGAAGGGGTTGATTGAAAAAACTCGGAATTTCGCGGTGAACCGGCGTGTGTCGCGTTGTCGCGACGGTTATAAACATTTTAACGGGGCGACAAAGGGCTCGATAATAAACTACAATATCTGTCGACGATTCACGGCGATCCGGAACGAATTGTTATCGCGGTGTTTATTGTCTGGCGTTATGAAAGAATGCACAAACAATCCTCGAATATAAACGCCGAAGCGTATGGGGCAGGTTAAAATTCGTCCACAAATGAATTATTCAAATGGCGCGCACCGTACCGCGGCGCGGTAAAGTAAAACAATTGAATTAAACGCGCGTTTCCAATCCATTAAACTCGTTCCGCCGAGTGAACGTCACGATTATCGAAATCCCCGCGATATAAATCTACGCTGGAACAATTACGCTGAACGTTGGATAATTTTCGCCGGAAAGAATATTAGCGATCCATTCGAAAGGAAATATGAAATCCAGGGAAGAGTTACGTAGAAATTTCTGCTGAATCTACGTTATCAGATAGAGAGAGAGAGAGAGAGAGAGTTCCATTGTAACTGGAGTAAATAAGGCTCCGGAGTCTGGTGCAATAAGGTAACTCCAGTGCGTCAATATTATCGGGGAAGTTGCAGAGTTTCATATGATCTAAGGATTAGATTTCAAAATCGCGTCGTTTCTTGCTTGTAACACGGAAATCTGAGGATTCAAAGTTCCAATAAGGGCATTACTACAAATTATTCAACTTGGAAACATTCCTTCACCCTTCTCCTAAAATGAAGGTATACGGACTTGAAGTTACAATGCACTCTTACTATTGTTTAACCCTTTGCACTCGAAAGTTTTTTTCTAGAAATATTCAACACTCTTTGATAATATCCGGACGATGCTCGTTGCGACTAATGTAAATAATTTAATCGATAAATTAAGGATAAGAGTATTTTACTTCGATATTTCACATAGTGACGCATTATACTAATCTTAGTATTAAACATCAAACTTTATAATTTCACCTCCAGAGTAAAGGGTTAAATATTTCCATTCCAAAGGATTCGACGAAATGAACGATCAAAATTCATAGCTCTCCCTTATCCTTTACTTATATGCTAGTGCTTGTGTATATAATGCTTATATTACTAGTTAGAATGAAGGCAATCGTTGTTCGAACAATTTTATCTAGCTGGAAGACGCGTCGAAATTATACAGTCTCCACGGAAAGAACGGATCCCTTCGACAAAAGGTGGTTCCATGCAGCACGGGCACGAGGATTAAGGGAACAAAAGAGCCGGGGAAACACCGGCGGCGCGTATCCAGGGCCTAAACGCGAAAACATTCCACGTGGAGACCAGGCGGGGTGTCCCCGGTCGTTAAGTCGGCGCTATACGTCTGCTAGGTGTGGCCCTTTCCCTGCAGGCTGATCGGAAGGCCGATAGTGCTCTCCGGAGGGAACCCAGAAAAAAGCCAGCGGCTTTCCACGACGAATGAAATTTTTGCAACGACCCACCACACCCCGAGCATTAGTATTTATTACTAGCCCATCGAATTGTTCAACGCAGTGCCACGTGCACCACGTGCGGTACACGTTAATTTTTGTAATAAAATATTTTTAAGGGACACATGATCAAGAATAGCTGTATACGTTACGAAGCACCGAAAAGAAACTGTATCAACATATATAAAATTAAAAGAAAACGAATATAACTTAATATTTTATTTAAAAGATCAGCTCATAAGCAAAATACGACCGAAATTTCTGTGGCTGCGACAGAATTTCGCGTCAGCGCGTATTTCTGAGATGTATTGAAACGATGGAAACACTAAATTGAACTAAATTAAACCAATCGATAATCATATTTATACAATTATGAGTAGAGGGTGTGACTGTTGAATTGGAGTTTATTTGCGACAGATCCAAGCGAGCTTTGCAGTTGTTAGTAAGATTTTATCGGGCGCCATCGGTAGAGCGAAATGAAATTTTTCAATAGCCTTTCGGCGCCAACAGTGGCCAAAGGAAGCCAATTTCCAGCGATAATAGGGAAATCTAGTTTAAGAATGTCGAGCAGCAGTGAAGCAATTCCTGTGAATAATTTCACTTAAGAATCTTGCACGATGATAAAGTAATCTTTCAAAGTAATTCGGTCGAATAGTTCCGAACAAAGACGCAGGAATTCCGAGGAAATTGCAAGTTTTCTGTATCCCGCGGTAGAGGAGGGTCCGAGAGTTCCAGGGGTTGGAAATGAAATTTTGTTTATTTTCGTTGCCTATCTCCTTTTAATTAGTTTCCGGCCGCGCGTTTGCATAAATGCGTGGCTCGGTGGGAATAGGAGATATCCAACGGACGACAACGTTTATCTCTGTTCGTGATTTTTCTCAAGTTCGGCTGCCTCCCGAGCTTATCGCGCGGCCGGATCATTACCTAATTCCGTCCGTGTCGCGTTAAGTGCCCCGCGTGATTCCGTCGGACGCGAATTTATTATCCTCGCTCGAGAAACCCGAAAATCTTCATCCAGCTCGCGCGACAGGCGGAAAAAAACGGAAGGAAGAGAGCGGAGCAGCCATTTCATCCACGATGAAAATTCTTCCTCGCCGCCGGAAGTAGGCTGCGCCGTTCCGCTCCGGAAGCTTCGTTGCCGTGAGTAACGTTACTTTCGGGGGCAAAAAAATGAAATGAATACAACGGAAAAACACGGGACGCGAAGGAATGCAGCAGGACTTGATACCATTTAATCCGTTAACGGAAGAATTCCTATCTAATTAGTATTTGCTACTCGCGTTTCTTTCGCCTTTTATTCTTCCCTTGTTAGCTTTTTACGAACCTGAAGTATTTACGCACCTGTCTCCATACCGAATGTTACTGGTAAAGACAATGAAAATACGAAGTGACGTAATAATTCGTCTTCAGTCGCAGAGATATCCTCGTCGCCAAATATTCTTATACATCGGTATTACCCAATTAACTCCCTAACGATACTAACAATAAATAAGCTACAATAAGAGTTAATACAATGACGTATATACTCGTCTTTCGAAACTCAATCTCCACTTCACAAAAGACTCACAACCGTAAGCAATCTCCCGAGCAACCAAAACACAAAATCCACCAGCGACGTATTAATACGTCGACCTACGAGAACCTCCGAGGAACACACCCCTAGCGACACGAGTTTCCACGCAATCCTGCACTCTTCGAGAGACACAGCCTCTCACAGGAGGCAGGGAAATAAGCGGAAAAAACGTTTGCGGGAAGGGTCGGGGGCGGAAGCGGAGGCCTGAAACTGACTTCCCGTGTTCGAAGTCCCGCGGAGCGTGAACCCATCGATAGGCCGTGTCCATTGAGAACCGCGGAGCGGCGCCCTTGGGTAGCGACGTCGCTCAAGGTCGAATCGGAAGGGGCAGATCGATGGAAACCAGACACAGTGGGCTCGCGTTTTCGCGCGACGGCGAGCAGACACGTCGCCGTCGAGTTGGCTCGTCGGCGCGTGAGAAAACGGAGCCGACGAACCGACCGCGACCGGATGCGAGCGAGCAGGACAAAGGGGTACGCGGCCGCACAACGGAGACAATGCGCCGCAGACGGGCTCCGACTTATTGTCCGAGGCACGGTATCGTGCCCGTTAACGAGGTCCGTCCAAGAAGACAACGGGAGACCACTTCCGGCCGCCGCACCACCTCACGCCACCTTCCTTGTAACATGGCCAACGGAATTCAACGCTGACGCGAACCGAATTTCTCTTTCCCGAGATGTTCAGCAACCTTGGTTAACCCTTTCGACTCTATAGGCCCCAATACTGCACCGGGAATGTTAGATATTTTAATGAATCTTAAAGAAACTACCCTGCAATTAGATTTTTCACACATTCTCAGTTGCTGACAGATTACGAAACCATCTGGAGTGCTACGGGTTAACTCTTTGCATTATCTAATTAGTCGAACAGCAAGAGGTCAGCACGTACTTTATTTTTCTTCTGTTAATTACGCGATTGAAGTATAATTTAGCTTCATGCGTTGAAGGTTTTGTATGTTTCGAAGAATCTTCCTCCGCGAAGGGTTAACCCGATCGTTCGGTCGAACGTAAAACCAATGGGTTCTTGGGAATTCGAGCGATAAGGGGTGGGAATCGATGTATCCGCGAGGAAGGAGGATATTTGAGACTTTTCGGTGTTTTCAGTGGATTCCGAAAGTCTCGTAATAGCTTGAGAACGAATGGAATTTGTTCGTCAAGATTCGAGATCGCATGAAACGGACCGGTTATTTTTGAAATCTCGGGAGAGATCCGTGGAGCGAGATTTTACTTCGCGATTTGTGGGGATGAAGAGGAAATTGAAGCGATTAAGAAATGAGTGGTTGAATCGTCGCTGGTCGGTCGTGGATGGAAGAATCGAGGGAATTCTAGTTTCAAGCCGAACGTGCATGTCGCCGACACGGCAGTTGAGGACTTAACCGTGAAAACTAGTCGACCGTGGCCCTTTTGGACGGCGGCGATGGCTGTTGGGGTGCAACGGGCTAATCTTGGTTCGGTCGATGAAAGCCCGTGTGTCTGTCTTTTTGTTTCGCGGTTTTGCGGATCGGTGGTTTGGCGGTTTCGAGGGGGCTGGCAGCAAGTCGTGCACCGCCTGTGAGTTTTGCTGCTGATTGTTTGGAGCCGATGAAGTGGATGGAGGTCAGTTTCCTTGGCCTGGGAATATGGTTTAGGGTTTGCGGATGTTTTACTGCATCCGAAGATACATTTGTTCTGCAGATCACCTTGGAAATGATGAATTCGAGGTATCGGTGCCGCTGAATAGATTCGCTTACGCGAAATTCAACCCTCTGCACTCGAGAATATTTTTCTCAACGAATATTCATTAATTTCTAATGAAACATCAATATGTGTTACAACATGTTACACTTAATTTATGAACAACTGCATAAATTAAGTAACAGAACTATTTTATTTCGATGTTCCACGTGTTGATGCATTATATAAAAATTTGATATTGAATTCTAAATTTTATCATTTTCATGGGACAAATCAAATGGCGACTGAAAGGCGTATTTTGGACTGCGGATGTACTTGAGAACTAAATTTACAAAAACACGGTTCTATTAAAGCTTAAATAGAACAACAATCTCGTTACACTGTATTAAACTGTGCATTACATTAAAGTTTAAACGATCCCATCCTCCACGAACCCATAAAGTCCGCAGTATAATGATTATACGCTATTAACGTCGATTAAAATGTAACTGTTCGCAGCAGCTCGCTGTAATTACTCCGATGCCACGTATTACCTCTAGATATTAAATGAAATTCATAGCAACTGAACGAGAGGGTGAATTTCAGTTGGAAAGTACTTTCACAGCCCCCTTCGAATAAACACGAATTTCCATGTGAAACCAAACTGAAATGTAATCGCTATGAAAAAATGAACAAACAAATTCTTCAACCGTCTGGTACAATATTTGGCGGGACAATTAAAGAAAGATTTTCTTTTTTTCTTATTTAACATTTTTGAGGGGCAAAGCTATTTATTCCGATATTTCACGTATCGAGGCATCATACGAAGTTCAACATTAAATATCACGTTTCATAATTTTACTGCGTTGAATGAAGCGGTGACTGATAGTCACCTACCGAGTGCAAAGGGTTAAAAGCGACCGGATCGAAACGAGTCCACAACAAACCGCGTGTGTCCCGGGTTAATTCGCTTAAACGGTACACACGCGCTATTTATCCGGCGGCTCTCTCTCTCTGGAGGGTGAGCTTTATTTTTACGCGCGCGCCGTCCGGAGACACCTTTATTAATCGTCGATACACTGACCCCTTAACCAAGAAATCGCTCCTCTCGAGCGAATCGGGAACAACGCTCTTACCTCGTTGCCCCTTTCGGCGTTAGATGCTCGCTCGAACGGCGGCTCGTCTAATTCCGAGAGATTTAAGCTGCGTACTCGCGGCCCTATTCATTGAACGATTTAGTCTGATCGCGTGCCGCGACCGTTCACGGTCGAATTCATTTCCGGTTCGCCTAATCGAGAATAATTGCTGTTGATCTTCGACCGTCACCGGTTTCTCCTTCAACTTCAGGCTAATCGCCGGTAAACGATCAAGGTTCGTGTCTTCGTTGGCATGTTTGAACAGTCGGACGTTTCACTGAAAGACCACTTCAACCCTTTGAACGCGGAAGTCGTTATACACAGTGTAACTTCATTCTTCTAATTTAGAATTGACTTTCGTCGGATTGGTTTGGAAATACAGTGCGATTGGGTTGTACGATCGATGATTAATCGGACCGCAATGTGATCTTTTTACTTAAATTTTTTCATTATTTCTTGGGCTTGTAATCTGGGTCTTATAAATAGAAACAGTAACATTTTAATCGTTCCTTTTATTCTCATAAGCGACTGAGAGTCGCATCGCGGTATGATTCGTTCTAAAAACTCGTGGTGCGATTAGGGTTAAGACGAATGTGAGTGGCTATTCGGTTGACAGGAAAGATGTTTCGCAAATGGAACATAAATCAACGTCCTCGGCGACGTTTAACCCTATTCGAACGCCAATAGAAGATTGTTCGAGGCACGGAGAATGGCCGCCATAGAAGTTGGACGAGATGCTTGACGCCAGATACGAGGGGAAACATTATTAAGGGGAGAAAGTCGAGCACCAGTCGCGAGTCGACCGGCGTGCCTCGCGAACCGATAGCAACTGTACGACCACTGTCGATTCGCGCCGGCGGAACGCGTCACTGCGACATTCTGCATTGCTAATCGGCGCGTTTGTCATCATCGGCAAAAAATATAGTCGCTCGACCTTATGCGAATCACCGCGGAATTAATTCGGCCGGTGACAATGCCTCGCGCCATTTTCCTTCGCAGCGGAAGCGCGCTGGAAATTAAAATGGCGTCATTGTGTCGCGTACTCGATTGATATTCACTTTTATCCTGCTCAAGTATAATTCGTCGAAACCTGATAATCACTCTATTAAGATCAAATCCTGTAATAACTGAACCGATAATTTAGAATTACTGAACGATCATTGATTACTGCTATTTAATGAAAATGGGACATTCGTTTTAAGTATTACTTAATAAATTGCTCGTACAATTATTCACTCATTATTCCGTTCGAGATCGAATACTGCCGGATGATCATGAATTGTTTCACTGAAAAATTATTCTAAAATTCCACGATTTTCTCTGGTATTCGAATGAGAATACTTCGCCCCGCAATTTTTCAACGGTGATTGCAAACCGACGGGGAGAAAGGAATCCCGCAGAGCCAGATGTAAAGAAAAATCCACGTTATTGTCCGCACTTGTTTCATTCCGGCGGCAAACAATGGCTTCTCGATAATTCGTAATCGCCGGCGATTCATCTTCGGCGTTCCGATCGGAGGCCGGGGAAAACACGCGGCGGTAATTTGCATTTCAAGTCACCTACGGGCAGGAGCGGCATCGCGAAACGATGATTCATCCGTCAGTGACAAGGTTCACGTGTGCACGCGTGTATTATCGGCGCTTTCGCGATAACTGGTTGCGTAACGATTCGCGAAAACATACGTTGAACAATTACGTTCGACCCGATACTATTTTCGAAATTCCTGAAAACCTTCTCCGTTCTCCGACATTCTTCGTTCCAAATAGAAAAACAAGCCGAAGCTATTTCAAATTCAGTCTATATTAACAATTCATCGATCAACACAGTATATTACCCATTTACAAACACACAACACGCGATTATACGTGTCGATTCGATGTCCTTCTCAAAATTCATCGCGATCGTCGACAAGGAAAGGCTTCGACTCTTTAAAAAATCGTTCTCCAGCGTTCTCCAATGTCTTTAAACGAGGAAGACATAGAGGAACGTTTCGAATTCAATCTACATCGAATTTATCGATGGCAGTGCGAAGATACTTGTTCGCAAATCGAGCAAGATCGAGTTAACAGGTGGGATGCAACGACGATAGTCGTTCGGTTTCCACGAAAACGAAAGTTACGGACAGCGGACGAACTGCGAGGAGAACAGATAAATAATAGGGCGGACATTCCGCGAGTGGATGCGTCGTTTAGATACAACCGAGGGACGGGCGCGTCGCGATGCACACAGGATGCGATAATGAACGGGGCGCTTCCTTTTCGTCGAGATTGTGAAATCGCCGCGATTCCGAGGCGCGTCGGTCCGACGCCAATCTCCGCAACGATGAGTAACTCGGTTTCTCTGCGGCGAACGATAAGTCCTTATCGATCATTGCCGAGGAACAAAACACAAACGTTCCTTGCTGCATTATTAAACGAATTACTCGGTCGGAGTGAAACTCATTTCCTTCGTTTCAATTAGATACGCATGTTCTCTAGCCTCTCGTATCCTTTTCCGCCAGATAAAACTATCGAAAAGGTAATTAACACTCGATAAACTCATCAATCATTTCAACCTGTCGACAACGCGAGAATCATGTGAATTTTAAATACATCTCATTTACTACACAATTATATCTCGTTTACGAAGTACATTGAATAGAATGTTCGCTACTTCGACTCTCTTTCTATCCAATTTCAATGAAATCAGATTAACAACTGCACCCTGGTTCTGCATCCTACACGACAAGTGCGCGAAAATCCCTGTTTGAAACGCGACGCGCGAGCGAGCGGGATGCGCGCTCGGATAAACCGAAAGACGGCGGAAAGTCGGGCGAAGCGGATAACACGCGGATAGTTGAAATTAACGAAGCTCGCCGAGGCGATCGTCATTTCCGAGATCCGAGGAAACGAAAAATTGAAAGAGAGACAGAGGTCACCCGATGGGAATTTTGTCGCGGACGCGAAATTCGATCGGCGCCCGCTCGATCACTTGACCCACATGTCGGAGGCTTTTAATCACCGGCGCGCGGCTCGGTGTAATCGTCTAGAAGCGAAGAGCCCGGCCCAGTTGTCTTTCGTTGCCTCGGAAAACGCCGGGAAAAACGAAGGGTACGCGGGGATCGGTCCGAATTATCGAATCTAATAACGAACATCCCGCGAAATTGCGCGTCGACCTGCCTCTGATTGGAGCGGTGTAACGAATTCCGACGAATTCTGAAAAATGGACGACGGATCACAGTAACCGAACGGGAACCGGAATTATTCCAGTTTCAATTTTTTCGAGAAACCATTCCGAGAATGAATGCGAGTTTCCACGATTACTCGAGAGTCCTCTGCGAGAGATACAGCAATGTTCCCTGTGTATCGCATTTTTAATACGAATGTCGAGAGTTTTGGAAATGGGAAAAGCCTTTTGAGGTTTCGAGATCGTGGGAACTGATACTTTGATGGTAACGTATAAATACGATGAATTTACAGGCTTCCAACTTTGAAAAATTTAATTCGGAGATAGAAGTACCGCGATGATTTCGGTAGTTGATTTTCCAACGCCCCCAGGCAGAAATTCGTCAGTTTTAATTGGCTCCCTGCAGTGTTTCGTTGAACTGACCGTTCGATTTGTACCTCGAACGAAATGGAATAGTTTATTGCGCCGCTAACTAGTATTCGATGCTTCTATCAATAACTGTTCGATCAATTCTATCAATAATTCATCGGTCAATTCTTCTACGAATAAGTATCCAATCCATGTATCAATAATTTGCTATTCAATTCTATCTACCTATCAATACTAAATCACCTCGTCCGTGATTAAGTTACGATAATAGCCCGCGGAACACAAGGGGTCGAAGAGACAATTAGTTCCTCCGCGTTCATCCGAATTCCCGCGCGAGATTCGCGACCTTTCGGTAATTCCGCTCGAAATCGCGGAGACGCATTGAAACCTTGAAACCCGACGCGGCTGAAGACGAGGCGGAGGTGAAAAATCCCCGAGACGCCGGAGTCGTCGAAGCGGATTTCCTCGGCGAGGAGAAAGAAACGGCGAGGAAGGAGGCCGGCGGCTCCTTTTCCACGTTTCCCGCGACACTTCTGACCGGGAAACAATGCGAGGCCCCCGCACAATGCGCCGCAATCGCGGGGACGAGCCTCGGGGGAGGATTTGCATCGGTCGCGCGGCTTTTTCTTGCGCCGCTCTCGCCACTCTGTTGCCTCCTATCGCGCAACGATGACTTTCCGGCCGGGACGACGGACGAGATCGCATTCGAGCTTCGGCCGGATCCTCCATTCGTCGAGTCATCGATTCGCTCCTGACTTCTCTCGGTCCCCGCTTTGTGGCGAGGATTCCTCGAGGAGGAAACTAGAGAACCGCGTCAAGCCTGGAGAGATCTAATTTGACGGGTGACCTGGATCGGGACAAATACCGATCGATGCACGACGGAAAGTTAGAAAAGGCCTGGCTGCGTTCCGTTAAGGAGACGCTTTGGAACTGCGAGATACGTGCAAGTATTTGCGGTACTCCGACGAGACTTCGAGGATTGTTAATTGATTCGCCGAGGTGCCGGCCCGGCGAGGCGCTTCAGCTTCGAGAATCGAGCACTTCAATGTCTATCGAGACTCTGGAAGGTCTGAGACTTTTCAAGGTTCCTTAAAGTTCCTCGAGGTTCACCAAGGTTCCGTGGCGAGATTCGTGGATTGTCCGAATTCCTGAGAATCTGGCAGCTCGAGACGCGCCCGAAACTGTTCTCCAAAGAACTGCAGAGCCAAAGAACGAACAGCTTTATCCTCCGGTCTCTATTTCGAGGCGAAAACAGACGGCTCGAGCACAGCCTAAATGCAAAACAAAGCGTCCCGGTGACCAATAATAACACGGTCTACCATTATTTCAAGCGACCGGCCTATTAATAACCCGCCAGTGGTCCCCGAGGAATCTCTCGAGCTATGCGTCCACTTGTTACCCTCTTTCCAGTTGACTCGGATCCAGAGCACGCGCTCTCGGACT
The DNA here is from genome assembly GCF_051020985.1 of Nomia melanderi. NCBI lineage: Eukaryota > Metazoa > Arthropoda > Insecta > Hymenoptera > Halictidae > Nomia > Nomia melanderi. Next base: position 18,147,831 of record NC_135005.1, read on the forward strand.
CTCTGAAAAAGGACGGTCTCGAGCCGCGGGACGACTTTAAACCGCCTATTTAGACCGGCGTTACGTAAGACACAGCTAAAGATACATGCTCGAGATGACACTAAACCAGCCGGTGGCGGAAAACCGGTCCCCGCGCCGCGCCGCGCGGAACGAGAGGAACGGCGGAGAGAGAGTTCGATCCAGCCCGGCTCGCAAAAAGAAAACGCGCGGGCAGAATTAGGCGCAGAGCCGCGAGGACCGCCGATCGAGCGGATCCCGAGGCGTGTTGTACTCCGCGGACTATTTTCCTCGGACCGGGGCCGCCACCTCCTGACATTCTACGAGAATATCCGACGAATTGGCACGACCACCGCGCGCTATCGTCTTAAAGTTAGTTCCGGTCGTATTCGTTCCTCTTCCTTTTACGTTGCACGCATTTCCTGAGTCATATTGCGAGTCATGGCACTCGTCGCGGACGAAACAGGGACGCCTTTAACTCTTTGCACTCGAGAGGTGACTCTCACTCACCGCCTGATTTCACAGTGTAAACCTATAAAATTTGATATTTAATATTACACCTTATATAACGCATCAATTTGAGAAATATTGAAATAAAATATCTTTCCTCAATGTACGCGTGGTTTCTCTTCGAGGTAGTATCACAAAACATCGTTTCTATCTCATCAGAAAGTATTTCTAGTGAAAAACTTCCAAGTGCAAAGGGTTAAGAGTGTTAAACGTTGACTGACATCGGAGGATTGGAAGATTCAAAGGATAAAACTTGAGTATTCCCGAAAGGAAGATTCAAGACTGAAGATAAATCAGGAAATTATGTACGCTTAGATTCGTATATTCCCCGTTGAATTTGATTTAAGGTTCGAGTAAACGCATCCATGCCTTAATGTTCGCAATATTATTTATGCTTGACCTACGCGTTGTTTGATAGCTGCGACGTTACCTGAGCGAGGATGGTAATAAATAGCGAGCCGACTCGTCGGGGAGATAACGGGTTAAAGTCACGTTAGTGTGAACGAACCCTTACCCGGGGAAGAAGACATCTCCCACCGATTAACCAGTCGTCGCGATCAATGCTCGACCCGCCAGTTAGGCCTGTTATACCCAGCTAAAGTGAAAACCAAGATAGCAGCCGGCAGCACGCGAGCCCGAAGCTTCCGCGTTCTTGGATCCCCTGGATCGCGAATGTCTTCCCTCCTCCGCGACTCCGATTTTTCCCCCGCGCACGTAAACTATGTACACGCATCGATGTACCGGTTAATTCACTCGCGCGAGGCCAGCATCATATTCGCTTTTCCCACAAACCAAACGAGTTTCCCTTATACCACTATATTTTCCACGGTATTTCCTGCTGTCGGCGATCCGCGAGAGTTGTTAGTACCCCCCCGGTCTCTTGTAATAATCGGTCGAAGCACGATGAAGCTTGCGGTTTCCACTGGCAGCCGGATACCTTTGAGTTTCGTTGCGTTCTCTCTCGCGTGTCGCTGAAACGTGTGAGAAACCTCGCGTTTCGTTCGACTTCGGCTTCAATTCTAATTTCAAAGAAAACTCTCATTAGAGTCGAATACTTTCAACGCGTATTCCGGGGAATCGTTACAGTGAATTACATGAAAGAAATCGTATGTGACATTTTCAATCCGTTTATAAGCAAAAATATGGCTCCTCCCATTTTTCCTCGCGCGATTATCCTCCAGATTCCTCGGGAACTGATCGCGCCGCTCGATACAGAATCGCGGAGATTTCGAGCCCCGGAAATTCGAACAATTCCGAACACGGTATCGGGCTGAGGATCGACCGCGGGAACAGGATATCGCGATAATTAAAAGAATCTCGGCGAGCGTGCGAGGCGGCTGTACTCGGGGGAACGGGGCGAGAGCACAAAGGTGGCTCGGTTGAAAGCTGCCGCGCGTCTTTCAGCCGGTGTCCGCGGGCATAGTTAACGGCTCGATGTCGAAGGAAATGAGGGTTACAGTCGTTAAAAGTCCCTGGAATGCGGAGTGCCGACATTTCTGCTCCCCCTTTCGCCGTGATTCCTTACGCTCCGTGCCTACTGTATATACACGTCGCGGTCGGGTTGCGCGCAGCCACCCGGGACCGGATATCATAACCGAAAAACTCGAATGTCTCGCTGTTGCGCAGCTGTATCGTGCCGAGGAACTAGAAAACTCATGATTTAGAGGAACTGGGATCTCTAATTTCCATTCTCATTTCAATCATATGGCATAAGCGTATCAAGAACACTGTAATTACCCGAATTTGTAGAACTTTCAATTCTATAATGATGCGCAACATTTGTAAGGCTAATCCTTTCGAATCACCCTGCATATTACCGAATCATTACGAATTCAGTCTATGCGATCTTCATATCGAACACTTCTCTATAATTCTACAATTCGGTAGAAAACTTTTGAAAGTTCTGTATCGGTGTATTTGAGTTGCCTGGTACACCCATGTCGTAAACCTCGAAAATTAGCCTAATTTTCACCGACTTCTCCGGTTCCCGATTTTATAACGGAGAATCCCGTTTACCGGATTCCGAGTCGCTACTCTGGAGTCACCCGGTGTGCAATTGGTACCGCACACGTAACATCCGCGGCCGTGTAGCAGGCACAACAGGCCGTTACACCGGGAGAATGGAACGTGCAGAAGCGAGCGCGCCGCGTGTCTACCGTCGGGATACGGGGGATAATTAATCCCACGGCGGGGACAATAGGGGAAATTAATTAAAACCGAAGGGCCTGTAAAATATACGGCCGACACTCTCGCGCGGAGTGACTCCCTCCGAAGGAAAAAACGTAACACGCGGCGCTCTGTGTATCGATCGCCGCGCCGTATCAATTAAATACGCTTATCCACCGTTGTCAATTAACCGGCCCCGTGATTGGACATTTTTCTGTTCGCCGTGTAGAACTTGAGCCCGCCCGGTTCCGATTTATCGCACGTGTCTCCGTTGAATGCTTTACGACTTACGAAAATTTGCATGAATTAACTGCGTTACGTGTGCGGCGTCCTGTGCATAGGGTGACTCGAAAGTGTACGTGAATTAACTGTGGAAAGCATTCCTTTTCAACGATAAATTGTGTAGAATTGGTTGCAATTAGGTGACTCGAAAGTATCGGCGAATTAACCGTGAGAAACCATTCTTTGTCGACAATAAATTGCGCGGAATTGCAATAAGGTGCCTCGAAAGTATCGGTGAAGTAACCGTGAAAAAACGTTCTTTTTCAACAATAAATTGTGCGGAATTGCAATAAGGTGACTCGGAAGTATCGGCGAATTAACCGTGAAAAAGCATTCCTTGTCAAGAATAAATTGTGCGGAATTGCAATAAGGTGACTCGAATGTATCGGCGAATTAATCGTGAAAATATGTTTTCTGTCAACGATCAATTGTGTGGTGCCGATTGCACACAAGGTGACTTAAAATCATGTCGAATTAACATAAGAAGGCATTTTGTATGCGACTCATATGTCGTTAGTATCATTGTTTTGTAACTTGTGCTATTTCCGCCGAGTGTTTTAAACTTACGACTGTTCCAATGAGAAGACAATCTTTTAGAAACAATTCTCACACAGTGGTGTACACGTTCGAGCAGTATTTTCTAGAAAGAACTAATAACTCGGCCGATGATTGTTATTCAGCCTGAACTAGCACGAATGATTCCCGGCGGTCGGCCGGTAAGCGGGTTACACGCCAGCGGCAAGAATTATTTCCACGGCCGCGGAGAAATGATATTTCAATAGGCTTCCACGCTGCGTCCCCGTTTTGTTATAGTCGCTATTGTTATTTTATACCGGGCACCGCTGAATATTCATCGCGAGGTCGCCGCCGCCGAGTCCAACTGGATAAACTTTCGAAAGTATGCTGTATTTAAATGGCCGCCGTTGACATTTTATACCGGCAATAGCTGAATATTCATTTTTCGGGTCAACGTCGGTTCTAATTGGATAGACTCGGGCGCCCCCGTAGCTGCCAACGAGGACCGCTTAATGTTGTTTGAACACATCGGCCGGCGGATTAAAGGGATAAGAATTGGGCTGCGGATATTTACGGAGACTCGTGTGTTTGAAGGTCCGTCCACAACGACGAGCATGAATCGAGTCGTCGCTCCTACATCAAACTAACCAAACCACAAATAAACAAATCGTCCTATATTCAACAATTAAACTTCCCATTGCAATCAACACATTTCTCATCCAACTACTCGAATGTTGTTTCACTCGACTACATCCACCTCGACACTGAAACCCAATTTCGAAACCTATTTCTCTGCGCACTCCAAAATGGAATAAATAAAACGTACAAACCGGTCTTTTCAATTTCCTCCTAGCTTTCCACCCCTTCCACCTGCAATTCCATCTCATTTATCCAACTCCATTCAGCTCCCGTAATTACCTACACCTGCATTTAGAAACATACAACATCCAACGGGGATAACTCCCGGCGTTCACCAAACATAACACGCTATCAAGTCGGATCACCGTTGACCCCCACCCAATAACGGATCCCATTATTATGTTAATCCCGACTATTCGACTATTCCCGTAGCCAGACACGATCGCGCTCGCGACGATCGATATTAATATTTATACGATATCCGAGGGAAACGACGCGCGCGCGGCGAGGGTGTCGGTGTCGCGCAACTCGGGATTCACGGCACACGCGTGTCCCTACGCGGCCGACGCCTATGCCGCGTCACATACCCGGTGTGCGTTCGTTTCCCGTGTACGACCTTCTTTCCAATAATAGTCGGCCACCGTTTATTTCCGACCCTCCGAGACGAGTCTGCTCGTTTTCTGTGACTCGTCGCGAGAGAGTCCGCGCCCGACTTGACACACTTCGCGGCCAGGGTACGCGGAATCGGGCTGAGAGTTCATCATCGAGGAAGAGGCCCGCCTCTTTCCTCCGTTCCCTTTGTATATCTGGCTTCATCCATTAACGAGAGATATTCGGCGGCCGCGGACGCGGGCGCGACTATCTTTGTCCCCGATAAACCCGGACCGCGGAAGCTTATGCATTTTTAGCCCCGCCAAACCCGCTAAGCCTGATAAAACGAAGGTCCCGGGCGCCTTTGAGCGGTAACCAATTTATCATCCGCGAGTAATTAATGTCGGCGAGGACACCGCCCGGCGGTCGACGTTGCGAAACACGCGGATAGAACGCAGAAGTTGCTCCAGTTTCGATGAATGTGTCCCGTAGATTTGATTTATCGTCGATAAAATCGTACCGCTCCTAGTGGAACGTTCAGTTTCATTGTTTTTATGCTTTCCGGACTCCCGATTGTTCCCGCGGGGAACATTGATACGCTAATTGGCAACTTATAATGCATCATTCCGACGGAATAATTACTCATTCCGGATCCCACCGAGTGCGCGCCGTTAAATGCTCAGCGAGATTTTCTCCTTTGCCGGTTTTCCTTTCTATCGGGGAGCCAGTTTCGCGGCTGTTTTCCCGTTTCTCGAAAGAATTAAGCCTGAACCGCGCCACTGCGGCATTCGTGATTCCATTACACTCCGCTCTCGCAATGAAATATCGTTCAATTGTTAACCAAGACCGCTTTCATGCGAACAGCGATAGTCTGATCCCGTTGCGAGCACGGCTCGCTCCCTTCAGAAAGAATATTTAATCAAACCGAAAGCAGGCGCTTTGCTGTTGTAATCTTTAATTCACGTCCAACCCACTTACGTTTCTTCCCTCTGACACCACTGAGTTTGCCTCTGGATTCGAGGCAACTACGGGGAAAACTAGTTGCCTGCACACCTACCTCTATTCTTCCAGGAACATTTCAAACATATGGATAAACCAATGACAGGTTCGAATATTCTACTTAGAAGCTTCGCTGAGTTCAACAAAATATCGCAACGGTGATTATCACCAAAAATAATGATAACAAACCTAATGCTAGTACCAAGCAACCGAACAACTTAAACCTCATCTTTTTCTACAAACAAAAGTGAATTTACTGAGATTATAAACGACTTATAACTTCATTCAAGCGTTATCAAATCAAGTTACTTAGTAATGACCCTTAAAATAATTCAACAATTGTAATAGAAGAAATAGAAACGGGTCATTCCGGTCCATTCAGTGGTTCTAGCGTTAAACTCGTAGATCCTGCTGTCAGCGATGATCGATAACAACTGCCTGGTCGTTCATTTCCAACGAGTCACCAGACGCGATCATTCATTCGGTTCGACAGTCCGAAGACAGCAGGACCAAGGACTGCTTCGAAAAACCGATCCGTCGACGGAAACGCGTTCCTCGCGTCGTCCCCGTTCCTTTTTCACTGCGAGCGACCTACATCGCGTGTCTGCGATGCAACGCCTCCGCCGTTCGGTGGAAAGCAAAAGCAAACGGCCGTTTCTTTTTCCCCCTGGCCTTGCGCCGGCCTTGGACACACGATTTGCTATGCAGAAAGATAAACGCCGCCGCCGCCGTTCGAAACCTGCGCACGGACTGGAAACTACTCGGTGTCTTCTCCTTTCTCCGCGATCGACGTGCAAAATTGCTTCAAAATCAGCTTCTTAGAAAAAGAAGACCAGACGTAAAAGTCTGTTTTTGAATGAAACCGCAGGCATGTTGTGGTACATATCCAGAGATGAAAAACAACGTGTGAGACTCGTGAAGATTTTCAACATGGTTCAACAAATATATGTGTTACTCAGTTCATTCGAATTCAAAGTAAACATTATTCCTCTGTAATCATTTATTATACTTGAAAGGAAATATAGGCATAACACATGCTTAGAATTTTTCTCGAGAATCTTGATCCTTGTTATTAATAGGTTTCTTCTAATACTATAATACATATTGGTTTTTATTCAAAAGATTTTTATGTCTAGCCATCTCCTTATTAGACAATAAAATGCAAATTTCGAATGAGACTGTGAGACATGCGAGTTTATTGCAGTTTAGAGAGTTCGCGTGGTATCCTGTAACGGTTTTGAAGTTTAATGGCAACCACGCGGCGACAGTCAGAAGACAAAATGCTAATGCGCAAACGGAGAGAAATGCGCGAGTTTATTGGAATCTTGAGAGTTTCGGAAAGATAGAATATTCGGTGAAGCTTCAGCAACTCGGCGACGTTATTGGAACAGCCGATTTGAATAAATTGTAACGTTCATAGCATCATCTCGGCTAGATTGCGCGAATTATAGTGCGATTTAATAATGTTGTATAATCTGCCGCGATACGCAGAAGATACCAGCATTCATTAATAGTAATACGCCAGCAGCAAAATTCTCAATGAGTATAAGGGGAATTCAATGTAAGATGTAATTCACCGTCGTTACGAGCCGCCATTTTATTCTACGAGAACTGCTTTTCCCGCAGTCCGATAGTACTCTTGCTCAAGAAAAAGGAATTTCCTGTAGTTCGTAACAGGAAACAATTAGAGTAAATGTCTGTGTAGTCTGGCCACTGATCAGATAAAGATCCAGGGACGGTGGGAGCGTGTTGGACACGGAACGAGGCTCAGATTTGCATCTGACCAACGGTTTTCGCCGCGTGACAGAAATACCAGCCGGTGGCCATGTGCTGGCGCACTCGAGGCGAACGCATCTCGCAAGAAGCGACGCGTAAAATCGGGCTGAACTTTCCCCTAGAATTCCGCTGTCACGCTCCGTGTCTCCGAAATCGATCTTCCTTCGACCCCAGACACCGAATTTCCTTTCGAAACCGCGGGTTACAGTTCGACGAAGCAAAATCACACGGTTCGTTTAGCCGGGCTGCAACATTTCGTTGCAATTTATCGCCGTTGTCCGTGTTCCGCTCGAATTTCAAACGTGCAACTGCTCTATCCGCGATAGTTCGAAACGAGTTCGAACGAATAGACTCGACGGTTACCAGTGGACTCGGTGTGCCGGCCGAAATAACGCGAATGCAAATGGGGACTACACGAATCGCGTGAACTTAAGGCTGCTCGCGATAAACATCGGCAACGAACGTCCGCCGCGATGAATTTAATACCGCGCGTGAGCGGCGTAATAACGAATGACATTCGCGGCGAAGGTTTCGAAGTCAATTTAACAAATGCGAGTATCATTCGTTTGTCTCGAGCTGAAATTGAATGTCACTGGTATCGGTATTCGATGCTAGGAATAATCTCTCGTCTACCCTTGGCTATTCAATTTCGATCCTTCCCAGAACAGCTCCGATAATTCTATGCAATCGGAACACCGAACACTCTTTCCAGAAACCGCATATCCAAATCAATGATAAATCGAGATCCTCGATCTCACAGAAATTCTCCCGAAGAACCTCATTTTCAAATCCAAGTGTCCAATCCATCTTCGCGCTGTTGAACCTTTCCAAGACAACTGCCCTAATTCCACTCGACAAATACCCGAAATTCACCATCCGCCGACCTCGTCGCCCTGAAATCTCTGTCCCCGCCCCATCCTCGCGAGTTCAATCCCAAATCTCTTCATCCCGGCCCCGATAATTCCATTTAAGCCGCACACATTTCTAAAAATCGTTAAGTTTCGACCGAGCGTAACACCGAAGCTGCTTTCCCAGAGCTAGATGAAACAGCTTGGGGCTCCTGACCGAGCGAAAGGAAGAGGAGAGAGGAACGGAGAGAGAGAGAGAGAGAGAGAGAAAGAGAGAGAGGAGAACGAGGAGGAGGAGGAATTCCCTCGTCCTCTGTTTCTCCTCATGCTCGGCCGACGGCCTTGAGAGGTCACTTTACCGGGACCGTTCGCTGAATACCTGGCGAAGAAAGGAACTGGAACGTGCAGAAGGCGGGCGAGGGGGGCAGGCGAGGGAGTGGGGAGGAAGCCGGTACTCCACTCGGCCATTATAATAACGTCCACTTCGCGAAACGAGTCGTCATTTTCTCGGCAGAACGCTCGTACTATCGTCTTTCTCTTTCCTTCCCTCTCTACCGTTTGGTCATTTGTTTTCGTTCCTTCTCCAGTTTCTTTTTCGCTTTTTCGAGATTCCTCTAGGTACTCGGCGGCGCTCCGTATTTTTTAGCTACTCCCTTTATCGCGTGCATCGGCCGCGCGGCGGGGAGCAGCGGCGCGTAGTAATGGCCGAGCGCGGCGACTCGTTTCGTTTACGCGAAACTAGTCGGGCCGCCGTCCGTTTTTTTCTCGTAACTCGACGACCGAACGATTTTTCGATACCCCGCGATAACCGAGGGTCCCCGTGGACGCGACAAGCCCGTGCCATCAAGCCTTCGCCGCGAAAGTTCCGAGTACCATGCGTTTTTTCGATTTGCCCGTTGGATTCTGCCTGGAATCCTCAGAATTTCCTCGATCGGAGGGAAGATCGCGAAGCGGCGAATCGCTGGAATGTTCGAATTTAATGGTACCTTTGAATATAAAATGATAACTGCCCTTGATCGTCGCAAGTAGCAGGTTTCCAAGCGTTCCGACGTGCAACCGAGCGAGCAAAAATTGAAGAAATCTGCGTCGCTGTGATTGGAAATGGAAAAATGCGCCCGCATTGGATGTATCCAGGGTTTTTACGGGGTGTGCCCGCATGCTCCATCAATAGGCAAGAAATGTTGTACAATTATAGGCAGAAGGATGCTCGATCAACAAGTTGCGAACGGGAAAATAGAAGAAAACACGAAGAGTATCCCAGCGAACCAGTTTCAGGCGCGTCTCGTGCTGTAACTTCGATTAATTCGCTTCTATGAAATCGCAGTGGTTAAAACGAACGATATCTTCATCGGTTCTTGTTCCTGAGAAAGGTAACGACCCGTTCCTTTAATAACAACGCTACGTACACTGGAATGATCAGTAGCGGCAAGTTCAAGAACGTTTTACGGGCTGCTTATCACAGTTGAAGCTCGCCGGAACCACTAACAGGGTAAATAAACTTATTCCGCAAACCATCGTTTGACCTAAACTCGACGAACAATCTCGTTACAATAATTGTACGCCACGGGAATTTATGGAATGTGTTTCTACATGATTCACTGCAGCGTCGAGCGTACTCGCGATCTCGATGTCTCATAAGCACGGTACAAACGCGTCGTTAAATTAAGATTCCGAAGTCCGATTAAACTGTACGAGAATTAAAAACACTTCGGGCTCTACGAAGACATAAAAAGCAGCGTTCGCATAAGGCTCCACAGTCCAGTTATTAATCTCAGCGGAGAAAGGTGATAACAGCAGCGGAAAAGGAACTGCTACGATAAAAACGTTGAATGTTAATGCTAACAATCTAACCCGAAGTTACAAAAATACTTCGTTCGTGTCGCGTACCTATCAATCCGACGTAAAATCGCTCCAACAGAAAACTGCCCGAGCGAACATGGTTTAATCGTTCCCGGAACCGTTTGTTTATTCGCACTCGGACGGGAACGCGTTAGCCGTGATCGCGCCGATAAAAGGAATCGCGTGTCGCCTCTTCCGTTTCCCGGTTCGCCGTAAAATCCGCCTCGACACCTCCGCGACTCGTTTGATCGATTCCGGAGGAAGGGAAGAAACGCTTATCGCGCGACCGACTCGCTGTTCCTTCATCGAAATCCCGGACTTTCTATAGTCTACCATTCCAACGGCTAAAGAATTCAGTTTAACCTTTCAGCTGCTGTACGCCACTGCGCTGGCAATCGTGTATATCATCTTTTTCAACGGTACACCGCTGTAGCGGCACAGTTCTGTCTCTGTCATCGACTGTTCTGCACATTATAGTCCATTCTAACGTGATTGCACAATGGACAATTGTATCAGCCTCAAATCGCAGTGATATTACATTCACGATGCGCAGACCGAGTCAAACCTCGATATGTTTTCATCTCCGTTCATCTAATTTTCGATACTAATCTGTCGTTCGTCGATACGGTTACACGTAACAGATGGAAATTAGAAGAATGTCCATTAGCTAAGTCGCGGACGAACGATGCAACGGCCACGAAAATTTCGTGCAACGTAGAGGAAAACAAACGGACCACGGTCGATGGAAAAAAAATACCGCGGGAAGAAACGCGAGGAATGCGATGTGTAATCATACATTCGAAAAGGTGCGTCAGAAGGCTCGCTCGCGCGTTCAATCGATGGAATTCGCGCCGTGCTATTTAAGCGAATGATTCATCGACAGCCATGAACGACCGGATCTCTTCCGCGCTGTTTTCGTTTACACTCCGCCACGGAACGCATCAATGAAATCCGCACGCGCGATTTTATATTTGAACGTCCGCTGGCGCGTGTTTTCGTTGATCGCGGGCTCGCCAGTGTTTGGGTCTGTTTGGACCCATCCGCAACGTTCTCTTCCACTGCGCTGTTTCTTCGGTAGATTTGGATCTTAGCGCGAGTCGCTCGGAAGTCAACGCGGTTCAGTTGAGGAAAGAAACATTGAGGAAACTAATGTCTTGGCTTCTGAAATGATTATACAACATATTCAGAAGCTATAAAAAGAACGGATTTCCGACTTAGAACGAACGAGAAAACGGGTAAATTCTTTAGTAGCTAAACAGAATATTATTCACTCCATTGAAATATACAAAAGTCAGGAAACATCCAAAAATGGGCTTCACCGCATTGGCTTCCGAGCGACTCGTGTATCCGTACTGTGAATAATTCGATTTTCTGCGCTTCTAAGAATGAAATTTAGCCTCGACTTTAGTACAACTCAAGGTCTCGAATCTAAGGAAGCTTAAAATTTATTTCAGTTCCATGGAGCATGATGATATATTAAAATTTCCAGATATTCTCACTGGACGTCATTAATTAGAAATGTTGTAGGTAACAACTAGTCAACGAATCTTCGAATTTCGCCGACCACGTGTGCGAAATAATCACTCAGTCAGTGATATACGAGTCCTCTGTATCCACACTGACCGAAGAAATATTCCTGCCGGCAACCATAATCGACCATGAACGCGACTTTCATCGATGCCCGCGACTATAATCGAAGCTCAGACGTCGCAGCAGCTGTGTGTACACGGGGCACACCGGCGAACGCTTCCTTTTCCCAAGAAACACGGTACACTTTGCATACAGCGACACGCGAGAGCTTCGCTCTCTCCTCGGGCGATACAGGGACGCGCGCACAATAATGCTCTTCAGCGCGATCGCTGGCAGCGCGATCAGGATGGCAACAGAGACTTCCGTTCAACGGGCGAACATTTCGCGACAGCTGCGACGAATGTGTGCTCCGATGGTCATCCGTCTGGGCGGATCCTGGAATTCTGGTTAGCGTGGTTTGCCAACCTGCTGGACACTCTCTATGGCAAACGGAAGATCCAGGAACCTCGACTTTCGTGCAGAATATCTCGCAACGCGCGGATGTGCGTTATTTCAGCGAGAGTTCGGTGAACGAAGATAAAGAAACGTACGGGGAAAAGGAGAATTAAGTTGAGTAGTCTAATTGTAATAAACTTCAACGCTTTGCTTCGAGTAATCAGAAGAATAGAAAGATTGTAGAACATTTGCAACCACTTCTATTTTCTAAATTCTATTATTCACCATTCCTTATAACTAAATTCGATTATTCTTCGATTACTTCAGTTCCAATTTCCGAATTAGACTACCACTATTCTCCTACTCTTACTCTCCGAATCCCATCTCTCGCTAAACTGGCTGCAGGCGACAACGCGCCCACGCAAAGTTACTCATCACCGTATAATTGCGTTCCTTGAATCAGATTGATTCCGTTTCCGGGCGTTCATTCACGATCCGCGCGCGCGCGCGCCGCGTCCCGAAACGTGGAATCGTCGTGTCGTAACGCGCGAGAGTATCGGCGGTCCAATTAGCGCGCGCGTCCGCGGAATCGCGGCGTGGGCGTCGCGGACGCTAATGTTGCCGGTTGTCCAGCAAGGCCGAGGACGCGCCGCGTAATTGGCGGCCTGCCAGCCGTCTTAATGCCGGCGAAGATTCTTTTATTCGAAAAAAAGAGCAGTGGGAGGAGCAACGCGAAGCGCCGGAGCCCTGGCCGCACTCCAGAAATTATGAATCGCCGAGAGAGAAGGAGCCCAGGCGCATCGATGATGCACTCGGCGCAGTCTGCGGGGTGCACCCTCTCGCGCGAGCTGGCCGGACGATGACTCGGACTTTTAAGGCTTCCTTTTAACGGAACGAAAACCGTCGTATCGGTTGTACGCCCCGACCCCGCGCGCTGTTCGTCTCTTTCCTCGCCCGGGTATCTCTCGGGCTCGGAGGATTCTGGGTTTCAGTGGTTTCAACTTCGAGAGAATCTCTTAATCATGGCTCCCGAGGATTTCTGCTAGCGTACCAGCTTCTAGGATCTCGACTCGCGAAGACGCTGTAGTTTTGGGTTGTACGGGACTCTAGGATTCCTACTTGGAAAATTGCTGTAACTTTAATTTCACGGGACTCTAGGACACGAGGATCCTTAATTTTGGCTTCAAAGATTCGAGGATTTCAGCTTGAATTCCACGATCTCAGTCTTACGGGCTTCCGAAAGATTCTACGATTTTACCTTTACGAGATTCGAGGATTTAAGCGTGGAAAGACTCTACAATTCTACGCTGGGAACTCGTTAGCCAGTCTCGACTCAGGCTGAACAATCGGCCAGAAAATTCCCCCGCGCCGCGAAGTTTCCCAATGGAAACGAGCCCGCGGGAACTACGTGAAAATGAGAATAACTCGCACAAAGCGAAGTGTTTTCGATGATCAATAACTAGCCGGCGAGTCTCGAATCGAGCCGGCTCGCATCGTACACATCGAACTCTCGATCAGTAAAGAATCTTCGTTAACCGACATTTCCCTCCAGTCCACTCGAATCAACGGATCGATCATCGTCGAGAGTAATCATCGAGAGATCTAATTGCAGCCGGCGAACAGATATCCGATCCTCATCAGCCCTATCATCAAACAAATTCTTTCCCCCGGTGGGGAACGGTCAGGAGACGCGCGCGAGAGACAAGATACTCGCTCCGCGATCTTTCAATCCCTGTTTCAATCACACGACCGAGAGAACATAAAGTTCCGCGGGTCCACGTGTCCAGCGCATTGCGCCAATAAGTTCGCGCCGCTCTCGACGAGTCGTCGCGCCATTCGAACGGCACGATTCACTCGCGCGCCTGGGCGAAACACGCTTCGATGGCAGAACGCGCTCGAACGAGAAGGCGAAACGAGTTATCCGCGATCCGAGTTCCCCTAGACCAGTCCCATCTACTCGAGTTACCGATTAGTCATTAATTCAACAACCGGCCCGTCGAGGTTTGTTAGCTTTCGGATTAGCGGACGAATATCGGATTGCGGCGCGTCACGCACGAGCGACTCGTCGCAGAGGCCGTGAACGCTGGCGGATTCATTGCCGACGATCCCTCGCCGAATTCGCGTGCCTCGAAGCAACCGACTCGCCGGGCTTTCCTCTAGAAAAATACGTTTATTATACTCGTCTCGACTCGGAAATATCCGGAGACGAACGCACTCGGGCCGAGATTGCGCAGGTTCCTGTTCCCCGAGGTGCTTTTCACAGGGCGTAGACGAATCTACAAGTGAAAACGACGTGGAAATGCGGGATAACGTTTTCGAGGGAATCGAATTTTCGTGTTCGTTGTGCTGTTCGAAACTGATTATCTTGGGACGAAAGGAGTTGTACGGAGAAGTTTGACGATTTCGCTGGGGGTTTGCAGGAGGGACAAAGGTGTTCAAGAATTTTCACTGTACAGTGTGTTTCAACTGTGGTTACAGCGATTGTGGCTCTATTATCTTGGCTACCATCGAATCGCAAAGAACGCGTAAGGAGAACAATCGAGGTGAAAGTTCGAATGATTTCGATTCGATGAAAGATCTACGGACATATGAGGCGTCCTGTAGTCGCCGGAATCCTTCGGCTACACCCTCCACATCCGTCGACGCGTACCCGTACAAATGGCCGCCGATACGCGGCGTGCATGCCAAACGCCCGTATAGATCGATAGCCGTCTCCAGTGTAAACACAATGCCGAGTCTAGAGCCGGCCAGTGACACGTGTTCCGGCCGGGTAAACACACACCTCCACGCACCCGCTCCTCGATATAAATATAATTTATCCCTGGCGGCGCAACCCACGTGTCTTCTCGCATTATTCCGTCTAGATCCCGCCGCGCCACCTTTCAGCTGGACCGGCGCCGCCTGACCGCCCCGAAGTTATGCTAATTAAAGGATCTCCGAGGCGACGCAACGATTTAACCCCTTAACCGTTGGGTCCGTGACAGAGTCGATGAGTCGCTCAGAAGTCGATGCGGTCGAGCGTGGAAAAGAAAAATTGAGGAAACGAATGTTTCGGCTTATGAGATGATTATATAACGTATCCGGAAGCTATAACGAGAAGGGCTTTCTGACCTAAAGACAACGAAGAAGCGAGCAAATCCTTGAATATTCAAGTTTGCGAATCAACGGTTAAAGAGGTTAAACCTTGTCTTGACTAACAAAATTTCATCGAATTTTCAATAGAACGTAACGAACGTAGAAGAAACCTGTACGAGAATCTAGAGACCTTCTAACTGTATCGACACTCGTTTTCGGGTACCGTCGCCATTGTATTATTAGACGCGCATTTCGTTCGCAATTGTCGCACTGTACCCGCGTCTCAGCCTTGAAGAACACGATCCAAGATTACTAAATCCGTCCGTCCGTGTGTCTATTTATCTACCCGGCCGCTTCGTTGTTTGTTCATTCATCGACTTTGTATCCGCGAGAGGTTTTCTTACCGCACCAACTGTTTTCATACAAATCATGACTCATTGAATCATGTTCCCTTTTAGAGTGATAGGTTCGCGAAGTTTACATAGTTCGTAGAATTAACGAAGCCCTGGACAGGGCATAAGCAACCCTTACAACTAAAAAGACATGTGCGTCGATGCTTTAATATTCACAAGCTGCAACATCGAAATTTTGCAACGATTACATTATCCTTTACGAGATCTCGATGCTTAGAAAGATTGAATTGTCCTTCGTCGAGTATCTCGTTTCTATAAGGTCGCTAATTAGGTCCGGAAACGCGACTGTAAAGAGCACTGGACGCACTCTGCGAGCCTACCATTGGTCCGGCCCCCACCTGATATGCGCTAAGCCCCGCCCACCTCGTCGAGGACACGCCCGCCGTCGGTAAACCTCGCGAATACATTCGCGGACGACGTTAGCACAGTTTTTCTTCGATTCCTCCGGCCGTCTCTCGCTCGTCTCTCAAATTGATCTAATTACTTATCCCATTCCGGGACGGCGGTCGTCGCGACGCTGGCTCCCGGCCAGCGATATTCTTTTTTCCAGCCCGTCGAAAAGGGAGCCGTGTAACCCAGATACAGTAGGCAAACCGAAAGACGGGGGCAACCGGGGCGGACGCGCGCGGCAAGAGGGAATCGCATGAAATAAAACCAGCACCCTTTGTTTCTCTATTTTTCCCTCTGTCCGCCCGCGTTCGCGAACCCGAACCAACCGCGCACAGTCTAGCGCAATAAAGCTCCCCTTCCGGGTCAAACTCGGGAACTTACCGCCCACGAAATCGGTTTCGGCTGTTTTCCGCAATCTTTCGCTCCCCATTTACGCTCGCCAACCTGACGCTTTGTGGAAAGCCGTCATTTTTGTACGAAGAAAGCGATTCGTTTCCCTCGAACGTTCGTGTGCAGCGTGCCCCGATTGTTCACAGGTCAAACTAGCTGTTTCAGCTTTTCGAGTGTTCGGAACTCCGGTGGTAAAATTTCATGGGATCTAGTTCTCTAAATTGAAATTGTATGGAGTTGATCACTTTGACGAGTACGAAGATTCTCTAGATAGCCTCGAGAGGAGTTCTATCATCTGAAAGTTAGCAAAGGGAGCTTTCCCACCGAACAGTTGGAATTCTGAGTGGAAGTTGACATTGCCCTCCGATCGAGATCTACTAAGCATTTTAGAGGATGCGACGAAGAATCTTCCCTTCAGAGCAACTTCAACTCCCACGCGAATTGTTCCCGTCACGGCCGTCGAATTTCCAGTCCGACTTGACAACCTGATAACAACTCGACGACGTTCCCAGCATTGTCTTAATTACCGTCGAGGCTCGAACCGGTTGCTCTGAACGACAATGACCCCGGTTCACCGGTATCAGAGTTTTACGTAACCGTCGATGACGGTACGCCGCCTATCATCCGTCCAATCCTCGGTAACGGGCAACCGTTGACGTCAAGCCGGCGATTAAGGCCGAGCTGGTAAACAAGTCAATCCTGACCCGTCGACGACGCGATTGCCAGGTAGACAAATGGCCCAACGGACTACCAGACGCTCGCGTGAAAGTTCGCGGGGCTAGATTCCGACTCCGACATGTTTCCAACGTTCCATAGGCAACGATGACGTCACCGACGGACAGATACATCGACGAGTCACCTGGTCTGTACGCTGCAGATAATATTGTTGCGCGAGCGGCCGCGCTAAAGGCACCTCTCCTGTCCGAACTGTTCGATCGTCGCGCGAGTTACGGCACAATGAATCGGCGACCATTGTGCGAGGTAAATCCGGGGAATGCGTCAGTACTCCAAACACGGGCAAATTGGAGTAAACAACTGAGTAATTCGGGCTAACGGTTTTTGTCTTCGCGGACAAAGGGATTAACAGATCGTTATCGGAACACTGGAACTACCAGATATCAGTCCAGATGACTCGGTGTCTCTTCTTTCGCGGATACTGAGAAGTCACGTGTTCCTGGAAAAGCTGCTAAACGCAGCAGAACCGGAACACAAGTGAACCGAGATCTGAACGAACTCTTCCACACCGTACGAAGAACAATGAATTCGCGGTGGTGCCGGTGTTAAGAGGACAATCGACATTTAACGAGCGACGCTAATAAAATCGCGGAAGATAGAAAGTGCACAACTTTCGCCCGGGGAATGTTTAATATTCCAAGAATAGAAGAAGCGTTTGTATTCTGCCTAGGCGCGGCACGGTTCGCCCGGAAACATAATTTATGTAAAAGCGGCGGCGGCGGTAACGCGGGCTCTAAACTCGGAAACCGATCGACACACTTTTCCCGTTCGACGATTTACGGGGTTGGCACGAGGATTGCGCATCACGCGGCTACGGATGAACGTGACGCCGCCATCGATTCGGCCCGGCAAAAAAAAAAAGAGAAAAAACGAGAGGAATCCTCCGTCGTTCCTCTTTCGAACCGTCATCGTTCGTCTATTCGTATCCGTCCGGTTCGCTCTGTCCACCCGTCCGCGATCCATTAACCCAAAAATACCGTGTAACTAACGCCGTCGAGGTATGCACCCGTGTCGGACACGTGACACGGATACACGTTACGCAATCCCGACGGTGTAACGACACGCGCGCGCGGCGCATCGGCGAAAGAAAGGCGAAATTCTTGATCGCTCGCTTCGGAAATCGGGTTGACGCGCGCGTGGGCGTGCGTACCGGTTACGCTTTACGGCCGCGAAAGTTTTCGGTAAACAGTCCGTAATGCGCCCATTTTGGAATCTCGTTTTGTTTGAGATCGTAATCGATGTCGTTACGCGGACAACGAGAATCTCGATGGTATTCGTTGTTTACAGTTCTTAGTTCTTAGTTTAATATTTCAATTGAATCTTATCGTCCGATGAAATGGAGATTCAATTAGTATATTTTACAGCCTTTACAGGTTTCCTGCAGGCTTGATGTTTCTCAATTGAATGTTATGGTTCGATGTAACGAAAACTCAATTAGTGTATTTCAATCTTTACGGTTTCCCGGAGGTTTGATATTTCAATTGAATTTCACAGTTCGATATAATGCAGATTGCATCGGTATATTATACAGTTCGAATATTCAGCTTCCGAATGACCGAGACAAAAGAAAAACCGACAGAGCCTCGCGGCTGTAGAGGGACAACATTCTCGGCAAGTCGAAACGATAAGCAATTGAATATGTCCAATCAGCCACACGACGAACAGATACTTCTCGGTTAACGGACTTCTCAGCAACCGGTTGGAGTCGGGATCCAACGATTCGCGCAGAACGAGTCAAAAGTCAAACTGGTTACATGATCTCGAAGAGTTAACTGCATTCTCGCAGCTGCGATAAATTCAACGTCGATTACCGCATCTTAACGCGGAGGAGCTCGTCGTCGGTGGTACGTTGCGTCAATCCAGGATCGATCTATTATTAGTCTATATTACGTTATGCATCGAAGTTTCATCATTTCGCTGTATCAAGGCGAGTTCACCCTCGGCCGCGGAGGGTTAAGAATGCGGAAAGAACTTCCGTGCGATCGGTTAGCGTGTTCGCTGCAGTGGCGACCGGCAAGGTCGGCCAAAGAGCGGATTTCTCGGACGCGTGAGCCGCGAACGCGCCGCTGTAAAAATTGATAGCCTCCAGCTAGAATGCCATGTCGGTGATATACAACTGGCACGGTTCCTTGGCGTGCGCGGGGCAGAATTCGATCGCGAGCCGAACAGTTCTCTCCTTCGAAACGGAAAGCAGAACGAAACAAAGCTTTCCCGGGGACCAGAAGACTCGCGCTTGCACTTCGGTTTCGAATTTCACTTCCAACGAGTTTCGCTGTGTTTCGTTATCCCCCGATACCGATCTTCGCCTCGTTACGCTGACAGAAAGTTACGCAAAGGACGATGATTCCGCGAAAAGGCCGAGGAGCTTTCCAATTACAGTAACACCCGTTTAACGCTGGAACTACCGAGCCGAACGTGACTCCTCCGAATCGTTATATAGGGACTTTACGAGTGCAGATACCGAGATTCCGATTGACTCGCTTAGTTTGCATACTGGAAAATCGATTTCGCGAATCTCTAATCTCTCGGTGAAGCTTCGTGTATCTCCTTAGCAATTGTCAAAAGAGAATTGAGAAATAGGCGAATTCGATTTCGATTTGTCGATTTCATTTCGAACATCTCGTTTCTACAGCGTCGAGCGACTCCGTTTTCTAACGAGTTTCTCGATAACTGGGCCGATGCGACGATCGTTCGCTTCTCGGAACGGCATGTATTTATTTATTAAGGTAAGAATGCAAGGCTATAGTAGTCGTTTGCGTCAACGTGTTAACGCCAACTCAATTAGCGCGATTTTTCCTCGAGTCCGAAACAAGCTATAAATATTCCTACTCGATATAACGCGGCCCTCGTTGTCGGGGGCCGGCGAAAACGGACGATATCATCGTTCCGCGGTTCAATTATCGTCCGAGGCAGGCGTAATTGAGCCGCAGGATTTTCTTATCGCGTGCCTAATTACGCAGTGACGGGCTTCGTTGTTTCGATAATACAATTCGAGGGAAACGAGCGGTTTAAGAGCGAACGACAATTTAATCGGCCGAACGACCGTTGGGGAACGGTGAAACCCGAATAGAAATTTCTGTTAGTTTCGCTGATGCGTCCCGATCCTTTCTACAAATAAGTAGGAAGGATTTTGTTCGGTACTAATGCGGTCCTCGCGGTTCGAGCGACATATTTTACGTGTCTGATATACGACAAGACCGTCTGGATTCCATTGCAGGCGATACGAGCGTGAATGATACTCGCGTATTCCGCTCGAGTTAATCTATTCAACTAGCTCATGAATATCTTCTTTCAATGCGACGGCAGATGGTTCTAGCCCGGCCGAATTATTCCGGAAAATCTTTTACCCGTTCCGGGATTCGTTGAACCGCACCGCTTCATTCGCTGTGAACACCTTCATTGTTCCGGGACCGGGTATAATGGTGTAATGGTCAACGCGGAATGTTTCTAGGTCGTTTCAAATATTATTACCGTTTCCATTTGTTTTAATAAAATACCGTCCAGTTCTGGAGTTTATTAAATATTCCCAGATAACTAACACATTAATTATCCCTAGTTCATTTTTAAACGGTTACAACGGTACGAAATTTAGACATTGAGGACGATTTGTAAGTACAACTCACGAAGTACGAATGAATAAACATAAGACAGTGCTAGCAACGGTAAACCTAAATAAAAATAATGAAAGTGCAACGGACTTTTCAGGGAAAAAAAAGATAAACTTTCGAACGAAGGTATATTTATAAACCCATGTCCTCCATTGCTGTAAACTCTCGCGTGTCCGGGAGCGCTGGAAGCCCTGCGTATCCCGTTAATTGAATGAAAGAAAATTACGGAATAAAAACAACTTTCACGGCGGCATGGGTGCGCTAACTACCTAGAAATAAATTTGGCCGGTCGGCCAACTTTGGAGCGCCACCGTGATCCCCTATTTTACAATAGTTCCCTCTCGCTGTTCAACACGGCCGTCGATTTATTTACGAAACGCCCGTTGGCGCCTTTTCAATAACCGATCGCCCCGATCGTGTATTGGTACCAGCGATGGCGGGCTCTTCCGTCGGCGCTACGATCGCCGGAAGCCAGGCGTGGATTAATAACCTCTCGCAATTGGACCCCGCTTGCTATTGTGTCGAACGCGGTCACTGACGCGCTTGCCCTCGGCCATCTTAATTTCTGGCCGTATTTAACGAATATTGCTGTTGAATATTATATTGCTGAATAAATGCAACAGAGTCCCGACTAAGTATATATTTACCAATATATATTAAAGTCGATTTACAAACCGAACAGAAACGCTGTTCATAGCTTGATGGTTCACTTAGTTGAAACTCTGTCGCGTTTATTTAGCAAATAAATATTCAACGAATCATTGTGAGAAATAGAAATTCTGATGTAAAGGAATAAATGTTACTTTGACTTCGACTGGTTCTGACTTTAATTGGTTCACGATTCAATTTGCCAAATCAATTTATTCAATGTGTTGAATGCTGATTTCATAGAGCAGACTACACAAAACGGAAAAACTATAATATCATTCGATTGAATGCACGATCAACCACGTATCAGATTTCAACAGTGATCATCAAAATTCACGTTGACAGCGCGGAAGTCCCAAAACGAAAAAGAAACAAAGATACAAAACCGAGCGGGAAAGTACTTCACTGTCACTAGATAATTCATGAGGGTTCAGCGGAGTTTTGTATACATATCGGGTGTCACAATATTGCGCCGCGGTATGCGTAGCATGTAGTCGGACGTTCACACGTTAAAAATAGTCGCGACGAGTTTTTAACGGCCGATTATCGTGTGCGCGGGCCGCGAGAGAAAACACGCGGCCCGACTTTTGACGATGCGGTAATTGAACCTCGCCTTGGCATATTATCCATCCTCGACAGTCTTCATTCTGCATACCTAAGCAGTCTCAACCCTTAACACTCCAAGATGTTCTGTAATCTATCGGCAACTGCAACTAATTTTTATAGTATTCCTAGCGAAAATTAGAAATGCTGTAACATTTCTTCGATCTTCCATTTTCCTCGTTAGCATAAAATTCGAATAATTTTAGGGTAGTTTCTTTAAGACTCATTAAAATATTTAATATTACAACTGGTGCGATATTGGAGCCTACAGAGTTCAAGGGGTTAACACGTTCCCGTCGGCGTGTACCACCGGTGGCTCACAGTAAGATATCACATTAGACAATGTGTACCATTGGTGGCTCATTAGACGGCGTGTAGCATCAAATCTGTGGCTCGTCAAATAGTTCGGTAATTAGAAAACATTGCCATATAGTTGAGAATTAATCTACGTATCATTTCCATATTTTTATCAATTTCGAGAATTCAACCCCCAAATGGGAAAGAGTGGAAATTACCGGTGGAACGTGTTAAACGAAAGAGAAAACAGTGCACTTGCCAATTTCAGTCTCACCACCGTAATACAACAGCCCCGTAAATAGGTCCACCTTGAACCAACGGTAAACACAAATCCCACCACCACCCCTAACGAAACGCGGCAAATTCAAACACAGTGAAAGCCACTGTCAGACGAGACACAAGGAAATTAGGCACACTACGAGTAATAAATTCATCGACATCTCGATACTTCGAATTCCAATGTTCACAGTGAACAATACCGGTGATCGATGACTCGGCTACACGTTCGAACAGAGCGATCGAGACGATCGAATTTACCGAGCAGACAGGATTCGAAGAAACAGGCGCAGTCGGTACAGAGGGTTCAACTAACCGTGGATAATGTGCTCAGGTCCCAAGCGCTCTTGGCCTGCTTTTGGTAGCCCTTCTTGTTCCTTTTGCCGGGTCTGCGCAGGCTGGAGAACCATCCAGCGGCTATGGCGACGGCGCTGACGTCCCGACGGTGCTCCGTCTGGACGTTACCGCCGCGTACCTCGTCGAGCGCGTCCACCGACCTGCCGGTGAATATCATCGTTGCACCCGTCTCCAACGGAACTCCTCGTTGCACCCGGCTACCCTCGACGCCCGTGCTCCTGTACTTTCAGGAGCAGCCTAACCACACTTTGTGACACTGCACGCAACATGCAACACCGAAACGCTCCGGTCTCGAGGGTGACATTGACGCCCGTTTGCTCCTCGGCTCTCGATCACCTCTCCTTCCCCGCTAGTTACTGATCGCAACTGAGGGACTCGAGATAATTCCTCGTTGACTCGATAACGATCGCGCGATCTGCTCGATCTTCCAGTCGATGCGTATCGAACACGTGAATCGAATGTAAACAGAGACTGTTCGGGGAGATTCTTTCGAGAATTATGGAATACGATTATCGAAGAGTATTTTCGTGTGAATAGAGTACGTTTGGTTCGCGATATGCTGTCGGTTAACGACACGATATTCGATTGTACTCGGTAATTGCACTTCGACGCGACGACCGTTGGTGACGCGGCACCGGCGGATCAAGCGGAGGAATGATATGTAACGAATAATACGATCGCGACTACTACCCGCCAGATCAACTATCGACGAAACTACTAACCTACCGCTCCGCGCGGCGGCCGACTTGCGACTACCGTACCCGAGCGAAACGGTTGCGCTGGGAACAAGCTGGCGCCTCGCAGTGGACGTGCCGTGAACTCAACCACGCGTGTGCGAATGCGGATTAATTCTCTCGCAACCGACGACGACCTATACGTCTACCGTGAAAAGAAAAGTCCGCCGAGCGAGCCTTTCTTCTCCGATTTCCTTGTCGTTTTATTCGCCGCGATCGAGACCGCTGGAAACAATCGAGCGTGAACAAGATGGAACGGGCCTCGTACACACTGTACGCGCCGGCCGACGTAACGAGCGACGAATGTTTGCGCGGCCGTAACGTACGCAACCGAAAAACCGGAAAAGAAAAATCTGTGGTGTAGGATATATAATGTACAGTATTTTATTCTTTCGAAATTTTCAAAAACATTCGCAGCCTAGTTTAGGAGATACCTTTCGAAATTTGAACTTGAAATTATTTTCTGAGATCAGTCGTGTATTGAGTTGACCTTTTGAATTTTCCAGTGATCACGAAATTGTAGGAAATGTTCAGAATTCAATCGAGGAAGAGATATTAAACTGAGAAGATTATAAGTGATAATTTTCGAGGGAGCTTTTGACACCGGTAGAAATAGTTAATTGTTGTTAGTAATTTCTATGAGAAAATATTTAGGGAAATGTCACGGAAACTATAAAAAAGATAATTCGTGAAGAATATAGAAAATGAAAATGTAATACCAACTTACATAATTGAATTACGTTATTATTATTACAGGCTTATCTCGTTGAATGTCACCGCATTAGGTGGTATCAGTTATAATATGATAAGTTTTCAAATAATCATCGTTTAATCGGGTTATAGTAATTCGATTTGCCTGATGTCGCCGTTGACCCCCGCGGCGGCGAACGCGTTAAAATCAAAACAATTCATAAGCAAAACACAACCGAAATCTCCATGGCGCGGGACGTGTTAACCAATTACTGCTATCTGCCGATCCGGTGCCGTACAATTACCGTGGACACCGATACATCGTCCCGTTATCCGAGAACACGCGAAACGGCGCGCATAAGGCCGCTGCAAGTACTTCCGGCGGTTTATAAATACACGTACGCGTGCAATTATTTATTTCTGTGCCGTCAAAACGGCAAACGCGGTGTCACAATGGCAGATTATTTTTACGAACCCATTCCGCGAGTCGCGCGCGCGTCATTGTTTCATAACCTATTACGCTCCGACACCGGCTGACAAAGTAGACGCGGACGATTCATATTCGCCGAATGATGATTCCTACCCCCGGTCGTGGCGGAGGAGTGATGCACGGCCGGGACGGCAACAATTCATCGGCGTCCGCGATGAAATTTTAATATCGGGGGAAATTATAGTATTTTTAGTGCTCGCAGTAAAAATCGACGGCGGCCGACCGGTTCGAGGGAATAATACTGGATCTTGCGAATCCGCGGCGGAAATAAAACCACGGGAGCCGGAGAACTAACTCCGTGCGCAATATTTTCGACCAGCATTTTTTCTCTCCTCCCCCTTGCCGCGTTGGTCCGTTTGCTCGTAAAAGGAGTACTATAACTCGCCCCAGTTGCGAGGATCAGCCCGTGCGCCGCCGGTACGTTTGCGTTTGCTCTCGTGGCCGGGTCAAGCTGATCCTACTCGTGACTCTTCACTCGACGGTACGATCTGAAATGTGCCAATGCGCCGTGGCTGGAACTATAAATCGCGCGGTGAAATTTTTACCCGGCGCCTTGAAGCGAAGCTCGGGGAAGGCCGTCGTTCATTTCTGTTTAGACCCCGTTACTTGAACCATTCGAGCGTTACCCTTAACCCCTTGCCGCACTTTAACACTCATACTTCGCTCATGAGCTCTATTGATTTTATTAACCCTTTGCACTCGAGAATATTTTTCTCGACAAATGTTCATCGTTTTCTGATGAAGTATCAATGATATTTTTTTTCAACACAAAGAAATATCTTGCATGAATTAAGCGACAGAAATAATGAAAAAATTGAAGTAAAAAGTTGAAATGTGACTGAAAGTCGCATCGTGGTCCGATTAGGGTTAAAAATATCTTGGAAAAATTCGCGTGTACCATATGTGGTACACGTGGCACTGAACGTGTCAACGAGTTGGACTCGCGATAAAAATTTCGGATCAAACATAAATATCACGAGTCTGACTCGAGGCGACAGCACGAGTGAGATACGGTTAAACGGTGCGGCAAGGGGTTAATTAACCCCTGTATGCTAACCTTTCGTCGCTGTTACGAAATGTTTGCTCTCCATTAAAATTGATTTTCTCCATGGAAAATTCGCGCGGCGGCGGCGAGTTATTAAGTCGGTGCTAAACGCGAGTATTTTAGACGGTTTCGGCTGGAACGCGAGTTCGCTCTGTTTATAATTGGAAGCGAATCTGGACGTTCATCGAAAACACATTCGCGTCTGTTTCCAGTGGCGGCGCGTTGTCAGGTGCAGCTCGAATACAATGATTAACTAAAATTAGACGGTGCAAGACACGTTCGGGATTTGATCGGCGCGGACTGGGAACGACGGCGAGGGTGCATCGCGCCGCATACTTGCTCGGATCGTGAAAAGAATGCTTCCGAGAACACGGAGGGAAAGGGGGGGACGACGCTGAAATTTCGCCGACTGCTTATCAATTGCCGGCGCGCTCGAGTGTCGCTAAGGGCGTTGACAGACAGGCCACGGTTCAAACGTGGCTACCTCTTTATCTTTCTTTCTCCCGGCCGAGCCGATGCGCGCGGAAATATTCCATCCGGTTCTTTTAAAGAATCGTGCGGCCGCATCGTTCGGGAAAATTGTTTTACGCTTCGATGGGTTCTAATTAAAAATATCCATCGTAGGATTAACGATCGTAGCGTTTCACGATGGAATTTTATCAGTTTCCAGGAATCGATAGCTCCGAAAGCTTGTTTCTAACGTGTTAAACATTGAAACCCGAGTCTGCACGAACGAATAAGAAACTAACGAATCGTCCATCATTTTTCCACCCTCGGTATTTACGGTAATTTATTAAGGTAACGTTAGAGATTGATTAAATCGAACATCTGTGTCCTTAAGATGAATTCTCCAGTGATTATTTATTTAGATTTTCTTCCCTCGCGAACGTCTGTAGATCGATAAATCCCTGTCCGCTGTTTGTTAAGCACCTCGCGCAATCAACTACGATACTCTCCCAGTGCTTATTAATCGCCCCCGACCAATAAGCAACTAAAACGCATCCATATCTTGCCACTGCTCGTGGTGTAAACGCCTTGCCAATTAATCACGGCACTCGCGAAATCTACACGAGGAAACTGAACGTGTGCGGGTCGAATAAAATCGTCGATGGCGTCGCGAGAGTAGAATCGCAATGTCAACGGCGGTGACGGGGGCGAGGGCGGTTAGGTTATTCCATTAGCAAATAACGATCTAATTCGCTCTCGGGTAGAAAATGGCGGATAAATCTGCGGACACGTCGTGAGTCACGTGTTCTCCGTTCCGAGATACTCCAATGGAACAGCTCGCGCATTTGCATTCGACTATAGATCACGGGTACTGTATATTTCAATACGTTGAACAATGAAAACAGTTTCTTTAAAATTTCAATCATTACATGTGAGAAAAGCTACTGTCGGGATCATAATGCAATGAAAAGTCTTCTCGAGAATGGTGCTCCAGTTATTTTACTGGAACACGCGGGAGTATTATAAAAATAGAGGTACAACGAGCACTTGTAAGAGTGACATTCATCTGTAACTGACAAATTAACATTTACAATTGGAGAACAGCAGCCCTAAAGTCGAGACGCTCGTTCTAATGAAAAGTTAAATTTCCAGAGAATGGTACCCGGGTGACTTCACCGCAACGGGGCGGGATATTATCGGGAAGAGATGGTATCGTTATGCAACTCATCGCGACTATACACAAAAGCCCGTATCGCGCGGAAAAAAAGAAAGGAACTGCCGCCGCGTAATTCAGCATCGCGAGCGCACAGAGGAAAGCTCGTCTTTTGTTCGCGGTTGTTTATCGAACGGTTCGTCGAATTTCCCTGGCGGCCATCGAAAATCGAACGGATCACCGAATCCCCTCCTCTGCCCTCGCCGGAATGGCACGCGCTCTCGTTCGATGCACCGTCGAAATTCCGTGGCCGCGGACTTTTTCTTTACACGGGCGACTCGGCTCTCTCTCCATCGGTTGCACCTGCTGCAGCTGCGACCGGGCGATTAAGCGTGCTCGCGTGCACGCGTTTATCGCGTGACGGTTACGCAGATGCGTGCTAAACCCCACCACCGCTCGACTAGATTTGTTTTGCTCGTCGCGCGGCCGAATTCCGGCGTCTTCGAATTGCGCGCGAATATATTTAAGGTGAGCGACCGTTCCGCTGACCGGACGCTGGATATTCCAGCGTTCTTTGCTAACTGGACTGCGAATTTCTCGAGAAATTTGCGGTTTCGTGGTTAATAGTTTCAACAGTGGCAGGAAGATTATTGAGAAAAACAGTACAATGTTAGAGAAACGTAGGATCGTATACCGCGACAGGACATTTAGGTCAGTTGCTGGGAACCTGGCACTAGTGGCGTCATAGGGGCGGAGACAGTGCTCTCCGTCGCGCGATCCGATTGGTGGGCGTGAGCGCCTCTGCCAATCACGCGTGCGTCTTCGAATCTGACCACTCGGGCGAGAGTGCCAGGTTCAGTGCAACGGACGGTATTTTAAACTGTGAGCACAAAGGTGTCATTATACCTACAAAAGAGTGTATTGTATAGTAATTCCAGGAACTACATTAACTTCCCCAATTTTCCTTTTCCTAACTTAACCGCATTGCCTCCTGAACGACTCGCGTGAAGAGCCAACTCTATTCGAGACCTATTAACGTAGATTTCACGCATCTTCAAACGCATTTCGAAAGAATCTCCCGACGAGCACTTTACGAGACTGAAATCCAACGGGAAGGGTAACAGTGCTTCTCATGGTCCGCGCACTTTCGTTGAATTTCCAGGGCACTCGACGGTGCCGCGCCACTTCCCGGCGAGACCATTAACGCCTCGGCTGGGAGAAAAAAGAAGATAAATTGCTGAATGACGGTGACGAGCGCGCCCATGGAGGAAGCTGTGACGTATCGCCGCAATAACCGGTAGGATCTACTTCGTGGCAACGCTGATGGACAACCAGTGACTCACTGGACGAGCCGTTGGTGGTGCCGCTGGCGGATGATTGTTGCCGGCTCGCTCGTCCGCCGGCGAAGCGCGAACGGCGCGAATCATTTCGAGCACGGTAACGCGCGCGACGTGTCTGGTCGAGTGCAAATAATTCCCCGAATCCGCCTGGCTCTCCTATCCCGGCGTGCGGAGAGAAACCGCGGCGAAACGTCGGTCGAATGTGTGTAACGACGAGCGTAAATCGCGCAACGCCATATGGCGTGCTCTCTGCGACTGAGAGGATGAAATTCATTGCACTTCGCGACCAGCCTCGGCGCGCCGTGCTTTTTAAATGCAACGCGGGACGGATCGTTGGCGCATTGAGCGCACCACGGGTCGTTAGGCGCGAGCGGAACGATCTATTGCTATCAGTTATATTGTTATCGTTATTAGAGGTTCATTATCCGATCAAATGCACGGGCACGTGCACTGTTCCTCGGTGTACGGTTATTACGATCGCGCAGTACCTCATTGTGCTCACCCTTCGCACTCGGCAGCCGACTGTCAGTCGGTTAAGTAAACGGAAAATGGGAACATTTGAAATTCAATGTTAAACTTTGCGAACCGATAGACGAAATATTCGAACGGAACAGTTTTGCTCCTTGATCCATGGAAAATTATTCTGCAGCCTCGAAGGGTATTATCGATGTTTTATCAGGACGCGATGAGTATTTGTAATATCACTGAGTGCAAAGGGTATTGATTATAATAATATTCTTGTTCGGAAATTAGGAGAAAAAACGAAGAGATCCGTCGCGAATACTGTTCGTCAATTAAGCTGTTTTGATTAAAAGTTTCGACTTATTCGATTAAGTTTGTTTTTTACCGCCGGATTCGCGTGTTTACAAGCTGCTTCGATTATCGAGCAGTTTGATAGTGCTCGAGGCTCCCCGATACGCGGCAAACAAACCGTATAATAATTACTTTCGCAACTCGGTGGTATCAGGAGAGGGACGAGCGAACGAATGAATTTTTCAGTTATCGGCGTTCGAAACGCACGAACGAACTCTGAACACCGCTTCTCCTTGGCGTTCGTGGTTACTTTCGAGGAGTGCGTTCGGTCGACATGTCGTCGAGTTATTTGCCACTTGTGCACGCTTCTCGAAACGAGTAGTGATATCGTTACACAACGATTAAACGGCGATTCTAAGCAAACGGCTGTGAATCAGTCTTTAATTGCGGACAATTTAAGTACTCGGGATTAATGGGCTTCCAGGTAACGCGAGCCGAACACGCGAGTCACGATAAGGCGTTGCGAAACGATCGCGCCGAGATTTGCGTACGGTGGGCGTACCGATCGCGCGAACGATCTTATCGTCGCAGTTTGTTCCATTTCACCGGGAGACTAAACAAGATTGCTCAATTCCGTTTTCCCTGGCGCTCGCCGTCTAATTCGCAGCACGAGGATCGCGATAACGCGACCTTCTCGGAAAGATCGGGAAGACTTCTGTCAACCGAACGCTAAAAACTTATGATCGGGACACGCTGACGTCTCGAGAAACTCGAGCATTCTCTCGTCACATTCGTCGCTTTGACCTCGCAGCAACCCTTTCTGTACCTGTCTTCCGAGAAAACGATATGCTTGCTAAATTACGAAACATTGTTTAAGTTTTCCGAAAGCACGAGCGACGATATAGATAGTCGTTTGAAGATACATCGAAGATATACTCTGGACGACAGTGCAATTTTTAATTGTTTCAATTTTTTCGCGATTCAATCATTACGCGAATATCAGTTGTACACCGGGCAACCGGAAAATGAAATTTTCTAAGAATTTTGAACCAAGGCTGATCGATCTACGAACAGACCGATGCACTGTGAATCGAGCCTAAGGGGTAATGCACCGAATCCGCGCGCAAAGTACGAAAAATGGCGGTCCGTTGGATCGAAAACCGCAGCTTTCTAAGCGGAGGGTGATACCGAGGGGAAAGTCTTCGGAACTTTCGTACGAGAGAACGGAGAGGTACGCGCGGCTGAGTTAGGTGAAAGATACCGCGGGTGAAAAGGCCATTTTTCCTCCGACGGATTCGTCGGGACCAAGAAAATCGCGGGATTCACTCGGAGGCCCACTGACCCGCTTCACACCGAGGTTTTCATACGTTCCGGAGGAATCCCACGCGAGAATTGACTTTCTATGCTTCTCCGCGTGTGCCGCGCGATAAACACTGTGATCAAAAACTCATTTGGAGAATGAGAATAAAGTGGAAAAGATTCGCATCGGATACGCGATAATTAAGGGTAGCTAATTTAATAATACGACGGGGGCAATCATTCGCTTTTAATTCTGTCGAAAGTTCGGGGAACGTAGAAGGGATATCTAAAGGGTACTGCGATTACGGTTATTTCATCGTACAACGTACCATGATTCATTGGCCACCATGTTACACGACTGAACAACGCAAAATACGCATTAAAGCTCACCCGACATCACATTGTTATTCTGTTAAAGAGTGTACAACAAGGAATTTACTACAAACTAGGAGGTCAATCTTTAATTCAGTTTACAAAACGTTAATGCGACGACTTTTACGACAGCGCAGTAAAGTTAGGGCTGTTCCCGGAGATGATCGTACGTAAGTAATCTCTCTCGTCGCGTCTCGAGCGAGCGCAAAAACAAATCTGACTGCGATTATCGGTATTAACTCGTCGCCAAGAAAACAACCAAACAGCGTTATCGGGGTTTTACCTTTTGGGAGAGTCGCCGTTCACGACGAAAAAGCCAGATAACGGTGTGCAAGCAGCACGAACAGATCCGTCCTCCGCGTTCGTTGGTTCGACGAAAGGTTGACGTCATGGATGTCGAGGGTCAGGACCCACGTGGATCGGGCGACAGACTGCTAAATCGATTAAATCCATTTAAGAGGGCCGACGAGCGCGAGAACCTCCGGGGAAATTCGCTCCACGAGGTTACCGTGTCCTCGCCGCAATTTTTCGTTGTTCCGACGCACCGGGCGGTTCGCAATCTCGAAACCGGAAATCCACGCAACACCGAACATTCCACAATGTTAACCGGGAAATCGGACACAGGCCACCACGTCGACAGACGTTCACGCGAACTCCAACTTCGATGCCAAAGCCGAAAAGGAACGTGACGCGAGCCGCGCGCTATGCTGGCGAGACTTGTTTGTTGACTGCTACAGCCTTGCCGAGGTTACAACAGATCCCATACGAGTGCCATCGAGAGTCAACAACATCGCGATGTGCGTTTATTAGATCAAGCGGAAGGTGAAACCCTCCAAGTATCCGGAAATCGTTATCCTGCCCGCGGTTGCTATGAATATACGGTTCGAATACTGGCGCGAACGATTCTATAACGAAAATCGAGTCGAGGGAAGGGAAAGTTTTTCATAGAAATTATTCAACGACTCGCACAGCTGCGAGAAGATAACGAACAAAGGCGTGTAATGTCCGTTAAAAATACGCGTACGCGTTTGAACCTGATTTACGGAGAGCTGTTTAATTGCCGTATTGTCCATTATAAAGTAACAGACTGCAGCATTCGAAGTATGTCGGAACAGCTTCTGGCATAAGGAGATGCGATTAAACACGCGCCAATTTGACCGAAGGACGTTGACCCATTGAATGAGTTTAAAAACCCATTTCTCCCGAGCCGTGAAAAAGTTCCCGCGTCGTCCTACGACTTTGTTGCTCCTCGACCTCGGCAATATTAAGAAACTCATCCATCAAACTTTTTAATTAGGTCGGGCGAAATCAATTACCCCGTTCGAGAGGTGGAGGGGGAGCCACTAATCCATTAACGTCTAAGGTCAACAGCTTTAGCGCGTTCTTTATGAAATGTCCTACGCAGCGAGCGAGCGCACGGAATACGCGACACTCGAACGGTCCGACATGAGTCACCGGCATCAATCGGCTATCTCTACGGATAAGGATCTATTAACCGAACCATGGGAGAAATACCGTAAGTCGTCGTCGGGTTGCATCTGGGATAAAGTGGCGCCACGGACGAGCGATCGTCGTGCCGCGAGCGTCGCGAGCTCTGTTTGCCGAAAGTATTAATGTCACGGATTGTTTGCCATTTTAAAATTACTACGATTCTCGGAACCCGCCGGCGAACGGGACATTGTCAACAACCGTGGAAATAGCTTATCAGAGAATCACATCCGGAAAGTTTTTTTTAGGGCAGATACGCACGCGTCGACCGTAAAATACGTGTGTTTCGAACACTTAACTTCTCGGTTAACACTGGAATTACCGAGCCCTTTAATAGGATTGATATATGTCATCTCTATAAAAATTGTAACAATAGAGTATTTTGAGTTTCTTTGGATATTCATCGTAGTACTCGAGTAAAACTATTTATTTCCAAAATCATTTCAAATATTCAACGCTTTTAACACTTAGCCAACCGAATGGGTCTCCCACTTTTCACTCAGCAACGTATTGCCTTTTATTCTGTTTATCTTTTGTTGTTTAGTAAGTATTGCAGTCGGATTATTTGTCTATCAAATGCGGTTCTTGTTTTTACAAAACACAGTTTCTAACCGAATCGATTGAGTTTAATTGAAGATAATGGAAGAGGTTGTAGTTACAGTTTTTTTAGGTGTTTAGGTTTCATTAAGTGTTAAGATATTAATAACTGCGAAACGAACAAATCGAAAGCAGTCGTTTCGACTGGTACGGTTGTTCCAGTGTTAACGCTTAGTCAAATATCGAGCTCGCTTAGTATGCCTCTTTTATTCACGCGCAATAAATTGGACTTTGGTACAATCGCCACTACTGTAGGTCATCAGTGACCGATGTGAATCATAGGTAGTGCCAGAATCTAAGCAAACAAGTATCTCCGCGTGATTCTGGCGGAGTAATGACAATGTAGAAACCACCGACTGAATGAAAATATTTCAGAAATACAGTTCTGCGATTATTGTGCTTAGTCTCGTCCCCCTTTTATCTAGTGGAATACTCCGCTCGTAATTTGTAATTAAACATCTAAGCAATTATTCGTCTTATTAATCAACGCGACCTTTCAGTGACCTGTCTGGTTTCAATGACCTTATTCAAGTGCACATTACCACTGATTAAGATTTATTTTTAATGGTAAGTCGAAAAACGCTCGCCACCGGATGCACGCGTGATGCCCTCGTACGAAGTACCTCTGAACTTCGCTCTATTGGTAAAGTAGAACCCTGTGACTCGCTTGATTAATTACCGACGCACTAATTCTCAATTATGTACTAAAATCCCCCTAATATACATCTCCTTCGTAAAATTCTATCTTATTAAAATAGCAGTACATTTTGTTAATTATACCACCATAGAGAAGTCAGCAAAAAAGAAGGACAGAACATAATGAATTATCTGCCGAATATTTCATATATATATCATTAATTTCTACTCGATATTCTCTATTAATTAATGAAATCTTTCAAACTATGCGTTGAATGTCAAAAGAAATATATCAGAAAGCAAATGGTTATCAACCGCACGAGAATTGCTAGCCAGTGCCATCTACTGAAGCTACGCGGGAACAGTTCCAAAGGGAATTCCAATTACCACGCGAATAAGAATAACAATCCAACGAGGAGACCCTTGAAATGAGCAGGAACTGCTTCGGAACCTGCTCGTGCTCATTTTACGTCCCTATTAAAGACGGAGGGGCGCGTATCCCTTTTTTAATGAGTTTCCCTGGCATCGCTCTCCGCCGCCTACTTAATTTTCCTTGTTGTTGTACGTCTTCCTCCCTCGAGAAATAACGGTTTCGTCCGGCAAGTGTCAAGGAACACGTAAAACGTCTATTGTTACCAACAAAGAGGCGAAACGCAGGAAACAGCGAACGAAGAAGAGAGACGCGAGGCAATCTGCGCCACCGTATCGTTTCCCTGAACGTGTAACCTTAAGTGACTACCGCAAACAGACGGATACTTCTCAGACTTTTTGCGTCCGACAAATGTCCGGCTTTTAATACGCGCGTGCAATACCGGGGACCAGCTGTCAGACAACGGTATTTAACGGTACCGAGTTTCGTACAATCCTGCAGTCGCGGTCCCACGATCTGGAAATCAGTGGCTGGGTACGACCAGTCTTCTCCGCCAAAAGGAAATCGCTGGTTACACGCAACAGGACGCTCACGGGGAGACGCTACCGTCAGAGCGCATTCTTAACGGCACATTATTTTTAACACTAGAACTACCGAATGACTCGAAATCACCCATTCTTCGAAGAATGTCTCTTTTGGAAATTACCAAAGCTGATTACCTAAGCTGAAATTTGAACCAGTTCGAATCTTAACGAATCCATGTTTGTAGTTTCAATAATGAGATTCTCAAAGGTCAGTTCAAGTGCTCGGTACCAGCGTTGAACGTCAAAAGCTGAAACGAGAAATATTAATCTAACAAATCATTTTGAAAGTTCGAATCTGCATAAGAACGGTCTATTGTTCTGTATATTGAGCAACGCGGTGACGAGACTTCAACATGGCGGACATAGGTTCTCGAGTCTTGCAACAATGATTTTTCTTTTCCTTTTCAGACACGCTCGCTCTGGTAACGCACTGTTTTTTGTTAGAGATTCGCTGAAGTGCTCTCTGTTCGCCATAAAACGCGGAAAAAATCTTTTAATCCTGGAACAGCGGTTGCAGTGTTGCTTTCAATGCCATGCCGGAAGAAATAATTTTTTTTCGCTTGCTCGCGACTTCACGGCGCTACGTAAATACCATTTGTTTCGACGAGGCAGTTTTAATTCATGTGCATCGGGTGAGGGGCGATAGGGGGGGCGGGACTTTTATTTAGTATCCTCCTTTCAGAAAGCTCCATTGTCAGTATCCAGCCTATTGTCCTTACGCAACCTCTACCGCAGATTCATTTTTCACCCCGCGGAACTTCCAGCGTGTAAAGTTGAACGTGACTGTAAAATCCGGCCATTTCGCATCTCCGACGCAACTGGACTGTACACCATTCGCTGAATTAATAAAATGTCAACTTATCTACGGTAATGCACGGCGCTAATCTAAAAGTCAAACGAATCCTACGTATGCGCATGGCAAATGAACCGTGGCGTGACATTGGCTATTTAATATTTCAATCTCGAACAAACAAGTCCAACCTCCGATTATCAACGAACGCGTCGTTAACAATTTTTCTTTCAAACTCATCCTCTCGTCTTACAGAGTCTAACCTTCTCACGAGTATGACTTACATTTTCATAGACAAAATTTCCTCTGAACATGTACGAAGCTGTAGCTCTCTATCGCGTAGTCTAATTTTGTTCTTTATTCTTTACACGCGATTATAGTGAAAAAAAAGGTTTTCGACTGTTCATGGTCGAGACAATAAAAGTCTGTACCGCGGGCGAAACTACTGCGAATTGGAGTGAAGTTCTTCGCAACATTTCTATTTCTTCGTGCACCGCGCGGATCGCGGTGCAAGAACCGTGTTCCGAGTTCAGGCGGGTTTTTGAACTTCACACGGAAATAGATCCGACAACCCGTATCTTATACAGATCCTAACCTTCGTGGAAACGTTCCCCGTTTATCATTCACGTGAGTTTTTTACGGTGCAACAACGTGGGAGATAAAACCGAGACGTTATTGCGTGTGTCTACGTCGTATCGTTCTTGCTCTACTCGACTCGAATTCCGGCACCGAGCTTCATTGCTCTTGTTCATGGTTCCGTTTAAATTATTAGCGTTATTTTCACCTGCTATTTATACTAACTAACGTCCACGTATACAAGAATACGAAGATGAAGTAATAAAAGGACTGTCTTCATACATCATTGAATTCTATAATTCTATCTTATCTTCTAATTCTACAGAAAATTCTATAAATATACGAAACTATACAAACATTACATTAAACGGCTAACAAAGTTCGAAGATCTTGTTCCAAGGAGACGACAGTCAACAGCCTGATGATCATAATCTATATAAAGATTGGCCTTTCGTCGTCTACAAAGGTAAACATAACTTA
Source organism: Nomia melanderi (assembly GCF_051020985.1). NCBI lineage: Eukaryota > Metazoa > Arthropoda > Insecta > Hymenoptera > Halictidae > Nomia > Nomia melanderi. Next base: position 18,184,595 of record NC_135005.1, read on the forward strand.
TTACTCGGGAATTAATGAAGCCGTTATTACTGCGAGCATTGTATAAAACGCGACATTTCCCCGATTGCATTAGCGAGAAGCACTTTCGGTCGCACGCGAGGCGCTAAAAATAAGTGTCTCAATTTGATGCGGTAGGTCAAAGTGCTAATACTTAGGCGTTACACTTAGAGTCTTGAGTTACTGCAACAACGTGGGCGGAGTAAGAGAGCTCCGATTTGCTCGCGAGCAAAGCTGCTCGCCGCTTGCAAAGGATCAGCTATATCTACGTCTCCAATTACAGGGGTTGGACAAAATAATGGAAGTACCTCGTGCGTTCGAAAAATGTTTTATTAATAGGATCACCGTTGGCTAATACAGCAGCAGCGACAGCTTGCCGACGATGGAACCGTGCGAATCCTGAGTAACGTTAAACTCTCGGAACAAGAACATTTTCCATGACTTCCTAGACAAATTTTCATGTCCTTCCCAATCTCCTCCTACGAGACGCGTTTACCTTCCTCGCAACAAATGCCAACCACACAATACGCAGCTCATAAACAAAGCCTCCATTGTGAAAAAGTTCCTGCGTCGTCTATGGCTTCGTTACTCCTCGACCTCGGCGATATTAAGAAACCCATCCATCAAACTTCTTAATTAGATCGGACGAAATCAATTACCCCGAGATCAATTGCTAAACAACAATGCCTAGAATTACCTTACCGCGCCGTGTGACTTTGTTACTCCTCGACCTCATCAATATTAAGAAACCCATCCATCAAAGTTCTTAATTAGATCGGACGAAATCGATTCCTAAACAACAATGCCTAGAATTATCCGAACTCTCATCAATTTATCCAGATATCCTTTCCGATCTCCTGCTACTAGACGCATCTACCTTCTCGCAACTGGAAGTACCTTCACGACTAATTCTAACTGCACAATGCGCAGCTCGTAAACAATGTCCCCATTCGGTTCGATCCGTTGTTTATCTTCGTGGGACACAAAAGTGTGCGCAGCCACGAGCGGACTGTTCGAAAGTGAAACATTCCCGTGAACGAGAAACCGCGGACGCAGCCTGAAGATACAGAAGAGGTCTACCGGGCTGAAACGATCGGCGGGTCTAAGCGAGATCCCAGAATCCTCTTTCCATAGATGGATCCAGGGAATAGGGGGAAAAAAACCACCTGACCAGTCTTTACCCGAGAGAGGGACTGTTCTCGTCCGCGCCCGCGGTCTCGCTGCACCGCCCCGGGAATCCCTATCTGCCCGGAAAGATCGGAATGAGAACACGCTGGTCCCGACAACAGCGGCGGCAGGTTGCCTCCTCTCTCTGTGCGCGCGGATTTAAAAGGAGAAAAGCACAATGGGCCCGGACGGGACAAAACGAATGATAAAGTGGACGCGCGACGACCCTCTGAAACGACGCTCTCCGCTCGCGACACAAATTACCTCTGTCATTAAAGGAACGTTTGTCGGGGGATCGGTGACTTCTTAGGCTGCTGGCTGCTTTCTATCGTTTTGCGGGGTTCTGCGGAATTTTCTGCTTACAAACGAGCCGTCCATTATGGCCGCTTTCCTTTCGTTCCGGTAGAATCGGGAGTAACCTCTGGGCAAATTTGATCGGAACTGATACGATTCTTATGTTCGAACTAATGTTTCTTCGGAACGAGGTAAATAATATGGTGTTTAACTCGTGAATGCTGTATGTAGCTGTGTCATTCTGAATGTAAGTGCAAATGATGGCAATCTGTTTTTAGTATTATAGATAAAGGAGTAGAATGATCTTATCCTGAAAGTATGGAACCTTGATCGAACTCTTCAAGGATCTAATTAACAAAAGAAACTACTCCTGTCGTTCATCGCTTTCAGTGATCGTCAAGGTGTTAATTAACCCTTTGCACTTGGAAGCTTCTCACTACAAATATTTGAACACGTTCTGATGAGATGAAGACTTCGTGAAATTTCTTCGAAGATATTTCGTCAAACTGATGAGTTGTACAAGGTATACTATTGAATATCAAATTTGACAGTTTTACTGTATGAAATTAGGCGAGAGTCAGCTCTCGAGTGCAAAGGGATAATACAAACTCGAGCAATTATAGTATTAGAAAACTGTAATTCCAACAAAGAGAAAATGCTGAAATGCTCGTGGAGCAATCCTAATCCCTAGTGCCTCCGACAACGTTCAACAAATCAATTCTGCTCGTAAAGTATTCTCGGGACGTAATAAACACAGCAACGTAGAACCGTGAGTAATTTATGACTCAACAGAAGACGGTCAACCGATTCCCTGACTCAGGCGCACCGGGCATCATCCCGATCCGCGCTCCGTCCGATTCGATGGTTGCGCTGCGATGACCGTCTTCGGGAAAATGGCTGGTTTTCATTGTGACACCTACACCACCTGTCTCCGGCATCGAAAATTCCCATGTGTCGATGGAAACAGCTGGCGAAACTAAGGTCGAAGACTCGGAGGTGGCACTCGGACTCGAAGCACCTGCTCTCGGCTCTGGAAAACGGTACCGGCCGGCCGGCCATTCCTGGCCGGAAGTGTGTTTTCGATGGCCGGCTGGCTTATCGTCGCCTTATCGTGAACACGAGATGAAATCTTTCCGAATCGAAAGCTTTACGAGCGTGACTCAGTTCGTTAGGCGAAACCGACGAGTGAGATCATTCGTTGGTCGGGCGACGATAACGAGGGTGGCCACCGGAGAATCCAGACCGTTGTTCTAGCTCGGTCGTTTTATTGTCAGCGTCGACGATAACGGGCTCGTCTTATTACGATTCCAATGGACTCGATAACGCTCGAGATTAATAACATCTTGCCGTTCGATTCCGTTTGATCGGTGAACGATACACTGACGCTTTGTCTACCGAAAGTCTGCTTGAATCGTTTGGAATGCGATCCAAATCTTGATTTCGCTAATCTTCGATGAACTAATAAATCTCTATTCTTCTAATTATAATAATGTAACGACAATGTTATATTTATCATTGATTTATATAAATGAAACATAAAAGACGTTATGGAGGTTCTTAAGTAATGGAACTAAAGAATGAGGGTATAGTGGTTCGTGGGTGTAATCGTCATCGTTAACACTAGAACAACCAGATGGGTCAGAATGACCTGATTTCTTTCTGTACAATTACCGAGAAGGTACATGCTTCTCCGAGAAATCGTTAAAGAAGCTGATTAAGTAACACTTACACTGAAATGTAAGCCAATTGAAATCTTAATTAATTCACACTTATAAGTTTCATAAATTTGGAAATCGGTTTAAGTGCTTGGTAGTTCTAGCGTTAATAATTCGTCAAGATATTCTTCAGAGATTTCTGATTGGCAAGGTGTTGTGCCTCGACATCGTCGAAACGACGAACACGGCAGATTTTTAACGAGCCGAAATACACGGCCCGGTCGATTACGAACTCCGAAAGGGCGCAATGCATGCGGAATGCGGAATATCGATGTATCCAGTGGCCGATAAAACCGCGGGAAACGCTTTCTCACGACACAGGCCCGTATCGCTCGGGGAACGGGGCCACGGGTAAAACCGTTTGTCGAAATGGGGCAAATCAGACTCACTTGTATCGCGAGCAGCAGCTCCGTTTTCTTTCGCCTGATGTCGATCAGAATCTTCTGTTCCTCGGGCGTCAATTCTGCGCAACAAACAATAACTCTCGTTAATGGGGAGGAAATTGTTCGATACCCGACTGGGGGAAAGTGTCTTTGAACGATTCGAACGACGGGCGAACTCGTCGTCTACGTTCAACGCTTACAATTTTCCATTTGAATTCCAGCATGCAGTTTCGTAATGACGCACGCGTTGGTTGATAAGCTACGTCCCTCGTAGAATTAACCCCTTGCCTTACAATACCGCGTCAGAGGCGAAGATTTCTAATATAGTTTAACAAACATATTGAGTTGCGTTAAGTTTGAGACGTATTGTTCTTGTTAGCAATCTGTATGGTTTATACTAAATCTAAACATAGAGCATGGAATGTTTTCTTTTACTGCATTATTAACGATAAATAGTTCTAACGCACCGAAATTCAACCGTAAAGCAAGGGGTTAACACTAGAACTACCAGATAGATCAGAATGTCCCGGTTTCTTTTATAATCACTGAAAAGGTACAAATGCTTCTCTGAGAAGTCAACGAAGTTGATTTAGATCTACATTGAAATAAAAACCAATCGGAGTCTTAATAAATACACAGTTACAAGTTTTACAAAGAAGTTTGGTAATTAGTTTAAGTACTTCGTAGTTCTAGTGTCGAATAATGCCTGCACCAACCTGATTACCGTTACTGACAGCAAAAATTTCAGATGCTAAACTTCAGGTCGCTCGGTCTAACGAAGTTAACGCGACAAGGAAAACTGAACTCGCTGAATGCAGGAACTAATAGAATTTCGGCGTAGAGTTTAATGCAATAGCGCGAACTTAGACGAGAGAGGTTAACTTTTAGCTCTGCACCAAGGAATATAATTATCGAAGCAGAAGGCGCAAAGGTTGCCTCCCGCCTGATGAGGGTAACTCACGGATGGGTCATTCTTCGATCTACTAATGTACAGGACCGACGTGCAGCTCTAGGTGTTCGATAATTGATCGTGAACTTGGGTCAGACACGGACTGGTACCGCTCGCTGGACACTGCCCGGACACAATAGCGCGTCCTCGGCGGCAGCCGAGCGGAGGAAGGGACCTCATTAGGAGCAATTTAGCGAAAGATCTAAAAATAGGTCTTTCGAATTAAGGCTGGGGTCGCGGCAGACGCGGCGAATAAACGCGAATGGGATTAGACGCCGAAGGGGAACAAGTGGCGAACAGACTGGTTTCATTATAAACACCTTGAACCGATTTCTGTAGACGCTATTGAGTACCAGACACACTCTGCCTCATGAATTATTAATGGCCGAGTAGTCGGTGCGCTTACGATTCGAGTAATTCAATCACGAAAACACCGATCTACCTTAGATCCTTACTTCCCGATCGATCGTTCTCTCCTTTGAACCCCAACGAACGTGTTCGCCCATCTTTCCTATCGTGTCACCCAGTATATCTGTCACACCGATAGAATATTTGCCCTCTCCTAACCGCCGCGGGCGTACCAACTATATTTATATACCGCATAACCCGCTGCTAAGAAAAACGATCGACAACGAAACTCTCTCCGAGGGAAATGAAGAACAAAAGAAACGGAGAATCACGGAATCATTTTTGTTCCGGCGATCAAAATCGTTTGACGCGTTCAGTGACATGGGTCACCGGTGACCCCGACCAAATCGGATTACTATGGTTCGCTCGATTAAACGATGATCGTATGAAAACTTTTGTATATTATAAATACATTTGGCTGGATGAACGTGGAATGGTAACAATGCGATTCGATTAAATGACTTAATATTTTCTTTCCATTCTGTGTACTGTCCTCTATCGTGCTGCGTTCAACGTGTTAATGTACTAACAAATGTTAGATAGTTCGATAGAATTATTCATTCTGTCGCATTTGGTACCGTGTTCTATAGCTGCCGATACCGAATAGTTGGTTACCATTTCAATGGCGGGAAATTTGGTACCGCAACGATTAACGCATTTCGCCATCATTGCAACTATCATCAGGGGTTGAGAATCAGTTTCCGTGTCTTTAACCCTATGAAGCCAGCTACAATGATGGCGGAACGTTGGGAACAAATTTTCATATTATTAATCAAAACACTGATAATACTTCCCATTATTTCATTATTATTATTTTTTATTCTGATATTATTTATGAAAAAGGTACCATCCCATTCCTTCGACACACGTCTCGCGAGAAATGTTTCCTGAGAAAAATGGCAGCATAAATGGTACACGTGGCACGGGACGCGTTCACGGGCATCGTCGCACGATTGATTCTCCTCGTCACGGTAAATCAGTGACATCCGAAACCGAGTCGGTTCCGAAGGGACGCGAATCGGTATCACTGTCGATTCATAAAGACGCCGACCCCTCACGCTGGTATCACCGGTACGTATAATAGGACGCCTCGCTACGTATAATCCGGCCGGCACTCGGCCAAGCGTAAACATGGAAACGCGGCTAACGCTAAAAGGCGGTGGGGGACGGTAACGAGAGAGGAAACGATCGGCCGGCATGTGTACACGTTTCATACGCCATTCATAACGCGTTCTGCCACCTGCGCTACACGTCGTGACGGTAGTACCGTATGATCATCCCCGGTCTCGACCTCCGTGCGAGGTTATGTAACTTGAACGGGTACGCTAACCTCTCATCCTCTCGCGCGCGGCCAGCGGAAAGTCGGCGCCTCGGATTAGGCTAGGTTACGTGCCTGAGCGGAACAATTAGAAACTGTTGCTTCGCCGCTGGGAACGTAACGGGGTCGATAGCCGTGTCTTCGCCGATCGTCAAGGGCTGCAAGGATTTAAATCGTCTTCTGTACCGTTACCACTCGAATCGACTCGCCGAACTTGCAACGCGGAACACTGCACTCCGATGTCGTCCCTCTTATTTACGGGCAGAAACGATAGATCGATCGCGGAAGTATATTTGACGAACGATAGATCGAGGATCGTGTCGGTATAGATGAGGACGAAAGGTACTAACAAAATGGTCCCTTGCTTGTCTTTACTGGTAGAACGATAGAGCAATTAGGGAGGTACGTTTGACAAACGATAAATCGAAAAAGATCGTGTCGATGTTCCATAGGCGATTAAAAAGGACTGAAAAAAATGCTCCCTCGCTTGTATTTACGGACAGGATAGACCGACAACGGAAGTATGTTCGACAAACGATAGATCGAGAAAGCTGAAACGATCGTGTTCCATAGGTGTGAGGACGCGATCGAAAAGGACTGAAAGAACGTGGCGGAGATAAACATAGCCGGTGGATCAGGAACGCGGTGCCAGTATCTCGAGTCACAAAAGTAACAGCGCTATCGTATTTCCAAATGAAACCGATCGGACCTCGTTACAGCCTCCACTAAATCACCGGTTTGCGTAACCGTGTGATTCACTGGATACGATCTCTGTCTAAACGAGCCAAACGTAAACAGACAAAATAATCTTTCCCGTTTACTTTCGTCTTGTAGATAACTCCCGACAACTTGTTTTTTTCTTCGGGGTATCTTATATAATATCGATTGCCCGACAACGAGGAACAGCTTTCATATATATATATATATATATATCGTACGTATCTCCGCGTGAATCTCGTTCGATTGTTCGTTACGACCGATTCGAACGTGCGATGGGGTGTCCTGTGGGATGCAACGCTCGTACGTTGACAGATGCGGATGAAACGGTTGGACCGTCCGGTAGCATCGTCGCGAGTGCTGTGTACTCGCTCGTACAAAAGCGCAGAGCCGAGAGGGAATGGATGTTCGATGGATCGTCCGATTCCTCGACGGGAGAAAGGTGATTTCGTTTTGTTTACGACGTGTGTACGATAGAAAAGGAGAAAGAGCGCGGGCGCTCTGACAGGGAGAACCCAGGCCTCGCCAGGTTGCTGTATACGTCGGGATGGATGGTATTAACGGATCATCGCCGGTTTTCTTACCCGTTGTGCCGAACTGGTCGACCTGGTGAGCACCAGAATTCACTCCCGCACCACCTAGACCGTCCAGATCCTGCCACATTTCCGAAAACTCGCACTTTCCGGGCACACGCACGCACAGAATCACCCACCTTCACTCAAGCGGCGCCATTTTCGCTGTGTACTGACCACTCTTCGAGTAAACGACCCAAGCGCCTCCGTCGCCGTAGTAATTCATCCGTTAACTAACGGCGGCACTCGCGTGGCGCCACTTTCTTGGAATTTTGTCAATATTTGGATACCGTTGGATATATTCACGAGGATATGATTAGAATTTTATAGATTTTTATGGTTATGATTGTACATTAATTCTGTATTATAATTTTCATGTCACTTCCGGTGTTACCAACGGAATACAGAAGTAGGTTATGGCGCCATCATCGATAGAAGGCAGAAGCGTCACCAATGTGAACACGTCGGTAATCACAACTTTGTATGGTTCATTCCTGGTATGAACTTGAAAATAATTTAAGAATGTTAGATTGATGAGTGTTTTATGAAATAATTTTTTTATGATTATATGTTGCAGTTTATAGTGTGAAAGGACATATTGTTATTCCAATGTGTTGCGTTATTGATGGAAGATAAGAGTGATACCTATTTTATGCTATTCGCCAAAGGACTGCAACCTTGATTGCATAACTGTAGAAACGGGTATACGATTCAGATCAACGTAAACGTAATGAAATATCGTTGAAATTATTGCCTAGAAAGCTGTCAGCGAAATGTTAGCCCTGACACTTTAAAAATGCAGATGGTTTCGATAAAAATTAAATAATTACCTTCGCGTGCTTGCTCATACGCTATTCAATATTTACGTAAGAAATATTGAGAAAACAGGTAACGCTGCGTCACCACCTCGAACTGAACTATTATCAACTTTTATCGTTAGTAACCAATAATTACTCGCCTTCCCATCGCATTGTCGCAAAGAAATGGTAATAAATGAAAATTACGCAGACCCTGGAAAAGAGGTTACACATACATATAATGAAATACGACACTTCTGTTACCATACAATACCACATAAATATTGATATCACGGAATCAGTATAGAAATTATCATTAAAAAATCACAAGACATCGGTACGCGAAACCGACCATAAAATTGACAATTAATTCGTCTCGTCCAGCGAACAAGTGAATAATTCTGAAAATATTCGAAATATATTTTAACCGTCTCTCGTGCTCGGAACGAAGACATTCTTGCTCGAAACGGATCGTTACGTAAAACAGTTCCAGTACGGCGACTGAAATTATAAAATCAAATGAAAACTGACATTTTCTATTCACGAAATGCAATATACTCGGTGAATGACGCATGCGCCCAACAGTCGCTGTTAGCCCCACATCGCCGATGGGTGGCGAGCGAATGCAAACTGGAGAGGAATCACAGTTCTCGGTTTACCGGCAAAACGATTCGTTGATGGAAGCGCGACGCATTGTTTTCCTGTCATTGAACACGACCGGATTGAATCGTTGCGACACTGGAAACTCCTTCGTGGCCTCGGTTGTCCATACTACGTCATTTCAACGGAGTTTCTGATCGTGGTCGAGTGACGAGAACGCGTCAGGGTGGCTGTGCACACGCACTTGTCATTGATCAGGGATTGAGCACATAGGTGCTACGAACGATGATCATTGGACCGCGAATCTTTATGGGTATTCCAGTCGTTATGCGCAATCATTTCGAAAGTGAATGTAAATGAAACTCTCCGTTTGCCTGGTTAACGATTCGATAGGCTGAAAATCAATTAAAATGTTACTCGATTCCATCGAACGCATTACTTCGACGCGATGAGGAATCTTGTATGGACTACGAACGTGTGAACAATAGGAGATCGATGATTATCTGAACATCCAGGTCTCGTGACGATAACGTCCGCGGTCGCACGATGAGCATCGATCGTTATTTTCCCGTGGAATCGTGAGGGATGAGTCCTGGGGCGAAACGTTTCAACGTGAACGCGCGTTAAATCGATCGGAAACTCCCCCGCTGGACCGCAGAAAACGCTCGGCGCCGTGGCAATGATTGTCGGCAGCCTAATGATGGACCAATGGCCTCGTCGGGATAACAGTCAATTTGTTCCGGGCAAACGCTGGAAATCGATGTAAATATGTTGTCGCCGACCGACTATTTTCAGTTAATCCGAACGAATCGCAATGTTCGTTGTGAAACGGTTGTCCGTTGGGTCTGATGGTTTTGCTATAGGACTCGTTTTAGGTATCACGTTCGATTTCGTTACCCGGTGTATGAATTAACGAAGCAAACTTTCCTTTATTCTGTTCGTTTAATTATTATTCCTCAACGGGACGTACTTTTTATAGACGTGCTCGATAGTATGTATTTGTATTTGCCAAGGAATTCGTGATACGAAGAAAGACTCAGGATAAAAGAGATACTTATTTAGAGACAATCGACGTTTTCCATTCAATGTAAACCGTGAATTAACTCGTTTTAGACAAATACGTTGCATTTCGTCGACTGTCACGACTGGAACTGAAGAACTCCGTGGATCGATAAAAAATATAATTGGTAGGTTCTAATAAATTCAAATAATATATCTTGGGTAGAAGAAATGAAATAGTTTAGCATGCACGAGACAGTTCAGTCTAAGTAAAGCAATTAACATTTAAAGATAAGAAATATGCTTGCCGCTATCTGAACTAGTGCGTAGTTGTCAAGTCGTTAATAAATATTTTTTATCGCATTGGGATAAGGTTGACCCAATAAATAATTATATTCATTTTTCCAATGGGAACAACGTGTGTTAGTTCGGTTTTCCTTTGCGAGTAATCAATATTCTTTTACGGAGCTTTTAATTACCAATCGACAAAAATATCGGGTAACTGATTTACTATGTTAACACTAAAGATACCGAGACTTCGCGTCTACCAGTTCGTATAAATAATAATCAATTTGGTATTCGATCGAGTACCGAATACAACGACCTTCGTAAAATGACAAAATAAATGAATTTCTTTCGTTTCAATGATAACTTTGATAAGAGAATCAACAGAGGCGACAAGAATACAAATAAGTATACAAAATAAATAAAAATAGAAATAAAAGAAAACGTTGACCAATTTTACCGATCAACCTGTCCACTTTCGTTCGTACACTTTCGACACCCGGTATGCAAGCATACGAAAGAACATCAATCTTCGAACGATCATTCGAATAAAAGATTCTAATGAGAAACATGCGCATCCTTTCTCTCTCCTTGTTTATTTCCACATTCTTTCGTTTCAATTGCCACACGCTACGAACTCGCCCGAGCGAATTATTCAGATGAAACAAATTAATTACAGATCGCTTGAGAGCGTCGGAAAGAAGATGACCAGATGCTTGTCGGACCGTTGCGACTGTCAGCGACTCGATCGAGTTTAGAACGAATCAGCACGAAAATGAAGAAGAGATTGCTGCTCTGCTTCGTCTGCGCCGTGCTGCTATTCCTCATCATGATCTCGACCGACAACGATTGGTAGTTATTTACGAAACGCGCGCAACTGATTTCGATGACTTTGAAATACGCAGTCGACGGCATAATTCTAACTTTTCCGTGCTAACCTGTGACCTCGGTTTCAGTTTCCCTGATACGCGCGACCACATTTCGTTTGATGAAAATAAACTGCGATTGATAATCGTGAAATTTATTCGTAGCGTGTCTCTTTTCACGTTGAATATATACGTCGGTCACACGTCTGGGCGATGGGTACTCGGAATTATGCGACCAATAACAGATTTCAAGGTCATCGGAATCGGTGCAGCGCAGCAGATTGTAAATAATTGTAAATAATTGTCTAACGATTTCATTCAACACATGCCGTTCGTGAATCCCGGCGACCTCAGCGACATTAATTGCTATGAGATGGCCAGCACGTCGAACAGCCTTCCAGGATTCGATCCAAATTCAAGTACGTCCTATACAACGACGCGGTTAAGGAGGATCGAGCGCGGTGTCATGGTTCATACGGAGCAATTGCTGGAATTCAAAGCTGTCGCGTCCTTTATGAACACAGGATTAACGCATTCGCGCTCGTAAAACCAGCACCGAGCAGGAAAACTTGTTATCGCCTATTAATCGTGTGCAAACGATAAATCGTTTGAATTGTCATTTCATTTGAGAAGATTGAAAGAATCGACTGTCGTCGAATAGAATTTTGTGGACTGACGGTAGGCGATAACAACGTTTTACGGTTTGGCTCCAATCGAGCGGGCATTCTGACTCATTAATACCGAATGGAAGGGGTTGGAGGGAGATTGTTTGCTGTGACACACCGGATGCACCGTTTCAATTGGCTTTCTTAAACGGCAATTTGTCAAATCATGCTTTTCATTCGAGTAACTGGATTGTTTCTCGAGATGCTTGAAGATCGGTACTTCCAGCTGGTCGAACACGATTTCGGTACTATTACAAAATTTCATCTCCCTCGCGGTTGAAACAGACGTACACTATCTTCTCTTGTTTTGTGTCACTTTATTATCAGCGAGATAAAATTTGGTACCAGTTGTGTATCAGCTGTTACAGAGGCAAAACAGGACAACGAAGGAGGTAACGCCATGATCTTACGTCCGTATTTAAAATAAGCAATGACACGAGTGTTGAGTGTTGTTGACAATGATTACTTAAGCATCAGTGATCAACGCAATTACACGTTGCAAACATTACGCGCCGAGAATTTGTAATCGGATAAATTTCGATTTCCTGCATGAATCATTCAGACAGATTCAGAGTTAATGCAAAACAAGCATCTCGATTAACGTAACCATCCAATGCTTCGATTTCACCGTGCGTATGTTTGTTCTTCACTCGTAGGATACGTCCGAACAGAAAATGTCATTTCTATACCCGGTACGCGTACACTCGCCGTTGATGAACGACCGTACGCAAGGAATGAACGACTGTAATAATGTAAAGTGTGATCGATACAAGCTCTAGTTACTCGACAGAATAATTCATGGCCCACCTTCCGTGTTGCCGCGCACATAAATTTATTATAACACGGTCGATCGCTCCTCGCATCCCTTTTTTGCAATGCACACGACAGTCTCATAAACGCGCAAAGTGCTTTCTCGCTAAAACTACCGAGCAGTTAAATCGACTCTCTGGAATTCCTCTATAGAAACTCGAAGAGTACGTCCATTCGGACTTTAATTCATTCTCAACGCAATTTGCACGTTGCCACGTCGATTCCTTCGATGATCTCTCAGAGAAAGATCCGTTAGCTTCTCAACAATTGCGCAAAGAAGAAGTCTGGAATGGGTCATTTTGACTCGTCCGGTAGTTTTGGTGTTAACAACCGGTTACGCATGACATTCCGTTGTTTCCTTTTAGAATTGGACGTACCGATCGAGGACAAGAACATCTTCTTCCACGAGACCTCCTGTTTCGACGACGGTCTGGTCTTGAACGCTCGCCAGGCGTGCGCCGTTGAATCCGCGGCGAAAATGAACCCTAGCATGAACGTTTACCTCTTCTTCACCTCACCGTCGAAAATTTCGAACCATTCCGAACAGATTTTCAATCAGCTGCAGACCTATCCGAACATCAAGATCAGACGCATTTATCCGGAAGAGTATGTGATGGGAACGCCGCTGGAGCAATGGTACAAGAGCGGCGTGCTGAAGAGAAGCCAATGGCCTCGGAACCACATGTCGGACATTTTGAGATATCTCACCCTCTGGAAGTTCGGCGGAATATATCTGGACCTGGACGTCGTGGTCATAACGTAAGCAGATTTCGAAACTTCGTTGTACATGGAAATCTGCGAAACAGATGAAACAGCAACTAGAATTTAGTCCAGATTGGCCGTTTGAGTGCCAAGCTGAATGACGCTCTATTTCTATAGAAATATTCGATTTTTCTATAAATTTCTATTTCTAAAGAAAAGATTGTAAAGAAAAGAACTAAGCAGGTGGTAACAAAAGTGAATAATTAAAAGGAAGACAAATGAGTATAGTTCGTTTGATTCTACGAACCGATAGAGTGCCACTCAAACGGTTAGAATTCATTTGCTGGGATCATTGATAAAGGAAAGCAGACTGTTGCGGTAAGTTTCGTGATCTAATGAGAACGATATCTGATGTTTGAAAAGGTCCCTGGAGCACTTAAGCAACTTCGCTGGAGCGGAAGATTGGAACCACATCGCTGCCGGCGTGATGGGATTCGACCTGACGCCGATGGGCCGTCGCGTCGCCGACGCGTGTATCCGTGATTTGAAAGCCAATTACCGTGGTAATATTTGGGGCAACAATGGGCCCGGTGTCATCACCAGGACGCTGCAAAAGATTTGCTCTACGGAACACGTGAGTCGTTACAGTAAGGCTCTAATGTTCGTTGTTCGAATACCGATCGAGCGGTTGTAGTAGATGTTTCAGTCCTTTAACGACCACTCGAGTATCTATAAAACAGCAATGTTTCATTGTAAAATGTTTGATACAGTTACCGAAGATATAGAAAGTTAATAGATTCACGATTAATTAAAATTGAATAAAGATCGATTCCGATGGTGTTACCGTAGATCAGAGACATGTCCACCGTTCGCTGCCAAGGCTTCAGAGTGTTCTCGCCGTCAGCGTTTTACCCGATCCATTATGAGAAATGGAAGATGTATTTCGAGATGAAAGACAAGAACGTAACGATGAAGAGGCTGGAGAAAGCGATGATTATCCACGTATGGAACAAACTGAGCGGATCGGAGCCAGTTCGTGTGAACAGCGACGTTCCCTACGCTGTGATCGCCCGGAAACATTGCCCGCTCGTCTTCAAGAATTGCGGGGACACGTTTTAACAATGGATCAGCGATCGTCAGCTTTGTAAATTACTTCACTCGCCTGAACACTATTCTTATATCAAATTGACGAATAAATGACCTGTTGATCGTTGGATTATTAGACGTGATTGAATTGTTGGGGACCGTTCGCCAACGATAGTGGGACCGATTACTCTGAACGAAGCAATAAGCTGACAAATAACACATACCGGTGACAATACGAAACGGATGAGAACCTTTCGAAAGGCTACAGTTAAACAATTCGTGCGACTGAACGATAAATTCGATTTCATTCGTTTGCAATGCAAGAATAGAGATAATTTTTCGATAGGAATACGCGGTCATCGATGAGCTCGAATCGTGGGGCATTAAGACGATTGGATCTGAAAGGAATTTTGAGTACCACTTACTAATGTTGTCGCAATTATAATTATGTTCGAATTTACTCCACTTTTTTACCGTTTACAGAATGTGTAGCCTGTGTATAAAGAAATTTTATATCCGTTTCAATACTGATCGGATACTTTCACAACTTCTGTTATTTCATTGTTCTGAATGTAAATTATTGGCTATGTAATTGTTGCAGTCTGCGGTGATTATCATTTAACGATGATAATGCCATCAAGCTGTAATAAGTGCGCGTGTCGTTTAATTGTTTATATTATTAAATTATATGTACAATAAAAGGCTCATGTTATTAATTTACCAGATATTACTGTTTATACGATTACAAAAATCCTGTACGTTGTTTTCGAGTGTTTCGTTTATTGTTATATTGGCTTTGCCTATTATTAGCTGAGAAATTAAACATTAAAGTCAAAGCGTGAAATTACTTTTTTATTTAATATATGTGTATTTTAGCAATTATTTAAATTGGTATCGTAAATGGTATGCGTAAGAAAAGATGCAAATATTAATAACTATATATAGACGGTAGATTTATAAAATAAATAATTAATAGAAATTTAAGATACATATGAGAAATTTAAGATATGTAAGTACATATTTTAATATCGACTATCGGTAAAATCATTCTTCGTACTTTACCTTCCATTTATATCATCTATCTACTCATAGTTGATGGCATAACGTTGTTCCAAAATTGTTGGAAGAAAAAACGCGAAGAATGTATGGAGCGTAGTGTGCTGCCGAGGAACGCGTTGTTCTAGAAAGCTGATTTTCGGTGTGAGTCGTTTTTCAAAGACGCAAAATCCATGTTCGCCATTATGGTTAAACATATTTTATGGTAATTTGTGAATCACGGTAACTCTTTTGAGTAAGGTGCGCGATTTATTCGCACACAATACTATCCTTCGGTAAACTAACCTCTCTGCGATAGACTAGGGAAAATCGGAGCAAATTTAATAGAAAGAATGGCGGTGGGATCAACAAAAGTGGTGCAAGTGACGAATATCGCGCCTCAAGCGACCAAAGATCAAATGCAGACCCTGTTTGGGTACCTTGGGAAAATAGAGGATATCAGACTGTATCCTACTATAAGGGATGTCGCGGTACCTGTCCAATCACGTATTTGTTACATAAAATTTCACGACCAAGGATGTGTTGCAGTTGCTCAACACATGACAAACACTGTGTTCATTGATCGTGCACTGATTGTGATTCCTTATCAGAATGGAGACATTCCAGATGAACAACGAGCTCTCGAGCTAACCAATAACGGTACTGTTGTGCCAGGTAAGTAAAGTATCTAATATTTTTGTTCTTGTTAATGTCTTTTATAGAAATCACAGATTGATTTGAGATATTTTATAATTATTTTCCAGGTCTGTACCCTTCAGAGCCAAAACTACCACCCAACTTTGTAAATGCAATCGAAGGAATTCCTCCGAATCATGTGATCTCCACCATAGATCCAAAACTAGAAGCGAATGGTCTACCGCCTTATCCTCATTTACCTGGCCATTTGGACAGCAGACGGATCGAGGAGATCAGAAGAACATTGGTTCTTGCTAACTTAGATCCCTCTGTGACAACGGACAACCTGTTAGATTTCTTCAGTAATAACAACGTAGAAGTAAAATATTTACGTATATGCACCAGAGATTCGGACACTGAACATTATGCTTTGGTAGAACTATCCGAGCAGGCAGCAGTTGTGTCTGCTTTACTTCTAAACGGAAAAATGCTTCTGGATAGAAGTATAAAAATTTATCATTCGACCCAAGCAATAGCCAAACCCGAGGCGAAGAGTAACGAGGCGGCACAAAAGGAAATAGAAGAAGCCATGTCGCGAGTAAAAGAGGCACACAATTTAATTTCAGCTGCGATAGACCCTATGATTGGCATGTTGTCCAAGGACAAACGTAGCCGCAGTGGTTCTCGCAGCAGGAAGTCTCGGTCGAGGTCAAGGGGTCGCAGCAGACGATCCAGGTCACGCAAACGTTCGCGTTCTCGTCACAGACGTTCACGTTCGCGTCACCGACGCAGATCACGATCCCGATCGAAACGTTCCCGGTCCAAAGAACGCAGACGGAAGTCTCCATCGCGCAGAAGAAGCAGTTCCCGCGGTCGGCATCGTTCACGCTCACGATCTCGGCGATCCCGATCACGTAGATCGCGATCCAGGTCGAAAGACAGAAAGAAGAGATCACCGCGTCGAAGGAGTCGGTCACGGTCGCGCAGCAAACGTTCGAAGTCGAAATCCAGGCGGTCTAGATCCAAGTCCAAATCCAGATCCTCCAAATCCAAATACTCTGAGAAGTCCAGGGACAAGGATAAAGAGAGAAGAAGCAAAGACAAATCGGATAACGGCAAGAAGAACGACGGGGACAAGGCTGATAAAGAGAAGAGCGAGAAGAAATCGAGCAAAGAGAAGAAATCCGAGAAAGAGTCGAAATCCGACGAGAAAAGCAGAAACACGTCCGAGAATAGCGAAAGTAAAGAGAAAACAGAGTCTGAAACTTAAGTACTGGCAGAACTACGGTCTATACAAGATTCACTTCGTTAATTTAATGTTGCGACGTACCGCGGTGCATTGGTCAATAAAGAAATACAGGAACGCAAAAGTTTCAATTTTTAAGATGTATGTAAATACATAAAAAAGATAATTGTATCGTCATTCCTGTAGTAACGTAATAATACACAGTTTTTTCAAACCATTACTCTCTGGTCTGTGATTTTTTCCGGTAGTTTCACTAACGGCGGGGACTCTGCATCATCCCCTCCACGATGAGTGATCACTTCCGGCGAAATTGATTCTCTATGGGAATATTGTGTATAATAAATACAGCCACCACTATAAAGTCACTGAAAATATGTAGAAGTAGTGTTCGATCACACGTTACCGTATCAAGTTTAAATATATTGCTTCACCCTCTTCTTGTGTTTCAACGTTTACCGGTACAGGGCAGCGAAGCACATTTTTCACCGACTTCGTACTTGTCCTCCTTTTCAGTACCATCTAGAAAAATATTCAATTGTACCCGTTAACTTGATAATTATATCATCTTGTCACTTACGACGTCGAGTCTTGAAGATCGTGAAGTACTGCGAAGTGGTCGCATTTCTATTCCTCCGGATTGCTCGGTATTTGTCATATGTTCGTACTCGCTGTAATCTGAAGAAAAATTTTTATTTCAACAAAAGAGGAACGTTATCCGATGAACAGAAAACAATCGTCGACGCGCAATCGAAGGAAATTACGTCGAATCTGCAAGTGATTTTGTTACGATCCTGCTCACCTACTATGCACTCGTCGTACTGATTGAAAGGATTCGTATTCAAAAACATAGACAATAGATTCGGGTACTTGAAGTCCATGTACAGTAATATTGAAGCCAATAGTACGCACAGTTTACCTGAACAGACGAACATTCATATTTTTCAAAAATCCCAGACCGATAGACCTCCAACCAGTTAACACTTAGGCGACCGCCTAAAAAGAACTATAAAAAATGAACTCAATCAATTAATTCAGTTAGAAACTGTGTTTTGTAAAAACAAGAATTATTTCATGAATTACAAATAATCCCACTTCAATACTTACTAAATAACAAAAGATAAACAGAACAGAAGGCGATACGTTGCTAAGTGAAAAGTGGGAGATCTATTCGGTTGGCTAAGCGTTAACTGTGGAACTTGTTGTAGCTTTAAAAGTCCAAACAAAATTATATAAAATAAAGAAGAACTACGTATTGATTTGAAAGAATGAATAATCGTTGACAGAATTAGTATTATTATCATTATGCTCGTCGAGCATGGTGAACCGATCAACACGCAAGATAAAGCTTCTCGAGTGTTTGCGTAATACCGCAGACCAAGGTCATCCAAAAGTGTGGTCCAAAATGCAACCGAATACTTCCATCCTCGAAAGGAATTACGAGTGGCGACGGATTGCGAACGAGGAGCCATACAAAGCAAGTTAATATTTGCAGGAGACCGGTGATGCCAAG
This sequence comes from Nomia melanderi, assembly GCF_051020985.1. Classification (NCBI taxonomy): domain Eukaryota; kingdom Metazoa; phylum Arthropoda; class Insecta; order Hymenoptera; family Halictidae; genus Nomia; species Nomia melanderi. The sequence continues at coordinate 18,203,352 of NC_135005.1, forward strand.
ACAATACGCCGCGTATCGTCCTACGCTCTGTAGAAATATATTCGCTAGGATCCACGTAGCAAATGCTGTCCTGTTACAACAAAGTAGATCACGATATCACAAGATGCCTAAATAAAGTACCCGAAATTCTGTATACGCGAACGTAGGAAGCATACGAACCACAGTAAAATGTGACAATACCATCCAGCGGTACGGTAAAATCTGCCGAATCGTATGCCTTCTCCGTCGATGACGAAATACTCGGCTACCCAAAGGATCGAGATCGGCGCGCCCCTTCTTTGAGCGCTTCGAAAATTTCTTTGCAACAGCCCAGCTTAAATTACAAATTATTCCTAGGTGATACTATCGTACGATTACTTACGTAATTGTTTTTTTTATATCTTATGTTTATTATATTGTCCGCAGGATGTTCTAGATAAAGCGAACACTATGCTGCGATAAAGATCCGCAAGGATTAGAAATTGCACACCATCTGGGCCGAATCCGAATCTGCCTTGGTCCCAGGTCCACCAAAATCTTTCATTGTAATTAATAGTTTCCTTCGCGAGCGGCGTTCCTTGCTCTCCAGTTCCTAAATGACAACAAAAGTACTATTTAATTGTTACGATTAATGCCTCGGATTTTTTTTTGTAGATAAATACCTTTTAAAGTGATGTTCACTGACCGGAGACCAATTTTCACGCCAATGGTACCATTGATTTCGTGCCCGGTACCGGCTCTGTAAGGTACTTTAGTTCTCACGGTGCTCCTCTCCCATTCCTGGCCGAAATTGTTCACTGCGAATTAACAATTTGTATAACTGCATTTAAAGAAGAAAAAAATCCGATTGAACGATACGAGAAACGTTTATGAAATATAATTTTTAAGATTAACGTTTAAAGCGATTCGTACCGATCAACAGACATCCAATTGTTACGCTGAATGTCACCTTAACGCCCATGAAAATGCTCTGAAGAAATATTTTATCCTTGATTATTCGTTTGTAAGAATTCTTTGATTTTTTGCAACTTTATGATTACCTGTCTCTTATTGTAACTCGGTATGATAATTAAGTAAGCGATGCCTATGATAAGAAAGAGTGCGATGAAAATCACTTCCGTGACGTCCACGGTGACCGGGGTCTCGTTTGTCGAGTAACGGGAGGGAAAACCCTCTTTCCTACCGAGGCTGAAAACGGCCATTTATCATAAATTTCGATCTGACGATATTCACTGTAAAGTTACACGTAAGAGCAATTCGAATGGTCGTTACATGAAGTTCTGCTAAGACAAGTTAATTGTATACTATTCAGTTTCCTTTTCCGCCCATGTCAAAGTACTCGAGGATGAATTTCCTGATGACTCATAAATAGGAAGCTTGTTATCTTGGTTCTTAACTATTTTTAATATACGATTAAGTCGAGACATTCATATCGAAATTATACTATTGTGCTATTATTTGTATTGTTATTATGAAAAGATATGAATGTATCGTGGAAGTAATTTTTTTTGTGAAGAATATGTTTGATGGTTGTACCTGTATCATCAGTGTTATCAATATAATTGCAGAAGCAGTATTCAATTGGAATTAAATATTCGAATGATTGAATTATTGATGGGAATGCTCTGTGTGGCGCTATGATACGCGCCATAGGATTTCGTGTCATAGATGGGAATGCCGTTGCTCATAGTGTCTCGTAAGTACGATAGACAGGAGTGGGCGGAGAACTGTTGCGTGCAATTGTGTATAATATGTTTGGCAACCTACAAATTTTAAAATACTCGCCAATATTAGCAGCATTGGTTACCTACGATTGTAGGCTTTCAATTGTTTTTTATATTCTCTGACTGTGAACCATAGGAAAGTCATACTGTCATGATCTATGGAGTGTAATTGCGGGTGACAGCTGAATGAATTCCAGTTACTGTGCAGTACTGTGAGAAAGAGGAAGTTGCGCTCCAGTTGAAGTGAATTGTAATCATTGTTTGGTTATGTTTGCGTAGCAGAGAAAGAACTAATGCACCAAATATTCTTGTGTCGAGGAAAATAACTATAATTGGTTAATAAATCGATTCATAAAGTGCTGAGAAGTAAAATTACAAACAAACTGTCGTTTGGTAGAGCAAAAATTTAGTTTGTTACTCGTAATTGAAGCGGAGACGTTAAATTTTGTTTATTTTTTCCTGCAGTTTACATTAAAACAGTTGGTTAAATGGTGAAAATGACACCACTAGATGAGGGAAAAATAAGGCAAGGTTTAGCAAAGGCATGTATCATATCTTTTCTTCTGCGTTCGTATTTCTATCTGTATTATCATCAATGTACATCTTTTAATTATTTTGAATGGTGAAACAGGCGTTTTATTTTGTAGTATCAGAATCCAGAGACAACCAAAAAGCATGTTCAGATAGTTCTGAGTCTTTACAAAGGTTTAATGTCTACAGTTGAACCATTTGGTATGTATCCGTGCTTTTCATTATAAAAGTTTAAAACCTATTATTCGAATTTATATATTTATGTTTATCACAATTCTTTCTGACCTAGTGTTCAATGATGGTTCACGTAAAGATTTATTGAACTTGCGAGGGACAATACCAGTCTCTTACAAAGGTAATGCAAATCAGCTTAGTGAAAGTTAAAATTATTTTAGTGCCAGAGATTTGTTAAAGTTAAATATATCTTTAGGCACATGTTACAACATTCCTGTATGTATATGGCTTATGGATACGCATCCTAACAATGCACCTATGTGCTATGTTAAACCTACAGCTGATATGGCTATTAGAATCAGCGAATTTGTTGACCACAATGGAAAAATTTATTTGCCTTACCTACACGATTGGCTGCCAGTGAGTAACACGCACAATAAAAATTTTACAATAACAATTTTGAGTATGTATCCTTTGTTTTTAGCATTCATCTGATTTGATTAGTTTAATTCAAATAATGGTTGTAACTTTTGGAGATAAACCACCTGTATATACTAAGTCGAAAAAAGACGTTATACCAAGTTCTACTCCATATCCTGTGCAACGTAAGATAGCTAACTTTCCAATTGTCTTTGTCTCAATTGTCCAAATTTTTTTCTTTCTTACTGAAACATAAACGTTTGTGCAGCTTTCATGCCTATGCCTGGAAGTGCTGGTCATGTGCCTGGCCAGTCTGACTTTCAATATCTACCAAACTCTCAGTATCCAGGTGGGAATAATGTGTATCCTCCATACATGCCTACTCCATCCTCTGGATACTCATTTCCAGGGTATGGGTCTTATGGTGGGACTGCTTCAAATTATCCAGCACAAGGCTATGGTTCTTATCCATACCCACCAATAACTCAACCTGTGAGTTACAAATTCTTCTGAACAAGAGACAGAAGTGTTTCAGTCATATACTTATATTCTGTAATTCTTAAGTCTGCTGTAGTACCTGGTACTGCTGGTGGGTCAGGTACAATAACAGAAGAGCATATCAGAGCATCTCTATTGTCAGCTGTAGAGGATAAGTTAAAACGAAGACTCAAAGAACAATTCTCGCAACTATTAGCCGAGTTAGAAACATTACGTCGAACGCAACAGGAACTCACTACCGGATCCACGCATCTTAACGATTTGTTTGACAGATTAAAGAAAGAGAAAGTTGAACTCGAGAAAAATATAACTATACTTCAAGACAAAGAAGCGGAATTAGAAAAAGAGATTGGCAAGTTATCCGATAATCAGTCAATAGATGTTGATGAAGCTGTTACTACGATTGCACCCCTTTATAAACAGTAAGTATATTCTTTTTTAAATAATATCTAATAGAGCAATTAAATCCGTTCTGGAATTAAATAAGTCTTTCTCTTATGTGTTTGAAGAATGTTGAATGCGTTCGCGGAAGAAGCTGCCACGGAAGATGCAATATATTACCTCGGTGAAGGTTTACGTTGTGGTATCATAGATTTGGATGCATTCTTAAAGCAAGTCAGACAACTTTCACGCAGACAGTTCATGCTTAGAGCGCTCATGCAACGTTGTCGCCAAAAAGCGGGACTAGCTGGTTAAATAATTTGTTTTCGATTTATACAACGTTACGCTATTTAATATTTTATTTTATTACAAGCGATGCATACAGAAAAGAAATATATAAATGTCATGATAAACAGAGGAAATATGAATATATTAAAGAGGCAAGAGGATATCATTTTGCAAGTCCAGAGAATCTTTTGTGTGGATTGTATACTATGCATCAGCATATTTTTTGTTTCATGTTGTTCACATTTTGTTCATAACAAAACATTGGATGAATACAAAACTTTGATGTGCAAAATGAAACAAAAAATATTATTCACTTATATATAGATATATGTAAACAGTAAAACATTTAAGTATTGTGAATTATGTAAGCAGAATTGTTTAACGAAATTATATTTCTAAATACAATATACTCAGAACAACTGTAAAAAATCTATACTTTTAAATTGATTTGTTTTTATATTATAATAGAATTATGTACCTCGAATAGCAATTTTAGATATTAAGACATACAAATGCTTATGTACTGTGTGATAAATGTATAAATTAATCACTGCATTGCACATTTTAGTAAAAATACATTGTTTTTATTCTTACGATGACGAATTGTTAAGTAATTTATTTAAATGCTATTACATATTTGTCTTAAAAATTAATTTTCAAACTCACAAGATCAATCTGAAACAAAAAGTATTAAGTTAGATTTATTTTTTATAATTATCATTATACAATAAATTTAAATATGCTCAATGTACCTATACATATATGCCGACCCAAAGAAGTAAAAACAATACACCAAATCCAGAAAATAATGCTGCCACTAACGATATTAACAACTCTTTGAACATATCCCTCGTAAATTTTGTACTGGTAACTTCATACACGAAGAACCATGCTGTAAAAAATATTCCAATTCCTAATAAAACCACTGCTAAAACAGGGAAAACTGCAGGATTTATGGGAGAGACATATCTTGTCATAGACTCGATTTCCTCCTGAATTAAGAGAAAAATAAAATTAATTTTTCTGAAATTAATCAATTGTTATTCATTAATGTGTTTCCTATGCTCACAAGCTCTTAATTATTCATTAATCGTCACAGTGTTAATTTCACTTCAATTGTTAAACATGCGGAAGTTAAAACACCGGGGCCTAATTAGAAGAAGTGCAATAAATTTGAATATAAGAAACTCAATGTAATTGAAGAATACTAATCATTTATATATTATTAAGTAAAAAATGCCACATTGGAACAAACATTACACTTACCATTTTATTAAAGAAATATTTTGACGTGGCTTGGTTAAAGACACATGAAAGGAACTCACGTTGCTAACACTCTATTAGTGGTTGTGTATGTAGTGTGTAGCAAACTTCAGTTTGTACATATGTTATCGTGAACGAAGCAAATATAACTCAACAACCAATAGTTGAAATATAAATTACTTAAAAATGTCCAAAGTTGATAACTCTTTTTCTATATCTTATGATATAAATTGACCAAAAAGAAACTATTTATATTATCGATTGGAACTTATGACTTATACTGCTCTTTATTAAATACACAACTGAAGAGCAAAATTCGTAGGATCTTTCAACTTTTACGATATGTTCAAACTTACTGATGTTAAGCGGTTCTAATTTTTTTCATCCAAGTTACAATTGTCTTTTAATCTATAAAAAATTGTAATTGACAATTACTACCTAAATCTTGTTGCATAATTTTATACGATTTCAGTGAAGTATAATATTAAAAATATCTTTACGACTTTCGAAACAAACTAAATCTAATAATCGTCTATAACAATCTACTTTGAATAGAAAATTAATACTTTACAGTTGTACATAAAAATAGTATTTTTAATAATATATTATCTTGTAACTAATATATCTTTCAGTTTTATCAATAACATATTCAGATACGTATTGAGTAACATTATCAATTTATCAGTTCCAAACTTTTGTACTGCGATTCCTTCGATACCGATAGTGCATTTGTCACGATGGTATGATTCATAACGCGTAACATAGGATAATATTACTAATCTTTACATTCTTTGATAACCACAAGCATTTTTTGTACGTACTTTAAATATCTTATGAGTATTTTAAACATGTAAATGTAATAAGGTATACATTTCTGTCAGCGTTCGTAATGAAGTAGAATTTCTCTACAATTATATAAACAATCGTTTCATAGTATTAAATCATAAACTTTTAGCAATTACAATTTTCCCTTTATACTTGCAAATTTGTTTAGAATTTGTTGTTATGAAAGTTTTCTGTGATTATTCACACAGCTATTGCAAGATATCAATTTTAAATATGTAGAAATTACATATTTAATTTTATTGCACTTTTTCTTTTATGATCTTTTTTATTAAGAATTATTTTTAAATTTACCGTTATAAACTTTCATTGTTTTCAGATAATTATGGCAAAGAATTCACTATCAGAACAATTCTCCTTGAGGTGGAACAATTTTTCTACTAATCTGACATCTGGCTTTCTGACTCATCTTACTGAAAATGATTTAGTTGATGTTACTCTTGCGGTAGAGGGTCAATTACTACAAGCACATAAACTTGTTCTTTCAGTGTGCAGCCCATACTTTAAAAATATATTTAAGGTACAGAAGCAAATATTATTTCATTTAATTGTACATTTACAAGTTCCTAATGTTAGATCTCTTGGGCGATATACAGTCATTCGTAACTTTGTCTTTTAACAACATTTGTTTCAATAATTATCTTTATTAGTTACTGTCAGAGTGAAAACTTTTGTTTTTAAGAAATGGAAATAGATCATTCTATTAATTAAATCTATTCATAAGTTACAATTGTGCAGATAAGAGTTATTTAGGATCATTTTACAGGAAAATCCTTGCCAACATCCAGTAATCATTTTGAAGGACATAAAGTACACTGAAATTGAGTCATTATTAAAATTTATGTACCAAGGTGAAATAAACATAAGACAAGAAGATTTATCTACTTTTTTGAAAGTAGCGCAAACACTGCAGATTAGAGGACTCGCAACAGATGATACCAGTACTACAAAATTATTTTCTAATTGTGACAATCAACCAAATACTGATTCCAATACACAAAGTGTTGCTCAGTCTTATTTAAGTACAATTAGGAAAACTTCTAAAGATGTAGAAATGATTGATAGAAGAAAAAGGTCTCGTGATATAACAAAAAAAAATGCCAAAAGGAAAAGACAGGATGCTTTGACAGTATCGGAGAGTATTCATGATTTGTCAAATGAAGAGATAGATGACAAACAGGAAGTTTTGCTTTTAATGAATAAAGAATCAAATGAATCTGTACAAGAAAATGAAGATGTTCCTACTGAGCAGGATAATGATAATGATAACAAAGAGGTCTTATTTGAGCAAAGTAGTGCACAAACATCAAGAGAAAATCCTGTGCAACAAGGTATGCCTAACACTGATTAAAGTTTATATATTAACATTGAAGTTAAAGTTATTTTTATATCAATAAAACGTGTTAATACATTATAGTAATATTTTTATATTACAGCTGTTGAACCAGTGATTTATAGGCTTTCTGCACGGGGTCGCCCACAGTTAGTACACGAGGGCTATGTCTATAATTTAACATCTCGTTCAGAAGGTTTAAACAGATCTCATTATCGATGTGCAGAACAACATCGCGGATGTAAAGGTAAATGCGCGGTAATTGCAGAACGATTTATGCCTACCGGTGTACATGATCATAATCATCCTCCTGGATATCAATCAGAGCATGATTACAGAAAAAAGAAAGGCTTAGATGTAGATACTCCTTAAATCGAAAGTAAACTCACAAACAGCAATTTGCTTTCTTGGAATTTTTGTTACGAAAATCGAAATATTTCAAGTAATATAATTACAGAATGCAAAAAGTAACAGTTAGTAAATATTATTCAGTATTTTGAAAGTAAATCATTTTTATTCCCCGTATAGTTATGAACGTTGAATTTCAATGAATAATAGCAGTTCATTACATACAAATATGTAAAATTGAGTCATAGATAACTTCCATTTTTTCCGTTTTCAAATTTATTTATGACCAAGTATTTTACAGTTAACATTATAAACATTCCTTGGGAATTACAATTCGATGTAATAATTTATACTGGAAGTACTATACAGTTGTAATTAACAATTATACAACAGATCAATTGTAACACAAGATTGTGTTTCAACTTTTTCTGTGATGCACTTTCTTATGATTTTAACAGAAAATTAGGAAACCACAATAAGCACATTCCATTTAGTATTATGTGTATATTAAATCAAAACCAAATAAGAGTATTTATATTTGTTTACATATAGAATACAGCAAGGTTTGGATTAATCATTGTTTTCAGCAATATATCTTCAGGTTAATGCGTCGAAAAGCTTCTAATTTCATGTTGTTTAGCAGCTTTAATTTTTTTTATGGTAATCCAAACCTTACTGTACTACCTAATAAATTTAATTCGTTTTAATAACTATACGCCCAATGTACATGTGTAAACTTCTATGAATGTACATATGTACATATAAAAAAAAAACTTTTAACTATATACACTTTAAGTTATTGTAAAAATGATTTTATGTATATTATCAGAGAAAGTAACGACCGTTTATATTACATAAAAATAGTAATTAAATACAGGGAAAATGGTATAGATAAACGTTATAAATTATAAAATTTATTTTTATATTAATCTTTTCATTATAAAGTTTCTTTTTTGAACACTGAAAAGACAGTTGCAAAAATGAATGTAATAGCATTCATGGATATTCAATTTCTATGAAATTGATTTTATAAGTTGTATAAAAGTTTGTATAAAAGGCAATGGTCTTTTCATACGCATAAAAAAAAACGTATATAAATCAATGTAGGCTGAAACAGAGGCAATCTTGTTTCATAATTTTGCTCAAATCTAACCCGCTCCCGTGAATTTTTAAAAATATTTATTAAGAAACATTATTCATATTTCGAAAATAAATGTTCAATGCCGTCTAGCCATCCTTTTCTCCAATTTCCGTTGTTTCTTCTCACTCATCTCAGGTTGTTCAGGAGCAGGAGCAAAAAACCATGGAGCTAATATTTGTCTCCATAACATCCAACCCCCTCTTAGTGGTACCTGTAACAATACAATACTATTATTAACAATACAAGATTACTTCTATTCATGTTACACCTATAATTCCTACTGCTTGCAACTAAATAGTTTACATAACATAAGCACATCAGCATTTAAATGAATGAATGGAATTTTCGCGTTGTTACCGATCACGATAACGATATTACTTTATTGAGAAGTATTGTGTAATTTAAATATAAAAATCTATAGGAAAAAAGCATAAAAAATGATAAAATAATTGTTATAAAATATTTTATAATTTGTGACGGTATGTTACTATCTTATATTCAAGTTATTTTACTATGTATACTTACAAGAAGCCACAATAGCCAAAAATAATTTGATATAAGTGAAAGTACTTGTACTCCTGATGTTAATATAATTAAATCTTTCACATGTCTAAAACAAGGCAAAGAAATGTTATTATATCCAATAAAAATTCAATGTAATAAAATATTACATTATTTCAAGAGACTTTTAATAGAGTTCTTGGTATTTACTCTGCTATACTTCCTTCCATATTAAGATCAATTCCAGAATCCAATAGTTGTCCTGATTCTGAATATGAAGCTTGTGCCATGTATTTCATAAATTGATAACTTCCTATATATACAATTCCAGAAAATATAGTTAAAATCTGTAATTATAATACATAGTAATTAATGTAATAATACAACAGTTAATATTCACAGCGATATTATGCTAAGTTGTACATCTTTGAATTACGCAAATAGCTTACTATTGACAATGTTGTAAAATTAAGAAATAACATTGTAACAGTAAAGTATATTCCTAATGCGCCAACAATCATATTTCGATAAAAGCTTAGTGTTGTCCTATTTTCCTCCACAATCTGTTTAGCTCCTTTCGTCGCTGCTTTAGTTTTTTTAGTCTGTAAAGAAATTAAATCTTATTTTCTTCTTGAAAACAATTTTCATAATAGATTATTGTTTCATGAATGAATTTATGACATATTGTAAGTGATACATTGTATATCATATGAAAATGATAAGTCATCTGGTCAAGGTAAAAGCTGAATAATAAAAATAAAATAAATACAGTGAATGAATAATATTGTATGAAACTTACCGTCATCTTTTTGCTTATAAATTACACTAAAACGAATATTTGAAATCTTCAAGAAATTAATATTCGTTCAACAATCAATACATGACATAGACTTAACCTCCTCATAAGGATTCAAAAACACTTCGGCTCTATTGAAGCCACGTGAAAGATGTATGAAAGAAAAGTCTCTAGATTGCATTTATCGACACGTATTTTGATTTGAAAACATAAAAATAGGCAGAGTATTTCATTATATTGATTCTAACAATAAATTAAATTGAATATCTAAATTAAAGGACTACTTTTTGGTAATCAATGCTATAATACTGTATGTAGAAATAATTTCTGCACAAATGTTACAGTTCTAAACTTTAATGCTTAATTTGATATATTAAAGTGTGTTTCAATAAATTTTGTATAATTTATTTGACCGTATCGGAATCCACAATTAAAATTAAATTAAAAGAATAAATTACTTAAATTATCGCGGGTTTCGAACCGGAAATGAGTTCTTCTAATTCTTTTCCCGGGATTCTCAAGATTCCAAGATATAATGTTACTGTGTATATATATAGTTTTTATTCAAATACATAAATGGTTATAGTTTCGATTATAATTAATCTTTTATATAATCCACTTAAAATATTGCTTCACGTACGAGGACATATCATGTAACGTGCACATAACATATATAATGCATATTATGCAGAAAGAAAGGGAAAGTTGAAAACTAAAAATCAATCGACATAGGAATTCCTTATATGACGATTTATAGTTGTAATTTTTAAAATTATGACTGTTACGATGATAATTATTACTAATGTTTATAGGCTACAGAAAGCAACAGTCATTTGGACAAGCGTAGAACTAGTTTTATTACTATTTCACTACGAATAGAAATACATGATTTAAGACACGATGAAGTTAGAACGTACTATCTTTTCTGTTACAGTTATATCAATCTTTTATCACTGTAAATTAGTTAAAAAGTATAATTCTTTATTGAACATAAAAAGTCAACGGTCAAGCTTTGTGCCTATTATATCGAAGTATTCTTTTTTAATACCCACATTTGTGTTCTTCTGAAAACTAAATTTGGTAAAAGTTTGTATCAATCGTATTTGCTATTTTTGTAATATATTGACGTTGTCTATTTTTTTTATAAAAATCATTTATATAACGTTGAACTGTTTCTCATTTTGAGGTGTACTTGTAGACATTAAAAATATTGGATAATTTAAAAAAAAAATGATTGTTCAGGATTATCGGGATTAAGAGTAATAAGATATTAAAATCAGTGTCATCGAAATAGAACACCGAGAGTTAATGGGCTAATTCATTGTTGAAATAGGTTATGTCGCAATACGTATGTATGTAGAATTCATTGTGACAGAATACCGTAATAATTTCTACGATTTTTCACACATAAGTGATAGAGTTACGTCAGGGGCTAAACAAAAAAAAACATTGTGTGATGTTTTAGCACTAAAATGAGTCGGAACGAATCGAAACGGGACGGTCGACCGAAATTTCCGACTTTGCACAATTTTCTGTAAGAAAACTCTACTTCTCTTATGATCGTTCGGTATTCGAATAATTAACAGATAAATGAAATCTCGATGGTGGGAAAGAGCTAACAAGACAGAGAACGATACATAGTTCGACAGATTATTAAAGAGATGCAATCTGTGTTGATCAAAGATAAGAATTCTTCGTTCTATCGAACGTTACTGCCGGTTTTAAATGCTCATCTTCTAATCGATAATGATATTCGTCGAATCTAATACGTCGTACTAGTTTTGTTTCAACATTGTTCGAAGAATTTTTCAGCGTTGTGCAATTTTCTGGGGTAAATCGAATGGTTCTTTTTCAAAAAAGAAACTATTAAGGGATATAACAGTTCAATTCCTTTCACTGACATTTACTTTCTCTTTTTTTCGATAACTCGTACGACGATGCAGTTTGCTAATTCTTTTTGTCATAAATATTTTTTTTATTTCTATGAACGTTAATGTGAATTAGCACATACATAAACTTCTTAACTTGTCTATTAAAACTTTATGCATATTGTACAAAGAAATGAATTACATCAACGATTTTTCAGTTTCCTTATTTTCAATATGATATATTTATGATATAACATATCATTTACTTCAAAAGTATTGATTTTTAAAATTAAAATGTGTTTCAGGTACTCCATGTTATAAACTTATAATGTGATAACATTGGGACCTAGATTTTTTCCCTCAGGATCATGAATGTAATCATGTAGAATTCAGTGTAAAGAAAATGATGCCTCATTTTGTAGCTTTAACACCTGTACGAAGACGATGTTTGATGATACTGTCAATCATATTAGTGCCATGCGCAATATTAAACCTTTTATCGCCATCGGATTTGCATGAAGAGACTGTTTTGCAGAACAGTATTGCAGAATTACAAGCTAAATTGGAACACTTACATGCTAAATACGTTACAAGTCAGGAAGAAATAAATCTACTATCGCATCAGCTACTACAATTAATAGAAAATAATCACATTTTACCAGATGTTCAATTTCTACTTAACAATGCAACAACAAATGTGACCAATATAAAATTACCATCTATATACAATTTTCTTCCACATTTTTTGAATGACCCTAATAGTTTACATCCAGCATTTGTTCAAAGCAAGGGACGTACTGGAGTTAGTATGATACTTGGTGTACCTACCGTTAAGAGAGAAGTGCAAACTTATTTAATGGCTACACTTAAGAATTTATTGGATCGTATGAATCCTACAGAAACAGCAGACACTTTAATCATTGTCCTAGTGGCAGAAGTAAGTAGTTAAAGTATAATAAAATCACTGAAAGATTTTTATTAAAATTATAACTTTTTAGACAGATTTGGAGTATGTTACCTATGTGGCAAAGCAAATTGAAGTTCAGTAAGTTAACTTTTCAAAATGTAAATGTACTGGCATGTATCTTTTATATTTGACTTTGTCTTACCTTTGGAATTAATGTTATCAATTCAAGTTTCCAAATATTTGCTAGTCATTCATAAAGTATATGAAAGTATATGTGATCTAAGATAATATATAAAATATTTCAGATTTCCAATTGAGTTTGAAACTGGTGTAATCGATGTGATATCTCCATCTGCATCTTATTATCCAGATCTATCTAAACTGCGTGATACTTTGGGTGACAATCATCAACGAGTAGTTTGGAGATCAAAACAAAATTTGGATTTTGCATTTCTTATGTCTTATGCTCAGACAAAAGGCACCTTTTATGTACAGTTAGAAGATGATATTTTAGCTAAAAAGAATTTTATAACTACAATGAAGACTTTTGCATTGCAAAAAATTGCGACCAAAGAAAATTGGTTTGTCTTGGACTTTTGTCAATTAGGATTTATTGGTATTGTATTATAAATTAATCGCTAAAGACGATTTCAAATTCGTTTTTTTTCTTATGTCACGTTTTTGTTCTAGGAAAATTGTTCAAATGTGCAGAACTGCCATGGCTAGTCCAATTTTTTTTAATGTTTCATAATGATAAACCAGTTGATTGGTTATTAGACCATTTGGTATCAACTAAAGTTTGTAGTCTTGACAAAGATAGCGTAAGTATAGATATTGTTAGAGATAAAAGATAATCTGTTAACAGAAATAATTTTTTAAACATATTAACAGATGTGTTCACATTTCAGAAACATTGTAAAATGGCTAAGGCCGAATTATGGGTTCATTACAAACCCTCCCTTTTTCAACACATAGGTACACATTCTTCGCTAAAAGGGAAAGTGCAGAAATTAAAGGTTGTTACTTCTCTTCAGAAATATAATACTTCTTTTGTTTTATGTATACTAGATAATAATTATGGGTTTATTTAGGATAAACAGTTTGGCAAAGTGACATTGTATTATGCGCACGAGAATCCAGCAGCCACAGTTGAAACGCGAATTAAACCTTACAAACAATATACATTACAAAAGGCCTACAAAGGAGAGTCCTTCTTTTGGGGTCTTCTGCCGCAGCCAGGGGACCATTTGAAATTTAAATTTTCACACCCTATTTTTATAAAAAGGTACTTTTCTTTCTCAATAATACCCAGTGTATATTAAAGACATTTTAACAACATATCCATGTCTCTACAGTGCTCATCAATTTATTTCTTCATACAGGTACTTATTTAGAAGTGGAAATCCTGAACACCCGTCTGACAGATTCTATAACACGACGGTGGAAATATTGACAGAAACATCCGTGTCTTTGAATAGAAATAGTAACGATGTTACCGAAGATGGTTACATTATTATAGGTACAATATGTTGTAATGTAGATCTATTTACATTATTGGTGCATTATAATTTACATGTCATGTATTTATTCAGGAAAATTTGATGTTCTTGGGGTTGCTCAAGGAACGGTTGATCCGAAATTCGGAAGGATATTAATACTCCGTTTGACTGTTCACAGTGAAAGTGAAAATTGGGCGATCTTATCTGAGGTAACATCTATCCATAAAAGTTGCTTATACAAAGCGTATAATAAATAATGAGAAACGGAACAATATGAAATTGATCTACTTTTTTACACTCGACAGATACATATAGTCGAAGATCATCCCAGTTGACCTTCAGGAAGGGTATTCCGAAATTACGTTCGGCAGCATTTACAGGGAAAGTACACGTAATAAGTTAATGAATAAATTATTTTTAGTTCAATGTGTGTCACTATGTGTCGGATAGGTTTTGAATTATAACAAAAATGATTTGTTTCATGCCGTCCAACGGAAGAAAGGAAATTGCTTGAACATTGTTTTAGCAAAAAATTCTATTCATCTTTTCTGATGAATTTATGAATGCATTTGATTCTTAAAGAAATCAACATTATATACTATATACATTTATATATATATATATATATATATATATATAAATGTGTATATGTATTATATATTATTATACGAAGCGACACGATGTCAAGGTTTTTTATTATCGAAATTTTATTCCATTTTACTAAGGTCAGTGCTCGAACGATTTACGAAATTTTCGACCACTTTTACCACTCTTCTAATCGAAACAGTACCTGCGTAGTCAATATATATTATTTCGTTCATTAAGGGTCAAAATACAAATTATAATTTCACGTATTTCTTGTGAATTAGTCTAGAGAAGAGAAAAAGGCAAACTCGTTTTGTGATCTAAAGCACAATGTTATTAATATTAACAAGAGTGCAGTATATATTTAACAGCGCAATAAAATTAAGTGCCAGACTATTTTAAGAGACCTAAGATCGATACGCGGATGGAATGATGTTACAAAGAGAAAAGGAACAAGCAGGAATATACGTATTTGATATATGTATAATTATGTGCAATTATATACTTTCTGTAATATATTATTAAAACTGTAACATTAAAGATCTAGACTCTCGGATCTTTGTTAAATTTTAAGATGAAAACGGTGATAAGAAATTTGTATTGTTCTCCTACATGTATTATTTATTTCGTATTGCTTCTTATACACATAAATATACACACAATACAATGTATTTTCATATAAAATAAAGTATATTTTTCTGAACAACGCTACGATTGATTTGACTCTCATTGGTAGTCAAAATTCAAAATAACAATGCAGAAATAATAAAAATAAAGCTCTAACATACGCCGCGTATACGTTATCTCGTTTCCATAGAACTTGTACTATCTACACCAGTCAGATCAATTAAGAAACTTCGAATCAATTCGCATTAATATTAAATCAAGTGAACGTTTAATTACTTAAATATCCTAAACGATTCGATAGAATGGTAATTACGTTCTCAGAGAAATCAACACCCTATACGGGTTAGGACTAGACGTAACTCCATCGGAAATCTCATTGTGAGATGGTTTCCTTTCGCCAGGCACCGTTGAGAATGTGAACTGTTGTAGCAGCGCGGTGATTATGATGAACAAGTTGCTCTTCGCCAATGTTTCTCCCATACAACGATGTCTCCCTGTTACAAATCAAATATCACGTGTAACTAATATAATGGGGCGTATATGATCCACACCGAATTTTCCGTTCAGACCGAAAATGAATTCTCATTGAAAAACGAAGAACTTTTTCAAAATTTAGTGTAGAGTCAAAGATAGGTATTTTAATATGTATACTGCGTTTATTTAATTTTTATTGATTGTAAAAGTGATGATCGTGTATGCCCCATAAGACCTGAACGGAAAGTCTTAAAAAAATGGTCCGGCACGGAACGTGTTAACACGTTAAGCGCCACGAAAATCTTAAGCGTTTTCCCATAGAGTTTGTCTTTTGTAGCAAAGAAAAGTAGGAATACTTATGAATTGTTTGGCGTTGCAACGTTTGCGTTACGCTATTATCAACTGAGTTGCCTCATTAAACATTTTTATTTCACATCGGTTGTCTTGTATGTTACGATTGATTTTAATCATTCAGAAGCGTCAGTCACCAGTGACTGACATGGCACTTAACGTGTTAATAAATATTAGATCGTTAATCTTCCATCTATATACCTACCAATGCTAAACGGAAAATACGTGTTCGGGGTAACGATGTTGCCCGATTCATCGATGAATCTCTCTGGTCTGAAAACTTCAGGATCACCCCAGGATTCGTCCATCAGTATCCCGTTGAAGTTCACGATCAGCATCGTATCCTATAATCAACTCGATTAAACGACCTTCCGAAGTACAACGAGTATTCCAATACTTGCATTCGTGCGGTCATGTTCCACAGAATTGAAATCGACTACTGACTTTCGGTATTTTATAGCCCAAAATGGTGGTGTCCCTCAGCGCTCTATGGGGCACGTTCAGTGTCCGACCCATGAATAGCCTCAGAGACTCTAGGACGATAGCGGTCATGTACGGCATGCTACGAAATCATCTCAGAAAATTAGACTATCCATCAGTGACGATCATTTTTAATGAACACGTCGAATGCCACGAGGGTAATCAATGACCACCGACCAAACCGATCACCATAGTTCACTCGATTAACCCTTTGCACTCGAAAGTTCTTCACTTGAAATATTCTATACCTTCTAATTAGATTCTTAAAATTCTTAAAATTCGATTCTTTCTTCTAATTAGACAAGATTCTTTAAAATGAATTTATCAGGAAATCACATAAATTAGGGAACAAAGTATTGTATTTTTTCCATTCCGGGTATTTCCCTCTACGAAATCGTTGCCTCGTTGAAAATTCGTGGTAGTTCACTTACTTTGGTCTATCCTCCAGAGTCGGGAATCGATCTCGACCAACTACTCTGTCGATTTCTTCGTGGGCCTTAGCCTGGACGCTCGGATAGAGAATTATGTTCAGGAAGAAAAACGCAAGCGTGTTCGATGTGGTCTCGGACCCTGCCATGAAGAGGTCCACGCAGATCGCCAGCAGCTGGGACTCTGAAATGCGAATGTCCTTGAACAAATTCCTCCATTCATCATCTCCAAAGGATTCTACGAATGCAGGATTTATTTCACCGTTTCAGTACATTTCTATTTCTCGTGTACGGAAATAGGTAATTGTTTCGTTAAGGAAACGTGTAAACACATTTTTTCATTGTTCGTTAGGAATGTTTAAGTGCTTTTAAGCTCTCGGTCCACACCTGAAAATGTGCTGCTGTAGTTCTCGGATTTAAGAACACCCAGGTAGACGTCCATCAAATCTCTGGGCGAATCTGGCTTGAAAGTATTTTTGTGATTATCCAATTCCTCCTACAACGATGCCATTTAGTTTCTGTGCACAACTGACGACGTTCCCGTTACTCGTCCAACGTAAACAGTCACGAGTCTATTTCACCTGTAAGAACTTCCAAAGCTCCTGATGAATCTCCAGGAAGGACTTGTAACCGGACAACTCCGGCGCGATGAATCTTAGGAACGGGAAGTGACCGAAAGGCGCCCCGACCATGTCGATGTTCCTCATCAGCTTAGACAGGATCCGTTGAAGATAATTCAATTCCGGGTGATCCACGTCGAACCTGCAGCCACAACATATCGATACATTTACTTGCTCGCCGAATCAATTGAAACTTCTGTAAATCCTTTCGCTTGATTCTACTTTGCAGCTATCAACACTAAGTTCACGGTTCGTTTAACCCTTTGCACTCGGGAGGTGACTTACTCGCCACTTGATTTTATACGCTGAAACTGTAAAATTTGATATTTAACGTTGAACTTTGCGTAATGCCTCGATACGTGAAATATTGGAATAATCGAGTTAGTTTCACAAAACATCGTCGTTGTCTCATCAGAAAATGTTAAGTATTTCTAGCGAGAAACTTCCGAGTGCAAAGGGAATCTTCGAAATCCGACATTCGAAGATCATCGGAACGCATATTCGAGTGATCGTGTCAATGAAAATCGACGCCAACATTCGCCGAGCAATGTTTATTTATCTAGGTCCCGCGAGCTTAGTGTCAGGGATACTTCGATAGATCGAATGGTCGCCCTGAAAACCGTAGAAAATATTATAATTAATCTCGAGCGTTAGATTCGAATTGAATTGATGAAAAATTCATAGAATAGACAACCTTTTACCAGCCATCATTCTCCACAGTGTATTCAGAACCGTAACACCGAACGCATCATGCATCGGGATCACTATCCCAGGATTCGATCCAGCCATCCTCCTCACTTCCGGATACTCGTTAGCGTCGACGTACATGTCGGACGCTTTCAACGGCTTCTCCGTCTTCGCGCGCGGCTCGTTCGCCGATTTCTCCGGCGCGTTTGTTTCGATCAGCTTGTAAATCTTCCCGTCGTCCTCCACGTTGTTGTTGCACCTGGACTCCGCCGATTCGGCCTTGATTTTATTATCCAGCTCGACGCTGATCAGCTTCTTGAAGTGTTCGATCAGCCATCGAGTCTCTTCCTCGATGATCACGGCCATGCTCTTCCGGCCGAAGCCGAACTCGCGGAGTTGCTTCAGAACGAACCTCCTTTGCTCGACCCACAGGTTCTCGTCCACGACGATCAGACCTGTGTTCAGCGAATGAGATCGTTTAAAATCAAATAAAAAATTAACCCTTTGCACTCGGAAATATTTCGTTAGAAATACTTAACATCTAACGAGACGAAGATGATGTTCCTTAAAATTAACTCAAAGAGAAATCACAAGTAAATTGAGAAACAAAGCTTTCATCCCAATATTTCACATATGAATGCGTTATACGGAGTTCAATATTAAATATCAAATTTTATAATTTTACTTCATCAAATCAGGTGGCGACTGAGAGTCACTCTCGAGTGCAAAGGGTTAACTTCAGTTATATATCTAACGTACAATGGTCAACGCGAGATCATAGGAAAGCGCGGTTTCCCAAGACAGAGCAGAATGAAATTTGATGTCGTAACGTACGATTCGTTAGCGACCGATTTCTATTTCCGAGAAATTAGAAAAAGTTTCTCCGTTTCAGCGTGACGCTGGAGTGTCGCAACGATGCGCGGCTAATAAAATTACGTTGCCAAGAGGAGAGGGATTATTACCTCTCCTTGCGCCGAAAGTTCTCGTTTCGTAAACAGGACCGATCGGCCTTCCGTCGCAGTCCTCGTTGGCCAGCATCGACCGGATGCTCTCGTAGTCGTTCAGCACCACCATACGATCGACGCCGATCTTCAGGCCCACCACCGGCCCGTACTTCTCGCAGAGCGCGGAACAGGTTTTGAAAAGAAAGCCGGTCTTCTCGCGAAGACGCGCGATCTCCACCGCCGAGCCTAATATGGGCCACCATTTTGGACCTGAAACACATCCGGTCCTTCGCGTTACGTAAATCCCGACTGGCTCCCCCTCGTCGTTCGCGACACTTTCGACGAGCGACCGGACGTTTCCCTTGAAGATACTCTTTTGCAAGATACGCGAGAAAGTTCTCTGCTTTCGAGCTATTGACTTTGATGTCATCCTCTTCGCCTCGATTTGCTTTGCAGTTAGAGGCTCGTAGGGGACTCGTCGCTTATACCTGGAGGATATCCTTCCGGTTTTCGCGTTCCCAGGTGAAACAGCAGCAACAGTAGGATCACCAGCAACAGCAACGTGTAGAGCATGCTGCGAACAAAATTAACGTTGCTTTGAGTAATCTGTTCAAGTTCTTTAATCGATCGTATCGCTTCTTATTCGGAGCCTTTGAAACTATTCTTGTCCGAGAACAAAACTAATGTCGCTCCGAACAATTTGTTACAGTTCTTTAATCGATCGTGTCGCTTCTTATTCGGAGCCTTTGAAACTATTCTTGTCCGAGAACAAAACTAATGTCGTTTCTTTTGGAAACTTTTAATAAAATGAATTTTTCGAGGATTCTATTTCTGTGGATTATCCTGTGATAATGTTCATTGATGTAAACCGCAGTCTAATAGGTGAAGTGTCATTTAATTTTAAATATAGCACACTGATAGGAGCGAAGATTTTTAGTTCGTTGTACAATGTTAGTGTCAACGTTTCATTTGTTTATCTTATTCGTGCAGCATTGTGTTTTCATTCGAATTCTTTTCCCTCGGTTCGAACTGTTGGAAACAAACGGTTCCGTTCCGCTTAATTTGGACAGAGGAGCGGCATGTGGTTTGTTCACTTGCAAAAGAAAGTGTGACACGCAGAATGTATGGGTGAAAGTTGCACGCGGAAGAACCGACGGGAGTAGACACAATATTTCATAACTTCTTGCGTAACCGATGCACATTTCGACGTGCTCTTTACGATGCGAGAGCACTCTTCTTCTTTATTGCACACTTTCAAGCTTCGGTGCGTTTGTGCGTCCATTATTTGCGCTTTCAATGTACCCTCTAGCGCGCAAACAATTTATTTCTTAACCATCTTCACGATATATACCGATTCATGAAGACCCATCGCTCTATTTTGGCAACAGTTTCATTTTAATTTCCTACTGGATCGACAAGTGTTACAAAAAAATACAGAAAACGCAAGTACAATCTACGCGTCATTGGATGTTAATAGACTGAATTAAAAATTCATAGATTTCATTATTTTTTCCACGAGTTATTTATTTTTTAGCATTTTCACATTGTACACGAATGAAAAATTTCTTCTTGTGTATCTTTTTTGTATCAAAGATATGAAACGATGAGTTTGACCAATGTCACGTTTTTATTTAAGCTTCAACGACGAGTAATGAGAGAGAGAGAGGGAACAATTGTTATTTAACGCGAACACTACGACGCTAAAAATGAACTTCCAATGCCCGCCATTGAACTTACCTTATATTCGAAGGAAAGTTCTTCTCTCCTCTGTAAGCAGAACTGGCTTTGGACAGGCTCGCATACGGCTTTTAAATACCCCCCTACGACACGTTGATCTTTTTATTTTGCGGGCAGAAGTTGTTGAATAACACCCGTAAAATGTAGCACAATATAAGGGGACAGTTAATCGAAATTCGCGCGAGAGATCTCATCGTGGATAACCGTAACTTTGTACTCTGTAAAACTGATTCGCAGAGTCGTAAAGAATGTTATAACTAAATTGACGAGTGTCTTAAATATCTAGTATTGTCGTAGTTCGTAATCATGGTTTTTCAGAACTAATTAAAGTAACGTTTATAAGTATTGTATAATAAGTATAAATAAGTTTGAAAAGGAAACAATTACATTTATTATTTTTATTGTTAAAGAAAACGGGCTCTTCAGTGATATAAAATGGCAAGGTGTGTAGTTTCATCGTGTCTGTATTTTAGACTTATTAATTGTATATCTGTTAATGTTTATTTGGATCATTCGATGGTAATACATCAGTTTCCTCTGTACCCGTTGCTTCTTTTCTTTCCTTTTCATCCATCAGTTTTTTTATAAGATCAATAACTTCTTCTATTTCCATAGTTTCTTTTATTCTCTTTTCATCGGCAGTTTCTTCTATTCCCTCTTCATCGACAATTTCTTCTATTCCCTCTTTATCGACAGTTCCTTCTATTTTCATTTTTTCTCGCCATTTATCTGCTTCGGTAATTTCTTTTGTCTTCTCCGTTGTAACAGGTAAACGATCGCCCCATTCGCTACTTCTGGCACAACGGTATGTTTGCCTAAAAAATAGGAAATGTATTAATTTAGTACTACACACGCATCCGAATGCATCGATTAGAATCTGAAGGACACAGACTTCCCGTTCTGCCATGCAGTGAAAACCTGTTCGTGTAATTCTCCAGAAGCTGCACACATGCGGCATATAGCATGCTTCGAACGTTTCAACACTTGGTTAATAAGTCGAGGCCAGTTGTCGTCATTTTCTGAACGTTTCTCTACAATTGAATACTTAAAAATGAATTACAAGTAAAAGTTTCTTTCGTCATTTTCTATTTTAAAATGAATATTTATGTAATACCTTTCTTAAGCACTACATACGAATATCGTTCACGTTTGTATTCAGACGTTTTAGGAATAGGTAATGTTAAATATACAACCTCGAAATTACAGGGAAGTTTATCCTGTAAAGATCTGGGACATGTCAAGTCATGTGGACACTAAAAAAATTGTATGATTATTTCGTACTTTAAATGTGGAGACTTTTTCAGTATGCTTCAGAATTGAACATATGTACATATGATATGTACTTACAGGCGAAAATACATGCACACCTGACTCATCCTTTTCAGTGTAATTAAGTATAAAGTCTCGAGCTTCATTGATTATCTATTTAAAAGTAAGTTATTAATTATTAAATTGATAAAATGAGTAGATCAATTATAAGAGAGTAAATTTTACCTCAAATCCAACTTTTGTTCCTTGTTCTACAATAATTAGATATCGTGATGTCTTATCCCAAAGTTTCTTGATCACTTCAATTCGTGTTTTTTGGTTTGGTAATTCAAGTAAGGAATATGCACTCACTACAATATCATAAGTTGGCTATAACACAAAACATATGTATACGTACAAAAGTTATCAAAACGTTTTATCATATAATAATTTGTGTTCTTACAACTGGTGATGCAGGTAAAAATTGTCTGTAGAAAATATATTTAGATGTAATATGGGGTGTAGCCCTCTTTATAATATATTCAGACAGATCATTCATATCACCAGAAACATCAACACAATAATATTCCATAATAGATTTAACCCAGAAGTAAGATGCTGCCCTAAAAGAAATTCAACTTGTATTTTTCACTACTTTTGTTCATATCAATCAGAGAATAAGTAGACTCGCATGTCTTACCACATGACTGTTCCAACACCAGAACCAAAATCAAACAATGTTTTAGGTACAAAATCAGTATCTCTATGTTTAATTTCATTAAAGATTTTGTACAGAACAGTATATTCAGGTACACTTCTGCTTACTAAATATGACAAGCCTGTATGCCTATCATATTCAATTGGCGCCCAATGATAAACAAGATCCTTAAAGAGTCTCAAAGCTTTTTGGTTATGCTGTAAATCTTCCATACTTATATCTTGTTTAAGACGATTTTGAACTTTTTTTAATTTAATTTCAATGTCCTTCCCTTCAGGTGGAGCATGTCTTCCTTTTAAATATAAAGCCATCTTTTGTCCACTTGTGTAAATTGATTTTATTGGTATAGATGTATCTTAAATAAATATTTCTTTTAATATTATTTAATATTTATGTTGCTAAATATATTTTTACTTCTTTGTTACCTTTTAAAAGTATTCGAATTACATCATAAAGCCATTTGGGATGTTCTGGTACTCTGGGCCTAATTATACCTGGATGAGTTCTGTGTTTCATTTCTCCAACTGATATTTTATCAAGTACAGGCTCTATGACTTGAAATTTATTCTTCGTTGAATACTATTTAAAAAAAGGAGCACAGCATGTAAAATTAACTTAGAATTCTTTATTAGACTAATCAACCATCAATATTTTTTAAACAAACGAAATCACTCGAAAATAATACTAAAGTTTTTAATTGCTTAGCACTACTCTACATTAAAATAATAGTATTAATTGTTTAATTACCCATCGTAATTGTTTGTATCTCGCGAATGTTAGTTTTGTTGACATAATGAACAATCTTATTGTTTTTTGTCAATTGTTTCCGATGCAGATTACTTTGGAACAGTGGACCTATCTATAATAAATTTACAACCAAAAATATCAATTACTTTTTCCAATAATTATAGTAACAAAAACTGAAATGTGATTGTGAAATAATTTTAAAACGTGCATTATATCATAAGTACTATGCGGTGTTCATAACCTGAATGAATTTGTGTACAATGCAAGTACCTTTCGTAAGTTCAATTTGTTTTTCCTAAAATAACTCGTTATGACTTCTCTTGATGAACCATTTATTCTGATACCTGTACTTTACTGTATTTGTTAAAGTACGGGTACTGCAATCATCGAACAATTTAATTCCTGAACGAAAATGAAGTTCGCAGAGCATTTAAGTGCTCATATTACACCAGAATGGAGAAAACAATATATAAATTACGAGGTAAAACCGAAAGTTTAATGCTTAAGTTTTACTATAATATTTAATATCTTTTTATCGAACCTCTCAGCAACAATATTTTTTCAATGATACTTTTCCAAAAGTTAATTATTATTTTTAGAATTATTTTCTATTTTTTGTTAAATGTCTTTTTTTGGTTTTTTATTAAATTTTAAACCTCAGAGAATATTGCAGAGAGAGTTTTATGTTAATATTTTTTAATTATGGCTGAAATTCTTTTGGGGAATTGAACCTTATCTCATGTGCTATTTAATGAGTTAATATGCCCATTAATTAGTGATTTATAAACTTATTGAGTACTCTGAAAGATATCCTTATATTGAAATAATAATATTGTTACACAGGAAATGAAAGCTTTGCTCTATGCAGCAGTAGAGCAAGCACCATCAGCAGATACAACAGAATCGCATGTATTGGAACGTTATTTTAATAAGTTTGATGACAAATTTTTTCATTATTGTGACAAAGAACTAGCAAAGATAAACACATTTTATTCTGGTAAGTTACATCACATATATCTATGTTCTTTTATAGTTAGGAATTTCTTATAACATTATTTACTTCTTTAGAAAAGCTGGCAGAAGCTACACGAAGATTTGCAAGTCTGAACAATGAATTAAGCGAAATTTTATCAGTCTCTGAGGATAAACAGGGGAGCCGTAAATCTCGTTATCGTAATAATATTCTGCACAAAAAGCCAGTCTCAGCACGCAAACTTCAGGAACTAAAATTAGCTTTCTCTGAATTTTATCTGTTTCTTATTTTACTTCAAAATTATCAAAATCTTAATTTCACTGGATTCAGAAAGATATTAAAAAAGCACGATAAAGTATGTACAAATGGATTGTACATATGTAAGGTGTAGTATGTAATTTACACAGCCCTGTTTTCATTGCTGCTGGTCTAAATAAGGACATAACTCTTTTAATATAATTTGAAAGGTGACCTACAGAAGTCACAAGGTAGATAGGTATAAAATGTTATTGGTGAAAAAAAAATCTTATATGATGTACAATGAAATTAATAGGGATGGTCGTATTACATAGTTCACCCTATATGTGCAAATGTATATTCGTATTATTTAAAGAAAAGCTATTGTGTTATTTCAGCTTTTAAATATAGAACTTGGGGCAAAATGGAGGGCAGAACATGTAGACACAGCATTGTTTCATACACACAAAGATATAGACAGACTTATTGCCGAAACGGAAGCATTAGTTACTCGGGATTTAGAACAGGGAGACAGACAGCGTGCTATGAAACGTTTAAGAGTACCTCCACTTGGAGAACAACTATCTCCATGGATTACATTTAAAGTTGGAATATTTTCTGGGGCTTTCGTTGTACTTCTCATAGCAGTATTACTGTCAGGTGAACAACTGTTTCTATAACTGTATCATAAAAGGAATTGAAAGCATCTTAAAACATTTATTATAATTTGCTCTACTTTTATAGGTATACGATATAAAGATAATAATAACTGGCGAGTTTTATGCAGATTATATCGCGGACCACTTCTCATTGTTCAGTTTTTCTTCCTTATGGGAATAAATGTGTATGGGTGGAGATCTTCTGGTGTAAATCATGTCTTAATATTTGAGCTTGATCCTAGGAATCATCTGTCCGAACAGGTTGTTTTCAGTCATTGATATTAGAGTAGCATACAGATAATCATTAATAAATTATTAATTATGTATTCACGACCAACATATTTTCAGCATATAATTGAAATGGCAAGTGTGTTTGGGCTTGTTTGGTCCTTATCAATATTAGGTTTCCTGTACAGTGAAACATTAGGAATACCACCATTTGTTCAACCAGTAAGTTTTCGTATCAATCAATTAAACAGAAACTGTAAATAATTAAATTATTGGTTGCAGATGTTATTATATACATTATTAGCTCTATTTTTATTTAATCCAACAAAAACTTTGCGACACGAGGCTAGATTTTGGGCGCTTCGAGTTATGGGAAGAATATTTTGCGCCCCCTTCTTTTATGTCGGCTTTGCTGATTTTTGGCTCGCTGATCAGTTGAATTCCCTCCACACTGTTTTCTTAGACTTCCAGTATTTTGTGTGCTTTTATGTACAAAACTCTTCTTGGACTAGTGTTACAGGTGTGTAAACAATTATAGCATGATCTCAACAAACTTTTATTTATATAATTATATTTATTTTAGACGCAGAAACTTGCATAATGCGAGAACTATCGATGAGACCATTTGTGGCTTGTTTACCAGCCTGGTTTCGATTCGCACAATGTTTGCGTCGGTACAGAGACACAAAAGAGGCCTTCCCCCATCTTGTAAATGCAGCGAAATATGCTACCAGTTTCTTTGTTGTAGTTTTTTCATATCTACATTTGACTAACTCCAGTAAGTTTTAATTGTCAGCATGACGCGAGCCTTAGAAATTTCTTCATGGGATCTTCTTACAGAGTATTATGTGATGTCGACAGAGAACCCTTATTTTTATCTGTGGATCACCGCAAGTATAATGAGTTCTTGTTTCGCTTACACATGGGATGTGAAATTGGATTGGGGATTATTCGATAGCAATGCGGGAGAAAATAAATTTCTCAGAGAAGAAATAGTTTATTCTTCTCCAGTAAGTTTGTCGTTATAGTAGAAAGCAGCACCATGATCTTTCTCAAGCCAGTAATTAAATTTTCTTTGCATTTACATTGTATTGCAGTACTATTATTACTTTGCTATAATTGAGGATTTTATACTTCGTTTTGGTTGGGCATTTTCCTTGTCTCTAACTGAAATGGGATATGTACATGCAGATTTGATGGTCTCTATAGTTGCTCCATTGGAAGTGTTCAGGTATGATTAAATTAAAATAACATCGCTGTTAGAAAGATACATATTTTTTTTTATAGCCTTTACTGTGCATGCCATAATGTAAACACATACGAAGTAATTTATATTGCACATTTTTGTGTACCGTATAATTTTCAGTGCAGCTTAAAATATATTTTTGCTTGCATGTTATTAAAAGATCAGTTAACATTTCAGTCACACCTGGCCTACTCAAACATATATCTGCTGAGTGAAACTAATAAATTTCAATAAATAGCACGATGTAAACAGATTTTATTGTTTATTTCATTTTTATTCCCTCATACATTTTATAGGACAAATATACCTTTCATTATTTTGATTTTTCTATTTACTAAATGTGTACATGGTCTTTCATTTTGTTTTATTATTGCTGTACCAGTAATCAAAAGTCATTCTACTAAAATATAATAAACAACATTTGGAATATATCATAAATCATCTTACTAATCAGTTGATAGAAGATACAATTGGAATTACTTTCGTCTCGAAAATGAACATCTAGGATCAAATAGGCAAATACTACAACGTAGGCAAATCCCAAGCAGGTCGGGATATCTTCATAGGACTTTCTAGATACCAAGAAGAAAGACAAAGAGCCAAAGACGGTAATGCACCTAATGGATCGAACGAACGACGAAGTCGATGACCTCAAGAAATTCCATGATCGTTGAAATTAGCATTTTCTAACCGAGAGATTTTATTTTTCTATTTATAACCTCACGCGGTATGTTTCATACGAAACACTACATTCTCATTCATCCTACAAGGTTAATTATTTATTTTCTGTAGATGACACACTAATTTGCATGCAAGCAGTTCAGCATGAATTAAGCTTTCGACTAATGATACAAGTTCAATTAAAATCAACTGGCCGTTACATCCTAAATGTTAATAAAAACCTTATCAAACGTTATTACGATCACATTGTTTTTATTCTACGCAGTAAATATTCGCTCAAAACAAACGATTTCCAATGAACAATTAATTTTCAGCCATCCCATAGTCCAATCTGCAAATTTGTTTCGTTAATACGTTTGACCTGAAGTTATCGTACATATAAATGTAACAGCCAATTATCGATCGCACGGATCGCGGGAAGTAATCGTTAGTCTTTCTCCTGCAGGAGATTTATATGGAACTTTTTCCGCTTGGAAAACGAGCATCTGAACAATTGCGGGAAATTCAGAGCGGTTAGAGATATATCCGTTGCTCCCGTCGATTGTTCCGATCAAACGCAAATTTTACGAATGATGGATGCAACGGACGGCGTGGTGAACAGAAAGAGAAAGCAAAAATTAACGGAGAAAAGCAAACCACGTGCTCTCTCGAAAGGCGAATCATTGATTTGCGACGTAGACACTTAAACGACATTTCTCATCTTATATTTCGAACTAGAACAACCTGCCCCTATTTGTACAAATAATTTACTTACTTTGCATTCGTTCAGTGCCTCCTCGGCATGTACAAAAAGAATATTATTTTCTGACGTCGAATGCTGGTTATGCCCACCTTTTTCAAACCTAGTCGAAACCTGTGTCGAAGTTCAAATAAATTCAGGCATCGCTTGACGGAGGTTAACGTATGAATATATATTACCTGTTAAATGTGAAATATGCATAATTGTATGAATGTTGTATAAGATCGTTGGATATTGTTTAATAATCACACTCGTATATTCGAATCGTTTAACGATCGTTGAACGCGGGAATAGTGAGCATCGAGAATCGACACTCTCGAGGCGGTTCGAGATAATCGATGGGACGATTCGTCGATTTATTCGAATTTCTTCGAAATACGTAATGTTTATCACAAACTGTACCGTGAATAAAGTTATTTTAATGTTTTCCTAATGAATCTTTATTGCTTCGCTCCCTTTATTAGAACGCTATACCTAAATTCGGATAAAAGAAGGAATATACAAATATACCAATAATAAGAGTATTAACCAGTTAACTGTAGAATTTAGTTGGCAAAGATGCCTCTCAGTCACCACTCGATTGGTGCATCAAAATTATAAAATTTCGTATTTAACATTAGGTCTTGAGTAATCTGTCGATACGTGAAATGTGGAAATAAAATACCAATGTCCCCCTTACTTTATGAATAGATTCCTCGTGAAGTTAGTTTAAAAAAATGTCATCTATATCTCATAAAAGTAAATTGAACATTCCTAGCGACAAATTTTTTGAGTGCAAAGGGTTAAAATATACTCTACGCGCATTCGTCCTACGTTCGACGAGCACACGCTCCATTTTTTTATTTTACTGAAAACGCAGGTTTTTCCAACTGAATTCCACAGTTAACTGGTTAATCGAATTATAGTGACTCGATTCGGTTGGGGGTCACCGGTGACCCCCACGGCATTCAACATTAAAGAATCGACCGTTGCACGCCTCTGTTGTTACACGAATGCCACGGGTCGGCGATTTAACGGTTTGTCAGCGGATTCCCCGCGAGTGTTCGTAAGCGGATAAACGTATTAAGGAGACGTTCGCCCGCGGCGGAGCGTTTCAGTTAGAAAATAGAAGCGGCTGACGCGTGTCAGCGGTTTAAAAACGAGCGCACACGCCTGTGTACACGTATTTGTTATAAATTTTAGCCCGACACCGTCAGTAAAAATGTTTATCGGCGTTCGCGGCCCACGCGAATCAGCTCGGAACGCTTCGGCCGGAGAGGAACCAGTGGAAAGAGCGTGCCACGTGCGGACACGTTGATAGAAACCTGCCAGATATCGAGCGGAATTAAGTTGTTTAGCGAAAAGCTAGAGTTGGCGTCAACAATTTTCATCGGCGTTGGGACTGTCCGCGGTTTGGATTATCAGTCGCCGAGCGACCAGTGAATTATCGGAGCGCGAAACCGTAGCTTCGTTTTCCGGCTGCCAGGCAAACTGTATTACACTCGAGATTCGTTTATGAAGTTTTCTATCAAAATCGTGTCAATTCGTTTATGAAGTTTCATGTGAAATTCGAACGAGTAACGTAGCTGTGTTTTATATATACTTTGGGGAATATATTTTCAAGGTTGTAAAAATGATAATTTATGTATTAAGGATTGTTTCATTCGAATTACTAATTGGTACGAGTTATACTAATTTGTAAGTTAAAACGACATTAAAGACTTCATTCCCTAGTTTCACGAAGAGACAACTTGCTTTTACACCGTCAACAACTAGGTCGAAATAACAATTGGGTTGACCAAGTAAGACTTCTCTATCCGATACTACTAAAACGACGAACCCTTTAACACAGAGGAACCCACCCCCTGAAGGTGATAATCGAGTCAGAAACTTGTACTCTAGAAAAGAATCATCGAATATTTCTGAAACGAAACGTATTCAGAGTCTATAAGAAAGGCTCGACCTTGAATAACCAAGAAAAATACTTCGAAAGCTTTAATTCCACGAACATCGAGAAGAACCAGGAAACGCCCAAAAAGCGACTTCACGCGTGGACTTCTAACTCGATTATCGGGTGAATTCGCAGGCATTAAGGGTGTTCCCCAGAACGAAGCGAAGAGCGCCATCGACCGGGACGTCCTCGAGGTAGAATGTCAGCCCTCGTAAATCCTGTGCCTTGCGGTGTGTAAGTACAAGGCGATATACGGGGATTATCGGGTGAATTCGTGGGTCATCCAACGCGTTCCCCGTCGAACGAAGAATCTACTCAACTCGGGCATCTTCCAAAAAAATCGTCCATTCAGAATCGAACTTCAAGTTCCCGATCGGTGGCTGCGAGAAAAGGGAGGAGACATTCCTCGAGCGTGGAAAAGAGCAAAGGGCGGGCAGGGACAAGAGGCGTCGCGACTCGTCGCAGAGGAGAGGCCGAGGAGCGTCGGTTCCGTTGGCGTCGGTAGCCGCGCCGGTGGAAAGGGTAATGGCGGTATTGATTGGAAGCGGAACTTGACCGCGCAAGCTCTCTCTGTCTCTGCCCTCAATGAAATGACGCGCTTACATATGGAACCACGACGGACGGGACAACGATAAAAACCTGTGGATACCACACCTGGCCGACACCTGCCAGTCGCCGCGGTGACGATGACACCGTCCCTCTGCACCTGCACATGGCTGCTGTTACCCTGTTGCGTCCTCGTCACCCTCTCCATCGGCGAACTAAAGTTTTATCGAGGTGAGCGTTTACCGTCCCCGCGGATCAACTGAAAAACATTCGCGTTTTCGGGGGTAATGACACACGACGCCCGTACTATCGCCGGGATGGTACGCGGCGCACCTTCCGGTTGCCGCATCCTTCGTGTCGCATGCCTTCGCTTTCCTTCCCCGAGACTTTCTTCGTTAACGTTGGACTCGGCGAATTTTATTTGCGCCCGTGCCACGCTGCACCACCTGACGAAAGAGGGAAGGTTGCTAATTACGTGTAGCTTGGTAATGTTATCTCGATTTTTCGGCGTCGACGTGTTTGCGAGCTCGTGACTGACGTGTTGTTTCTTGCGTTTGATGATAGTTGCAGCATTAGTTAGAGGGAGGGCAGTGTTTCGGTAGATACTTTGGAAACGTTATCTCAGGTTTCGAGTATGCAGATGTTTGTTTTGGAATGTTTAATACCGAGGTGTTGTT
The DNA here is from genome assembly GCF_051020985.1 of Nomia melanderi. Classification (NCBI taxonomy): domain Eukaryota; kingdom Metazoa; phylum Arthropoda; class Insecta; order Hymenoptera; family Halictidae; genus Nomia; species Nomia melanderi. The sequence goes on from NC_135005.1 coordinate 18,235,408, forward strand.
TCTTGCGTTTGACGTCGATGGTTATGGACGAACGCGTGAAAATAGAATGTACTTGTCAATGTTGCCCGGTGATAAGATTATGTCGTGATTGCGAACGTTGTTGCATTGATACGGTAAAATGTCGGCTCTAGGAGCGACGCGATTCCCTTGGAAACTGTTCCCACTCGGGGAAACGTCTCCGTAGTCTTTCGCTGTTTCTTCGATATAGGCTCTTACATCATCATTGATCGACGATGCTAACGGTGCAGTTGGCTGACGGAGTCATCGCTTCGCCATTCCTCCGAATAACGCGAGGGTTCACCGTGAATTCGTTGACATTTAAACGAGCGAATTGATTTATTTCCAACGGAGAAGCACGTTTGCGTCATTCCGACGTGAAATTCGACGTTCATTTCTACAGGACTTTCTGTTGCGTCCTGTTGTACCGGTTGTTATCTCGGTTTCGTCAACTTGTCTCGCGTTTATCGCGGTTTCCTCGATTCGCCCGTTCCATTGTCAGTGAAATTAATCTTCCCTCTTATCGGTGGAACCCAGATATTCCTGTTTTCAAGGAAGTTCCGCCGTTTCGCGTCGGTTGGCGTCGGTTGGCGACTGCATATGGTTTCGCGAGCGTGTCCACGGGCATTAACACGGGGCAAGGGTCATTGGCGAATCAATTTAACCCTTTGCGGTCCGAAGTGCTCTTGGTTTCTCACTTTGAGGTTCACGTTGACGTTAGTTCGTTCGATTGCAGCTTAATACGACGCTCTATTTATTTATTCAAGAATATTTGGGAGTCGTTGAAATGTTACCTTTAAATGGTACAATCGCGATACTACGAATAAATATAGAAAAAATTGTTAAAATGACTCGACATAGGACTGCTAAGGGTTAAACCAGGAACGAAGGGAACATTGCGCTTCGATGGCGTTTCACGCGAGAAACGTCCACTGTTCTTTCGTTGGAATTCTGAACTGTTTAAATGCTTCGTAATTGATTGGTCAGCGATGAATTCGCCACGCGAATGTTACGGAAAGTAACTTTCCTATTTATCAATGAACGCTAGGAGATGTTTGCCCTTTTTCCCTTCGATTCGCGGGGGAAGAAGGTCAGTCGAAGTTGACGGGAAACTTTGTTCGAGAAAAGTTTCGCTTGGCGGAGGGGATGTCGATGATTGTGCGCTCATCGGATCGTTGTGATGCACAGAGCGCGCGTAAATAGCAGCAGCACACAGGAAATCCACATACGGGCTCCTACGATAGTATCAGGAAGTAGACCGATAAGAGATATATATGTTAGTTTGGACAGTATATATATATATACAAACTGGATTTACAAACACGTACCCTTTCGTTTTCTTCAGTTCGTTTCTGTCTGCTGCGAGAACATTTGGAAGTCAGAGGTTTCCGCTACAAGAGATTGAGTAGGCTTTTCTAGAAATTATAGGACAATCATTAACAAAGTACCCGTTCAGTGGCAAACTTCTGTAGACAGATTATTATTTACCATCGTTAAGATTTTATCTACCGAAAGCATATTAACAGATCTCTCGATAACCCTACTATATCAGAAAATAGTTAAACCTCTTCTAAACGATAATCCTAAGAAAAGCCATTGAAAACTCTTCAGTCGCTAATGACTAATCTTTAGAAGACCAGATATCAAATAATCGCCAACAGATACAACGTTAATCATACAAGACAAAGTTCCCATTAACTCTTTGCGGACGAAGATTCTTTGAAACGTAGAAAACCTTCAACAGATGAAGCTAAATTATATATTGATTGCTTACATAATAGCAAAAACAGAAACTACGTAACAATCCCTTGCTGTCCGAGCGATTAAATCATTCGCCTGCGACTCGGTATTCCAAATACGAACATTTCATCTCGCCGAAATGTCGACATTCGTCCGCAAAGGGTTAAAGTACCAAAATCTTATCCTCGATTCGCTGCAGCCAAGATGACGTTGCGATCGTTTCTCAGATGAGGTGCCGGAAGCATCGAAGAACGCGGTGCTGAGGCAGCTGATCAAGGACGCGGAGTTCCGGCTGTCCGTGTTCCTGGCGAACCAGGCGCACTGGAAGCAGATGGTGCTGGACCGGCAGAAGACGAGGGAGCTGTTGGAGGCGTTAATGAGCAACGAGCCGATCAACGAGATGCCGCGGGAAAGGCAGCGCTACCTTCCCCTGCACCTCACCAAGTACTACCCGCCGCCCGAGAGGAACAACCCCTACGACAGTTCCGCGGAGTATCCCAGCTTCGAGTTGCCTTACCTGCCGCTCAAGGACAACATCGAGGAACCCGGTCTCCCGGAGAACGACTACGAGTACGATCAGGACGAGCTGCTCAAGCGTCGAGCTTACATCGACCGGGTGAACCTCGCGAAAGGGATGAAGAAGCTGTTGCCCGTTTACCAAGAGAGGTACGGGGAGCCGCCGAGCAGCGAGAACGACGACGACAAGATGCAGGAGTCCCTCGAACCCGAACCGGACTTCACTTTCAAGATGGACGACTCGAACCTGGCGGAGAGACACCCGTTCGCCGTGAAGCCCAACGATCCTAGGTACTACCAGGACGGTCCCTTCTCAACGGGTAGGTTCCGCTTGTTTCCTCTATCTCCTGTAATTCAATGAAACATGAAACAGTTAACCCTTTGTCGGAAGTTTTTCGTTAGAAATATTTCAACGTTTTCTGATGTATATGATTGCGCTATGCGCTAGTTGTTCTGGAAAGTAAAGACTTGTGACCCGTGAACTGAGTAAATATTATTCCTCTGCAATCAACTATTATACTTAAAAGGAAACATATGCATAACATATGCTTAGAATTGTTCTCCTTTTCTAATAAATCATTAATGACAAAGTAGTCGTATCGATCAGAGTTGAGAAGGAAACCAAGGGGTGAACACCATGGTTGTTAGTGGCGACTGAGAGTCACCTCCCGAGTGCAAAGGGTTAAGTGTAGAAATCGGTGGTCATCATTGCGAATGGCTATTGTATCGGATAGTTCTTAGTGTTTTGACTTACCGATTGTTCCACAGGAGACGCCGATCGGCCGAATATAGAGGTTCCAATGAGAAACGAGACGAAGCCGGAACTGGGGAACGAGAAGATCGGGGAGCAGCACAGGATGCACGAGGAGTCCGCGAGGAACGCTGACCTGCAATTCAAGGACACTTCGATGATCGTCTTGCCGGAGCTGGAGCGACGCACGGGCTACAATCCTTTGGTTGTGCCAGTGAATACTAACTTGAACAATGATATATACTTCATCGGTGAGGAAACGTGTCCGAATTATAAGATAAAGATTGCTCAGGGAACGCTTTTAACGATGCGGATCGATTCGTTTCGTTTCCAGCTATCGTTGCCGGCTGCAGTGCGGCCGCGATGTTCGTTCTTGTCTTGGTAACATTGACCTGGTGCAGGTAACCGACATTACGAACAGCAGATTATATGTTCTACTCTATTAACACGTTCACGACCAGCGTTCGTTTCGGCGGACAGTCTTCGTAGATCGAATATCTCGTTAACTAGGTTCAGGGAACGCGTCTGTTTGGCGCAGTTTCACCTAAAACTAGACCGTAACTATCTACTTTCGACACTCTAATTTCAAGGATATATATTAACGAGTATCAATTTGGGGACATTAAAGGAAACTGTAGAATAGATGTCCGTGAACCTAGTAAATGACCTCTACGAAATGAAAATGAAGATCAGGAACGATCTCAGAGTAAAACGCGCGTGACTTGATTTTCATTGCGCGAGACATGTTCACGTTTTCGTGAAGCTGGTCGCGAATGCGTTAGCAGATGCAGCGAATAACGCGCCGATTTCCACAGATTGAAACGGGGAGCTAAAGCTGCAGCGGACATAGAGTACCCTGCGTACGGTGTGACAGGGCCGAACAAAGAGGTGTCGCCTTCCGGAGACCAAAGGCTCGCGCAGTCCGCCCAAATGTATCACTTCCAACACCAGAAGCAGCAAATAATCGCATTAGAGAAGTAAGTGGCTTAGCGGCAGTGTCACGGTAGCATTTAGATTAGGCCGACGCTTGATAGGCTAGGGTTTAAATGACTACTTGTGCAGTCGTGTTTCTGCGTCCAGAGATCCAGGCTCTGTTTCTGAAGCAGAGAGCGAGGAGGAGAACGAAGAAGGGGACTACACCGTCTACGAGTGCCCGGGATTGGCTTCTGTGAGTTGCCTCTTTCCGATTGTTCCGTTTTTTATTATTCCATTGTATTGTGTATCGAGAAAAGAGAATATCAATGTGTTTATCGTAGGATACGATTGAATTCTCTGTAGATATTAGATTTCTTTCGAAGGTTATACGATAATAATGGAATATGTTAGAATATTATCAAGTTGTCCGTAGATATTGTTTACATTTATTTTTGGATATTATTTTTCACGTCTGTGAAGTATTCTATTGATTAATTTCGCGAGATTTAAAGTCACATTTGATTTTTAATTAAAGACCGGTGAAATGGAAGTGAAGAACCCACTGTTCCACGATGACCCGACACCAGCAACACCAGCACAAATGAATAAAGAAGAGGACCACATATAGTTTGAGTAAATTACGAGTAACATTTAACACCTTAAAATACGTTTTTTTTTTCCCCCGGTGCTTAGCTCACTGTTAATGTACCATATCGGAAAACATTTATCTATATATTGAGTGTATACAACTTTAATATTTATATGACGCAGGAAGTCAAGATTGTAAAGTTAACTAAGGCCGCCTGACACGGGGGATGACACTTTTGCGTTTTCAGCAAGGGATTTTACCAATGTGAAACGATGATGAACGCTACGACGTCGTCACGGACTATCGTGTTTGTTTGAGAACACACCATGACTTTTTTAACTCCATGATGTACTATAGTTTGTACTTTCATAGGATGTATGGTTAGCCATACGGTTGACATTATTTTTCTACACACCGTTACTGACTTGCAACATAGAGTACAGATTGGAGGACATATTTTACTATCCACGTTCTAATCTCACTTGTCGACCATCAGATCCTGATTTCCGTGATCCATCGATGATCCAACGAATTTTCAACTATTCAGTTTGCTCTTTCGATCTTGTATCACGATATCGCCATTCGATCGTCGGCGGATGAAACCTGTTCGTTTCACCGATAGGATGGTGCCGAAGGTAAATTTATTTCACCGCTTCGACGTTCGCGGGACGTGCTACGGGAATCACTTTGATAACTTTATAATTAATCTGCTTACAATAACGAAATAGCGTGTGCAAACTTGTATCTGGTCCACGGTGATTCGTGCGACGCACCGATCATTTTCGTTTAGAAATTCAAACGGTTTTCGAACGATACGAAATTTCGCAAATTCTTTCATTAGAGTATTCTTCTTATTATTTTGAAATACCCAGGGAATTCAAGTAATTTCGAGCGCATACTCTTTCCGGAATACACGTAGTTTATATGTGGTGTCATAATCATACGAATTTATATCATACGATGTATATCCGTTTAAGTTCGATGGTTTCTCACGAGGAGGAGAAGTAACGTTGAAACGGCGAGGACGACTTAAGAGAGTACAGCGAAGTGCGAGGGAAAGAAATATTTTACGTGTTGATCTGTCGCAATTAACGTTTGATTTCGATAATCGTTGTGTCTGCGTTCCGCTTTCCGTTTTGTTGCATGTGCTGATTACGTCCGCTATTGTTGCTGAAACTTTCCATTTTTCGGGCAAAAGAATTCTGTGTGTGTATATATATTTGTTAGGAAAGACCTGGCCCTTTAAATATCGACTACTATACATATGATATATATATACATACATATATATATATACATGATTGATTGGCTTGAAGCGATGATACGTATTTTATTTTTCTATGATACTTATAAACTGTTAATTGTGAGACAGTTCTATGATGGAAGAGCCTATTATTGTAACCGAGATGACGAGATATAGAAATGACTATTTATTTTGACAAACTCGAAGCACTTACATGTAATTTAGCGCCGACTACGGCGAACCTATCCAGAGCAAGGATTACACTACTTACACTTTTCCAGTAATCTGTCGGATACTACAAAACGAAACGTAACTTCCAATGACTTGTCTGTCTGGAGAATCAATCGTGCTACCCCTGGCAGTTCATTGTTTCGAAAGTTGTTCACCTTTGACATCGGTACGCTACCGATCAATTAGATTGACTTATCTATCATTTCGTATACAAATCAAAATAACAGATTTATCGATATTCGAAACGTTTCTTCATTTTATATCTGTACACGCGAATTTATTTGACAATTTCCCTGAAAAGTATCTTCGCGATTTCGATACGCGAAACGTCTCGACACTTGGAAAATAAAAATGTCTGGTCGTTCTAGGTGTTAACCCCTTGTCAATCTTTTTCCTCTTCGAAACATTGGAAACGATGAACATTTTCTTACACGCTTTGTACAGTTTTCGTTCAGTGTACAGAATTGTTATTTCATGCACGGCGAAGAGATAAGAATCTTTATTATTTATTATTTATTATTCATTGTCCTGAATTATACGAGACTCTTTGCTAGGGGTAGCGAGCGAAAGGTTGATACGGGTCAGCGGCATGAATTTATCGTTAGCCTTTCTATGCCTTTACAGCACTGCATCGTCTATTAAATGAATTCGTTAAATTTTATAGAAGGGACACTATGGAAGGACAATCTGTGTACAAATAGACTATTGTATAGTGATTTGTAGCATGATTGTATGTGTCGTGAGCTGTAGCATAGGCGCAATGAAGAGCATTGCGATTCATGTTCGCGGTATGTTCCGTAAATGTATACACGTTACCACCGTTATTTTCGTTCTTCCATTAATCCGAAACTGGTGTAATATATATATAAATGATAAATAATGTATTATTATTTTACTAAATAAATTGTTTATTTTGTAAAGAACCCTCGTCCCGAACTGTCTGTCGCGTCTCGATATATCGAAGTATCGGAGTCCGAGAAGCGTTACAGAACTGCAGAGCCTTAGTTTTTTCCAACACCCTTTATTCGGCAGCGTTTCCATTTTCGTATAAAAATACTTTCATCACTTACAATTACAAATTTTTATGTACAAATTCGACGCGTCTGAGCGATTAGATTGGAGGCGCGGAGTATTTAATTAGTTACTACATGTTTCCATTCTATTTGACCTACAGCTGAACCGAAGATAAGACAATTGAAACACGAGAGATACCGTGTTACATATTACCTAATGGAATATTACAATATTACAAATTTGATGGTCCAGTGTTAAGTATTAATGGTTCGAGAAAGCTCCAAGAGAGGTAACAGTCTCATGAAATAAAATTTAGAGAATCCTATGTGGTATTAATGCATAAAATTCGCTGGCGAGTCGCGATATCCGAACCAGCGAATTCTTTCTGAAAATCAGTTCAATGAAAACTTGTAATTTCAATGATAACGCGATAGAAAATCTGTAGCATGTCGTTCAACCTCGTATCTGCTACCCTTGAAACAGGGTAAAGTCGAACATCGAAGACGCGAGTTGTTCACAGGGATCCCCAAGGGATCTTGCGAACACCTCCAATCGATCAGGCAGTCTTCCGAGTGACGTTCGGATGTGCGAAGCTCGTTGAAACTCCAGTTTTGTTTCAACTGCACCTCGAACGACCGTGACAACCCATGGAAGCAAACACGCAACAGTTCACAGATCATGCAACTTTACACGTCTCGCTTCGACAGCTAACTTTGCTTCTCGTCGTCCTTGTAGGTCGGATTAAGTGTTCCGTATTTGTCGTCCAAGCGAATCTCCTCCGCGATGGACTGCGCCTCAGGTTCCTCGACGTACTTGTAGAATCTCGCCATCACGGCGAATACGATGATGTCGATGAACATGAGCGCAGCGAACAGGAGGAACTCGTACATCTAAATACCGAGAATAGTATCAATTTATAATATCCAAACTATTCAATTTATATTTGTCTTCCTCTCATCTTCTTCTTCTTCATAACAATAAACGGAAATTTCTTTGTCGTTGTTCATTTTACTGGAACCTCCCACTTAAGTCCCCTTCGATTTTCATTAGAAATAATAAGAATTTCAACTACGACCGAACTGAGAATTAACCCCTTGACCTACAATGTGTCAGACTCGCGATGAAAGTTTTCAAAATTCGAAAAATCCAAATGTTATTTATTTTCTTCAAACTAAATATTACTTTCCTACTATCGATCGTTAACCTTTGGAGGAGACAGACATAAAACAAGCACCAAAATTCCTTTTTTCCTAATAGATTATTAATGATACAGTGGTCGCATCGATCACAGTTAAAAATAAATCATAGGACAAGGCGTTGAAGAGAGTCGGCCAACTTTTCTGAATGTAATACTTGCCTGTCTGTCGAACCAAGACGCTTCAGCGATGATGACGACGATAAGATTACCGACGGCCACCGTCATCTGCCAGCTGGCTTGCAGCAAGGATTTCATGCTGGACGGTGCCTGTGTGAACGCGAACTCTAACCCGGTCACGGAGAACATCACCTCTCCCATAGTCAGCAGCAAGTACTGAGGTATCAGCAATAGCATGTGCACCGAGTTCGGCTCGGTGACGGTTATCAGCTTAACTGCCCTGTCACCTGGGAACGAATGGCTGAGCAGAGTGTAAACCCCGCCGAGTTTCAAGGGTAGTTCTTTCACCACTTGGTCGTTGTCTATCCAAACACCGTATGTCCCAGGCTTGAGTTCCTTTAATTTCTCGACACTTTTCGTTTCATTGGTTATGGTTGTGTTCAGAGCAAGATTCTCATCTCTCCGGATATACACAGTCACTTTTGAGTCCGTTGACCCGACGACCCGCAGAAGCGGCAAACCCAAATTCGATTTAGTCACCGAGTCTGAGTAACTGTAGGAGATACCTTGAGGCGTGATCACCCAAGACGTTGCATTCTGCTCCACCGCGAAGATGTTTCCTGCGAAGAATGAAGATGCCTCTGATCTTATTGCTCTGGACTGGTATTGTGTCCAGCGAATGGAATTCCCATGGACGAAACGATAATTGCAGAAATTCACCCTTCGCAGTGGGGGCATCGAACTTGTCGCCGCACTTCGAGAAGTCTGCGCTGTACGACAATTCTTTCTTGCCCGTCACTGTGATGTTCTTGTCCACCCACATGCTCATTGTGTCGAGGTGGTGAGGAGATCCCTGTATTGTCAGATCCACGGGGCAGTTGAGGGTGTTGAAGATTCGCACCTGGCCCACACCTTGCGACGGCAAGACCGGATACGTTGGCTACAAGGAAGCAGAAGAGGGCCATAGGGCAAAGTTAGCACGTTAACGCGTCGGCTGCCATGGCGGTCGCTAATGACCGACGCTCCGCATTGCTTGAAAACAAGTATAACATGTAAGATGATTGACGTCGAATACAAACGTTTAACCTTTTAGCTGCTGCACGCCGCTACAGTGGTTTTCGTGTGTATCAACTTTATCAACGATATGCCACTGTAGCGGCACAATTCTTTGTCATCGATAGTTGTGCACATTACAGTGTAATTTAACGTCATTCTGCAGTGAGCAATTTTTGGTTAATCCCGCCGTAGCTAAAAGGTTAATTAACCTAAGTTGGTAACAGTGTAATGTAACGATTGCGATGTCGAATAATGAATAATTATTCCTACGTATCTTTACTAAGAATAAGCATAATAGACCCGAGGAACTTGTCTGATCAAGTAGCCAACGAGTTGAATTCAAGTACCTCAAGTTGAATTTCGACGACGGCCGAGACGACGAAGGACAGAGCAGCAAGCAGGCCGCCTATCGTGAGCTTCTTCAAGGGTGTGCGAAGGCCGACCTTCGCCAAAAGAGGGTACAGGCAGGTCTCGAACAGAGGGATGAACGCGAGGACCAGCAGCGGATTGATCACCTGCATCTGGTCCGGCTCTAGCACCCAGCTACCGATCTCGCCGTTCATCTGCGACGCCTGCAGCGTCCACCTCGAGCCCTGCTGATCGAACAACGCCCAGAAGATCGGTATAGGAATGAACAGCTTCATCACCTGCAGAGCTGCCTTCACGTCGCTTATCATCGACTTCTCGTACCGGTCGTCGGCGTGATCCAGCCAATGTTCTCGTTTCGACTTTGACGTCGTTTTCACGTAAATCGCGTGCTGCAATTTATCAATGTGTGTTATTCGTTACGATCATCGAATTCTTCGACTATCGATTCGAAATTTACAGTAAACGGCGAAACTCACGGAGATGCATTTGGTCACTTGCACGATAACGTTTCCTTTAGGCTTTATTATCCTGTACATGGGTCTTCCGAGCAGGAATATCACTGGAAGAAAAGGGTTACCGTCGAGGTTGCCAAGCTTTACGAAGGAGGTTCAGATGAACGGAGACTCACCGATCGAGAGGGTCATGAGGACTGCCGGTACCAGGAACGCCAGCGAGTAGCAGGTGCTGTTGCCGAAGCACTCGACGTTGCTGCGAAGCACAGGCGTGAGGAAGCTCGAGATCAGCGAGCCGAAGTTGATGGAGAAGTAGAAGATGGAGAAGAACGTGGACAGATATCGTTCCTGTTGAGGCAGGATGAACTGGTCGCCGCCGAACGCCGACACGCAAGGCTTTATGCCGCCTGTCCCCAGGGCAATCAGCACCAGACCGAATATCGAGAACTCTCTGCGAAATTAGACAAGCCTGATTTCCGTCGATCTTAATGGAACGAATCTTCCACAGCTTCCGAATATGTCGTATAATCATCCCAGAAGCCGGTGCATGGTATCACCAAAATAATCAATAGCCCAGTAATGATAAAATGGATTGAATCAAGAAATGTTCGTAAAAACTGGTTTTAACAGTACGTTGGAACTGAGAATTTTGGGAACGACGACGAAGATTTACCTGGAAGGGAGTCCTATAGGAGGTGCGGCAGTCAGGGCTAGGAGGATTTGTCCTATGGCGTAGATGATGCTGAGGTAGAAGATCGTGCGGAACTTGCCGAGCAGCGAGTCCGCGAGTATCGCCCCGAACAGGGGGAAGAAGTACGCCAGCATCGTGAAAGCATGGTAAATCGCTGTGGCCGTGTTCTTATGGTATTGCAATTGCTGTGTCAAGTACAACGTCAACACGGCTGCGCATCAGGAGAACATTCAATGATTACTTGGTGATCGTTGTTTTCTCGAGGCCCCCGTACACGTTGAAACTTGCATGTAGGTTTGAGTTTGAGTCCTCCAAAGTTTCATGATACATGTTGCACTCGAACAAGTGAAAAACGCTCAAATGCACGTTTCAGCACGTATGGGGCTCTTAACTCTTTGCGCTCCAGAGGCTCCTCTGAGTCATCAAATGATTTGACACAGCAAAACCGTAAGCTTTGATATTTAATATTAAACTTTGTATAATACATTAACGTACGAAATGTTGAATGGAAATAGATTGAGATTCCTTAATTAAATCTGAGAAAATGTCATCTGTATCTCATTAGAGAATATGAATATTTCCGGTGAGAAACTTCTGGAGTGCAAAGGGTTAACGTTGCATATGAAAGAGATCGAAGTCATTGAGCTCCTCTTCCAAAGAAATTCTATCCAAACAAATGTCTATTCTCGTGGAATTTTCGCTGAAAGAAATGTTCTGCGTTGGGAGATTTCGGAACTTTTCGAATACGTTCCACGGTTCATGGTTCGAATAGAATTTGTTTAGAAGTTCTGGAACTTTGAAAGGTTCTTCGATCCTCGACACGAGATAGATACTCAGCCATCACGTACTTCGCATTCCATAGAAGCTGAACCTCTCGCAGAACTCGTTGCTGATGATGAAGAACACCGACTTCGGGTACTTGAGCTTCTGCAAAGATTCCATTGGACATGAGGGAAACGATGATCACGTTACGATCGCAATTAGTCGGAGCCGCGGAACGCGAACCGTCGACCCCGATCAACTTCGTTGTGCGATTTAAAGAATCCGTTTCTTCCCGCGTGAAACGCGAAGGCCGCGTTATTCGAACGATTAGTCACGCGCGAGCGCGATCCGCGGTCTCTCCATGCTACGGACGTCGAAATCAATCGGGATGAAGTAAACGATCCGACAATGCGAATGTTAGGCGAGGAATGAAGTTCTTATAGCCGGTAGATTTCCAGAAAGACGGGAAATCGACGAACACAGCGTTGACAAGCTCGTACATCTCGTTGGTTAAAGTTGCTCGGTCGCGAAAGTGATTATTTCGATCCTTCGCGGACGTAGACTGTTTAATATGCACAAAACTTGCAACATATGAAGCTAACTTATTCATCGAATGCTCAAACAACGGGAAAAAGGGAGACTGTACACTGATCTCATATTATTCAAGTAATTAAATCGATAAACGACATTTCATCTCGCTGAAACGTCGACATTCGTCTATAAAAGGTTAACTCTTTGCGCTCCAGAGGCTCCTCTGAGTCACCAAATGATTTGACACAGCAAAATTGTCAACTTTGATATTTAATATTAAGCTTTGTATAATGCATCAATGCACGGAATATCGAAAGAAGATAGTTCTCTTCCTCAATGCGTGTGAGATTCCATAATTCAATCTGAGAAAATGTCGTCTGTATCTCATTAGAAAATATTGAATATTCCCGATGACAAACTTCTGGAGTGCAAAGGGTTAACAAATGAAACGTTCTTTCCGAAGGAAAATTCTCACGCGTGTCTAATTCTTATTCCGATAAACCACGCGAACGTCATTGGTTGCTTGACGTTGCTTCGTTTCCTCGTGGGACATTCGATATCGCGAAACACGGTTTAACTGCAAAGTGCGCGCAAGTTTTAATGAAGGTACCGAAATGTGTCCGAGTGACTCGGCTCGCAGCTGCAACTGTAACTGGAAACGATAAGTTAACGATGCCTCTAATGAACGAGGACGTAAACTTCCTCGGCTGCGACGACCCATTTCGATTTCAGCTTCGAACTTCGTGAATAGATTACTAATGCCACGCGTTTACAACTGGCGCGTGTACGCTGAACACAACGAAACGAAACTGGAACGTGCCTCCGCGGGACGTAACAAAGTTTTCCTCGCGTTTCGAACTTCACGCTGGAAATCAGATCTCGGACTTCTTCTTTTGCGATGATCGATAAAAGTTATACGCGAGTCGATGAAAACTTCAACGAACGTGCTCTCCGAGGCTCCAGTAATTGGATCAATAATTCTGGCTGCGACTTCGATGAAATCGAGAAGCGAATTCTGAGCTTTTCCTTCTATTTTAGCGAAAACTGCATCGTTTGTACAAGAGAATTATAGATTATCGGTAAACTATCGGTAGTCCTAATGTCAACGAAGCGTTCAGCTCGAAAAATCAGTGTCTCCTGACCCAGGTACTCGTTCCATCACAGAATTAACGATTTTCCGAGCGGATTAGCTCGTAATCTTCGCTCGTTTATTTTCGCAATAATTAGCGCACGCCGTCGACGTTAAATATTTACAAGCTCGCGTCGAAGGCCTGAATAATCGCGTGCGTCGTCGCGATAAGCGGATCGAGTCGAATTATCGATGAAAGCGAGCGTAAAAATGGAATTATAATATAGAACGAATTGATAACGTTCGACGCTGTCAATCTGTGTAACGAATCGCTGCGTTTCTGGCCGTTTCAGACTGCTGGCTCGATGAATCGAATCAAACGGATAGTCCGGGGACTAGCGAACACGGTCTGGAACACGTCAAACGCGTCCTTTTCAAGAATAATCTTTCATGCATTATTCAGGGCCGACCCGTCCACTCAAACGTGTTTCTTTCGCGCGGGACAAGCAAAGCGCCGCTCAAAGGAAACTTTCGAACCGATACTCCTATGTACACGGTGTCCCGGGATGTTTCAATCGCGAGTAAGAACAAGAAGTTATCGGCGATCGATGGGCAAAGCGAGAAGATAAACGACTTCATTCATTCCGCGAAGGTTTCAGCCGGCGATAACACACGTTCGTCGGTCGACGCGAGTTTACTATTAACACCTGCGTTAAACTACAAATACAGCATTCGTAATTTATTTTTATCACTAGATACTCAACGTATCTGTCGAGTGTCTCGATGTCCTTGTTCGAGGAAACTTTAATTATGCTTCTCATCTTCGATCGCTTTGGAAATATTTCGACATGTTCGTACTCTTTCTACACGAGTATCTGAAGTTTCGACAGATCTTTCGTGAACTCTTCTGTTTTTTAATGGGGAAAAGGGCGAGAAGAGATTTTCTTGCTTTTGTCATTGACGATCACCTGTTCATTCGACTAGGATCCAAGCGGCACGCGCAGGAAGCGACACTTCCGATTTCTAATTGCTCGTGGCTGTATATTAGAACGACCCTGAAAATATCGCGTGCCTATCTGACAGTTTATCCGGTTAACAGGGAACAATTTCAATGATTCAATTACATTCTCGGTTTATCGGAGGAGTCTATTCTCGAGAGTGACACTGTCGAATCTACTGACGACGCGAAGACGATACATCGTTCGTCGAAGAATTCTGTTACATCGGATGACACAAGATCACCGGTGTTGATTTCCACCGGAGAATCCTCTACAAATCGACTCAACGGCGGAAGGCTGACGAACCTGTCGATGGAAAATCGCGCGAGTCCGTCATCGGACGTCATCGAGCGTTACACAGTCCCTTTCACATCTCGGGAACGCAAGGTTCGGCCGCGACCGCGAGCGGGAAGCCCAGAAAAATCGACTTTCTATTAGATCGATCCATATTCGACGGTTTGCAATAGCAAAATCATCGGCGGAGTTCGATAGTTTCAAGATCCGAGTGGAACATCTTTCGCGAGACCACGCTGTCATCGTTGTTTTCGTTATATTCCTCCCGTAACGCGCGAGAAGTGACACTGTCCATCGACAGGCACAACGTCGAGGAGCCAGTTTCAGTTAAATTCGGCATTCGATCGATCCGCGAGATCCTCGAGATCGCGACAGGACGATCGAACCGGACGCAGGAAAATTCCGCCAGGATCCCTACCTCGTCACTCGTTTTCTCGATCATCGCGGCGATTTTCATAGGTCACGGCCGCGGTTGAAGGAAGAATCTATTTTCACGGTCAGACACAGTTCGTCCGGTCACATGAATAGATCATCTCGCTGCCGATCTATCCGTAACGGGGCAGAATCTTTTTCTTGGCGCATAGACCGTCGATCGGCGGAGATCGGCGCGCACCGGAAACCGACGAACGTTCTCGCTCGATTCGCGAAGCCGCACTGTTGACTTCTTCGTGGTGCACGGATATGTAAGTCCACGACGGCCGTTTGTACAGGGTGATTCTAGTGTTTGGGTCCGGCAGCTGTATTCTGCACGAGAAACACCGGGGAGCTTGCGGGGAACGGAATTGTTTAATGCATTGTCCGTTACCAGGATTTCCAGCGTTTCGTACATTATTACTTATTCCATCTCGTCGTGACAAAGACAAATGATGTTAGAATTAACTACCGACGGTTCGGTATCGTTGGTTGTATTATTACTTACTTACTTGTATCGCTACGTATTTTCTTTTGCAATATTGTTTTGTGAACGATTCGTTTCACTGTAGACACCGCGACGTTATGAAATGCAGTTGTTACCGCGGTGAAAGCATGGAAAGTAGGCCTGACAGATTCGTCTAATAATACTCTTGTCGGTGAGAAGAATTAACGATTGTTGGTTAATGTTTAGCAAGTGATTCGCGTTGTTCAATGTAGATTTTGTCTAGCCTCGTTTGGAACACAGTTAGAAGACCTAGTTACCAGGATCGACCTGTACAGACCGTGGGCCCTGCCTCGTGAAAGTACCGATCCCCTGTCGCAGGTCGGCTTTTACGTCTCCGCGTATCAGGGCCACGATTCGATCCCATTTGTCCTAGTCATCTAATTCTATACATTTCTAAACAAGCTGTCAACTGGTTCAACACACTCTTAGCTACTTCGGTAACTGAAGTTTCAAGGAGTACCGTGAACAACCGATTCCTTCGTGGCAGACAGCTGGACGATCCTTTTCAAACGAGACGCGTTGCGTAATCCCTTCCCGTTAAAACAACATGTATAGACATTTCGCGGATCCCGTTACCCATTACAGGTAAATGAACAACGCGGGCTGAACGTCCAATTGCAGCTGGCAGCTATGTTGCCATAAACCGAGATAGCTGTCGTGACGAAGTCACAATCGTGCGAGCCGATTCGTTGAAGTATTGAAAACCTTTCGCAGGGGAAGCTAAATTGTACGTGAAATTCTCAAGTAGCGAAGAAAGGGAAGACCGATCACTGATCTCTCGTCATTCGAACAAATCAATTGGTGGTTCAGAACTTCGTATTCTAAATATGAAAGCTTGATGTCAGAATGACGACACTCGGTCTCAAGGGGTCAATATACCTCGGGTCAAACGTAGACGTAAAGTGTACCTAGAAATTTCCCCTCTTTTCAATGATTGTGACAAAGTAGTTGCATCGATCATGATTGAGGAATAAATCGTGGAGCAAGGTTCTCAAGTGGCGTTTCGAGCGTTTATTAGATTTTCCAGCTGAAAATCATCTTCTGCGTGTCGCTGATAAACACTGCAGTTGTTTCTATCGCAAAAACGCGCATCGCTCGGGCGACCTCGCGCATTTTTCAGAACGCAGCAATTAACGCAGCACGAACGGCCGTTCGTGGAAACAACGATGAAACGCGCAGCCTGTCAATTCGCGATGAAGACACAAGCGCTCGATAAGCCGCAATTAACTGATAACCGACTTACCCGGCCTATACGTAATCGGGGACGATTATCGGCGGTGCAGGCGATCGAGAGATTGGTCATCGGTTCGCGTAACTTTCGCGATATCGAGAGTGAGGCGGGAATGGATTAAGATAGTTTTTCGAGGTGTCAAAGTACAAGTTTAATTGCACGCGCCTCGTTCTTCCCAATTAAACTAATCTGCGCCGTTTGATCGCGGAGAATCTAGGGGATCTGCGTAGTGCGATAAAGACGGCGACGAAGAATGATGACTTCCTGCCGGTTAAAAATGGAATATTTTTCTGCGGGAACGTTAAGGACAGATTCGAAGGAGAGTTTATCGGAATCACCTGAACGATTTCTTTCGATCGATCGAAGTGTCAACGATAACAATTGTTTTCTTTTTTTCGTCGGTTGGTTTAGCCAAGCGAAACGGGCCGGGTCAACTGTGCGTTTCAACGTGAATAAGAAAAGTGAAATCTGCTCTCGATTTCCGTCCAAGGCGCTGCCACTTTATTTCGTGAAACTGGTCCACGACGCAGGGGCGTGAATTACGATGCTGAAGAAGTAAATACGTTCGCCGGTGTTCTTTGAAACGAGGGTTCTTATCGTTTACAGATATGTAGAATCTCTGCGATTCGTACAGGGCGCTCCAAAGTACTCGTTGCGGTCGCGGTGGTGTCTTATCCACGGCAGTGTGTATTACATAACGAACTTAATAAAGAACGAAACATAAATGACGCAGGAAATAGAGCGAAGTAACGAATAAAATGAGATTAACCCTTTCCGGTCGGAGCGCTCTGAAAGTGGGCTACCCGATTAATTGTAGCACTTAGTCGGTGATAGATTGACATATTTATAGTCTATACTTATTCATTTATTTATTTATTTATTTATTTATCGCTATGTTTAACATATTTATAGTTCTTATTTATTCGTTTATTCAACAGTCACGATAAGACAGCTGAAAGAAGAGCTGCTCGATTGATGAAACAGTCGAACAGACTTTCGTCCTTAACGGCGAAAGTGCCTCGAAAGGGTTAAACTATCGTAAAACCTTCGGAAACAGTGTTACCGCAGTGTTGGGACAGCTTGTACAATTGTTCCTTTGAAAAATTCCACGCGGCAATAAAACGTAACGAAAACATGTCGAAAAAACTTTCTCGCAACACGCCTAAAATGATAACACTCGTAAAAATGCTTGAAGCCAGTGTCGCCGACGCTTTTGCAAAGTAACGGCAATAAATAAAGACGAAGGTCGCATCCCAGTGAAATTCAAACAGCTCTGCACGCGAAAGCGTAAATTTTTCAATCGGCCGAAAGCCGTTAAATAATAGACAAATTATTTATTGGCGTGTGCCTATCAGTTTCATCTGGCCCGATCGGTAAACACTTTGCGGCCCCGTTCGAACCAATTATCCTCCTCCATTTTGTATTCGATGTCTTCCCACGTAAACTATTCTTTTCCTGTATCTAAGCTTTCTATCTGAACCATTAAACGTTGAATAGTTGTTCGAATTGTTCGCGATAGAAGGTGAAAGACAAGCGATGCCATCAAATGTTTCCGACCAACCAAAATGGCGTCATCGACGAACCGCAAAGCGTTCATGGGATTTAGGGGGCAGCTCGCGTTTCCGTTTCCCTATTGCTCGCAACCGTAATTAGTTCGATTCGAGAGCGTGACGATCCGGGAACGCCAACGCGAAATTTGATTAATTGAGAATGATTGATTAGATCAGCGTATTTAGATTACTTTCCCCTCGCGAGGAAACTCGCGTTTCGCGTTGAAATCGGGCGTTGGTTCTCGACTTCACGGCTCTACTATAATCCGGCAGCTATCTAATAATATTTCTGATATTTCAGGCTAGAAATATTGCTTGACATTTAACAACTGTTTCTCGATTTTCCCGCATACCCGAAAATTTCAATACGTTTGTACGAATTGCCAACGGAATCATTCTTTCTTCTATATTCAAGTTTTTATAGGTAAAACGAATAGACGGATCAACGATCGTTAAACAAGATGTTCGATACGAAACCGTAATCTGCACCGATGTCTATTTTCGTGGACAATTTTCGTCCAATCGCGAGCCACCGAGGACCGTTTATCAGGGGGAATAGTAGCCGATGCTACTTCAATCTGTTACGATAACAGTTCCTCAATTATCGAGTGAATTTCTCGGTAACGATAAAAAACGATATTTACCTTTTGATTCTCCTCTGTGCCGCTTTCATTGTCCGGATGATCTGAAAGCACATAAATAGTGAAAAAGAGGTTTGATAACATTCCTGCGGTACATATAGTTCAACCCGATACCCCAATTTTCTTATCACACGGAAAAGATTGGTTGCTATACAAGAAATATCGTGGTTTTAAACTTCTGATAGAGAAGGACGCGTTAACGGTGTATCTTTCGATAACTTTCCGTCTGGTTGCTTTGTCACGTAACTTCATTCTTATTGCTTTATTGCTTTATTGCCTGGATCGGTATCAGTTTAACGAACTCGACAACCCGTTCACTCCAGGATAAGTCTTATCGGACTATTTTTGTTTATTGTTTATTACGTTTATATATCTACTTATGATCATTACATTACGTTTTTCTTAGTACTTGGTCGTCCCGTAACACGTGCGTTAATACTTCTCGCGTTACGTTTTGTGTTCACAGAGCGATACGACTTTGAACTCCTTCAGTTTCGTCGGTAAAGAGTAGATACTCGAGAGCGACAGGTCATGAAGTTATAAAAATGTTATATTTAATGAAATATTATTTTATACGGTAGATTACGGTACGTTTATCATTGGAAATCCACCGCAAGAACGTACGTGAAAATATTTAACGAGTCTCTTGTTTCATTCGGAATCCGATAGGTCCTACTAAAATACAGATTTCCACGAACAGCTCGATAAAAATTTCCATAAATATCCTCTAACGATCCCAGGATTCTGCTTTCCTTTGCCAAGCTGATTTGAATAATCTGACAGCCGCGTCGGTTATGGAGATGACGTAGAAGCTAAAAAAGTTACCTGCACCGGTGTCTTTCACGTGAACGCCACGGACGTTCGCGTCATTACAGTCGTATTTATTTCCAGAACGCATCGCCCGATAGATAACGACGATAGTTGAAGCCTAGCGCGAGCAACATCAACAGGAACGCGATGAAAAATGTTAACACCTAGAAGTCTGCGAATGTGGTCACATATTCCTTCGTCGAGAATGCGCGCAAACCGTTGCAACGCGGTTAAGCAATACGTCAGTGAAGTTACGAGGCGCTCGGAACGGAACGTTCTCCAAAATGGCCGCCGCGACGAGCTGTTCGGTCGTTTGAATCGGTTCACAAGGAAGTCCCGTTGACTCGAAATGTATCTTGTTATACAGTGAATATAATCGTGCGTGAAAAGTGAATGAACATTTTCGTGAACTTCATCGAACCGCCAGCTGTATCGCGCCGCGAGGGTTCGCGTTTACAACGAACGCGTGAACTAACGGTGAGCCAGCAGGGTTAAAGAACTGTCGGCAATTATCGTGGCGACGAGGACGTCAATAGAAAGTAATCCAGCGTTCATTAATATTTAAAAGCCGTTACGACAATTTGTAACTTTCGAACTGGGTCACGGTCCAATCAGGCAACGAGTAGAATGGAGTGGAAGACGTTCCGACTTCTGCTCCCTTGCCAAATAATTACTTAACGCTCGCGTTGAGGCTGTCTGTGTGACGATTCTAGGAAACGTAGAAGCCGATTATTCTTTTAAGAGAACCTCGTCGAATTCTATTTTCTCTGATAGCGACATCCACGAGTACAATGTTGAATGTTCTGTAAATGATCTCTGTGAACCTTGCGAAACCAAAGGAAATATAGTTCTCGAAAGAATAGTTCGTTGGAAAGTTTACGATACAGTTCGCCTTGTTCGAATACGAAAATCATCGCAGATAATCACCGCAGAACGATTCGTATCAGAGATATACCGTGTTTCGGAATCCTAAGCCCGTGTAATATATTTACCGCTGAAATGCCAGTGGCTTTTATCGCGTCACCGTCTACGACTGACTTTAATAGATTACACACTCGAACCTGTTTGTAATTAGATAACGTGTTCCATACCGAGGTATGCGTTATTGTGCTCCTACGTCGGAAAGAAGAAACACTTCGTTGCGTTCCTTCGTTTTATTCTACCTCTGTTGAAATCCACTATCGCGTTAACAATGTATTCCTGGTACTCAATACCAGATTTCCAAACACTATTTACGAAGATTCATTTCCGACATGGTTCAAGAATATAGTAAAATAATCGACAAAAGTGTCCTGACTTAGAATGCAACGCAACGAAGAAATCCACTAGCATGATTTTTCTAGATCAAGTGAAAATCGATACTGATTAAGGAATCGGTAAATTCTCTAGAAACGAGATATTCGCTAAAAGTGCGTTCTACCTTTTTAAATGAGAATCACGAGGATCCCTTTCTCGGGTTGATCGATAATTCACGCGATAATGCTAGGGAATAATAAGTTCGTTGAATGTCGGTGTTGAGGTACCTTGAATTTCGTGGACAGAACGTTTCTTGTTGGTCATGGCGCTCGAAATTGCTAACACCACCTGTCCCTGTAACGTTAAGATGAGTACTGATCCGTCCTTTCAATTCCGTTATCATCTTACGTCTATCGCCGCTTATCAATCGAAACATGCAAGCCGACAATTAATTCCGGAGTGATTTATCGCGATTCGATACAGAGAGAGGGAGAGAGAGAGAGAGAGAGAGAGAATTGATTCAGATACAGACCGATCCGACGAAATTCGGCGTAGTCCGTTGAAGTCCCCGGGGCGAAGACCAAACGGAACTCGTCATCGACCATCATCCTCGTTGTCCCCGTCGTCATCGTAACCGAGTTTCGTCGGCGAACTGCATTCGTAACTGGCTTCAACGAAAACGACGTAATGTATCATCGTCGAACGTACTTCCTCGACATGTGTCATTTGTTTAAACAACATGTTTCACCCGAGGCACGTGAACCGAGTGGCCATACTCCTCGATGACCTCGTCAGAACAGGATAAAGAAACAAAACGGGTGAGTGAATGTGAAAATTCTGCTTATTTACTGGATACCAGGTTAACCCGAGCTAAATCGAACATTAACGAACAGATCGATTGTATGGACCATACTCGTAATCCAGAGAATCTCTTGATTCTAATATCGAGCATCGATCGATCTCCATTCTTCGAGTAGGGTCGACGGAAATTGAACACTATCGGGAACATTTAATTCCCAGATAAGCGTGTTCAACAATTCTGTTTTGGACAACAAAGGAAGTACTCCAGCCGCGCGCTTAATCGAACTTAATTACGCGGGAAACTTTAATTATCGATAACTCTGTTTACTTTCCTCGATTCCCGTGTCCACGATAACAATATTCCGTGGAAGCTTTCTAAAGAAAATCGTCGTGTTCGTTCGCTGAATTTTATTCATTTTTATTATTTTATTCGATACGCGTGTATATACGTTATCAACGGCGATGATTAAAGTTCTAGTTGGAATTGTAGATGAAATAAATGGTTTTATAATGATAGAAATAATGCGATTCGAATGTCGCGATGTTTGCGAAATGACGGCGTTTAATAAATTATGTGAATTCCCACCGCCCCGTGGCGCTACCCAGGAGCGGGCAGGTCGCCGCTGGTGAAAGAGGAATAGTGACGAACGGGAGAAACAAAATGAAACCGAGAAAGCATTTATGTGTGCAGCGACATACCTGTCACGGTCTGTGTCACTTTATTCTTCTTCCGACTGTCCATATTTTCGCCTATATTTGAGCCTATACGATGAGCCAGATAAAATGCAGCTCGACTGCCATAAAGTCTCGCTCCGTGCACCTTGCACGGAGATAGCCATTTGACACGATGTCCTTGAAACACTGCATCTAAATATGGAGTAGACAATTCAAATCCAACTCGTAAGAAACAGTGGGAAACTATACGGGAAACGATAGACTCCTGAGCAACGATAGGATCTTGAGAATTGGAAAAATGTACGTAGGTGGTCGAACCGCGAAAACGATATTGTTGAGACGCAGTATGCTCCATGGACGTTGTCAATGCTCACGAATGGTTTACAGATGTTGGAATTAGAACGAGAAACGAATAGTCTAAAGTAAAGAGAGTTTTCCTATCGATTTTCCTAGAGGAAGATCTTGCAATGTTGTGATGGATCGATAAGCGAAGATCGACCTTCCCTATAAAGCTGGTCGAAGGAGCATTTCTGATCATAGAGTTGAAACAAACGAGATTTCTTATCCGAGGAAACAATTAAGTTGTACGAATAGAATAGGAAACGAATACTGTTGATTGAACACCCCTAGCGGTGCTTTCACTAACCGGTGTAATTTCTTACAGATTCTATAGTTTCTCAGAGTATGGAGCAGGAAAAATAAAATAACACGATAGATGCCGCACGTCGGTGTACGGTCGGTTATGTAGTGTATATGTGTTCATGTCGTATATACTCTTCTCTCGCTCGAGCCGAGGACTGAGATCGTTGTTTGGAAAACAAATCGATAGAACAGTTTTTGGAATGATGTACTTTTATCTGTAACGTTAGATCGTAGTGAAGCGGTAAATCGGATACAGGATTGCCTAGGGCCTACGAGAACGTTAATGCGGGCCTGAGGATCGGACTGGTAAGGCGTTGTTGGCTTCGGATAAAATCGGGATCGGATAAAATCGGGTCGGACGAACTGAGTCACAACCAGCTGAGGAGTGGGACGCGTTCGATTACACTCGCCCGTTACAGAACTCTGGGGAACACGCACTATGGGGTTCGATTTGACCCGATTTCAAGGCGAAGTTGATCAGGAACTGATTTGCCCAATATGCTCCGGAGTCCTGGAGGATCCAGTCCAGGTATTATTTTCTGTTACGATCGTGAACGATCCGAACGCTCTTGATGAACCAGTTTCGTGAGTTTCCACGAAACTAACCTTACTTTTTTCCGTTTACTTTCCTTCCTCGTCAATAATACCTCGCTTTTACCGATCACCGCGAGCAAGGTTCCAGAACTTTGCCAGCGGTCGTTCCCTTTTATCCTATCAGGCGCCCAGATTTTATATTTTCGACAATTCTTATTGAAATCTTGATTTCTCTTCCTACTGTCATGCAATGGCTTTAAGTTTTTTTTACAACTTCCGCTCTGTTAAAATGATTATAACTGTTGGTTTACTTCTATTTGTTTTGTAAATATAGTGGATATACGGTTTTCGCTTTACTTCTAAGTAAATTGCGCTAATCATCCGTGCGTGTCTGTTACTAGAAGTAAGCTACTAGAAATGTTTGAGTTGGTTTAAAGACTGGTAGGTGAGCAATATGTTACAGGCACCTGAATGCGAGCACACGTTTTGTCGCACATGCATTACCGAATGGATAAAGAGGCAAGCAATTTGTCCTTTGGACCGCACACCAATTGCCTCTGAACAACTCAGAGCAGCTCCCAGAATTCTAAGAAATCTATTGGCACGTCTTTGTATCAGTTGTGATAATATCATGGAAGGATGTCAAGTGATAATCAAATTTGATAGTCTTCTTTCACATTTGGAACACTGCGAATACAAACCTGAAAGACCTATGTTGTGCGAGCAAGGATGTAGCCTTGTTATTCCCAGAAACGAGTTGAAAGATCATAATTGCGTGAAAGAACTGAGGAACATCATACATACGCAAGAACAGAAACTCGAAGATATGAAGCGTGAAATGAGTGAACAACAATTACAAATAACTGAGAACAGGAGAGAATTACACCTTATCAAAGATTCTCTTAGAGCATTGAAATTTCCAGATCCTGTTATAAAAAACACATATAATTATGTTGAAAGCGTTGAAATTGAAAGATGGTCTGCTAGCCTCCCCCGAGCAAAAGTAACTAGATGGGGAGGAATGATTTCTACACCCGATAGAACATTGCAGGTAAGAGAAACTATAATTTACATCATGATCAGTAGGTACTCATCGACGGTCAAACATAAGCTATTATCATTTAATTTTGCTTATGAGTATTATCCTTGTTTTTAAAGTCTTTCTTTTTTCTTTTTGTTGATTCTTCTGAATAATTAGAAATAATATTTTAGGCAATGATAAAGGTCATTTTAAGACAATATAATTGTCCACGTCACATAATTGATGAATTGACAGAAAATTGTCATGAAAAAAACTGGCCTTGTGGATTAAGTTCTCTTGAAACAAGACAGAATTCTAGACGACTATACGACACTTATGTTTGTAAACGAGTACCAGGCAAACAAATAGTGATAGCTCTCTATTGCGATAATAAACACATGCCACAATTTATGATGACTCCACCTGGACTAGTGATGATTTTTGCACATGGTATTGAGTAATGTTTTGTACAGATGCTGTGCGCATGTGAAAGATATTTTGATGTCCATTTATTTTGTTGTTTGTTACGATCACCGTGATTAATCTTCAAGGTGTATGGGATATCTTTGTAATTATATGCTGATACTGGGATATTTACATAATATGTCTGTATTACGCATTTCTGACGCAGGATATCGTTCAAAAAGTATTGGAACGAACAAATGGCATATGCCTTTTGTAATAAACAATTGTACAGTTGCAATTGCCATGTAATAAAAATCTAATTGATTGTCTGGATTGTTACACTGTGATATACTACAGTAGTGGTCTCGTAGTGCGCACAGTTCAAGAGTTTCCGGTCGAAAAGTTATTTCTATTGCCTTGGTGTTAAATCAAATCACAGAGATTGAAACTCTCATGAACTAAA
This sequence comes from Nomia melanderi, assembly GCF_051020985.1. NCBI lineage: Eukaryota > Metazoa > Arthropoda > Insecta > Hymenoptera > Halictidae > Nomia > Nomia melanderi. The sequence continues at coordinate 18,260,869 of NC_135005.1, forward strand.
TTCGAATAGCCCAAAATCATTTATTCGATAACATAAAAATACAATTTCGAACTGTTTCTGACTGATGCGAATGAGAAACACGAGAAGCACTACGAGAATCGCGAAAGCCGTGCATTATGGAAGCCATTATTGTACTGCATTGAAAAAGTTCCTGAAATCGCGTGATAAATAGTGTGCAGCCTTTTAGTTATCATTAAAATGAGAGATCCTGTATGTACATTTCCGGAAATTCAACTCTCTTCGTTCGACTTCATTGAACGGAGCAACTACTTATCAACTATTTCAGGAAATTTTCCTACATACATAGAAATCTGTAAGTGTTTTACTATAATACTTTAGACGAGTAAGAAAAAAAAGTATAGAAATTATCGGTATGGTAATGGCAACTTTAAGATTTCAATGTGTTCTAAAAGATAAGTCTCAAATATTTGAAAAAAAAAAAGGAAGCTTTTCTTCCTTCCCTTATGTTATTTATATGATTCTAACGAAATATTCTGTTAAATACGTACACTGAAATAAACATGCTGAACAACGATCATTTTAATAAATCAGTTTGTATTAAGGGAATACGGCCGTAAATAACCGACTATTAATTTTTTCGGTGTACAATGTCACAAATGATTTCAACACACTAAAAATAGTAATCCACAATGGTCAGATTGACAATATGAAATTTCTTCATTGTCTTAAATATCGCTTTTTTCAAATAGCTTTTGCGGGATGTGTAATTTAAGAAAAGTTAATTAATGATTAGCATATGAGAAACAGTTATTATTTCGATTTTCTTTTTTGAAGAAGTAAGCAATAGTAATATTTTAGTTATTTTTTTCGCCCCTATACAAATATGTTGCGATATAATTCATTGATTGTAAGATGTTTTGTCACGCAGCTTTTTATGCCACAGCACCGATACACCATGAAATAGACATACTGTGCTTCAAACATCTAACATCTCGATCATGTGTTATTACTAGTTTACGTGTTACTTTTTATACTTTCTTCTGCATGTTTGAATTTTCAGTAGCTTAAAAAGTAAGCTTATTATTCTGATATATTGAATAATATGCGATTGGTCGAAATAATTTTTATAACATGAATATAACTTTTTATATAATTATAAATGAAAATTTTCTCGTTCTTTGTGATATCGAGTTAGTTCGTTCTGTCGATACAAGTTGATAGTTGTTATAACTATAATAAATCTGATCTTTAAGTACTTTAAGTCGTTTATTTCATAGTTTATTTTATTTTTTTTTTTCTGCACATCATAAAACTGCGCAACTTTCAGACTTCATATAATGTCAATAAAATAAAATGGGAAATTAAATAGAGTATTGCATCATTGTTACACTATAACGTGTTTTTCCGTATGTAAATTAACTACTATAAGTTTTCCCTACTAGCGATAAAGTATAATTTGCACAAACTGTGTGACTCTGTGAATATTTTTAATTATATTATTTTATTACTTTCTGTTTTAATTCTGCTAGATGTCCTTATATTTATTAAAGAGAATCGTACAATTTTTTATATGTAGTATTACATAACTTACAACTTTTATTATACGTATAATGCTCTTCTTTGGTTACATGTTACAATACCATTTGAACAATTACTATTAACTTTATGTTAAAATTTGAGAATTCACCTAACGTACAGTACAACAGTTTTCATGAGTGTTTAAATAATAAATTGATGGTTACAGTAGGATTACATAGTTGCATGTTCCACTAAAAAAGATGGAAAAATCGTAAGAACGTTCAGTCTTTTCTATACCCGGACACAGTGTAAACATTTTTCGAAAATTTTGCAAAAACATACTGAAAATATTGGACATTTATCTTTAAATTTATTATGCTGGCTAAGCCCTGAGATATGGCACTCGATACTCGACTTTTCCAATTTATATTTAATTACCTTAGACGCTAATAAAATATACAACTTTGTGTATAAAAAAAAAAAAAATGAAACCAATATAATTGATAGGAATCGTTTAACTCTACGAGTTCAATCGCAACTTTTTAACTATTATACAATTTTTTCCCTCCATTACTTAATAATACATCTTCGCTCGTACTTCTCGAACCGCTATGAGATTTCCAAGATTTAAAATTCCTTTTACCAAAATATATTTTAAAGATGATTGGAAGATCTTTTTCTTTTTTTTCTTTTTTTTTTAAAAAAAGGAAATAATTGAAATCTATGATAATTAATTTTAAGTCACAGATTTATGAGATTCTTATATCGTTGGACACACACCAGCGATAACTTTTCCGTAAGCGCGTTCTGGACCCAAAGTTATAGGTTTCTGGTTGATATGAATGTTTGCGATACATCCCACATATTGTGTCTGCGAGGTACTTCCCCTTAACCTCTTCCCAAGCATCGGATGGCCGCCGATGTAGATCGGGTGTTTGGATAGAACTCCTGCCACATTTTTACCACCGATACCTGGTGGTGCTGCTTTATGATCCACCGACAACAGCACGGAATTCTTCGATTTGATAGCTGCACAAGGAAAGTAAACAAATATTTCCACCTTTATTTTCTAGATTCATTATTCAGTTATTCTACTTAAACTTAAAATCAACTGACCTACATATATCTAATGTACTCTCTTTAGTTCATATTATTAGTTCATATGTAGAGTTATTTGTTTATAAAAAAATTAAAGTAATCAACAATTCATGAGCATGTTCAAATGGATACCCATCCAACTACATACTCTTTTCACCTATTATCTACAGTGCATTCAAATTATGATGATCCTTACCTCGAATATTATGCCAGTTACCGTCACACAAGGAGTTCGACTTCATTGGCTCGAAGGAGGTCTCTATCGAGCCTCTCGCTGTCTTCACAAGGAACTTCACGGTTCCGTTGATCATCTCCAAGACCAAGTAATCGCGTTTACCGTGGACGGACAATAAATGGCCGGAATTCGAACGTGGCTTGATGTTCATTTCGATGTCGACCGATCTGCCAACTGTGAATCTGTCCACTGAAATTACAAATTGTTATATTGATAACCGACCGACTGATAACGAGTAATTATCAATAATTATATTATATACGCCGCTCGTTCAAGACGAAGAACGAATAAGGCTTTACATTTATATCGTTACAAACGAAAAGAGAAGATAAAAACGTCACGAGTACCTGCTCTAAACAAATTGCTGCCGTTCCCAGGGAAGAAGAACAATCCTGGCTCAATCTGTTCCGAACATGGAATTACGCCCACTTTGTTTATCGGTTCACCGACCGATTGTTCGTTCACCATGAAATTGCCCAGACATCCGTTGAACGTTTCGTTTGTACCCTAAGGAGAAACACCATCGATTCGTTTTCAAAAATCGATTATTTGCCAGTAACGAGTGCGTTGACAAGCAACTTTTCATTTTCTTACAATCGTGTTGTATATCAAGCCAGTTGCGTCCTGCTGGATTCCACCCACGTAGAACGGCGGGCTCAGGTTCATGGTGTCCGAGGGTCCTTCGGAATAACCTACGACCTTCGGCTCTTTGTCCACTATCAGTTCTCCGTATTTCCCTCGCCTCTTAAACATCACGGTGTGCGGTTCATTGTCGTTCACATTCCGTTCGCTAACCAGCAACACTGGTCCCGTTCCGCAATTGAATTTGTAGTGTATCTTGAAGAATCAGAAGAAGTCGTATTTATACATCTTGAGCCTTGAATTGTTCGCGATCGTCTTACATTACACATGGCATTCCCAAAGAGACGCTGACGATTAATCAATGGAAAACTGAATCGCCTCGTATATTTTTCCGAATTCGACGCCGAAACGAGACGCACGAGTTCATTAAAATTGTTTATATACAAAAGATTCCTGTTACCATGGAACGACAAATATTCAGTAGAATGAATCAGATAGTAGATCTCAAGTGTGGTTGAGAGACTTATCGGACTTATCGTCTTCCGAACGCTTTACCTTTCCATTCATGACGTACACGGCGATCAGGTACTGATTGTACGAGTCCAAAGTGTAGAAGATGATTCCTTCGTCTGCCCCTGTTTTCAGGTCGATCTGGAAATCATAGCCGTCTCTGTACCTGCCGTTCAACGATCTGTATTCCAATCTGCTGCCTCTTGCGGTGCCTGAGCAAAAATTTACGAAAAATCTCTCGTTGCCTTCTTCCATTTTCGTATAACAATATCAATGTGAATTCTTTGTGTACCGAATCTCCAGGAATTCTCTAAGTCGGGATCAACTGCCGAGTAATCATAATAATAAGGCAGACGACACTTGTCCACGTACAATGGCGTCGTTCTCTGAGTCGAAGTTGTGGGTTCAGTGGTCGTAGTGGTCTCCTGGCCACGCCCCTCGAGATTAGGCTCCTCTTCGTCCGTTTCCTTATCCACTTCTACTTCGATTACATCTGTTGGGTTCGATTCAATAACGAATACGATTATCACCGCAGATAACACCGGTAACATTCGAATCGTTATCAATAAGATCGTACTTACTGATTTGGGTGGACACTTCAACATTATCGTCTGTGCTTTCCGTAGGTAGCAACGGAGGCAGCACGTCCGGCTCTGGTTCGACTATTGGCGGTGCACCTGCACAAGGCAAAGTTACTGTTCAGATCGCCCTTAAACGGTCGACGAAAAGAATTAAGTACAGATAACAAGCGTATCCCTAGGTCAATGTATACCAAAGCAGCAAATTAAATTAGTTTCTCTTATAGATTAATTCTAAAAGCTTTCGACCCGTTGGATCGAGATTCAGGACCTTAGCTGGTCCAAATTAGCTACCTCGTTGATGCTAGCTCCAAGTATCACCGAATCGAATACCAGGGAACTTGTGAAATCTCGTGAAATCCACGGTGTTCGTGTGAACAACAGTTCATATGGAATCTAGCGTACACACCTGACGTGTCTCCGCCTTTGCATTTCCCTAAGAAAGCGTGTGGCCTCTCCGTCGTGTTCGCGAAATTGATGATGACTCCGTTCAGCGTGGTGTCCCCGATACAGCCCACGAATGGCGTCATTTCGCCGGTTGGAGGGATGCCGAACGTAGCCGACAAGCCGCCGATGTACAAGCTACCGAAAGGTATGTTCAACTCCGGCGGTTCCACGTCGGTACTGTAGTTCTTAGTGTCATCTATGTCTAGTTTCAACGAGTCCTTCGAATGAGTGGCAGTAACCACGTGCCACTCGTTGTCATTGAACTTGATGCCGGACGAGCTCGTTCTTAGCGCTTCTCCCTGACTGTTGAACACCAAGACCCCGTCGAGCAGAGACAGGAAGCTGACCGCGCCGGTTTCCGGGTCGCTCACGTAGAAGATCAAGCCGTCGTTCGCCAGTGTCTTGAACTTCAGGTTTATTTGCAGTACGGTGTCCTGCACAGTTATGTTCGGCCATTTCACGTAACCCGGTACGTTCTCTTCGAAGGACACTATGCTGGCGAACTGCGAAGAAAAATAATCGGATTAAATTGTCTGCGGCACGCTACCTGTAACAAGTTCCAACGAAATCGATAATCACCCTGACTGGACAACCGGGAATGACTCCGAACGCCTGAATGTTGCGCGTCAGGTCGACCACCGTGTCCAAGATGACGACTTCGTCGATGCAACCCTCGAAACCGTCGTTGGTCACGGGATCGTAAGGGTGCCTAGCCTTCGGCGGATACCCTCCGAAGTAGATGTGATCCGAGGAAACGAGATTCTTGTTGTTTCCTTCCGCTTTGCTGCTCACCTTGTCTACCACGTCCACCTTGAGGACCCCCATCTTCTCGAACCTGAGTGCTTCCAGGTTGTGCCAGTTTCCGTCGTTGTACTTGTTCGCGGATTTAAGCGCGGTCTCCCCCTCGCCGAGGTCGTACTGGTAGAGCACGTGGCCGTCCCTCATCTCGATGGACAAGAACTGCTTGCCCTTGCCCATCAGGTATATCAGACCGTCCTCCGTGAACGTCTTGAAGTTCAGCTTGATGCTGAACTTCTTGCTGTCGGGTGAGATCTGGAAGTTCTTCTTGCTAAGGATAGCATACCCGTGCCTATCGAACCTGTACCCGGTGCTCGGCTGGAAGTTGACCAGCTTGTCCCTCTCGACCGCCGGTTTCTGGTTGTTCTCTCCGTCGATGAAGTTCCAGAAGGACACCGGTATGTCCCCGATCACGAGCTCCTCCATCTCGCCCTCGAACGAGGACGCTGTGACGGCGTCTTGCATGTTGAACGAGGACGGGTAACCGCCCACGAACAGCTTCGAGTGCTCCTGGTCTACGTTGAATATAGCGTACGAGCCGGGCAACACGTACCCTTTCTCGTACGCCTTGTCCTTGCCTTCGCCGATATCCTCGCGTACGATCAGCTGCACGTTCCTGCCGGTCCTGTCGACGATGATCTGCCGCCAGACGTTGTCCGACACGTATTTATTGTTGATAATCTTCTCCGGGCCGGAGCCGAGGTCGATGATCAGCACCGGGTAACCGTTCTCTATCATCAACGCCATGAAGTCGTGGGTCTTCGTCCTGGGCTGTTTCTCCTCGTTGCCGAGATACAGCAGGAAACCGTTGGTGCTGTTCGTGCGGAAGTACATGGACACCTTGGTGGACGTGGCCAGGAGAGGAAGACTCTCGGGATTCTTCAGCTCCAGAGTGGTGTTCCTGTAGAACGTCAGCCCGATCTTGTACCGGTCCGCCAGTTCCCTCGCGTTCGCGATCTTGCTCTTCACTGCCTCGATCTTGGCCTGTATATCGTTCTCCTGCGCCTCCATTGCCTTCTGACTGCCGTTCAGATCGCTTAGCATCCTCGTTATCTGAGGCAGATGCTTGTCAACCATGTCCAGCTGCTTCATCGCCTGGGAAACGTCTCGGACCGTCTCCGAAATATCCTTGGACAGTTGTTTGGTGTCCTTGAGGTCTTCCGGTATCTTGTCCACGACACCGTTCATGTTATTCACGGCGTCCTTGATGTTCCATTCGACGTCCTTCACTTGATCCATAGCCATCTTGGCCACGGTCGAAGACGGCGCCGGGATATTAGATAGAACTTTGTCGATATTGTCTAAGAGGTCCTTGTTCCGTTTGTTCTGTTCGAAGATGTAGTTCGCGTTGTTCCTCGCATTTTCCAGGTCCTCCTCCCCTTTGGTTTTGTCCGAGATGTCTGTAGCCGACTCCAGCAACCGCAGAGAATTGTTCCTCGAGTTCAGCATACGCTCCTCGACGCCGTCCAACAGATGGGTCACGTTGTTAACGGCGTCGAGGGCCTCCATGGTGGCTGCGTGTGCCGCCTCGATGGCTACTCCTATGTTCCTGTACGCGGACACAGCTTTAACGGCGTCCGTGTTCCTCGTGTCCGTCAGCAGACTATCTAGATCCAAGGATCTGTTGTAAAGATTCTGAGCGTGGCTGTAGGCTTGGTTCACCGGAGCTAGCAGGTCCACCAGCATCTGATCGTTCTGCAAAATGGTAGCGTTCAACGTCTCCGTGGGATCGTCCGCCGCTCCCTTCATCAATATTTCAACGTTCCGATCCGCGATGTTCAACGACTCGGCGGCGTCCTGGTTCAACTGCTTGCCGGCCGCGATGTCCTCGCTCGCTTCCGAGGTCACGTTCTTCACCCGATCGAAGTAGCCGGTCTCCGCGGCGATCCTGTTCTCCTGGTTCAGCCTGTCCACCATGCTGACCAGCTCCTGCGCCCTCCAGGTGATCTCGAGGAGGTCATCAAACTTATCGGTCACGTTCGTGATCTTACTACCCATGGTCTCAGCGATAGCGGCCAGCTCGGTGACCGGCACATTGTAATCGTGCATCTCCGACACGAGAATGTTCGCCTTGTCCGCCTGGTCCGTCGCGCGGTCCCGGAAGCTCACGAACGATACCTCCTGGATCTTCTTCAAGATCTCCTGCGCCTCTTTCAGTGCGCTGTCCACCTTCGCGCCGGTGCCTAGCTCGATGTTCGTGGCCAACGATTCCACTTCACCGACCGTGGACGTCACGCGATCTATCTCCTTGATCAGGTCCGCCTCGAAGCGGTTCATGTCCTCCAGCGTGTTCTGCGCGGCCAGCTTCCACTTGTCCGCATCCTCCGTCATGAATTCGCCTTCCCGTTTCTGGTTCGCCACCTCCAACTCGAGCCATTTCACCTCCTGCTGCAGCGGCAGGAAGTTCACCTTGCTGGGGTCCAGGAGCTTCACATCCGGATAAAGATCGTTCACCGTATCGTTGATGAACTTCAATCGTTGGTTGGTGAAGTAACTCTCCGCGACCGTGTTGAAGTTTCCGATCACGGGATCCAGTCGAGTCGACAAGTCGTCGGTGACGTCCAAGAGATCCCCTGTGCAGGAGTCGCAGGCGAAGCAACCTTGGCTGGGTATTAACACGTGTCTGTAAGGACAGTGATCGCATTTCTCCCCGATCGCGCCCGGCAGACAGGTACACTGTCCGGTGGTGGTATTGCAAGAGACGCCAACGGAGTACCCAGTGTTGCATCCGCAGGACGCGCATCCCTCTGGCCCGTAATTCCAGTAGCCAGGGATGCACTGGTCGCACTTGCGACCGGTGACGCCCGGCTTGCACTTGCACTGCCCGGAGACGAGGTCGCATTGACTGCTTTCGGACGCCAGCCCACAGTCGCACGGTTTGCAGCCCTCGCAGCTGTCGTAGCCGTAGTGGTCGGGCGCGCAATAGTCGCACTTCTCGCCGATCACGTTCTCCCGACAGAAGCACTGGCCGGTGGAGCTGTCGCAGTGCTCCATTCCGCATCTCTCGCAGAGACAGCTGCGGCAATCCTTTCTCTCGATCGCGTCACCGTAGAAACCGGGCTTGCAGAGGTTGCAGGCCTCGCCGTAGGTGTTGTTCAGACACTGCAGACACTCGCCGGTCATCGAGTCGCAGGCTCCGATTTGATTGGTGTCGATGTTCCCTGAACACTCGCACGGCTTGCAGTAGTCCTCGTACACCTCTGGCTTACCGTAGTAGCCGGAAGCGCAGACTTCGCAACGAGCGCCGTAGTAGCCTTCCAAGCAGTCGCAGCTGATCTTATTGCCTTCCTCGTTCACCTCGCAACCGGTGGCAAAGTTGTTCGACGGGACGGGCAAAGGACAGGCGCAGATCAGGCAATCCGTTGGCGTGCCACCAGTGGCATTACCGTAGTAGCCTTGTTGGCAGAACTCGCAGTGGTCCCCTGTGGTACCGTCTCTGCAATCCTGCGAAAGAAACATTTCAAGTTGCATATCCGTTTGAAGGAAACTATCATTTGTTCGCCTGGAATTCTTGCATCATTTACCAAAGTATCACGCAGCTCTTACCAAACATATCCCAGTGTTCACGTCACACGTGTCCGCGTGTCCATTGCATTCACATCGGACGCAACCTCCGTGAGGTCCAGGCTGGACCCTGTAATATCCAGGCGCACACTCCTCGCAGGACAAGCCTTGATAATTCTGTGGACATTGACACTCCTCCACGCTGCTGGCTGGAATATTGTATTGACTCGAATAGAACTCCGTCGTCACGTCCAGGGTAACGTCAGACAGAGTGGCCATGATGCTCGGGCTCCAATACGTAGCCCTGATGTGCAGCCCCTGAAGATTCTCCAGGACGATCATCAGTTGCTCCCTGGTCGCGCTCAGTCTATTCTGCGTTAAGAAGTTCGTCTCGACCAGCTCCAGCGAGGCCTGGAAATACGTGAACGATGGCGGTTGCTCGTCAGCGTAGTAATAGAGCACGGTATCCTCGCTCTGCAGGATCACATCCGCTGCGCTGACCGCGTTGCCGAACGGTCCGGTGCTGTAGTGCACCGTGTAATTTAGGAATCCTCCGTAGGAGGTCAGCTTGGCACCCAAGTAAGTATCGGGCGCAGAGAAGTAGACCACCTGTCCGAAAGTGTCGTTCTCGGTCAGACTGGTTTTTATGCTAGTCCCGTTGAACGCCTGCGGATCGGAGAACAAGTACTCCACGTTCCCTTTCTCGCCCGACACAGCGAGACCCCACTTGCCGGATATGTCGGACATCTGGGACCTGTAGAGACTCGCCGAGGCGCATCTGGTAGTCTTCCCGAAGCAGAAACACTTGGTGCAACCTTCCTCGTTGCTCTCCTGGATGTTGAAAGTGCCTTCCTTGCAGACGTCGCAAGCGGACCCTTGGACGTTCGTCTTGCACAAGCACTCGGCCGTGAACTGGTCGCAGATTTCAGCGGTGGTGCCTCTGGTGTCGCAGTCGCACCGCTCGCAGTGCGGGAACTGCGAGTAACCGGCACGACACTTGTCGCACTGTCTGTCCACGACGTTCTCCTTGCACCTGCAGCTGCCGTTCGACAGGTCGCACTGGAGATCACCGTCGATCACGCCCAGAGGCGAGCAGTTGCATTCCTCGCAACCGATTATCGGATGGTACCCGTACGTCCCTACTTCGCACTGGTCGCAACGCTCGCCGGTGACCCTCTCCGGACATATGCAAGCGCCGGTCTTCGGTTCGCAGAGCGCCGTAATGGGACAGTTGCACGGCCTGCAGTTGGGGAACCCGTAGAACCCGGTCTTGCAGATCTCGCAACGTCTGCCAATGATGTTCGGCCTACAGGAACACTGTCCGCCGAACTTCTCGCACTCGAAACTCGTCGCGCCGTTGATGTCGCAGTTACAAAGCAGCGCGTGGTTGTTGTAGTTGGTCGTCAACGAGAATATCGAGTCGCGACAGAAGCCTTCGTCGGTTTTGTTCACGTGGAAGTGATTGTAGCCGCACTTCTTAAGGAACTCCTTCGTCTGATCGAACTGGATCTTCTTCAGGATCTTCTCGTTGTACTGCTCGCTGGGAATCACCAGAATGTAATCCAACCAGATCCCGTTCCCGGCATTCTCCTTGAACGTGATCACGAAGTTCTCTATCAGCTGGAACCTGACGTTGCCGTCGGCCTGCTTGACGACGCTTCGACAGCCGCTGTTGCTGGGACAATGAGGAACGGATATCTTCGCCTCGTAGAACTTCCCATTCTGCACCAGCACGTCCAACTCGTATTCCGGATAGTCCGGCTGGTAATATTGCACCACGAACGTGTAGTCGCCTGGCTGGAAGACTTTCGCGTGGATGTCGACCATCGTGTTCTTGTCGTCCAGGTATATCAGCTTCGTGGTGTTGTCGTAGATGCCGAAAGGTTTGGTCGCAGCTTCCGGTACCATCGTGGCGCTCTCGAACTCGATCTTCTTGGCGTCCGCGGCTCCCGGGAACTGTCCCTTCACGCACACTCCGTCCTTCCTCACGCAGATCGACTTGGGCATCACGTAATCCAGGGACCACTGATAATAGGGAATAGCCACGACAGAGTCGATGGCTACATTGGACGTGGGCTCTCCGGTCAAGATCAAACTGATGTAATTCGAGGGGAAATTCATGACAGCCACCCGGCCGTAGGTGTCCGTGACCACTTGTCTACAGATACTTGTATATTTGCACGGGTACAGGGTCGCTTTTCCCTTGCCGACCGTGTTCGCCTCTATCAGTAGGGTCGACGTGGTTTGTTCATCCTTGGGCGTGACGTAGGTGACCAGTAACACGTGGGGACCAGGCTTCGAGACCCTCAGGTCGAAATGTATCTCCTCCTGTTTGTCGTTGATCAACGGCACCTCGTCCCTGTCGATTTCCCGGAGGATATCCTTCTCGACGAAGTACTCGGTCAAGGGGATCCTGACGTTGTTCTCATTCAAGAATCCACCCGCTCCGTGCACGGAGTCGAACCTGGAGAGAATCGGATAACCGTAATGACGACAGAGTCCTTTGGACCCGACCTCGCAGGGAATGTTCACGTCCTGCGTCAGAATAGACGCCTCGTAGTATTCGGACGGGAGGAGGACGAAGTAATCGAGGAAGAGGCTCTTCTTGGTAGCGATCTTGAAGAACCACCGGCCTGGGTCCATCACCATCGGCTCCGGATGGTTACCGTGCGCACCGGCGACCGTCACGAACGAGGGTTTCACGGTTGGCTTGAAGATCACCTTGAACTGTTGCTCCACTCCTAACGGGTTCTCCGGCGTGATCGTGATGCTACCGAGGATCGGCTCGTTATTCGGGTTCACGTACTTGAGGACCATTCGATAAAGCGAGGACTTCTGAATGTACACTGGCAGGATGATCTCGTCCTGAAGAGCAGAGAACACCGCGTACCCCTTCCAGCTGAAGCCTGGGAAATGGTCCTCGGTGAAACCGTAACGGACGTCGCTGTTACTCGGCGTTTTGCCGTCTTCCACTTCGTATTGAAATTGGTGAAGCGTTGGGAAGTAGTGAGTTGCCAGCGGCTCGTTACAAGTTAGACCGGTGACTCGGGCTTGGCACTGACATTGACCCGTCTGCTTGTCGCAAATTGGGTTCACCGATCCACCGATGTCGCAGGCGCAGTCTGGACAGAGGAACGAGAGAACATTGATAGAATTACGGTTCAGTTAAAAGGAATTCTAAGATGATATGCTTGCTTACCCGAGCAGCCGAAGAAGTTGCTCTCTTGAAGATTGTACGTGCCGTCCACGCACTGATCGCAACTCCTTCCTGCGACCCCTCGTTTACAGATACATTGACCGTCCTTCGTGTCGCATTCGCCGATGTTGCCAATGACGCCGTGCATGTTGCAGTGACAATCTTGGAAAGTTAATGAATCGGAATTAAATTCACCGTCGATTGTACTCTCGGCTGAAGAATTTTCATAGAGATAACAGTAGAAGGAATAGGGTTCGAAGGAATGAATGGCCGTAAGGTATAAAGCTAGTTCAATGATTCGAGTCCCTTCGAAAATCTTCCCTTCTTTAAGAAGCATCATTTAACTCGCCCAAGTTTTCTGAAACCTAAACGATTACGTTTCTCGGTGGGCTCACCTTCGCAACCCTGTGGATTGTAAGGTTGCAGGTTCCAATAGAGCGGTTTGCACTCGTTACAGATCCTTCCCTCGACGCGATCCTTGCATTGACAAAGCTCACCGGCCGGTACGGAACCGCACCCCTGGAAGGTCTCGACGACACCTGCTGGGTCGCAGTTGCAACCCTCGCAGGTGGGGAAATTGTAAAAGCCTTCCTTGCACTGACTGCACCTGGCCCCATCGAAATTCTCGCGACACTGGCATTTACCTTCTCCGTCGCAGGAGGCGCCGATGGAACCATGACTGTCGCAGTTGCAGGCTGCAACGCATTAATAACAAACGTGTTCATGCTTCATTGCAAAGAAATATTTTCAACTAGGTTTAATTAGAGTTCCTAATCGTTGTATATTCTTTTAGATTCTAAAGCAAAATAGCTGAATACCTATTCCAGTGTCGTCACATTAAAGAGTTAAAACACAACCATTTACCTATGCACTCTGGATACATGTAGTACCCCGGACTGCACTGATCGCAGGTCTTCCCAGCGAAATTCGTGAGGCAAGAACATTTCCCTGTGACGTCGCAGCTAATGGACGACGAACCTATCGTGCTGCAATTGCAAGGCCTGCAATTCGGATACCCGTAATAACCGCTGATGCACTGATCGCATCTGGGACCACCGTATCCTTCATTGCAAAGGCAGCTACCACTCGTTTTGTCGCAGATCCCGGGCTTGGTTCCACGCGTGTCGCAGTTGCAATCTGAAGAAACATTTTCAACGATTTATCATTGCATGCTTGTTTCTTTATTCAACTATTTTAATCCTCATTAATACGCACAGGTGCAGACGGGATAGTTGAAGTAGCCGTCTTCGCAGATGTCGCAAGTTCGGCCGCCATAGTTGTTCTTGCAGGTACAGTTACCGGAAACCGCTTCGCAAATATCGTTCAAAGACCCCAGTGGATTGCAGTCGCAAGCTAGAAGATGGATAACGCGTTGAAAATCTATACTAGCCAGTCATTCCAGTTTCTTGTTCGAAATTAGAGTGTTCTACTCACGGGAACAATCCGGGAAATTGTAGTAGCCTTCCGCGCACAAGTTGCAGTAATGGCCGGCATAGTTGGACTTGCAGGGACAGGAGCCGTCGATCGCCTCGCAGTAATCACCGTCTGTACCATTCTCGTTGCACTGACAGGGCACGCAGTTCGGGTAACCGTAGTACCGGTGGTTACAACTGTCGCAGTCCGGTGCCTTATACTCTTTGCGACACTCGCACTTGCCCGTCTCATCCGCGCAATTCCCGGTCAAATTGAAATTATTACAGTTGCAAGCTGCACGTGGGAAGAAAAGTGACATTTCAGTTGGATAGAAATACGGACTGGAGAGGAGGAATCCATCGGATATGATCGATTCCAGAGGAAGATCGCTCACGTTGACAAACGTCGGTTGCGTTCAGTGGCTTGCCCAGGGGTCTGTAGAAGTTCGGTTGGCAGCGGTCGCAGTTGATTCCTTCCGTGTTGTGTCGGCAGTTCTGGCACACGCCTCCGCCCTCGTAGTTCCCGTGGATGTCCAAGGACAAGTGGTTCTCGTCGATTTCTGGATCGTACTTGCATTCATCCGTGTGGCCGAAACAGTTGCAGGCTGGCGCAGAAACGGCGAGTGTTAATTCTTTCAGAGGATGCCTGACAATTCTGTACGCAATCTGATAATTTTCATGCAAAACGAAATCTTTTTGTTGTACTCATTCGTCTCTCGTGTCAGTGTCGGTCTGAGGCTTAACCCTTTGCACTCGGGAGGTGACTAAAACTATAAAATCTGATATTTAACGTTGAACTTCGTATAATGCCTCAGAAAGTGGCCATTATTGGCTTAAAAGTGGCCATTACTGGCTCGCGTCGATGCCCGAGCGTTGTAAATGGACAAGTCCCCTTGTCTCTGCAGTTCTAAATCTCAGGCCAACGACACTGACGTCCGAGACGAATAGTAGATTCAAGTTTAGTACTAGATTTCTTAACGCATATTCAATTCCTAACGATTGCGAGAAGGTCCGCTTACGTTCGCAAGTGAACTTCTTCGCGGTCGTGGACTGCCGCCACTTCTTCTGCTCGAAACCTTTGCAGCAAGTCGCGCACTGAGGTCCGCAGGTGTTGTGCTGGCACCTGCAGAAGAGCTTCTTCGGCAATTTCCGGTCCAGCACGTCGCACGTGTCCGCGTGCCCGTTGCACATGCACCGGCCGCCGATGCTGATGTCTTTGATCGAGTAGAAGTACTGCAACCAAAAGGCTTTCATGTACTCTTATCTTTACGCGAAACGAACGTTAGTTTCTCCATCGAAATACGAAATTATGCTCGCCCACCATTTCGAGGACACTTACTCTCCTGGTAACCGTGGGATCCTCCCTGACCAAGGACATCAGATGGCCCAGCAGATTCTTCGTCCTGAGGAATCGGAAGCGGACGTTCGTGGCCCTCGTCCATTCCTGCAGCACCGTCGAGTTGAAGTAGTGCTTGGCGGACGGCCGATTGTTCAAAATGGAAATCGGTATCTCGCCGCCCTCCAGCGGCACGATCTGCGAGTGCTCCGTGGTACAGATCACGCTGTCGTCCCTCGTGATCGGTTTGTAGCTGTCCACGCCGAAGTAAGTCAGACAGTCGCTCGCGGTGTCGGAGAAATATTGCCACGGCGTCCACGTCTTCCCGTAGTCCGACGACTTCTCGAGCACCCAGAGTCCGGGTCTCGGGGAATTTCCCATTTTCAGGTAGAGGTACGCTACGTGGAATTCCTGGGGAAAAGACGTTCGTTTGTCAACTTTCGAAGTTAATGATTCTTATTTCACGTGGGAATCTTCGAAGGGCTAGAAGGTGATCTCTGTTACTCGAATTTCATCTGTGAAATGCCGTTCGGAGTTTCAGATTTCCAAGGATACCGAGTGAAATAGAATTAGGAATCATGGCGCTGTTAAAGTGAATTACGATGAATTGATGTTCCAGTTTCTAGGTTCTCGTGTTTGAAATATTCTGTGTTCAAAGTTGATGTTATATTCGAGGAAGAATGGAGAGTAGGATCTTCTCTAATTTTTAAAGAGTCATTCCTCACCCTGCATTGCGAATTTTCACGGTTCAGCCGATAAAAAAGAAATGCGAAGGAAGGGAAATACTTTCGACGTCAGACCACTCGATTTAGATTCATAGAGTGGTCTCCGTGGCCGAATGCGTTCTGCTCGGAACTCGTTTTCCGGG
The DNA here is from genome assembly GCF_051020985.1 of Nomia melanderi. Lineage (NCBI taxonomy): Eukaryota > Metazoa > Arthropoda > Insecta > Hymenoptera > Halictidae > Nomia > Nomia melanderi. Next base: position 18,276,912 of record NC_135005.1, read on the forward strand.
CTCTCGGGGACACAATATGAGAGCGCCAGGCAAAAACCGACGACTGAGAAACAGATGTGTGCTCCCAGGGCTTTCGGAAGCATTACGATCATGCCTGCGCTCCGAAATTCCCGGACACGTGGTCGGGAACGCACGGGAAGGAGCGCGGCGCGAATGAGTCCTTCTGAGAAACTGTTTAGCGAAAAGACAATAACCCTCGAGAACGCTCACCCGCGGTTTCTCGAGGCATACGAAACTTTCGCGAGATTCCTCAGCCTTATGATAACCACTAACGAGCATCCTCTCTCCGTTTAAAACGGAAATTGAGCACGTGAACATTTGTTCAAAATTCATGAAAAATATGAATACCGGAGATCATTTCCTTTGTTTAAAATTATTCCATTATCGTGAGACCGAGAACACGTTCGTTATTAATCAAAAGGCATCGGAGAAGTTCAGATTGATGAAACTGCAGAAGGGAAATCTGATAAATTGATTTATTCGCGACGTGCGTATCGGACGAGATTAAAATTCGTTGAATCGTTCGATCGCTCGAAACTGGATATCTTCGTGAAATTCTTGTGTATTATATTGTTGCTATCGATGCGAACGTTTCGATCGGTTGAACGAACGAGAAGGAGCGTCCACGGGCCGCACAGTCCACCGCGCTCCCCAAAAGCCGCGTTTTCTATTGTCCTCCGGAAGCAACGCGATGATAAATCTTTCCCGCTTCGCAGGAAAACGCCTACCGTGCGATAAAGCAATTTGTTACAGATAAAACGCTTATTCCACAGTCTCATTGTTTCCTGCTGCCGTTAATTCTCCCTCTTCCCGTCTTCGACGCTCTCCTTTCTGGAGCGTTTATAACAAACCAATTCGCGACTGCCGAATCGCGGGCAAACATCCATGAAACACGACTGCATATTAATCATAAACTCTACGAACTATCTATTCTTTCGAATGCGTTTCAAATAAAATACCGTAAGAACACAGAGTTATCTAGAACAAAATGCGAAAGAAATTCGGAGTGCAAAGGGTTAAGAAAATCCGGTGCTCACCTGTCCCAGGGAGATCGTCAGGTTCACCTCGTTGTACTTCATTCCCCTGGAAAGCGGCGGCGATTGCCACCAGGTTTCCATTCCGTCGACCGCATGCTCCGGCGGATGCATCTTCTCCGGGTTTTCCGGGTCGCAGACATCGCATACCTGCGTTTACACATCAACAATGTATCATTCTTTGTATCTTCGTCGATATTTTCAATTGCCCCGACGTAGAAAACACGCGGACTTCTAACGAAAAAGACGAGACCGCCGGTGATTTCAATGCCTGGCATTCTACTCGCGGGCTTTTCTTCGGAATTCCACTGACACGGATTCCTCGAACAAAAGCTCGACGAAGCTCGAACTTAACTCGGTCCTCGACAGAAAATTTCGCTCGACTTCCACCGAATTAGCCCGCGAAAATCTGTATTCGCATAAACATCCGCAGTCCGGTTATCGCGCGTTACTTAATTGTTACAGTAGCCAGAATCTCGAAACCGAAGCAACAACTGTATCTTGAACGTAAAATAAGATCGCGTTCGGAAGTCCTCCGTTTCGCGATGACTCAATCTAATCGGCGCTATAAATAGATCGGCGAACCGATCCGACATCTCCGGGATCGGCAGAAAAAATTCGAACCGATTCGTCGACGATGGTAATAACAGCGATGCCTATCGCGCACGGGAAACCGCGCGATAACCGCGGAAATACGCGTGGAAGTTAAAAATAATTTTCCCGCGTGAAACTCGATCGAGAGAGGGGAAAGAACAATGATTTTCCTCGACGATGCTCGTAGAATCGTCGAAAAATAGCGATGAATTAAGGGGACCACGGATTTTTGTCCCGATGAATCTTTATGGGACACTCGTGTCAGTCGGACCGCACGGAATTCGAAAAAAACGAGATGGTCAAGTGTTATCGAGAGGTCACCGTTATCAGCCGTTCCTTATCGGCCCTCTCACTTCTAGTCTACATGACGTTTTCTTTCGCCCGCGTAAATAGACACACGTAACGCCGCACGAACGGTGGCCATTGACCAGATCCTCGGCTCGCCGGCGCACAGTGCGGCCGAACGGCCGTTTTCTGGACAAAACTTAAAAAATATGAGTGATAGAAAAACATTCTTCGGACAGAAGATTGTCAGGTATAGAGCTGAACCTATGGTGATCATATTTTCTTCGCATTATGGGGACATTACGAAGTTTTTTCAATGACAATGGATACTTCGCGTTTCGATTCCAACGTGATATAAATAGAGAACCGGAATCTATTTACAGAAAATTGTTATTCTTGAAATGTTAATCACGTTGTATAGCAGCAACTATTTAGCAACATATCGATAACAAAATGAAACTGTGCGGTGGCCCGAATATTTGCATCGTTAACGTAAAATGATTATCGATGGTCTGCGGATTTCATGCACTTCCAGCGTGTTCGCTCTTCTAAACCCGCATGCTAAAAGTTCTGCACGAACTTCGGTGAGATTTCAATTATCTTTGCGGTATGATAGAACTCCTAATAGAGTACAGACATATTTAATTTAATTGAATTACAGGTTTAATTAGAAAATCAGTCGATTAATTCGTTGTTTCCTGTTTACTCCGGCGTTATGAGATCGATGATACGCTACCGAGAAATGATAAAACGATAGGAGGAAACTGATGGAAGCAATACTCGGCGTCGCGTAGCGCGTTAAACCGAGCATTAACGTTTGCAACGAGATACCAAACGAATTATGATTCTACAATGATCGTGCGTGTTGCTCGGTGAAACCGAGCGCTAATTCAGAAACAGTTTATCGCTGCGCGTCGTAGGCGACGAACGATACACTAGATCTTCCGGACTGGTTCTCAGGAAGTCCCGAAAAAAGACACCGGCCTGAATATCCTGTAGGCCGGCGGAGTCTGTCTCTTTGTCCTGATTCGCGGACTGACCGTTCTCACGTCAGTGTCCGGGGTAATTATCCTCTCGGATTACTCCGATAAACTACGCGCAACCCGACGTGCTCCAAGTCCCTTGCATTTACTCAGAATCTACTGCAAACATTGCCGTTATTAAATGCATCCTGATAAACGCGTATTCCTGCCTACTTCCGAGTCCTTCTAGGAACAGCGGAGCCCTTCGTTAACTCTGCGTTCGAGAGATTGCTCTTATTCGCCTGATTTGACTTGATACAACGAAATGATAAAGTTCAATATTTAACTTTGGCAAGACGGAATATTCATATTTCGAAGACTGAGTCGACGGATGAAATTACTCGAACAGTTTTCTATTAATTAAGCAATTGATATGTAATTTAGCTTCATCTCTTGAAGGTTTTATATATTCCAAAGAATCCTCGTTTACAAGGGGCAATAAATGTTGAGTATTCAATTTTGCATAATACATAGAAACATCGAAATCAAATAGTTTTGTTTCTTCGTTTATGTATTAAATTATCGTTCAGCTAGTTTCAACATCGTCTACATCCCATCGGAAAAGTGAAGACTCGTGCAAAGAGTTAATGGAATCTCCAGCTCTTCGAGCAGTGTGTAGAGAGTAAGCTTTAGAAGGCGAGAGCGTCGTGAAATGGGCATGAATGAAATCGCGCGAACAATTTTCCCTGCAACTTCATTAAAATTAAGCGGCGCTCAACGGTTACGTTTGACATCGTTGGGGTTTCAACGATGACGCGATCCCCGACACATGGCCGGCGTCGTTCGCGGGTTACTCGTTACGCGTCGATTAATGAAAGACGTTCTTTTACGTTATGATTTCATTCACGCCGCCCCGCACAAGCGTTCGCCGCGGCCTGCCCTTATCGCGTCTCCGAGATAGACGCCGACACGCGAAGAGAGAGAGAGAATAGCAAGTGACCCGATGATTGCTCCGCTCGTGACCGATATTAAAAATACTTTTCCCCGAGCGGTTCCAGTGGAACGCGAATTGGATCGATCGATTTCGTCACGATCGTGAATTTTATTCCGTTTTCCCCCGTGGTTCGGAGCGAGGGAAAGGAAGTGAGACGAGAAGGCAGGCCAGTTGTCGTGGGATTGATAAACTTTTGGACTCGAAGGACCAACCGCAGATAAAAGACGGCGTGGAACTATTCGGAACGATCTGGGGCGACCGGTCCCAGATAAATATTAAATAACTGTGCCAATCGAATGGAAGGCGAAACGAAATCGAGGAAGCCTCGTCGAAGATATTTCGCTAATTCTTCTCGAGAATTTTTCCTCGAGGATAATATATTCTCGTCGCCGATTAAACACTTAACGGAACAAGACTCGCGCGGAGGACAACGACTTCAGATTCGTCTATGAACTCAATGAACTGTTCGTCTAGATCCAGGCAAACATTAGGTTGAGTCATAAGCAACTTCTATCTGCCGCGTACACTCTGCTGCAGTGAAAATTAATCTTTGAAAAACACTGCTCACGGAATGGCCTGATACGACTAAGCTACTGATCTTTACGCAAATATAGTTTACCGAGATATTCAAACGAGAATATCACTCGAACGTATTATGGAACTTCGCCTCTTTTTATATTGCCTTCGATACGCTGCGACCGGTAACCCTTGCGCGGTAATCTAGTATCTACTTTCTTTCCGATTCGAAGACGACCCGCGTTCCCAGAATCAAAATCAGCGCGACGAGTTTGAAATCTCGGAGCGTCGAGGATTAACGAAAGACGCGAAGCTCTAATTTACTCCATCTGAACGATTCCCGGCGGAGAATCTATTAGATAGTAACATAAATGAATTCAGCTGCGGCAATGTAAACTAATTCGAACGCGTAACTCTGAGAAGCCACTTCTGGTAAATACATTTCGATCCGACACTGTTATTCCACTGTTCCGTCAAACAAATAATACCGTTTAACTAAACGAATAATAGTATTTACGTTACGACCCAATAAATTCCCATGAAGATCCGCAGTCCGTTGGGTACCATAGGCATACAGACCTGGCCCTGTATGAGATTAATGTCCTCATGTTGGTCAGCGTTCGCGCCGACGAGCTTGCAGTAGAGCTCCGGGCCAGGGGTGTCCACACCGCACGTGGCCGACGCGACGATCTCCTTGCCCTCGGCTAGATTGAAGTAAGGCGGCGTTAGGATCTCGCCTCTCGCCCGGTGGACCAGAAGACAGGCCAGCGAAACAATTAGCAACCACCTCGCCATCCTGACAGTGGACAGAGATCGAATCCGCCACCGTCAGAATCACCTCTCCGCCTTCGTCCTCTATCCACGTCCTGTCGCCGATCCTGCCAGCCAGAAAAAAATCTTCCCTTCCTCTTCCTCTTTATCTCGATCCTGCCTCCCTATTTCTAGCCCCCTCTCTCTCTCTCTCTATTTCTCTCTTTCTCTTTCTCTCTCTCTGCGTCCTCTCCCCAAGAGAACACGACGAGATAGAAGCCCGTTCGCTGATGATGCCTGAACGGCTTTTCGGTGCAGACTGACAGGCCGGAGGTCACCGAGGACCGACAGCCTGCGATGGTAGAGGGGCGGCGCGGGTGGTGTGTGCCTAGAAGGATGGACAACGCAGCGCACGGTATACACACTTCGAAACCATATGCCATCCAGTGGCCCCTACACACGTGCGGTCATTCTATCCTGCTCCACGGGACCATTGTCTCCTTTCTCTGGGACTGAATTCGAAGGGAATAGTATATCCTGATTCGAGGCTTCGAATACTTGGAAATGTTTATTTGCTCGGAATTTAATGGTGGAGTTATGTATGTGTGTGTGTGTGTGTGTGTGTTACCGTTTCGAACGTTGAGATGTAGGAGAGATGTGGATACTCTTGAGGATGTAGGGACTTGGTTTATACCGATTTGTACCGCGTCTTTCCGAGAAAGATCCCAACCAGAGTCAGCAGTGCAGATAACGTTCGGCTAGGTTTGATAGCGGCAATGTGTAAGCGTCTCGTTCGACCCCTGATAATGCTACCTGCAATACCGTAGAGACTTTGGGATAGTTTTACAGGACATTGACTAGCCGATGTTTTAACAGTAGCCACTGTTGGGCGAATCGTGTGGCGCGTAACGTGCTTACAAGTAGGCTGCCGGGGACAGCTACCCCCACCACATTCTTCAACGGACATCCCCGTCGGTGCCTCTTGTATCTTCGTCGCGCGATAAAAACAAAGCTGCAGATAGGAATATGATTGATAAATTGTTAGGTGCTCGGGTCTGTCACACCTTGGTGCAATAGCGGTCTGTGTAGAATATTTTTATTCAACAGTCCTGTTTCAATCTTACAGCCGTTGCGTTTATACTGAGCATAGATTTCACACGTTCGTGTGTTTAGCAGACTTACAATTAGGTACACTTGATTAGGTACGCATTCCGTTGATAACTACTGAGCAAGAGTACGACTAAATCGACTGCGCGGTGTACCGTTAAGCGCAGCCAGAGTTCTCAATCCTGTTTCACTCGTTTCGATCTATAGTAAATAGCGGCGAACATAATGCTAGAGCTTAATGAAAACGATATGATAAACTTTCCTAGCAACAACAGGTCCGTCGAGTCCATCCATATCGTGAACACCCTCGCTGCAAATGTACAGAGAACGTTATTGTTTATTGACTGCGCGCCGTAAGGTCGTCTATTGTGCCGTGATTAATTTGAGGATTAGTCAAGACTCGGCAGCGAAAATTTGATTGTTGACAGTCTCGCGATGTCGGCGACTTACTTAGGTTCGTGAACGCTGAAATAAACCATGTAATCGGCGACACGGTGTCCGCATTTTTGGCACGGACTATGGCGTGCAATTGGATAACCTTGCTCGAGGCGGAAATTGGCGTAGACATCGGCTATAAGCAGCAGAAAATTTCAATATTTTTCGCGCATATTTTCGATACGTTATCTGACGATTCTTATCGTTGCTGATTAGTTAACTGACCTCTAGGAACATGAGAACTACTTTTGGAATGAACTGCAGTGCAAAAGAAGCACTTATAGCAAAGTAAAGTACTGTGACTAGTATTGAGAATTTATTGATCTTATTTGAATATTTCAAGACCAAAAAGATTAGGATGTACTCCTGTATTAGGATAATAGGATATTCCAGATATGATAGTACTGAGTAGTCATTTGTGTAATTATAGTTGGTTGTCACTGTATAACTGAAACAGTTGAAAAAAATGTTGTTAACGTTTATTTATATCTTCCATTTATCATAAGTATATGTGTATTATATAAGAGACTTACCTTGTTAATTCTAACAAAAGACTAGTTAATGATATTTGATCTGCTGACTTGGCAGAGAGTAAGTTTAAAATTTGAGGGATTTTCAATACAAAACACATGCCTATCGTTATGAGACTCAAAAGGTCTGCCAATTGTTGGAGCAACATGTTCTTTAATTGTTAATTCAGCTATATCTACATTTGCAGTTTTACCTTAAATTACACTTATAATAAATAATGTACTGTTTATATATTTACCACGCAACACAACTTACGTATTATGAGAATATTCAAATTTGAACGGATTCATTAACAATATTACATTCACTTTGTTTTAACGTATTTATTGGAATTTAACATTTTTTTAACAGATCGTTTAAACAATTATTAATGTCACACGTTCTCACCGTGGCGTAGTAGAATAAATAAATCTAAATTTAGAATGTCAGTGTTTTAATACAACTTTATCAGCTTTCGATGCAAATCTTTTTACAGTGTGCTTGCGTGGGGATTGACACATCCACTAACACTGACGTATAAATGACAATGTGGGGATGTTTATATCTTACAATCTGTGTTTACAGTATGTTACGCACACCCTGACCACTGCCAGGAATATGTTTAACAGTTGCATAATCACGGTTGCAGAAAATACGTTTATTCGAGTAACAAATCGGAATTCATAATTGTCCGTTGACCAAACACATTTCCACACCACCGCAGCGCGTCATCGATGCTGTCGTGTTTATCCGCATCGGTAAACCCTCGTCTAGAGATTTCTGTATACGTTCCTGCCAACTAACGAAATGTTAACGATCATTATCTTCTCCATTCCGAAATCTCTACTAAATACTTTTTACATTGTTATTTGATCATTTGTTAAATCACTCTAAATTAATATTCCGCATTTACAATTGCTGATATCTTAGCTTTCACTAATAGTTAATTTTCCTATAATTAAGAAAATTGGAGAATGTACCTGTGGTGCCAACTACGGCGAAGTACCTAAGCTCTTCTCCAGTTAGTAACAGAAACTTGACAAAAGATGGTACCCTAATCAATTTGCGAGATGTATAACAGGTGGAAATGTGAACTACAAGATTCCGATTACAGATAAACTCACTAAATTAAAAAATAATTAATAATAAATTGGCTGCTCAATATTATATATTAGATTCCTTAATTAATATCTAATTTTTTATGAGACTCTGTAGAAAGTTGCGATGGCTCCATCTTGCGTTCACATATAGATACTAATTGGCTAGTAGCTTGAGCACTTTGCCGTAGATGGCGCCATATAAATTTCACTCGCTTCCCCTTTTAAAAAAATTAGATTGTTAACAATGAATAAAGTAACTGATAATTGTCAATATTTAGTATCAGATCAGAAATATTTTTTAGTATATTTTATTGATCATTACGCTCTTTTCTTGGTGATGTATTTAATATCCCTTACTTGTGGGATTCGATTATTATTCGTAGCCCTCTAACGGACAATTGAAAACATATTACTTTCACTGCAAAAATAACAAAATCACTTGTATACCTGTAACTAATTGAACAAATGGAAAATGAGACATTATCTCTTACCGATGAATCTTTAGTATTTAATGTGTTGTAGACATGTATGTTGGTTTAAGTTAAGAGTGCCTAAATCGGTGCCCCCGGGCACTCTAGTGACACTCCTCTAACGAAAAGTTACCCTCTCTATATCTACTTATGGTAACTTCTCTCGAGGGGAGTGTCACTAGAGTGCTCGCGGGCGCCGTTTTGGATATCCTTGATTTAAGTCAATTACTGAAATCTTGTTGTGGTAAGTAACCATAATAATGTTACAGGGAAACCAACAATACAATAATGCATTAAACGAATATTCTAATTAATTGAATCGAGTACTCGATACTTAACATTTTCATCGAAACCTACGATATATCTTTTAATAAAGTTCATTTAATTTAAACTTGAAAAAGTCTATTTCGAATTTATTTGCAATTAATATTATTTGAGGCACGAGATAATAAAATTTCCGTCGCGGTTTCGTTAATTCGAAAACGAGCGCATCAAGAGCGTAACATCATTTCGAATTGTGCAACCGCATTGGTGGCTGCAGTTTCTCCTTTCGTGAAACGCATCGTCGATCCCAGAAAGTACTCGAATGGAACTCTTCCACGGCATGACAGACGGAATGCGGGAACGGAACTGACATGGAGTCAACCGTAACGTGAGGTATCCGCGTTCTGTCTTTTAAATATCGATTTGGTTCGTCAAGCGGCCGTTATGTGACAACGATGAACCGTTTTCCCACACGCCGCTCCGTCGACGGGAATTACGTGAACGCAATTGAGCTACAAGTAACCTAGCACAAGTACGTAAAATCCAATTTTTCACTCTCTGAAACGTCAAACGTAGTCCCAGCTACTATCTACAACGCAAACATCAACCTTGCCGGGACGTTAAAGCGCTCATCGCACGGCGTGCACTTTGGATCAAGATATTTCGAACATTTCGCATAGTGGACGATTTAAAGATGAATCATACCGAGGGATATACCGATATACGTTCGTGTTTGACCAACGTGGGTTTGAATTTCATCGTGTAGCGATCTCAAGACATATTGACTTTATGTCATGTATCTCTTGACAGTGGCAAATACTTTTCTCAAGGATATTTCTTTTTCGCGATCTTCCTTACCTCGCGTGAAGTCCCGTTTCGCGAATGAGTAATGTCACGCAATTCGTAATCGGAGGTTAACCCTCAAATCACGGGCCTCCCGGGATACGGAATTCGTAGAATTTTTTGTTCGCATTCAGATTTCACGTAAACGCATCTAAAAATCGGTTTTGAAGTCCAGTTATATCTCTTCGCGACGAATTCTTTTTTATCGAGAAATAATAGTGTCAGAATGTTTTATCTGTACGAATAAATTAATAATTGCCACTTTAAAAAATGCTTGAAATCTTGGGTCTTCGGTGACCCATCCTTGATTGTACGGGGGTTAAACGTTCGAGATACGTTTAGCGCAAGGTATTTTTGTGAAAAGTGGATTTTCTTTTTCTTAATTGCGACGTAGATAATTGGTCAATTTCGATTTGAATTAATACGAGATTAATTGCGTATTTTACTTCTTCTTTTTTTTTGTGAGATTACTTTAATGCAAATTTTCTTTAAATGTGTTTGCAGTTACTTATTCATGATGGACCATGCTAAAAGTACAAGCACGTATGCAAACATGAAGATCATGACACATTTGCGTATTGTCTGTAATTGTTATTTTCAGGTAAGAATCTTAGATTGATTAGAAAATGTGGATTACAGAGAATGAGAATTTCGGAAAAGACTGGAAATGGTCATTCTAATATTATGGTAATATTGTAGGGGACAATGTGGAATTTCCAAAAGTTTTGGCTGCTATAAACATTTTAGTGAACAAATAATACACAAGCGTTGAGATGGACTCTCCACCGTCATGTTCGCTAAGCGCTACTGGACCTCTCAGTGATCTTGGTAGCAGTGGAATTGGAGGGTCCATTTCTAGTGATTCTGTACGAGCGCATCTTGCGATCGAGGTATAACTTGTATCAGTGGATCATTTATAGACTGTAAATATTTATGCATTGACTTTTGTTACCTTCGAAACAAGGTAAATGTTCTACCAAACTTTGTTAAAATTTGCATAAAATCTGCAGTCAGTTCATTAACATTTATACAAAGCATTACAAGTAAATGAACTGTTTCAAGTGGGGTAAATGTTTCTATTGTTTACTTTAGATGCAAGAGAGCGATATAGAAAGCAAATCTTTGTCGCAAGATTCTTTTGATTATTCGGACGGGATGTGCGGTGAAAATTTTAACACATTAAAAAAAGGACCAGGATGGCCTGACACGGATGGGAAACTGGAAGTGGAAGTGGTTGATGTAGCTATTAAACCTCCGCCGGAGTTTCAAGACAGCCCTTCTCCTCCTAACTCGGAATCTTCGTCTGCACCAATTCTTAGCTATGCACGATTAATGAGACAGAAAGTTCCGCAGTTGATAGACGATTATGCTGAAAATTTAGTACAGTCAACGATCGAGGAAGCGTTAATAATATCTTGTAGGATATCATGGCCAGAAGGTAGAATAGCGCCTGCGACGAATCGTATTCCGGTGGTAACACGCAGTGTTCACAATGCAAAACGTTTCTGGGCGACGGATTTGTTGACTCCTTCGTCGTGTCAGGGGGCTACCACACTGATAACTCCGTACAACACTCTGAATCGTCCAAATTCACGATGTTCTCTGGCTTCTTCTCGTTTGTCCAGTTCTCATAATTCTATAAATACCTCAGGACTAAGCCATAAGGCGGACGACAGCAGTTTCATAACGTCTGCCATGTCGCACGACGTGTTGACGACCAGCGAGATCAGTGATATGTACAATGTGCCCTTCGACTCCGACATTTATACTGTACCAATAGATGTAGTTAGACCTTTGCACGACCTTCGAACACCGCAAAGGCCTAAACGTCATAGACATCACCGCAAAAGGAGAAGAAACGTGTCCGCTAGTTCCCAAAGCGAATTAGAAGCCCATATTCAACAGGCGAGGCATTATTGTGGAAAGCCCCGTGCTATTACGCATGTTATTAAATCTCAGAGACTGTTATCTGATGTATGTTGTAACGAGAGCGGAAACGGGAAGCGTCACAGTGTTCCAGGAACGTCTGGCCGGCACGGGACCCGAACATCCAACGGCCATATGCATAATATTGGCGAACCGATTCATATGACTTTACACGAAGTGCGCCAATATTTGCAAACGCTTTACTCGAGCTCCAGTGATTCTAGTGAAAATAAACTGAAACGCGATAATAAGGCTCCCATAAGTCATACACCTATACACCTTGCGATGCCAAAAGGTATTAGTGTAAATAATAACAATAGGTATAGCAACCCGCATACAGATTCGTCGACGGATATTCCAATCTCAAACAAAAATAGCAATGGACTGATTCACAATAACAATAATAATAATAACAATAATAATAATAATAATAATAGTAACGTTAAGAAACATAAAAAGAATACGTTCGTTAGTATTAAACATAAAAAGGTGAAAGAGGAACCGCACAAGGAGAAGGTCGACTCCGAGCGTGAGAAGATCAAGAAGAGTCAACGGAACTTCTCCTTGAATCTGAAGCAGACGCTGTGTAATATCTTTAGATTCAGGCGTTTGGGTTCTCCGGACCACTTTGTAGAGAAACGGAACAGCATTGTACAGGGTGAAATCGTAGAAGAGGAAGAAGGTGTCGATTCTGACCAACATGCTAATAATAATAACACTACCTCGGAGGTAGATCCCTCAGCACAAAAGCTACCTTTTTTTAAGCGTGCGTTACCGCCATTGCCGAAAAGCAATGGCCACGTAGGGAGTGTGGAGCAGGCAGAGGACGCGCTCACAACGATGGTGTCTAAAGCATGCGAAAGTCCAACATCGATACCACAGATGCCGGCACCCGCACCGAAAGTTGAGGATGAACCAGCCGAAGATACCAGTATGGACTTTGCTGCGAGTATCGAGAAAGTTAAAGATGTACGTAATTTAGGTTTCTATAGAATAACGAGTAGCTTCAGGATTTATGCATCTATAGTGTACACGATAGTCTTCAAACATAATGTAACATTTCAAAAGAAATTCAACCACAAGAATATCTATATTTGCATAAATCTCCGCGTCTCATAATAACGATACAGACACAAGGAATGGTCTTGACCTCCGGACTACACCTTGTTAGAGTTAAGGTGAACTGGAAATAACGAATTATCTTTGAAACAGTACGGATGGTATTGGGGCCCAATATCCGGTGAAGCCGCCGAAAAGATACTGTCTAATGAGCCAGATGGGTCATTCATTGTGCGCGACAGTAGCGACGACCATTATATTTTCTCCTTATCGTTTAGACTTAACAGTTGCGTGCGACACGTGAGAATAGAGCATGACCAGGGTAAGTTTCTCCTACTTAAATCGTAGCTTATTCCTCAGAGATATTTCTATAGCCTATTGGACTATACTGATTTCAATAGGAAGATTTCGGACATCCTCTATTTTCTAACTATATATATATATATATTCTCCACGCGTTGCGTACAGGTAATTTCAGCTTTGGGAGTTGCACAAAATTCAAATCGCACACGATTGTCGATTTCATTGAGAACGCCGTGGAGCATTCACGCAGCGGGCGATATCTGTTTTTTCTGCACCGGCGGCCAGTGTTAGGACCAATGCGCGTGCAGCTCCTCCATCCAGTGTCAAGATTCAAGCAAGTTCAAAGCCTGCAGCACACGTGCAGGTTTGTTATTCTGAAGATGGTGCGCAGGGATCTTATTCCGACACTACCTCTGCCACGGCGGTTGATCGATTATCTGAGCACGCCGCATTATTACAGCGAGCAATTAGCAGAGCAGGATGACAGAGCCGAGTCCCCTGTCAGCTCTTCTACCGGTGAATTAGAAAAGATTTGTTTCACTCCGCAAGGCCTATCGTGAGGTACAAGCGTGTAACGTTTCGTTGGTCGTCATTGTAAAATAATTGTCGAATGTCTTAAGTATCGTATCGCTTATGGTTTAAGTATAGTGTGACGCTTTGAGAGATTCGACGCGTTTCTGCGATGGTAGTCGGTCAATTCCTTCAAAGCGTTACGGTCATTCAATTTCACGCAACTCCGTTCGTTTCACGTGTGATTCTGTCGAAGCAGTATCATTACGAAATATTCAAAATGGCCGGTTCTCATCGTATACGTTTGTATATTGATTTCACTATTGAATATACACGATATTCGTCATCTTATCGAGAAGAAGGATAATCCGTTCCACGCAGCTCGTATGTAGGATTATAAACGACGTAGTTACTTGCATAAAACTGCTAGAAGAGAGAGAGAGAGAGAGAGAGAGAGAGAGAGAGAGAGAAAAACAATGAGAAAAGAGAGATATAAAGACGATGTAAAATTCGTTGGGAGGAAAAGTCATTTTCAATTCAAGAATTCGCGTTCGCGTGATTCCATTAATAATGCACAGATAAATTGACGTTCGATTCAGATACCTATTGCGTTTCCCTTATGTTGTCAATAGTGATCGTGAAATGAATTCCTACTATGAATTCTACTTGTTACATTCGGTGGTTTCGGTTGCCGTATCTCATTTTTCGAAATAACCTTACGATTCTATATAACGCGATGAACATATAATATTCGTATATATTGACGCAGCGGTCGAATAACTCCTTCTTGAGTGCCATATAACCTTACATTGCTATTCGAAATCAGGTATCGAAATGGTGAATGCATTCGCTTCCATTGAATACTCGTTAACGAATCGTCTGTTCGCCGGAGATAATTCAATTAGGTATCGGTTTACAAAGCGAACTTGAAGTCTGTAGCGCGCATGTACGAGGGAAAGTAGAGGAGCTGCTGCTGTATCGGTGTGAAGAATATTTCTTACGATCCTCTACCACTTATCTTTGGCTCCGTCGACGATCCTCCTCAACTTATTCGACCGATTCTTCTTAGCTTCACCCGCAATCCTTCAAATTCGCTCGGTAAACCTCGGTACATTGATCGCTATAAGACTCTGAAAGACGCGTTTTAAATATAGCTAAAAAGAAAAAAAAAAGAAGAAGAAGAAGAGGCAGAAACGAAGAAGAAGGGATACGAATATAGTCAGTCTATATCTTGCATTCAACGTTCCAATGTCATCATTGGGCGAGATCAACGCGAAGTCAATGAATCGTTTTTTGAAACATTGATGCACGTACAAGCAATTATGGTGGAAGGCAGTAGGATAACATTTACATTAAGATATATTCTGGCGTATATACAAAATCAGTTATTGTGTCTGTTAACCGTAGAAAGTTTTCAATGCGAATTGATTCATCCAGTTGTCGTGTCACGTTTTAAGTTTAGACGTAGCTGCCACAGACTGATTAACTTAGAAGAAATATTCAACGAACTAATGGAATCATAATGCTGTATAAGTATCTTCATCCAAGCATCGATCGTACTTTCTGGCGATTATTCGGAATTCATGTTCGGAATAATCTTCTTGGTTTCCATAGCTTTCTAACGTAGGAGACATTTTTACGTGTACATAGATTGATTTCAGTGTAATATTGAATCGCCAAGGCGTTAACGAATTCCTGACACATTTAACCGCATATATTTTCCGATTCTTCTCTTAATTTAAACTCTACGAAGAACAATCGACTTCACAATGTGCAATTACTTTTGTTTCCCTTTCCTTTTGAGCGTAACCACACAATGCGTTTCCTTTTTTGTTTCTCTTAATAGAAAATTTTAAAGTAAGATTTAATAACGATAATATTTACCCCGAGAGAGGGGGGTAACGAGAATTCTTTGTTGAAACTGATTAGCGACTGGTGCTATGTAAAATTTAATAACTTACGGAATTTTCATTCCTTGAATTTATGCAGTCGAATCGAGGCAATATCGAGGGCGTTCGTTCTTGTGCTCGGATGACCATAACAACAAATGTTAACATCTCGTGCAATGCACTAAATCGAATTTAGTTACGTTATCGTGTTAATTTCATTTACTTAATTTTATTTTGGACTTGTAACCAAGACCTGTGTCGCACGGACGCGTAGGTCCGGCAAACGCTTAGGTTCTCACAAGTTGGGCTTTTATCTGCAATCGTCGTGCTAAATTCTAGCTTGTAACCGTACTAATTAAGGAACACATAGAAATTGAATGGAAAGTGTTTACAAGCAACTTCACGATTCGAGTAAACCAAAAGTGGGGGGAAAAAAGTAGATGAGGAGCTTCAGACTAAAATTTAGTGAATTATAATATGATAATATATATTTTTCTTTTTGTCCCTTTCCTGAAGAAAAGTGTGCGTGCGCGAGAGACACCACCGTTCTTCAGAAACAGAGACATCACTTTCATAAATTTTCTATTCTTTAATGTTATACAGAGCTCGCTACGAAGCGCTGGTATAAAAATAGATTTTTCAAGGATGGAGAGGTGGACGTTTTTATACGAAATGTGTACTGACTGTTGCTAGACGCGTCGATTAAATGAGACATTTCGGTTTCGTTTCGTCGTTGCTTTGACCTGTGCAGCTTCATAAATGATGGAATAGCGAAAGCCACGTATATACATTGCTCAGAACAATTTCTCTGTTTCGTTTGCACCTTTTCCGTCAACTTTTGCAGTACTACATCACAACAACAACAAGAACAACAACCAACCAACAACAACCAACAACAACAACAACAACAACAACAACAACAACAACAACAACAAAAAGCAAATTTTATACTTAATATTCACGTGGTAGATTTTGCAATACGATTATTGATTACCGGATTGTCTGACAAGATCTAAGTCTAAGGATGAATCTAAACATATGTGAAGCATGTGCGTATAATTAATGGATAAAGGCACCATAATACCTCAGCCGCAGAGGGAGGTATATAGAGCAGAATTAGTACCATTTTATAACAAATGTATTTTACATTTAATATAAGTTGCACATACGTATTCTTGTGAAGAAGTTAGCGTTATCGGAGAAGCGTCGATGCTTAATTTAAATTACATCTTACTATTATTAATGTTAACGTTAAAAAGAAAGGGTAAACACTATGAGGATTCTATGCCAAGCGTCTTTAAGTAAACGATACGTTTAAAAAAAAAGAAAAAAAAGAAAGGGGAAAAAACGATTTTTTTGCATAATTGTGTGCAAGGAAGTGTGTCATCGAATAGTTTTGTATTTTTATAATGCTCACCGAACGGGGGCATAGCAAAAGTGTTGAATTCAATGTACACTTCTTCTACAAGAAATGTGATATTATTGTTAATGCATAAAAGCTTCTAAGTAAACTGTACATTTTCCATGTGGGAAGAAGCCAGTGACGATCAGGGGTATAAAGAAATTTTTTAAAGTGTAAGTATTCTTCTAAATAGAACACCTTTGTATCTGGTTGTGAAAATGTATGGTTCAATCACATATTTAATTAGACACGCGATCATAATCGATCTCTTGAAAAAGATGAACTTGGCATAGAGGAATAATTTCTTTGTTATATACCAAAGTTTAGAACTATATTCACTGTACAGCATTGTTCTGTGGGCTCTTGATTACTTGAAATTCGTTAGAATTGAGGATACATTTGATGATGATATTTACATATCATTTAAATCACATAATTTGTATTTATTTTAAGTATTCAATTTCATTGAATGTGTTAAATGAATTCACGGGATAAGCGCGACAGAATTCTACTGTCAGAATGGTAACACAGATACAATGTTGTACTTTGTTTATAACATATTGGTACATCGGTCTTTACTATTGTTTGTTATATATAATTGACAAGTGCTAGTCATAAACATTGCATTTTAAGTTGGACTTCAGTATTGTTTACTAATAAATATCAATTTACTTCCGAACTCTTGTATTTGTTTTTTTTAACTTTTTCGAGGGTCCGGGAATAATTTTATTAGACTATAAGAAATAACTTCTAAAAATGCGCAAGCTCTTTATAATTATTCTTGTCTTAATAACAGTTAACAATTGTTTTCGTAGCTACAGATTTACATTGCATAATTTATTTATTCTAGTCTAATATAGTTTATCACCAAGTTCGATGGTTATTAGAGTGAGGAATGCACGATAATCAGAAACCTATTATAAAAGCTTTTAATTTTGTAAATACTTAAGGTAATAGAAAATATGCTTTCAAAAGTGCATTACGTTTTTTCACTGAAACGTTAAGTTAAGGTATACATTACAACAATAAAAAAAAATGAAACCCGAGTAAAACACCACAGTATGATTTAATTATTTAATACAAATTTGTTCCATTTTTCAATTCGGGGAAACGTGGATTTTATGATACACGAACATTGAATGATTCCTCCGTAAATTCTTATTTATTTATAATCAAATTCCTTACAATTTGTAATAATAAATCTAATTTTGTCACAATTCTTTGAATATATAAACTCCGTTATATCCCGTAAATATCCACATATTCAGTTAAAATATTACTCCAGTTTCATTTTTCACTGCTTAAAGATAATGTGACTCTTCGCAAATGTAACAATGTATTTTTCAACATTATAGTAAAATAATTGAGTGATAAATTGTTTAATAGATTGCTTAGTATCATTCTCATAATTGCAATTCCAATGTTTTGCACGATTTGCAATGATTCTATGCTCATGAGCACAAGAAAAAAATTGTTTTTAATTAATTTATTATGGTAAAATATATATTATGTGCAAACAAATGCATATGTATTTGATTACCCATGTTTGTACTGCAATGTTGAAAATAAAATACATTTTTTGAGATTAGTAGTAAGCCATTTTTTTTTCTTCTAATACAATATATATTCAATGTTGCATTAAATACAACAAGTACATAAATATTGCATAAACAAGTAATTTTAAATTTGGATAAAATTTTATTACCTTAAAACGCAACATATATTTTGCACTGACTTACGTGATTCTTCAATTACAGTTCTGTTTTCATTTACATAATAAACATGTTAATTCACGGTGGAACACCAAGACTTTTCCTAACTAGTCTTTGAGCGATTCTTTCAAATTCTGAGCGATCCTCTCTCCACATTTTGGCAGCATCAACATTTGCTCCACTTTCATCATTTGGCTCTGCTAACATACTTACAACACTTAGCAATATTTTTTCTACACTTTGAACTGGACTCCACCTTTCTGCACTACTTTCATAACCCATTGGATCATCACCAGGTGCATGTAATATGCTTATGCAGACTCTACCATCTGTGTAAACTAAATGAGAATTTAATTATTGTTAGGTTCCTATAATTCTTTTAAATATAACATAATATCTTTTTATCGTCTTGATTTCATCGGTCTTACTGTTTGGATGAAACATTTCACAAGTGAACTGCATCTTTGGAGGACTCAATGGATAGTCCGGAGGGAATATTAACTTTGCTGGGAACACACCACCCTCGAAACATGTCCCTTCTGGACCCCTATAAATAAATATTACCTCTATAAGTAAAGTTATTTTTAGCATTAACAATTAAAATTATTTTTTTATGAAAATATGAACAAAGTAATAAATATTATTGTTCTTATACCAAGTATAAAATAACATACTTAATACACTATAAAAAGATCACTTACGTGATTAAAGCTTCCCATTCGAAGAAATTCTCTTCATTAATCGGGCCAGCAATAATACCTTCAGTTGGGTTTAAGGTTAACTCTGCAAATGATGCAGTTTATCTGTTACATTACTGTTCGAAATCGAGCAGAAAAAAAAATAAGGGAGAGATATATTTGATCTAAAATCTGATTCTCACGTTTGTATTCTGCCATTAATCGTCTTAGCGCAGAACCAGCCATTGTTTTGGTCATGGGGATCAATGACGTTAATTTGTCAGAACGTCGAAAGACGTACATTAGGTTAACACGTTGAAAAGGGTCATCGACATATTCGCCTTTGGTTTCTCCTCGAAGCTGAAAAAAGAACGAAATCCGTTTTTTCACGCGATTCTGCACGACGGTCGACCCAAAGGATGCCAATTCACGATCCAAATGGCGACAGAAACACATAAATATTTAGCGGATATTATAAAAACCACTCATGCCACGTTGCGAGAAGAAGCCCGGAATTACGGTCCCGAGATTGCGTGGAAACGACACGTAACACGCAAAGATATTTTGCAGGTGCATCTTTTTTCTATAGAATTGATTTTTTATTTGTTTTCGTTCGTTCTCTTTTTATCGGTTCATATAGAATGATTCAGCTAATTCAATGAATGCTCTGTCTTAGTGTCTTTTTTCTGCAATGTCTTATTTTGATGATACTTTCAATAATACTTTTCATTTGTCTTCATACAACAAATATTTTTTTTTTAATTATCCAATGTTTTTTTTATCCGTAAATATAATTTTAAATAAATAACTATTATCCTGTATCCATATACTGCAAATGGAAAAGGAGATATCCGAGAAGTTTGTTAATTCTATTTATGTATGTTTCAGAAATATACCTTTTGTATGCATAAATTGGCAACTACATATTGGTCAGAGAATAACTTGAGTACAGAGGATACACCTATTTGCAGAGTAGATTGGATAAAGTTTCAATGTAAAGAATACTTTTTAAATGGTGGAATACAGAAATACAATGAGAGGGAAGAAGATATTAAAAAGAAGATGAATGTAAAATCTGTAGAAACTGAAGATGCTATAAATTATGATACTCATGATAGACATTTTGCAGACTCAACTAAAAAAATTACATTGTTAGATGTAGGAAGTTGTTATAATCCTTTTGGAACTTCAAGTATGTTTGAAGTAACAGCAATAGACTTGAATGGTGTGTCAGAAAATGTTTTATGTTGTGATTTTTTGAACGTTCATGTAGGAAAGGAGAAAGTCCTTTCAGTTGATAAACAAGCTCTATTGCAATTACCAGAAAGCTCATACAATGTGGTAGTATTTTCTTTGTTTTTGGAATATTTACCATGCCCAAAACAAAGATACAATTGTTGTAAAAAAGCATATGAACTTTTACAATCTAAAGGTATACTTTTTATTATAAGTCCTGATTCAAAGCATGTTGGTGCAAATGCAAAGTTTGTAAAATCTTGGAGATACATGTTAAGTAAATTAGGATTCATGAGGATAAAGTATGAGAAGTTAAAACACATACATTGTATGATCTTTAGAAAGTGTACATTTAAAGAGGTTGCAGTGAGATGGGCAAATATGCAAGTGGTACCCGAAAATGACCCTCTATATCAAGATGATGCAGCATTTTATATTCCTCAAGATTTTCGAAATTTCCAAGAAGATACAGAAGAAGAAGAACAAAAATACAACGAAGAAGAAACAACTTGCATGTTCAACGAATTACCGTTCGAAGAGGTATAATTTTTCATTTAAAAAATATTATAAAGTTTACATAATTTCTAATCATAAAATATGTAATTTGAGAAATAAATTTGTAAATTTTATAAATCTGATTTCATTGTACGAATGTTGGCGGGTAACGAATATGTTCGATGTGAACGAGACATAATCTTTGATGCCTAAGGCGGATTCTGCCTTAATTTTATTCCTATATCTTATTCCAACATGGCGGAAACTAGTAAAATTAATTTAGATCCAAATTTACTAGTAATAAATTTTCTTTTATAGAACATTTCGCGTTGCATATTTATTGATATTATTTGCTTAATATTAAACTATTTTATAGTACTCGATTATTTACTTATTAGTTCTTTATTAAACACTAAATATCATAGGGACATTTTGATTTTCTTGTAGCCCAAGGGAATCCATTTTGTCCACCATCTTGTATGTTCCTTTCTTACTTCTTTCCGTTGATGGTGCACGTGGTGAGTCTGTTTTCGACACTTAATTTCTTTATATATTGTATGTAACATTAATGTGATATCAAACTCTGTTTAATAATGGATTGTTTTATTGAAATTAACAGATGAATTGAGTAGGTTTAGTATATTGTGCAATATTTTGATTAATAAGTGAATAGGTAACCTAACAAACAAATCTTGCAGACTTGCAATAATAAAAAGACGGATGTATTTAATTATTTTGAAAAATAAAGAAGTGTTTATATTGTTTTAGACCATTCAAGATGTCGTCGCATTTGAATTGGATGATTATTCGTAATAACAATGCCTTCCTTCTTAAGAAGCGCAACATCAATAAACCATTCTCCACGGTTTGTATCGTGCTTAGTCTAATTTAATCAAAGCTACATGAATACATGTAATTGTTAAAAGGTTTAACAGTGCTTTTATATGTAATATGTAATTCTAGGAGGCAAATAACTTGACCAACCTCAGCAGCTATCGCTATTCTGGTCTAATTCACAAGAAGAGTGTTGGTGTTGTTGACACTCCCGACAAAAAGGGATTTACAGTTGTTTATAAGAAAGTCAGAGCAGTTAACAAGCCTGCAAAATCTACTGTTAAGTGTACAATGAAAGCTGGAGCTCGCCGTTCTCTGTACAAACTGAAGAGGTTACTTACAAAGAACAAGTATAGAGTGGACTTGACTAAGGTAAAACAGTTTACAAGAAGAAATACAGTTTTTATTTAGGAGTTTTTATTTTGTGTTATTCTTAAATACTTTGTTCTTGTAGGTTGCATTACGCCGTGCTAGTGCTGTATTGAGATCCCAAAAGCCTTTACCTGCTAAGAAGACCCGTACAACTAAAAAGGCTGATTAATTTGTATACATTAATAAATACACATTTTAATGTAAGCTTGTACAAGGGACATATGCTACAAAGAAGATTTGTTTGAACATTGAGTAATACAACATGGGTTTCCATATAATGAAATGATGAATGTGACAATTCTTCTTTGCAGTTATGTTCTTTTCACTTATTTTTATAACATCATTGTAAAACTATAAGTATATAAATAAGAAAAAGTACTTAAAAGGTGAGTTACTTCATGTATTGGTTCATGTCTAAAAGCATTTGAATGATTTTTTTGTTTCAATTACAGATTCTGGATGTGTACAATTTGGAACTGTTCTAAGTTACAGGTAAATTATATTTGAGATAACATTTGTGTAATTGTTGAAACGCGAATGTGATGATAATTACCACCAAGATCTATGAATGACGTGATTAGTTTTAGTATTTGCTGTCTGACATATAGCTTATCATATATATTTAGAATTAAGGTTGAGTAAAACAGAATTTTAAGTATTGATTATGTTTTTCAGATTGGGATTAACATGTTTGGACAGTCTAGTATAATTAACATAATCAGTAAGTATAATCTTCATATATACTATTTCCACTCTCTTTACAATATTTCTCATTCATGATGATACTCTTTACCACCAAGATCTATGAATGCCATGATTAGTCTTAGTATTTGCTAACTGATATGGTTCATATGAAAAACTATACTGAGGTTTATGAAGTACAATTGCTAATAGAGAAAAATTATTTCAGATGTTTCTGCCAATAAAAGATTGGTATCTGAAGTACTTGAGTGGAAGCTGTTTGGATAAAACGTGAGTGTGAACATTGTTCTTTCTTTGTTTGATTTAGATTGTTCATGATGACACTTTTTATCACCAAGATCTATGAATGCCATGATTAGTCTTAGTATTTGCTAACTGATTTGATTCATATTAGAAACTGTACTGAGGTTTGTGGAGTACAATTACTAATAAAGGAAAATTATTTCAGACGTTTCTGCTAATAAAAAATGATATCTGAAGTACTTGGGCGGAAGCTGTTCGGATAAAATGTGAGTATGGATATTATTCTTTCTTTGTTTACCTTAGATTGTTCATGATGACACTCTTTATCACCAAGATCTATGAATGCCATGATTAGTAACAGTATTTGCTAACTGATTCATGCGCTTGCAGCTTACTAATGAAATAAATAAAAACGTGCAGTTAATGGAGTCTGATTTTTTAGGTGACTGCTGGTGTATTATTTTAATTTCCAGTTCCTAGAACAGGTAATGAATTTATTTCTTTATGTTACTAAGAATTGTTATTCATGTTTAATTTATGTGATGATTCACTCACCAAGATCTATGAGTGCTATGATTTTACATTTGCTACTTCTGACAGCTTTACATTAGCACATCGCAAAGCCTTACAATTCGCAAGGAATATTATTAAACATATGTTTTTTTATGCAGGCAACCAGTTGCTCAGAGGATGATGAAACAACCGTGTGATATTATTTATTCTTCATGTAAAGTTACGGAATAAAAGATTTTTTAATATAAAACCGTGAAGAAATTTTCTAATTCTAGCATTATGCTCATGGAATGTAAGTTGGGCAACAACGTGTAATCATATAACAATTTATACTTGCCACCATTAGTAGTAAATACACGCCGCAGTAAAAGTGTCCTTGACGTTACAATATGTACTATTTTCTTACACTGCTGACTCATTAATTCTCTTGCTGAATTACGAAAGTGTCCGGGTACTCGGCGTACCGCATTTCGGGCCTCATGTTTGCGTAATAAACATTGCCCATTATATTCTGATGCAATTTCAACAAGGATTGTCACAGATCTACAGGAATTGGATGTTCACATAGTTAAATTAAAGGTAAACATATTGTGTAAATTAGTTCAGTAATTACACGAATTTAATAGCCAAATAGGATATGTAATTCCGAGTAAAGAAAATATATGTTCAACTGTGTGAATCAATAAACGATACAATGAGCTCGCGTGTATATATACACCGTTCCACCTGTTATTCCAGCAAAATTTCTGATACATCGGCATTGCTGGCTGGATACGATGTATAAAGTCTCTTCGACAAAGGGTTGAGGAGACGACGGAACAACGAACGCATGCTAATGCGTATTTACACAAGTAACAAGGACAAATTCTAGGTCCCGAATTTAGATCACGATAATTCCCAACCCTCATGTAATTCCTGAATAATACTCTTCAGACAATTCTCTGTTAGTCTTCCATCTCGTTAGCATTTTAAAAATACAAATTTACAAAAAAGAATATGAAAAAGTGCGTGGAATGATCGTTGATGTCAAATGAAGCTCACAAATCGCATAAAATGGCGCTTCGAAATACAATCAGAAATGATTAAAATACTGCAAAAGTGAAAGGTTCACTTATAAATAAGCAATGCTTTTTCTATTTCAAATTCACTGAACATCTATCGTTTAATTCAATCAAAAGCATATAAAATAACAGAAACAAAAGGTCTGCCATTGATAATTTCACAATTAAGAACAATGAAAGGGTTCAAGGAAGCTGGGAAGAACAGTTTCCTCGGTTTTAAACGCAAACTCGTCCGACCGTTCCGTTCCTAATTGAATTTGTCTTCAATCATTAATCGGAACGCGGCTTCGTCCTTTTATTTTTCATCCCTTTTCCTCGCGGCCGACCGATCGAAGCGAATATTCTGGTTTGGACGGTGTGACGCACACGAGCAACGTCACCGAACCGATTTCATACCGGATCATAAATTTCCATCCGTCGCTATCAAGATTTGATTTTATTCGACGCGGACACGGCGATTCCGGTTATATCGATTACGTGCTTACCGGGACACATTTATATTCGCAAATTCAAATTAGCCGGCCAGCCGTTGTAATTACGTTAATTATCTACCCAGGAACCCTCTGGCCGTGAAATAGCACTGTCGGTTTCATGCTGTCCCTTTGCTTCCCTTTACTTGCGACATCTTCCGAAATAACAATGTTAGTTCTTGCTGCATCTAATCGTTACCGGTGTCATTCAGTTAATCATCGGTGAGCACGGCAGCACAGGATTTCTAATGATACATCTTGTAATATTCCTAATACTACAAGTACCAGTCGAATAACGAAATAAAGGTAAACAGGTTGGACTTAATATTAATTGTAAATATTACAACAACAACAGTGATAAATATACACGGCATTGGAGCCATCAAATAAAAATGCCATGCCGCCAATATGGCGTCTCCCCGTCAAGAGTTAACAGGACGACAGAAGACGAGTATCAAATCAAATTCTAGAACCGATCATTCGACCGGTCGCGGTACATTTGGTATTAATATTTACATTGACGCACGTGTCATTTCTGAACGTCACTCGGTTTCAGTTTCCAGCCGGCGTGTCCCGCGTCCATCAATTTTATCGCCGAGGCACGCGGTGTCTCGCGAACAATGGGCCACTCGCTGCAAGTTACCCCGCAAACAATGAACTTTGTCAACAATTTTCACTCGCGAAAGTAAACAACCGTCTATTGACCGTTCGAATTGGCCACTCGATGCATGAAATATTCGCACATTTGTCCTAACTGTGTACCGTTTACATTTTCGATCAGGTTCGGCCGTTGACCTCTTCGGAACCGCGGAATGTCTTCGTTTTTCTATTCATCCCGAGAGCGAGCGAAGCTTCCTCGCGTCTCGCAACGCGGAACGAAGAAGTTCTTAGGATCTTGCGACAGCAAGAGTCGGCGCCTCCCCCTGGCCGCGTGGCGGTATAATTTTTACAAAAGCCCGGAACAACCCGGGGAAGAGTTTCAATTCCATGGGGCCCCGGCGACTGCATTTTTAATAGTTATTCAATATGCGCTTAATATTACATCGCGGCATTAGCATTTTATTGACGTTGGTCACGAACAGGGAGAAGCGTCCGTCCGAGGAAACTGCTTCCCCGGCCGAACTCTGGCTGGTTCGCATGTTTTATTAAAAAAACCCTCCCCCGCCGGGTTTTTGCTCGGCCAGCTAATCGAGTTGATTTCTTGTCCGGCGATCGTTTGACCATGTCCGGCCCTTGTCGATATGAATAATTTAGGGACGGGGATTAAAGGCCAAAGGGAGTTTTTAATTTGTTGGCACAGGGCACACTTTGCTAGTGTGTACAACGGAAGAAAGGCGACCGTTAAGATCGTTATACGAAACGACACAAACGATTGCGATATAGTTGCAAGATTACTCCTGAAAGCTGTAATTATCACAATTATCCAGCGTGTATACTACTCTTTAAGAAACTGAAATTTCTCAAAGAAAGTCAGAAACAACGTTCCCCGTTCCATACAGCGAAACCATAGAATCCAACGTTGAGTATCATATTCTATACAATCCAAACACACATTGAGATAAAATAATTCTACCCGTTGATTCCTGTATCACTAGTATTTAATAAAACCGAAGATTTAATCAGTGCTCCGCTAGAAATTAACGGATACACGGAGATTCCGATCGCCAATGTACCCGGAGGAGAGATCTATCCGACTCCGTTCGGTGTTAAGTTACTTAACCGAACTGTATTTTGTTTTATCTGGCAGAACGGCCGTCGCGCGATTTCTATTATTCTGTAATAGGTAGATTCAGCTGCGCGATCACGTAGCGTCGAGCCTCGAGTGTTCGAAGGATAGCGTATCGCGTTCTCCTCGGTCCGTCTCTCTCCCTCCCGTTCCCTCCCCGCTCCGGTTCCACCTTCCTTTTATTACTTCTTTTCGTTCCTTTTCCTTCGCCCCTGAGGAGAGTTTAACGAGACACCACTTTTCATAATTCGAGGAAGGAACTCCATCGTTTTTCCGGCGAGGAGCGCGCGCGGGCGGGCCTCGATCGATTTTCTTAACCGTCTTTTCTCCCGTGCCTCGAAGCTGCTCTCGGCCGCAAAAGGAGGAGAATAAGGCTGCAATGACAGAAGGTTTCACGGCGGGACAGACACCGCTGCCTGCCTGCCACGAGCACTTCCAACCTTCCACGTACACGGTGATCCGTAAATCGGTACGTCCCGAGGTGAGGATGCTGCTCGAGCCGTCTATCCGTCCTTGCAGCCGCTTCTCGTCGCACCTACACGGTTGCCTTCTTAGGCACTGAAAGTGTTTCCCTAGGTTTCAGCTGATTCGATTTCATCGCGATTTCTGTTGGTCTTCAATCCTGTTTTTAATCCGGTATACCTTCTGGCTTGGTCCGAAGATGTTTAATGGAGGCTCGTCTATTGACGCGATGTTCAATTGATTTGATGGTTTAACGGTGGACTTACTAAATATGGAATTGAGTTGGACTTTATTAATTGTAATATTTCATTCCATCCAATGAATCTTAAAATATCGAGGAAATGAAACTGGGGCGAGTCATTGAGTCTCGAAATATAATGCCGTTGATTATAACTTTGAATAACAATATCCATCAGATTTTCGGTAGATCCTCTCTTGGAGCTTCTGCAGACGAATCAGACTCGACTGGTAATTACAGTTATTTGCCACAAACTCAGTGGGGACTGTTGTCAATAGACACTAACAGCTCCACCGTGTGCATCCTCTCCCCTACAAGCGTCAAATGAATATTCACAACTTCGTAGATGTCGAGAATCCTTTCAGATCTGCAGACGAACGACGAAACGCGACGAAAAAGCGACTACAAAGCAAGGAAAAAAAACAATCTCCAAGGACCCTGTCTCCAACGAAGGTCTCCAATCCTCTCGCATCAGCAGCGATCGCGTAGATGATCGCGCATCACCATCGCCAACAGTCATCCACGTAGATCCAGGTCATCCCTCGTTGAACGATGCAGAGCCCGACGCCCTTTCGAATAACGGCGTCGGAATGGAACTATTCCACGTTTTCTGGAGCAAACTCGATAACTTGGAAAGTATGGGTGATGCAAACAAATGCTTCAGACAAAAGTTGTAAGGTATAGAGGTAAACATATGGTGGTTATATGGTTTTTATATTATATTGAGTGGATGGGGAAATTATGAAGATTCTTCGATGATAGTAGCTACTTTTCGTTTCGATTCCAATGTCGTACGAATAGAAAAACGGCGTTTATTCGCACGAAATTTCGATTTTCCAAATGAAAGTCACTGTATAGACACTACCCAGCAACACCTTGGTAGCTTTCAATTCTCCTTACGTACTCGAATTTAGAGGTTTCTACAGACGACCACGCGCGCATGTCGCTTCGGGCTTAAGTAGAACAGACCCCTGGAAGTTCAGCCGGCAATTTCGGCGTCACCCAGTAGAACAAAGGGTAACCACACCTCAGGACCAACGAGGATGAAAGAAACCGGCGTGAACGCGCGGCGGCGGGGGGCCGAGGGCGAGATGACGAAAAGAATCGAGCAGAGGGAAGGAGAGAGGCTGCTCGGGAGGAGCGAGAGGGCTTCAGGGAAATGGGACGAGCCGAGACAGAGAAGCTGGTTATAAGAGGCGGAAAGAGATGAAGACAAAGTGACGGGGGATAGAGTCGAAGGAAGGAAGGAAGGAAGAATAGTGGAAAAGGAAGGGTGAAAGCGGGAGGGGCGAAACGCTGGTGGGACAGGGGGAAAGAGAAGTTAGGTGGTCCTCTCGTAGACGGCGAGGAGGGAGGAAAAAAACGAGGAGGAGTGATTCATGAATAATGCACGAGTGAAAGCCGGCTGAAACAATTGCTGGGCGTCGCCCTACTCCTGAAATTACATCATCAGATTTTCCGCGAAATTAAAACATTATATATTCCACGCTCCGTTCCCTCGGCCGGGCCACTCGTCTTCCTCCCGCGGACATTATGCTCGCGGACGCGTCCGGCTTCGGGCTCCCTCTCGCCGTGGGTCGCACGAAAATCGCCGATTATGCGTCCACGCGATGCGACTGCGGTATTACTCGCCTGCTAATGGGTTCCAGCCGTTTGTCGAGCGGTTTTTTGATAGGTTGATCGGCGCGTTTGTTCAATTTGGGGACAGGTTTCGTTAGATTGGCAATGTCATCGCGCTGGTGGATGAAGTTGTCACCTGAAATGACATTGCAGGCAGAGAAATACTCTCGAGAAAGAGGGATCTTGTTCGAAGAAGCAAACTTGCTTAGGATTCGTGTTTCGAGTCACATGTTAATTTTTTTAATGATCCTTTTTTAATGAATTCTAGATTTTATAGTTTTGCTGCTTTGAACGAAATGGCGATTGGTCTCGAGTGCAAAGGGTTGGTACGCCATGATCACAGAATATTTTATTCCACGTTATTTGAAGACATCGAACTAATACAGATTATATCTTCGCAATCTTCTGTTTCAGATAAGAAAGTCCCGTGTCACGGCGACGTTTGCCCCCGAAGGGCGAGAAGGGTCAACGATCCTCGCAGTTCCAATCCGGCTGGATACGTAAATTGCCGTTGAAGACTCGCCGGCAATCTGGCGTGACGTAACTCGATTGGCAGTAATCCCGAACGCGCGAAAACGCGGCGCGAATCGACAATGGAGCTCCGCAGGAAACATACGAAAACAGCGAATAAAGAGTTCTAACGGAACGCGATGTCCGACAGTTTATTTTTCTCTGTCGCGCGACCGTTAGCGTTTAAAACGGAGCCGCGTTCTAATGGCATGAATTCGGCCGCTGCCGAAAGAATTGGACACGGCCGGTTACCGTTTTTATTAGCAGAAAACCGCGCGTAGCCAAATAAAATTAGCCTCCTTCCGGCGTAATAACTTTGTCCCGGTAAATTGCTGAAATATCACGCCGCGCGCGGGGAGGTTAGGTTACCGCGTGATGAAACGCCGGATGCTTCGCTTTCTCGTTAAACGTCGGCCACGAGTGACCGGCCTCGTTTTTTTTTTTTTACACTTTCACGCGAGCAGCCCTGCTGTTTCGCTCGGTTATCTTGCGCATACGTTTTTATTCCGGCTCTAGGGTCGGGGCTTTTTATGATTAACCTATTAACCGGCTGACCTTTTTCCACCGTAAACACGTTTATAGACGCGTTCCAGGACGAATTAAACAATGAAAAGCCTCGAATGGAGCAACGTCTGCGCATAAATAACACTCCGTGTCTCCGTGCATCAGATTTCATTAAACTTCGCAAGCCCTACCCAATTACGATCCTCGTGAACCCTAGAGTTTTCCAGCGGACGTAACAAACCTAAGTATCACCGTGACAGTTGATTACGAATTAATTCGATTTCCATAATCAACAGGTGAATGTTTATTCACTGATGAGAACACTGGGCTGTTTTTAATTAATATTCTTGGATTAACCCATGGGCTAACATTTGCTTTACCTGTTGACACGCCGACGCTCACCTTGAAATCGGCGATGGACGATAGAAGCAATTTTGTTTGTATTTTTTTATTTATAATGCTAAGAATATAGGCGGCCATTGTCGTCGTTTGCACTCACGTTCGAAGTGTTAAGCTCGTAACTTTTTAACATGAACAATTTCTAAGGAATCTATGGAAATGTCCTTTGTTGTTTTTTGGCGATTTTTGTTGATATTCTCCATCAACAAAAATCGCCTGCTTGGCACGGTTCGCAGGAACCTAATGCAGGTCTGGGATCTTTCTGGATTCGTTCGGAGTTTCTCGGTTTGTTTTCATCGCGAAAAAAGGGGGAATGCAATTAAGACGAAGACTGCGAAGATTCATCGAGCTGCAGCGCGAATTTATATGAATTTTCGTCGGTGGAGGTACACCTGGCGAGTTATCCGAGCCGTTCGGAGAAGGGATGCTTTCTATTAATAAGATCTCCGTTGCAAATAAAAATGTCGAGGTCCCGTGAAGTTTGGCGAAGAATTCTAAGTAAGTTAAAGATAAGGATTCCCCTCTAACTAATATTAATCCGGCTGTTCGCGCCGCGCGGCGGCCCGGCTCCACGACTCGGCAAACTTTTCACAAATATTAAGCAACGGCCCGCACTCGGCGGCGGAAGTGGTCGTCTTCATTACACTGTTACCGAGTTTTCGACGGGCGCCCGCTAAATTGCTTCGCCGCGTCCGCGGGGCTGAATTTTTCAAACTGTTTGCCGTTCACAAAGAGGAATTGTCGACGGATCATTCGTATCCTAACGCAGCTGCGATATCAAAGAAGAATATCGCTTTCGTCGTTCATTCCCTATTCCCTTAATTCTGGTGAAATTAAGAATTCAAACTAATCACTTCTTTATCTCCTACGCTCGTCGTCCCTTAATATTTTTATATTTCAATCATCCTCGCTCGAATTCCTCCAAAATATCGCGAATAAAAGTCAAAGCGAATGGCTAGACACATCTTCACTAGAACCAATTACAATGACTCACAATTTTCATAATCATAAAGCATTCTCCGATAAACCATTTCGAACTATCAATCAATTCTACCTAATGCTCGAAACGAATGTTCCTACACATTCGCCGTGTCCGAGGAACACGAGAAGTACATGAAAAGCGGAGACCGCTTATCAGAAAGATGTCGTGCAGCAGCCTGGGCCC
This sequence comes from Nomia melanderi, assembly GCF_051020985.1. Lineage (NCBI taxonomy): Eukaryota > Metazoa > Arthropoda > Insecta > Hymenoptera > Halictidae > Nomia > Nomia melanderi. The sequence goes on from NC_135005.1 coordinate 18,308,804, forward strand.
TATGGAAAAATCCTTCGTCTTACGGGCCGATTCATATTCATAGTCCATCGCGTTTATTTCGCGCTGGATGCGGCGGGTCCTCGATACGGGCGTTAAAAAATTTACGGCCCCGAAACGTCGAACACGTGGATTCTATTCGGAGTCGGGATCGCGATAGCGAACGGGGGAAAAAAGGAAGCGCGAGCGACAGCGAGAGAGAGAGAGAGTCGCACGGCGAAGCTCCTATAAATCTGCGCGACTCGCGGCCGTTTCCCTATCGCGCGATCCCGCGGGAGCGGTTTTCGCCGCAGCCGATCCGCCACTTCAGACAGAAACCCATCAGAGACTGTTACCGAGGAATTTTTTCCCGGCCGGCTGATAATCTCCGCCGCGAGCCTCGTGTTTGCGATTTCCACCGACGCGGAGAGGGCGGCCTTCGGCGCCGGTGTTTGCGCGAACGATGAAAAACACACGGTTCCCGGGGCGAGCAGATTTCCGAAAAATCTCTCCGGCCGCGAGAGGATCGCCGGCTTTTTTCCGTAGATTAGCCAGTTTTCATTGTCGGGTCGTATTTGAGGTCGGCGAACGGTTTACGCTTTCTGATAACGCCGCGATGGATGTGGCGGCCTTCCTCCGGCGTAATTGGAACCAGTCTTTATTAGGCTAACAAACACTTCTCGCGGGTATCCACGGTGTTCGAGTGGTTAGTGGTTTCTTCTTAATGGCGGAGTGCAGCGGAGAAGATTCTTTTCCAGGGGTTTCGGAATCTGTGCAGTTGTTTCCTTGTTTTGTGAAATGTCGATGGTTCTTTTGGGAGTAACGAAAAGATCGAATGATCTTGGATCAATTGGGGATAGAAGTATTTTAGTTCGATGTTTTGTTCGTTGACGAGTCGCATGGAATTTAATGTTGATCCTTATATGTTACGATTTTGGCATTTTAACCTTTTGAAATGTTCGTATTTGAAGGCTAAGTTGCGAGTGAATGATTTAATTACTTGAACAGCTAGAGATCAGCATAAGTTCCCTTTATTTCTATTGTTTAGGCAGTTGATGTATAATCTGACTTCATCTGCTGAAGGTTAAATGAAACAACTGACAGCTTGTCAAATGAAAATTTAAAAATGACAACGTTATAAGAGGACAAGGTTGTACGTGAGAATTAGTCACGTCACGGGAGGACTCGCGAAAAACGTTCAATACCCGCGCGGACAGTCCGTATACGTTACATGCACATGCGTGAAAGTGACATTTATTGGCAGACTTCGGACTTCATGCGCTCGTGGCAAGCACGAGTGCTCGGAGCGCAAGATAAACGACTTGGTGAAGAGTTAATGAAGTTTTTAGTTCAAATTTCCAAAGAGCGGAGATTCGTTCTCCTGTCGTGGCGATAAAAATATCTAGAGCCGCGCTTCTGAAACTGAGGCAGTCTGGGAACGTTGACATTCATTGCTGTCGAATGTTCGCATTTATTAGCAATGAATTATTGATATTGCAACTTTGATGTGTTAAGCATGGAATATTACAATATTGTAACAACTACGGTCGCGAATATTAATGTTAAATCTTTCCTAATCTCGGTCTCGATCTGTTCCTACATCTATATCTTCAGATAATCCCCTCAAAAAAATTAATTCCCCTCGAAACGTCGACGCACAATAATCTAACACGACCGTATACAATCGCCGGTGGTCCAACCATTCCCACGCGCGCGTAAACGCTGATCGATTGTTTATAATTAATGTCTCCCTCGACCAATCCCTGTAATCGCGTCATTATGTCGACTATTAATGCACTGTACCGATCCGGGCCCGGCATTGTGCGCGCCCTAACAATGCGCGTATTACAATAATACACTCGTTGCCTATCCATTTTACGACGGCGTGCGCGTGACAGTCGGCCGCGCGCAAAGTATTATATTTGTTAATAAATAACGAGTTAGAAACTGAACCGTCCATTATATCCGCCGCTTTATTCGGCCGGCTCCCTTTGATTACCGCGGCCGTGACGATTTAGAGACGCCTCGGCGGGTCCATTCGCGACGACCTATTGTTTAACGATCGCGGACAATGTTTTTCGCTTGATTGTTAGTCCATTATTCCCCCCGAAGCCGTTTCTAGTCCGCGTACATAATAAATCCAACGAAAACAATCGAACTTTTATTGGATTCCCGAAGTGGCGAGTCACGTTGTCGATTATTCCGATGGCCGATCTCCTTTCGACCGCGTTGTTCGAACGAATGTCGTCTATTCCCATCGGCCGCCAGCCGAAAAATACGATTAGCGTCGTCGTGGAACGTTTAACGGACAACAGGTTACTTTAATTTCCATTTAATATCAACGCGATCGAGCAGGGAGAACGTACGAGCCAATTACGTTCGGGGATAATAAAACGAAACGGCGCTCGACCACGGGGATTCGTCACCGAGGTAAAATTGAATGTACACCGTGATTAAGCTAAACAAATATCGATCGTGTTAGCATATCGAATCCCGAGGATCGCGCGCGCGCGCGCGCCCGTTCGGGCGGCCATTAAAATCCGTGCCGGAGGAGGGATTTGCAAATGGCGCGCATTAATACGGCATTAGAGGGTCAAGTTTTCTGCGCGATCGGGTCCGTCCGTGCATTAACGCGGGGACACGGCCGCTGAATCTCTGTTCCAGTCTACGAGCCTCGGCGCCCCCAGCCGCCTCAATGGTGTTGATTGCTTATCTGAATATGCATAATCGCGGCGATAATGACAACGCTCGGGCCCGGGGTTCGGATGCGTCGCGCATATGTAACTAGAGAGCAATTCCCTTATGCCGTATCCACCGGATCCGATCACGGACAATGAAACGGTTCCGGCCGTGCTCGGCCGGTTGTTACGGGCCGTTTAATCGATTCGAATAAGGTCGATGCCACGTAGTTTTGCTTTTACTTTTGCTCTTGCTCTTGCTCTTGAGCTCTCGCATTCAGGAAAAGGTCGTTGATATTCTTGGGACATTGTAAACTCGTCGAGACGCTGATTCTTACGAGAATGTTGAATATTTTATTCGCTACTTTCGTACCGGAGATAAATAGATGAGGAATAATTATTGACTATCGATTGTTTGATCTTAAGAAACCGTTTCATGGGGAGTTTATCGAATCAGTAAAGTTTCTCTCTCTAGACATGGCGTCCATTAACAAAAGTAACAACTGATTCTTGTTACGAGAGTATTGAATATTTTATTGATTATTTGGTAGCGAAGATAAATAGATAATTGATATTAAGAAACCGTTTTCTGCAGAGTTTATTGAATCAGTAAAGTTTCTCTCTCTCTAGACATGGCGTCCATTAACAGCTGATTCTTTCTTGAATCAGGTGTCCTACGGGTTTTCATTGACGCAACTTCAGTATCGGGAAACGGGTAATTGCTACGTGTAATTGGATTGTTGGAGAAAGGGATTAGATTGTTAAGTAACTCTCGTGTACGATAACCGCGCGATACGTTTACGGTACGGCGATGTTGGTGGGGAATTTTGTCGCGACCCTTCCAACTCGTTTAAATTTCTGACACACTTCCGGTCCAGACACACCGGGAACGCTCGAGTACACTTTCAAACGTGAAAAGTACACTTTCCCGTGAAATAGGAGCGCCAAGGGGCGAGCGACTACCGCCGCGACATTGTCGATTTAAATGTAACAATATACTAAACGGTGGGCGTGACGGCCCCGGCCCTTGAAAAAGACTCCAGCACTCCATTCTGAAATTAATTCTCGCGCGCCGGCTCGCCTACGTTCCGCTCGGGATCGAAGCTAAACTTTCAATCCAAAATTCGTATTATTCAACCAGTAACTTCACTTTCCGCAATACAATATATTCGTCACCGAAGTAAAGTCACGTTTCCAACCCCTTTGCGCTCGGCGGATGACTCTCACCACTTGATACAATGTAACAAAACTTAGAATCTCATGTTTCATAATTTACCTATATTTCTCCGTTAATCGGTATCAAAGGAACTAAACCTTTCGATTGCGAAGTGATGACGGACGCTGAATTACTTGGAAACAATGCATAAAGGAACAACTCTACGAAACAGCCAAGATTTCCGCGGTTAACGTGCTAATATTCTAAACGAAACAAACACACTTCCAACACTCGTCAAACAGTAAACTTTAAAACGTTTCAACCTTAAAACTCTAGATCCCTGGATCTAAGAACACGAGGACAGTTCCCATTGATAATCTCAACATACCCAAACCCGAAACGCTCCCCTAAATCACTATAATAATCATACTTCCGGCCGACTCCGAGTTCAACGACGCTAACGAGGAATCGTCCGGCCGCGGACGAAAACGACGTTAACGGAATTGAATTAATTTAAATACCAAATACTTGGGTGCTCGCGCGAGCCCGCGGAACGCCGCTCCGCGCCGCGCCGGGCGGTTTGGACAAAAGGCGGCCGGCGTCCGCCATAAAACACGCCGCAAAGTACCCGGTAATTTCTCTTAGGAAGAGAATTCCCCGGGTCCCGCGGCTCGAGAGTATAAAAAATCGCGCGGGAAAGTTCGGCCGGGGGGTTGGGGCACCCCCGGCCGAGTCTCAAGTGGAAATCTACGGGGCAAGAATTCTTGATTTCGAGCACCAATTCCGCCCGCGATTTTACGGAGACGGAATCTATAAGATCCTCATTCCGAAGTGGAATCCTAGCTCGGAGGAAAAGGGGGAAAGAATATTACCGGTTACAACTCCGGGGATCGTCGTTCCAGGGACTTTAAGTAGAACTCTTATCTACGAGTCGCCACCCGACTGATTTAAGGCAACAGTTCCCGGAGACGAAGAGGCTCGAATTTGTCGAACACTGGGAAATTTCGAACTGCCGCGAACTTCCCGTTCGTTTCGCGCCATATTTACTTAGGATCTCACCCGCGCGAAGCCCGAAACTTCCCGGAGAGACTTGTTCTTCCTCCAGTTCGCGGGGGTCGGCCGGGAAATTCCTTTTCCCCGAGAGATCGAGAAGGAACTCGCAAAAATTTACGGTTCGAGAACGTCTTCTGAGATCAAGCTGAAATTCAACCGTTCCGTGAGATATCGGAGCCACACCGAAATATTTGCGAACGTGTTCCGCGGCTAACTGATTCATTGAATATCTCGCGAATCGCGGATCATCGAAGGTTTCATTTTCCTAACGTCGAAGCTTCGTGTCGCGGAAACGCGGGGATTTATCGAGTAATGAACGATTCGGAAAGGAATACGACTCGTGTTTATCATTGTTTCCGGTGGATCATCTTTCCGGGGAATTAATCCTCGCGGAAGCGTTTCGCGTTAGAGTCGAGGACGAGAGGTGGACGGACGGAAGCTGAAAAAGCAGCGGAAAGGAGCACGCGATTTAAATTTCAAATATTCTTTGGAGGATTCCATTTAAATTCTATTTTTGGGGAGTTCAAATTAAAATTCCGAGGTTCAAACCGAGCGTCCGTTGGAGCCGGAGGAACCGTCCGCCGAGTGGAAGAAGGTAATTCGAGTATTTAAACAACGCTTGTTCCGTCGTGCCCTGTAACGTTATTTACACGACGATGGCGCGCGAAATATTCCTCGGAATTTATGGCCGCGCGTCCACCGGCGAACACTCGCGTCCCGGACGCGCCCCGCGCGAAACTTTTCATCCTCCGCGACGAACGCGTCGCGTTGTTTTATTATTTTTCAGATGAACAAATGAAAGGATAGAGGGGCACGGAGGAAATTAGCGGAGGGACAGAGAAATTCGGAACGACGTCGCCAGAGATCGTTCGAGCTTGGCAACATTTTCATAAGAATTGGTTAGGTTAATGGCGGAACTTCCGGGGCTAATGATGCCAGACTTTTTTCGTCGTCGAACGTTCGAAGTTTCAGCCTTAGCAATTTAAATTTCGAAGGGGACGCTGTTGTCCTATGCTCTTCGCGACTTTAATTATGGATTTTTGCGATGAACGACTATTTGATGGCGTTCCGAGGTCGAAACCCGATCGCAAGATGGCCGCTCTTGGGACTTTGCGCTTCGAAAATTAGATGTTTGAGGATGATGATTTATTTTGAGAGACATTTCTAATTTCTAAATGTCGCTCTGAAAATTATCAGTAACGAAGATACTTCTATATTTACAACTATCAAGCACTTGAAGGATTTAATTCTGGAATTTAACGGTAAGTGATTATTCAGTGGCATTTCCGGATTGAAACGATCGAACGTCATCCCAAGATAGTTGCTCTCAGGATTTTGAATAATTCGTAACTCGATTGCTGTCGTTCATAATTCATATTACAATTGAATGTCGACTAAAAATGTTAGCTTTAATTTCTAAATATTCCGTTCCACTTGCACTCCCAATGGCCAAGGCAGTTTTACTCGTGCAACCGGTAAAAGCTGCAAGTTCTAAACAAGTATCACCGTTCGGATCCCTATGATTCACGTTCTTCCATTATTCAAAACCGTCAGTCCGCGGATTCGTCACGGTGCTCGGTTGAAAGCTCCGCGCGGAACGATCGGTCAACGCGCGATTAACAGTCGTCACTGTAGATTAATACGACCCTATCGGGCAGCGTCAATTAACCGATTACGCCGATATATCGTTCGGTTTGTGCCCGCCGACAATTCGCGTGGAACTCCGATCAATCGAACGAACCGCGCGGCATCGAAGGGAAATGAACACATATAATTGCGGAAACCGTTGTCCCGTTGCCTTAGAACACGTGAGATTTCCTTTGAGTTTCAATGAAATATGTTTCTGTTATTAACCTGTTAGAACCACTCCTCAGGTCAAAGCGTATCTTTAACAATCTCCTTTTTTTAGAATTATTAGAGATAGAATTGGCATTGTCATCTATGGATTCGACTGAATAAAATTGCGATCAATCGAAAAGAACAGAGGATCTTAATCTCCATGGGAATATTTATGAAACAAGTACATAAAAATAAATATGGTGATTCTAATGTTAGTATATTTTCGAATAAATATCAGTAATTACTGAAAGCAACAAATACGAATGAATTACCAATGACAAGGTATCTTTATTAAATACGCCTCCAATAGAAAGTGAAACCATAAAGAGTTAACGAATCGATTAACCACGAGCTAGATCAAATCCCAAGAATCGTTTCTTCCCGAATCCTAATCGGATGCTTCTGCATTCACGAGGCGATCGACCATCGAATTGAATTTCCGTTAGGACAAGCCAGCAGCGCGGCTTCGGACAGGCATCCTTGCGAAGTTATAATAAATTCGAAGCGAACGAGGACACGGGACGCGCGCGTCGCGATTCCGCATGCAATATTCCGCGTATAGATTCCGAATGGTGCATTCAGCTTGCCTTAATACGTAAACTCACGCGTAAAACGAAATGTAAAAGCTGGGGACGCGATGGACGGGTCCCTGCGACGCGTTTCCTCGTCGAACGCAGGACAATTTCCTCGACGCGTCCGATGCTCCCGCGGAACGGGTCCATTTTGTTCCGCCATATTGTCGGGCTCGACTTCCATTACTTATTCGCGGACTTCCCGTTTCCCTACGGAAAAAATGGCGGACGCGATATTAACCTGTTGTTTTACGACTTTTTTCGCAATTGGTGGAATCATTTATTGGCGACACAGAAGAATTCCCTGTTCGTTTGTATCCACTGTCGTTTTAACGCGTAGCAATTGATCTTTTCCAGACGATTGTCGACGTTTTGGGGAAATGAAATTCTTATATTTCGAATACTAAGTTGCAGACAAATGATTTAATTACTCGAACAGCGAGAGATCGGTAGTTTCCTAAATATTATCGTTGAGAATTCGATCCATTTCTCTTTTTAATTGATTATAATTTCCCTATTCCTCTGAAAGTTATAACAACGTGTTCTATGAAACGTTTATTTTTCTTAAAAGCGACAAGTCAGTTAACGTACATTTCTCAGGTAAATGTATTTTCCCCGAAAGCTTCTTATTTGGGATTTAAACGGTTAAGACGCGTCCGTTCGTTTTCGCGTGGCACGAAAGAGTAAACGCGTCGCTGGGAGTCTAACGAAACGGCCGTAAACGGCAAGAACCCGAATGATAAAGTGAACTGTTGGAAACGATATTTAGGCACTCGCGAAATAGAATGTGTAATTAATTATTCGGCGGGATAATAATACCCCGAAAGTAAATTGCCGGAAAAATAAGAAGATGGATCGCTGTCCGCGATGGGATAATTAATTACCCCGGGGCTATTATGAAGACGGGCGTCAGGAACAGTCGGGGACTTAGAGAATAGATTCTGATCTTCAATCTTTAATTAATCGTTCGAGAATATTTTGACCGGGCTCGATATTCTCGAAGCTATTGCAACTTTGAACAGGCTTAATATCCCCGAAGCCGTTCGACAGAGTGGCAGACGACGAAAGCAACGTTCACCGGTAACGATCACATCCAGCCGATCGCGTGTTCATGTAGGAAGTGAAATAATCGTGACTCAACACGACCAAAAAACGACTATAACTATCAAATGTTCTCGGTGTCGATCGGTTACGCAACCGGTCGCATGCTGCGATGTTGCGGAGGCACTGAAGTTATCAACTCATTTGCGTGTACCTTACATAAAGTTGCCGTAAAGTTACCGGAGTTAAACAGGCCTTTGTTTTCTATGCAAACGAAACTGTTCGTCGATCGAGCATCATGGAATTCCCATGAAGTCTATTAGAAATTTTAATAACTTCGATCTTAACCTTAATTATTTTACCTTACGGAGTTAACGGTTCGAGCGTTTCATTAACACGACCGTACCTCTATTTTTATCCGCGCGATCGTTACACGGTGACTCAACGTGCCGCGACACTAATAAATCTTTCACCGACAAATTCTGTCGACTTTGTTTTCGAATCAAGAAAAATCCTTCAGTCTCTCGACTACCTCCAGCCGCCATGTATAACCCGGGATCCCGCTCGCAATCCCGTCAATAAACGTTTGTCACTAGCAGGATTTTCACAAGTTCCCCGGCGCCGGCACCGTTTTTTCGCGAGCGTGATTCTTCTGCAGGGTTTAACGAAGTACGAAGCGGCCTTTAACCCGGCGCGTCGGTCAAATATTATTTTCGCGTGCCGCCGTCACACCGAAATTCGGCTAACGAGCTCGGAGGAACAGCTGATTCGGGGAATATCAGGGCGGAATGCAAATTCGAGTCCCTTTGTGGGCCGCTCGTAATAGGATTCTTCATCAAATCGCTCATATTATCAATCTTTCCGGGGCTGTTCCATTATCTCCGAAATGCTGCCTCATTTTTACTCGCCGCTGAATTCCGGAATTCAACTTCCGAAGACGGACGAAATTGCTTGTTTGCGGCTCGCCCTCATTACACTCCACCCACCAGCGTTCCAGCATTTTTAATTCGTATCATTTTTGCGGGCTTGATCATGTGAGAATTAACGATCTTTGTAATAGGATTTTCTTGTGCAAAGATCTCCGGAGGTTTTCAACCCTTTGCGAGAGAAGTTCCTTTGAAATATATAGAAGCTTCAGCAGATGAACCTGAATTATGATTGCTTAAATAATAAAAAAGGAAACTAAGCATCTCTTGCTGTTTCAGTAATTAAATCATTTGTTCGCGACTTAACATTCGTCGGAATCTCGACGTTCGTTAGCAAAGAGTTAATATATTTACTTCAAATTATACTATCGACGTTTCAAACTTGAGAAGATTCGACGTTCAAGAGATTGTTCCGATTCATCGTTGTTTTATGAATATTAAATGATTCAAGGTGTAGGGAAAAATTGCTGGATTTGTTTTTCGACGGTATTACTGGTGGGAGATTCAATAAGATTAGAATGTTCCATTGCTCCAACTTATCCTCCGTTTTTAAAGGGGAAATCATCCTTCTTAGAGGAAAGCTAGAGCTTTCGAGGAAGAGTAGGAATAATAATGGAAATCACTGGACCATTTTAATACGTGAATATTTAGTGAATCAATCCGGAGAATGTAAAATTAAATGAAAATTGGTATTCTTCGTTAAGGATTTCATTCCACTGAAAGCAAAATGGAAATGTCACCGATAGATTGCGAAGTTTTACGCGAGTATACGTTCCCCTTTACTATAGTTTTCATTAAAATAATAATCTAGGAGCGTTTCAAATTAACGTGTCACTCTCCGACAATATTATAAACTCATAAAGTCCACAGTAGAGTTGCTAAACGCACACACTGCGATATTTAACGACCAACGAAGCAATATTAACCAATTAACAGGAAATATCCAGTTATTCAAGTTCATTCTTAATTTCATCCAACTGTTACCTATATAATTATTAGCTATGGAAACAATCACTAGTTTCACGAAATTATTTCTATCAATATATATAGTTCGCTGCATTAATTTAACCTTTCACGAGTGTTTATATTTGGAAAATCAACTAATAATCCAATTCATTTAATAGTTTACTCGGTAATCGTGCATTTAATAATTCCGTAACGATGTCGAACTAAAAAACGAGCGAACAGGTTCAGAAACGAAGAGATCGAGATACAAAGGACTCGTCAGGTGCAAGTCAGGAGACAAATCGTTCTTCTAATTCAAGTCGCGCTTCGATAACTCGATGCGCGCGGCATAATTCCCTTTTTTGTTATTATCCGGCCGTGATGCAACCGTCGCGCCGCGCGTCCGGGAACAACCGAGCAAACATTGGTCCAGCGCTAACACTCGCCGTGAAAGATGGCCGAACGTCAGATGTACGCGCCTAAGTACGTGGGTCGGGACTTCTTTGAAGAAAGAATTATGGACTTTTCCAGAGAGTTTCCGTTACGAAATTGCTAAGGGAAACGGTTCGTCAGCGCGTCCATTAACGAGCCCGATCTTTCTCGCGTCTCGTTACGTCACGTAGAGATATCAACTCGCTAGAAAAACTTTTCAGTAAATAATCCAGTTACAAACGTGCTCGTAAGTCTCTGTGATCAGCCAAGTAGACTCGAGAATTCAAATTTTCACGAAATTTTCATCTAACTGGACGCTTTTCAATCTTATTTCTCCCTTCAGCGTAATTGGTAGACGAACATTATTAACGTTATTCCCTATTAATCAAAGTTTTATCCGAAAGTGACGAGGTGCAAAGAAAATATGTTCGAGGTACCAAGATTCAACGAACGATGCTGGGAGATCCTTGAAATCTAAATTTAGAATTTTCGTCGGTTGACATCCACACGGAAAAAATTCTTTAATTCGGTTCCGCGTCTCCCCGATGATCGATTTGCACAATAGTGTATATTCCCCACGGTGCCGTGTGTCGAGTGACGAAACCGCGGGATAAGCAAATAGCACCGGCGTGTCTGTTGAAATTTCGAGTACCACGGATTAGCATTTTATGTTCGAATGATCGGGGCAAACAGTATTTGCAAGCACGATGTCGACACGTCGGACGCGCGGTTTTTCTGGGACTTTTTGCCCGTGCCCGCGCCGCCGTAATTAATAATAATTATACAGACGTCTGCATTCGATACCGGACAGTCTCGCTTGCGCGGCCAATTAACGGCTTACAATAATGCTAATAAGTCACTTGTTTAGCGGCGGGCATACAAGTTTATCGTCTATTTCATGATGCCTGCTTCCAGGAAAGGGCTCTGTCGTACGATCCGTCGAGCAAAAACTCCGACAAACACCGCGTTTCCCATTTACGTGCGTTCCTAAAATAAGAACGGATGTTTTCGACGGTAACATCTTTGAAACGTTCCTCCGCATACCTCGCTAGCAATCTCCTCTTGTCCAGTTCCCATGAATTAATTCTGTTTCTTGGTACTGCGCTAAGGGAACGAAATTCCTGGGCTCGATAGATTTTTCACAAATTCTGCGGACAATGCACGTAAAAATTGCATTGTTTCGCGGTTCGTTGCTTAACACTGGAACGGGGTAATAAGATTGATACGTAACTCCTATAAAAATTGTAACAATAGACTGTGTTCGACTGAAAAATATTCTCGGATATTTATTATAGTACTCCATTGAATGGAACCTTCGAAATCATTGTCGAAACAAGAAAACTGAAACAATTCTTCCTCCAAAAATTCGAATCTTAATTGTACTCTGTCATTGTTGTAATCATTAAAATATACGAGAGTCACTCAGAAGCCATTTCCGAGGGACAAAGGCGACAGTAGTGTAGCGAAACTTTCGAACAACGAAACGTTCCTGAAACTGGAGTTTTTCGAGGCACTGGCTGTTATCCTTCGAGCAGCCGTGTCGCGAAGCACTGTCCTTAGTCGTTGATACGATAAAATCGCGGAATAGGGAATTTTTCCCTGGACAGTATGCGCTCCGCGTGCGCGTTCCCCGTCCCTGAAGAAGTCGACCTCACGAAGTGGTCCACTTAATCATCTCGCTACACTCTCGCGTAATATTCCATTCACGGGAGGCCGTTTCACGCGTTATTGGGCTCGCAATGTTTTTAATCGCCGAGTCCTGTACCCCGCGGTTTAGCGTCGCTTCCTTTAGGTCCCGCGAAATTACTGGATTCCATCCTGCAACGGAATATCGTCGTTTACAGGAAGTGAGAGCGTTCTTTGCTGCTTTGCATAGAAAGCGGAGCTCTAAACGTTCGTCGTATACATGTAGAAATACACTCGTGTACTACGGCATCGATTATAATTCCTATAATACCGGTGAATTCGAATCGATATCGTTCCCGACATCAACAAACTTAATGGAACACGTTTAACGAGTTCGCTTGTTGACGCCAACCAAGTACAACGCCTGTTAATTGTGTTATGCGGTGGAATTATTCCGCAGAGAATATTCCTTTGTTTTTGCGCTGTTGTAGTTGGAAATGACGGCGACTTGTTATTGCCGCCGCGGCCGAAAGAAACTGTTCGAAGAAAGTCCCATCGAAAGGGATTGAGCAAACGATGGGCCAAAACGGAGGACGTTACACAAGAAGCGGCGTCCAGCCGAAGGTCGGCCGCGTCTAAACCAGATAACAGATACCTTCCACGCGTCTCCCAGAAAGGGAGAACACAATAGGTCGAATCGGTACACTAAACCAGGCCCCACAAAGCCTGCTAGCTGGAGCAAAAAGTCTGGAGTCCATTAGCAAAATTTCTGGCGATGTTGCCTGGACATTTGTCGTCGGCCGGGGCGCATTAACTCTTTCAGAGTGTCATTCCGTCCAATCGATAGTATTATCTTCCCGAATCCATTATATTCTACATGAAATTTGCATCGATCCACGGAGAACCTATAAATCTCCACTCGATCGTCGTACCTATCGACGAAACACCTTTCCAAATCCGCACTTTAATCCCTCGCCTTACCATTTCACGAGCAAGCTCTCAACCCTTTCTCAATAATCGATCATTTCCCGAAGCAACATCATTAGAGGTACCGAATAAGCAAGCTGAACAACTCGAAAACCCCAGATCCGCTCGATCGCCGTCGAAATATCCTCTCCGAGGCATCGATCCGAAGTCCCCCGAGCGCGCTCGACACCGCGGAACAAGGGATGAATCCGAGATAACATCCAATTCTCGTTCTGAAATTCCTCGAACGGTGCCCGGACACTTCGCGCGAAGTGTCCAGAGCGCGGCGCGGCCCTGGCTGTCAAGATAAATGGCGGGTCACGCGGATAAGCAGCGATTTATTCCTTTAGCGGTCCATCGCGAGCGGCGTTCGCCGAACGTCCGCGATCGGGGATTAATTCCAGAAAAGGAGGACCGACGGCGGTGGCCGGGCCGAAGAGAAGAAGAGTGGACGCGCGTCATGTTGTCTGTTAACAGTCGCACGTGTCATCGTAATTCTCGGAAGGCAAGGACTGCGTTTACCTTTCGTTCCGCGGCGTGCCCCTTCCTCGGCTTCCTACCGCTGCTCCGACGTCGAACGGGGAGCCGGAGAAAAAGACGGAGACAGCCAGATCGAGCGAGAAAGACAAAGAGAGAGAGAGACAAAGAGAGAAGGAGACAGCCGCGAGAAAGAGAAACGTGTACCGATCTGACGAATTCGGAGGCTGGGCAAACGGCCGGGTATAAAACAGTTGATCGCCGGCGGAGTCGGCATCAGTCACGCTTAACTTCGCTTTCCTGCTCGACACGACCTGCTAACATGAAGGTAAGCGCCACTTTTTCCTCGTCCTTTCTCTTTCCGTCCCGTCCTACGCTCGATACAGCCGAGTCTTTTCAAGCTTGTTTTTTCCGACGTTTCTTTCCCCTCGCCCTGCTCCCGTCTGATCCGCGCCGTCGTTGGCTCCCTTTGCTTCTTCGATCGGGGATCGATAGGGGATTCAAGTTTTTAGTTACCGTGTCTGATGAAGTGTAGCTGGATAGTGGGATTTGTCGAGGTTTCTGGTTTTGTGGTTGTACATGCATTACTTGGATTGGAGGAACGTTTGATATCGTAGTTGGTCAACGTTTGTTGACGTATGGATAGATAGTGCGTACTTGATACTTTCCGGAGGTTGTCACGGTAGTTTCGAATGTTATTGATTTCATTTGACTGAGTCTTCGTGTTGCGAAGGTACGTTCGAGTGGCTTTGTTTTGCAGTATCTCATCAATTTTTAATGAGAATTTAGCTGTAATAGAGGCAAGATCCGAGAACGTTCATATGAATCAAGCGCGTATAGATTTCATTTCTCATTCTAATTAGCAGCATTTACATAGTCAGAATAGGAATAATAATTTGCTCTTTGTATATGTAATTCGAGCAGTCGCAAAAAGAACCGCAAAAAGTGCGAATGTTAATTGGCAGCATGGAAATTTAAAAAATGAACTTCGGACTTTAAGCATACCCGCTGGATCGTTCGATTACGTAAATCCTCTTATAATCGCTCAGAAACCAATGCGGTTAAGTCGATTTTCCTACATTTTAATGGAATAAATAATATTCTTCTTAGTTACTAAAGATTTACTCGATTCGTCGTCCTGTCTAAGTCAGACAGCCCTTCTTTCTCTAACTTCTGAAGATCCATAATAATTTCAGAAGCCAAAACATCAATTTCCTCAATGTTTCTCCGAGCTTAACCGCATTATCTTCCGACTCATTCGACATCGAAGAACCACAACCACTCAGCCGTTTGTCTAAAAACTAAAAAAGAACCTTCCGAATAAATCCCTGAATCCCCCAATAGATCATTCTCAGCAAAAACCGAGAAACGTCGACTAACTTCTTATTTCCATCCGATCCGCCTCGGTCGAGCCTGCGAAAGAGAGAAAAATTCCCTGCTCGCCGTATTCGCATGCAAACGACGGCCGAGCGTTCACGGTTAACGAGTTAATTCCAGCAGTGTTCGGCGAAATTAGCGGACACCGGCATTCATTCGTGAATTTCGGAGGCGCAGGCTCCGTGGAAGCGTTCGCTCGTCGGCCGGGCACGTGTTTCGAATTGAAGCGAGCCTGTTCCCTCGGATTAGACGCGCCGCGCCGCGCCGCGCGTTCCACGGAACGATTCACGACGCGCCGCCCCCGCAGCCGATCTTCCCGCGCCGCGATAACTCGGCTAGTCGCACGCGTTGCGACTTAATGAGCCGCGAAAGACGTTCAGTCTCCTTATGGTTGCGCGCTGTTAAACGGTCCCGCGGCGCCTTAATCGTCGGCGACGGTCCACGTTCACGCTCGAATTACACCGTCACGCCCCTTCCCCGGCAGGTTACCCCATTAGAATCTCCCTTTGACGCTGGGACACTCGCGAGACGCGCGTTTCGTCGACTTATTCGGTTACAGTCTAGTCGGAAGCTAATTTTTCACTAGATTTTTCGATGCTTTCCGATTCCTGTCGATTTTAACCTTTAACTACCCTGTTCGATCACTGTTTAATTAAGTATATATATTATTGTATTGGGACAAGAAAAATCCTGATGAATTATGTTATTTATTAGGAATATAACTATACATGAATTGATAATAAACAGAGGAACTGATGAAATTGATTTTACATTATTATTCGCTTCATGCGTCGCTTCACCAGCGTGGGTAGTTAAAGGTTGATGGAATACGTAATATTCCATTGTTGTAGAGTGTACCTTTTGGAAACAGACTATATTGTTCTCTCATCAAATCGATAAACAATTTTAGAAGCTAATGTATTGGAAGACATTCTTTCTCGATGTTTGTTTTGTAGATTTAACTGCGTTGTCTGAGCGACTCGATTGTCGATGGAAACTTTTATCAATCTTTAACAATCTTTTAACAATCGTTGTTCAGATTTATTTGCAACTGAACGAATATTTCAGTAGCATCGACACGGTCGATCAGTACCGGTCTGTGCATTGCAGACTCATTCTACTGCGAGTTGAAACCAAGCCTTAGCGGCGCATCCCAGGAAATCCTTCTCTCTCCTGCTCCGAGGCACACGCGTGTTTCTCATATTTAAATAACATTAACTTAGAACAGCGCTAGCCTTTCTCCGTCGCGAAAAGTTTCATTTTGCCCGTGCGATTCCGCGTCACCGGCCCGCTCGTCTGCTCGCCCATGCTTTCCGTTCCGAATTCTGCCCGTCTATTTACTTTGTTCTTCGCGAAGTTTGCCCAAGCATCGACGCATGAAGTTTCCATTTCATGGTTCGGATTCGGCCACGGCAAAAAAAAAACGAAGGGATCGTGTTGACGTTCGCCGGGATCGAAACGTTCCGCCCAAATTTCCGGCGCTGCAGGCGGACGTTCCCTGTTCGGCGATCGATGCTTTACGATTCACAATTCGCCCTTCGATACCATCAGCCCCGTTCTCGGTACGCTCGCGCGAATTTAGGTGCAATTAGTAAACACCACTAACTTCAGGTGAAATTGATAGATTTCATTTAACACTTGGCCAATCGAATGAGATCTCCCACTTAGCAGCGCATCGCTTTTTATTTTCTTTATATTTTTCTTCGTTGTTTAGCAAGTTTTGAAGTGGAGTCACTTGCAATTCAAATATGTTTCTTCATTTTATAAAACAAAGCTTTAAGTAAGAGAAAACATTCGATGCTCCTTCCACGTCTAGATTTAGCATAAACCATACAGATTGCTAACAAGCACAATAACGTTTCATTCAAATCGAACACAACTCAACAACATGTTTGTTAAACGACATTAGAAACCTTCTGTCACGATATTGTAAGGCAAGGGTTTAACCGAATCAGTTGAATGAGTTCAATTGAGGCTAATGAAAGAAGTTCCAGTTACAGTTCTTTATAGACGGTCGCCTAAGCGTTAACGCCGACTGCTAAGTAAACGCTCGAAACTCCGACGCAGTCGAAAGGGTTTCCTCGATAACGCAGAAGCTAGAAAATCTAGATTCTACGTCACTACTTCATTATCTGTCTCGTACGACCAATAAAACTTTGTCCATTCCGTACGTCACTAAGAAAACGAACGTTCAAGGTTACGTTGAAAAGACGTCAGACGAATCTGGAGACATATTAGGATTCGCTAGACTCGTTTCGATGTTTCTCTAGGCCAGACACTCGTCGCGAAACACTTGACGCTAGACGTCGTCGGCGACGAGAAGAGGAAAAAGGGAAAAACAGGCGACAGAGGGGAACAGGTGAAATTTCTCGAGAGTGAAAGGCGTTAGGAAGCGTTCGGCCGATGGCAACGGCACGACGGGGATTGCGTCACAGGGATTTTACGGGCGTGTACGTGTGCCGCATACGTCCGCGTTGACATCGATTCTGTAATTATCGGCTTTACGGTCTTTTAAAGAGGCTCGTGTAATCGGCGGGCATTCGCAATCAGCCCCGATATCATTAGTCGCGCGGAAATTATCCTCCGCTCGTCTATCCGCGTCTCTCCCATCGATCCACGGCTTCTTCTGCCGCTCCGCCTCCCGCCGGGGATCTTTCGAATCCTTCGAACCGTTCGGAATGATCGATGAGGGTCGGGTTTCGAGAGCCACGGAGAAAAATGACTCGGGCAAGAAAAGACCGACGGTATACGCGGTGTCCCGGGTTTTTCCGAATTTTCCTGTATAGGGTTGTGGCGAGAGTGTTTAAATATTTCAGACTCGTAGCATTTTTATGGAGATCGTTGTAGAAGGACGCTGTGCTTTGGATGGTAGTGAATATTTGGTGGTGAGATGTATAGTACTAGGTGGAAAATAATTGTCTGCAGAGGTATTGCCGTGGTATAGTGAAATACTAGTAGCATAGTAGTTGGAAAATATTGTACTTGGATAGTTGCATGTGTAGTTCAAAGTAGATTCTTTCGGAATCATTCCGAAGGTTAGTGTTAAACACTTAAATTTATATGTATGCAATTGTATTAAGTTTTCCTATGTTTCATTTCGTAACCACAGCGAATGAAGGGTTTGAATATTACTGACCTATTTGTACTTTATATCTTACGAACGATAGTGTCTCATTATAGATTTTTACTATATCAATTTTCAACGATACTTCGAGTGTGATTTTATGGAACTTTTTCATGCTCGTAGTTATCGAAGGTACTGCAGCGCTCGGTCGGAAAGACACGGCACACCCTGTACATGCGTGTATACATGTATAATATCGCAATCACTTTCTCCTTAGCAGGGGGACAAGAATGTGGGGCAATGGTACTCGCGATATTATTGTGGCGAACACGATACTGCGGGGAGAGGAATATCGATTGTAGATGCGGTAAAGAGGGTCCGATGTTCTGGAGACTGATGTGATGAGATTTTCGGTGCTCGTGCGAATAGGATTGTCTTGTTACACTTCTCGATTGGTTCGGCAAGCGGTTTACTAGGTGCCTTCGGTTTCCAGCGGATCGGTGGCCAATAAAACCGGTCTAGAATACGTTAGGACGTGTACCATTTACGAATTTGGTAAATTGCTACAGTGACTTTCAAACGTTTGCCGACTCGTCGTAACGAATCGTGCATTACTTTTAACAACGAACGATGCAAATGGGAATCATTATTTATCAGAGGATCAAATCAAGCATCTTCGATTGACTGCGTAGTAATCATTCATCAATTTTCGTTAATCCATGCTCGAATGTTTCTCGTTCGAAATTCAGCAGTTCGGTACGTACAGTTTAAACGGTTCAATGATTTATTATAATGAATTCTATTCTTGAACGTTGAATGATACAAACGAGGATTATTATTCACGGGAAGATTAAAGTAGGATTATAGACAGCTCGAAATCGCGGCGATCTCCATATTCGACGGATAAAACGGCGTGATTGCAGCGCGGCCGATGTTGCGTCGGCTAATTAGAGTAGATTAAGCATAAGCATAAAGCCCGAAGGGAGTAATTGAAGGTAATGAACGTGCGAGAAGGTGAAAGAACGGGAACGGCCAGGGGAACGAAAGAAAGGAACAATTAATGGGAATGGTTAAGCATGAAAAGACGTAAAGCGACGTAATGGCGGATGGAACTGCGGGGACGGCAACAAAGTACAGACTTTAACGAAGTTTGATACAGACTTTATTTTCTTCTGTGCCTAGTAAAATCGTTAATTAACGCAATAAGTAGCCCGTGAATGCAAATGCAGAGGTCTTTATGGGCTAATTCGAGGGAACTGGATTCAAACGGACATTCGTTCCGTTTATTCAAAGTCCCGCGACACTTCGGGCCGATATAAAAATCTCGTTAAGTTTTATCAGACTATCAATCACGTGGGGTTCAATTAATTCACGGTTAATTACACTCGCTTACAAGCCACTTACCGGCGAAACTCATAGGCGATATCAAATTCCCAACTGTAATAACCGAAAGTTTCCGAACGCGCGGGAACCGAGGGCGAGCGGAATCGAACGAGAAGTCTCGCCGCCGCGGCGGAGGTTATTCTTCGCCTCGGCGACATTGGAGACGCAAATTTTTTACGGACGACGCTTAAGGAGTTAATAAATTCTCAATGTCAGGGAGCGCTCGTCAAGGACGAATTTTAATGAGCGTCATTTCATAATCTCGCGTCTCCGCGCGCAACAGCACGAAAGTCTTTCGGCGCTTTCACGTCTTCCTCGGCCTCGTGACACTTAAAATGATAAACCGCGTCATTTTTCCTGTTAGGCAGAGTTCCATACAAATACGGAACAAAAAGACACCAACGACGAACCGATGTTCATTCGAATGAATATTTACCGCGCCGTTATTTGGCTAAATTATTCCGCTAATAGAATATTATATTTTTCCATGAATACACGAGTGTTGTCAAAATCAGTTCCACCTTGTTGTTCGAATATGAATTATCAATATTTAACTTTAATCGATTCAAATGTTTCATTCGAAACATTCATATTTCGCGTTCAACGTTTACCATCATTCTCATTCCGACGTCAAACCGATCCGAATAATACCGAACGCCATGTTAGCGCAAAACGTGCACGGCGCGGTTACCGCAGAACCAGTTACCAGGCGAACAGTCGCAAGGACGGTTTCTTGCACAGTGCGGCCGTCTGAGGACAAAACCCCGGAATCCGACCTCTCGCGTAACGAAAATTGAAGGTTACCAATCTGCAGTCCTTGCCGTACAAAATCATTTCCGAAAGATCCAAAGTTCTGCGCCTGAATCTCGTTTCTCTATTCGTACAACGTCGAAATTGAAACGCAAAGAACCCATCGACATCGAGAAATCTTCCTAATTTCCCCATCCACTTAATATAATATAAAAAACACATAACCAGCACATATTCAGCTCTATACCTTGCAACTTTTGTCCGAAACATTTGTTCGTATCACCCATACTTTTCGAGTTACCGAGTTTTCCCCGGAAAACGGCCATTCGGCCGCGCCGCGCGTTGCGTAGGACCGTTTTAACTCTGAATTGTCGGCCGTCTAATCCGGTTGCGCGTGCGGATTAAGCGTGTTGGAACAGGGCCGGCCGAGTTAAGCGGCCGGTCGTCCCCTAAGTCTAGATTTCGGCCGCCTTAGGCGCGCGCGTTCCCGGCCGCGAGGCAAATTTGCATTAACTTCGGATTAAAGGGTGGCGGACGGGTTAAATCTGGATCGGAACCCGGTTAGATCGGCGGAATATTAAATTTCGATATTATCAGGAGCCACGACGCGACGCGGCGCGGTGCGGCGCGGCGCTCGGGGGAAAAGGGCCGCCGCCGACGCGATGCGATGCCCGGCTCCATCACTCCCGAGAGCCACTTAACTCGGAATCGCGTTACTAATTGCGTCCTATTAACTGTCCACAATCAGATTCACGATCTTCTATTCTGTTACACGCCACTCGACCTTCCCACTCGACTGACCCGACTTATCCCCGTTGGAGAACCGGGAAATCGGCCGCGCATCGATCGATCTTACTCCTCAGAAATTCCCTGCGTCTTGCTATTATTCGAAACCGTTCACGTTTTTCGAACGGGATCTTTTGGAATGTTAGACATTTTAACCGAATTAGACACCGTTGAATCGTGGAAGATACGAATATTCTTTGGGTGAAATTCTTTGATAGTACCTAGTTGGTAACACTAAACGAGTATTTCGCTCGAGCGAGCACTAATTATCTGGTAACAACGCTTCCGAACAATAGAATCGTACGAGATCTCGCAACAATTACCCGTAGAATCCGAAGCCGATGCTCGAAATGTTCGAAATTCCTGTAGAACGTTTCGTTACTGACTGCTGCGCGATGCGAAATCGTTAGACAACCACCGTCTACCTCGCGTATCGAGCTCTATGCGTGTTCTTAACGCAAACCAGTTTACGAAATGCGTTATCGATGACAAGCATTGAACGGCAGCGGTACAAGGTACACACCGCGGGCTGAACAACAAGGTGAATTTCCAACGTGGAGCGCCGACACGTATTTTTTTTCCTCCCGCCCCGTGGCCGCTTTCATTCTCTCGGCCGGCGCGTACAGCATATTTTTCGAAACACCGGGAACCGGTTCTCCCCTCCGGTTCGCGCCCCCTTTCCCTCGTCCCGTTTCGATACACGGGAATCCATCGGCCGTGTCTCTCTTCTCGATTTTCCTGCCGCGGCGCGGAACAATTTTTCGAGGGGAATGAAAGACGTTTCTGCAAGCGACAACTTCGTCGGCGCTAAATTATTCTTTCCTAGGCCGCGCGCGTCTCGCTGCCGGCGGCCCCGTCGGCCATTCATATTTCTTACGTTGCCGAATCGGCGCCGATCGGTTCTTTTGTTTCAAAGCTGACCCCTCGAACGGGCGGCTCTGCGATAATACCGGCGGAGCCGAGCTTCCAATTTCTTTCAATTTCTCTGGATTTCAGTCGTTAGAGTTATCGATATCTTTTTCTACCTCGACTCCTTCGAGTTCTATGCTTAGAGTCGAGGATACTCGGAGTTATCGATGTATGGACGTGTCAATGCTTTGGTTGCCAGTGTTTAGAATGATCAATATTTTCAGTTACCAATATGTAGAATTATCAATATTTAGGGTCATCAGTAATCAGAGTTGACGATATTAAGAGTTACCAATTCTTAGAGTTATCAATATTCCGAGTTACCAATACTTAGAGTTATCAATATTTCTAGTTACCAATACTTAGAGTTATCAATATTTCGAGTTACCAATACTTAGAGTTATCAATATTCCGAGTTACCAGCAACCAAAGCTAACAATACTTTCAGTTATTAACATTTTGAGTTCACAATAGTTTCAGTTATCAATATTCAGAGCCATCAAATATCAGAGTCAACAATATCCCGAATTTCCAAAGTCATTCCACCGTAAAATGGAACGCACGCAGAGAAATGACAGTATTACCTCATTACCTGGCACACTCCCATTCCCGCGGAGAGACACACAACGAGGCAACTGTCTCGTCCGAGATCTCTCAGTCCCAGTTCCTTCGCAAAACTTTTTACCTTGCGATAGAACGCGAATTCCGTCGCGGCAACGTACAACGGGGGAACCTCATTGTTTGTCCCGGCGCGAGAGAAAGCCGCTCGTGGAATATTCAGACGGAAATCGTGAAATCGCCGCGAACACTTTTACCCCGAAATTTCGCGAAAGTAAAGGGAATTACCTCCGAGGAACCCCGGGAACTCTATTATGCAGGAGCCGTTTGATCTCCAGGGCAAAGATATCGCCGTGCCGGCGGGGTCGCGTGACTTTTCGGATATCCTGTTGCACGCGGGGCGCAACAGTCACGCGACCGGTCTCGTTTCCCCGGCGGCCGACGCGAAAAAGCGCAGCCTCCCTCGCCCCCGCGCGTTTCGAAACACCGCCGCGACTTACGCCTAGAAATTGCAGAATGCAACGGAATCCAACGAGAACGCTCGCCGAAAAGCCATCGGCGAGGCAATAAATACCCGGTATTATTGATTAAACGTTGAAAAGTGCACGGTTTAATGTGTAAATTATAGAAAATTGCGCGATTTGCATGGCAATGTATGGAGATTGCTCGCTATCTCGAAGCTTCCGGGTAAAAGCGCTGATAATTCGGCTCGATTATTTTTCGTAAGCAGCTGAAAATATTTCTGTATCGCATTGCTGTTTTATTCAAATTTCAATCGAGCTGTTATCGTTTCTTATAGTCTCTCGGCTGCTGTTCTCGATCGACTGCGAATTTCTATCGTCCCAGACGATTTTCCGGAAAACGGTGAACAATAGTTTCATCTCGAAACAGTAGTTCCTCTGCAGTAATAGACTGCAATCTTAAGCTCTATCAATCTTCGTGCTCTAGTCGTTCAACAACTGGAAACAACCACGACTGAACGCAGATCTATAATCTATTCGTTAACTTCGTTTTAAGATACATTATTCATTAGCCTCGTTGTCTGGCGCGACTTCGAGCTGCGCAGCTTCTAAAATGCTCACTTGTTTTCCGCTCGATTCTAGATCGCTATCGTTTTCCTCGCCGTGGTGGCCTGCGCTTTGGCGGACGAGAAATACACCACCAAGTACGACAACATCGATCTGGATCAGATCCTGAGGAGCGACCGTCTGCTGAACAACTACGTAAACTGCCTGTTGGAGAAGGGAAGCTGCACTCCTGACGGCAAGGAGCTTAAAAGTGAGTAAACGTTCGGGTATCGGTTAACGCGGGCACGTTGCCTGCGCGATGCCTTCCGTCCTACGTCCTCTTCCCAATTACTGTCTTAGATCACCGTCGATGCCGCCTTTGACAGAGTGTCTATCGATCTCCTGAATTTTTCCATCGTTCTGGAACCTTTCTTTCCTCTCTTTTTGCAATGAACTCGCGTCTACGATGAATCTACAATGAATCATCTCTTTCTAAACGTATAACTTCTACTTCCTTGCAGTTTTTGTAAAACGAATCTTCAACTAGTTGTGGAAACCTTTTAAAATAGAATTTTCCAGAATTAAATTTTTATCTATTCGCGCTGCAATCAAGTTGGCAGCTTAGGCTGTCAAAGCTAGAGCTAGATAGAAGGTTAACCCTTTGCACTCGGAAGATTTTCAATGGAAATATTTTGTCTCTAATTTTGTCTCTAACGCGTAGCCGTGATTAAGATATATTTTCGAATCTGCGTCGGGAATTTCGCGTCCGTTCCGACTAGATACACGCGACATTCTTCCATGCATTTATCGAGTACCGCGCTCAGCGGCGCAGCATTCCGCTCGCCGGCGGATCGAGGAAACATGTCACGCGAGCTGACGTTGTTAACGCGTCCATTTTCTTTTTATCATCGTTATCGGGCTCCAGAGAACGCACCGCGCAGCCATCGATACGCGTTCGTGACTAGGAGGGAACGAGGAATACGTTAGGCGCGAACCTGGCTACCGCGAGAAAGACCCGCGGCTAGCAATTAAAACATACTGGGACGTGAGATAAAGTCCGCGGAAAGGGACGCGAGCGGCGTTTCCAGCGTAAGGAGAACTAGTCCCCGCAACACTTTCAGTAGAAAAATTTCTGACGCGACAAAGGGAGCTCTTATTTCAAACATTTCTATTTAAGGGTCGCAGGAACCTGCCCTTAAGGCTTCAATTTAATTATTCTCCGTATCTTTTAATTCTCCTTATAACCGAGTCGATTAGATTCATTCTATCCTCTGCAATTTCCTAAAAGAAAGAATCGCTTCTCTCGAATGTTATCGAGAGAAAATTCTTGTCTTATGCAACTATTCTCGAGTAATTAGATGAAATGTTCATGCTATCACATTAACACTAGAACTAGTCAAAATTACTAGTTTTCGGTTTTGTTTAATTATTGATACAAATAAACGAGACGAATATGTAAAAATCTCCACTTGAATAACGAATGTAGAATCTGAGAGTCTGTTACAATTTTTACATGCGAGTCATTAAATACTCGGTAGTTCTATTGTTAAGGGAGCAAGCTTTATTAATCAATTAAAAAGGAAACCATTGAAAATCGCGAAACTAACGGCTCGTTTAATTGATTCGAAAACTGTGGGAAAGAATCGGTGGGAAGTGGATCGTCGGCGAGCCGCGAGTCGCATAAATCGCTGCCGGAAACTAGCAGGCAAATTTCCCGCGGTATTTTTCTATTCCACGGATCTCGGCTTTAATCTATCTCGCTCCTCTCTCCCCGAGGTGCGCGACTTGTTTTATTGTACGGACTTCTAACGTTCCCGGTTACTCGGTCTTAAGGGACCCCTAGCCTCGAGATCCAATAAGCAATGCTCTCTTTCCTATTTTCCCTTCTCGCCGTTTTGCTGCTCACCCTCCCCCCTTCTCCAACGCCTTTTTCCGACTTCTTTCCTCTTTTCAGACGACTTGTTTCCATCATGAACGCAGCTGGTGCCCTCGCGAATCCTGGGTCCTCCCTTTGAATCGCTGCTGATCGATTTAACCCTTAACGCATTGTCTCCAACTATCGAATAGTTCGTCTATGATTGGTAATTAAAGACTTCATGAGATTTTTAACCCTTTGCACTCGAGAGGCGACTGATGGACTGAACAGGCGCGAGATGATTCGATACAGTGAAATTATAAACTTTTGTATTTACCATTTAATACGTGAAATATTGAAAGGAAATAGCTTTGTCCCGTAACTTATGTGTGATTTCTTGAAATTTATTTTGAATCTTGTCTACATCTAACTGGAAAGTACTGAATATTTCAAGCGGAGAACTTTCGAGTGCAAAGGGTTAACACGGTTGTGTGACATGATCCAAATATTAAGGCTACATGTAGGTAATATATTATTTGCTATCGTATACCGATAACCTAGTTTAAACGTGACATTAATTTAAAATTTTAATCTACCGAGACTTTAGTTGATTCATAATTCAACTCGCGTGTTGCTAAATTAATTTCTGTAATAATTCCTCGGCGAAACATCTGTCATCTCTGGAATAATTGCGAAAAGAAGAAATCGGGAGCGGGTTATCTTGTTTCGTCTGGAAGTTATAATGTTAATATAAATCATGGCAAGCCTGTTAATCGTTGTCTGATAGGTAAAGTGTTAATGGTCGAGCTCTTCAGCTTTGGGAACCCCTGACCTGTTCAATTGGTTATCCCATTCTACCACCATTAGCCGACTACTCGCTCTCTCCGGGGATATTGAATTAGGAGTACGTGAATCACTCGGCCGCGACAACGCGCGTAGAACTGGTTCAATTTGACACACTGGTTTGTAACCAGGCATCCTGCTCTGGATTTGTGTTGCGGAGCAACGCGGCGATCGATCATGTATCAGATGTTTGGTTCTACTTAGCTCTTCGAGGTGTATTACATTAATATTCAGCCAGATTGCGCTCGAGTGGAACGAGAAATCTTTCCTCGAACCTTCGAAACTATCATCGAAGAAAATATATTAACATTATCATTCTTACGTTTGCTATTACAATTCTATCCTCAAACAATAGAACACCTCGAAGCACTCTGAGGAAACTAGATCTGCGATCTTCCGATAATACCAAGAATCATCAGGATCATTTCACAACCTTCGAACATTAACTCTTTACAGAGAACAGTTCACACTTCCGAAAATCTTTCCCTAAGAAATCTGAGTCGCCTCGAAATCTAAAATACTAGAAACATCTACACACGTCCCTCGTATTTAAACAATCGAATGATTCATGTCGAATTTAAACGTCGAACCTTGAAGTCTCCATTACAGCGGCGTTCGACCGCAAAGGACCATCTATCTCTCTTCATCTAAAAGCTTGCTCCGTCTCGCAGAAACCATTCCCAATTTTGCAAGCTATTTTGGCGGTGCGGGGTGGGCAATAAAGGTACTCGAGGCGCCTAGTCGTTGACAAGACTCCTCCAAAGGAGCGTACGCGGCCGGAAGCGCGGCCGGCGTCGTTGATGGAAAGTTTGCGGGCTACCGCGCGGTTCTAGCCCGCTGTCAAACATTGGACGAGGGTCAAAGTCGGGCTGGCCGGCCGAAAAAGAAGCGGATCGCGGGACCGCAGCTTCCTGGCCGGCTCTTCCGCCCCCGGACATTCAACCGCTCCTCCCCTCCGACCTCGTTCGACCGTCGCCGCCGCCGTTCCCCGGGGAATCGGACCGGTGTTTCGTAGCCACGGTCGAACGCACGAAAGACAAACGTTCCTCCCCGTTTTCTCCGTTCTCCTCGGATCAAGAGCGTTTACACGCACGGCCCTCTTGATAAACGAGCCGCCTGTGCGAGAGGAATCGCGCGATTCCGATTGATTCACCGTTCGGGAAATTGGATGGCTGGTCTTGAGGGGACACGGACCGAGGAGACGAGCTCGCGCGAGAGGAAAACAGGGAATCTCCGACTGGATGCCCGCGGTGGAGGTGCTTTGGGAAACAAGTGTCCCGAGTTTGAATAAAACGGGGGAATAGAGGAGTCGAAAAAATCGTTCCACGGCGCCTGGAACGACCGGCCGGAAGGACCGAGTCTCGGACACTATTGTCAACGATACCGCGAAGAATGATCTTCGTCCCGAGAGGGCAAGCTGTTCTCTTGACTCGGGAACTGGATTCTGGGGAAGTGTGATTTATCGTGCCCACGAGTACTTTCCAGTTTCATTTTCTGCGGGGGAACTTCGGAAGCCGAAAGTTTCGTGTCACGCGGAGGGCATTAGCATTTCGATTAGGTGCTTCGGTGGCAAGTGGGTCTTCGGGATACGGTTGGATCGCTACGTGTTTGTAACTTCTGAAGATTTAAATTAAATGGGATTCGATTGAGCGACAGAGGATTTTTAGTTGAACGAAAGCGGGGACGCCGGAGATGACATCGGGGAACGGGGGAATGTTTAGGGGCTATTCGGAAGCGATGAAACTTCGAAATAGTTACGAGCGATCGATTAGTCCGAATGGAACTAGGATATTTGTCTGCGACAGCTGAATTGGATAATAAAAGCAGCAACGTTTCACTCGCGCTGTTATCTCAGCTTCTGCGGGCCGAGTGTTGACGGCCGGCTCGCGGTTCCAGGTGGCAACCGTTCGGGCGCTTATCAATGCATCGCTACCTGTTGGCTTGCGGTGCACTTTTTAATTCAAGCACGTTTCACCCTGCCAGAAAGGAATCCAATATAATACAGTCATGTTATTATACTCCCCGCGATTCCATCGCGAGCGATGAAAAGTCACATTTCAGAGTTTTATTCGAACCAATGTAGATCATCCTTCACACCTCCTTTTGATGGCAACAGAGAAGCTTAAAAACTTCCACTGTATAATCTCGTCTCTTGAAGTTTCAAACTGGTTCGTTGAGTAGATTTGAAATATTCCATTCAATGCGGTGTATTAACTTTTTCAACTAAAATTCAGCGAAATTTCAAAGAATGGAAAACGAGGATCAAAGAGAAGCGAAAGATTAACGGGAGAGTACAATTTAAAAATGAGAAATTATCTTTCGAATCGACTTCCGAGAGATTCTCTGCTCTTTATCAAGCATTTAAGGTGTTAGCAAGTTGACTAGAATAAAGATGGCGTGTCTAGCGCCGCCATTACGCGCGAAGACGTGACCGAGAGAAAGATGGCCGCCGTTCCGTCTTGCTCCGGGAGCGAGCTGAACGCGGGTGGCTCGGTTATCGCTCGTCTGCTGGATATCTTAATTGAATCGAAAATTATTTCTACACCGAGCGCCGGCTAACGAATCGCCGCGAGACACGGGACCGTCGATGTAGAATATTTATCGCGTCCGCGATTATTCTTTCGGATTATCCGGCCGGAGGAGCGTTCCGCGAGCAACTCGGTCGTCTCGGGGATTAAACCCAGGAAAAGATTTCAACGCTCGACGAGGAATTTTCATCGCGATCCACGTCTTCGCGGACGGATGTTATTCGAGCCACGATCGGATTTAATCTAGAGCAAAATTCTGCTCGAGAAACGGACGGAGGTTGAACTTCCAGGCGACCGGGTTCGCTTCGAATTAATTCTGATGTTACTTGGCATAGGGATCGGTGTGGATGATAATCGATTCGATTTTTATAGAATTGAAACTTCTCGTTTATCAGTGATCGGTACTGATTACTGATCGATAGAATTTTTAACACGTCGACGCTTATTTTGAAGTCATACTTTTAGAATAAAATTACTATATTTTCTCATTTATAATACTAAGAACAAAGGACGGCCAAGTCAATGAAACAAGTCAACGAAACACGTGAAATTTGTCATTTTTTAATTATTCCTGCAAAACATACTTCCTCAAAATTAATAACCTGATTCAACATCTCGATACATTTCTAATTTAATAAAGTCTCACATCTCAATCCTCGCGAGAGATCGAAATCCGTTCCCAAAAAATCTCGATCCTCGAGTCGCGTCGTTTCAGTGTACGACAAAGGGCACACGTGAAATGATTAACGATACCTCTGTTCCGGAATGTCCGAATCGCCGGCGCGTATCTCCGATCCCCATCTTCTCCTCGTAAACGTCGACTGGTGTCGGCTCATCAAGACAGATTTCCTCCCCGATCTTTTTCACTATCGCCGGACTGTTGACCGTAGCGAAACGTGCGACGGACGGGGCGATACTTTGTCAGGGGAATATAGTCCTTGTCTCGGAGAATTCACGGACGATATGCCCGGCCGGTACTGACCAGACCAGCTGGTGCAAATGACGCGCCGGCAAAAAACCCGGGGCGAACATTGGTCCACGGAAAGACTCCGACTCTGTAAACCATCGTTCGCCGACCTCCTCCCCCGCACTCGCTCGCGAAGTGAGCTACTTTATGAACTTCGCCCTCTGAAGATCGAAGCGGCCGTAGAGCGCGCCATATGGAAAATATTATAATGGCGACTTCGTCCTGAACGCCGCTCTGTTTTATGGCTCTCGTCCGCGTTTCGAAATACTGTGGACGTTCAATGATGAACTGGACTTCATTCGCGTATGCATTTTTCTTTAGACGTTTCGTTACGGGAATTTTTCAATTGGACATGTAGATATTGTAATCATGTTGTGATTATTGGGAATAACATCGACAATAATTTCTTCACTATTCGAAGATTACGAGAATTGATCGGTCTTACCTCGATTACATAGATTACTCTAACGAATTCGAATTACACTCACATTAATCTAATCCTCCTATAAAACTGGTACAGTTCATCGTCGAGCTGTACTCTGTATAATAATGAAAAAAGTTGAATGAAGATCAACAATTGGTAGCCGAAAGATTAGCTCCGAAAGTTCCTCGAGGAACTTCCTAAGGGATCAAACACGCGACGGTCCCCTTATTTCGCTCGTTTCCGATGTGTTCGTAGAGCGAGGGACCGAGAAGTTCGCTCGGCCGTCCGTCTGTTTTCTCTTCTTAACGTAATTAAAATTTCAGAGTAACGAAGACGCCGCCTTTTTGTCCCGGCGATCGATGAGCGAGTTAAGGGGCGACTCGTTAGTCCAACCCCCGTGAATTTTCTAATTTATTTAGAAATTCCGTTGGCAACCCTTCTTTCGCGACTCGCGGCAAGTTGACGGCACAGCAATTATCAGGGAGAGATCGCATTACCCCCGATCCCGGTAATTAACACAGTTTCAGAGCCGTAATTCACTCGCGCCCTCGCTCATAGTCGCTTCGGGAAATTCTTTATCGCTTCCTCGGTCCCTCTACTTCTCGGGATTCCCCCAGGAGCTGTCGATTACGCGGAATCTAGGGTTCGGGACTCCCGCACGGAATAAATAAAGAGGCTCGCGGCCGCCCGGGTAACCTATTTAAAAGCACTTCGTCATATTTTCATGTTTCACCGGCCCCGGGCGATGATGAATGATGGTGGCGCCCGTTAGACCGCTTCAAGCGATAAATCGGGCGGGCAGCCTCGAATTTTCACGCGACAGTTTGCTTCCCGCGGGTCTCAATGTTTCCTGTTCACGCTTTTGTGCAGCACGGTTCGATTAGATGTTAAACATCTAATAATCGAAGTGTTCGCACCTAATACCGAATATTTCCTAAACGGGATTACTCTTCGTTCAACCTATATTTGCATTTGTTCCATCGAATCTCTTGTTTTACGTTAGTAATACGTTCGCGATAATAGAATTCCTTGAACTCTTCCATGTTGAAATTTGTGCAGTACTACATTTCTCGGCAATAACGCGCGAAATTCCTTATAGACGATTCAGAAATTCCTTTACCAATACTCTCACAACCTCTCGTCCCTGTATTTACAAAGAAATATCTTCAGTTTAATATCTGTTCTCTTACATCGCGATGTTTATAACGCAAACGGTTAATCCGATGTTTCAGAGACCCTGCCGGACGCGCTGGAGAACGCGTGCAGCAAGTGCAGCGAGAAGCAGAAGAAGGGCAGCGATAAGGTCATCCAGTATCTGGTAAAAGAGGTACGTTCACCGACGGATTGCGCCGCACCGTCACTTTTCCGCGGCTAATTGCTCGCGGATTCGCGTCCGCGAGCGGCGGCCCGATCAGGAACGCGTTCCCGGCATATCGTGGAACTGGTTTGACTTTCACGAGACGTCCGGCGCCCGTTTGACCCTCGGACTCGGCGAACTTTCCTCCACGGGTCGAATAATTCCGCTGGGATCGCCCTCGTCGTGGCAATTTACCCTCGCCCAAACCCCTTCAGGGTTCGACGAGTCCGCCCTCGCTTGATAATCGTTAACCTGTGCCCTGGAACAACCGGTTAATCCGTTCCCCGTACGCCTAACTTCGTCAACGAACGTTTGCTGCTCTCTCCGTTACTCCCATCGTCGTTTTTTCTTTGCCGAACCTTCGTTTTCTTGCCCTTGACGTTATCGAATTTACGTAATACCTCTGACATTGATTGTACAATCATTGCTAGGGCACTTTTTGCTCAGAATTTACTGTTTCTGAAGTTGATTAGGAGTCAGAGGTTTGAAGAACGTGTATATATGTTATTGGAAACAAATGTTTGAGACGTAATTTTAAATATCGGTAGTAGATGCATTTGTTGAGTTTTCACTTATGTTTTCGTTTTGAAAAGGAAACTTTCATTGAGTTGTTCTGGAGTGAAGGCACGAAACGAACGGAGCCTTCTTTTATAATTAACTATTCTACAATGGGTTGCAAAATATTTCTATTGGGAAATTCGGTGTTAGCGCTCTCAGTGGAACACAAAGGAAATTTCCTTTCTATTAGACACGGTCCACCGTCTGTCAATCTCGGTAACGAACGATTTAAACTCTCGCGGACTGATCCCCACCTCTGCCCGGTAACTTTTAATTGATCCTACGCGCGCCGATTCCGTCTTGTTGACATTCTTGTTTTTCCGCTTCGTTAACGGGGAACGTAATTAATCCCATTATGAAGGGGCACGGCGAGAGCGGTTCACTTGATAATTTTATAACTATACGCCGCCGCTTTATTCTCTTGCTGCAAATATTTTATTCGTTCGTTTTCCGACGTAGCTTCGCTGTAACGATTGTTATAGTCTTGGAGCTTACCTATTGTTAACGCCTCGACCACCATGTTTAGACGTCAGTTGAAAATAAACGTTTCGAACGAAACGTTGAATGAAATGAATTTAATTGAGAACATGGAACGGCTACACCTTTGCGCCGAGATCTTTTGTTGAAAAGCACTGGAACTTTGGATCTATATATCTTATGGGATCGGTGGGGAATTCAGATTGCTATTCAGTTAATGTTCTGTTAGGGTAATAGAAGAGAACAAACGGTGAAGTTCGGGAGAAAAGAGAATGAAGCGAGATCTCGAACGTCGATTGTTAAGTGGAAGACGAAGTTAAAGAGATTCTTTGTTTCCTGTTTCAGCGTCCGCAAGTGTGGGAGAGACTGTCGAAGAAGTACGACCCGACCGGCGACTACACGCGC
This sequence comes from Nomia melanderi, assembly GCF_051020985.1. Lineage (NCBI taxonomy): Eukaryota > Metazoa > Arthropoda > Insecta > Hymenoptera > Halictidae > Nomia > Nomia melanderi. The sequence continues at coordinate 18,341,739 of NC_135005.1, forward strand.
AAGTACAAGGATGAAGCCAACAAGCGCGGAATCAAATTGTAAATTATTCGTACTATAAATTTCCCTTTCGAGGATGCCTAAGTGCCACGCTCCAATCAAACACAAAAGAAAACATGACATTTTGCTCACATTCGATTCCTTTGAATTGTACCTATGTTGATCTATTTGGAGAATAAACGTTGTATAAAATAAACCTAAGATACAAGAGTGTTCAATTGCTCGGAATACCGTGGAAACGGATGATCCTTGCTTCTTAGAAAATTTACTTCGAATTAACTATCAAGCAGAGGAAAGAAGATCGCCGGAGGACAATGAGATTTACGGACAATAGACCGAAGCATCAAACCAAACCAGAGCGAAGCGACGAAACCAGTTGTCCAGATGTGTATTGTGAACCTACTTTAATTTCCTGTAACAATCAACAAGGAAGAGAACGACGGACGAGGGAAAAGGACTCGTCTCTCCGAAGGCTCCGAAAAACAAAGAAAACTCCTCGGCGTCTTGCCGTGTGCCTTCTTCCATCTCGGTTCAATTATTCCTGCGATTGTCTTGCGTGTTGGAAACAATTGGCCCGATTTCACGCCGCGTTCGTCATCCATATCAATGAACAAAGGAATTTCATGAAATTTATTCAATCGAACCACTCGATTAATAAACTCATAATTAATAATTTAGTAAGAAAAAGAACAGGTTCAAAGGCATATTCTATATCAATCTCTGCTCCAAAGTATAATAATCGATGATAGAAGAATAATATTAAATTTGAATTTAAAGAGATTAAATAAACAAGTTAAGCTTTATGTCAGTACATAACGAATATTTGGATTACATTAATAGATTTGGTTTCGTTACAAAAATGGAGATGTCTGCTAGAAATGATCATTATTGATTGGTATTGGTTTACCATTAACACTAGAACTACCGCGGATTTAAAACGATTGATATGTAATCCCTATAAAAATTGCAGCAATAAATTGTTTTCGGTTTCTTCAAACATTCATTATAGTATTCAAGTGAATCTATTTATTTTCAAGATCATTTCGGATATTCAATGCTTTAGATATCAATACTTCCAATACAATCGAAACCAGTCATTTTGACTGGTACGGTAGTTCTAGTGTTAAACGCGACATTGAATCTATATAAAGTGCCATTAAAGGTTAACACTCGCAGGCAAATAGGGTTAAAGGTGGACGGAGAAGAGCGAAAAGCGCTTTCGCCGCCTTCATCCGGGCCGGATCACCGAAATGACTCGCGGCACTCGAACGGCTAATATCGAATCGGAAAAATCCGGCGGCCCCGGGTCAATCCGGAGATTTGTATGCGCGGAACGTGCGCCGAGTTCTTCCGGTTCCCCGGCGAACCGTTTACCAGTTACCCCCACCGGCGACCTGCGACCGAATCACGATTTGTCGACCGCGTGCCGAGCGGACACCGAACTTCTTCGACACCCTCCGCTCGGAAGAAAGATCTCGGGAACTCGAGTGACTCCGTGAATCGGCGGGAAGTGCGATTGAAAGCGGAAACTGCGAATCCCGACGCTTCGGCGTGGAGTTTGATTCCGGGCGTTACTTCGCCGCCCGGGGAAATTTGAATGTTATCGGGGCGATGCGCTTAAAAAGATGATTCTTCTTTACGGATAGAACAGGGGATGAAGCGGAGCGAAAATGCGAATCCTTTGGAAAGGGGCTTGGGAATAAGTGGAACTGTCCTGTTTTATAACTGGGGTTCCTTCATTTGTGGGTTTGTAGATGCTAAAATTACTTGGGAGTAAATAAATTAGATGTTTGAATAGAATGTCGTTTTTAATAGATTTTCGTATATCGAAAGTATCATGCAAGAAATAAATTAATAGCTTGGTTTAATATTACTACTGTTCTAGTCAAAATGACTGGATTTGTTCCGTAATTATTGATATCATAAAAGCATTCAATATTCGAAATGATCTTGAAAATAGTTTCTCTTGAATATTCTAATGAATGTCTGAAGAAACTGAAAATAATCTGTTACAATTTTTATAGGGATTATATGTGAATCGTATTAAACGCTCGGTAGTTCTAGCGTTGAGGAATATTTGTGAAAATCTGTGGTCTATTTACTGCAGTAATTTTCTTTTCGCTAGCGGTATAGGTGTCGAACGTTGTCGTCCGTTGTTCACGGTCGAAAGCCAAAAGGAACTGTTTAGAGGTACTCAGGATCTCGTTCCCGGCGAAATTAAGAAATACACGGGTCGGAAGTTCCGTCCCGATCTAATACCACTTTCCGCCCCTTTAGTTCGGAAGCGACCGGTTGAAACCGACTCTTATCGGCTTGATAGTCATAAAGTTTCATTGTCTTTCGAAAATTCAATTACCCGGGCAGAGGCCCGACACCGGGCTTAATTTTTCTTCGAGTTAACGGAAGCACTTCCCGGCTACTTATCGAAGTAGTTTCAACTCGTTAGTTCGCGAACTAGGATCCGGCGTTGAATACAGTTTCACCCCGGACAGTGGGGAAAGCTCTGAGTAATGAATTAATTTTAGAGCTTATTATTCGGATAAATTGCTCGAATAAAATGCAGCCCCTCCGACCGGTGACTTTGATAAATACTGTTATCAATATCGAATCGTTCTATCGAATTTCCATCTAAACAATCGCTCTTTATTCTAGAAAATTCAATCGATGGAAATATCGCGATGTTATTGTTGTAACATTTACAATTAACACGTTAAGTGTTCTCATAAGTCACTCGTTATTTACGTTACGGTATTTTCCAGCAACTAAACTTGAAACGCTGCCGGCCCGTGAAGGGTCAAATCTCATTCGCGTGTATCGAAAAATCAAACGCTCCGGAGTCCAACGGCGTCCCCATAAATCCTGCTTGCTTATCGATTCCGACACACGTTCGAGCAACTTAAACAATCGTTTGCCGAGTACAGCCGACGGCAATCGGCTCCCCCGGCGACCGGAAACTAGGATGTTGCTGCAGTTACAGGGGGCCGTGAATATTTAAAGAAAAGCACGGCCGTACCCGGGCCTCCTTCACCGTGGGGAACAGTCAGTTTCGAGTGCATACAGTCAGCAACAAAAATATTCAACCGTTGCGTGCTACGCTTGTCAAAGTAACAAAACAACGAACCAATGTTCCTCAGTTTCTCTTCGTCTTACACAGAACTAACGCGCGTACGCGTTGAATTCCCCTAAACGCAATTTATCTCGATGGATCGCAATGAACGTACAATTCTTCCACGGTAATTCATTTTTCACCTCATCGAACGAATGTTTCCGGTGCCGACTGTACATACGTACGTATTTGCTTATGTACAACGACGCTCGCGAGTCACGGTCAGCGAATAATTTATTTGCGAGCCGCGGTCGGGTCGGTTCGACACTTCGGAAGTGATAAATCCCGGGCAACAATGCCGAACAAAAGTTTCGGCCGGCGAAGTTTGAAGCCTGAACGTCGCCCTTGAGACCGTTCGCTTAATTTCCTGACGCTGTCTGTCCGCGAATATATACGCGACCCATGCGATCGCTCGCTCGCGCGCGACCGCCATCATTCTTCCCGGAGACTTTGAAAACAATTTCGTGTACACGTCCGCCTTTCCCCCGCGTCGATTCCGAGAGAGACAGCTTCTCCACCCCGATCTTTGAATTTTTCACGAGCGAGCTCTTGATAAATCGCCCGCGCGAGAATTATTGGGGCTGGAACAATCAAAGTTTTCGTGGAGGCTTTTGAGTCGAGAATTTCGGACGAACGTGGATGGATGTGACGTTGATGTATTAATTCGTTGAATATTTGATATTTACCGTTATGAGTTACGAGTTACGATTATTAACAATAGACGAACCATCGGATTCTAATTGAACACAGTGGAATTTAGCAATACTATTTAACTTGCAGGGATTAGGGGAGAATATTTTAAAATACAGAAAATAAATGTTTTCATTTGCGAACGTAAACCAAACGAGAAGTACCGAGGAAAGTTTCGCAGGAACATTTTACGAAGTAATGCACAGGAACATTAAACAGCTCTGTACGGAAGCAAATTCGCATTCGCGGAAACAACGTAACACGCGTCGTTTACACGTGCGCAACGAGTCCCGCGATTACTCGCATGGACTCACCCCCTGTCTCGCCCCTTTGCTCATTTCAGTTCGCGCGAGTTGCCGGAACTTCTTTAAATATTCATCCCCTTTATTCCGTTGAAAGATTACTTCTTCCTTTCTTCTACAATTTTTTCCCCGCCGACCGGAGCTCGGGATATAGGGGTTAGATCGATCGCGCCGGTTCCGAACGAATTTCCCCCCAAACGCGACCGAATTCGAGTCCGGGACAGATTCAAAGGATGACCGAGTTTGCTCGACCGGAAGACATTACGCCCGTTCGGGTTCATCGAGTCATCGAGAGACGAGCCTACGAGAGGATTCATCGCTGCGGCGCAAAGGGACGGATAATTATGTATCGGCCGTCGCGCTGTCTCGCTCGCCCCACAAAGGAAACAATATTTTATTTATTAACATCTTGTCCCGCCCCATCCTCGAACTTCCCCTTTGAACTCTCCCGCGAACCACTACAATCCTACCGCGGACACGATAGCTTTTTCTGCTTTTCGTTCTTGTGCTTTCTCTCTTCGGAAAGACGGTCTCCCGCTTCCCGAGCACATCCGCTTTTTATTTTAATTAGGTACTCGTCCCCCTTCGGTTTTTCCCCGTTTCGAACGCTCGTTATTGCGCGACGCGATCGCATTCACGGGTCAAACATTTTGTGGACTCGCGATGGGAATGTTTCCAGCAAAGCGAGTAATTTCGGGATTATTCGGATTTCGGGTCGTGTACGTTATCCTGCGTGTTTCGCGGATTGTTCCTTGGCGCGACGAGATTTGGCGAGGGGATTTGCTCAGTTGACTTGTTACATGTCTGAGAAGGTGCGTGAGATGTTGGTGGTATCGAAAAGTGCACGGTAAAAAGTATGAGAGAAGAAATGTCCATTATTTTTAGAAATAATACGAGGAAAAGTGACGTGCGAATGTAAGTGAAAGTTAGAGGTTTTCCGGTGAAAAGTGATCACTGTCTTGTACCACGCAGCTCCTTGACGGTCTCGTCGCATCAGAAATGTATGAAATTGTTAAAATTGCCTGATGTAACGAGATCAAGTAAGCGCAGTATTAGCTACCGCCAAATTTGCCTTGCGCCGGTACACAAGTTCATCCACGAAAACAGGCCGATCGAAAATGATCAGGTGCGATTGAACGTCGAACGATCACGCACGCCTAATAGTCGGTGAATCTCAGTCAATTTCAAGAGCGAATATTTAGACAGGCTGCCGGTTGTTTATAACAAACATCGCCCTCCGAGTTTGAGCGTGCATACACGGGGATCCGCGGATAACAGGCAACGGCCGGAATCGATTCCGAGGTTGGTATCGCGAGTTAGCACTGCGTAATAGCCCGAAAATAAAATGTTTGACGGCCCAGCGAATGGGATTCCCGTGTCGGAACGGTTTCGAGCTATTGCGGGAACGTCGAGGGTTGACTCCTGTAAGTACACAGACTCGCCTTGCCCGTGCCCCTGCTCCACTGTCTTTTATTTCGGCCGTGAATTTATTTTAGTCCCATGCGAATTTTCTTATGTTTCCTTGTGAAACTTTGCTTTAGAAGACGAGGGTATTTTTTAATTGGATCTACAAAATTTCATCGGCGCTGTGATAAATGAGCTCTACGGTAATGATATATTATAGAAATTTTGCGTCACTGCCAAATTATTATACTTTTACAGCTTCGTAAATTAGTATCTTACACCGACACCAGCAAATGCTAGCAAATAAGAAGAAACTAAAAGATTCATGCCTTCGAAGAAAGGTAAAACACAGAACCCGGCATCAAGGGGTTAATCTCTACTCTTTCCATTATCTTCTTCCCTAGCACCCACTGTTTAACCCCAACTTTTACTTATCTCCGTCTGCTCCCTTTCTCCTTCGTCTGTTCATTTTATTATCGCTCCTCCTCTTCCCATTAACTCCATCCTCATCCTTCAATTATCATCCCCCTCTCCGCCAAGTCGAATACAAGATGCTTCGAATCGGTTCGAAGAGACGAGGAAAGTTCTTAATCACTTCGAACGTTACTGGAGATTAGGACGGTTGTTTGGGTGCCGCGGGGTAATCGGATGGGCAGGCGGGATCCGTTAGTCTCGGGGCTGACTGCATGTGGTCCAGGAATTATCGACTGCTCAAGGTCGCTGGCCTCACCGTGCATCATCTCCTCGCCGGGTCGCCTGTTGGTGCACGGGCCGGTGATGAACCTCGCCCATTCATCCTTTCTGATGGAATAAGGGTATTAGTGTGCATCGAGCGTGCTGCGGAATTAAATTCCGCGTGCCGTGAGTACCGGATTAAGTGTCTAATTCCTGTAAAGCAGAGTAGCTACAAGTTTTATCAGTGAATTCTGCGTTACAGCGAGTCCGAAATGAACGCGTAATGCGCGTACATTAAGTTGATAGTCAATTCACGGTATAACGAGTTCATACTGAACATATAATAGGACCATTCGGTTCGTAACAAATAACACGAGCTAACGAATAAAAGACTATAAACGTGGTTACACGGTGATAAAAAGGATATTCCGGATTAAACGACGGGACAGCTACTACAACCACTAAAAAATTCTATAAATGCGTCAGCGCAGCCGCGAGGCGAATATGAAAAATTATATTTCGGCGCGACAAATATTAGCAATAAAAAATTCTATAAATGCAGTGACACAATTGTACTCAAAGAGACTAGCAAGAATGAAATCGTGACATAAACAACACAGTGCAAAAACCATCGAAGCAATAAATTGCTCGAAACAATACAGGGGGATTAAACGAGCCATATCCGTGGCGCGTCGCGGCGATAACGTATCATCGAGCCGGTGGAAGCCCCATAATTCGCTCGTACCTGCGAGCACGCGTTTATAGGCTCTAACAGGCGTTAGAAGCTCGCTCTGAAAATTTCAGCTTGTTTACCGGCGATTCGAGGCAAGGCGAAGCGCCGACGGGTTTATTATCGCCCGCGAACCGATCCTCGCGACGATGCAAATGGCCGCGACGAGCGTCCCGCCATCGAGCCGCGCCGGCAACGGCCGTTTTATCTGGAAATTAATGTAGCCTGTGGTTTGTGCTCGGCAACGCGGAACGCTGCACGCTTTCCTCCCCTTTTCCCGGCGGCGACGACGACGACGACGTCTCGCGATTAGTCTCCCGAGCGGCCGCGAGAACGGCCCGCTTCCGTTACACGTTAATAACGGAATTCGACCGAAAGTTACGAGCAGGTAGACGCTGCGCAGTCTTATCGCTGATGAACCGGGAGAGAGTTATTAAATATCGCAGTCGCGAGCGAAGTTTCCGCCCATTCGGGAGTTTATAATGACAGTTTTACTTCGCCGTTGGCCGAACTTCTATCGGCCCGCCGCGCCGCGCGGCCGCCATTGTTACGCTCGAGCCCGGCCGGCCACCATTTTGCTTTCTCGCTTTTATCGTCCCCTTAATATGCATATAATCGTCGCCATAGTTATTAATACGCGCTTGCAACTTGATCGTTATGGCGCTTCCTCCTTTTACGCAACGTGCAAGTTTTTATAGTAACCACTATATTTTCTTTTAGGCGTTTGTAAAGATTGCAACAGGAAGATGAGAAATTTTTTAATAATGATCGCGAGGAATGCATCCGTCGTTTCACACTTTTGCTCTAGCACTTTCGAAAGCGTTAAATAAATCTTGATTATTCTAAGATGTGAACCGGATAGCTCTATTACTTATACTTTCAGTGCTCTTTCCAGAGAAACGTTTCTCGCCCGCAATTTGGAATTCGCAATTTACCGAGCACTCACGAAAAAGGCGAATGCAGTGTCCATTCTCATCACTCTCTAACAGTCGACCGGAAGTCTCCGTTATTCTTCCACCCGATCGTTCCGCGAAAACCTCCGACTTCCGTTCGCTAAATTGCAGACCATACCGGATCCGTGAATCAGGGTCGCGCGACGGTCCCGGCGATACGTCGTCCCATAAACATTATTGCGCGCGGCCTCGATCCGCAAGAATTGTTTCCATAAGCTTTCTAGCGAGATCGCTTAATTTATTTATTGCCAACTGCTGGCGGGTATACCTGGCGAGCCTTTACGGACTCTTGCTCTACACTTTATTCTATTGTTCCTTGAAAACTGCACGTTCGTCTATAGAAATCGCGAAAAGTGTAGCTTCAAAACCACTCGAAATAGTAATTACTGTGGAAACCTCTACCTATCGATTAATCGAATACGTATCTATCACTTATAAACTATGCACCGCTTACTTAACTATTAAATAGTTCGCGAGATTGCAAAGGAATGTTCTGAAAGTTTCGACATTTCAAAGGTGAAACATCGATGATTCTACAATAGTCGAGTGATCTATCTCGTTGGCCTACGTTTAAGAAACGAGACAGACTTTTATCAAATCAAGTTGGAAATCCTCACCTCGAATCTCACTCGTCATTGTGCGACAACGGGTTAACTATGGAAATGAATTACGAAATTAGTGTAGCGCCGCCTTAATCAGTCGATTTAAATGCGCCGCGGAGGACAAAGAAAGGGCTGGCCTGTCCGACGTCTGTTCCTCGGGTACCGTCGTCCCTACGGCCTCGTCCGAGCCGATTCCCGCCACCTTCGGCTCGTTGTCCGCTCCGTGGAAACGGCGAACGCAAATAAACCGAGGGATCTTGAATCCAGCGGGGGTGGACCCGAATTCAATTCCGGACTCTCGTGTCCTTTCAGCGAGCCCAAAGGGGATGACTAGATGTCGGACTTCGTTGAAAGCGGCTGAAGACGGGGAATTAAACAGCGATTCCATCGGTCATGGGGAACCGATTACTCTTAATCGGTCGAGTGAAAAGTGGTGGAAATGTCGCGGGATCTGTGTTTTCGGGATTGTTATTGCTGAAGGTATCTGGAGTGTGATTTCGATAGAGCAACGAATGACATTCGTGTCGATCTTTTCTCGTTAGAAAAATTTCTTTTCTCTTTGAAATTTCAGCACTAGAAATATCCAGCAATAGATTGCTTTGAAATTTCCAATTATAAATTACAAGATCTTCTTGAGATTTCGATTTATGATAACTATTGCTATGTACTGTTCCCGCTGCTATCTACAACGGCTACAAATTCTACTGAAGAAATCTCCAACTCTTCCAACTCTCAATTAAACGCTAACTCCACTCTCGACTTATTAGAATAAAAAAAGACGATCAAGGCATTACACGATCCCAGGACAATCGCGGATCAAAGCGGCGCACCGTTGCTTCTCCAACAACAACGAAGGGTAAGGTGACAAGCGGCTGCTCGCAGCCGTCGCGCCGGAAACTTATTTACTCGCGGAGCTTGAGTGGGTGAAGATTTCATTTCGTGGAGGATGCAAAGAGGTCCCCGGCCCAGGACACGGAAGAATACGCATCCCTCGTTTCGTCACGGCGATAGAATTGCATAGCTGCGTCGAGAGAAATGGAAACGTAGCCTATATGAACCGGGCGGCGGGGAGGGCGCCGCGGAGGTGAACGAACGGGACGGAGGGCGGAGAACGTTCAGACCGATCGAACCGACCAAGGAAATGGATCAGACAGAAAGTGTAAGCCGGGGGAACGACGGTAGGGGGACTTATTTGCAGGAATTCTTCAATTTCCTCTATCACGGCATCGGGGCGACAGAAGCGGCTGCTTCGTGGCTCTTTGTAGGGTGTGACGGGAGATTAACTCCCTCCACTGTTCGCTGTCTTAGCGTCCTCCGCGACTCGCTGTGCACCTCGCCGTTCGTTTTCCCTCTCGCAAATGAGAGGTGGCTCTGCGAGAAATATTGCGGATTCAGATCTGTGAGGCGTAATATTCTTGTTGTCGTTGGCGCGGAACGGAGAATGAACTAATTTAGATGCGATTAGCATTATCAGAATTCTCCTGGACGACGCAGCGGAGTAATGTAACTGAAATTTACTGTATATCTGGTTCTTGCTTCAGCTAGAGCTAACTTTAAATTTAACGTGTTTCTCTTATAATCTTTACGTTGCATTTAGATCTACGTAACTATTATTTTTCGATTTAATTAAGAATTCACAGGTTAATGCAATGAATTTGAAACCTAATCGAACCGTTCTTACCTTGATTATTCTATGGTAAGAACATCTTTCGATTCTCTGTTGAACGTTTTAAGGCTCGCCATGGAAGTTAAGTTTGAGTTACACGGAATTAGGTTTCCAATTTCGTTCGGTAGCTCCTGGTTCCAGCTGGTCGCAGCTCCTCGTTAGAAACTGGGACCGCGAGCTTAGGACAATTTCCTCGTGGAACTCGCCGCGCGACGCGCACATGTAATTCCGCGTTAGACGGGAACCGTACTTGTTTCCCCGGCCGCGCTCGCAATCAAAGGGACGTCTGGAGCAGTCAAAGGGACCCGGCGATGAATTCCCTACCTGTTGAAAACGACCGAGCGAAATAATCCTAGACACGCGCCGCTTTCTTTCAACGTCAACCCATGGCCGGGGCGCGCCGCTCTTCGGGGATATTGTGCGCGCCATTTTGTCGGGGAAGTGGCCAATTCGGTGCTCCGTTACGCGGCAACGAGGATTAATCGAAGTAATTTCCAGTTTATTCGTGTAACCGACTGAATCGCGATCAATACAAAGACCTGTACTCTGATTTGTGAGAGAGAAGCCTTTGCTGTACAAAGAGAAGACAAGAAAATATTATAATAAGTAAGACTGTTGATCAAAATATGCGATCTATAGTAATCCTACAAGAAAATCAAAGATTCCTTCCTCAAAAAACGTATTCCTCCACCAAATTCCAAGCCACTAAAACATTCAGATCAACAAAAAAAGACAAGCGATCCAATTTCTACTCCCCAAACCCGAAGAAACCCCATTCTCCAGAGGTCCACGATCAACTAATTACTGATACTCGGTAACACTTTGTCAGAGAAGCGTCACGAAATCGCGTACGCGCCGTTACCCTCCGCCCGGGGCAGCGGTTGAATTGCAAATTAAATCTTACCCCATAAAGAACGTGTACGGAGATCCTTATCCGCGTCATCAACGGCGAACACGTGTCAAGCATAATCGAGGAACCCGTCCGCAAGGGGTGAACGCTTCCGACGAAGGGAGGGTGACTTTCACCCCCGGTTAGGTGTGATTCATTTCGCGCCGGGGCTCTCCGCGCGCATGCATATGCATGCTGCCGTGTGCAGGTGCAACGCCGACGTCGCGTCGCGTCGTGTTGGCGTGTCGCAGCCCTAGGTGTCGGGGTTAACGCGTGTCCTGACGTATCCTCGTTACCGGTCAGGTAGCTGAGTACACAGCCGACTCCGCGACGCGTCAGCGCCGTCCGACAGCCTGATTTCGGTAATTAGATATTTAAAGCGACCATTAGGGCGATTGGTTCCGTTGCCGCGCCGAGATGCAGGCTGCCACCGTTCCTGGGACTTTGACGGGGGACCGACGCGATGATTTCCTGAGCTTGCTTAGGGGTTGATTTATGAATTCTGCTTATTTCGAGTTGGGCATTGTCTGGCCGATAGGAGGAGAGATGACAGCAGGACGAGGCGGTGAGTGAGTAATGAAAGAACGAAATTCTGAGTGAATGATGGAAGGATTCGGCGAGCGAACGGTGACAGAAGGAAACGGCGTAGCGATGAAGAGATTAAGAAGAAAGGAGATGGGAGAGTGGTTGTAATTCGTGACGGAGAAAGCGAGGGTGAATAAATGAGAGTAAACGAGTGACTGATTAGGTCAGCGATAAGACGGAGAGAATGAAACCGTGGGGTAGATTGAGCTAGTGAGAGAATAACGTAGCGAGCGAGTAAATAAGTGAGTAATCGAGTAAATAATAGAGTAAGCAACTAAGAGGAAGGGTGTGAGAGCAGGAGAGAGAAAGAGTGGCAGAGGAACGAATAGAGGAAGAAGCTGAGAGCGAGTGATAGAATGAGATTGAAACAGCGAGAGCAAGAGGGACAGAGGGAGGAGACAGTAACTCCGTCGAGATTTACTTAAGGTTAAATAGCCGCGCTTCAAACGTAGACATTCCTCGCTGCGCATCGCCGAGGATATTCTCGTTAGCGGTAAGTCGACGGATACCGATTCCGAGACGCGGAAGAGGGAGAAATATTTTATGAGCGAGCCAACTTAACCCTCTTAGGACATAAACTAGGAGGAATGCTCTAGGCGGATGTTATAGCGTCTTGTTTTCAACCATGATCCATTTTCCGTCTTTAGAAGTTCCTTAATGCCGTCCCTAATCCACAGTTTAATCGCTTGATTCCGTTAAGGCGGTACATTCCTGTTCTCGTCGGAGAACTCTTAACGATAACTATTTCTGATAATCTCATTCAATCGAAGAAAGAAACTGAAACGTCCACGAAGTTTCCTCGAATCCTTGAATTTACAATCGAACGTCGTAATCACTTCCAGCTCTCGTATCTAAAATCGGAAGCTGCTAACGAGTAGTTTAATTATTCGAGAGATTGAAACTTGCTTTGCTTCTCCTGATATCTAATATTCCCATACCGTAATTCAATCTTCCATGGAAAGCGTTTTTAAAGATTCAGGAAGTTCTCGCTCGCGAGAGGTTAACCCTTTGCACTCGGAAGTTTCTCGCTGGAAATATTTAACATTTTTTGACGAGGCAGCAATGATATTCTTTGAAGCTAACTTCAAGGGAAATTAGAAGTATATCGAGGGACAAAGATGTTTATTCCAATGTTTCACGTATCGAGGTATTATAGAAAGTTCAACATTAACCAGTTAAGTGTGGAATTTAGTTTGAAAAATCTCTCATTGCGCGCAATAAAATCAAATAATGAAGTGTATACTCGTTAAATGCAGGCCAAATGCACTTAAAATATATCTTAACGAAAAACTAAAGCGAAACGAAGAAGAATTATATGTCTGTCTGAAAAAATAAATAATTCATCGTTGAAAAAGTTAGCACCATTAAGAATTTTAAGAACACAGTTAACTGGTTAAATATCAGATTTTATAGTTTTACTACGTGAAATCAAGTGGTGACTGAGAGTCACCTCTCGAGTGCAAAGGGTTAATTTCCAGGACGAGAGGTTAAGAATCAGTGCTAGATAGGGTCGCACGGTGCGTCCGACTGACAAGTGGACGCTAATAAATAGAAATGCAAAGTGGACTCGCGCCCCATGGACGGGATACCCGTGTCACAGCCGACCGTCACAAAGTCACGCGAGCGACAACACGTCACAGAGGGTCGGCATCCCGTAGGCACGGAATATTCACCCTCGGGATCGTCTCGTACAAGTGCCGCGCGTTTCTCTGCGACGGGATCGCTTTGCGTGCCGTCGAAAACACCGGAGGATACCGCTGGAATCTTTCCATTGATTCCTCGTATCCCGGGGCTGGAACACCCCCGCTAAATCCCATCGGTTTCATCATGACACGATCGATCCTACGCTTCTGACACAAATCTATCGACAAACCGTGATTTCCCCGACCTACCATTCCTTCAAACGGATGATCTTAAAATGTACTTCACGGAATTATTAACCCTTAGCACTCCGGATTGTTTTGTAATCCATCAGCAACTGCAACTAATTCTTATGGTATCTCCAGTGAAAATGAAAAATGATGTAACGTTCCTTCGATCTTTTATTATCCTTCTCAGTACAAAATTTGGATGTGCGGAAAATCGAATAATTTTAGGGTAGTTTCTTCGATTCGAAAAGTTTAAGATTATCTAGGAAATTCTAAATTTTGTATTTAATGAGTGTTTGTCTTCAAGTTATTAGGAGAGTCGATTACTGAGTAATAATTATTCTGATCAACTATTAATAACAGAAGAATAATATTTAATTCCGACTGAAAACGATTCGATAAGGTCACTCGATCGATCGAAAGATTCGCGAGTTCGTTGACCTCGGACGGTTACGTGAATATTATTCTTCGACGCGGGAATTAATTTGACAGAAAATTGACGACTTTAAGGGGAATGGAGGTAGACCAAGATAGACCCCTAATGTCACAACCACCGCAAGGAACGGCAGCCAGCGGAAGGGTTCGAACCCGAGGGGAATGTTCGATGAAGGGTTGGAAGAGAGAAACTCTGTTCCTTTGAGAGGACCGAGCGGTTAATGATGACTAATTGACTGTTCGCGACCTTTATATACCGATCATGTGGCTCGACGATTTTACAGAAATTATTGGACGTAACGTAGACGATAAATAAGCCGTGTAACTTCATTTATATCCAATCGACCACTTTGTACCGTATATTCTCGGATATCGCGAACTTTAATCAATGTTAATTTCGGAACCGGCGCAGCACAGGCGATTAAACTTTGCCCCCCATTTTGGCTATTTCCTTTAAATTCAAAACGGACCGCAACTTCATCAAACTCAACTATCGTGTAACATTTTAAAACATTTCTTACATCGATATCAACGTAATATCGATACATTAACAATTTCTTAAACATCCATCTAATGAACTTACCTTTAATACATACACCAACTTCGCAATCTTCAAAATCACAAATCCCTAACACTAGATTTACTTGAACTTGACGGACATTGAATTCGTCGAATATTTCATAACGATTTAATGCAATTCTGAATATTAGAGTTCTCTGTTCTACAAACACTAATTTCCGCTATCTATATAAACAGTCTCCTAGCCTAATAGAATAAAGTATAGAATCCCCGTGAATCTAGCGTTAAAGAAGGAAACTCATCGACCAACGAGCACACCGAAGCAACAATCCGATCGATAGCCTTTTTTCCGTAGAAACGTACAGCCAAATGGACTCGACAGATCCTCTCGCAGTGGAACCTGCCAGCACTCGCGGGATTCGGGGCGAGTATAATCGGCGGCGGGTCGTTCATCAAGGACAGCAGCGCGGCTCGCCTTATTCGAGGGACACGTGAAATCGATGGAGCCCGATCTTCCGTCGCGTCGCATTGTTTCCCCCGTGATCCCGTTCACCGTCGGATCGCCCACGGCCACCGGTTCCCTAGATTGAAGACTTATCGTTAGCTGCGTCGGCTGCCGGGATCTTCTCTCGAAATTAGACATCAGGACAGCCGGCTGTCCCGTCCGATTCCCTGCGCTGTCACCGTTGCAAATCCGTTCCCCTCGCCCTCCCTCCCTTCGTCCTGCTTCGTTGTCCTCTCTTCGATCCGCAGAACTGGAAGTGTGACCCGGTTACAGATCGCCGGGCGGTTTGTTACTCGAAGCTGCGAACCTTCCCTCGTCGTTCCGACGATCAGCACCGAAGACACCTGCAGACTTCTCGCCCCGGCAGCTGAAGCCGCATCGGAGAATGGCGGCCGCTGCGGGGAGCAGCGAGAATTGACAAGTAAATCCTGGAAAATTAGTGTCCGGTCGTCCTTTGTACTCCGCCGCTGGAGAAACGATGTTCCTTCGTTAGAGGATCTTTCTGTTTGCCGGTCGCCTTCAAAGCTCCTTGCGGCTCGAGGATCTGCAGACAATGGAGGGGATTTGCCGAAGGTCACGGGTAGTTTCGGGTTGTTTCTCAAGCCTGAGTTAAGAGGATGCCGGGGATTGATGGGTGGAAGCGACGGTGATTCGATTGAAATTAATATCGTGATTAAGAGTGACGTAACACTGGACGGAGAGGCGAGCCGAGATTCTGCAGCGACTTCGCCGTTGCCACTCTCGCGTTTTCTTTACTCTTTATTTTCTATTTCCGGAGTGTCCCGCGAGCTTGGCAGCAAGCTCCATCGGGAGAGGACTTTCCCGTGCAAAAAGGGAAAGTTGGGACTTTTAGCCCTGCTCCCGCGCGATTTTCAGAGTAGGGACAGCCCTTTGAAAGGCTCTCGGAAATTGTGCAGTGGACAGTTGGGTTTTGCCCTACCGACAGCGTCACGCGAGTCCGCGCCACTTTGGCTCGTGACTTTTCGTGACACCTTGTCTACGCGTTGCCGGACACTTTGTTATCTCGTTGTATCGTTACTTTGTTCTTTCGTTACAATTTTGCTACTACGTTTTGCTCGTTATTGCTATTTCGTTGTACCACCTCGCTGTAATATACTATGGAGTAAATATGAGTAATTATTAACTGTACCCTAATCCGCATCAGTTTCAATACTCAATTTCCGATGAAGCAATGGCAATTGCGATAACAAATGCAAGAGTCAATTAGTTCTATTTATACTCAATTGAATAGTCCCCATAAAATATCAGTGGTGCTCGGGTTCACGTTCTAATAATCCAGCAACGTCTGTCGATTGCAGAGCAATTCCGCTCGCATTCAATAATTGCAATCCAACTCTTTCCCTGTCGCCTATTCGTAAATAGTCTCGTTCTCGGCAATTCCACCGCAAGCGCCAAGGCGGCCGGCATAAATTCCAAGTTTTCTAGGTCAAACGGAACAGGGGTAAAGGATCGCCGTTAATAAAATTATAGGAACGACGTAATACCAAATACACTTGTCTTACTTTCCGCGCGGCGGAGACCCTCGCGCCGGTCCCGGCGGCGCGGTAACTCGCGTTTAGAAAGTATTGAACGAATTACGGTGTACGCCGCGCAGTCGACGGTGAACGTTACATCCGTCAAGCCGCGCGACAGAATTATTCCGGGTTTCCGGCCGCGCCGCGCCGCGCCGCCTCGCATGAAATTCGCTCGAACCTCCGGAAACGCTCGTTCTCCGCGCGGAAGATCGACGGCGGCGGCAGGTTCGTCAAAAATTCGGCAAATGTTCAATCTCCGCCGGCGGCCGATGCGCGTTGCGGCGATGAAGAGCCACCAGAACGGAATGCCGTCCGCTCGCGCGAAATCGACCGATCGCGCGGCCCACCGGAACGCCCGGAATATATTCTGTCCGGAAAAACGCGCGGATTACACGCGAACTGGCTACCGTGTATGCTAATCTCGGTGACCCAGTTTCCCTTTCTCTTTTGCGGTTTTGTTCAATTGGTTCTGTTAATGAACGATCGACGAAGGGAAGCGGATGTCGCGAATTTCGTTGGGAACTCGTGACCGGTGTTTCAGTGTTTTCGTTCGATTGTTAGGGCTACGCGTGTTATCGGTACTGTGGGTAATTAATACATTGCGTACCGGATAATTATCAGGAGATTGAAGTGTGCGGATTTTCAGATCCACTTATATCACTATATATAAAAAAAACTTAGGTATCATATTGTTATGTAATATATTTTAAATGGAGTAATCAAATTTAATATTTCTGTGAATGCTATGGTAATTAGCAAAGTTATGTAGCTAAGAGTCTTCGTATGAAAACGAGATTTCTCATTAGCAGTATGCAATGTGTTAATGTAGCTACGAGGGGAATTATATAATAATAATAATTAGCTACTATTATTACCTACTGTATTATTATGATACTATTATCACAAGGATAATTATCTAATAATAATTAGCTACTATTATTGTCTACCAAATATTTTATTACTATACTATTACTCTGATCTACTATTATTATTATTATTAGATACTACTATTATCCATACTATTATTATTATTTGCATTATTATTGTAGTAATTGTTCTCACAATCGAATAATTCATTACATCCTTAAGGTTCACTCGTTCCGTGCCCGGTTTGTCCAGATGTTTGCTCACGCGATCCATTTTTGATTATTGGATATGGTCCTGGGAAAAAAAGGTGGAAATAAAATAGTGTACACATTTTTGCCGGTTTTATTCAACTTTTGTTCTCGCTTTGCGCCGCAAGCGGTCAGTGGCTCGGAGTTCACGCAGCGGCATATTCAGTTAGCCGGCGGACGAAGGGGTACAGAGCGGCGCGCGGACTGTTGGCCCGTTCCCCTTTTTTTTTTTTTACACGGTGGAAAATATGAAAATAGTTCAATTACGGTGCCCGGGCGGTGGCATTCACGTGCTCGCTCTGTTTTTCGGCCGGGGCGGTAAACGAATCGGAAAAAAAATTCGGCACGCCGATGAGTTTTTCGACGGGAAACGCATCTTCGCCGCGCGACAGAAAAACAGACCCGTTGAAAAATGCATTCCCGTAATAAAAGAACGGTCGAATTTCGGATACGCGCTCGGGCCATACGCGCGTCACGCCGGCTCGCTATCGATCAAACTGCGAGCGATTTTAACGCGCGACTGTAGCACCACCGTTTAGCGACCTCTCGATACCCTTTGACAGAGGGTGTCCCGAAAGACAATGCAGCTCCAGTTGTTCTTTAAACCGTCCCCTTCGAATAGACAACATTCTACGTACCATGATATGCGATACATAATTAATATATTAACCCTTTGAACTCTGTAGCCTCCAATATTGCACCAGTTATAACATCAAATATTTTAACGAATCAAAAAACTACCCTAAAATCACTAAATTTTCCATACATCCAAATTTTGTACTGAGAAGGAAAATACCATAAAAATTAGTTGCAGTTGCTGATAAATTAAAAAACCATCTCGAGTGCTAAGGATTAACTGTATAATCTCATTTCAACGAAAAGGGAATTTCAAGCGTTCCAACTCCAAATTCAAGGATTCTTAATTCTCTAAGTAACATCAGATTGTCGAATTTCCCCTCTAATGATAGACTGCCCTATCCCCGTGGATTCAAAAGCAAATTCGATTTACCGGTAACGATCCTCGGTCGCGGGTAGTAGACGGAATTAGAAGGTTGAATTCATCCCTTCCGCGGCGTATAAATTCCTGCTCCCCGGGGCAAATTGAAAAGTTTTAATATCCCGTATACCCGGCGCCGGGGAATAAGAAATAAGGAACCGAGGCCGAGACGAACGACTGCGAGCGTAGTGCCGGTGGATTGGGCTGGCCGGGAACGCGAAAGTCCCGCCGAAGCCGCGCACGAAGTCGAGAGGCGGTTGGCTGGTAGTTCGTTATTTTGTTTATTCGAGTAGCCCGCGCGAGTGCGACTCGCAACAAGGATTTTCAGGTAGCCGGGCCGGGCTCGTTCCTCGTAATCGAATAAGGGAGTCAAAGCGCGCCAGGGGGAATTAATTTCGAAAGTTCCACGGATTAACGAAGTTTGTAAAACAACTAGTTATACGCGTAATTGCTACTTCATTTTCGCGTGGAAGTTCGGGGATAGGGCTGGATGACGGCGGCGGGCGGAGATATTACCGGGAAGCGAAGTTCAATCCTCGAGAGCTGGATAGCAGGAGATCATGGCGGACCAGGCTCGCCGGCTGTCTTTGGTTTCCGCAGGCAACTTGCCCGCGACACCTGTATTATCTGCGTGAATTACTGCTCGATCCCGGCGCGATTAAACGCACCGCACCGCGGTAATTTTCCTCGTTAGAATTTACCATCGGCAACGATGAATACCGAGCTAACTTGCTGCCGGATTGCGATTGCTCTTACTCCCGGCTCTCCGATGTGGACCGATACCCCGATTGCGACTAACCGGGCTCTGAGCCGCGGCATAATGATGCCTCTCGGACACGGTAAACAGAGTAGTGTGTCCGTTGATCGTGATTTTCCGTTGCTACATTTGTTTGATCGTGTTTGGCCGAGGTTACCAGCTGTCGGGTTTCGCATGCTTCGAAGGAGGATTGTCCTGTTTCCGAAATCAGCATCTGGAGGCTGGAGTTTGTAGAGGAATTAGCGGGGATGGTTGCTTTAGTGAGGATTAGAATCGTAGAATGGGGAATTTGGAATTTTGGAACTTGGGGCACTTGACGACTTTGGGACTTTGACGCTTTGAGACTTGAGTTGAGGACTGAAAAGTGTTGGGATTTAGCGACTTTGAAACTTAGCGACTTCGGGACTTGATAACTTCGGGGCTTTGATACTTAGACTTATCAACTTAGGCCTGAAAAACAGTCGGACTTGGCGATTTTGAGACTTAGCAACTTGGAGGCTTAGATGTTTGGGAACTTCGGAACTTAGCGACTTCGGGACTTGACAACTTTGGCGCTTCGCCACTTAGACTCATCAACTTAGGACTGAGAAACAGTCGGACTTGGCGATTTTGAGACTTAGCAACTTGGAGGCTTAGATGCTTAGGAACTTCGAAGCGTAGCAACTTTTCAGAAGTTAGAACTATCTGATCTAGTTTGCCAGAGGCTACGTTGTTGCTCGAATGCAAATGAGTAGAAGTCACGATGAGAATCGCAAGAAAAATGTTACAGCAAACACGAGAGAAGAGACATAAAAATGGCGGCCAACGGACAAAGTTGCCGGAGTAGCAGCGAGAGCAACGCTGCCGCTTAATTTAACGACGAGAAAGGAGGGAACTCGAGTTCAGTTTGGGCTTCGTAAACTGCCACTGGTCCTCGGACTTTCCGTGTATAATCGTATTGTCCGGTCGGCTTTGCCTACAAAGGGACGCCCCCGCGTGCCGGACTCGACTGTCCGAAAGTAAATCGCGATACACGTCGAAACATCCGCGGGAACTTTCGAATACGGGCTGAAAAATAATACTTTGCTAATGTATCGAGCTCGGGACTGTCCGCGAGTTTTCGAGTAGAGAGAACGCATAGTTGGATCATTCTTGGACATTTGTATTCGAACAGCTCAAAGCGAATCATCTTCGCTTTAACCCTTAGCACTCCAGGTTGTTTTGTAATCTATCAGCGATTGCAACTAATTTTTATAGTATCCCTAGCGAAAATTGGAAATGTTATAATATTTCTTCGATCTTTTATTTTCTTTGTTAGCACAAAATTTGGATGTGAAAATCGAATAATTTTGGGGTAGTTTCTTTAAGATTCATTGAAATATTTAATATTATAACTGGTGCAATATTGGATCTTACAGAGTTCAAAGGGTTAATCGAAGCGAAGGTTTCGAATATGGTTTAACAAACATAAACGTCATCGAGTTGTATTAAGTCTAAAACATTATTGTACTCGTAATTTGTATGGTTTAAACTAAATCTAGACATAGAAAGAGCAATGTCTTCTTTTACTAGTATTAACGATAAATAATTCTAATGCACCTGGAAATTAAATCGCGAGGCAAGGTGTTAAATATTAACCTCGACCTGGAGATAATTGACCAAAAACACGCCACCTGTTACGTCACGAGCAAACGGTTTCCCATCACCGTTCGATTCAGAAGTATTTTCCCTTCTGTTCCTTTATTCACAGATTTACCGTCGAACATCTTTTTTTCCTTATTCGCGAGTGGCATTATCGTCGGGACAACGGTTGACAGCGTCCCGTCGCGCCGAACCCACGATATTACATTCCATTCAGCGGCGAGCGAGAGTTTCCTCGAGGAGCGGGCGGAAAGTAGATCGGCCGCGGGAAAAGCGAATAATGAAATTCGAGGAAAGCACTCTCCGTAATTGACGAGATGACCGTGTCCCGGGCCGGGTCGGTCGGCCCGACGCTGATCGATGGAAGACGACCCGAACGGACCCCGTGTAATTAAGGATTGACGGGAAACAAATAGTCTCGTGTTACGGCGCTTAGAAGCTCATCCTCCTCGGCGATCGATATTATTGCATGTTTACGTCTTTCACTTTTCCAACCCCCTCCCACATTGTCCCTTTTTTTTCAGTTCGTGTCGGGTTTTGGGTGCTTCGGCGAACTCGGAGTAGCGGTTCTCAAACTATCGAGCGGAGAATCGGTTTTCGAGCATTTTCTGCGACTCGTTCGATAGAATTCGTTGCAATTGATTAATTAAATTAGTGCATAATTAGTGAAAAGGTATAGATGATTTCTTGAGAAGTTGCATCGAAGTGTACCACTCTGGGTTTCCAAAATTAGTCCATAATTAGTGAAAAGGCATAGATGATTTCTTGAGAAGTTATTAGATAAATGGATTTAGATACATCGAAGCTAATATAAGTGAACTGAGATTCTGGTGAACGTGTTCTTATTTTTATGAGATACGATGTCCACTCTACTACTAGGTAATTCTGGTGTTAACACGATTGAACGTGTTTTACAAAAAAGTAGCAAACTATATCTTGGTTCTTTCCTGGATCCACCGGAGATCAACACTGTGCGAACCCCTGATCCAGACACTCGCCTCCCTTTCCCTCGGTGTACCCGAGTTATCCTTTAACCCTCGTCAACTCAGACCTCACCCGTCAATCCTTCCTTTCTCTTTTTTCAAGGCGACGTCAACCGGCGCGATGCGCTGTCCCGGTTATTTCGAGTGTACCGCGTTTTATCCGCCGCGCGGCACCTCGACGCTTAAATATACAGAGCGTCTCGACTGAACGTCACTTAAACAACTCTTTCATTCTTAATAACACCAGACACACCTGAAAAGTCGAAAAACGAGGAAAATCTTCTTTGAACTGTTCTTATATTTTCTTAAAGCTCGCAGTTGCTTCTTCCGAAATCACGATTGTCAAATATTACCTACATAATATATTAGCTCAATCGACGACATAAATTCGTTTCCCACAAACGATAACATCTCTCGATTAAACACACATTGTATTATTTGAGATACAACCTCGATTTCACTGGAGCATTCAAATCAACTCTGGATTTACATTTATCGTAGCCTATCGCTCCCAAAGAAACAGACATTCCATCGTTAACGTCTCGAAACATTCAGAATTAAAAACAGACAATTGGAATACACAGTAAACAGCGTTCGTAAAATTCGACGCCCGTTAAAACGACGCGTTCCGCGATCCTATTGTCAAGGGCTGACCTTGCGGCGACCTTGAACTCGAAAATTGAATCGCGGGATACAGGGTTAGAAACAGCGTACGCCGGGATATCCACGGTCGCGATGTAAACGTTCGAAACGTCGATCATTGAAATCGAGGCTCCCGCGATCCCCGGTGTTATTGACAACGAAGGAGACAGTCGGGTGTCCTCTTTCAGTCAGGCGCGCGGGCACTTTGTGCGCCGATCAATCGTTGTCATTTCAACGGCGGCGCTGGTAATTATCGCAATTTCGATACACCGGCGTGAATGTAACGCGAACGATAACCGATCGAGTGGTCTGAATATTGTTTCGAGGCGGCGCGGCGCGACGCGACGTGACGCGGGGGCGAGCCGCGATAACGTTTCGCGCGTCGCGCGGTTTAATTTTATTGTTCCGCAGTTCGCAGTTGAGTAACGCCTGACGTTTTCTGCGCCGGGTAATTATAAAATATCGCGCGGCCGACGTTTAACAACGTCCGCGTCTAGCTGAGCCGACGGATATCGGGGCTCCGCGTCCGGCGCAGCGTTGTTTGCAAATTGACAATCAGCCTTTAATCGGAATTTTAATGGCATTAATGTAATTGTTGTTATCGATTACTATCGCCGAAGTGGATGACGAACAATTATCTCCGGTAATTCGCTAATGCTATTGTGATTTTAATTTTCCCTGGGCCCTCGGACGCTTCGGGCACGATTGTTTCGTATTCATACGCCGGCCTTTGATTCGGAATAATTACATTGCGGCCTGGCTAAACGGGAATTTAATCGGGTTCGCTGATCACCCGTGAAGTACGCGTTGCGATCGAGAAGAGTTTTGGTAAGTGTTGGAAGGCAAGGTGATAATGCAAGATTAAGTGGTTACGAGTGTCTCGTGGTCCGACGAAATTTCTAAAATTAATCCTGATTATTTATCCTTGCCATAGTTTCAGATCTACTTGCCGCTTTACTGTAGCAATCCAAAGTTTCCTTTGCGTTCCATCCAATACTCTAGCATTCCACAGAGAAGATACCAACAAAATCATCAATAAAACACACACCCTCAACACTAGAACTACCACTTGAGAAAGAACCACTTCCCAATTTCTAGAATTATTACAAAAATAAAGACACTTTCAAGGAACGATCAAAGAATCAGATTCACTAATACCCAAACCGCAATATAAACCGATCGGAATCTTAAATCCACATCTACCGCTTCCACAAAGAACTGTTCGAAGGACGGTCTGAGTGCTCTGTAGTTCTACCGTTAACTAAACCGCATGCGAAACCTCTCCGCCGAGTACGGAACCGAAGAAGACATTCGAACAGCCATCCCCAGACAGCCGTGCACCCCCATTACGTCTTGCGGAACTTAATCGCGTTAACACTCGCGATTATTCCACGCAGAAGTCGTTCCAGCCGAATATTTCCCCGGGAAACGCGAGCAGAATTTCGAACGGCGGCGGCGGGGCCGAATTTCCTGCGTGCGTACTTAGCGTATGGCCAGAAGACGGCGGGGGTCAGAGGGAGAGCCGTGTCATGTAAGTGGTGTGCGCCCGAAGGGATTAATATTAAGGGCACATTTCGACGTGCCTTAGCTCTCGGCCCGAGCCCATCGACGGCACCGCCCGGCTGTGACCCGATTTTCCCTCGATAACAGCGCCTGTGCACCGGCGTCTACATAATACACGCGTCGAATGAAGCCCCGCGCCCCTCCTCCTCCTCCACCTCGCCGACGTCGCTTTCGGCCAATACAATCCGGCTTGACACTTTAATCCACCGCGATCCTACGAATGCACTTCGTATATATTTGACTTGGTAATTCGCGACCCTTCGCGCAGACCCGCTGCCGTTCGAACCGCATTCCCGGCGACGGGACATTATCCAGTCGAGACGGCGTACAGGTTGCTTCTTAATTCGCGGACCGGTCGTTGGGAAGATTGAAAGAGGTTCGAGTGTCTGGCGTAAAATTGAAACACTGGTTTCGAGGTCTCGAGCTGGAAGTAGCAGGAATGGGGGATTTCTCGATGGCGATCCGGGGGATTGGATTTAATGTTTTTGGGCTGTTTGAGCTGGTGACAGGATGCGTTCGATTGTTTAAATGTTATATTTGTGATATTGGGTATGTGCAGTGGGATCGTTTGAAATGATCTGTATTATAGTTCATGTTCGAGCTGCGGTTTGAGTTGGGAGTCGAGTAGATTAAGTGTTTTCAGAAAATTGACGACGCATTATATTATATATTGTAATATTCTGTAATAGTCTACCTTATAATATTCTATAACACACAGTATTTCTCTAAAATATTACCCACACAACGCAGACGTAACGAGAGCAACGTAACCACCGTCTCCAAGCAGAAAAATCCGAGCTCAACGATCGATCCGCCGAATGATCCATTAAAGTCCACTATTATACTAGCATTTCGAACGAAGCGCACGCTAGCCTAATCTCCCAGCAGCGAACTGGCCGTTAACGAGCACTCGAACGGGAAAAAAGTGGCGCGGGGGTAAACAGCGTTCGACCCGCTTCGTTTCCCACGACAAACAGCGGAGTGTCAGCCCGGGGGACAGGATTAAACGAAATAATTCATCGCCGTTCGCGCGTAATATTTTTCGATCGTCGCTTTTGTTTTTGTTTATTTATTTACTCTTTCCCCGTCGCGCGTCTCCTCTCTCCCGATGGGACGGCAAACAACGTTCGCGAGCGAACCGGCGACATTTCCGTCGAACCTGTTCGAGGGATGCGTCCGGGAATCGGCGCGATTCGCGTCCTCCTTATCGAGCCGGCTAACGATCGCTCGTTAGAGCTCGGGCCCCGGCTCTAAGGACGAATGTAAAAACTCCCCCGGCAGCGGCGCGAGAGATTTAACTTCGCTTATTTGTAACACGGCGCGCGGCCGGCTTTAATATTCGTTTTTTTTTCCTCCCCGGTCCCTCCCCGCCCCGCCGTTTAAACGGATATGCCCATTGTTCAAGCCGTTCCGCGCTCTTGATCGCGCTTTTTATTGGGCTGTTGGAAAAACTTTTGTTAGGTCGGAGACTTCGGATGCCGGCAGCCACCCGCACGATCCGCAGAGTAATATTTCCACGATGAAATTAGTCCCGTATCAATTCTTGGCTTCCGTCGACCGATTATCGGCACACCTGCTCTCCGTTCTTTTTTCCTCTCCTTTTTCTCTCGCCTCTTTTTCGCGGAGCGGGCAGGGAACTTCGTCCATTCCGCGAGCGAAATTTTATTAGACTTTTGAGGGACTTTTGAGGGACTTTTGAGGAACTTTTAAGGTCGCTCGGAATGAAGAGAGAACCGACGGTGTCGAGTCGGTTTCATTTGCAATTATTGTTTACCGATGAATAATGCGACAGTTTTTGGCGAATGTGTCCTGTTAGTAATTTGATTATTGTATTGTATGAATCTGGGGATAGTGTCTTTCGAGTAGATTTGGGAATTCATTCTTTCGCTGGTGCATCGGTCGAGGCTAATTCGATTTACGAGGTGCGAGAAGGCCGAAAGGGTAATTAGCATGGAATGCGTTGATTTCCCGGATATTCCCTCGATCGCATGAGGCCTTAATGAGCGTTGATTCCACAGTGAGCATGTTAATAACTCCGGTAACCCAAGTTACTTAGTAAACTCGTTGAAACAAGGATCTAATGTCGCAGAAATTGCCAGTGCCGGTCGCGAGCATTCCTCGGCGAGTATCTAATCAAAATTTAAATTATTTCGTCTATTAGGTATATTCGAGGAATTTCATCATCTTGGGAATGTTGTTCGCTCTCTTAGGGTGAATTTTGAGTAGCTTCGAAGGGAGGGCTGCCTTTCGAGCGCGTCACCCGTTCGCCTAGGCCTTTGCGTCGGCGTTAACTCTTCGTCGTCCTGGGAATCTCGAGGGATCATCATCATTTATTTAGGAAAATATTCAATTGCCCGTTGCTTAGCTCGAGTTCCCGGCTCACCGATTCTTTGAATAGCCACGGAAGAAGGCATCAGTGTCAAGTGGGTCACGAGATAAACAAGATGGGGGAATTAGAGCCGCGAAAACGCCGCGGAAACTTCTGTAACGTTGGGAAGAGTTTCCCTGACCCAGCTGGAACGGAAGCAGGCCTCATTAAGTCTAATGAAACTTCTTTTTCCGGCGCGCATACCAAACGATTATCGAGCACCGTTACATCTCCGTTCCACGCTCCGTGGAGTTTATATTTAGAATTCGGTACCGCCCGCGCGAATGGTTATTAACGTTTCGGCGGCGCGGAAAAGCAAAAGGTACCGAATGAAAAAAACAAGCAGCAATCCGAAAGTTCGACTCTGGGTCGATGTTGCTCGACATTGATCCTCGACGTCCATGAGTTTAATGATTTGTTCACGTGTCAAAGACTTTCTCGATAGAATACTCAACACGATTGTCTAAGAATAATACAACTCGTACCACCGCGTTCTCCAGAATAAACACTACTTATGTATTAATTATTCACATTTTATATATTAACAGTTTACACAATAATTCAGCTTCGAAGCTGCTATTTTCGCGACGCGTTAAATAATCTAACATCAAATGCTTTTTCCCCAAAAGCTGGGAAATAGAGGTTAAACTATTAAAGCATTCATTCGACATTCATTCGTTTCGCATTCGAAAAGAACCGAACGAAGAACAGACGTTTTGTCAACTAAATATTGAAATTATCCCCGGGAAATTGTTAAACTCTAAAACATTCAACGGAAGACTCTGTCAATATGTCGGCGCACGTCCGGGAAGAATGAAACGCGGAAAAATACCATCGGCAAACGGCGAGTCGATTCGAAAGCGCGCAACGAATCTCGAGCATATAATTTCGCGCGTGAAGCACCGGCGCGAATTACTTCTCGTGCATTCTCCGCTTTTATCCTTCCCTTTCCTCCTCCCTTTCACCGCGCGGCGCGGGCACGCTTCGTTAAAAATGAATTAAATCCCGAGAAATCTGTTCACGCGGGAGGAACGGAGACAGAAGAGGGGCGCGGAAGGAGAGAAGGAAGCCACGCGGAAGAACGTAAGAAGGGGTCGGAGGGGTCGCCGCCATTCTCTCTTCGGGAGTGCGATCACGTGACCGCGTTCCACGGAACACACGGACCCGAAAGTTAATTAAGGGGGCTTATTATCGTGCCGGTCTTGCGTAACTCCCTTTTTGATCCGGCGAATTCCGGCCGGATTCTCGTTCGATCGTTTCAGGAGAAAAAGTTCGCCAACTTCTGATTTAATGGGACACGCGAATCCCTTTAGGGATGCCCGACCGTGGAGGGGGTTCGCTCGGCGGAAGGGTCAAGGAAATGGCGGAGATAAAACGTGCTCGAATCGTGATTAGATGAATTTCTTTCCCCTTTTATCAGGCGCTTTCGCGTTGCGAACGAAAGAGCACAGATCGGGAGGACACGAACATTCATTTCGGAGTGCTTTGTACGTTTTTAGAGTTTTATTAGATTCAATGGAACTTTCTGTAAATCTGTCGTGAATATTTATGTTAAATTAACCCTTAACGGAGCTACGTTGCTATACAAGCATGGCACTTTCGCTTGATGGGTTCAATGTCGCGTATATAGAGGAAGAAATGATTATTTTTATTTAACTTGAAATATTGAGGTGTTTGACGGGAATGATTTTTCTACGTCCGCGTTTTGTAGTATGATAATAAAATACATTTAACATGCTGACAGTCGTAGCCTGCGAGCGGCAATTATTGCATGAAAGGCGAGCTACAGTCATCGAGGCTGTTATTAAACTTTCGCAGCGTTGTTGCCATTATTGTTTTTCAAACGACTTCATTGTGCAGAAATGAATAGATCGAGACTGCTTGGAACATCGCCTCCCCTCCCCCTCGCGTTTCATTTCGAAATATTACATTATTGTTAACTGTAGCGGCGCAGTCATCTAACCAGGGGAAAAGGAGGGGGAGAAAAATGAATATAAAAACCCGGCACCATGAAAACGGTCCACGGCGATATCTCGTACATCAAGCTTCAATTAAGTGCAGCTGCATTCAATTAATTTTCATTCCGCGCGAAGCCCGTTGTTTTCATATTTTCAGTTTAATTGAAAGAACGAAAATCACCATTTTTTACCGTTTCAACCGGCCGCAGAAAGTTTTCGGCCTACATTTCGACGTGTCGGACGTGTTGTTCCTCGGGACTGCATCATCGTGAAAACATGATTTACAATTTCGAACGATCGCAATCAAAACTGTAATGAAGGGAGGGTGCAGTCCGTTTCGAAAATGTGCGTGTGATCGATATTTCGAACGAGGTGTCGACTAGGTTGGAAAAAGCGTATTTATTATTATTGTCCCTATGTACAAAATTGTTTTCGCTGACAGCGTTTTTTACTTTATTCCTATGACGGTAGTTGGCAAAAGATTCTTCGCGATAATACCAGTTAATAATGCACATTCGCTCGTTAGCGTTCATTACGTTATTCAGAACAGAGATGCCACCTCTAAATTAGCAAAATCTCGAATAATTCTCAGTGGGAACGACTCTTTTTCGTTAATTGTTAAGAGAAGAAGCGTAAGGTCCACGAAATTATTCAAATTTCGAATAATTTCCAACAAATTCATAATTTATATTCGCTTTAAAATATAATACTCGACGAGGAGGATAATATTTCATTTGAATTTAAAAGAATATTTATGAAATTCAGGTTAAAGTTAGAGGTTAATTTCGTAACCTTTCGCACGAGTCTGGCTCGTTATTACAGGGCAAGGGGTTAAAGGTCGCCTCGAAAAGAAGTCTTCCGAGATTTCAGCCCATCTTCCACGGCACACAGTGGAATGACAATGGGGAGAAAAAGAGTCAGGGTCAACGGGGGGGAATGGCACGGAACGAAATGGCGGCGAAAGGGTTGAAATATCGTTCGAAGCGTTCGCCACGTGGCACGTTTCCTCGCAGCGAGAAATCTTGCCGGAGCTTTCATCTCGGATAGAAGTTTCCATTAAAGCGTTACCCGCCGCTCTTAATGAAGTTTATCGCGACGAAGTTGTTCCTCCTCCGTAATGGGATATAATTTACGTTTCATTCTCATCTCGATTAATAGTTCCGGCACGTGGCCCTGAGTGACGCGTCGCGAATTGTTACGCCTCTGCTCCCTTAGCGGACCAATACCACTTAACGTTCCATTCGACACGGTTTATCGAAACATATTGTCGGCGATAAAAGAAATAGAAAATAAACGAAGAATAAAATAGATTTAACGAGAGAGACTAAATAAAAATCCGTCGTTCGTATCGATTCAATTAATTTCGATCTGTGCAGCGAAAGAAAAATAGACTCGCGAATACGAATAATTGAATCGTTAATTTGTTTATACACGCGAATAAATAACTCAATCGCATTGTTTATTTATTCGAACGTTTCCGTCTGCGAATTCACTTGTTCTCTATATAAATTTGAAGAACGAAGGTTGTTTTGTGTCTACAGTATTTTACTTTGTATTTCGATAATGAGTTACGTTCTTTAGAGATTATGTTCACGATTAATTTACGTTATTCCAGTATTAACCCTTAATGGACCGGAAGTATTTCAAGTTTAGTTACCAGAAAATACCCTGACATAGATAACAAGCTGAAAGAAATTCACAGAAACGACCTAGATTCTTAATTCTAAATATTACAAAAATAACAGTGATAAAAATAATAAAGTCACTTTTGTTAGCATTTGGCCCAGTAAATAAAAGTGCCATGCCGTTTCTATGGCGGCACTGTTCCGTTAAGGGTTAACATTAACAGAGGAACAAAGTTTCACGCTGTACGGATACTTTCCTGTTCTCGCTGTGTGTCTTCCGAGTTGCCAGGTGTCTTTGAGGACGCCAGACGAAGAAATCTCGGATCGAGCGAGCCGGGGACGTCGATTTAACTTCGAGACCGTTGCGGAATTGAAAGATTACCCGGGTCCAAAAATATATGCTCTTCCCCTCGAAGTTCTCGGCTTAGAAGTACACGGCGCGTTCATTACGCCGTGTATTTGTCTTTAAAGTTCGGGGCGAAGCCGCGGACATAAGGGAGCATTTTCAACTTTAACACGGTAATTTCGCGCATCAGCGACGTTCCCGCCGCGTCACCGTGGAGTGTGGCATCGGTTTAATTTCCAATGCCACCGCAAACGACGACGACGTCGGGGAACTTCCATTCCCGTTTCCCGCTACTCTCGAAACCTTGTTCCACTGTTCGCCGATGCCAATTGCTGCGGTGTGATCGGGGAAGAGCGATCACTTCTTCATTTGTAATTGTCGTACACCTTTCGGGAGGTGTTCACACCCTTTTCCGGTGGAAATGCTTGCTGGCGAAATGTTTTCATCAAATTTGTAATGTCGGTGTATTATATTATTGATTGATATCGTTTGATAGATCTCTTGAAAATTCGCTACGTTCAGGAGTGTTCGAAGTAACAGAGGTTTGAAGATGAAATATTTATATATTAATATTGTGAAATATATTATAACATATATTCAAAATATTATTAAAATATTATTATTATATATATATATATATATATATATATATATATATAAAACTATATCAAACTATAAAAATACATCAAACCTCTGATATTTAGAAAATTCCTGAACTTAGCGAATTTTCAAGGGACTCATTAATACTTGCACTGGCACAATGCTGATCCTTATGCATATTTCATACGTTTATTCGAAGTAACACGTTCGGAGAGGTTTACGCTCGGTTTTAAGGGTTCGAATATGGTGTTGCCAGTTGGTGGGACGATATAAGGGTCGACGGCGCAGTGTGCGTGCACAGGGTGGAAAGAAAGAGCGTGTGCAGCGCGCGACGCGCGTCGAGAGATATGTGAGCCGAGTCACTCGCCAAGACAAACGTTTTTATTACGAAAAATCAGGAGGCGAGACGAGATCCAGAGCTACGCGCAGACGCGGCGCCGCTTTGCGAAGACGCTGGCCGCCGTGCGGGGATCCACCGCAGCTGAGAAACCCGTGCGTGGCTGGGAAACGCGTTCGCCGCGGTCTGCGACGCGTAATTTCGTTAAATCGACACGGTTATCGCTATCGCTTGTTGTTTTCAGCATCGTTTCCCATTTATTCACCTCGGAAGAGCTTCAGCCTGTTTTTGAAAACATCGAACAGTTAAATCGATAGGAAAAAATCGATTTTTATGAAACGAAAGACTGAAAATCGCACAATAAAATATCTGTTCTTTCATGTCGCAGTCAAGATAGACAGCAACATCAATAAACAGAGTTTTTAATAAAATAGCCAAGTAACTTCACTCATCAAAGCTCTCCACGTCTTTCAACCCCTACATCAGCCCTCCGAAATCTACAAGCCCGAAGAACAGTCCAAAACACCGAGAAAGGAGCACCATCGCATCCCAGCTGGAAATCGAGCAATTCCTGTTTCTTAATTCCCCAATTCCTGTCTTGCTCTTCAGTCTACGAGCACTAGGAAAGATCTACCACCCGCCTCGTTCACCTTCGCACCCGGTTACTCGACTAGCCGAATTGCCGGCACGGTTAACCCCTTGACGTTACAGGACACCGCTCCGCGCTCTTTGTTGCGCGATCCGATTGTCGAGCTGCTCGGTGCGAGCTCCTCGACGAATCGCATAATTAGAGCGAAATTGAATCAGCGTGTCCTCGGTGAAATGAAATTGCTGTCGATTCCCGGTAATAAATAAAATCGCGAAAGGATAAGAAAGAAACAGCCCGCGGAGGAAGGTAGCGTCGCGCCGATAGGGGGTCTCGTCTGGCGGTTTGCACCCCACTCCGGGCACCCCTTCGGCCTAGTCAGCGCAGGGTGGCTCTCTCCTGCCAACCAGCCAGCCAATCCCCACCCTCTGCCTCGTCCCGTCGGTAGCGCCGCTCGGTGGCAGCTCTCTCAATCGCTCCGGCGGGGGTGGTCAGTCGTTCTCTGTCTGTCGCCGGGCCGGTGGTCGGGGTGTTGTCGGAAGGGTGGAGGTGTCGGGCGCCAGTCGCTACGCGGACGTTGAGCCTCGGGATTCCCCGTGTTCGTGCTCGAGCCGAGACTTTTTTCGTACCGTCGATAATACCGCCTTCCACCTGAAACGAATCGGCCGCCATCCTCCTTCGATCTATCGGTTCCAGCGTTTCTCAACGGTCCCCTGGATTTTTCCCTTTTTTTCTCGGTTCCCCGTCCGTTTTTTTCTTCGGCGATCGCTCCGCTCGCTTGTTTTTCCGAGTTTGGTCGGCGTCGCTGATCGATCGCAGCGAGACCCGAGCCGATAATCCGCGACGAGTCGGGATCGGCCGCGTGTGAACGTGGATCGTTCGCGGTTTCTGTGACGGTTCTCCGCGCTACCAGTGCCGATCGGTGACTATCGTGTACCCTGTGGTGATGATAATGATGATGATGATGATGATGATGATGATGAGGAGGATGAGGATGACGATGGTCTTGTCCTGAGGATACGAGATTGTGATTGTAGTTGGCAGACTTTTAAGGATAAAGGATCGGCGCGCCGGTACGGGGGACGCTGATAAGTGAACGGTTCTCGGGTAAGTGGATTTGTCGAGTGGTACATGGGAATTCCGTGGTGGACCGTTGTTTGGGGGTGTTTTCCTTGGATGATGGCTGGATAAGAGTTCCGTGGAGTTTCTTTAACTTAGTTCCGTTCCCTTTGAAGCTGCTTGTGCGAGTAGATGCGCTTGGAACACGTATAAGTGACGATTGTGCCATTTATGAAATCGGACTGTAATTGGTGTGTTTTAATTGATTGGTCGACTTCTTGCTAAATCGCGAAGACACTGGATTCGTTCTTCCTTCTCGCGTCTACTTTCGCGGAAATACTTTCCTCGAATTCTCCCCTCTGTTTAATTTTCTATGAATCCGACTATTATCTACTCCGCGCTGGCGTATTTTAATTATTGGGTTAAGTGGCGAGCGAGGGAAAGAGGGGCGGTGGGGGTTTTAACACCTCGCGCAGACCTGCCAGAAACAATCCCGCGGTAAATTAGATCTTTTCAGTTGATTTTTGAAGTGTTCGCTGGGTATTAGTCGCAGCGTTGCAACTTCGGCTCCCCGATAAACTGAATATTTAATAGTTCGACAACTGCTGCCGTTGTTGCGAACCACCTCCGCGGCGTTACATTCATTATTTACGTCGCAAATTATCTTTGAAGATAAATCACTCAAAAACTTTCGCTCGGGTAATTGGAGCTCATTAAGCGTTAAGCATCCTGTCTGCTGGGAACCTCGGGACTCAGAACCTTGTTCTCCGATTAAAGATGGAGATAGTTCATGATCACCGATCAAGGTCTCAGTTTCCATATTGTTCCTTCTTCGATCAAGTCGATTAATTATTCGCGTATCTCTTCGTCTTCGTTCTTCAATTATTTACGATTTCATCGTGTTTTCACGCGAACCGAACAAAATTAATGTTTCAATCTGAACCTATTTTAAACACTCTGATCTCGATTTTATAACCCACTTCATGGTCGGAAGTTTGACTTTACGTCTCGCGGATTAATCCTAGAAAGTTCGCAGCGTTCTTTCCACTGTCTTTATCGGGACCTAACTTTAAACCAGTTTCACAGCGATCTCATATTTTCGTAGAGACACCAGAACTAGAACTCGCATCTCCGTTCCCTCAATAATTTCAGCGAGCAATAAAGGAACGTCACGCGAAGCCTTTGAATCGAGAAGATTTTCATTAGCTGCTACAGATGTATGTAGACTCGCAGTCTACATATTACTCTATCTCCATTAATTACATCCAATTAGAAAGGGAACACTCAGCTCGAGGGCTGCGACAGTTAGGAACCTGGAACACGAAGTTACATAATTTTCATTCGAACGGAATACGAGCTGTATACACAGTGACAACGTGAAAATTACTAGCCTAATTACAGGCAAACATCGTTCGGAAGTTTGAAATCTAAAATTACTCCAATGTCGACTGAACTTTATCTCTACACTTCAAAAATAACTTGTATCCAACTATCATTACGAACTTATCTCCTTCGGTATTCTAAATTCTTCAACAGAATCTTCCTATCATTTCGCTTCGCTCAGGATAAAATTACATTCGCTGATCGACGCTGTCAACACTAGAACTACCGAGCAATGATCTGAATTTTAAAATTTCTCACGAAAGCATCATCATCAACAACGGCGAAATAAGAATCTAGAAATCAGTAATCCTGATTCGTCCGGTAGTTCCAGTGTTAAGGGTACCAGTGAACCGCTGGAAACTTATTGCGTGTTTTCCGTGGAAGTTCCACCGTTTAAAAATCATCGGCGACAGCGAGCTATCGCTTCCTTAGCGATCCGAGTAGTCGATTAAACGAAATTAATGGGTCAGATGTGTGGACGAGGTCGCAGTCCTTATCGAGCAATTAGACGAAGTAGAAGAGGAGCTTGATGGCCGGGCACGGGGAGGCACGAGCGAGGACCTTAGCCTCGACAGCGACTCCCTCGATTACGGTTCCCGGCGGATCGAACGGCGGTGTCTCTCTTTTTCAATCTTGTCCACGCTTCGGAACGCCCCACTTTCGCCGGGACGTGAGTTGTGTCGCGGAACAGGGATTTCCCCGATCCTGTTCCGCGGAGCGTTTAAAGCGGTCCGAAGTTTCGTTGCGGTGTCCAAATCCTTCTTCATTTGGTTCCTTTAGTCTTCTCGAAAGGAGTCTCCTGCCTTCCGCGAGGAAAAGGATATTGATCGGAAAGTACACTGGCAAGTTTCAGATATCCTCCGTGAGCATTTGGCAAATATCTTGCGATCGGGACTCTGGTTGTTGAAACAATAGGATTTTTAGTTGCAGAGAGATTGGCATTGACAGTTGTGTTCAAATAGCTAACAGTGCGACGTTGAATTTGAATTTGAGAAACTGTTGGGATGATCATCGACGAATGATCGATTAGGGAAGAGTGTATTTATTTAGCTATTTGCTGATGAATATATTATATTTTCGATAAATACATTTACTTCTAAGACGTTTAACCCTTTGTCCGAAGTTCTTAGTTTCTCAGTTTGAGGTTCACGTCGACGTTCATTCAATTAGAGCTTAACAGGACGTTCTATTTATTTATTCAAGAATATTTGGGAGTCCTTGAAATGTTACCTTAAACGGTACAATTGTGGTACTACAAATAAATATAGAAAAAATTGTTAAAACAGGTAGAGGTCGCAATAAAATAGAATGTCGAGTCTGACTCGACATAGGACTAGGTTTAAGATTCTTTCGCATAACTCGAGTGGTTATTTCTATAAATCCCGAGGAACGGTAATTCTAATGTTCACAGACACCTAGTATACGGCACGAAACACAACCGACCGGATAATCCGACAAACGGGCATCGGTGCTGCTACAAAGCAGATACGCGTTGCGCGATCCACGCTATCTTTTTTCCCTCTGTTCCCCCTTTCTCCCACTCGCTCCCCGTCGCGCCCCCCTCGTTTCCTATTATTTTCTTTTTTAATCATTTTTCAGCGTCGTGGGTAATCGGTGAACCGCTTTAACGCAACTAAAAAGCATCGTAAAAATATATGAGCCGATAAACGCGCACCGGTGTTTACGTTAAGCGCAACTTTCCGTGGAATTAAATCGGGAACGAGCTACTTCGACACGCAACATTATCGCGTACCGATTTTCCGAATCCCGCGGTGTCGAGCGGCGTCCAGGGGGACACAGGGGAAATGGAATGGGACAAGAGGGTCGCAAACTGTTCTCCCATGCGAACGGCACGCGTAGGGTGGACGACGCGTATCGTATTCAGCACAGTTTTTGTTTCAGAAACTACGCCTCGCCTCTCGCGATGGAAATTATTCAAAATTTCGTCCGATACCCCTGCGAAAGTATTGGAAAACAATCAATTCGAACACTCGTTCTTCTAGAGAACACATTTTCCAAATTTTCTGTACTACCGATGAGAATTACCCAATGGATATTCTGCGCTTCGATTACAACGTTGCACAAATACAGAAACCGAATGTATTCCCATAAAATTTGGATTTTCCAATTTGGATTTTCCAAACACCATTTTATATAGTAAGGATTATTTAACGGTAAATCAGTGACAATGTGAAATTCACTTTTCCGTTATCCGAACATTCGAATTTTGAGGGTTCGTCCGCAGACGTTCGCACTGCGCCGGTCGATAACCCGTTTCGACCTTTGTGACAAATCCCCCAGCAGTCCCGTTCGTTTATTTACCGTCGCCCCTGTCCGGCCGCCCCTTTTTTCCGGCATGATTCTTTTCGAAACTCCCGAGACGCCGAAACTTCGCAGACGTCGTTGAAGCGGGGGACGCCGCCTGGAAACAGGCGCAAACAGAGTCGGACGGTTTATCCGATTCTCGATTATCGGTGTTAGCGGGGGGCGGCCGGGGGGTCGGAGGACGCATTCTCCTCGGACGACCTTTTCATTTCGGCCGAGCGAGAGGCCTCGCCCATTACCAACTCAAACCGAAGTCCTTTTAAAGCGTTCTACGGGCTCGGACCTTTCGATCCGATCACTGTTCGGTCTATAGTCGCAGCTGGAGTCTGCAGTTTAGCGGGGACAGCGAGTGGACACATCGGGCATTCTTCGTGCGCGGCAAAGTGACGCTGAGAATGGAGTTGACAGTTGGTCAGTTTTCCTTTTGTACGATGAATCGGCGGATTCCACGTTTCGATCGGTTGGCGCGGCGTTTCCGAAATTCTCTTGACGCGCCGAGCGCTACGAGAATCTTGAGCGTTCGCTCGTAGAGTTATTCTTCCGCGACAATGAAAAGCAGGAACGATGTTTTATTTTATTAAGAGATTGATCTTTACTATAAATACGAATAAATAGGGAACCAACAGATGTAAGGAGGCTTAGTATAAAATCCGAGTATTTGGGGTTATTCCGAAAAATTGGTGAAATTTCGTTGACCGACGCGGCGGTTCTATTGCGCGAGAAAGTTTCCGGAGCGAAATATTAATCTGCCTGTTGTCGGGATGAATGGAATTAATTTCAGCGGATTATACGAGATTCGAAAAATGTTGAGAGATTATCCAGCGCTATCGATCCGGGAGTGTATGTTTCGCCGGGGAAAAAAGGGTCCTTTGATTCTGGGGAATTTTTGCGGTCGCCGGTCCAGCAGGAAACGCGTTAACTGGCCTGCCGCAGATCGTGAATTATTTGACATCGCGGAATAAAAAATGGCGCTGGTCACGTTACTTTGGCTCGTATCGGGATTTTATTATTCGGCAATCGTTTTTTCATTGAAATTCGCCGGGAACTATGCGCGCGCTCGCGCGCGTGCCAGCGTTAACCGGCAACCTCTTGCGCGTCAACAAACAATTTATTCCTCGGATGTAATGTCTGTAATTTCATTGATCGAATTCTTTTCAACGTCCAGCGAGCACGGAATAAAGAACAAAATGATTCAATCGAACGATGAATAATAAAGTAATTCAGCAGGCAATCAGTCGTATTATCGGACAAATTAATTTATAATCACCGGCGGTCCGTTGTATCGGGCGAATTTATTACGTTACGTAAGACCATTAATTGAATGATCAGCTTACGGCATAATCAGTTTTATTTAAATGACACGCAGCTCGGGAACGGCGGTTCATTATACGAGGCTCGTATACGTTTGCACGCTCGGTCGTGTTATCACTTTTATTATCAATCGATGTTAATGTTCCCGCGATGATTGTTAGCCGTCCCGGCGACACGGATTCTAGCGTATAGTTTGTTAAACGACACGGTTCCGCGTCAAATCTATAATCAAACTGTGAAACTGTTTGTTTTCAAGATCGTTTCGGATGTTCGATGCTTTTCAGATATTAATCATTGCGAGGCAAAGGAATCGATCATTTTGACTGGTACGGTAGCTCCAGTGTTAAGACAATCTCGAAATTTGATATTGCTATAACTTTAAAAAATTAATTCCGGTGATATGTTCGAGTTAACTTATTGTTGGTTATATAAGATCGAGACTATATAGTTCCTGTTTTATTAGGCAAACTATAGCTGTCTGAAATTTTGATTCTGATTCAGTAGTGAACGTGCTAATTATATCACATACAATTCCAATCTTAGCGATTTTCGAACACTTCCAAATCAATGGGGACACTGCGATATTAAATCGCAAGAGAATCAAATAACGTTAACGAAGATTCCGCAATGAAAAATGAACATTCCGGATCGCAGAAGGTGAAACTAGGATCTGGAACAGGAATCGCGACTCGTTCGCCGAATTTTATATTCCCTCGAGCTTTTATCCCCGCCGAAAGTCGACGAAAAGTCGGAATCGCTTTCGCGTGCGCCCGCTCAGAATCGAAGACCGATGAATTATTCTCGCGATTAATTAAACGGCTAGAAAACGAGGCGAATTAGCGGCCGCTGGCTATCATGTAATTTACAGTGTTTCCGTCCCTCGTCGCGCAGCCCGTTTCATTCGAAATTCAGCGATGTCGTTAGTTCTGCGTTACAACGTTTACGGTTCCCTTTTTTCCGGCGTGAAACGTTGGGAAAACAATCCCCAACGAACGCAACCGGAAATTTCGACAATTACAAGTTTCTGCGCCCCCTTTTCCGAGGTTACACGGTTAATGAGGCGTGTCTTCTTTTTTGCGGAACTTAA
This sequence comes from Nomia melanderi, assembly GCF_051020985.1. Lineage (NCBI taxonomy): Eukaryota > Metazoa > Arthropoda > Insecta > Hymenoptera > Halictidae > Nomia > Nomia melanderi. The sequence goes on from NC_135005.1 coordinate 18,380,862, forward strand.
TTTCAGCGTAACGCAGCTGAATTCAACGAGAGAAACAGGATACCTTTCAATCAAAATGTACAGCAATATAATATTGAAATAAAATCTCACGTAACGCTATATTTTTCCATAAATTTACATCTTCCGTAGAAACGTCCGTTAAAAATTACCTGACGCAACGAACGTCTAATTTTCCCAAAAAACATAGATCATCTCAACTCTCGCCTATCCACGTCACTCTTCGATATCACCTTCAATTCTGCCAGTAAAAGAATTTCATCAAAATATTCATACCCCGTGATTCCCGAAATATATTCGCGTGGCACGAATGATCCGCCGAGAACTCCCGACCTTGCAAATTCGGAGGTCCGGGACAATTCGAAATCCGCGACGATCGCCGTCGCGTTTCATCGAATTTACAACTGAAAGAAAAAAAAGGGAGGAGAAAGGTGGCTGTGTAAATATCTATGGTCGACCGCCACTTTTCGCCAGTTTCTTTCGCATGTAAATGTATACCGGGGGGCGCATATAAATCGCGTTGTTAAACGCGCGCCGGGATTACGCTCGCGTTTCGGGCTAAGAATTCCCCGTTCCTTTGTTGGCCTTCGTTACGGCCTCGTTGCCGGGGATATTTTAACGTCGATGAACGAAAAATCGGCATCGAACTGCCACCCTTATCTCTCCCCTCGCCCCCACCCCCCGCTGGCCGCAAACGGCAGCTTTCGCTTCTTTTCGTTCGCCCGCCTCCTCTTTATATGTATCTCCGTGTACGTGCGCCGTATAAGTTAGCGTATCGTTGTTCGTTTCAAACTCCGGCCCCAGCTGTAAACTTTATTTCCGCAAACAATCTTTCCGCAGTTTTCAAAGTAGCGGGGAATAAGGAACAGCGCAAAGGGAATCTGGGAATTCGTGACTCGGAGCTCCGTCTCTGGACAGCTCATTTCGTTCCCAACGTATTCGCCAGTTCCCGCAGTTCGGGGAGGTTTCTTTTTCTTCGAGGAACTGGTGTGTCGGATTGGAAGAATTCTGTGAGATTGAGATTCTGCCGGGATTGAAATTTTGCGATTAATATTAATTATTTGCGCATTCTGTTGGAGGTTTAGAGGTACTTGGATTCTTAGACGTCTTGGTGCTTTTGTTGTAGCTGGAAATATTCTTCGTGTCGATTAAATACTCGGAATATTAACTATAGTAATTACTGAAATCACTAATGACTATAACGATTTCTATCGTACAACTACTCTTTCCATAGCAGTTTCTGTAAAGTAAAATCCAGTGTAGATCTATTGATCTCTCATATCCTACAGATTAATATACAAGGTGTTTCAAAATTCCTTTGAACAAATAAAAACAAAATACCTATACAACCATAGAACAAGTCTCACAGGACTTAAAGAAGGTTAACTTTCGAAAACTCAGCTTCGTCGTCTGAATTTTCTATCAACCTGTCCATCAAGATTCAGTAACCCATTTATCAATTCGAATAATCTATTTACGCGTCCACCGACTCGAGTGACCGAGCAACACTATACACGGTGGCGAAGCAGTCGAAACATTTATTCCCCGAATTTATTCTCGCGGCTCGAAAATGTTTCTGCTCGCGATCCGTGCGGGTATTTCCGCGCGGAACTAGCAGTTGGACGGTCCGCCGGCTCTGTTAATCACGCGATGCGTGAAAAAACGTTAGAAAATTGGCCGGAAGAGCCGGCAGGCGGCGGCGGCAGCAGGTGACGGGTAACGCAGTTTGCTTCCTGTATCGAACAATCGAAGCGAGGCGCAACGCGCGTGACGACTGTACAAAGGCAGATGCAATTTGACGCATTGTGGCCCGTATGTTCGACGCGGGCCAAGCGCAACGTGTATTTTGCGAATTCGCGCACGAGGATGCCTTTCTTCGGTGTCCTCTTATCGGAAAGCACACCGCCTCTTTGATTAATCCCTTCTGGTCGACAACTGTTTTGCATTTGCCGCGACCGATTCACGCGTGGAACGTTGTGCGTTACGTTAGAGTGCACTGTAATTGTGGTATTTGTTTCCTGAGCTATAATATGTTCGATTGTAGTATAATATATCTCGCAATTTCGTTTATTTTGCTGTAGTACAGCAGATAAGCGTAATATGTCTTATTTTATAACAGCATACAAGTTAAAATTACCATATTTATTTCATTTCACAGTACAGCACACTATACTGCAACATAAATCACACTATATTCACTCTGCAGTAGCATAACGTACAAGCTACGATTCTCTATATTATCTATATCTATTAATATATTTCTATCGTCGCACGAAATGCAGCATTGCTTATTTACGACTCTCGTGAAACTCCGCATCGCAGGTTGTCTAACAAATCTCGTCGCACATGATTTCCATTCGACAATGTTTCACGGTTCGACGTCTCTGTCGGTGGGAGCAGACCGATACGACCGGCGTTCCCAGCGCGAGGGGTTAATGAAATCGGCAGCGGCGCGCGACTCTTCCTCGCCGACCGCGACCGGGACTCGTTTCCGTCGTAATGAATGCTAACGAACGACAGCCGAACCCCTTCGTTCCCGGATTCGTTTCATTGTCGCTGCCCGGCCGACCTGAAATTCGCGCATTCGACTCACGCCGCGTCGTCACGCGCGTCGCGGACCCCGCCGACCACTAACCTGAGCACTCTTTGTTCGCGTGACACGCGTCCAGATACGATTTCCGAGCGCCGAATTGTGTATTCGAAATTGCTCGTACTGCCACTTCGTTCCGCGAGACTCGGAGCGCCGAACTTCGACGCGCGATTCTTCATGTTCCGCTCGACGGGGATCGCCGGCGGATCGTCGCGCGCGCCCGCGCGCGTGTCATTACAGGTGAAATTAATCGGCGCTTTTTATCGGCCGCTTTTCCTCGTTTATTCGCGCGTTTATCCTCGACCGGCGATAACTATGAATCACCGGTAATTTACGTTTACCTTCCTGCTGCTTTTATCGATTAGCCAGTCACGCATCTCTCGTAATCTTCGCTTTGCAACGTCGTTCGTCTTATTTTCATCTCTCCTTGATAATCGAATTCGTGACTTTCGTTGTTGATTGCTACCGTGCTCCCTTTAGATTCTTTACGATTAGAAATTTCGTTTCTTCTGTTGTTAACCCCTTGTACTACTTACTTTCGTTACTAAGCTCGGGTAGCATTTTACTATCGACAATTTGGAAGAAATGCAACAAGACTTTCCAGTCTACTTGTAGAAATTTCATTTGGAGATACATTGATAACAGCAAAATAGTAGTTTGCATTGGTTGTTGTAAACTTGGTCTAGAAATCTTCGTCACGACACTCGTCGTTGCATGGCAAGGGGTTAATTGCTATGTTCTTCCTGCACGCGGTAATTATATCTGATTCTGCGACATAGATATAATGATGACTACATCAAATTTCAGTGTAATGACGTGTATATAGATTACAAGTGAACTCGAAGGAAAGAACTAGATATAATGATTACAAGCGTGACACCGAAGGGGTGGAAAGTACTAGAAAACTCCAGTCTCTCCTCAGGGATCCCCAGAAAGGATGCCGCGCGAGGGATCAACGAACCGCAGCGCGCGCGCGCGCCGAGTGTAAGAGTGTGAGGGTGGAGAATTATTTTTCGGGGATCCGAAGTATATTTCCCAGAGTAACGAAGCCCTCGAAGCGCGGGACACGAGTTTGAACGAAAGCTCTCGAGGCACGGGGACGCGGAAACACGCCAGGATTTCGCTGTAACGAGACATTTAGACGGTTGCCACCCTCGGCGCAGGGGGTGGACGCGTCGAGGGGCTGTACGCGCTCGGAGCAAAGTTTTCGGAATAATGGAAAGGCGAGAGATTCACGGCACCGGTGCGGATTCCGCTTTCGACGACTTAATTCGCTGAAAATTAACCCGCGGTAATGAGGTATCGGGTGCGCCAGGCGAACCACCTTGCCGCGGACATTTTGCTTCCAGCAACTTGTAGAATATTCTTTGGACATCGGTGATTAGTGACTGAAAATTCGCCGGAGCTTCGCAGCGGCTGTAGATTTCGTATACATGATCGATCGCGTCGTTTTAATAGCGTGTATTACGATTCTGTCCCTAATTACCACTACAAAGGTGTATTATTGGAGAATATGATTGATTTGTAATATTCGAAGCATTCGAAAGATTCAAAATCTGACAGATTCGCGATGTGAAAATTAAAATATTTGAAATCACGAAGATACGAAACTTGGAAGATTCGAAGTTCGATAGATCTGGAATTTGAGAATTAAAGTAATCGAAGTCACGAAGCTATGACACTTGGAAGATCCGATATTCGTCAAATTCGAAGCTTGAAAGACGCACGCCGAATAATACGGAATTCCCAGCGCCAGCTGCGACCAGAAAACAAAAGAAACCCCGAACGCCGAATATAATCATCCCCACTAGTCGGTCATTGTCTAGGAATTCGCAGCAAAAGGGTTAAGCGAGGATTACAGCGTGTAGCTAGTAGGTCGCGGAAAGCTCGCGTAGAATGTGGAGCGTTCGGTATTATCGATTCCGCTCCCGCGGGAATCGCGGAGTAAATATCGTGTGTTAGGAACCGGCCCGTCTCTTATTGCATTCCGAGGGCCGCGCGGATCCGCGCGGATCCGCGCGAGCCTGTGCGGACTAGATAATGCGACGGACGATCCCTCTCTCTTCCATCGGCGGAACGCGTTATCATTATCGGCGGCGATACGCTGTAACCCAGGATATCGAGCGGACCCTGTTTCGAAAGCCGCGTTCCGCGGAAGAACGCGCCGGCAGCCCGCTTCCGGCGGGGGAGTTACGATAACAGCGGCGGGAACGATCGAAAACACCGCTCGTAGAACAAGGATAATCGCGCGCCGGTGCTCGCTGATAGAGCAACCCGCGTGTACGCGATCAGATTCCCTTTTTATGGAGTTCGATGCGCCGTGCCGGGAATCTCAACTTTTCCCAATCTCTTTCTGTTTTACGGGGACGCTAAGTAAACGCGACGCTGAATCATTTTCAGTTCCCGGGGAAACGCGTGCTCCTCCGTGGCCGAGGATCTTTCGGATAGTCGCGTTAGTCGGCGAGATTTTATACGCGTCGAATTGTTCGAGAGAATACCGACCCGCTGTCGAGGTAATTACGTTTATGGGAATGTCTGTGAGATTTTGTTGAGGAATGTAATTTGAAGGGAAGTCTTCTAGCTACTTCGCGTTCCGAACGATTTGGAATTTAGGTTCGAGGGTCGGACGGTTCTTGAAATTTAGAGAATTTTAGACTTGAAATATCGAGTTGTAACGATGATGGTAATAACCGAGAGTGAGAGGAACATATAAGAGCAACGCGTGAATGGTGTTTCATAGGAGATAAGAAAACAGGAGATAAAAGACTTCGACGGTGAAGGGTTATCGAAGACGGAATCCTCTCTCGACAGTCGCCGGCGGGATTATTGCGTCCCGATAAGCGGGAATCCGCGCGAGTGCCACCGGAGACGGATAATGCGTCGAACGATCCTCTCGCCATTACGGGCGGCCATTATCGGCACACCTTGGTGCATCGGCGGCGTCATGGCCGGAGCGTGTCAAGCCGGCTGAAGCGTGCCGGTACATAAATCAAACGAAACAGAGTTCCTTTCGGAAGCGGGTGGCTCCGGGACGCGATGATAACGGACCCGGCAATAAACGCGGATTTCAGCTCTTTCGCGAGGAAGTCGCGCCATTCCGAGTCACATCGAACTGTCGATACTCGAAATCGAGGTTCCGTATGAATTCGCTTCGACGCGCGATTCTTTTCGCAATCGGTTCTAATCGGAAATATTTTATACGACGAAAGAGATACGAAGCACGAGCAGTTTCGATCGGGAGATTATAATTTCAAAGATGAATCACGCGGCTCGTCTTAGGGGAGAAAGGACGGTAATCGATTATTCGATTATCCGAGGCGAACAGAGAGCTGATCCATATTTAACGTCGAGTCTACCATTAGATCGGGAATTTTTACCAAGTAATTTAGCAAAGCCGCCGCGCAATGGGAATTTATTTGTTTTATTACTGCTTTCGTTATCGCGATGGCAACGCGAAAGCTAATTTAAATTTCAGCGAAACTGTTTGTTCCACTGGATTCTGCGCTTCACCGAGCGCCATGAATGCGTAAAGCCCTGCAGGCTGATTTTAGTAATTGTCACCGAAGTGGGAATTAATTGACAATTTTCTCTTTAAAATATATTTCGAGATTCAATAGAAAAAAAACGAGATTTTCTAATCAATTTGCACGGTCCCGAATTATACGAGAAGCAATCAGCGAAAACAAGTTGTCGTCGTGTTATTCGTCGACCGCGATGCAATTTTAAATATCTAGGTTGGAGAATCGAATTATCGATCGTGGGAACTGGAAGGGCTGAGGGGATCCAAGACGACGAAGAAGAGGGAGAAGAAGAATGGCATTTTGGTAGGGCGATTATCGGCTCGCCGCTCGATATTCGCGCGTATATTCTCTCGCGAGAAGCCGTTGTTGAGCTCCCTTACTTAAAATTTAAGTAGGATTTAACTTCGGAATCCTGGCGCTTGATTGGGTGATTGACGGTATAAGTAGAGCTTAAAGTTTCACTGGAGTCCTGGCACCAGCCGCCCCTTAAATACTCGATCGATGCCTCCGATACGCACACACGCGCACTTGCCCGACTTTAATTATATCGGGGGCAACGGTTCGTCGCGATGCTTGTCAGCATACTCGAGAATGACATTCGCCAGGAATCAATCGATGATCTTGTTAAATATTCCAACGATGATGCACTTTAGGGAAAAGTCCGTTTCAACCCTTACATACCTTGAAAGAAGAATAACCTCTTACGAAGTTGCGTTTCATGTCTTATCAATTTAGCTTTCGACTTTCTGTTCTTCGAGCGTTTTGTGTATAGTAAATTCTTTTATTAATATTCGAACTCGATGTATAAATCGATTCTCTGGACTTTCCATTGTTTCTTTGGTCGTTTGTGTATACGGTGACACTTTTATTAATATTCAAAGACCACAGTGGCAGGAGATGCGAATAAAACGACAAACATAATAAAATATACACGACAAGTTCGTTACAAGTTCTGGTGTTCCCGAGCGTTCAATCATTCGCAGCGGTCGCAGCTTCGAAAACAGGGCGAAACAGACAATTCGGCAGTTAATAAACGGCTGATGGTTTCATTATTATTCCCCGGCAGCGGCGCGTGTCGACGCCAACCGCACGAAAACCCGTGTTTGCAAGTTTCCCGCTGGAAAAACCGGCGAATTGATTACCCATCGAAGAAGCGATCAAATATTTTCGGACTGTTGGCGTTTTGCGCGGTCCGCGCGCGGTACACGACGACAAAAGCATATCTGTAGAGAGGATAGCAGGGCTGCGGCCCGAGGCGAAATGAGCTTTCCAGGTCGATGGCCGCCGGTTAATTTCCGGTCAGCCCGCCAATTGACCCGAATTTCGCGCGGAAAACAGCGCCGCGAAAAATGTAACTGCCGGGCGTGAAGTGTCCGCGATAAGCGCCCGCGGGACGCGCGCCGTTCTCGCTGCCTCGATTCTTCCCGGAAATTAGGGCGCGCTGGGGAAATTATGGAAAGCCGATTAGTTTCATAAATATCGGGCCCGATGGCCGGCTACCGGCCATTTTCGGGAACGTGGCGCTGCCCCGTTGTTTCGGTGTCGCCAGCAAAAATGATGGCGTTGGCGCGCCGCGGCGCCTGACGCGGCTTACGTCACGGAGCGTTTCAAGATTCGCGAGTACGATAATTGAATATCGCGAACGTTGGAGATCTCAAGATTTCCGAGCTGTAATGATTGACAAGTGGACGGTTCCGGGGTTTGGGAAACGGAAGAATTAAACGCTCGAACATTCGGAAGTTGCTGTTTGAACGCGCGAATGCTCGGAAGTTTGAACGTTTGGAAATTTGGAAGTTGTATAGTTTGAAAGTTTGAACGCTCGGGAGCTTGAAAGTTTGCGAATATCGCGGTTCGAATACCTGGGCATCCGAGAATTTGAAAATTTGACTGTATCGCCTCGATTGTTCGTTCCTCGAACGCTTTCACGAGGATTTCTACTTCGGCGAATGAAAATATTGTATTATTGATGTTTCAATGAACGGAGTCGTTTCGATCGGCGCGAGCGTGAAAATGGAGAGGGAAAATATTGGAAAATTGGAGAGTAGAATGGTTTCTCGTTGGAGCGGTGGGTCGCTTTCAGTGCTCGCATCGCCGGCGAGTAATTTCGAATTTCCCGCGGTGTTTTATCGCGTTTCCCGTGCGAAAACCGCGTGCCACCCGGATTGTTTCTCGCCGCGGGCCGAAAATAATTAACGAAAATTAGCCGGCCTCCCCTAATGGAGGCGTAATGGGCAATAAATATGAAAATGGTCGGAAACATGGGTAACCGATATTACCGGGTAAAATCCAGCTAAAACAGGAGTATCGCTTTCCGTTCGGAAGATACGAATTTATCAGCTTTAAGGGGAGACGGTTAATCCGCGGGCCCGACTCGCGGGGGCGTATTGAATTATATCGGTGTAATTAGCCTGCGTGGAATACATTTCTACAGAATGTTCAGGCTGGCTGAATACTAGCCTTTGTGCTTTGCCCGGGTCAATTTGGGGTTGAAACAACGCGACCGTTTCTTTATAATAGCGTTCCTTATTATAGAATTATTTCAACCAATTTAATCGGATATAATTTTAAGTGGATTCTCATTTATTTGTCGCTAGCTATAACGAAATTTAACACATGAAATTTTAATGTCGTTTACCGAGTCGCTCGGAAGCTAGTACTGTTGAGTCGAGAAAACAAAGGTTCAGGGGATTAATGTAATAGTTTATGAAATGATTATACAACATACTCAGAAGCTATAGAAAGAGATTTCTGACCTAGGAACCATCGGAGAAACGAGAGAATTATTTAATGACTGAGAGGAATATTATTAATTCCATTAAAATTGACAAAAATCGAAAGAAAAATATAATTATAGCAGAATTAACCACAGCAGAAAGTAGACTTCTAATATAAGAATACTAGATAGTACATTTCTCGCAAAATCTCGCAAGATTCGAAAGGATTTGCGGTTCCATTTGAAAAATAATGTGGATCCGGAAAAATGGACACAGACACAGACAGCCGCACAGTTGATCGGTGTAGATTTTTTTTCCACTCTCACTCCGCGAGCGTTCAAACACGAATTAAAGTTTCTTAAGCTGTTGCCGTATTTCAACGTTCCGCGAACTTCCTTCGCGCATTAACGGGATCCCGAAACGTATGCCAACGGCACCGAAAGAATGGTCCCAATAACGCGTCCAACGCACCCTTCTCGTTACCCTAGATTCGGATCGACTGCGCCGGGGGGTTCCCGGCCGCCCGCTGGAAACGGGGTCGAACGTCCGACGTGTACTTACAAACGTGTGCTCAGTCGAAAAACGAAATTCCTCGAATAAAATTACTGGGGAACCGGCGTTGACGATATTCCGCCGGTGTCGTGTCAAAGGGTCGGTACATAAACAGGTCAACCGACTCGTAGAATTCTCGAGGTTGTGATTTTTCTGGGGTGAAACTTTAATGCCAGCGGACGCGATGAGCTACGGGATGAGTGCGGATGGATGTCTGCACTTGGGAAATGTTAAGTGAGAATGGATGGTTTTGGGAATGAGTGTACAGTTCTGGGTGTGCTAAGAAGCAGAAGGAGAAGGAGGAGGATGAATGGATCGAGGGATTAAATGAAAGAATAAATTAGCGAGCGAACGAGTGAGTAAAGTAAGAAAATAAATTAGCAAGTGTGTGATCGTATTATTTTATAATACGAAGTAGTGGATTGTACGAACCAATCATCTATCAAATGAATACACTGCAAAAACACTACAAATCGAAGGCAAAAGAAATCAATAAACTTTCACCTACACAGCATCAACCGATTATATATTCCACTGGCCATTTTCCTACATCCGGCTGCAATTATCCTCATTACTCCACCATCGATCACCCGTACAAAAGAATCAATCCCATCTGGTTCTCTCATTAAAACAGATAATGAAACAGTTTTCTCTACGAGTCCTCGTCGCATTACAACCGCCGACCTACTGACAAACTAGCAATCAGCTAGAAAACCACGGATCCGGCAGCGAGCATGTAATCATCATCGAGAGTGGCAAACTCGATCGAAATTAGTCGCCGCAATTCGCAACCCCCCCCGTCCCCGAGTCCTCCGAAATATTTTATTGAGAGGCCGACGTCCGAGTGGCCGGCGGACCGATCGACTGGCACGCGCGCGAGCCCGCGCCGCTCCAGATATTCAAGAATTCCGGTTGATTGGATTTTACCTCGCAATTATCCGGAATTCCCCGCTAATTACCAGCAGCCGCCCGGCCGGCCGCTTGTCCCCTGCGTCCTCCTCTGTCCCCGTCTTCGCCCCTCTTATGCAATGGGCAAATGGAATTCCCGAAAGCCTCGAGGCCGCGTGCACGCATCGCTACTCGAAATTTCGGCCGGCGCCTGATTAGACAATCAACCGGACCAGCGGGTCGCGGAAGACACGCATCAACCCTTTCCGGACGAATGTCGACACTCTACAGACATCAAACTCTCATGTTTGTGATACTAAGTTTCAAACAAATGATTTCATTACTAAAACAGCGAAAGATCAGTGAATTCTTTCCTGTTTCTCTATTATTTAAGCATTCGATGCGTAATTCGCCAGGATCTGCCTTAAGCTTCGTATATTTTAAACAATTTTCGTCCGCAAAGGGTTAACTCTTGCAGTTGGATGGATTCAAAATTGTCTCACCCTTTGTCTAGCTTTCTATCAGTTGTGGGTTACATTTTAACCCACTTTGAATAGATGAAGTTACTCAGCACGGTTTAATACTTTATTGAAAATTTCGTCTAGTTGGCAATCCTATGAATTAATAATACACGCGTATAGAAATGAAAATAAAAACGTATACAAGTTGAAACGCAGTAGTTGTTGAGACTGTTGCGATTAAATTTGGCGAATTGTGTTGTAAAATTCGATTTCTCTCGAACCAGAATGCTAGTGGATCAAAGGAAATTTTGTTATAGTGATCGATAGAATTTAAGATGCATCGTTAAGAAAAACAATAAGAGATTCTCGCGTCCGATTGACGCGGCGTGCACGCCTGAATTTTTCGAGAATCCCTCCGGCGAATATTTAGCTGGATTTTTCCGCATTTAAAACTAACGGGCGAAGAACGTTCATCGATTCTCGTTAATCTTAAATGCCGCGCACACTGTTATAGAATATCCCGATGTTTATTAGTATCCAATGAAATTCGCCGGAGCATCGACGAATATTAACCGTCGGCCGAGTTATCTCTGTTTTATCGTTACGTTTCATAGATCGGTCTAATTACCAGCATTTTTGCTCGCCGCTGGCTGCCGCTACGGAACAGCCAGTTAATTACTCGCTCGTGACTGCTAACGATCGGTAATTTAAGCAAAAATGGAATCGTTTCTATCCGACCCCGGCGCTTCGCCATTGATCGGATATGTTCGGATACAGCGCGGCCACTCTAACGTGATTAATCGACAGATTCTACCGTTCCTTCTGCTCGTTTGAAATATACTAATTAGCTACTGATGGAACATCCCCCGATTAGATTGGAAATCCATCTACATTGGAACATATTTTTCTGTCAACAGCATTCAATCCTAGTTTCTACTTCCTCGACTTCCCGCATCACAATCATCTGCAATTTTCTAATTTTCTAATTCCCAACGTAACTTGCAATTCTCCAATTTTGTCACTTCTATATCTCAATTCTGTAACTTCCAACTTTACAATTCCCAGTTCCGACACTCGACATTTTCAACCTGCACAACTCCCGCCCGGTAATTTGCAATTCTGCAATCCAGCAACGTAGAACTTCAAAAACTTTCCAGCGTCATAATTCCACAATCATCCTTTCTCTTAAATTCTCCAATCCCACGCGTCCGCGACGAAACAAACATTTCCCGATCGTCAGCGTACAGCATCCTCGGCGCACTTCCAACACACCGGCCCCGACGAATTCTCCAATTCATCGTCGACAACAAAAATCCCTCTCTTTCTCAAGCATATTTCCCAGAAATACCACACCGGTCCGCGTTCCAGCGACCGTGGGCGCGATATACGCCGAGAGACGCGTGCGTATAAAGCAAAGCGTGTTTTCGGCGCGACACGCGCTCGAATTCCCTTCCGTTTTATTTACGGCCGAGAGGATGAAACCTTTTTTTTTCGCTTGGCCTCTATAGGGTCAAAACAGGCTCGTAAAAGGGGTCCAACCCGGCTGCAGCCGACCGTATAAAAGAGCCGAGGAAATACGTCGAACGGAACGAGCGACTGCTTCGCCTCGCCTCGCGTCGCGTCGCGTCGCGTCGCGTTCGCATCGGCGCCGGTCTATTTTACACGGGCCACCGATCCGATCGACTTATTGGCCCGGCTTGCTCCCGATAAGGATACGCGGCCGCCCGTTATCACGGCAATTGATGGAATTCGATTGAACGTTACGCGAGACGTAACATCCGTTCTTTTCTTGTTTACACGTATTATCGGGCGCAGCGCTCCGTTATTGACGTTACACGCAGCTTATTGATTGTCCGCCTCTAGCGTAAACCAACCGACGCGTTGCTCACCTGTATGCAAAACAATTGGACGCTATAGCCTCGTTGAGAAGGGTTTTTCGATGTTTTGTTGAGCATCGCGTACAAGTCGTGTGTTTTCTATTGTTTCGCATTTATTCGTCGCGCGATTATCGGGGGACACTGGATTCACCAGCTTTTGGAAGTTTGGGACGCGTATGGTAGAGTTTGGATTTCTTTAATGGTGCGGAGTTATTGTGAAAGGTGAAAATTTGAAGGGTTGAGCAGTGGAAGGTCCAGAATTGAAGAGTTAAAGGTTAACGAATGCAAAATTGAAAAGTTGAGCGTGAAAAGTTCGAAATTGAAAGTTTAAAGGGCAAAGAGCGGAAGGTTGAAAAACTGGAGGGTAAAAAATTGAAAAACTAAAAGGTGAAAAATTGCGAATCGAGTCGTTAACATTTGCGGGTGTAGCGAAGGAAAAAACGTTCGGAAACCTCAAAGGACCGTTCGATTTGCATTTAAATGAAAAATGCGCTCGCGGTCGGCGCAACATTTTTGCTTACAGCCTGTATTTCAATCTTACTTGGAAACGCGAGACCGGACCGAACACGGGGAAAATTAACTGGTCGGTGGCGAATCGGAAAAAGTCGCCGCGGTGCGTGGGGCGAACCGGACGTTTGAAAAATACCCGGGTTACAGCGTCCGGCTTTCGAAACTACCAATCACGATCAACGGGGAACGGCTACGGTCGCCGCAGAGTCGAACAAAGCCGACCGCATCTACTTTTTTTCTCCCGTCAATTCGGACAGTAGCCGATTATCGGCTTTCCAAAGAAGAATGAAACGGTCCGACGGCTAATTTTGTTGGTTTACTTGAAACGAATCGATGTAACGAATTTACCGGGGAAAACGTCGGTCCATCCGATCCCCGCGTATATTTTTTTGCTTTAACTTACCGAATATCGTCTGTCCGAGTTCTTGATATTCGAAACGAACTACGTAAAAACGAAACTATACCCACAAAGGACGTCAAAGTGAACAGAGTCTATACAAGTATTTTTCTTTCTCGCCGATTCTTTCGCTTCATCGTGGCAATTACTTTAACCTACGTTATCAAGTAAAGATATGTATAGTTCAAAAGGTAGGAAACAAATTACTAAACAATCTTCTCTTTCTACATAGCTAAAATTAGCTTAGCAGAGGCTAGAAAATCCCTCAACCTAAAAAGATCCAAATAATTTAACTCTCAACGGACCGGTATTTCAAGTTTACCTAGTACAATACTTAACGTGTTAATTGTAAATATTACAACAACAGTGAGGAAAATAATAAAATGCCGTGTATATGGCGGCATTGCTCCGTTAAGGGTTAAAATATCCCAGCAATCCGCAATACCGGTAAAATCGAAAGCAAATCGATTCCCGCTTGATAAACGAGAGAATTAGTTTCCACTTTGGAAAGGGACCAACAAGTTCCCGGCATCAGCCAGTCTCACCATCATCGACCGAGTAGTCCGCGAATTGCGATTCCTCTACGATGAATGGGTATTCCGTGAAATGTTTTCCCTCCGAGCGGAATTCTCTAATCCCCGGGATTCGATTCGCCGAGCGGGACGTGGATTTACGTTCAATTTTCTTCGAGGTCCAGGAGCGTCGGCGCGGGAGCATCGCCCTTTCCCTCTATTTACCGAAAATCGCCCCCTCGGTTTGAAGGACCTTCTCGTTCCTCCCGGATCATCTAATCCCGTGAACTCTCTCGCAGCTCTCGGTACCGGCGCGATGACGTTTCGAGAATTATTCGGAAACTTGGCTTCCGGGGAGAGTGCGCGAGGTCGGAGGTGAGATAGGATGTTATCCTCCGTCGGCATTGGCTTGTTGATGCCATTACTGGGCAAATTGGGAACAGTAATCCCTTGTAGACGCGGCATTGGCGGGGCGAGATGAAGATTGCGAGAAGTTATGCTAGTCGATCGTTTCTACTAAATTTGTCGACCGGTTGAAAAATACCTGGTACGTTCTAAGAGTTCGAGAAGAAACGCTGAATCCGTTGAATTCGTATCAGACTGAAATCTGTGATTCATAGGTTATATAGAGGATTAGTGGTTCAGAGGTTAACCTATTAACGATTCGATGACCTCGGAGGATTCAGAAAGAAATTCTGTTCTTTTCAAAGCAAATGATTAATAATAATATTCTTTTGATACTAAATCAGCTGTTTAATAAGGTCATCTTTTATTCTCTTCGTTGTTCGATAGATTGTAAATGATTGCATGGGATTCGAGGACGCCAGTAATCCCTCGCTAATGGTATGTCGGCACTATTTTCAGCGTGCCAGTGAAGCCTGTCCTCTTAGCATCTCCAGGTGCAGCTATTATTAAATCTAGGATTATCTGAGATCCAAGTGCACGTAGATATCCTATCAATTACCAGGAGAACGTTCTCGAGTCACCGATATCGCGAAGCCTACTGCAGTGGCATTGGTAAACATTCGAGAGACAGATTATATTCAGAAACCTAGTTCTACGAGTCGACGGCGGCCATCTTGTTCCGATTCGGATCTATTACACGCGAATCAATTGTATCTAAAGAGGACAGCACTAGAATCCTCGATAGACACGTCACTTAGACAAGTGACACGATTAACTGCAACACAACGAATTGACCTGTGAGCAAATTAACAACTGAGGTGTTCCTAAAGAATTTCCAGCGACTTTCAACCCAATGAATTATATATTAACCGCTCTGTACACAGAGGAACAAAGGAGAATTCATTGGAACGAATTGATCGAGATACACCCAAAGGATTCTCGATAAACTCTCGAAGCAACTAATTTCTCACCGGCCAATTAATTAGCGAACAAATGACCAAGCTAATTAGATTGAAATAAATCGACTGAAATATTCTCCAAAGATTTTCGGTCGCCCTCAAGACAATTAATCGCCGTCTGACCAATGAATCCGTACGCAAATGAACAAATCGAATTCGATTAAGAGGAATAGATTAAAGTATTCCCGGAGGATTTTCGATAACTCTGAAATCGTATTTCCTATCGAAATCCGCGTGGTTCTCAGGCGTTTCCCCGAAACACCGGAAACCGAGCAACTGCACCGAGAAGCCGGACAAAGTGGCAACGTCTAACCGGGTAATTAAATAATTCCGCGGCGTTCCCGAGCTTATCGAGGAGCGCTCGCGAGATTACGCCGTCAGCGGCGATTCATATACACGCGTAGAAACTTCCGCGGGGCTCGTAATCTTCGTTCGATGGCGAAACTTCGTACGCGGCCCTAAGAGTTTCGCCGGTAACGTATTAATTATTTCCGTGACACGGATAAGAAGTTCTCGCGCCGAGAACTGTACGCTGTACAGCCGATTTTCAGCTACACGAGGAAACCGTCGTCAAATTCTCTCCCTTTCCCGCGTGAAGTAAAAATTCAATTCGATCGTAAAACTGGAACTGCCCCGGCGAAGTCGAAGCGACCCACTAAAATATTTCTGTGTTTTAGTTATCGAAATTACGCAGACACTTTTAAGGGAGGTTTCGAAACAAATTTAAAAATACAAATTACATTTAAAAGTATCAATTAAATTTGCAGTTATGGAACGAACTCGAAGCGGTAATTTAAATTTGAAACGAGGAATCAAAGAAATTACGAATTAAAATTGGAACTGCGATGTAAATTTGATGTTTATAAAATAAATTATAACGATACTGAAGCTCTCCGTCGATTTTTTGGAAAAAATAGACAGGTTGCCGTCGTTGCTCGGTGGTTCTAGCGTGAAGGCGTCCGAGTTTGCTGTAACGGCGAGGCTGGAAGTCGTTATAGATTTTACAGAGAATCAAGATGCTTCGTTCCGCCGTTTACTTGCAAATTACGCAATAATCGCCTCTCGCTGCCACCGGATCGTTCGCCGGGGGTTGGAGAGGGTAAAAAGAGGTGTTGTATAGTGTTACGGCGATGCTGCGAGCTGTTCGCGGCTTAATTGCACCTGGTCCCGCGTATTTACGCCACGACGATTCTTCTCGGTCTCTCGATAGAGTCTCTTAAGTTTCTCCCTTATGGAATAATTAGACACTATCCAGATCAGGGATGAGTTTACTTGCAATTATCGCGTTTTAACCCTTTGTACCATCACTTCTTTACCGACTGTACTCATAAGAATGTTTACTCTATCAAGTTTGATATTTTCAACTCGATCCTGATTCGGTATTATAGGTGTTAACCGTTCGTCGGAATTCTTTGAGCTCCTCCGAGCTGTGTTTCGGTGAGCATGAAGAGCGAGAAGAGAAACAGAAGAGCGAAAGAAAGGCGGCAGATGAGTGTTGATTGGCCACGCTCGCTAACGAGCCCGAATATGCCCGATAATTGCTCGGGATTCTCGTTGGTCCTCGATTTTTCCGCGTTCACCGTGCAATCGCATTCGTTACCGATCGTCACATCGCGGAATCTCCAGTGTCGAGTGCTCCTCTAACGATTGAGACTTAATTGTACGCCCATGCGCCCGCTGTTTGTTGCCTTTGCGGGTTAGACCGGGCAAAACTGGCACGCGGAAGCGTGCCTGTTCAAGAAAAACGTTTAAATCCTCGACGCGTGCGATCAGTTCTCCGTTAAAAAGCTGTTTAAATTGAACCCAACGAACGCGAATTTCGTTGGCTCGCCTCGCAATTGAATATCCAGTTTCTATTGGTCAAGTAAAGGAGGATAGTACGCCGCGTTGATGAGTAATTAACATTCATAATTGGTTTACTTAATTTACCCGCAATTGAGATTGATAAATGATTTCTTTCCACGTCGGTATATTAATATTGTTGATTAATCATCGTTATCACGGTCTGCTCTTTGGGCCGGTAGATTATCGTGACGTAATATTTGATTCGAAATTTTATTACAACGCGTACGGCGGCGGTGGACGGTGGGGATTTCGGTATTATAGCTGCAGTTAAAATACCCAATCAGATTAGCGCGGATATTAAATACTATGCTTCCACCGCAATCGATCATGATTCCGCGTAAAAGGTGCTTAAATCTCCGCCGGTCGGAAATTACCGATAGCGTGAACGTGTATTAAACATCCGGAGTGGTTTCGGGGCATGCATTAATTAATATTATCACTATTCATCAGAAAGTGCCGCCGGAGGGATCAGGAGTAGATAAATTTTGTTGATTCACGTTAAATCCATTAAAAATGCTCGTCTATCCTTCCGAAACTAGATTCAAAAATGAATCGTAATCGAACAGCTACGGCGAGAACTTTCAAATGCAATTATCAAACGAACCGAGCATCTCACGGAAAAGTGCTCTACTTTCCTATCTTCCACGCGGAACCTTCTACGAACAGTTTTTCTATTCGCAACCACTCCGATTCAAACTAACAAACATTCCCCTTAAATCCACGACGGAAATTGAAACTTCTATTTGATGTTCCACCTTCGATACAAAAATTCTACATTTCTCACACAACGTAAACTGAACAAGCCAACGCAGCATTCTCGAATATTCGCAAAACGGAATACAAACAAAGCGACAAGTCCAGGTTGTCGGAAAGGAAATTAAACCAAGGTGAAACGCAGTCGATAGCGAGAAGCCGGTCGAGTATGGCGGCGAGCGTTATCGCGTCGGCCAAGGGATCACTTCGCCCGATACTATCGGACCGAGGTGACCAAGTGGGTTTTCGGGGACAATTTGCTCCGGGAGCCGTTTGCGGGGAACGTCGCGCCTCGTCGGCGAGAGAATTACCTTCGCCCGGACAACGGCCGAGAATACCGGAAATAATAAATAAAGGGAAATTTCTGGGGCTCGCGCATCGACGCGGAACCGTGGCCGCCGACGCTCGTTCCGCGCGAGAAAATTCGATATCGTATTTTCGCCAACTGACGGAGACTCGACCTCGCGTCGCTGTTAATCCTAGATCCTCTGCTTTCTTTCTACCGCTTTCGCTCGGCTATTTATCGAACGGAACGCCCATGCCGCGATGTTTCTTTGAAATTCACTTGGCTCGAGGAAGCGTCGACTCGCGAGAGCCGGAGCAGAGCTCGACTCTTGGAAAATGATATTTTTTAATGGCGTTATAAGGTTGCGGAAATATGTTTGAGAAGGGAGATTGAAGATTTATAATATCGAGTAACCTCTTGGTCTTGCTTCTTATAGGATTAAAGCTTGTTCGAGGCAACGGACGTCGAGAAGTCAAGATTTAGAAGAGGAATTAATCTCTTGATCTTGCGCCGAATGTAGTTTAAGTCCGGTTTGAGATTTTTATGGGAAAAATTGTAAGCATTCGAGGTACGATGGGAACGCTGTTGAGGTATATATGTAACTCCCGAACGCGGTGTTGCAGCGGGGGCGGCACTATCAACTGGAAACGAAAGTCAACGGAGTATGAATACTTTACTCTATCACTGTGTGTCTTCTGAATGGATATAGCTCGTTCCTTATCGAATGAAATAAACGAAGAGGAATGAGCACAGTTTGTACGAGAGACCGAGGCTCGAACGCATCAACTTTTTCCACTTGATTTGAAGGATAAATCTAAAGGTATACGAGCCGAAGTTCTTTCTGCAGTAAACTTTCGATGTTTACGCGTGCACGGAGACTTTAATCTCCAGAACTCGGTGAAGCCGAAGATCGCTTTGAAAGTCTACAGTTCCAGCTACAAATCTTAAACCTGGACAACAGTGACGTCAACGAATAATATTACAAACATTATTCCCCCAGCATTCGCGACGCTCACTCTAGCCGAGAACACATCTCCCGCAGAAGCGAAACTCAAACTAAATTCCTAAATTCATTAATACCGGCAAACTCGCGTAATTATTCCAACGGACGCTTCCAAATAAAACACCTGTAATACCCGTGAAGATCCTCTCCGCTTCAGAGACTCTCGAAACGTCCGCGGAAAGGGGAAAAGAGGAGAGCGAAGAATCCCATCGGGCAAACGTAACCGAGGCGCACCAAGTTAAACGGAAAAATATTTTCCCCGACGACATCGTCTACGAAGCGATCCAATTAACGCGTCGCGGAACGGGGGAGGAGGGAAATGTTGATCCAAAGACGCGACTTCTGGCGTCGCGTCGCGGAGCGAGTGTTTGCAGGAAACACTCGAGCGCCGGGGCGGAGCGGATCGGCTCGCGTGGATGGAAAATAATTTACATATGCATATACGGTGACACGTCGAGACACTCCGGCTTGTCTGGCATCCGAGTGGCGGGAACGCAGACGAAGATGGCGGCCGTGTGTCTTTCCGCGTGCTTCCGCCGGGCTGGAAGAGCGGTTCTTTGAGTCCTCCCTCAAAGCTTGCCGTCGGATTACCGGAGGCACGGCCCGTATGAAAATCACAGCGCGGCTCTAAATTGCAAAGCAGTCCGCGAGCGATAGACAGCAGGTCCGAAGGCTCCTTCAAAGAAGATCACCCAGCAGCGTCTCTTGTCGTTTCCGTTAGCTCGTCGCTAACGACACCGAGACTCTGTGTCCGGTTCAAACTCGCCCAACGTTTTTAGTTTCTCTTTTTGGGCGGAATTCCTGTGGAGATTATTTCCGACGCGTTCTCAAGGCGGAATTCGCTGGCGTTTGTCAGTAGGACTGTTCACCTTCGTTTCTTCTAGGTCAGAGAAACCTTTTATATCTTCCGAATATGTCGCGCAATCGTTTCAGAAGCCAAGACGTTAATTTCTTCAATTCTTTCCGACTCACGCGATAGCCTAACTCAGGGAATTCTCGATCATCCCAGAAAGCGCAGCCAGAAACCGAAGCTCGCCCTTTCTCAACACCGAATTCTGTTAAAATGGAAGCTTATCCCCTCGTTGAATGGAAAAATCGGTACAAGGCCCGATTCAAATGAAAGGGAAAGAAACGAGTCCAGATGAAAGGCTACTTTCAGACGGTCCGCGAGACAAGCGCCGGATAATTGAACCCCCGGCGCGGCGGAACGCGGCCGGAGTCGGGACAAGCGTCGCGGAATTGCCGGTAATCGACGATTAAAGCGATTTAGAAGGAATCTCGAGGTGTTCGGGTCGTGGCTCGGGTCGATAGTCGGCTCCGTGGCCGAAGAGGGGGCAGGCCGGCTCCGGATTCCGCCCGAGTTCTGTTTAAATTGCACCGGCGGCGACGCTGCCGGTCGGCCGGCCAATAATTATTGAATCAGATTCCTAATAAACCGCCCGGAGGCGGCGGGGATGGGAACGCGGACACGGAAGAACGTCGGAACATCTACGAAACGCGATCCGATCGAGGATTCCGGCCGGCGCGGCGCGCGGCCCGGGCCACGAGATAGTTGGAAGCGTCGAACGCGCGCTGCGAGATAACGGGAAATAGAGAGCCATCCGTGGCCGGCACCGGGACGCGCGCACACACACATACACGCGCACATAGAGAGAAACAGCCAGCCGTACCCTCGTTGAATATCCGATAGACGAGCGGAACCGGCGCGGCGTTTATCAATTCGGGGGATATTCTGTGCTGCGGCCGTTGTTGTCGGTACCGCGGCGCATTGCGCGCGAGACGCGCGCCGCTCGGATCCTACGGGATGAATCGCTTTTGAGATTTGACGCTGGCTAGGGGAGGGACTTCGAAATGAGATAGACGGGATTGCCGAGTCCGTTTTACCGAATTACGCTGGCTTCGGTGTTCAGATGTTTTTCATTGGGGATGGATGCTTTCGATATTGGTAGTTAATCTCTTGGATAATTTGCTAGTGAGTTAGGAATTTTCGTAGATTTTACGACTCGGTGAATTTGTTCGTGACTGAAGTTTACGGGGAATTAGGTGCTTAATGCGTATCGAGGTTTCTAATTTTAAGAATCGGAGAACATGGGGATTGTTAATCAGGAGTTTAGTCAGCAATGAAACGATGAAAAACGTATGACACGTTAAACACGCGTGAATGCGACGCTGTTAATTGAAGGGGGTAGTTACACCGAGCTATATTTAATAATCATGACATCGGGTCGCTCGAAAATTGCAACCGCTCGGTGCTGTAAATTGGCGGAGAGGCTGTTCGTCAACAAAATGAGCCAGAGCATTTTGAATTTGAATTATGGATACGGTAAATAGGGGTAACAACGCGGCAACACCGGCTCGCGTCGCACAAAGGCTCGTCGCGTGTACCGCCCCCGAACAAAGTCGAATTCACGAATTCTCATTGCACGCCAGTCGGGATCGATTAAACGCGACTTATAAACAATGAAAGGTACACGTTTTGATAACTGAATTGTATAGCGCTCCGGGCTCGGCGCACCGTAGACGGCCCCGTTTATTATTGACCGAATATTGGGTGTCAGCGTTTGACCAATATTTGCACGACAGCTGGTAAACATTGATTAATCACTGCTGCATCTGACCAATAAATAAACACCGCTGTAGTCCATATTTTTCCTGGACGTAACGATTAGCTCGCGGACTCCTCAGAGTTTATCTACAGTTTCGATAATTATGTACATTCCTGTGTTATTTAACTACGAATACCCGGTCGTCTGAAATAATAAACAAACATACAAATAATTAGAAAACAAGAGGAAAGGATATTAAACGACAGTTCACAGCTTTGTGAAACCTTCCCTTTAGCCAAGGATAAATAACTCAATCATTATCTAACGTTAAACTCTATCAACTACTTAGAATTCCCATTTCGTTAATCTCCACCCCATCGAATTCTTCATTAAACAAAAATCCCCAGTTCACTGATACAACCAAGTCCTGATTCATCGCGAGCCTCTATAGAAAGCCGAGATTCCTTCAGGTAAATTGCCCGCTCCGAATCTCTTCCTTGCGAGACCTATTAATTTTGCATTATCTAGGAAATCTTCCGTTGCGGAGGGGATCTTATTTAATGCTCGCTGGGAACCGACCAGGAGAAACGAGGCTGAAAGTGGAGAAGACGAGGGGGAAGGAGTGAGGGAGCGAACGGGGCGAAAAAGGACGGGAAAAAAAGAAACGAAAAATGGCCCGAACGGCGGGCAGATTAAAATTTTCCGCGATCCAATTGCGCGGATAATGAGCCCGGACAATTAGAGCTCTTAAATAAACGGCGCCGGGAGGGTATCGTTCCAGGTCTCCATGTTTGCAGCGGCGGTAACGGCCGCGGGGACGTCGGAACGACGGCTCCCGGTGCTGCGAATGAAATTTCATCGCGGCACCCGTTATTCGAGAAAGACCGATGTTAAATTTATTGTTAAAACTTCACGCTTTACGGCGGGCCGACCTTTTAACTTTTAACGGGCCGCGGTAACGACACCTGGCCTGCGGAACTTCCGCGACTCCCCGGCCGAACCTTTCCTCTTTTATCCCGCGAATAATAAAAATAAAACGCCGCGGAAGACCGACGCATAATGAAAAAACCTGCCGGTGATCGTTAAAACGCGGGCGACGAACGACGGGATTCTTTAACTATGGGGAATCTTGTTTCTTGATCGCGGTGTGACGTCGCGAAGAGCGTCGGAAGAGATTGGTGAGAGTAGTGGATCGAGCTTTTCAGTTGGGAGATGAATCGAGTAATAGAAATGTGTGCGATGATAGAAATAATAGGGAGACAATAATACAAATGAAGTAATTGAGAAAAAAGCTACACATAAAATTGACCGATTTCAATAGTTGCTTGAACACTTAGCGGACCGGAAGTATCTCAAATTTACTTACTAAAAAGTATATTAACATAGCTAAAGGAAATAAATTCACAGAAGTGACGTAGCACCATACTCGGACGCAGCAAGTGAATGAAATAATGTTGCAACCAATATAAAACTTGAAGCAGCACCGCAATATAGAATATTACACACTTTTCACTTTTTCCCATGCAAGGTCCAGCTTCCCGAAAACATTGTGTAACCAGACCGAAATCCTCATCGCGGGATTAGTTTGCCAATGAAAACCGCGGGAGCGAGAATGCAAGTGTCCCAGGGAAAAGGCCGGCGAAAGTTGGCCGCGGAACGCATAATTATGCCGCGGGAGTGTTAAAGCATTCGGGACCGTTTACTTTTTATATTGTACGAAGCGTAACGCCTAACCCAGATCCGGTAATTACGGTCCCATCGTTAACAGACAGCTTTTTCGCCAGCGGGAAACACATTTTGCGGCCGGCACTTAACAAGGGCACCGGTTAACAAGCCACTCGAAGTCCCGTCTCAGAAAAGTTAGTAGATTTATTCCACCAATTATGCCCGGTTTTTTGCCCGCCGCGGCTCGTCCAACTTTTGCGCTCGCACGCCGCGCAACACATATCGCCGCGTCGCGCGTTAGTATTTAACAAACTTCCGGCACCCTTTTTTTTATTCTCCCTCTTTACCGGCGCCCCTTTGAAAAATTTAGAACAGTTTTTCAAGGAAATAATGGCACAGTTAGCTCGGAAACTGCTGGAGGACCGTAATGGGTGAGCTCAAAGGGTCGCGGCGGGAAGACTTTTTGAATTCGGTACCAACAACGAGAAATAAATCCTCGGCCTCGTTAATAACGTTTCCCAGCGTTATTACAATTTTTCGAGATTCTTTGTAAACACGACGGCCGGGCGGACTTTATTAAATTTCGGAAAGTTACCCGGGACTCTTTGTACTAATTTTTACCACACCGGCAGCCATTAAAGCCCTCGAGTACCGTTGCCTAATTAAATTTCGCGAAAGTTAATTAAGTTAAATTTAGTCCTCCGTACAGTGGAAAATTAACACCGCGTCGGTCTGCCCCGGGAAAGCAAACTCGCGCGAGTTTACTTTAAAAATGTGGATTTATTACGGTTAGACGGGCTCTTAGGAGCATCGAAGGCTCCTCCCTTGTTTGCTAGTTTCCGTTCGCGGAGAACCATTCGGCTGACTGTAATCAACCTCGAAATAATCGTACCATTATTACATTCCTAAATTACAGCCTGCTTATTCAGGGAGAGCGTATCATATGAAAATTCTTGGCCGATCCGAGTATTACAATTTCCGCGTCGAAAAGCTCGCAGGAAACGTATTTGAAAAATGCGGTGCTACGAACAAATAAACATGACGGTGAAAAAGGGACTGTCGAACATTCTCATTCGATTCAAGTACATAAACTTCCGCTTCGAAAAACTCGCGAGCAGGAAACAAATTTGAAAAGCGGTGTTACGAACGAATAAATGTTACGATGTAAAAACAGGGAATGCCGAACGTTCTCGTTCGATTGGAATATTTCAATTTTCACCTCGAAAAACTCGAACAGGAATTTAACGAAACAGCTCTGTTTTGAAGGGAGAGAGAGCACGAGAAAGATAAGAAAGGTGATCAAATTTGTTCACCATCCCCCGGATAGGAAGATCAACGTGTTTGGCATTCCAGAGCGGTCTCCCCCGAAGACTGTCGTTCCCGTGTTCACGTCGATAGCCTGAAATCCGGCAACAAGATCAGCCGGGAATCCCTTCCGCGTCAATCCGACATCGGATTTCGCGGCAGAGTCGATCGCTCGATCGGCGGGAGCACGCAACACCTATCCAGGTATCGGTTTCGCGAGCGAGCGGAGCGTCAGATTACTTTGTTGCATCACGCGAGCGCCGACAGCGGTGACAGGCCAGGTCACGGTATCATCGTCTACATGACAGGTGCACGCGCCTGTTCCAGCTCGGTTTACGATCGCAACCTTCCACCGATGGCTTCGTTCTCATTAAGGGGATCTGCGCTGTCGATCTTCTAATAGCTTGATCGCTGACGGTGATCAGGACAAAGGCGCAATTTTCATTAGCCGGAACGAGCGGAGTTCCTGAGCTTGCGCTTGTGTCATTTTTATGATCGAGGGCTGGATCGAAGATGGGAAATTACTGAAAAAATTGGCTCGCTGGAGAGGGCGCGCGTGATTGGGAGTTGCTGGTAGTTACTTGTATGTTTGAAAATTTGGATGTTTGGAAATTTGAATAGCTGGGAGTTTGAGTAGTTTGAAATTTGGATAGCTGGGAGTTTGAGTAGTTTGAAATTTGGAGATATGGGAATTTGAATGTCTAGAGATTTGAATATCTAGAGATTTGGATATCTAGAGATTTGGATATTTAGAGATTTAGATATCTAGAGTTTTGAATATCTAATGATTTGGATATCTAGAGATTTGTATATCTAGAGATTTGAATATCCAGAGATTTGAATATCTAGAGATTTGGATATCTAAAGATTTGGATATCTAGAGATTTGAATATCCAGAGATTTGAATATCTAAAGATTTGAATATCCAGAGATTTGAATATCTAGAGATTCGGATCTATAGAAACTTGAACATTCAGAAATCGAGATACCTAGAGATTTAGATACTTGGAAACTCGGAGATCGAAAGGCCTGGATATTCGGAGAAACCATAGAGTAAAAGATATCCCCAGAATCGGTTGTCAACACGGACAATCTCCCCTCGCAGAATATTCACTCGTAAACACCCAGAACTTCCCCAATTTCCGGGAGCAATTCACAACAAACGTCCTCGTTTCTCCGCGAAAACTTGAGCACAATTTACCACCCCCCGGTTTCCAATAAATGTTAACAAGATTCGTAGAATATTCAACTCGTCAAGCGTCCCGAAAGCAGATATCGGGGCCGCATTCACGAAAACGGAATACGTTTTCCCCGGGCGAACCCGGCGGTATCGGGCAGCAGCGAATTCTCGGGCTTCCGAAAAAGAACCGAGCGAATCTTCGAAAGCGGAAATAGAAGTCCGGAACACTCGGGCTTGTCGGACGACTACTTATCGAGAGGTTGCCAGGTCCGGGAATCATTCCGGCGAACATTTTCAGTGGAACGTGTTCAATCTTTGATCCCGAGGAAATTACAGTTCTCGCGGGAGGGCGGGGGTTGCTCGGTTGAAAGAAGAAACCGGCGAGAAAATTATACGCCGGTCGCGGAGGCGGCGGTCCGGGGGTGCGGTTGATCTCCTTTCAACGAGGAAGGGGGAACGACGTTTCTGGAGCGCGGACAGGGAATATACCGGTTGCTTCGGGGTTGCAGTTGGGCGGACGAGGGAACTGGGGTCGAAGAACTCTCTGTTTCGTCGGACAATGAGAAATCGACGTCGACGACGCAGTCGCAGCTCTTTTATTGCCCGCTGCACGAACTTTCGCGATGCTAGTAAGCTGGCCATCGCATTTTCCTGCTTTCGGGGTTCGATGAAACGCTCTCCCTTTGCGTTCGATGGGGAAATAAATAGCAAAGAGAACATGATGCTTCGCGTAGTGCAAAGATTGCTAAATTTTCGTCCAATTTTGAGCTGTGTAGGTAATAGGAGACAATAGGGAAACAGATGAATAAAATGTAAAGATAAAACTGTAATATCTACACGATTCGATGGAAAATCCCCTAAATTACAAGTCCAGAGATTCTCATACACCTAGGACACCTAAACTTCACGTAGAATCAGAGTCGCAGACCTCGTTCCGTGGTGCAACGAGAAACTGCCGTCGATGACGCAGTCGCAGCACCATTATTGGCCGGTGAACTTTCGCGATGGCAATAGCCGTTGCCAGTTTCCAGTTTCAATGACACGGCTGCCGTTTCCTTGTTCGCCTTGCTCGATATTGCCGCGCTTTAAAGTGTTAACGATTAAAAATGGGGAGAAAGAGGAGCAGAAATACAGGAACCGACGGGAAAAAAGGCAGCCACGAACTTCGGACGATTTCCATTCGACGGCCGGCGGGTACGCGAAAGTTTCGCGGAGCCAGCATGATTTCCTCTTATTTTATTAGGTATTACCCGGTCGGAACGAGCGTTTTCGATCCTCCTCGGCTTCCGCATTAAACCAAGAATTCCCCTTGACCCAGAACTCGAATAATACGCCGCAGTCCCGGGTAGAAATTGTTGACTCGATCCTATAACCGGATAGGGAACAGCCCCCGAACACCTGGAACCGATCGTTCCCGTTACCCTCGAACCCCACGGCAGTCTCGATTAGCTCGTAAAGTCCTGATTCCGCGTTCGGGATCGGGACCACTCTTTTAAACCGGTCTATAAAGTCGAGTGTAATAGTCGACGGGGAGACGGTGCTGAGGTTTCAATGTTTCCGCTCGGCAGCCTAATCCGGCGGCCGATTAACCCCTTAACTGCTGAATTCTCTCGGTAAACAGTATTCAAGTATCGGACTCGCTTTCATTTGCTTGTGAACGGAGCATTATTGCCGTTTCACTGCCGGTGACGGAAGCGTTTCGTTTTATAGGAGAACTCGGCCGATTCGTTCGTCTCCGCGGGCTGAAATTGCGCGGAAATAATTGACGAGATGTTTGTCGTTTATTAAACGAACGAGGCCTGTCGCGGTCTTAACTGCAGTATTCGAATATCTTCGAGTCGTTACGCCGAAGTATTCCGTTAATTCTTCGTGCACGAAATTCCATCGGAATCTCTATGCACGTTCGATTCTTGCAGCGTCCATCGCTCCGTCGAACGAACAGCCGAAGCGTTGCGCACTCGCTGTTACGATGCGGCAGCAATTTCAGCGGTATTATTTATCAGAATTTTTATTATCGAGTGGCGGTTCAGCGAGTGTATTAAACAAGCGGAACAATACGCACTCTCCGTTAACCATTTTCCGATAATCAGATCCCCGATACGAATTAAACGCTTTTCGCGCGTCGCGGTTAAACATCACTCTAGCCGAAGTACGTTATTACGTATCGTATATCAATTAATCCAATAAGTTGCGCGGTCTTGTCCAAGTTAAAACAAACACCGGAGAAATAATTAAATTATAAGCAGCCGATTCGTATGCGTCGCGCGGCCCGCGGCAACCGCGGATCGGGAGGATTTATGATTTTCAATTGATTTTAATTTATTAAAATGCGGCCGGACGGACGACCGCCGGCGAGCCGGGTTGACCGATCCGGAGAATAATTGCCGCGTTCGTGATCGAAATATGGTTACTTTCGCGCGGCGAACGGTTATCGTGCCACTCGCGCTAGTCAATCGAACGCGTATTAAATTCACAATTAATTCAGGTACAGCGTAATTCGCGAAAATAGATTTTCAACATCGTTCCCATCGTTAACCATCATCGACTAGTCAATTCCACTTTTCCAAATCTTACAGCCTCTCTTAACACCCCATGAACACAGCAATTAAATTCAGCGAGTAAAACAATAACGATCAATCAAACGAATTCAGGAATTCCAAGAGTACTCCACCGATCAGTCCAAACATCGCATAATTCAATTCCTTTCTGCGGTGTTTTCAAACGAGCGAAATCGATAATTCCACGAAATAATATTCTACTTCACCCCAGTTCCCACGCAATCACCGGCGAAACCGTTTCCCGCGGACACACGCGGATCAATTATACAAAAGTGCTCGTACACGACGGGCGCCGAAGACCGATACGCCCGGTGAAATAACACGGACAACATTACCGTTTAATTAACGAGAGGTAAGCGAGGCAGGGCCCGGGGACAACTGACAGCTTTTCCGAGCGATCGCGATCGAATGAAAAAATATTAGCCGAGGCGTAGAGTTTCCAGTCGGCCCGCATCCGAGCGCGAGAACCGTCGGACGCTCGGACGGCCCCGCGAGCTCTCGCGCGGCCGGAACGGGGGCCGCGCCCGCAAACAATGCCCGATACCTAGCCGTGAAAAAACAATTTCCCCGGCTATCTCTATTCCCCAGGAAATCCTGGCGGACCGATCCGCGCCGGCGGATTTTGTTTCGCGCTCGCTCGCGGAGCTTTCTAACGTTTAAATAAAATCAAAAGTTTGGAAACCGACAGCCGCGGTCCCGGCTCCTGTTTAGAAATTCAAATTCCCTCGGATCCCCGGCGAGCTTGTTAATCAACGATTCAACGGGCTTAACATGTCCCCCGTTCTTTTGTCGCTTGAGACGGGCTTGGCGGCGAACAATCGGGGAATCGCGTTTATTCCTCGCTCGCCCGCCCGGTATCGGCCGAATCGAGCCGTTTCGGGGCCAACCGAAAACAGTTCCCTTTTAAAAGTCCTATTTACAGTTTCGACTGATCCTTGTTTTCCACTGTCATAGATCTATCCTCTGCAGGTTTCCATGTTCGTTATTATCGTACAAAACGATACGAGTTCGTGTAAGATACAACGAAATTATAATACAATCTTTATCACTTCGAACTGTTCGATGAAAACATTAACCCATCCAAAGTTCCATAGTTTAGCAACAATATATAAATGAAAATCTATAAGATATTCGTAAGGGACAATTCGCCCGGGTCACAATTGACCCAGCCGTTGCAGGACGTTAATTAACACTGAACGATCGATCGCGAAGGGGAAAAAGGTCACGATTGTCCGCCGATTAAGGGCAACCCGTTCGCGGGTACGCCTAATTGGCCAAATCGGATAACAACCGCTCCATAGAACCTCCCCTTCCGGCTCGGCGGTTCTAACAACGCGCCCGGAACCCGTTGTCCAGGAACACGAACGGTCGCCGTCCGATCGGCGGCGGTTAACGTTTCCCTAATTGATTAGCGCGTCGGCAATAACCGGATATGTCGTTGCGCCGCGTGCGCGGAACACGCTGCGCCCGTTCCGACAAATTCGACCAACATTTCACCAACAAACTTGCCGTCCCGCGTCTGTTCGCTTCCGCGGGGTCGGGACCGCCTACGACGGAACGCGTGTCGGGCTTGTCGTCTCGGCTCGATCCGTTCGGATCGATGTTTCCGCCGGTTCCCACGTAAAAATTCTCTTGAAACCTTCAGAGAAAATACAAGCATAGATTCGCATTACGAGTGAGGAGAATTCTCTTGGAAAGTTCTGAAAAAGTATAAGTGTAGATTTACTCTACCCGGAGCGTGGGAAATCGTCTTAGAAAGTTTTGGAAAAATATAAGTACAGATTTACTCTACCTCGAGCGCGGAAGATTCTCTTAGAAAGTTTTGAAAAAATATAGGTATAGATTTACTCTACCTCGAGCGTGGGAAATTGTTTGGGAAAGTTTTGTAAGAAAAAAGTTATTGAAACGTCGAGGTATAATGTTGATGTTTCATTAATTTCAAAGAAAGAAGATAATCAAGAACGTTCGCAACGCGACAGAATGATCGATTCATAATTAATCCCCTTATTTCCATCGATTTCTATTTCTACCCTTAAAAATTCCATCTCTCTGTTCTCCTATTTCTGTGTCTATGTACATAGACTGTTAGTACAGTACCAGAAATATTGCTCCAATTTTCTTCGTCCCCGAAATTTATCGGGACGGAAAAAATTCTATCGGCGTCCGCGTTCGAAAACATTTTTAAACCGATGAAATAATGGGACGATCGATCGCGGCGATGGACACCCGAGCCTTTTTTTCTGTTTCAATCGAGGAAGTGACAGCATTACGAGGCAGGGGGACGCTGCTCGTTGGAGCCGGCCGGGAAATACGAGTTTGCCGGTGCCGGATCTCGTTGCAAATCATAGCCGTGCATAAAGCGTCATTAGCGTCGTTAGCCGGCGACCTATTTGTCAGTTTAATCGCCGCCGCCCTGCAGATTTTCATCGCGTCAACCGATCCCGGCGCGGCGCGGGGATCGCTTAATCGCGATCGATGATTCCTCCGCGGGTCCGGTCATCGGATAATATTAATTTCGAACAGCAAACGTGTTCGTCGTTTACAAACTGCGTCCCTCATTTGTTACGGCCCGTGGAGCCGGGACTGGATCCCGTTTAACAAATGGGACACCCCGTATACCGTCGCATTAGAGAGTTTCTATTCGCGTTAACCGAATCTAGAATGCCCGAACCTGTTGTTAATTATATTTATCGCTAAACTGGATTTTGCGCGTTCGAAAATATATTTAATTCTGCGGGATATAAAATAGACAAATTTTTGTAAACATTTCGGGATAGAAAATTTTATATTCAGTTCTTGAAATATAAAATATGGTTAGTTGTACGTCGAATTAATTTTGTAGTTAAATCATACTAAGAAGTGTTATAAGATTATCTGTACTTTATCTATCAATTGATCTGTCTCGTAATATGGGATCTATGTGGAATCTACTGAAATCAAGGATAAGTGAGACAGAATCAGATCCTTTGAAAGCGGATTCCAAAGCGTACAGGATCGAAATCCGAAGCCCGCGGAAAAAATAGACGCGTGGCGATAGTATTTCCAGTGCTTCGCGAGACTTTCCCAATTTGATCCTTTCAGCTCTTTGAACTTGATCCTTTGAACTTGATTTATATTATCTCCTTAATCGCGACTCGTTTGGGACGTACATTGCCTATTGTTCTATGCTCGAACGTCTGAAAGTTTAAGCTGATTTTGACTGATGCAATTATGCGAAATCACATTATAATTCTCTGTTCCTAAGACACTAATTTCTTTACGATTAAACACGTAGTCTTCTAGGACCGACAGCATAAAGTGTAAAACAAGCGTCCATAAATTTAATATTAGATAAAACTCTAAAGTTCTTCGGGTCGAAAAGGTTGGCCACCATAATTCAGCAATCCCGTTGAAGCTTCCTCGAAGCTCACGAAGCGACAGCCTTGTCCTCGTCCCAACAAACTTCCCAATTGCATATTTCATACTCGATTACACTCGACGAGGTCCGCGATACATTAATTTTTCCGGCGGTGGCGGCGTTCCTCCGAACGAAGGGAAGACAAAAAGAAGAGCGCGGCGGGGCCGCGTGCCACCGGAACCAATTAAAACGGCGAACGGACACGGCCGGGGTAACGAGGAAACGCGTATTTGAAAACCGGCCCGCGGCCCGGCAGGAAAATTACGCTCGTACATCACCGGCAATTAGGCGTCCATCCATATTTCTTCGTATCGGCGGTACGCGACCGGAAAACCAACCGATACGCCTCGCTCGCGAGGAATTGCTCCGGAATTAAGCTCGAGACGCGGCGTCCCGAGAACGGTGTCGTATTTATTGCGCGGAAATGTCGCGGAGGAATAATTAAATAAAAAGGAGACGAAGCTGGATCGGGGACAGACACTGGCAGACGGAATTGGAAACGCCAAGAGGTTCACTGGTGAATAAAGTAACAACCAGGAGAAGTATGGAATGTAATTATAAGTGAGAAGATTTCTCAGGATTTATTACAGTGGAGCTTAATGGTCGAGCGATGTGGAAGATTATTGGGAAATGGATCGATTGAATGATGCATCAAGATGTAATAGAAAGTTAGTCAACTTAGTGACTATGAAATAGGCAAAGATCTTGGAACAATGTTAACCCTAATCGAACCAAATAAGAATCCACAAATTTAAATAAATACTACTGCCGTTCCACGGACAATTCTGGAGTATCGATATCGAAGCGCAGAGACGCAAACGGAGGCCAGAGCAGAAACCACGCGAAGAATAAAGGACCAGGTGGTTGCCCGAAGGAGTATCGTTAAGGAAATTAAGAATGAAGGAGTCGCGGGCCCGTGAGCTCTCCTCCCCGGAGTTGCCGTTCTTGTCAGCCGATCCTCGCGAGGCTATTAGCAACTTTTTCGCCCGTAAATCTCGTTGTGTTTGGAAAGCGCTAACCCGGCCCGGCAGCTCAAATATTTGCCGAGGACTTGGCGCGCTTAGCCTCCGTCGAAATATTGTGAACAGGAGTTCCCCGCAGCGGGAAACCCGGAATCATCGATCGAATCGGGTCCGCCGGGGCCGTCCTAACGACCCGGCCCGTTCCGTCGCGCAAATTAGTTAATGGTCCGGTGGGCAACTTTCAAAACTGCTCGGTTTTAAGGTCGTTTAAAACGGGACGCGTCATTTAACGTCACCGCCCTCGACAATTACCGTCTTCGACCTTGTTAGAGGGATTATTAACCCTTTCGCCCTGTAACTTATTTCTGAACCACGATCGACACGCCTGCATACTTGGCAAAATTAGAACCTTACGTGTAATATCGAATTATTTATAATGCATCGATGCGTGGAATATTCAGGTAAGATGATACAATTAAGGGACAAAGTTGTTTTCTTGTTAATTACACTCGGAGAATGTCCTTCGTGATTGGAAAATAACGGATATTTCTATTAAATTCAGATGAATCGAGTAACATTAGTGCCACTAATGTTAAATCCAGTTGAGAACCTTCGCGTTCTTACAAGGCGACGGGTTAAAACGATCGCGATACGACGTTGAAGTACGACATCGCTAAAGACCGTCGCGAATCGGATTACAACGTTAATCTCGTCGCCAGATTCCGAAAAGCTTCGCGATGTTTGTCCGGCGACAGGTTTTTCCGACGCAAAACTTTCCCGTTCCATTTCCGTGGGCAATGAATCATCGACTGCAGACGTTGTAGTCGCAAGATAGGAAACGAGGAATCTACTCAGCCGATTCTCTCCCTTGGAATGCGTCCAGAATTCGATATTTAAGACTTCCTCGCCGCTGCTGGCAATGTTGCGATTTTTGCCTTCTACCGGCTACTGGAAGTACCGTTCTCTATTATAGAAGATTTCAAGTGTGTAGATTATACCGTAGAAGAAACTGTATCTCGAGAAAGGTACATCAGAAACGTTCTCGTTCGCCTCGGTCTCGGGAAGATCGGGTTTCCTGCTGTTGTCTTCCCGTAACTCACTGTTTCTACTTTCCGCGAACGCTACCGAACAATACTGCAAAAAATCAACTTCCTTTCATTTCTGTTTATTCATTGTTGCACATGAAATAGTTCTGAATCCGTCAACGCAAATGATCGACAGTAACAATGAAAGAACGAAGCAAAGAATACAACAAAAGACTCCATTGTCGGTTTGAATCAATCACCTATCCTTTAAATTTATTTCCGTCAGGGCCGACAAACGAATAGGTCCCCGCAAACGCGGCTTAGCATAAAGCTCGCTATCGCGTCGATAAATCGTTTATGGGGTAGATGTAGATGACGAAATCGTCGCGACCGGAATCCCCCGGGGTTTAGGCGGTTAAACGCATCGTAAAAATCGGACCGGACAGTCAGTCAAAGGAGAGACGAACGGAACGCTATCTTCCGGGGGCAATCGTTCGCTGGGTGTGACATAAATTCCGGGCCGAAAAGGACCGACGCCGTGCTGTACCGTGCGGTGGCCCTGCGCTTCTCTCTGCGTACCATCGGGCATCGCGAGAAAGGGGGAGGGAAAGAGAGCTTTGGGGAAGAGTTATTTCAGCGTGTCTCTTTCGCTGTCCGGACGTCATTGTTGAGATAAGCCCCGCAACGATAGCCCCAGGGCGGTCTGCAAATGCAGGAAAACCGGCCTTAGTTGGCTACGTCCCGTGGGAATCCACCGAAGGGATATGCTTCTCTCTCTCTCTCTCTCTCTCTCTGTTACTTACTCACTCACTTGCATGCTTCCAGTTTTGCTCTGCGACTTGGTTGCCCACTCGCTCTCTTCGTTTTCTTCTTTTTCTCTTTCTCATTCGTTTTTTTGTTTCTTGTGTACTTACTAACTGACTCAGTTACTTAGTCGTTAGGTTATTAAGTTATTAAATTATTAAGTTATCACGTTATTAAGCGATAAAGTTATCAAGCTATCAAACTATCAAGGTATCAAACTCTCAAGCTATCAAACTATCAAGCTATGAAGTTATCAAGTTGTCAAGTTACCAAGTTACCAAGTTACCGAGTTACCAAGTTACCAAGTTACCAAGTTACCAAGTTACCAAGTTACCAATTTACCAAGTCATCAAGTCGTCAAGTTACCAAGTTTCTAAGTCATCAAGTCGTCAAGTTACCAAGTTACCAAGCCACCAAGCCATCAAGCCATCAAGCCATCAAGCCATCAAGCCATCAATTTATCAAGTTCCTCCGTTACCCACTCAGCGCTCACATTTTTCTCCCGATTCTCTCCGTCTCTTTCACTTGCTCACTTATTCATGTTTTCACTCTCCTCTTTTTCTACTTCCTCTTCTCCACTCCGTTCCTTTCCATTAAATATGCACATCTCCAGCAAAAAAAGCAACAAAATCGTTCGAAGCAACAAAGTAGCTTCTTTCCTTTCTCTGGCCATCGCTCGCTGTCTTTCTCTTTCCGTATTTTTCTAGTACAGACTCCAGCATTCACGAGGACACCGAGCGCTCGCCTCGGAGAATCAACTCGATTCTTCTTCGGTATAGCTTGAACTTGGCCCGCCACACCGCTCCGCGTCAGGAACGAAGCCCTCGCTCCCCTGCGGCTTCGTCTCATTCGATCCCAAACCAGGGATCCAGGATTTCTGTGCTATTTGTAGCGATGGCCATTCAATTCTTTCCACCTAGCCTCCATCTTTCTCTTTCTCCCCTATTTATCTTCGTGCTCTTTGCTCTGGCACTTGAGTTTTCGAGCAATTTGCTCGCTCCATGATTCGAATCCCGGTGAACGTTGCTCGCGTGTGGGCGCTCGGGATATCGGGAGAATTATGGGAACATCGAAACGCGTTTTCTCGAATTAAATGTTATTCTTCGAAATGTTGGAAACATTTGATTTTCCTCGTTTCGTTTGTCTAGAGTGTTTAATGAAAATTGACGTCCGGGTCTCGAGAGATTTATCGAGGAATCGTTTCGACGAAAATTTCAGACACTCGCGCCTCTTTCACGGATCTATAGATTGCGTCTTTTCTCCTGTACACAGCGGAAGAACGATTTTAGGAGATTGTTACTTTCCAACTCACTCTTGGACAATAGTGTCCAAGCTCCTAAAAGCTGCATGCAGCTCTTCCGCTTGCGATAAAGAACCTTTCGCTGCTCGCTAAGAGCTCGGAGCATTCCTTTAACAAAGAAATGTTAGAAATTCTATACAATAACAGCAACGGTACACAATCGCCTCAAACCTAAAAGCTTGACAGTAAGAAGAGCACTAAAAACATTAAAAACCTATTCCAACCATTTTCGGAACTGTCACTCGTTCCACGAGAAACTAAATTACACAACGAACTTAATAGGAAACAACAGAAACTATTCGCTGATCGTCTATCGTTTACATTATTCAATTCATCGATCCCAATTTTGAATACACAAACCTAATGCAACCACTCGTCCTCGAAGGGTCAACGCAACAGTTTCTGCCGGTCAAAGTTTACCGAAAGCTACGTGCAAGATTCCGTCTCTATAAATGACGCTTAATCGCAACGGCGAAACGAATTGAACGTGTTTGTCTAAGGTTCGGAGCGCACACCTCGGTGTACACAACACGAATCCCCCTTAGTCGCCGTTTTGCGCCCGTTCTTTCCCCCGCGACGGAGGTGTTCCCAGTCTCGCTAAATATTCGCATTTTCCGACGACCGCTAGGCTAGCGACCGTCAATATTTGATCAACGTCTGGCAACGTTTGCCTAGGATGCGCCCCGCCGCGTGCCGCTTTTTCTACCGCCGCGGGAATAACAATCAGCCCCATTCTAAACACGGACACCGAGGTTGTGCAGGTTTAATCAACGTGTAATCTGACTGTACGCACATCAAGATTAATGATTGGAACACAACTTTCACTCGATTATAAGTTGCGTGACTTCTGATAGTGATGTTTGATAGTGATTATTTCTATTAAATTGAACTTTCATCGTTTACATAGTAACGACTATTATTAAGAAGACTCTACGAGCAGTGTATTGTATATTTCAAATAGTAATTCCAATCAGCAGTAGCACGCAAGTAATTAGATAACATTCTCCGTAACTCGGAGTTTCAGGGATCGCTGTTGCCCATTGATTTACGATTGACCGTGCCCCAAGGCGCGATAAATTCACTCTTTTGTAACCGAGTTACCCGTTAGCGGGTAAGGTGTTCACGGGCCGCGTAATTAATCCTGACGAAAGAATGATCGTCTCTTTATCGGGATCGGCGACCCAGTTCCCGAGAATTTTCCGAGGGAAGGCAGACTTCCCTGGGAAAGAACAGGACTCGCCGCGACCCCTTTCCGTCAGTCATGGCCGCGGCTCCATTATTTCGAGATTGATGGTCGGAAGGAATGTCGGACACTCGACGGACCCGGCAAACCCACCCATCGTCGGCAGATATTTCATTGTCCCGTAATGACTCGTTTCGTGACTCCCAGGATCGGCATCTCTGGCGGATTGATTATTGGGAGAAGCAGTTGATTATCTGTTTCGCTCGGTTTAGCGAGACGTTTCGTCGTTACGTAGAGTATACCGAATACGTTCGTACCGTAGGTGTCCCTTGAATTGGCGATAGCTGCTCGGAATACTTGTCATGAATATTTTATAACAAGATTGAGACAAGACAATACTTCAAAGATATTAATTTGATACATGTGGCAATATTGATATGATTTAAAATGATAATATCAATAATTCCTGAAATTCCCAAGATTTTCGAAGCTTCAAGAATTCCAAAAATACTCATCAATGTAAGATTCATTTCAAAATTTTAATTTTCTCTCCCGAGTAAGAATATCTCGTGAATATTCAGTTCAAAAAACAGTTGAATCGAGTGATGAAGAAATAAAGAGACCATGAACATTAATGCACAGATCCGTGATAAATGGTGCACTGTAAAGTTGTTAATATTCCAAGATCGAAGCAGGGATCAAACGAAATCCCTCGCGGAGACATCGAGAGCCATGGGACTTCGGGGGTTAGCTCGCGATATCAGGGGTTAACTTTCGATTGTCGGGAACGTTTCGAGCCGACTCCTAACGTACAGCGCGCGATAACGCACCGGTAAGCTTCTATATCTCCAGTGCACGTGCGAACACGTTGAATTATAGAGGGCCGAATTCGCACCACGGGAAACTTGCTATGCATACACGTGTGTGTGTGTGTGTGTGTGCGCGCGCGCGGGCGCGCCAACACCAGCCGCTAAGAAAGCTGATTACGTAACTACACGACTGCAGAAGTACCTGGAGAGTATCAGAAACTTGTTCCGCTGAGCGTTGTCTACAATTCTCCAAGTTTCCGGTATGAATGCACGCTTTAATTATCCCTCAATAGGAAAATTGTCACTTCGACACGCCAAATTAGCGCTCATCAGAATCTTCTACGGTTGAGACAGGTCTCCCAGTGAGACAGACACTGGGAAATCGAGATTGCTCGTTGCGATCGCTTTATTGGCCTTGTAAAACAGATCTAGCAAATTCAATTGCGTTTATAATAAACATTCTTTATAGGGAAACGTTCGAATATAAGAGTATCGTCGCAAAAAGGAATTCTCTCGTCGCAAATATTCAATGTCTTCTAATGAAGTCTGGTATTTTTGCAACGCCAATGATATACAACATTTCATATCGAATTGTACATTTTGTAATTTTTCCGCGTTCAAGTGAAGCTCGAAAGTGTTCGCCCGAGTGTAAAGGGTTAACTTGAACGAAGAGTTTCTTTGTCGAAATCGTTCCGATTGCGCCACGGTTCGGCGGGTGAATCGCAAAGACGAAGAAACCGCGAAGAAGCGTGTTTCGCACTTTAAAGGTTCTATTTAATTAAAAACAGTGCGCAGGCGCCGTGGAGCGCGCCGCATTTCATTACGTCCTGATACGCTCGCGCACGCCGCAAATGCATAAAATCCGCAGTCTAGTCATTACTATCCCCGTTCCCCTTTCTCTTTCTCTCCGTTGGTCCATTCTACGCCCGGCTTTCTCTGTCTCCAGCTTCCGGCGAGCCTGAGGTAAGTGGACTGGAAGAACGAGGACGAGTAACAAATAGGACAAGTTGCGGGTATATACGGTTCACTGTCTTACAGCATTAGGCGCGGCGAGAGAAGTTGCTACACGTGTATATACCAAACGCCGCTAACTTTCCAGTTTTATTATGATTAATGGCGACGGCAGTTCTGTCCGCGGTGAATCAACGAATTCCCCTAACTTCCTGCCGAGCTTATCCCATTCATACCTCGGGATTCTAAGCATGTGCACTCGATCGATCGATTTTTCTTGTATTCCTATGTCCATTAACGCGACCGCTTTGCTAATTGAATTCGGGAGATTCGATTGTTCGCGTACATTTGAAAATTAGTAGGTCGTGGAGCAGTTTCGTCGTAGATGCTCATTGTTCCTTGGTCTATGCATTATTCGCATTTCCATTTTGGAATTATTTCGATTCTCGATTTCACTTGTTTCGTCAATATTCGTACCCTTTCATATTATTTCTTCATGCGATAATGAATGAAATGAACGACGAAGTGTTCATATTTGCAAGACTACGTCGCAAACAAATGGTTCAATGACCCTTTTCCCTATTAATTAAGCAATTGCCGAATAATTCAGCTTCCTCTGTCAAAGGTTCTGCACATTTCAAACGATCTTCGTCCGCAAAGGGTTCAATTCCGTTAAAGAAACACAAGGTTCCATTTCATCCCAAGAACCACTCAATTAATATTACCATCGATTCCAAAAATTTCTCCACCCTCTAAACTCAACGTCACAAAGGTATCGCAATTAACTTTACCGAAAACTAATCAGAATCGATCGAAATCATGCAAAAGAATTCTTTTAACCCTAATCGGACCGCGATGCGACTTTCAGTGACATTTGAACTTTTTACTTAAATTCCTTGATTATTTCAATCATTCCCTTTATTCTCATAAGCGACTGACAGTCACATCGTGGTACGATTCGTCATAAAAACACGTGGTGTTAGTGTTAAAAACAAGAAACCATCCAAAGACAATCCACGTTTCGGTGGGAAAACGTGCTCGAGCGGACGGGCACGAGCGCGGTCCGCCGTCGACTGGCTCGTCGACGGATCGGAAGTAACCGAGGCGATACAGGGTGGCCGAGTCATCGAACCCGACCGCGGGAACTAATGGCTCGCACGAGCTATCGATACGTGTCCTTCTGGCGACTTAAAGGAGCCTCGAGTGCGCCGCAAAGCCGATTACTCGCGCCATCCATAACGGCCTTAGAGGGGCCGGCGAGAACGCGCGAGCGCGAACAGGGCGCGATAGACGAATAACAGCGTCCATTGTGCGCTATTTAATCGCCTCGACTGATTTACTCGAGCCCAGTCGATATCTCGGCGCAATCGAGTCTACGCCGGCCGCTGCCGCCGCGCCTCGTCCACGGCTTTCCCCGTGACTTACGCCGAATAGCCGTGACTCTTTAATCTCACGCGCTTCAAACCGACCGGCCCGACGTCCGCGCGGGCTCGCGCGCGTTAGGTTTTTATCGGAACTGGGTTACCGAGAAATAAATTGCCCGTGGATGTATTGACACGCCGGTGCATGGCTGGCTAAACGGTTTCCGCGTTGCCTTCCATTCGAGTATTGTAGATTGGAGCTGAATGGCGGACCGAATGGAGATCTTTCAGGCAGTGTTCTATGAATGTGGAGCGTTAGGTGGAATTTTGGTATTCCGTGGATGGTATGGTTGAGTAGAATATTGAATGGAAAGGTAATGTTTAATAGATAGTGCGTGATTATGGGTCTATGGCATTAACACGTTTATTTTACACTTTGTTCTACCGTTTATAGAAGACTACGTGTTTTTTCATATAGATCGCGGAAATTAGTGTGTGGACAGAATTATTAGGAAAAGTAATAGGAAATTAGGAAATAATGTTTAAAGTATTCGATTTCCGTGAAATTGAATTTCCGTGTATCTAGTGTAACGCAATACTCAATAAATCGATTGTTGTAGTATGTATCGTTGTTTTTCAGTGTTCTAAGCGTCGATGTCCAGTTATAAGCGATTAATTGCATAACTGAAAATGTTTTGCTTCACGAAACGCAAGTGTTTTGAAAGATCAAGTATCTTGATCGGTTTCAATGGTTGCTCGAAGCGCTGTTTCGTCGGTAAACGTGTTACAGGGTTGTTCAACCCCAGAGAATAGACTGGCGTTA
This sequence comes from Nomia melanderi, assembly GCF_051020985.1. Classification (NCBI taxonomy): domain Eukaryota; kingdom Metazoa; phylum Arthropoda; class Insecta; order Hymenoptera; family Halictidae; genus Nomia; species Nomia melanderi. Next base: position 18,422,001 of record NC_135005.1, read on the forward strand.
CGTAGTCCACGGTCCCACGTAATAATCAATATCTCCGCCACCATAGGGAAACTGCCGCGACAGCAAATCGCACCGCGAAACTCCGCGGAGGACTCGAGTCAGCAGACACGACTCAAAGAGTCGCCGCGATAGCTCCCGATATAGTTTCCTCCCAGCTCACCCGGTTTTACCCGGAGTCTTCCGGTGAATCGACTCCGTTGTTTATCCAGTCGCAGCTTGTTCCGTCCATCTGGCGAAATTTTCGAGAAAGCAAGCGACTGTTATCGAATTTTTCGCCGGGAAGTTGCCTCTTGTTTTTAGCTTCCTCGGGTCTGGCGGATCACTGCTTCATTACGGCAAGGAGAAAACATCGAAATACTATAGGTAATAATCATTAATATTGCACAAATACGAATAAAATATAAAATAACATGAGAACCAAATAAAAATGAAGAATATAAAATAGGTGATTTCGGTTGATACTGAACTTAGTAATACAAGAATTAAAGCACCGTTGCTAATATTATTGATAAAGGAATCGAGAAGATTTCTAATGTACCTGATGCATTAAGCAGACACTTAACAGCAACACCGATGAGTACTAATTTCTATGAAAGAGAATTTCCATCGAGAGATGTAAGAATTCTCGAAGAAATCCGTGACACTTTATGACACATTTCTCCTTCGTGTCGTTCGATCGAATCCGGTCGGCCGGGGATCCGTAATTCGCGGTGCCGGAAATTGAGGAGAAAAAATAGGTCGATCGTGGGAACGCGAGAGAGCGCTTATTACAGGAGCGGCGGAGGAACGATTCGAAGTAAATGCGGGAAGAAGAATAGCGCCGCGACAAATCATCCGGTTGATAAATTTATGGGGCTACCGGATCGCCGGTGGGGATGAAATTGTTCGGGCCTCGGGAGGGGATGATTTCCGCGAGGGTGGACGTTGCCCTCTGCTGCTGGCACAGTTCGCCTCGAGCGTGAAATCCATTATGCAATTGGACGTATGAAAAATTATGAAGTAAACGGCCCGGCGTGTTGGGGTGCGTGTTTAATTCCGGAATAATGATATTCAAGAAACGAAGATCTAATGCGATGCCGATTGGAATATAATTGATTGGTTGCGAGATGTATACTCTGGTGATTGATGCTATTGTTGTATAGTAATATTAAGCATTGTGTTGCTATTGCCGTTATTGTTCTATCGTGTTTCTACGCGAATTAATGTAATTGCATAGTTTCGAGAATTAGTACCTCCAAAATGGCAATTACACGAAACAGATCCACGTGAAATAATTGCGTTCTGAATTTAACGCTTTGCAGTTAAAAGTTTAATTACAAATATTCATCGTTCTTTAAACAAAATATCTACAATACTTCTTACAACCGTAAAGAGAAACGAATGATAGGAATTCTATTTTATTTCAATATTTCATATATTAACCCACCACGAAGAATTGAATGTATCGCAGTTAGTCTACTTCGAGCCAAACGTCGACAGCACGTCGCCTCTCAAGCGTAAAGGGTTAATAGGCAGCGAGGAAGAAAAGGAAGAAGAAAGGGGAGCGAGTAGCGATAATCGAGTCGATTCGAGCTCGCCCTTCCTCTTACGTTCTTTCGCCAGTGTAATCCGATTACGGGTGATTCATCGCGACTAAGCTGCCACCCGTTAAATTTTATATCGCAACGCGACGGCGCCGCTGTTGTTGTTAATAGAAAGAATTCATCGACGTCGGTAACGTCCATTGATTTCCGTTCGGGCAGCGCGCGCCATCGCGCCCGTTAATTATCGCCGCGATTACTGTAAATACTTGGAAACGGCCGGCGGAATCAGCCTTCGTTCCCGAGATAATTATGGCGAGCATTTCGCTCGTCTCTCGCGTTCAATCGACTGGCTGGAATTCCGCGGCGATCAAATGCGTCGGAAAACTGCTGTTCGGAGGATGCCGAACGTACGAACGGTGTGAACGTATCGGGTTTTTCCTTTTTTAGGAAAAGCCTGTTCGAACATTGACGCGGGGATTTTCCGTATCATGAATCATTTCTGGAAGCTTAATTTGTTTGATTTATGACTCGATACTGGCGGTATGATTTTGTGGATTGGACGAAGTACATAGGAAGTTATTTAGCACTTTCTGTGCACTTGTTAGACTTTAATGATAACCGGTTTTTTTTAGGAAAAGCCTGTTCGAACAGAGACGCGCAGAATTTCCGTATCATGAATCATTTCTGGAAGCTTAATTTGTTTGATTTATAACTCGATACTGGCAGTATGATTTTGTGGATCGGATGAAGTAAATAGGAAATGATTTAGCAGTTTCTGTGCACTCGTTAGACTTTAATGACAAGAAAGGCACGTAACTCGTAGTTTAAGAGAGTCAATGGAAGTAGGGCTTTCGCGAACAATAGCTGTTTTTAGGTTGGAGCTGTAGAATAGTCGAAGTCGAAGCGGTGGGATTGAAATTTAACGGAAGTGTCTGTGGAATCTTAGTAACATTTTAGCGACCATTTTATATTTTATTCAGTTACATCACGTTGAAGCCGGCGCCGTTGAAACGTGACTGATATGCGCGTCAGGTTTACAATGTAACATAACCTTCAAAGACAGACTGCATTAGTAAGACAATTCCGCAAGAATATATAATTCCGCTTTGAATCACAAAATCATTTCACCCGATACGATACTCGGCCCCAAACGTATCAAGATTCCACAGAGGTAGCCCTTTGGGAAATAGATATGCTTGAAGATATCCTTGTCCGGTCGCACGGAACTTCGGAAGACATATATCCAATTAATAGCTCCCTTACGAAATCAGTACGCTTCCTTCCTCTGTACACCGAATATTGGTGTTCCACGGAGTTTCCCGTTGTTCTTGTAAATTCCTTTCGAATTTTAATATCTACCTTACACGCGAGGAACATAATTCTTCCAGAAGAATGAAGAACAATCTACTTAGACGCTGCAGAAAACTCAGTGAGCAAACCTTAGCAGAAACACGCGTATCAAGACAATTCTCCACAATTGCAAATACGTTCCTAACACGTCTGCTCAACACTAACTCTTTCCACTTACAACTCCAAACTGTCTAGAAAAAGCCATGTCAGAAAATTTCTCGTCAGCATTCCATTCTCCTTCTCACCAACACTAACCTTCGAAAATCTATTCAGTCAACACGATACTCGAAATAATTTCAAATCCCAAATTTCCACTCGAAGCGTTCCAAGCAGTCGATTCGCAGACCCATGAGAGCCTTAACCAAAGGTCGAAGAGCAAGGACCCAGAGTTCAAAGTCCTAGCAACTTTCGATCCCCGAACGACTGTCGAGTCTAGGGTTGCCCGAAAATAGACGGAGCATTAGAGAGATGGATTTCGGGGTAGGTTGGCATTTGCAACGCTCCGCCATCTTGAATACGTAGAGCGATTCGTCTCGAAGCGACCGATGCTTCCCCCATCGCGCGCAGATAAGGCCAGTCACCGGTGTAGAACGATCATCCGAGATCGCGCGTCTTGTCACGTCGGGAGAAACATGGCCGCCGAGATAAACGACTGTCCCCGAGGAAGATGATCTTTCCGTCGTTGCTCTGCGGGGACCTCGTCATTCGTGATTCTTGGACCGGTCCCGACGGTTTGGCCTCGGTCCAGCCGCTCCGATGGCCGCTCCCCAGCCCGAGATTACGCAGTCTAATTCAATTCTTTCGATGGTTGTTTATCCGTTCGAGAGCGGAGCGCTTCCTGTTAATATTTCAGTTCTCGCCCGGCTGAACGGTGCTTTTTTTTTTTGATATTTTATCGGAGCGGTCGATGCACTTTAGTTAATGGCGGGCGGCGGAATGAATATTGAAACGTTCATTTGCAATTCCTACGTGCGAAGGATATTCGATGTATTGGATTGAATGTTTGTTCACAATTGCGGTTGTAACAGCTTTATTGTTGAGAATTCGCCCTGAAGCTTCTGCTTATTTCTAATATTAAACATTGATCGTAGGAAGGTAGTACCAAACGAATTCGAGGCTATTCGCGAGCTATTAGAAAGATTTACAAGTGCTATAACTTTCCACTTATCTCTAACACTAACTTTTAATTGTTTCCACGAAATGAGTGAACTGCAGACCTGTTTCTTCCGAGAAGAAATTATTCGAAACAGCAGAATAAAGAATATTTATCGTCAAACACGTTCGAATAAAGCATTTCCCATCGATCTCGAGTGCTGATTGCGTTTCCGATCGAGCTGGGTATCTCGATGCGCCGTGTATACGTTACCAACCCCCTGAAAAAAGCGCCGCTGTCGTAGTTATTAAGGAGGACCGCGGGCGGTCGCAGGAAATGTAAAGTTTGAGTTATTACAGCCGAAGAAATCGTTTCCGGTCGAAGACGAGCTTCCGGTGATATTTCATGGTTTCGCCCCGTGGGGAGGAGCGGCTCGCAAATGCGACGGGGCGTACCTCCCGCGGATATTAAAGCGGAATACGCGAAGTTTCGGTCGCGTGACGCTCGCAGTTCCACCCGGACCGAATATAATCGTCCGGCGCGGTGGTTACGTAATTATTTCACGCGATTCAGGATAGTTGCGGCCGTTATCGCGCGATCTTTCCCGCGGCGGCTTCAATTAATCCGTCGACGTTCCCGCCGACTTTCACCGCGGCGTTCAGCGAGTTTAATGGACCACTTAGGCGCGGATTTTATAGCGATTTGCGGCCGTGCACGATTACTCTACCTGTTGACGGAGAAAACTAGCTGGTAAGTTGCTTCTTGGATTTTCTTTTCGATCTTTTCTCCGTGGAAAAGTATTGGAAAAATGGGAGGAAGTCCATATTTTCTTTGGTGTCTTTTCTCTAAGGTTCCCCTTGTTCGACGTTTCGAAAATTAGTAAAACAGATTAGAATAATCGTATCAACGTTGTCGTTCATAGAACAGACTTTCGTTTAATCTAACACCTAAGACTGAGAAATTACAATTTGATAAGTTACAACGATCAAATGTATTTCATTATAATCTCCATCGCTCTCCGCTTCCAATCGAAATATCGCTGGTAAAACACTGTCCAACGGAAACCCTCCGATCCCATCGACTCGACGAAAGTAACGGTCGTCCCGCGGTGGCTCAATATTTAAGGGGTCAACGGTTCCTAAATTCACGAGCAACGAAACAGCCAATCAATCGTTGCTCTCCGAATGCGCATCGATTGCTCGAACGGAGCGAGTTTAATAATTGACGGGCGAACGGGGCGACAAAGGGGATGAAACAGGGTTGCGAGGTGGGAGGAGCGGTTAGTGGCAGGGAGGTAGTCCGATGATAGCGGTTCGACGATCGGGGACGAAGACGGCCGGAGAAAGAAGAGGCAGCGAGAGAAAGAGGGGAAAGAGGGACGCCAGCAGGGAGTGCGACGAAAGAGCAAAGTAGGCACCCGAGGGGATAGGCGACGTCACAGAGCAATCTCGGCAGCGTCGAGAGCAGTCGGAAATGAGAACGGACGATTCTTTAATACCTCGAGCGCGGCTGTTCGTGGTCTAATAAGTTCGGAAAGAGATTTATCGTTACACGGCGCCCAACGAGTCACGACGCGGAGCCGCCGCGCGCGCGACTACTCGCGGCCGCCGCGGCCGGAATACCGAAGGAGGGGATCCCGGGATTTTGACAAATTTACGAGGGAGATTATGTGAGAAGAGGAGAGGCAGCAACGCTGCGCGCCGTGTTCGTTAACTGGAACTGGGAATTATTCGGTCCGGAGACGACGGCCGCGTCGGACATCTGGAGATTCCGGTAACCGCTCCGTTCGGTGCGCTTCGTGATTAGAGATAAGGGGAATTGTAGGAGTACACGGTTCGTAAGTGGTAATAGTGGGATAAATATTGGAATAAGAATTTGAAGATTATGTTTGTGGGAGAAAGTGTATGGAATATTGGAGAGACGATCATTTGTTTCTGACGAGCATCGACGTCGATTTCTATAAGTTTATTGTACCAGAAATTGATCGTTCGTATCTTTATGTATGAAAGTTTTGTCGTTTACAGCTTGTAGTATTCGCAACTCGAGAAACCTCGCATGAACCTCTTCAGAAATGCAAGAATATTCGAATGTTTGAAAGATTTCTTCTGTAGCAGCGACTGCGAAAGGGCAGGCACGATCGTTAATATATTCAATAAAGGATTCTGTCGCGGTTATCTCGAGGATGGATCACGCGATTCAAGTCCGTACGCGCGGAAGATCTTGTTCGACGGATAATTCAAAGCCACGATAATTATTGCGCCGCCGTGGAGGATATTATTCCGCGACAACGGAGCTGCAAGCTTTCCCCGGTCGAGATCGTAAAAGAAAGTTTCATCGCGGAGTGTTTCATCTCGCGGATCCGGCGGCGACTTGTTTCCGGGTACGACTGGCAAGAAAAACGGGGCTCGCGGTTGCATTAAGAGCCCGTTATTTACGGCGAACCGGGTCAGAAATAATTTCACCGAGAGCTCGGGGATATATCGATATGGAGACGGTCTGGCGAGGGACTCGAAATTCGAGGCGTTAGATATAGAGTCTCTCGGGTTTCCATTGTACGAATAAGTGAGCGACAATGGAAAGAAAAATTAGTGAATTTCACTAGTGAGCAAATGTATTAGTTTAGCTGGATAAATAATAACATCAGTTAAGTAATAATAAGATGAGTAACAAGTTGAGCAACAATGAGTCGGGTAACGGTATAACAAATCCATTAGCGAACACCGCTAAACAATTTTAAACCCCACATCGGCAAACTTCGAACACCGTCGCGTCTGCCATAATGGAATTTCATAATTATGTTACATAATTACTAAATCATCAGCTTTAATTAAAATCGGAAAGTTCGCCGAGTCTCAGAAACAGCAACAAAAAAATATTCTACGTTTAATGCGGAAAGTTTGGTCGTGAGGATAACTCGGTGAATACAAGAGCGGCCATTTTCGCGAGTTCGAAGCACGACCGCGTCCTCTATCTCCTGACAAGTTTTATAGGCCATAAGAACGGGGGGGCGGGGGAGGGCTCTTCCACACGCGTCCCCATTAACGTTCGCGTATTAACAGCTTGTTTGTTTTACACAACGCCCCAATACGCGAACTTTCTTGTTCCTGCAACGTTGCTGCTCCTCGGACTCCATCCCCGAGCACGGTTTTCCCCGTTAGTTTCCAAGGAATTTCGGCTGGCTCACGGATCCCGGGACACTATTTTCCACTCGCGAGCTCGGGACCACCGCCAACTATCGTTTAACTATCTTCCAGCAATTAAATTCACTTCGGAACGGGGAGATTGTTCGGAAGTTGCTTTTTCTTGCGCTGTCGTCTACCAAGATGGAAATTTTGAAGGAAAATCGCGGATGCAATCGTTCGCATTCAGTCTGAAACTCGGTCTCTCGACCTTATACTAACCTTTAGTCTTTCACTACCGACTCGAACGCGTGGAATAGATTTTAAGCGAAATTAAAGGGAATATTCTATCTATTCTTCTCAAATTTATATAACTCCATCGTTTTATTTTCACTCAGTTTCGGTGATCCACCAAAATTTCCCAAAATTAAGCAACCTCATACGGAAGTTTAGCGTACTGCCTAACTGCAGGTAGTTCCACCAAATCATTCTACCCTGGTTATTTCCTTATCAGCCTGGTCAAACGGACCATGCTCCCAAGCAAAACACCACTTAGACTAAAGTGTCAGTGTTATCGTGCCGCAAAAACCGTGTATACCTCCGAAAACCTGCAGATTCCATTCTTATTGAGTTCGCGTACGGCGAGCAGAGCGCGCGGAGCAAGACGGTCGCAGCTAATCTAAATTTCGCAGATATCAAGGGCCGCTTAGCCGGTCCAGTCAGTTCCCAGTTGCTCCAGTCGCGTGAGCTACCGTAGCTCGATAAGGCCGCGCGGCCAGGTTTTCCGAGTTCCCTGAAAAATTAGGGGTTCCGAAAAAAGAGGAAACTTCACTCGAAGAATTGCAGGGCTCGCGTTAAAGGCGACACTAACGGCGCTGCAATTTGAATGGATTTACAGGAAGCCTGGAAAAATTGCTCTCCCCTTTATGTCCAAGATACCGCGTAGTCCCAACGTGTTTCTCGATGGCGGGCTCCGAATTGCTTCCGCGCTTATCGCTCAGCTCGCATGAAAAGGGGACGATTAAGAGGGTTCCGGGGAAACGAGCTTGCCCGTAAACCGTCGAAAATGTTGTAAACGCGCGTCGTTGGGGTCCGTTGTTGCCGCGCGTTCGTTTTTAGTTTATGGTAATGCTGTTCATGCGAATCGTGCTTAACGGAACCACGTAATCCGAACTGTTGCACTCTTTGTCCCTGATTTCTGGAGGACTCGCGTTGGATTTCGAGAAACAGAGGTCAACGAGTAACGTTCTTGTTCGTACTGATCTAGGCTGAAGGCGGCAAGGATACTAAAATCATTTAATGTGTGATCCAGTGACGTTGTTTCATACGATTCAAACAGAATTCTCCGGTGCGAGTCGGCCGAGAATAAGTTGCGAATGCAATGCATTAACGTAACATTGGTCTTTAATGGATTCGCGTGTATTCTGCACGCAGTGGCGCGCGAATGGAATTTCCGCCTGTTAAACGAGTCAGTTTTATGATCGTAAACAGACATTAGCGCGTAATAAATGATTAGTAGGAATCGCGCGCGGCGGTGCTTGTTCCGTAATGAATGAATGAATGTTCCGGGGAATTGGAGCGGCAGAGATATTATAATAATAAAGAGCAATAATCTAAGAGTGGTGTGATCGGATAACGAGAAGTACTCGGAGGATAAACGCAAGGCGAAATTAATGCCACGATTTTATTGGGAAATTGAGACCAGAAATTGGAAATTAAACGGAAAAATGAAGAACAATGGGACGATACGAAGCAGCTAACAAACGAGAAGTGAATTCAAAGCAAAAACTTTCTAGTAGCAGAACAGGAAATGAAGAGTTATATGGACAATAGTGCACCGAAACGCAACTGACAGTTCACTTCGTAATGACCATCTAACAAGTTAAAGCGCGCGAGAATCTCAGTCAGTGCACAGTGCAGTTCCGCGCAAACAGAATGCGGCGCAAGGAAACGGACATAATGGCCCGAGGGCAGCTCCTCGGACTACAGATCCGAAAGCGCCTTCAAAACTATATCGCTATGCATAAAATAACATGCCGGATGCGTAACAGGACTCTTCCTCCGCATCAAATAACCGAACAGTTTTCGCGTTTCTATACAAACAACTCCCGACTAGTTTGATATTTCAGATAACAACCACCGATTCGATTATACGTGTTATTTGACATCAACAGTCGGCTACAAAACGCCGAATCATCGCACCACGGCTGATTCTAGTGTTAAGCCCTCGGGCACGGGGATTCGCGCAACGCGATTCCGATTTCAACGTCTGCTTACAGGTTTTTTAAGCTCCGACGACCGGGATACGGCACGGAAACGCGATTATGTGTTTCGCGAATTATTTCCACGCTTCTGGTGTGCTCGAAGAGACATTTTATCCGTTCGCGGTGACACTGCACACGAAATACGTTGAGACATCAATTCTTGAATCTTAGAATCGAGAATTATTATTCAATTTGGAAGACTAGTGTTCGAACTTTTGAAGTTTTCATAGTAGAATTTTCAGGAGTTTCTTTGGTGTCCGATAGGACTTCACTTTTGACTAATTTTATTTTCATTCGGGACGCAACAAATCATGTTTTGTATGCTTGATATGTGGACATCCCTGTAGCCACGCCCCTCTCTTGTTCCCTGTCCCATTTCCTCGCACCCCCTTCTTCAGGTGGACTGCCTTGAGTGGTGGAGAATTTACGAGGCAGACCAGTGACCCCGGAAACAGACCGATCCGTTTAAATAGTTGCCCCGACCCAGGGAAGATTTGTGCGTCGGCATACTAGGTCGGCTGACGGGTCCTCTTGGATCTCCAGCGCTATGCCGCCATGTTTACGGGGACCATGGCGAGAATTGGGAACTTTTTGCTTTCACACTTTTTACGAAACATCGCGATTGACTCTTTTCCATCCCCGAATAACAGACTCAAGCCTTAAAGCCCAAAGAAATTGAAAGATAAACAATTAATCCTCCAGAACGATCATTTCTTTCCAGTAAACCACCACTAGGAAACTAACAATCCGATTTCAAATTTAGCCCAGATTAACTTTGCACCTCAGCATTCCCAAAATAAAATACCTACCCGTCCAGCTCGATAAATTCCAATTCCAAAAAATCCCGATTCCACGTGCCCCAATAATCGCCGCCATTAATTCTCCCTTAATAATCCCCCTCTCCGTCATTCCCGCAATCATCGTAAAACCACGCTCTAACGCATCCTCGCCAGCGACCAGTTTTCTCGAAGCCATCGCCATCAGTTCGCCGAGGAAAGTGGTCGGGGATCGGTCAGAGCCACGCGGAAGCCATTGGAGCGCTTAATGGCGCGCTGCGGCGAGCGGCGCCGCTCGCTGCCATCGCGTTCCGCCGCCGCCGAGCCATGCGTCTCCGTATTTCTCGGCGCGCATTTCCTCCTCGCCCGGCCGAGACGCAACGCGACGCGTCGTTCCAGCTAATTCCGAAAGCTACGATCCCCGGTGACGCGTCCCAGATAACACCCGCGTCCCTCCCGCCCCTCTCGCTGCTTCAGTTTCAGTTTCATTCTCCGGCGTTCCGGCTTTTTTCTCGTGGCATTTACTCCAGCCGCTCGACGTTTAATTAAAAGTTTATACCGTTAGCCGAATGCACCGTTCCTTCACTGTTCTAACCTTTAGCCTTTAACGACGCATTATGCTCGGCCCCGTTCCGATCGGCCAACAGGTTCTCTCCGGGACACACGGCGCAACCCGGCGCAGCGTGTTTACAGGGACCCGGAATTTTCGAGTGCAATTAGTTCGTCCCTCTGTCTGGTATTTCGGCTATCGTGGCTCGGAAATTTCAATTGGTTTGCAATCGCTCTGGGTTGATCGGCAGGTTCGCGCAAGTAGGTTAACGCGGTGCGGAGTCTCGTTGTCGAGGACGCTCTGTCCTCGCTGCATCTCCTATTCTTGGCTGAGCTGTGTTTATTTGAATTACCGAGTCCCCTGGAGCGACGGTTTTTTGAGCAGCGCAGTCCTCTTTTTGATGGAATGCTGGGAAGAGGATGGGGATTTTCGTGTTTACGCAGTTGGCGATCTATTATCCTTACGCTTCGAATGTGGGAGATGTTTGATTTTGAAATGGAGAACGGTTCGGATGAAAATGGTTTGTTCTGGGAGAAACTTTAACCCTTTCGCTAGGGCAGATTTCTCCGTCGACGCGTATTTCTAGGAAAGTGTATTAATTTATTGATTGACAATTATTTGTCAATAACGACTTAAGCGTTAGCAGTAGCCAAGGGGTTAAACGATAAGGTTAAAGCTTGAAAAGGTTAATCGCTATTCGATAAACTGGTATTTACAAGTTGTACAAATCAACTCCATAAATACTGTTTGTTATTTATGTTATCCTTAGTTACAAACCTCTAGCATATCGCGTCTAGAATTCGTATGAAGCAATCCACAATAACTGGAACGTTTTTCGCGCTGCTATAATTCATGCTCGACTTCCCCGCGAAAATCGAGAAAATCGTGTCGCGAAACGCAAGCTCTCGGCTCGCTCCGCAAACCGTTCCTCGCGATCCGTGTCGCGGCGTACACGTGGAACATCGAAACGCTGGGAGCCGTTTGTGCGTTTAATAGCGCGGTACCGCTGATCCTCGTTCCGGTTGCAGCGGTTTCCATTGTTTTCCTTCTGCGCGGTATCACCGGGTACACACGCAGGGCGCGGCCCCGTCGACGGTCACGCACACTGCTCCGTGTGCACGCGCGATTTCCTCGTGCCGTTCTCCACGAGCCGGTCAGCCAGCCAACCAGGCACCCGAAAACCCTATCAAAACCGGCTTAAGCTAATTTGCGATTTACGCGCGGCGTGGTTCAAAGGTAGAGCGTGAGAGGGGTTGCGATAGGAAATTGGAGAGAGACGAGGACGGAGAAGACGGAACGGAGGGCAGGGGAAGCCAAGGAAAACAGAACGAAAGGGAGAGGCTACAAGGGAGAGCATCTGAAGGCAAGGGAAACGGAATACAAGAGAACGAAGATACGGGAGAGAGACACAGCACGAGAGACAAAAGATGCAAGGAACAGAGAGAGCAGAAGGAAAACGCAGAACAGAACGAAGATACAGGAGAGAAAAAGACGTAACAGAGACACACGATACAAGACACAGAAAGAGAGTGCCAGAGACAACGATAGAAGCCACGAGAGAGCAAGATGGAGTGAAGTAGAGCAAACGAGTGCGAGAGGAACCACGACAAAGCGTGAAACAGCAAGGACTACGAGAGAAGAAGAAGAAGCGGCAAGAGGAGACACAAGAGAGCAACAGAGAGAACCTGACGGCGGTTCATCGTCGAGAGTGACCGTCGCCGGGTGAATTTCATCCGGTTATCGCGTCCAGGCTCTCCTCGAGCGGCTCCTGGAAAATTGAAATAGCTCGCCGCCGCCATCGCCGCGGCCCCCTAAGAAGATTTCGCCAATTAGAACGGCTGAATAATCTCGTAATCGCGTTCGAGCAAATTGCCGCGTCCCCTTCTCCCGTCACACTCTATTTTTTTTCTCCCGTCACCCCCGTCGCCGCCGCCGCCGCCGCCGCCGCGGGGATTAGCCCCGTTCCGCACGCCCCGGTGACGGGGAAATCTGATTTCGGTCCAGATCCCCCGGCCGCGGACGGGAAATTCACGGTGGAAAGTGAGAAAAGACCCGAGCGGACGTCGCGAGCGACGCCGTCGACGGGATTGGGCTGGAGATGATGAATTCTTTGACGTTGATTCGGCGGTAGACGAAATTGGATGTGGGCAAGCGTCTTTCGAGAATTTTTGAGCGGCTATCGTGCCCTCGGTTCAGGGGATGAGCGGGAATTGAGAATAGTACAGTGTCGATGGAGAGGAGATAGTGTGGTGTAATGTTAGTGGAAGCAGGGAATACTGGTGGAGTAACAACAATCATTTCCTAATCTCTCTATTCACACTGTAACGAAATGATGATAAGAAACCGAAAATAATCTACTGCTATACTTTTTATAGAGATTGCATATTAATCGTCTTACATACTCGTTAGTTCTAGAGTTAAGACACAATAATAAATTCTTTCTCTGGCTACAAACTTTCCCCCATAAATCCTATTCCAACTCGCGAAACCGCTACGCGTAGTTCGCAGAAAGCTTCTACTCCCGATGCGAAACTTATCCATCATTAGCCGCGATCAAATGTTGTCGGGCGATAATTGGAGCCGGGTCAAACGCGGGAAGTTTCACAGGACAGCGTGGTATCGATTAATAGCAGATATTAGATGGCTGCGACCCGCAGGTGTAAGGATTTAACTGTGAAAGGGGCCGCCCCGTCGCCGCGCCGCCGCGCCGCCGCACCGCGCTGATTACGCGGCAGTTAAGGGCTCCGAAATGGGTCGGTTTGAAGGAAGTTACGGCCGAGCGATTACGAACGGTAATCCGGTTACCATTGCGTTCGGGCGCGGAGTGCGATCAAAGTGGCGGAATATGCGGTACCACGGGCGTATTGTAAGTGGACGGGATGCGAGAGGCGGACGACACACGCGGCGGCGTTAGAACGAGAAGCTAAACGCTGCGCAGACTTCAATTCACGAATCCGTCGAGTTAAATACCGAGTCTCGGGGTAATGGGGCGGGTAAGGCGAATACAGACGGTATTAATTTCCGGAAATTTTGCTGGATGATTTACTCCCTTGACTCGGTGCTTGATTTCACCGCCGAGATCGCTGGAATTGTTTTGTTCTCGATTATTCATTTTCCGAGAGGACGTTTTGTGTCTATTGTGGATTGTGTTTGAAAATTAGATTGACTTTAATGGTAATTTTAGGTATGTTTGCTTCTCGTTGGTTGGAAAATGGAAAATACTGATACTTGTTATCTTAATGGAATTTTTCTTTCAATATTCACGTTATTATTACTGTTATACGTAAATAGTGTACGCTTCAGTTCGGTTAAAATTAGAAGATAATCAGCTTCGCAATGATTCATTTGTCGAGGCGTAAATTCGCCAATTTCTCGAGTTACACGTATCTTTTGTGCGAGGCAACGGAAATGTTGTCAGCTATTGAAACTTTAATAAATCGTTTGTAACGATACCCGCTCGACCCGGGTTGCCAGGCTTTTACGCCGCACTTTACGATGTGTACCGTTTTGGCCGGTAATCAGCTCAAACTGACCGATAAGAGGATGAAATTCATCCTCTTACAGTGTTTGCGCGGCGACTGTTAGGAAACTGAAAGCGCACCACCGGCGAATAAGGGGATTTATGTTGGCCGTAATGACTCTGTAATTCAATAAGGTGGGCGCCGATCGATTATCGACGTTACATTGCGATGTTCGTTAATCACTGCCCTTTACAGTTTCCTCGAGCGTAATTCGTTATTGAAATCGATTCGGCAAAATGTTATATACCTTTCTAATCTCGTGCAGGCTTATAAATTCTCGTCAGATGAAAAATAATTAATCAGAACAAAAATCAACGACTGCCACCCGACACACGGTCGCAACCGCCAAATGTTCCGAACACCGACAATAAATTAACCAGCGCTCAATAAAAAATCGCGTTCAACAACTATGAAAAACAGAAGAGAGCAGAAGCATCGTAACGTGAAAGTTTCATCAATCGGACGCACGTTTCGTCGCCGGCTTTGAAGATAATTGCACGTCGCTCAGCCGTCGACGCCGGTGACGGAACTCAGAGAACTAGTGCATTAAACGACATCCTCGAACGTCGTCGTCTGAAAGGTCTCGAAGTACGATATATGCGGGAGCCGTACAGAGGTGGATATATTTAAAGACCGCGGTAGCTTAAGACGACACAAAGAAGAGGAAAGACGCGGGGAGACAAAGGTCGACGGGGGAAAGAAACGGAGGCGGGTGCGCGCTCCACTCGGCGAGATCGACCGGAGTCGAGCAGCGCATTTCAATTTCAACGTTTAATCTCGCCGGGTTTGAAACACTCAATATCCTTGCCTTATCCTTCGGCAAACAGACCGGCGGACCCGTTAACGTAACACCGACTGTTCGGATTTGTTTCGCGTCTGCCGCCGAAAATATTAGAATTTCAACGGGGACTCTGGGGGTTCAAGTGGCTTCCGCGGGCTTCATAAATATCCCCGGGCCGTTTAAACTGCTCCGCGAGCGATTAAGCTCGTGGAAAAATCGAGGAACGAAGGCGGTCGCGAGACGAGATGGGGTTTGCTTCGGGTCGTCGTGTTTTATACAGTGATCCATTTGACCAGTCGCGGTTAGAGACATTTTCATTGAGTTTCGTGTTTAGCGCGACGGACATTTTTAGAAAGGTGTTTGAGATTCTTGAATTGTTCAGGTTTGTATTTTGAGCGTTAGGGATTCTTAGATTGGTCTTTGGAGTTTAGGATTGTTGAGATTGATGTTTGGGATGTTGCAGAATGTTTTGGAATTTTTGGAAGGAGAACGACGGGTGTTTTTTGAAATTTGTCTAGATAATAAGGTTCTTGAAATTAATTACTTTGAAATGATTGCGTACGGCGCAAGAGAGATAGCTTCTTTTCAGCATTCGGAATGTTTTATTTGAAATAGCTTATTACGATTATAAGGAGCTCTTTAGCTTGGCCCATAGTTAATTAATAACCAACAATTCTAACAAGTATCCCAGCTTGCTGTACAGTTAATATTTTTAGCTGGGTACTTTGCTGTTCGCCGGCAGAGTGAAACATTAACATTTGGGTAAACAACGTTGGCCCGCGCCGCGTTGTATACACAGAAGATTAAACGCTTTAAACTCGGGGCGTAAGAAACGAGGCACGAAAATGACGAAGCTGGTTTCCGGCGGCCGCAAGCGTTCCGACCGCAGACTTCGAGAACTGTTCCCGCGGCCGTAGCGGTGATATATCCTGTTGGATCGCATTTTACACGGTAGCATCTGTTTCGGTCAGAACGATAGAGGTTAATTAACGATCCTTCGGTAAAAACCGAGGTGAAACCGAGAATTCCAACCGCGAAGCGAAAATAGCTCGCGATAAGTGGAGCGGAAGCTGAGAATTGACGATCGACTTTATTGAAAAAGAATTTCTTATTCAGTGACGTTCGACATCTTTTATTCCGAACGATGTAACTTCGTTTCTCCACTGTTTGCTTTATTCCAAGTATTCAGCTGGGAGTTCTTTGAATAATTTGTAGCTGAAATGTAAATGCATTGTGCAATTGTTACAGGCGTGGAGGCACATAAATTCTACAATAAATCTACGAATGCTTAATTCACAGAAACATAGAATTCCAAAGCACAAAAAGTAAATGCAAGTAAAAATTCTGTTGATTTCATTTTTAATATAGCTTCCACCTAAATGATTAAATATGCTGTGATAGTAATATATTAATCGGATGATCGAATGCAATGAAAAATGATGCGAAGATATTGAGTAAAATCGTCAGAGTGTAACTTAATTGATTTGAGTTCAGTAAGCGTCGCATATTTGCAATAATCATTCTTTTCAAATACAAACCCGGAACGACAAGTGGCAGGTCGTCGACGTCATCCGACGCGAGAAGCAAACAGCTCAGTCCGTCGATGACGGAATGTTCCTTCGCTACGTAAACACGGGACGGAAGCGCTCTTTGTAGAAAAATACTCGGTAAAATCAAAGGAAGAGAGGAACCGAAGGTCCCCGGACGGTGCTTCGAATTCCGATAGGTTCTAGTTGCTACGGACGGGCTATTCATTTTTTAAACTCCGTTCCGTGTGGAAACGTCCCCGTCGATTCTATTCGCTACACGGACATCAATTTCTGGACCATTCATAATCTATTTGAAGGGCATTGAACACGCTTATTCCACTGCTTTGTCAACGGTGGACCTACCGAGTGATTAAGTTTTTAATGTTCTTCTATAGAAACACCTAGAGTTCATCTATTGAGATTTCGATTGAAGAGAACAGGAGCGTCTGTGATTTTTTCGATAATTATAATAGAAGAATTTCAGAATGGACCATTTGGACCAATTCAATAGTTCTTATAAATATTAAATGCTGTTTAATTTGACTGTAATATAGTGCATTGTTCTAGATGCATCTTCGATTCCTGATGAAATTAGCTGCAATAATAAAATTTTCGGCAAATTTTCCTATTGAATATTTCTTTTCGAAAGTCTCGAATAATTACAACATATCCTGCTGTAAAAGCATCTACCTTTTACGACCCTATTAAATTCTTCCCCTTCGTTTGAGCCACTTTCGAATGATTCTACGTTCACTGCACATTCTCTCGGACATCTCGACAGAAATTTAGCGTCTACAGCTTCTAAAGAGAAGCGTCGATGTAATTTCGCCGTTAATGAACGAAATTTCGCTGGTACTCAGCCATGCTTCTTACGCAGAATGAGTCTAAGCGAACGTTTGAACGCGACGAGGCTCAAATCAAGACGAACAGTAGAACTTAGGGAATTCGCTGTGCAGTCCCAGCCCGTGGACGTTCGAAGTTCGGTGATTAACGCGAAGAGACGGACCAAAACTGATTACGTTAGTACCTGCACCGTGGTGTATTTGTAAATTGTAGCCTCGTGACTTCGTTCGGGTGTACCCCGCGGAGGAAACATCCATTTGTTGTTCGGTCCCCAGGGAAATAAGTAATGCTGCCCGCTTTCCGAATGACCAAGTAGTCGGGTCCGCTTTTGGTCAGACACAGCAGGTGTGCTGCGAGTAGTTAGAACTATATTTTGCCACCCTGTACAAGCATCGGTATCGTGTTTTCGATGTTTATGATCTCATTATAAAATAACGGACAGCAGGTTGTGGTACGATTAATTGCAAATTTGTGATATTAATAGATGTATCATTTGTTCGAATCAAAGTAAAATTGCATTTCTACATGCACGTGTAATCTAGATTGAACCAACGTGTCAGCACCTACAAGTGTACTGGAAATACCAGCGAATATTTCAAAGTAATTAGCCAGTGATTGCAATCCATCATATTTACCTTCAATGTTCAGTAATAAATATTTACTACCCACCTGTGAATTACTGAAAAACCTTTAATATTATCGAAGTAGTGAATATTAAATACCTATGGGCATGAATGTTTCGTAAATCTCTATCTCATCGCACGCAACTCTAAAGAAAAATATTTATTAAACAAACGATTGATCGATTCGGCAAATATCGGTTAGAAGTATTTAAATTGGAGATTCTATCGATACTCGTTAAACATGTTTCGAGTAGAATCGTTCTGGTTCTCGGTCCATTTCCGAGGATCGACGCGTCCTTTTACGGTTGGCGGACAAAATGGCGGGCGTCCGTGTAACCTTCGCCTTTCATAAACATCATTCCCCCGAAGTTATGTAAATTGTATTGACCTGTGACACGGGGAACCGGAGCTCGGCTGAATACGCCGCATCGAAGTTCTCGAAGGACTTAGGAAGTTCCTCCGCGACACTGGTCGTATTCACGTCAGAGAGGCGAGAGGAGCTCAATATATTGGAAGATACGGGAAAGAGCCACGATCGATCGTCGAAACGTAAATTACGGACATTCAGAGGCGAGTATCTTCACGCTGGTGATTCCCTTCTCGGTTATTTCCCTATTGAAAGCTGTAAACCGGCTCTTTTTATCATGGAAACGTAAAACGTGCTTCGGATGGCGCATTGCAGCACCGAAGAGCCTCTTACCGACGCGAAAGAAGTAAAACGCTTGTCGATTCTCCTCGTCATTTTTATTATTTTTCACACTCCCTCTTCCTCTTTTTGTTTTTCAAACATGTATTTTCAATTTTCGTCACGGTCGCTCTGGTTCTATCAGTGAAATAACACGCAACGAAGTTGTCATGTAACATTGTGTCGTTACAGGATTTTACGTTGAATTTGACAAACGTGAATACTATTCTGTTTGCGTCCGTTGAAGGAATTCATTTCTTTACGAACGTTCTAGCTTCAGAGAGAATTTGTCCTGTCAGTGAATATGCAATTTAGTTCATCGAATGTTTGATAACATAATTTTTGTAAATTCAAAGGATGAAAGTTCTATATTCTACAATTCTCTCCTTTCGAAGTCCTGATTTCCTACTTTTTTAAAAACAATAAAATATGCCACGAATATCTTAATACTGAAATTTACCATTAAATACTCTTTCCCCGGTCACTCGAACATTCTGTCAGACACAGGCCATTTTTCGTATAATGGAACGTCCGTTCCATCGAGAAGATTATTCGCGATACGTTGATAGAATTCGTCCTCCCGCGTCGCAGTTGCGGCGTGTATATAAATTACAGTGTCTACGAGGGTAAGCTAACTCGGTCATCGCCGGGGAGTGTCCCGTTTCCGTCGCGAATCGTTACATCGAAAGAAATACAGGCTGAACAGCCGCGGAGAGTGGGTCCTCGAAAGACGTTCCGCAGCGAGCGCGGCCCTCCTTCCTCGACGATTAAAGTCAATTTGGCCCGTTCCCCGTGCCTCATTCTCGCGAACGCTCCTCCGGGTAAAACGGTCGCTCGGTTGCCTAGCCGAGTGGCTGCAACAAAAACGACCTCTCCGCGAGAGGAAGCGGCCCGCTAGATTTCTCCGGCCGTCTTTCTTTCGGATCGAGCGCGCGCCGGAGCCCGGGATCTCGGAATGGAAATATCGCGGCGCGTGTTGTTTGTCCGTGTGGACCCCGCCGTCAGCTCGAACGCGAGTAATTACATAAGACTAGGCGGAATTTTACCCGTCTCCCTCGAGGACGCATTTAGCTGACGGCTTTTTTCGACGGCGCCGCACTTACGGCGATCCGAACGATGAGATACCTTCTGCGGACTGCATTCGCGGTGGGTTGGTAACGGTACGATTGCCATTGTGCGGGTTTCGGTAAGACCAGGCTGTTCTCCGCTCCGTTATTCCTCGGAGACGCCATTTTGTCGGCTTTGATTCTTTGCTCTAGTCGGTAGATGTCGCGCAGTGTTCTTTTAGGTTAGGTTCGAATGCGCATTAAAATCTCAATGGTTGTTTTTACATATTAATCCTTAACGGAGTAATGCTGCTACACAGACATGGTAATTTTACTTAACAATGCTGCGTATATGACGGTGAAAATCATTTTATTATTTTTTAGTATTTTTTGGTAAGTAAACTTGAAACACTTCCGATTCGTTAAGGGTTAATTTCAATCGGAGAGTTGGAATTCAAATTTTAATGGTCAGAATTCAATATGAAGGTAATATTCGAATTCAAATGTAAACTTCAGCAGTGAGGATTCAAGAATTTCCACATATACGAAATAAAGAATGGGCAGTCAGCTCTGCATCCATTGATCGTATCTAAAAACTATTTATTCCGTTCGCTCTGCGTTTACGGCGGCCTTTCCCAAACGAAAATATTCAATATCCTTCAGTAACAGGTGCAACTCTATCTCGGCTGAAAAGTGTGCGGCACGGTTTACGCGGTTTTCCCCGAAAAATTACAATTTCAGCCTGACAGAAACATGAAAACTTATCAGACGCGGGGCGCGCGAATGACACAGTGGATTATTCGAATTTATGGCGTCCCTTCTTCGCGGTCCTGACCCGATTTCACCTAGAAACGCTCGCCGATTCGAAAAACGGGATTTCCAGTTGTCGCGCAATTTTATTCGCAACCCCGTTTAACCGTTTCTGCGTACACACTGCGCCGCTCCGCTTAAAAAATTCATCGGCAAACATCATGAATTTTCGACAATGCGAGAGGAGTGTCGCCCCTACCGCGCGAGGATATATTTCGAAGGGATCCGCGCGTCGGTAAATCAGTCGAGGTTTCGAAATAAAAGCTGCCTCGCCGCTCCAACCTACTCGCGAGCGGAATATCAAGCAGCCGGATACTTCTCGCCGAATATTTCACGTC
This sequence comes from Nomia melanderi, assembly GCF_051020985.1. Classification (NCBI taxonomy): domain Eukaryota; kingdom Metazoa; phylum Arthropoda; class Insecta; order Hymenoptera; family Halictidae; genus Nomia; species Nomia melanderi. The sequence goes on from NC_135005.1 coordinate 18,442,852, forward strand.
GTTTTCTTGGCGGTTATAGCACGGGCATCCGAGTGTTTCCTTTTTCTCGCGTGTTCTCGCGATGGCATCACTTCTGTTGTTGATCTCCCGATGAAATCTTTAGTAGAGAATTCAACGGTTTTTCTATTACGATAATCTTCAGTTTTATAACGTTTGCGAGCTCGAATTCTGAGTGACATTAATCCTTGTAGATTCCTCGAGCAATTAATATTCGGCGAATTCAATTAGACAAATGAAATATAATATGAGTTCAATATAGAACACAAGGGAGAATTTGTTATGAATGCAACGATTAAAGATGAAGCATTCTTCTTCTGGACGAATTAAATTGAAAACTACTTGAATAGTCTGTTCGAATAAATCCCCGCATTTCTATCGTGTTTCTCCGTCTGCTCTAATATTCTTACGCAGAAGGGTATTGGGAGAGGAGTATTCGCTCGTTAAAAGCTCTCGCACACAAGTGTCCACTAGTAATTACACGCGTCCCATTCTCCCCGATAATTCCGCAGCCCGTTCGCAGTTGCCACAAACAAAGCTCGAAGGAAGTTCGAGATATTTCCATTTCCAAGCGTTCGCGGGCTCGTAGCCAGCGACAATAAACGTGTTCGAGGCACTGGGGGACGCCGGTGTAAGACTCGTTTCTCGCAAGAAGCGTTCGTCATCGAGCGTCAATAGGGAGCAGAATAGGGGAGTCACGAGTCAAGGGGCAACTGTGACAGGGAAATGACGGCTCCCCTAGCCGAGAGAAAGACGAGTTTTACCCGTGAACGCACGGGAACGTCGGTGCTGCTAATTTTCCCTCTACGGTTTTCCTCTCGCTGCTCGAATACTCTGCGCAGTTTAGTCGGCGGCTGCGAGAAACGCGATTTCAACCGCTCGCGTTAGTGTCTCTACTGAATCAACTGTAGATTTTGCTTATTTTCTCAAATTAATCCGTCGTACTTGAACATTTGATAAAAATTAGCTTGTCGTTTTCTTTAAGGGATAATGTAACATTCAGTATAAAATACAAACATCTTTCTAATAGAGGATTCTTCGAATCAGCTCGCGCGGATCTATATTTCTACACATCTTAACTTGCTAATACAGAACGACTATAAACCACATTAACCTAAACATTTACGATCCACAACTTCAGCCGCAATTCCTTCCTCTCCTTTCACATCCTATTCGCTCCAGCTTTTTCAGCATTCCCAAAAAAGCCAGCTAAAAATTCTCAAAAGCGACCCGACGTAGCAAGCCCGTCTCCTTCTTCGCAGCATATTCCCGTTGCGCGGAATCAGCGGTTAAGCCCTTGTCGACTGTGGGCGTCGCGCAATCGATTGCAGCTCGCATAAAGGCCTGGTCCCCCGGCGCTCGAGGACGAAAGAGGAACACGCGTAATCCCTTTTGTCTCTGCGGATGTTCCGCCGCGTTCCCTCGCCGGAACTCGCAGCGACGCGAGGTCGGGCCATGGCGCGCGGCGGCTTTAAATGGTAATTTAAAGGGGCGAGCGGATGGGAACGTCAACGGGACCTGTATAATCGAGCACGTCGGCTCCGGAACGTTCCGCGAGAGTTGGATCACGATTCCGAGGGTTGCTTTCTTATATAATTGCCGGTCGGGAATCGCACGGTCCGCTAGTGGGCTTGATGGCTCTGGAGCTACGGTGTCCGAGGGTGGAGACCCTCTTTTCCTACCCCTCTTCATTCGCCGGATAACGTCTGGTGACACGAGTCGGGAAACAGAGGTACAAGGGATCGAACGGAGCATAAATAACTGTCCGATGGAGCGTTATTTGAAGTTTCGTGGTTGGTATTCGGAATTTCAGAAGGAAACCGTGAAGTGCAGTTAACACGCCGCTTACTACTTGCTTTGTGATTCAGTTAATTATCTGAAGCAGTTGTTCGGACTTTAATAGTCGAGTTACGTATATAATAACAATATTATTCCTGTAAAAGTTAGATCTTTGAACGCACTCGAAGCGATATTTGGTTACGCGATTTACCACTGCTACAGCGTGAATAATCCTCTTTTAATTATAAATTCAATTTTAAACTCTACACGGGAATTGCTGCACGAGGATAAGATAAGATGAGTGAACAAGCGTGTACGATTAATGGGCGAAAATTGTATCTGCCAACCGTCCGCTACAAAACCCGCGAGTTACCGTATCAGTTTCTTCGTTTGTTTGTAAAGTCAGCAGTTTCGGAGGCGCCCGCGAGAGTTTCCATTACACGGGATGGTTGGCTAAATATCCTCGGCTGTTTGTACCACCGGAAATATTGGAGTGTTCGTTTGTAACCGATGATACTTCATTAGAAGTGGATAAATAGAGTGCTGAAATTGCTACTCCCGCGTCGAGCAACACACGCGCAGCTTGTTTTTCATGTTTCCTTCCATCCTGTATCTATTTTGTTATCTTCTTGTTCCCTGGTGTTTAATCACTAGGCGATTAAGAATATATTCTTACATGTTGCAGATGTTCGAATGAGTGCGACGGTCGACGAACTTTCCACGAGGAATTATTTGGATTTGTGCCCGTGTGCCAGTGAGGATTCTCTCGCCTCTCGTCATCGATCGGTGAGCAACTTTCATTCGATTCGATCCATTCAGATCTATGCACACGCTATTAATTTTCTTGTTAACCGCAGCAGCGGCCGAGGGTGCTCGCGCTGAAACTCCAAACACTTACTCCGCTGAAGTGCGAGCGAAAAAACATAATTATTTATTTTCAAATGTATCCACGATCGCTGGGAACATCCCGGTGCTCGAGAAGCTCTCCTCTCGAGTGAAAAGCTCTTCGTCGTTTAAACATTTCAGCGGAAGAATCCACTCTGCTCCCCTTCTCTAATATCGAGTCTATATCACCGGTCGAAAGTTTGGGATCTTGTATTCATGGTCCTTCAGAGAAAACCAAACGGAAAGTAATAAAAGTCACTTGTTGGATTCCGCAGTCTGCTCTGTCTTTTATCCGTCTTCCTTTTCCATTTCTCTATGATTTCATAGACTATCGTAGGTCGATGAATGTTTGCTTCCCGAACTATCATTTCGCGAGGAACGGATATGAGATCGAATGTTTAAATGTCATCGTTCAGAATTATGAGTGTTATATCCTCGTAACACTGTATTTCAATATATATTAGAAAACGTATAATTCCGTACTTTTAGTTTCAAATTTAGTTTTAGTTTCATTTCAATCAGTGCTCTAATTCAATTCTCGAGCAGCAGATGTCACGAGAAACCAGAGTTCCCAGTAAACCAATTTAACAACTGGGTCAATTGTCGATCAATTATCTCGACGAATTATTTCAAACTCTACTAGACGGTTCACGCTATTCGAGTGTTTATCGCGGGCGGGCCGGAGGTCGAGTCGCGCGGACGCGGGAAAATATAAAAAGAATATATAGCCGGTTCTCACGGCGCGGCAGGAATAATTTGCATTTAAATTCGCCGTTTAAATTTCAAATGAACCGCGCGGGACAAATTGCCGGCGGGACGCGTGCGTGGCGGCGATTATCAGGAATCGGGCTTGACGAGGACGGTAAAGAAAGAAATACGCGGAACCGGAATCAAATTACGCCCCCCGCGTAATCTCGCGTGACTTCCGGAATTCCTCGCGACAATATTTCCTTCCGCGGACACCGCCGGTGGTTTAATTTTCACCGCGTAAAAATTTCGTCGCCTGTAACGCGCTCGCCTATTGCATATGTAAATTCGCATTTTCGTTGTTAATTTCGCGCGGCCCGGGGAAACTTTGTTTCCTACGGGGCGGCGCTCGTGGAGAAGCAAACAGAAGCTGTAATTGTGATGAACGGGTGTGTATTGCTTATGAGGATCTTGAACGACCAAGCGTAAACTTTAACGCGTCGCGGATACGGATTTATGAATGCATCGGAAATCTTTCTCGTAAAACACTTGATCGTAGTCGTGGAATAAATATTTAATGCTAGAAAACAGCTATGAACACTAGGAAATAAGAGACTGTGTATTATTAATGTTTTATTTTCCGCATAACTAAATTCTTTGTTTTCAATGTTAGATTCTGGATACGTAAACCCAATACGATCGACACGACGCTAGTTTCTAGAGGTTTAAAGGAACACTGAATTTTTCTTTTATTCCAATTCATATTTTAAACGTGGATTTCACGGGACTGGAACAATTGTATTTTTTCTGGCGCAAGGGGGAAAGCGAATGGAAGCGGTAATTGTGATTAACGGGTTTTTACTGCTTATGAAAATCTGGGGGATAGAAATGAGGTGGAATTTTGAAAGGAATCTCATGAATTTTCAGTTTATCCGTTAGCATCTTATTTTTATTGCACGGAAATAAAGATTCCGTTCTGCTTCGAGGTTTGCGGGATCCCTGTATGAGATTCATTAGCGCGAACGCTCGCGGTCTTGATTAAGAGACAGGCCATTATTAACCTACGAAATTCTTGGATATTTAACTTAGAATGCAACTCGGGTACGCGAGTGCCTGGTCTCTGTGATTCAACGTTCCTCAGCGATGTCTTAATCGGATTTCTTAATCAGAGAGAAACATTCAGAAAGAACGCAACGGTTAATAACAGAAAACATTTACTTCTCGTAACTCCGGTCAAGAGGCTCCTCGCGCAAACACATCACAGGGCACCGGGCGAAACTGCCGAATTCGAAAGCAAGAAACCGAACTTTCTCTCGGAGACCTCCATCAATTTCCTCGTCCACTCGCAAGTGTGTCGGGCAGATTACACGGGAGCGTGTTTGCGCGCAATGGATAGCCCAGCAATCCGTCGAGACTTCGTTTGTCCGGGCCGAAGAGCGAGGATCGATCGAAATTTGATCCAGGCCAGTGGCGGCGTAATGTATTCGCGACGGCGCGCGCCTGTTACCCATGATCTCGCAAACGAACGGGAATCCCGCGCCTCGGACGGAGCTCGGCGCGCGAATTCAATCATAAAATCGTAAATGTTTGAACAGACCAGCGTGGAATTGATCTGACGCGCGATGCCGGCTCGTGTGCGGTTATTGTCGCGACGGGCCGGCTCGGGGTCAGGGGTCGGGGGTTGAAGGAAGGCACGCCGGCCGCAGTCGGGCCATCGATCGAATAAATTATCTCGTTCTGTTTGCCCTGCTCCCTTCGTGCTCGCCCCCCGCGGCCCTTCCTCTTACCGGGACGATGCCATTCCGAGGCAATAAATTCCCGGACTAATTACGGCCGCGCGGACATTGTTCTTCCGCGCGGAACCTGCGTCGATGCGCCCGGAAAACATCGTCTTAATTTATTGAACGGGATCGGCCGTCTTCGATGCTCCTGTCCGCGCTTCTTTCCTCCAATCCGAGAAGTATTGGCGAAGGATCATCGGAGGAGGTCTCGTGAAACTGGAAATTGCATCGTCGCGAACATTTTGAATTTTATATTTCGTCGATTAAATATTAGCCGGACGGGAACTGGAAGGAATCACTGCCACGCGAAATTTTGAGTTTCGAATCGTTCGATGAGATGGAAATTGGAGAGCACGGTGACTGTAACATTTTGATTTTTCATTTGCCCGATGAGATGGAAATTGAAAAGCGCGATAACTGGAAAATATTGATGTGTAATTCGTTCGATGCATTGGAGATTGGAAAGAGGAATTACTGCGTATAATTTTGGATCTTTAATTCGTTTAATGAGATCAGGCGGGAGGGGTGATTGCAACGTAACGGTTTGCCCTTTAGCACGTCTAATGACACGGCGAACGAAAAGAGTGATTACTATGGAAAGTGTAGGCTACGAGTTTGTTTAATGACGTGGAAAACGAAAGAGCGATTACTATGTAAAGTGTTAGCGTTGAATCTGCTTAATGACACGGGAATCGAAAAGAGCGATCGCCGCGCGAATTTTCGACTTTTAACGATCACGCGTTTATTGGATTTATTTAGAGCACAGTCGATGCCGGCGTTAACGTGTTACTTTTAAAGTATAAACGAAGCGCATTCCGTAACGCGTTCACGGTGAAGTTGGTCGAGATGCATAACAATGATTGCGAAGGGAGCACTATTGCGCCAGCTGTTTAATAGATATTTCATGTTGGCCTCGCGCTTTACGAGCCTGCCTCAGCTTCATTGATTCATGCTCCCTGGGTGCCGGAACTTTTATGCACCTCGGTAAATTAGCATCGTAGAAAGTATTGCGCGGCTGTTAATCACTCGGCCCCCCATTAATCGCTTACCGGCTGATATTCGACTGGAACGCGCATCGAATATCGTGATTATTCGCGGTCGGACACACGCAATGTAAACACTCTACCGAAATAACGACAGAACCGACAAACTAATCTCACCTTTCTCCAAATAACAAGAAACGTTTCTGCCACTAAATTAATAGAACCAGCCAATTGGACGCGTATTGAGCTTATTAAACATTATTAAACCTTTAGTACCCAGTTGTCTTCTAACCTAATTCGCAAGATCCGAACGAACAGCAATTTTCTCAAGCACAGCAGGACAAACTGCGCGATAATCATCTGCGAGCCTAGTGTGAAACAGTTTTTCCATCATTCGATTACGAACGCGATCAAACGAGACGTTCCCAGCGTCATAAAGCAATTTGCCCGTTGTCCGATCGCAAGTACGGCCGAGTGGAACGCACTTTTTCTCCACGGGGGTATTAATTTTGCTCAGTTTCATCGCTGATCCGGAACATCGGATACATTCCCCGTCCGACGGCAACCGAAGAGTCCGATCGAGCGTTAAAAGGAAAACAATGGCTCGAAATACGCGCCGTTTAATTATTTAATCAGGGCCCAGTGGTCAAGTAGGTTACACGGTCCGATCGAAGTCCAATTGGAAGCCAGGCAGCGTTGGACCGGCAGTCGTCCTCCAATTGCAATTGCTGACGCGAACTTACGCACACACTGTGCGAACGTCGGAGAGAGACAAACAGCGTCAGGAGCGAAGATCTCAAATTATGCACGAGCGCAATTAACTGACTGTAAGCGGGTTGTCGATACGCGTTGCCGTCCGCCATATGCTTCTCCCATCGATACGCCCGTTTTGCGCGTTAAATTAATTATCCCGACTTAATGACGTATATACCGCAAAGACGAACGCGCGAGAGTATCGATTCCCGACGGCTGTTCCGCTGGCGTTTTCGTAACCACGCCCGAAATTCCTCGCGCGATCGATCTTCCGTCGAACTGCGATAAAAATTTTATGGCTTCGATTCCGAGGATGGCGCGTTGTTCGTTAAGCGAGCGCTTTGTGGATTGCTTTGGAATTATTCGTTTGGATTGCGTGGTCGTTGCTGCTGCCGGGAAGTAACGATTGCTGGGAGCAGGGAAAAATGGCTGAGGTCAAACAGGAATTTGTGTTTGAGACGGAATCGTTCTTATCTCTGGTTAGCGAATGAAAAGTAGGTTAGAGTTATAGAAGGGATTCGAAGAATGAGAAGTCGATGCTGACTGCTCGCGCTAAACGTTCATCACAAACCTTATTCGTTGTTATAATAACTGATTAAGCAGGAAAGTAAAAAGAATATTCTCCCTCAGCAAATAGAAACCCTCGCGAAACAGATCTACAGCGAAATACACAAAACAACGAGAACAATCCTAAAGCAACAGGACCGAAACAAAGGAGCTAAATCAACCAGAAACAAATAGAATCCGTAGCAATCAAGCATAGTCCCAATAATCACAGTGGCCGCAACGCGAAGCGACTCAATAAACCAATGCATCGAGAAGCCATAATTTTTCCAGCAGCCATCGCCCGGAGAAACGGAGTTTCCAGTGTACGTACTGACCTCCCATGGAATTTACGAAGCCCCTAAATTGCCGCGCGGCCCTGCATCGTTCAAATTTCCACGGTCGGAGGGGGGAAGGTCCTAAATTCCCGTTGTTGTTGCAACTGCAAACGGAACATAGTCGGTCGCGCGAGATTTCGCTAAATATGTGTACCTATTATACGAAATACAAGCTGGCACCATATGGCGCGGCCAGGCCAGGGCTCTCCGCGCGCGGCTAACCCATCGGGGCATCATTCATCGTGGCAGGGCAGAGCCGGGCTCTGCCAGCGTTCAGCTCACTGCATCTGCAAATATTTAAATCATCGATCAATCATGCCGCCGCGGATACGTATCGGGCGTCGTACATCTTATCTGCGGATGGAAAAAGAGCGCCGCGGGAGCCTTATCGATCCGCGCCGATCGGAAACGCTCGGTTCCCGTCTTCCACGTTGCATTTCGTTTGCGTTCGCGAAAGAACTTCAGCGAGCCTTGGGAAAAATACTGTTTCGTTGCTGCCGGTTCATTTTTTAGCTGGGAACGAGAGTTTTTTGCTCGTTAGATTTCCTTTTCTTTAAAACCATTGTGTCTCGCCCTTGTTCCTCGGGAGGAACTTATTGTTCTGCTCTCCGGAATGAAAAGGTAACGAAGAGTAACATCAAAGTAATTAATAACGCATTACGCGCGCGATTGTTCCGCCGTTACAGACAACAAGAGGACATTCCAGGAGGGTTTCCGTTCTGTAGAATTCTCCTCGCATCGGGCTTGAAAAATCGAAGGAAGTTCTCGCGGATTTCTCTAACATGGATTCCGTTTCTGCTTCCGCGAGGAACTTCAATCAAAACGCAACGTTTAACCCTTTGGCTACTGTTGGCGCCCATAGACAACGGTGAAATGTTATTGCGAATGACTGCTTCAATTTAGTTCGATTCGGTGTTTTCATGGTTTCGATATACTTTCTTAAATACGCGTCGACGCAACATTCTGCCGTAGCCGAAGGGTTGGTGAAGTGAAACTGTTTGACAGTTGTCGAAAAAAGACTGGGAACGAGTTCGAACCGTTGTAAATCGCGAGAAACCTGCTCCTCGCGCGGTTCCTTCGTCCAGCCGGGCTAGCGAAAGATCATTCGGGCCGACCGAAATGCGCGTAATTGAATACGAAGCTGTTGCGGGCGCAGGGGAATCCTTACGAGCACGGAAATCCGCGGACGGCCCGTGTAACCCCTTGTATCGGGTTCCGTTCCTCTGGCCGATTTTATGGCGGCGTAATGGGACTCCGTTTAACTGGCCGCGGCTCGGGGATAGCGGGTCTCCGAGAGAAAAATGAATTTCGTTAATCTTTCAGGGAGAGAGCGGAAGAGCTTTATTACGCCGGTCCGGAACAATTAGGTGGCTCGAGGTTTGCGCGGCGCCGTGTGTGGAACTGAAATTCCATTCCGCGATCCTCCTTCTCGGCCGCCCTTCTACTTCCCATGCCGCGTTATCTCGCGCGAATAAATTCGGGATAGAGCGAGGTTCTCATTGGACACCCGGTGAAAAGGTTAACATTATTAATAGGCAGGTTCGATCGTAATAATGCTTCATTCGGCGCCCGGGCTCGATGATTTAACGAGACAATCGGTCTGCTTTATTGCTATCCGCGGTGTTCCCTCGGATCGGACTTGTGATTCTAATTGAAACGTGTTCGCGGCGCGCGGCGGTAATTACGTTCTCATCGCGGGAATTATGATCATGGAGGGATGTTAAAACAGTATGAAAAGGGGAAGAGATTGTGGACTTTCAAGTGGAATTCGACTGGATTTTATTCCCAGTAAAATAACAGCGACGAAGTCTTCGTGTTATCGTGTTGCGAAATGAACTTTTCTCCGTAGTTTAACCTTCTTTCAAGGTTTATTATTCTAATCGTATTAATGAAACATTGTTCAACCATATCTAAATAACTTATCCACGCATCTACCAAACCCACGAAGCTAACTAAACGATTAATTACCGTCAAATACTTGCTCTCACCTACTCTCGAAACCGAACAAAATCTGTCAAAAATCACCGCGAAATCAGACCGCGATAATTCAATTCCAGGAACAATCTGGGAAAGAGATACTTTTCGGGGGTTGCGTTAGCGGCTCAAGTTTCTCGGTCGAAGCCAACGTTTGCGAGTAACAATGGAGGACGCGTATCACGAGCTGCGGGTGAAACGGAGAGCGGCGAGGGCCGAGTGTGCGAGGCGGCCGCGAAAACCGCAGGAACACTCGGCACGCGCTACCGATGATTATGGCGCGGACTGCGGACGGGCAGAAAACGGACACCGGAAAATATAAGGCTGTCAGTCGCAAGCGTTTAGCCCCGGCCGCGTGCTCGTGGCTGCCCTCTGAAATCCGAAGTCCCGCCTAAACCGGCCCATATTCCGGCGCCGATCTTAGAAACAACGTTCCGCTCCGCGGAGCGGCATGATTAACTGAGCGCACGGACGTTCGCTCAGTTCGCTGGATGGAACTAATGCTTTCGGGATATCGTTACCCTGGGATATTGCGTCTGTCAGCTGCAGTATGGCCTCGACTTTTGCTCGAGTTTTATTGGCCTGTTCAGTAGATTTGTTGGGGGACATCAATTTTTGTTCCGGGCTTACCGGCTGGAAGGAATCAATTTTCCAAAGTGGATTTCGTGTTTTACGCGAATGGGGGAGATATGCTTTTCCTTGGAAGTTGCATTGGTGTGGTCGTGGATGCAAACTCTTGTGACTGGGTTAGATTCTGTAGATGCGTAGATGATTTAATTAATCAGAGATCTGACGATATAAGGCAATGGATCGTTTCGAGAATCTAAGGTTTCAGGGAATAGCTCCAATTACCTATAGTCCTAATTTCTAAAGAACTTTCTTCTTAATATACGGTACCTCAAAGCAACATTCATTTAATAAACCAACATTATTCTTCGAAATACAACTCATCTTTCACGAAACTACATACAATCCTACCAAACTTAATCGCAATATAAACAACAATCCGCATGTAAGCGCCAGCTCGTTTACACGGCAATCCCTATAAAACGCGAGCACGCGGACAGCGAGGTGTAAATAGGATGTCGGACAATCAACGTCGCCGGACATATTCGTTGTCGCGCCAAGTGTTCGAAATTAGGCACTAAATGGCAAGGTACACGAGCGTGATGTTCAACAGGATAACAGGGGCCCTCGATCACGACCGCGCACGCAACAACGACAACACACTCGGCGCATAAATCCATAGACCATTAATGACGGGCCGACACCTCTCGAAACAAGATCTCGGACGCCGCGCGCTATGGAACGCCATCGATCTTGAGAAGAACGGCCCGCTGTCGTTCGAGCGGGCGACTTGACGAGCGCCCGGGGCACCCCCGGTGAAACGTGTAATCCGACCGTGTCGCGCCTGTAATCCGGCCCGATCCTTGTTCGACGATTTTTACAGATGCACGGGACAAGATCGCGTACAGTGCCGGCTGGAAAATGTGTTCGTCGGATTCGCGACGTATTAATCCTGGATTCACGGCCTGTCCGATCCGATGTTCGAATGAAACGGTGCGATGTAACTTTTGTGGCGTCGGACACGCCGGACGGCGCCGGAACGAAGAGCGACACCCTGTAGACCGACGCTCTTCGACCGGTTTTCGACGGAAAACAGAGTTTCGATGATTCATTTTAAGGGACTGTGTGTGCGTGCGCGTGTGTAGCGCGCTGGGTGCAAGCTCGACGCGTTTTTGCGACGGGGCGGTCGAAATAAAGGCGCACGCGAGCGAACTTCGGCCTGCGAGGTCGGAGTTCAGAGGAAGTTCCGTGCTGCTGTTGGTTATTGCGCGAAGATTTATTTTTGTACATTCATTTCGTTGTGAGTAGGTAATTATATTTTTATCTTACACTTTGATTGGGGATCTTCGTTTCTTTTGGTGATAACGAACGTTTTTTGGAAGGAAATTATTTGGAAGGATGAGCGATTTTGAATAGGTTATGAAAGTAGTAATATTGGTTATTTCTGTTTGAACAATATACGAGGAAAGTGTAACGGTTCTCTTACGAGATAGCAGGTTTTATCAATTGAAGATCTCGCTCTTAAATATTACTCGCTATCTTTCTCGCAGAAGAAATTAAAAGTTTTGATCCTTCCAGTACTGATATCCCTTAACTTCCTGCAGCAATTTTCCCAGGTAAAAGTTAACGAATTCTTTAATATTCAAGGAATATTTTATATCTAAGAGGTCTACCTCCCTTAAGAAATTAGTAGATTATTCGTTGGTAACTATTAGCGAAGCATGAATTTCACTAAGACCCTTAAAATTTCAAGCCGTCGGGATTAAATATCAAATAGATTAGGTTCCGGGAAGTTTCACTGTGCTTCAGATTCGACGTCTTATGAGAAGTCTTTGAAACAGTGGATTCAGACGTTTACATCCGAATAAATGAAGTTTCAAATTTATTCATAAATAGAAAGGACACGGGACATTGTTTCAAACTGACAGCGAGACAGGAGCTTCCCGTATTCGTTGAAATATCACCGGCGGGGGACGGAAGCTACGAATGACACCGAAAACCGACAGCGAGCTGAAATTACGGTCGCGTTAACGAAAATTTCAGCGCCGTACGTCCGACGTAGAAGATCCTCGCGATGATTCGGCCGCGGCTTGAAACCGACGCCACCGGCAGATACGTACGGGGTGTTTCCTAAATCGTGCTCCAGTTTGAAAAGAGATCACTCTTGTGTGAAATTAAAAATACATCTAACATGGTACTCAATAGAAATCAGATAATTCGCCATTTTAATCCTTTACACTCCGCTGTCGCCACTATGGCGGCATCTAGAAACAATTTTCATTCTATTAATCATATTTCGAATTGTTATATTTGTCATATTGTAAATGTATTAATGAAATGAATAGTAGAAATGACTCGGAGTTGCTGAGAGTTCATATCAGAAATTGCTCGGAGTGCAAAGGATTAAAGTTTATAATTTCAAAGCGTGTAATTTGAAAATTTACCACATCAAAGCTTGTAATTTGAAAATGTACGATTTCAAAATTGACAGTATCTATATTTCTGGGTTGTTCCGTGATATACAGATTAAATTCCTTAGCATTCGTATTACAATTTAGGAAACACCCCGTGTATTTTCAGCTGTCCGTCCGTTCTCGGTGTCTGCGCGGCCGCAACGCTAACGGAACCGTGCGCTGGCCGTGTCTGCGGTTTCCGTGGTAAAATTCGCTAGCCGTGTCGCGGTGCCTTCCAAGCAATTGTAAATCGAAACTACGCGGCCTGTCTCGAATCAAACATCCCGCCGCGTTAAATCGTTAAACAACAATTATTCTCATGGAGCACGCTGGTATTTCCGGCTGCAGGATTCCGGCTCGAGAAATAATTTTGCCACGGCGCCTCTGGACACGACGCATGAATAATGGCTCGCCAAGTAATTTTGGAAAATTGAACGGTGTACTCCAATGTGCAAGTTGAATGAGCTACGCTTTCTAATTATTTGTGTGTATCCTGTGGGTATTTTAAATGTTAATGAAGACGACGGTTCTGGTGAATCGTTGCGAGCTGAACTCTAAGCATTCTTTTTGAGTTTTACGATTGCTTCGAATTCTCTTTAATTTGAATTTAACGAATGACTAAAATCCTCTTTAAATTGATTGCAATTTTGATTTTATTCCACTCCATCGAGAATAGCGATAGTTACTTGATTCTATATCATGTTCATAGAGAAATTATCCAATTCCGCCGGATGGTCTGCTCGTTACCGTCCCATTTCACTGCGAACAACTGTCCAATATTAAATTCCGCGTGTGTACGTATCAGAATCTTTTTCAATGTCCGCAGTATAATCAAGCAATCCCGAAGATAAGTTTATTCCTTATCATCTTATCGCTCTGCGAGCGGCATCGCCGATCAAATTTCACTCGCATCACAATCTTCGATCGCGTTCGCAGTAAAATCTGCCAGTTGCCGCGATAAACCCGCTCGTTATCCTTTTTACTTCGCTAAGAGCACCTTTTGGGATTAAATTCCTTTCCCATCGTGATCCCTGTAAATCGGACAGTATCTCTTGTGAATCTGTTCGTTATCGTTTCATACTGCCGGGAACATGTTTCAAGATTACATTCCACACGTGTACGCACTTGCTATTTCAACGTTGGAAATGCTATTGGAAAAACAGCTTCCCTCAAACACACGTACCTTCTGTTCAACATTCAGAATGCATTCATGCAACTTCACTAAAATTTACGTTTCAATAATTCAACGAAACACTCACCCCTAAAACATGAAACTCTTGGCTACGGCAGAATTCTGCGTCAACACATTTCTAAGGAAGTGTATCGAAACGAATCGAACTAAATTAAACCAGTCTAACATAATTACATTTATACGATGTACGATTAAAGGAAGATGCGATCATTGAATAACATAGCAAACTTCAATTGTTGTCAATAACATTTTAAGGCCTATGGGCGCCGACATTAGTCAAGGGTTTAATCGAGATCCCCCCGATCGAACGATCGAAATAACGCCGGGAAGATCAAGGATGCGATAGGGCGAAGCAGGTCCCAGGAGTAACGTACAAGTTAAACAAGGACTAATGACGCGATCCTTAGGCAAGGAGGCGTAAGTAACGCGCGCGCGCGAGCAGGTGTGCCGGTGACAAAGCCTATTTGGCCGGGAGTGATAGAGTGGTAACATGAAATCGAAGTAGAAACGGTTGACCTGACGCGTCAATCACGCGGCACGCGATAAGCATCGTGTCAAAGGACGACCCCGGGTCATCCTTGCGCCGGCCACTGGATCGATTTGCCCCCCTCGCTGCCCCGTATTATTCGGAACGATGACGATGACGATAATTCCGGGCGTACACGTCGGCCATCAACGGCGATCTCTCCAAGCTGGGGCCCTCCTATCATTGATTTCACGCTCGCGGCTGAGCTAATTTTATGATGACGAAACGCGCTCCAATCATATCGCTCTTACCGGCAAATGATATATCCGAGTGCAGTGCAGGTTCATTATTTCGTTAAACTCTAATCCGGCGCGTCGATTTTCGGATGACGGTTAAAGGCCTGCTGTAATGCGATCCTTGATGAACGCGCGATAAATTGCTCGCGATCAAGCGAAGGTTTCGAATGACTGTGGAATTGTTGGTGAAGTTGTTGAAATTGAAAATGAAAATGAATTAGGAATGTAATTCCGATGACAATTAGATTTAGTGTATTTACTAGAACGAAGCTGAACGCTTCAAAACTAATTTTACCGCGTGGCTAATCTAATCTGTTTCTGCTCGCTTACAAGACTTACTCTAGTTATCGTAAATTGTTGTTTGTTACTGTACAGCCTTCATCGCGGGATATTTATAAATATAATCAAAACGATACAGTGTACACAAGGCGAAGTTTCCCTAACGGAAAGTTACAGCAGTTCCGAAAGCCTGGCCAAACAATCAAGAAAACTTCCTCCCACGCAAATAGTAATCAGTTCTAATAACAAGCGGGAAGAGAATAATAAATACCGATACGGGGTATCGACATATCACGCGAATAAACTCGCTCAAAGTTCCTCCGCGGGAATCGATACGTAACAAACCTCTCTGCCGGGTAGGTGCTTCGTAGGAGAGGAACGATTCGCAACCTCAACACGTGTAAACAACTTCCGCTTACTTTTCCGCCGGATTTCCACCCCCGCCCCTCGCCACTTCCATCCCGGAATTGCACGGATCCCGTTCCGTTGGTTTCACCGAAATGAATTCGGGTCCGCGCGACTGGTATCGAGCGGCCGTCAAACGTCTGATGTTTACAACGGCTTCTGAAGTTACTTCGACGGCCACGTATAGGGAACATGGCGGCCGAGCAGGGTGGGAGAGACCGATGGAACGGTGAATGCTCGGCAAAACAAAATAATTTCGGATCAAGGAACGTCTATGGAGGACGATAGAGCATTGGAGATATTGAATTTTGTTGTCTGCGCTGGCTTGTTTTTGCCACCCCTCCTAAGGGTTGATTCAGACATCGTCAATAATTTAGTTGATGGCGGGGTTATTCGCGTGGGAGTAGAACATTGTTAAATATATGACTTTTTGGACCATTTCTGAGTATTTGTTCTGAAAATATGTGTTTATATTAGGTACTTAGTATGGTAATGATTTCTTGCCTTGGAGAAAGCTTAGTAGTTTGAAAATATTTATTAAAGAGTTCGTCAATAAGGATGATTGGTAAAATTTCTGGTTTAATATTCGTTAAGGTAAAATGAGAAATTAGCTAGGACGAGCTTTTTTGCAGTTAGATTTATGGAAGTTCGCTGGCCACGAGAAGAAGTAGCAGGAAACGGAAAAGGAACTCGCAGGAAGTACCGGTGACAAAAATGAAAAGGTAATTTAAGGATTCAGGAAGAGAGAGAAACAGGTGCGCGAAGGGGAAGTCTGACCTCTTGCGCCTCCCTCTTTTGTTTTGATCAAAATGTAGACCGCCTGTATTCGTTCCCTGTTGTTCCCCAACCGGAGTCGTATCGGGTGCGAGGGCGTTACGAACAGTCGCAAACTAGTCTCTACTAGGAGTTCGGTGTTTCATAAGAATTTGTGTTATAGCGTTCGGTGGTAATTCTTTTTGATATAAGAAGCTTTGAAGTGATCCGGGGCCATTTATTCGGGGGGATTAGTTTTGAGAAATATTGCCTGGCGCTAAGGCAGAGGGGACGTTGAAGGTCTTTACTAACAATTTATCACGAAAACAAAGCCTTTGTGGCTAACATGTTACTCAAGCTCCCAAAATTCGTTAGTATTCTCTGGAGAATCTTTTCCTATCGACACTTCAACCATGAACATTGCATTATTCCAAACTTGATATACTCAAAACACCAACGTTTCCATAAAAGCCCACAATGCACAGCTATACCAAGGAAAGATAAATTCTTGAAAACCGAATGCTTCGTCAGGATTCTCTGAAATATTCAAAATCTCCGGGAAAATTAGACACGTCGAAGTTCTACATAAAAAGAATAGAGAGCTACGCATCGATCTTTCGTTACTAGAATAATTAAAATAAATCTCCTGCGAAATTCGTCCTAAAAGGTTTAAAATGCACTTCACCGCAGTAGGAAAGGATTCACGCGTCCCCGTCCGTCCGAAAAAAATGTATCATACTCCCGATATTGTATGGACACATCTAGCGGCCGGCTAGCGACCGGTTGGGCAGCGAAGCGCAAGATAAATGGCGGTCGGCGTTTGATGCAGCGGTACCAATTGCTAGATACGCGCTAGATCTCTCTGTCCCCCGCGCGTTTAGTCTCGCAACGCGAGCCGCCAATCTGCTGGGAACCCTCTGGAGCTTTTATTCCGCGACATCGCAGATCGGGAAAGATTAACGCGGGAGCCGGCGCGGGATTTAAATATTTTATACCTGTAACTGATGAATATCGCGAAATTCCGGCCCCCGGAATCGCGGACGTGCGTATCGCACTGTAATGTTCAGTTTCGAGTGGGCCCCGAAGCCTTTGATCGATGCCCGGGCTTTTTTTTCCTGCTAGCGAGAACACTCGAGGCATTCAGCTCGATGGCCGCGCGTTCGATCATCCGTGGTCAACTGGTGCACGTTTCTGGCTGCTTTGCATTCACTGCCGACTCGCGGTTAACGAGTATCGATAATAATAAACACTCTTTCTGCTTTGTTTTCTCGCTGAATGGTACCTGGTAATGAGGATCTCGCTTCGGAACACTGCCTCGTTAGGGGAGTCGGGATATAGATTGATTGTAGCAGATATAGAACGAAAATCATTCGGATGGCGGGGTTTTAATGTTCGGTTACTCTTTGCTATTCGGAATGTTATATCGTTGTTTCTTCACTGTTATCGAGCGGTTTCAGTTGTCGCTTTCTTCTGGTAGTCTTCTTATCTTGGACGTTTCGGTTCTCTTCGTTTGACCGTTATTTGAATAGTTTCCGCATTTTCAATGGAGACTATTGTATTCGAAGAGCTACACCCTCAGATTTACATAACGCTCGGATTTGCTCGGTACAGAGATCCTCTCTTCGTGATTGGCGTCTATTATCTCAGTCGCCGGAACCTCTTCGAAGAATAATTGGAAGTGTTCATTATAACGATCGATCTGCATGAACGTGACAGTGACTTCGATGTTAGGATTAGGGAGAGGAAATCGCCAGATGGTCCGGAAGACTTGATTGATTGGAGCCGGTGGTCCTGGGGACGAAAGCTTACGGATTTCAGACTCGTTTCGGTAAATTGTATTATCGATCCTCTTTTCTTAAACCCTGCCGCTATTAGGTCGTGCTGTCTTCGTTTCCGCGGTTGTTGATTATTAGCAATGCTTCGCGAAACCGATGTGATCTTCCAATTAAATTCATTTCCAGACTCGTACAAAATCTCTCCCGCATCTTTCTGATTTTATGCAATCCCAGACCGGTCAGATGACAAGTTAGACATTGGCTAGATCAATCGTAGATCAGATCAAGACTGAAGATTTCCTACGTAAGAAGATTAATTCTCGACTAAACTTCTGATCTGAGTGCATCTAAACGTATCAAGACATTCTATAGAGCTGCGCACTGTTCGCTCCGCTAAAGCAGTATCACTTCACCCCCCGTTTCTTGTTTTCCAACGCACTACAGTAAATCCGTCTAGCAATAAAACCGGCAAACGCTTATAATTTACTCGCTGTAGCAGAAACGGCTTCCGTTTATCCCAAACGGTGCACGGGGAACCGTGAATCGGGCCGCGAGAACATAAAGAACGCGAACCGCCGCAAGTCCGGCGAAAATCTTATTGCCGGCCGTAATTCGCGGCACGCGCGACCCATTTGTCCGCCGTTCCGCCGAAAGGAAACGGAATGGAGGAAAAAATACAAAAGAACGGGCCGGAGGAACCACGCGCGGATCGGAGGATCCTGGGGAAATAAACGCGTACCGGGCAGGAAGTCATTAGAACAGTACGTGATGCAGCTGGAACCGCGCGCGAATTAAGATGAAATTTTTAAAGCGGCTCGAAATTCCGAATTCCTCTGTTCCGTCGCTCTTTCTCTTTTCTCTTTCTCTTCTTACCCCTCTCTGTCTCTCTTTCTGTCTTCTAATTACTCTCCCCCTTCTCTTTACTTTTCTGCCTTTCGAAAACTCACTCATTTTCTCAGCGCTTTTCTCCTTTCCTCACTCTCCCATTTCTTTGTCTCTAACTTCTCTCTTCTTTTCTCTGCTTTTCCATTTCCCACCGTCCCCCTTGTGTTCTCTTCTTTCATCTTTTTCTCTTATCCCCTCCTCACTTTCTCTTCACACTCTCCTCCACCTGTTTCTTCTTTTCCCGCTTGTCTCTTCTCACTCTTCTCTTCCCTCCACTGATCGCGCTATTTCTTCCCTTCTCTTGTTCGTCGCTCTAACAATTTCTTCCCTTCTCTTGTTCATCGCTCTCACAATTTCTTCCCTTATCTTGTTCATCGCTCTCACAATTTCTTCCCTTCTCTTGTTCATCGCTCTCACAATTTCTCCTCTCTCCTTCATTCCTCCCGCTACCTCGTCCCTGTCCCCCATTTTCCTCTCTCCACAGCCAGAGAACAAGACAAGGGCAAATCCGCGAGAAGTAATTGGGCGTCGCGGCATCGGGCACACGTAGCCCGTTTCCCGCTAATGGTCGCGAGGGAAAGGGCTCTAAGGTACGGGGCCCGCTCCGCGAGAAGTTAATGTTTGTAGAGCAAGACGGCAGGAAGGACCACCGCAGGAGCACATAATGAGACGCCCGAGAAATATGGCGGCGGCGGCGCGGCGCGAAACGGCCGTAAGAGGGACAATGGGACGCGTGGCGCGCCGCGGCTACGGGAAAAGAACGACGGCGCACGGCGCGCGACCGTTTCTCGCCGAAATACACCCCGAGATAAACTCGCGGAGCGAGGGATTTCGCGGAGAGACGACGGTTAGGTTAACCGGGGATTTCGGAGACTCGGAGTCTACGACCAGCTCGTAGCCTGCTGAGATGTTGAACGAGCGCGAGAGGAAACGCGCAGAGGACTGAGTCTGAGATGTTCTGGAAGCTGGGGTGCGATTAGAAAAATTAACGGGTTCCAGTATATCGTGTGCGAAACGTGAAACGTTTTACAGCAGAAAGAGGGAGTGGTAGACTTGAATTTGAACGAGAATTGAAACTTTTGTTGTCACGATGAGATTGGTTGTTGCGCGATTTATTTAATATTGATATTCTTTAGTAGTTGTAAGTCAAAATGGAAAATAACAAAGTGACGGTCTACTTTGAATAATCGTGCGATTGTTTCGATGTTAGGAGATTAGGTTTAACAAAATAATTATTGCTTATTAATGAATAGATTTTAGAGACTCTAGTCAAGTCTACGGGTGAACACATGTTGGATATGACAGTTAGATGCAACCTCGAATAGAAAATTGTCCAATAGGATCCCCGCGACCGCATTGCGAGCGTGTTTCAAGATTAAATTCCGCGTGTGTACGTTCCGAGGCATCGGGAGTTTTTATCGGGTCCCGGGCTCGCGTGCATTCGTTTAGGAATCCTCTGGCGGGCTATAAAAAAGAATCAACGCCGTTCCTCCTGTTGGTGGCTACAAAAGAGGTGAAATATTCCCAGCGTTTCGCGCACGACGGGAAAGTATACAAACCTGCGAGCGTTCCCCTGATAAGGAGCCCGGCACCGCGAAGTATGACAAAAACGAACACGCGGAAAATCGCGAATCTATCCGCGAAGAAGTCCTGGGAATGGGAGGTGGAGGTGTGCTGGCGAAACCGCTGCTTTGTACGGTGGTCTGTCCTTGTTGCTTGACGCTTTAGCTATCGAAGATTATTTAAAGCAGCCTTAAAGATCAATGATCGGTAGCCAAGAATTTCTCAATAAATTTTCTAGTGCTTGTAGTAACAGCAACAGTGAATCCAATGAATTATCTCGAAATATATAGTTCGATCATATACACTGGAAAATTATAGAGTAATAACTTTATACATTATATTATTAATTACAGTATAATAATGATGTAATAATATAACATTTTATATAAGAAAGGTAGCTGTGTTTAACGTTGTAACTTTGTTCCACCGTACACCAGCATTATCACAAAGTCTATTTACAAGCTACCGGTAGGCGCAGCGTTAATTGCCACAGAGCCAGTGCTCACACATCGCCGTATAATTGTGAAGCGAAGGACGAGTCATCGGGCCAGCTGTTAACGGAGTCGACGAACTCGTTTATAAAGCCGTTCCGCGGCGTCTACGGTCTATCTCGGTCTAGTCCCCGGTTGCGACCTCCTTTGACGAATTAATCACACCCCAGGAACCCTTAGCAGAGGATCCGACGAGACGTTCAAGGGTTTCGCCAGCGATCCAGCGATGGATCGCTTCTCCGGCCGGCTCGCGAGACGCCCCGGATCCTCGATTCGCGTAATCGCGTTAACCTGCCCGGGATCTTCGTCGGACAAATTGCTACGTCTCGTGAAATTTGTATTCTCGTCTTCCAGCCCCGCGCGGATATTCAATCATCGAAGTTAACCCGCCGCTTCGGAGACCGCGCGGGGAATCCGGCGAAGCCCGTCCGCGAAATTCGCGGGGGCGAAATTCAGCGCGGAATTCGATTGAATTTATAAATAGCCTTTGTTCCACCCCATCCGCCGCTCGTGCCTTATTCTTAAGGAACTACTACGGGTGTGAACTAGATAATTTCGGCGCCGAGCGGTACGGAACTGCGGCGTAGTCTCGGGTGCGCGATCGTTAAGCAGGAACCGGGACGAAGATTAAGGGTGAAGTTGCGTGGGCAGTTTTCGCGGATGTCGGATGATATTGGGAATTACATTACTATAGTAGTCCGGCGAGGCGGGCGAGCCGAGTGTCGAGTTGGATATAACTTGGACACCAAAGACAGGTTATAAACACAAGCTTAAATCATTAAACACTAATCCCGTGGTAACTTTGAATATTTTAGCTTTGACGTAGACCTACGGTTAACCCGGATCTAACTTAGTTTCGCGAGTTCTAACTAAATTTTCTATTGCGGGACTGGCTTGGTTATCTAACTTCTTAGACAGAGGTACTCCGGTTCTCGCACGGAACCCCTACCTTCCGCTGGAAAATTGAATACAGTCGTTAACGTTCTTAATAAAAATCCGCTTGTCAGCCGCGAGGAGGGGCCGAGAGGCTCTCCTCGATCATCGAGAAGTCGCCCCTGGTTCCCCTTAATTTCGACATCGAATCAAACACGAGGAACCCATCGGAAAGTAGCTCCGGGACATCTCCGCTCCCCTTCACAAATATTCCACCCCGTAACTTCCCCGTGCCGGCGTCGTCCCCTTATCGAGCGACGGTGTCTGCATAGCAGACAAATGCGATTATCGAATCGGGAAGAGTAAAGAATCGCCGCGAGGTTCGATAACAGTCGATAAAAGTAATAGCGCAGTTGCTGAAGAGGTTTCCAAGGTCCTCCCTTTCGTCTCTGTTCTTTCGAGGATCGCGGTCGTCGATCGGGGAACACAGGTGTTCGGCTGTCTCCTCGCGCCGGGAGGAGGGTAAAATTCTTGGTGGAAGCCGAGCAGCTCGTTTAACGACGAGCCATACCCGTCGTGCCTGGCATGCGGCTCTTATTATCTTCTGACGAAGAGCTCCTCCCACAAGCTGCTCATCTTCTTTTCTACCTTTCTCTCTAGCTCTGCACCTCGAACGTTTATCCGTTCTATTCTCTTGTCATTTCGCTCACTCTCCTCTTCTCATTCGCTTCTATCTCATTCTCTTCTCTTTTCTGTCATCGCTTCACTTTCTCTCCCCTGTTCCGCTGTCTTTTTGTTCCTAGTCTTTCTATTGCGTTTTTCTCTGCCTTCTGTTTTTTTATTGTGCATTATTTCCTCTTCTCTTACGCCTGTCGTTTTCTCTTTCTTGTCTTCCTCACACTTGCTCCTCTTTTCTTGTCTCTTTTCCATCTGTTCTTCCTTTCTCAGCCCTTTTTCCCTTTCCCGCCTCCTCTCTTGTCTACTGGCGTTTTCTCACTGTCTTCCCCTACCTTTTCTCACTCTTCTACTTATTTCTCCGTTTTTGTCTCGCTCTCCTTTTCTCTCCGTCTCCTTTCTTTCTCGATGTAGACGTCTGATCGCAAAGGGCCGGGGGGCTGAACGCCCAGCCGGCGCCGACTATTAGACCATTCGTTTTTATCATCCAATCGAATACACCTGTCGGCCCCCGGGACCTGCCGCCCTTTATTGTTATTACCCGGTCGTGGAACGTTAACCTTTTATCGGGCCGAGATGCATAAATGCATTGTTAATGCACCGGCGACGGTAGGGTGACGGTACGAGACACGGAAGCGGAGCTTCGCCGACGCGCGACGATGAATCAGTGTTCCCGTTCAATCTCTATCTTCACTCGCCCGCTTGTTTTGCTATCGACGAGTTTATTCCCGTCGGCTGGCCGTTAGAAGGTTCGCGGGGACGGTAACTTTAATATTGTTCTTCTATCGTTCCGTTTGTCTCGCCGTCTCGCCGCCAGGATGCGCGAGGTTTTGTTGTGCTCGTGTTTCGAAGATCGGTCGATAAGCTCAGCTATTTCGTTTAGCTTCGAAAGCTCCAAATTTTCCAATTTTTCAAGCTTCAGAGTTAGAGGTTTTTAAATTTTCAAATTTTTCGAGCTTCAGAGTTACAGGTTTTTAAATTTTCAAATTTTTCAAGCTTCACAGTTACAGGGTTTCCAATTTTCAGATTCCCTCATTGTCAAACTGTGAAATTCTTAAATTTCAAACGTCTAATTTGATTATTTCCCAGTGGTATCGATTGTGGAATTTCAGGATGTATTACGCGAGAATGCCAAAGAAGTATCGTTGATCTGTCGAATGCAGATTAATCGGTCATGCAAGAATTTAGAATATAGGACTGATTGGATGATAGATTCGTGGTATACAGATGGATGTTTGATCTCCGACGGGACCTCCGCGGCGACCTTCCATCAAGTCCGTGTTCCGCGAACTTCGAAATGACACGCTTAAAAGAAACTTGCGGGAAGCGCTGATTCAATCCTCCATTGAACTTCGGAACTGAGATCCATCGGCGGAGGGTAAAGTCCCGCTGCCTATACGGGCGTCGTAAAATTTAGAACTGCCATATCGTACTTTTATTACCCGTTACGCGCGGAATATAAATGAGGCGGCCGCTAAGCATCGGATCACTAGGCGATTTCCATTACGCCGCGATACGAAGAGCACGAACGTTTTAGACGAATGGCGCGTGGAATAGTTGCCTGACGATTATTTCTATTACGAGAAAGATTTATAGAATCATTCGCACGATCACGAGGAAAATAATAATCTAATACCATTCTCTTCGATATTAGACAAATATAAAATCAAACTGACATGGAACGAAATGAAATTTCAAACTAAGAAACGTCTACAGAACAATCACATATTCTGAAAAATTAAATTCGACTTCAGGAATACTTCAACGCATTCCATTTAACCAGAAACCGAACGGAAAATAAACTTTTTCCAATTTAATCTCGGTGTTCGAATCAGAAGTCACGAAACGGAACGCAAGAAAGCTGCGAGAGGAATATAAGAACGTAACTGATTGAGATTCGCGTTGAATCTACTCGCCAAACATGTTTGAAAACTGACCGAAGGCAACTCGTTCCGCGAGAAGCCAAGAAAAGAGAGCTGAAAAGGAAAAAGACAAAGACGTGGCACAGTTGTTGCGAAAGAGATTTGACGCAGCTCGCACGACATTTGCATTCCCCGGCAGAGTGTTTCGCTGCGAATCGACAGCGTTCCGAAAAATCGAGATATGTAAAGTGGTCACGGTGTTCCTGGCTCGTTCCCCGTATACCGGCGGGTTCGGAACTTAGCGTATCGCCGGTCCGTGATTTCTCGACCTCGGTTGTATCGGTATCCCGGGACTGGTTGTTATTCCGGACAACTCAGATATAGCAGATTAGGGAAGCCGCGGAATAGAATTCCGAAGTCGGAATATTGGATCACACGGTCCGTAATCGATTCGAGGAAAACGGTTTACGATCGGGTGTTCCCGCTCGCGGGCAAGAACCGATTGATTCGGAACTGTGCCCGGGGACCAAGTGTTTTTTCGGGGATCGAGTACATTTCTGATCGAGATAGTTGTCTGATTCATTTGTTAAGGAGCAACAACTTTGAGATCTAGGAAAACTATTAAGTAATCTCTTTGCTATTGAATATGTCGTGACGGCGACTTCGGAGATCGATATTTTGATATTTTAATTAGTCGAATAAATTGAGATTGAAGAACCAAGGAAACAGTTATTAAAACTAGAGATTGATATGAGGTTTGTTCAATTCAATTTTTAAAACATTGAAACTTTCAACTTAATTGCATTCACAATGTTATTTCACTTCCTGCTAACACTAGATACCTAACAATTCAAACTGCTTTTAAAAGGAAACTTTTGATTCACAATATTTATTCATTTTCCAAGGAATTAGAATAATAATTACCCCGAATATTTTCGAGAATATCGGCCCGCAACGAATATGAATATTATTATGAACATTTTCCGAGAGAAATCCAGAGCATGGCGTTTGATCAATGCTCGTAGATCATTCGCGCCCCACCCCCCCGCCGGAGGATTAATTTTTATGAAACGCGCGATGAGGTAAACGCGTATCGCGAAATATTTAACGTGACCGTTTCCATCGTGTTGTATCGCGTTTTTAATCCCCTGCACTTGCACCCCCCACCCCAGCCTCGTTGCACCGTTTTTCGCTGAATTTTCACGCGATCAGTTATTCGAACGCGCATCGGCGGATATTGCTTTTACATTTATTTCCTGGCCCTCTATCGGCCATGTTCCCCTAGCCCTCGTTTAATTCGCGTTTCGACGAATACCCGGCAACCCCTTCTACTGCCATTGATGTTCGCGGTTCGCAATCATCGGTGTTTCCGCGCATTGAAGGAGAGCGAGTCGATCGGTTATAATTACCATTTGGCCGTAATGCATGTCGGCTCGATTGGAATACGACCATACTGTTCGGAAGTGGGTCGCGCGGTTTCACCCCTTGTCGTGCAATTTTCTTAGCGAGCCTTTACTTTATTGCAGCGGGCTGCAATATATTGTTTCTATTATTCTACGGAGATATAACATATTGTATATTTTATTGTAGCAGGATATGAGTCGGCCACTGAGTTGATTACATTTTTTAATCGATGACTCGATAAATGGATATAGGATATGGAACACGAGAAAATTCAGTGATCCAGACGATTTACTTTAAAGACCATCTATTAATTGAGTATTATTCAGTTCCTTGGTTACTACATATTAACCATTTCCAAGAACACAATCGTCCATCCATACCAAGTATATCATTCTCTTTCCACTTCGATCTATATAAAAGAAATAACATTGGTTTCCATTAAATTAGAAATCTTCGCCACGAGTCCGACTGGTGATTACACACCAAGAAGTTAGGGGATGAACGAGGGTGGCAGTCGGCAGGGATGAACCAAGGGGGCGCGAGCCAAGGGCGACGGCTAAGGCGTTTATCGCCGAGGCAGGACTTTTACGTCCCGGCTCTTAGCAACCCTTATTTGCGTGGATAGGTAGTAGAGTCGCTACCCCTCCCCCCGCCGCGTCTAAAATTTACGAGAATGGCTGCTCGGGCTCTTCGAGCCGGAGCCTGCAACTCGTCGACCTTAATCGCCGTCAAATTAAAATTACACGAGGCGTAAGTTACTACGTCACGGTTTTGGGTAACTGGACTGGCGCGTCCCGTGCCAGACAACTTTTTAATCCTAACGCCGCGTTTTGGACGGCGCAACCGTTTCCGCGTTCGGGGGAAGTTCGAGCCGTTCGGACGGACACTTCGCGGCGAATTTTCATTTACTCCGGTCCAAGGACCCACGAATTTGGCGCGTACCTGATGCAGATGCGATTCAAACTTGGCCTGAAGTTAGGCTAACTCTCGGTTGGACCTCTGTTATAGGTTTACCCTGGGTCTGGCTGGGACTTCATTTCCAGATGATCTAGAACCTAATTTAAATCTAATTAGGGATGAAATAAGCTTGACCCAGTTCCGGTAAAGTTCATCGATAAACTTCGCGAGATTGTATTATACATTATTTCAGCTGACAACGTTCCGTTGTACCGCATCGCATTTATTCCTAACATTTCCTCGTTCATTTCGTCGCGAACGCCACGGTAAAAACAAAATGGAGACTTTCCAGCGAGTCGGCCGGAGCATAACAGCCTCATCAAACTTTGTTAAACCCGCCATTATAGAAACCCGAGTTCCAGATAATTGTGTGCACAATTAATGTATAAAATCCGCGGTCTAATGACGTCCCCCGCGGGAATTGAATAGCGTCCGCGAATGCTCGTCCCTTGTTTATTACCCGAACGCGGAAGAGCGGAAAGAGGATGGCCCGCGATGCGGAAATCAAGACTGTTTGTCGTGAATTAAAGTTGATGGAATTGGTGTGCCGCGGCCGCAGCAATCGTCCTCCAATTAAACGTGTCCTGAAGTCGGCTGAATGCTGAAATCACGGATTTTAAGATGGACCTTGCAAAGTGGTTCGTAGTGTTATAGTATTTTACAGTATCATATTCTATACGTTTCGAACGAAGTAGCAAAACATGACACACATATTTTTAATTAAAAATTCGAGATGCGTTCAGAAGTAACGTTTGCATCTTGACGTACGTTGTAAGTGTGCTCTCGAACTGAAATTCTCGTAAGTGACAAAGATCGGTAGACTATTTAGACGGACGTTTAGTCATCTAGGGTGAAATATTTCAATGAAACTCGGTACCGTCGTTTCGTTTGAAAGCTCTCACGTTACATTTCTCGTTAAACCGAGCCGAGTCGTCAAAGAACGTCGTCTTCCCGAGCTCGGTCCACTCCATCGGGCACCCTTGTGTATTACTTCCGTTCTACTCGCCCTGGTTTCCAACCGGAGACCGCTCGAAAGAGTCGCGATAGAATACGAATCGCTTCCGATCCCGTCGCGTAACGTCGTTCCCGAAGACTGGTCTTTGAGGGACGGTCAAAAGACATTGATTTGTCATCGATGCCCGGCCACTGACGTCGCGGAAAACGATTCCTCTTCCCCGTACTTTCACATTTTCCTCCTTTCCCGGCGTTGCTTTCGTTCCATCTCCCCAAGTATTCGGACCTTTGTCCCGAAACGGTGTTCGCTATGTTATTCGAAGCTTGGAGCACGATGCTAGGTGACCAGGTACCTCGATGATGGACGAGTGAGCTCTTGGTATCGCATTTTTCATAGATAAACAGTCCAGCAACGAATTCCATGCTGATATTCTTGCAGTAACTTGAAACAGAGACGTCTTCGAGAGACACTTTAGTAATCAATACAGCGATCCTTTAGGTGCAAAGTGTTATAAAGAATTCATTCGTCAGCATAGCAAGCAGAATATTAATTAAAATTAGTACTAAGAAAACTATTACTCAAAATTGATCACTAACACTCAAACCATAAATTATATTCACCTATCTATGAAAGCCCAAAGCTTCTATAACATCTACAGCTTCTACAGAGTACCTACAATTACTAAACCATATATCACTTGAATCGTTCATCATCCGATCCACCCTAAGGTCGAAAATTAATCACAAACGAATCTCCAGGATCGCATTCCTCGACCCTCCAATTTATACATTCATAAATATCCAGTTGCCAGCTGGTTAGTATCCCCACTGCCGGACCACATTTTACACAAAAGGGATCGTATTCGTCTGTGACGCAGCCGCGCTATAAACGGGAATTTTACGAGTACAGCGTATGCTGTAGGTGGAAGTCGTTACCCTGCGGGTTACATTATCGCGGCCCGCGGTTTCTGGATAGTCTCCCGGGCCGCGTTAATTCGGATTTATTCGCCCCCTTCCGAGACCCGGCGAGAGGCCGAGGGGTTAACCCGCTTTACATCCCTTTCCTGTAATTCGACGCGTCGAATCATTCGCGGCACTCGTAAATCCGTGGATCACGACCCGTTGTATTTTTGTCGGGCGCCGCGCCGCGCCGGATCATCGTTCCACGACCTCATCCCCCTGTTTCGATCCGACTTCTTTAACTTTAACCTCCTTTCGCCATTTGTTTTACTGCCACGCTGGAAACAACACCCTCCATGACGGGAGTTTCGTTTTTCGAAGGATCGATGGACCTGTTTTGTTGCGATCCTATGGGGGATGGAACTGGGTTCTCAAAGCTGGTCATGTTTTTTATGCGTGTCCTTGTTATCCCGGTGTTTTTGAATCGAGCACCGATGTGTAAAAGTTGTTAGTGATTTCAGGGATTTCGGTAGTTTTCCTTTTTATCTGTTGCTTATTGCTTCGTTTTCAGAGTTAGCTTTTCTTCTTGGAACGAAGTTGGTTTTCTATGGTATATTCTATCTGTGCGACATCTAATATCTAATATTGATAACTCTTCTTTAGCGCGAATGTGGACTCAGCATAGACTCTAGGTCGCAATTGCAATGCAACAGGCGAAAGCAATATTTTAATAAGATCATTCGCATCGTTCATAAATAACGCAGAGACGCGCAGGATTGTTATACATCTACTTTGCATTAATCACAATGTATCCATATGACAGAAGGGACTCTGAAAATTCCATTAAGCCTACAACTCGAGATTCATGTAATTCGATTTCTTGTTATCCGAAGGTCCCGGATGCTAGATGTCTCCCTGCGATCCTCTCCCGTTATTAAAGTAACCATTACTCACGGTTGTCTGCCAACATTCCCGCAGTTCCCCGCTCGAGGCAACGTGTTGATATCGTTACATGAATATTTTACCATTAATGGTATTGTCCGGGCCGGGGTCTAATTAACTCCAAATAATTCATGTTTGCCGGAAACCGCGGAGACAGATAAACCGGGAAAAATGTTCTGCAGCGTAAGCTCGAAGGGATGCTTGACGAGACGAGTTGAACGTTGAGTAATGGATCAAGGCCGGGCAAGTGTGTTACAGATAAGCGACCTCATTAACGCGAAGGGGAGTATCACGGCTATAGTCCGCACGGAATTAATTAAGCGTTCAAGGTCGTTGGAATACCAAGGAGACCCTATGCCGTGCCTCCTCCACTTGACGTTTTTATAGAGTCTTGCTTAAAGACACGATAATCAAACATTTTAAACTTCACAGTTAGAAATTAATAGCTAACGTAAAAGTTCTAGTATTAGAAACAACTAACAGCTATAAAATATCAAAGCTAGAAATCAATAACAACCAATGCAAATCTCACGACAATAAATTAATGAGAGCCAATGCCCAAAATTCTACAGCTTCAAATACTTCACCGTTCCACTTTCAATGCTTCAAAACCAACAGAGCCAAAAATTTCATCTATAATTCCTCTCGTTAACCCATTTCGGACGAAGATTATTTAAAGTATACAAGATCTCCTACAGATACCGGAAAATTAAATATCGAATGCTTAAATAATAAAGAATAAGGAAACTATACACCGATTCCTTGCTGTTCGATTAGTTAAATCATTTGTTTGCAAATTATCATGCCAAACGCGAAGGTTTAGCCTCGGAAAAATGTCGACGTCCGTTCGCAAAGGGTTGATCCCAAAGCTCCCACGGGAACCTGAATATCTTCGGTAACACGACGTGATCGGTTCGACGGAACGTCGCCGATTTCAGCCGGCTGATACTTCCCGGCGACTTGAGCACGTCGGCGCGCGTATTGACGGACCCGTCAGGGAAGAACATCGGCGATCGTCGATCCGTCCACTCGAGACCACTTCACTTTCGGATCGGTCGACGCGCTCCGCGGGAGCCTTTCATCGGCCGCCGTTGATCGATCGGCGCTTTTGTTTGCGCCGGTATCACCGGTTGGTCCCGCTCGCGCAGCGCCAAGCATCCGTGCTCCTTCTTCAATGGACGAATTGATCCTTTAAGAACTGCCGGATAACCGTGCGACCGTCCCCCCGTCGCTGGCTGATTTCACTAGACGCGGTTCTTCCCGACGGGACGCTGATGCATTCGCGATTCCTCGCGAGATAATTCACCGTTGATCCTCCCCTAGCGAGACAGTGCGGAAAAGGACGAGCGACGTCTTACCGGTGTTTCCGAACGGTGACGGATTCACACGCGAATCGATCTTTCTTCGCGGGATCTCGTTAGTTATCGCGCCGCCATTGTTGTCGGGAACATGTCTGCGGGATCATGTGTCTTTTGTGTCGCGCAAGTGGCTTGGAGTAGCGTTTCCATTAAAATAGTGGCTCGAGTCGTCGAAAATCTATCTTAATTCATTTAGACTTCTATGTTTAACGCTAGATTTGCGGACGATGACTTTCCACTTTATTCTATCGTTCCTGGAAGATGTTTGTTCATATAGATGATGAAGAATTTCATTACTGAGATCAGAGTTTTCAACTTCTTCGATTAGTATCATTTCCCTATGCTCGTGTAACGAAAGTCACGATGTAGAAGGTAAATATTTCCATGAAAACGAACCTCTCGAATAATGCTCCATCACTGACGTCAAAGTCATTCCCCAGAAAGTTGACACAGGAGTTAGCGATCAGCGGCGCATTTTCGGGATCAATTTACGAGGATTCCCGTTGGATCTGACAGACACGTTCAACGGGAAATCGAACGGCTGCTCGACACGATCACCCGCAATCTTCGAATCAAAGACAGGCTCAAGGTGCGCGCGTATAGGTTCAATACCGTGATAACGTTGGCCGGGGCCATGCGTCGTTCAGCCCATATTTCGATCGCGATTAATTTGGCCATCCCTCTCGGCCCATCCTGATTTTACGATCCAGCCCATTTCGCCGATCCGAATCCGTTGGAGAGCTCGATCAGCTTCGCGTCTCTCGGACGTTCAATCTCATCTCGTGGCCTCTCGAACGTCGCTCGTTGGGATCCGACCCTTAACGACTCGACGCACGCGAGCACATCCTTCAAGGAGGAGCAGGGCGAGGCTGTTGGATCTCTTGTGTTCAGAAATGAAGAGAGAGAGAGAGAGAGAGAGGGAGAAGTGATTTCCTAGTAAGAGAGCAAGAGAGGAGCAGAAAATAAGAAAAGTGAACAGAAGAAAACAGAATCGAAGTTAGGAAGAAACAAGGGAAACGATCAGAAGGAACAGGGGGAAATCGGAGATAGAGAGGAAGAAGAGGGTAGAGTAACAGCAAGACAGAGAAGGCAAGGAAGGTGAAACAGAATTAAAGTCAGGAAGAATGGAAACGAGGCGACAGGAAGAAGCAGAGAAGAGAGAGAAACGGTCGGAAGGAGAGCAAAACAGGGAAAAAGAGAAACGGCAAAGAGCAGAAGAGAAATAGAGCGAGTACTCTTACGGTCTTTATTTGTCCGTGATAGAGGAGTTCCATAAGGCGAAGACGAGCAGAGCACGAACCACCAGGCCAACGATGGGAAAGGATAGAAGGGGGTTGAGAAATGTTGAACGAGAAAGAGGCTGTAGGTTGAGGGGACGGGCTCGAAGGGGGGAGAAGCTTTCCAAGCACAGGGTTCCACGAACGCGAAGAGAGGAGGGTTAGGTCGAGTCGGTCGTTGACGGTTGGAGGATGATGCCGCGGTCCCTGGATCGATCCCGCCGTCTCCTCCCGCCTGTCCCCTCGCCCACGGCGCACGACCACCGAGCACCAGCTAACTATCCAGCCAGCTCGACACACGGACGAGCACCCACACGGAAAGCGGACGCTTCAACCGACTGCCACTCTCCGAACCTTATCCGCCTTCCCTCTTTCCGGTGTGTGTAAACGCGCATCCTCCCCATTGACGTGTTCGTCCGCGGGGGAGGAGGATGCCCCGGTGTCGCGACCAGAAAGGGGAACGGGGAACCGCGATCGGCAACCCGCGTGTCGACACGCACGCAACGCGCCCGGCGATTGCTTGGAACGGAATCTCCCGGTGCGCGTGGGTTGCGACGGGACTATGGGACTGGACGTTTCGTTTAGATGAGAAACGAGGGCAGAGGCGGTTTCCTTGGGGCTGGAAAGGTCAGGCTGATATCGGAGATGGATGGGGCGATTAGAAAAGGGTGAGATTTCCCGTGGACTCCCCTCGGGAAGCTGGAGGTTTAATTATTGGTAAATAAGGAGAATTGTCGGTGGGGTAGATTAAGGTTGCGCGAGAAAGGTAGACGATAGGTGATGGGGGATGGAAGATCGATGGATGAGGCGGACGGTCGAAGAAGTGGATGGATGATGGGAAGATTGGAGAAGTGGGTAGAGGGTGGAAGAAGTAGGTGAAGGTGGTGGATGAAAATTAGGGGGCTAACTAGCAGGCAGCGGATGGTGGAGTCAAATGAAAGGTAGGGGACGGAAGACTCGAGAGCCAGGTAGAAGGTAAATAGACGCTTCAACTGCTAGATAAAAGGTAGCTATAAGTTTGGAGGGCCACGCGAACGCTAAAAAGAACAGGATAAACGACAGACGCAAACTGTGCAACGCATTTCCATGCAAATCCCGGCAGTTTTTCCCAAATTAGACTGAATGGAGAGGCAGCGAATGCAGAAATAAAGGAATCGCGAGTCGAAATCTCGAGACGGTCAAGGACTCCGTGACTCGCCCCGTGGAAAAAATGTCATTGTCTGCTCGGGGGAGATCAGGGGCGAGTTAGCGCGGGCATTCGTCGCCGCGTCAACGTTCCGCCCCCACCCCGGGCCGACGAACGCATTGTGAGCCCTCAGCTGGAGAGAATCCAGTTGGAGAGGCGTCGTTTGGCGAAAAATCAGACGCGACCTGCCGCTTTTCTCGCGCGCTCGCTGGAATTTCCGTCTCGCCGCCGCGCCGCACCCTCGCGCCCGCTTTATTTCGCCCGCGACGCCCCCTCCTCGAGAACCCGTGGCTCCGGAGCCGAGACGAGCCGTGATTGTGCGATGGAAATTATGGAAATGCGAATATCACGATGACACGACGGCTGTCGTCTGCGAAATGACTCGGGCGGAAGATGTTTTCGCGGAGACTGCGGGGAGTATGATTGATACCGAGAATGTTGGATCATGGGCTTGATTATGTTATTGTTAATATTAATATCTTATTGTTGTCAGGACGATTCATTAGATTTTCGACCTTTTATTGGGAACAGAGAACGTTTCCTAACGAAGCTTCCATATATTTCTCGAATCCATATAAGTCTATAGATTTTCCAATTATCATTAAGCGACGAGCATTGAGTGAACATTCGCTAAGCAGGCGTCCAAATATTTTTAATATCCACAACCCGCACTTGCATAGTCCAGACAGAAAATCCTCAACAGCTGAAAACATTCTTTTGAAACCCTCTATGCTCTCTACCATGTCTTCCGCCAGACGGCCAAATTATCCATTCAAGGATACTACAGCACTCCATGAAAATTCATACATCTAAGGGTCGAAACACGCAGTGCAGCCCCTTCATAGTTCATCCTTTCCAGCAGCCGACCTAGCTTCCCCACACATCAGCAAGCCGCATCCACTGATTCATTCATTATCTCTCTCTCGATACATCCGCCCCATCCGTTTCCCCTGCTCGTCCTCCCAATCCGTTCCCTGGCCTCCGCGACGACGTGGATCCGTTGAATTTTTAAAGTGTCAGTTTCCGCTTAGACGAGACGCGACCGCGAGATTGGCAAACGGGGCACGCTCGCTCACGGCGCGCGCCGAGTGCGGCGGAGGCGGGATCCCGAAGATTGAAACCGTCGTGTTAGCGTCGCCGAGATTCAGGGGAAACGTATCTTCCCGTTAGGTCCGTAAATAAATTCCTACGGAGCCCGCGCGAGCACGGAAATATAATATCCGGGACCGATCTCGCCGCTGCTCTTTCGCCCGCGGATATTTACGGGGATCCACCGTGGCGCGTGGATCGTTCGTTTCGCGGCGTTTAACGACCGTCTGCTCATTGTTGCCGGCATTGTTCCTCGGGATTTATTCGATAATTACATCGCCGCCGATGATCGATGCGGCGCACTGCGTTTTTATTTGTCACGGATTTTCTGCTATACTTTTTCGAGCTTCGCGGGACCTGGTTTATCGTTTTCACAGTAACTCGTCGCTGAACCGTGAGAAATATAATAAATTTCTGTCGATTTATGGATTAGAAGGATGTTTAACAAAGGTGAGATTTTATTGTTGTTATCGACGTTAGTTGAAACATAAGAGGTGCAACTGGTTTTTGTGAATTTACGGACGACAAAGATTAAAGGGAGGTTTTAAAAAACTGAGATTTTATTATTGTCGCTGGTATTAGTTGAAATACGAGAGACAGAGGACATTTTTATAGATTTATGGACGGCGAGGACGCTGGGGGAGATTCAATTGGAATATTTACGGAATTGTATTATTCACAAATCGTCACGTCGCTGTTCGTTAGTTTACACTTCCATGGCCATCGAAGTTTTTTATGCGCAACAATCCACCATTCCCGCGTCCCGTTTCCATTTATACGCGCCAAGAGTATCTCGAAGAGTGTTATCCATGATGCTGCAGGGTCGCAGGTACTTGACCCACCTATGCACCGATACTTCCCCAGACTGCTAGGAAACTTTTTCTCCTCGTAACAAGCTCTAGCTCCGATCTTGTTCATATTGAATGCCATTGAAATTGTTGAAATTCCACGCGTCTAGACTCTCCCGCGTATTCCACACAATTAATCCCTCAGCCTATGGCTCCTTTTTCTACTGTATTCGATGCAACTACCACTTGTGGTGTATCCTCCATTCTCGCTCGAATGCCTGGCAGACTGGCGCAATCTGAATCGTATCGGGCAAAGGGAACAACGCTCGCGATCGATACCGATGGGAGAATGAATTTTCATTTCGAGGGTGATATGAAAAACTTCGGCGGACGCTTCTTTTCTGGACGATCGAGTCGAGTGGGCTTTGTTAAATTGTATTTCCTTAACGATGAAAGTTGTGAATTATGTGAATTAATCAAACTAACAATTACTTTATGTGTTGAGAGCACTATCAAAGTTACTGAGTTCTAACGACTAAAAGTAACTTCCTCCCTTCCTGTTACTAGAATTTAGAATCAACGCTTCAAGCTCATACACCATAAACACAATTAAGTATACTTCTAGAAAAATAAAATCCCTAGATACTTCGTTCACAGAAAATGTAGGCGCTCCACGAAAAACGCGTTCCAAAGTAACTGCATCGAAATTGCAGTAACTTACCGTCGAAATCCGAAGGGTGAAAATACTGCGCTCGATCGATGGTTCCAATAACATTGTCATTAAGGCGTCGAACGTCGAGCTTATGGCGTAGCATGGTTCCCCCAGGTTGCAAGAAAATTATAAAGCAATATCTGCTTCGAAATATATTTGGAAACGATTTCCAGGGCTGATCGTGTACCGCGCTCGGGCGTTGCCGGATAGGGCGCGGCGCTCAGAAAGTGGCTATTATGGTCGGAACGTTATCATTACACGAGACGAAGCCTGTACAGTTGATAACACGGTTGATGTTGCGTGGGGGACCCTTATCGTCGGCCACCTGCCACGGCCAGGTTAACGTAAGCAGGCTGCATCGCAGATAGGGGACGCCATTATGCGTTACATTCACGCGTCCGGATCACTCGATGACGTAATCATCCGGCGGATGCCGTTTCTTTTGTGCGGCCGTCACTCATCGGAGTGTTATTCCGTGTTCACCGGTAACGATTCTATATTATGGCAGCTTTCATCGCATAAATCACGTCTCCTCTCGTGTTTCGTAGGTACGCCGAGCAATTATACGGTGCACTGAGTAATTTCAAAGGGGCAGCGATAAAATCGAGGAAGAAGAGAGTCTTTTAAAGCCTTTGATACGCTTTTTAACTATTCACTCGCACTTTCTTATTACTCATTCAGATTTTTCTTAAGTTCCGAAGCGTAGGAGTCGAATTCCGCCTTGCGATGCTTTGTTTATTAACGAATTATTTGATCCACTATGAACCATACGAATCTCCAGAAAATCACCGAAATCCCAGTAATCAACAAAGGATGTTTCTCCAGTACAAAGACAGCTCCATCGATTCAAAATTAATGTTCAGCGACCGGACATAGTTGATCGCACCAGCG
The DNA here is from genome assembly GCF_051020985.1 of Nomia melanderi. NCBI lineage: Eukaryota > Metazoa > Arthropoda > Insecta > Hymenoptera > Halictidae > Nomia > Nomia melanderi. Next base: position 18,479,565 of record NC_135005.1, read on the forward strand.
AAGAACACAGAAAAGAGGGGTGGCGCGAGAAGCACGATATAATTTATAATCTCGGGGGGGATTTAATGAGTTCGGGGGCGTGCGAGGTGTCCATTACACTCGGAACAGGCGTCATTAATACAAAAGGCGGCTCTCGTGGCCGATAGGTTAGCCGGGTCCTTATCCGTTGGCCCTCTGCCATCGCCGGGTCAACGTAAGTACGCTGGTTCAGCGACAGTCTGGTGATATATCGACACGTGAAACCGTGGGGTGGCTCGCCGGGAAATGATAGCGCGGCGGGGCGGAGGCGGACGGAGAACGGCTGCTGTGTTTCAGCCATAAGAGGGCCGGGAGCTCTTGGCTTCGGAATGGTAATTGCTATTTACGCGTTCGTCCCCGCTCGAAAGTGCTTGTTCGCGCGGCCGGCCCGGCGCATTTAGGCAAATTGGAAATCGGACTGGCCATTCGCGTTTCCGGGAACTTCGCGCTCGCAATGGTAATCTTCCGCGGACGATCCCGCGAAAGTTCGGCCGTGTTTCACGCGGCGATGCGCGCCGGAATTGAAAAAGATGGGAACGCCGGACAATGGAGTTATCACTGTCGAATATTGTTTTCGCGTTATTTCCTCGGCAAATTGGCATCCGAGGCGCGTTTAGTTTGTCGAGTCGCGCTTCTTGAGTTGGCTTCGGCGAGCAGTTTCGTTGAGATGTTTCCAGAGAAAGTAGGACATTAGCTTCTCCGTAGATCGTTCACTTTATCGAGTTTTATAGCTATCATTGATCACCTATACAAGGATGTAACACGCGAAGGAAAGCAATTATTTTCTATATTGCAAAGCGAAACTCTTCTGCACATCCAGAAGATAATTAAGAAACCTCCACACTTCTCCAGAAATTCAGCCAACCCAAAAACCTGCTCCCCGGAAATCAAGAAAAATCGCATAAAGGAACCCGACTCTACCGCCGAGGCCCCGACAGCGAAAGCTACTTGGAAACAGGGGAAAGGACTCGGCGCGTAAACGGCGGTTCCTCGTTCCCCGTCAAACCGCGGTAGATCCGTCAGACTTAGCCGTTGAATTGCATTATTCCGAGCTTCGTTTTAATTTACCGCTCCGTTTCTCCTTCTCCTGGCGAAAAAGGAAGAAAGAAAGCGCATCGCGAGTTTCGCCCGGATTTGAAAGACGGTAACCGGGCCGCGATGTACGCGAGAAGAATCCGAAAAGAGGGGCGAACCAGGGAAGCACGCGTCGCGTCGCGCCGCGCCACGCCGAGGAAATTTTGTAACAAGAAAATTTGTCAACATCGAGCGGGATTCACCCTGGTTTCCCTCCCCGCCGAGTTTTTCTGTCGTGGCGCTTGCCCGCGGCGAAATTTTTGCCGAGTTTTTCCCCGTGAATGTGAAAGGGGGCACGGCGATGTTCCCGCGGAACGCTGTTTGCGCGCCGTCAGGCATTTGTAAACAAACGCGTATTTGCCCGTTTATTACATTCATTTCGCAACGAGCGTCGTTCCTTTTTTCGCTACCGAAATGCCGCTCGCGTTGTTTTTTCGCCACCCCAGCGCTGTTTTTCTCGCTTTTTCTCCCCCGTTCCTTCGCGTCCGCAGTCCACGTGTTTATACGACCCGGGGCGGTGCTGATTAATTCCTCCCCCGCCGGCTCGGGAACGCGACGGGAAGCGGCGTTTGTCTTCGCGGAACCCTGACGGATCGCTGGAGAGGTAAACAGGCTAACGCGTTGACCGTCGCGAGAATGTTCAGGGTTTCTGTGACGTTGCTTACTTTTCTGCGGCGATGGCCGAATGCGCCTGGGAATCATTGTAATTGCTTGTTTATTCAATTAGTGCCGGTGCATTATGAATTCTACCCCCGCCGTATGTCGCGATAATGGAGACTTCGAGCTTCGATATCTAAATTAGAAAGCTGTGTTTACAACTTCGATGCATGACTGAGCTGGGTGAAAAAGGATTTCAATAGTTTAACAAATTCTCCTTCGCAAAGGGTTAATGAAATTTGTATGTTTCCTCGACAACGAAAAAGCTGTTTCGTTGTTATTACATTTATTTACCACTGAACGTTTGGGAGACTTGTTTTTAATTTGGAATATGTGGGTAGGGTGTTCTGTAAATAATGAATTATTTGTTGCTGTATTTAATTTAATGATGCTTGTTTGTACTCGCGGGCGAAAAAAGGTATCTCGTTGTAATTAAAGAGGAAATATATATATATTTTCAGTGTCTATATTTGTTTACGAGTCTTGTTAAAATCGAGTGGATTCCTAGTTTATCTTCGGGATGTTCGTACACAGAAATCCTTGCAAAATGTCGGGTATGCAAATAAATTTTCACGAAGTTGGTCGCGGATTTGTAGAATAGGCCTTGTACGACGCTGCCAACAGGAATCTATAATTATTGCCGTGCGCGTAGATTAATATCGAGGACGTTTCCGCGAACTTCTAATGCCTCGACAAAGTCCCCTAAGTACGCGAGGGATTCTAATATTCAACACTATCCAGGAGTTCCAGTTCCTCAGGACGAAAGTAATCTTACTACGCAAGATTGCTTCCTTAATGCTCGTCGTTCGAGTCTTTATTGACTCGTAAAGGATCAAGTAGGTGATTATTATAAATCTCATTTCTTAGCTCGACGAGTATAAACTTCGAGCACTCCGATGATCGTTTTTACCATTCTAAGGGCTCTGACCTATACAATTATCGCAGCGACCAATGGTGTCATCGAAAATCAACGATATTTTCTTAACTGTATATTTTTAAAGCATCGATTTTCTAGATTTAAACGGCGAATAGATGATAGAATAAATTGTCTAATAAATGTCCGTGCGCGTAATGCTAATGAACTGAGATTTTTCATTGTGAGAAGTACTTTACGTATCATTATTGTTATTTCGAATTTACGCATAAAATTATTAATTTGTGCACACCCACGGTTCGGCAACACGCGACAATGTTTGCATTGTTTCGCCCCTGTGGATATCGCGTCTGCTCACTTTTTCGGGTGTCCCTCGGGAGCGCTGACTGAAATTCGGTATGCTCGTTGGCCTATATGATAATCCATACCATTGCCTAGCTACATACAAAATTTCGGGCCAATCCGTCGATCGGTGTTTGCACGATCGAGCGACGAACAAACAAACTCGCAGACAACGTTACACTTCCGAGCTGTCCGTTCGTTTGCCGATGCGATTAATTCTGCGGAAAAATCGAAATTCACGGAAATATGGACACATAAATGATCAGAGCTTATTTCTCTTTCACGCGCGTCCGTTCATTTAACAGAACGATTAATTCCATAAAAACTGAAAATTAATGGAAACGTATAATACTATTTCAGGAAATTTTCAAAAAAACATCAAACACTATAGACAAACGAATATATTTCAGTTAAACGATTCGCATGCGAACATTGCCAAAAGCAATATTGCATTTTAACAAAATCGATTATTCAAACGTTCCAACAGCGTACCACGGAAACGCTGCGTCATTAAACGTCACTGGGAATTATTAAGAATGACCGAAAGTTACTAAAACTGGTGAACATTACCGAAAGGTACGCGAGTCGACAGTTTTCCCTCGCGAACCGTAGCATTTTTCCCAACAAAAGGAGCAAAGACTTGAGCGAAAAGGCTTCCCGTGGCATTAATCCGGGGTAACGAGCGTGCGCTAATCCGAGGGAGTCGCAGGCTCCAATTTGGACTCGATTCGCAGGGTTTTCGGTAAATTCACGCGTCAGGGCTCGCCCAGTGATCCCGCCGTGATGCGTGGCGAGCGGATCGGGAAAATTTCGGTCGGTAGAGAGCGGAAGCAGCATCATCGGGACGGCTAATTAGTTTATTTTCGCGCGGGGGCGGCGCTGCTGGCCTGGTTAGCGAAATTTATTCGCGGGAATCGTTGACCGGTCTATGTACATATTGTGGCGGCTTATTAAGCGAGGGCTCGCGCTTGCTCGTTCCCTTTCGTCGGCTTTCGAACACGCGAGCTTCTCCTCGCGTGCGGTTAAACATCCTTTCCGCGCTGGCTTCGTTTCCCGTCGTTACGCGGGGAAACGGAAGTGCCGGGACTCGCCAATTGAATTGGAAGCTGGACGTAGAAGATAACTCGAGAAATCTTTGGCGAGTGAATTTCCAAAGGAACAGCCAATTAATATGCAATCTCTTTATCCTATCTGATTACAAATACTTTTAAGACTCCGAATTGAATCTGAATAGAATAATAACTTAATCGTTTCGTATGATAGAGGTCTACTTTATTCTTCGAAGCTTTTGCAGATACAGAAGAGTCTCGTATAAGAAAATCAAAGCAACTAAACTTCTTCGCGATGCGATTCACATTTACTTTACAATATTGCCATCGCCATTAGCGATCCAACGCCTGGGTATTCTAGAATTTGAGTAGCCCGCAAACCCGAAAGATCCTTGTATACATCAATCCTCCTTCAGTTTGACTTTATCTTCTTTCAAAACGAAATCGTGGAAGATTGAAAGCTTCGAAGAAATCCATTCGTACGCCATTCCGAGCGATCCCTTTGTCGGAGAACCCGCACGAATGGAAAAATTCTCGGCGCGTTCTCTTTTTCTAAGCCAACGGAGGAGGGATTACGTTGGAAATATACCGAGGGCGAGGAGTGTACCGCGGGCCGTGATATAGAAAAGCGATCGGTTTAAAATAATCTCCGTAACGTCGCTGCGCTAGCCTCTTTTAATCTGCTCCCCGGCTCGGCCGGTCCGACGCGATGCATTCGCCTATATTAGAATCCGTAAATCTCCGTTTCCATCCGGCCGACGCGATTCCCACGGCCGTATTAATTTCATTAATGTCCCGTGTTTTCCGCCGCTTCTCCGATCGACCCCCTTTCATCCGTCCTCTTTGAGCCGATCCCCGTTTGATACCGGTGCCCGCCGTTCAATCTTCATTAGGACCCGTTCCGCCCGCGTTATTCGACGGGACCGATGTTGATCAGTTGAATTTGTCTACCCCGCCCCTCTCCCCGCGAGCCCCGCGCCGGGGGCTTGATCATTCCTCTCGATCTCCTGATTACACTTCGATTCCCTTCGACTCTTCCAAACGGCCGATCGGTATCGTCGAAAAACCTAACCGGCGGGAGAACCATTCCGCTTCCGTGCGCATCGCAACTCGCGTTCTGTTCTGTCACTTCTGCGTTTCGACGTGGATTCGCGTTCGAGCTGTTCGTGTTCTGAATTTCAACGTTTCATTTTGGATACTTGCTTTCCTTTGGATGAAATATTTTCGAGATGTCGACGATATATTTAGCATCGAGGAATGTAAACGATTTTTAACGATCAGAGCGAAGATTAAAAGTAGACTGCGATAGTTTGAACTTGGAATGAAATTTGGAAATGTCTGAAGATGTTTTGAATAGATTATTCTGGTTTTGTAATTTAGATTTAGGGTAGGATACCAATCGTCCAATTTCCCCCGAAAAAGCATAAAAGCGTGTATATTGTTGACGCGATAAAGCTTCGCATGCCGGCTTTTATCTTTCGCGCAGTGACCAATAAACGTCGGCGTACAGGCTGCATCGACTGTAAACGCGGTGATTCGCGTAAACCGTCGATCGATCGGCGCGTCATGAATCAATAAACCGTCGGACTATTTTCGAGTAACTTATCAAAAGCTTCGCGCCCGTGGATCGGAACGATAACCGCCGCGTTGCGGGGCAATTTTTCGAAGTACGCGCGGCGCGGCGTGTTCACGGTATTTGTTGACAAAGTATAAATATCGAGTGTCACGGCACGACACAAAGGCAGCAAAAATTTACGCTCTATCCAGCGCGCCGCTGTTTAGCTCACGGTAAATAGTGGCAATTGCAAACAACGACGTCCGTGCGCCATTCGAATCGACCGGAAGCGAATCGACTATTCGATATGGACGAGAAAATTGCGGCGCGGCTAACCTGGCTGACTGCGTTCAACTTTTAAACGGTTTTTAAAGCGTTTGAACTTTGGGCTTCAACAATCGTTTCGTTACACAATGGATACCGTAGGATTATCCGATGATATTTTGCCCCATATTAAAGCCGAATTTCAATAACTTTACAACGAAAAGCTTCGATAATTTAACACTATTGACTGCAATCCAAAAGAAATTGAATAATTTAGTATCGAACAGTATCGGTAACGCGCTTTGCGAATCGGCGAGTTTAAGAGTCGAGGAAAACAGGGAAAACCGAGGGCGAAGTTAGTAATAGGTTCCGGCGAATTTTTTTCCTCGGCGGCGTTTAACTTTATTTTCAACAATACGGAGCCGGAACCACAACACGTTGAAAAGCCGGGAACCGTGAAACGTGCGAAACTGCTTTTCGCCGGCGCGTGCTCTTTGAACCCCCCGAGATTGCCGCTTTGTTCGGCGCCGTTAAAGCTCGATTTCCATTGGCGCGCTGCACTCTCCCGCCGCGACCCAGTTAAATACTGAATGCGAAAGTAGCGGGCTAAACAGAAACTGTGACGCAGCAGATAGTGGCCGGGGATCCTGCAACAAATTCTCCGCCGGCGAGTTCCCAAATCCTTCTTCGCGCGTTGCATTTCATTTAATTCCCGATGATGCGATCGTAGGATTCCGGCCGTTGTTCGCTGCCGCGATGCAACTTCTGTTGCGGAGATTACAAACCGTTAGTACATCCGAAAGTACACGGCCGAGGAATGTTAATCGAGCGTTGCGCGATCGGTTTTCTCGTGAAACTTTCCGACGCAGGCCGGAAACTCCGTGAAATTGTTCGACGAGTTGTTCCTTTCGCGTCGGCCCATGTATCCGAGTGTAATGGGAAAATTGCGAACATAAAACAAGGAGTTTAGAGAAGCTACAGCAACGTATTTTCATTGTGTAACCAATAGAAGAAGAAAGTGGCGGCGGTTATAAAGCTTCTATATTAAACGCGATCGCGCTTCTCCGTCGCACTATTCAAAAACGCCAGTCTATCGCTTCGTAGAATCAAATTAAATTTATTTATCTACTTTCCTTCTGATTATTCGGTTTCTTTTCTGTTATCACCACCATGGAAACGAAAGAAGCTCGATGGCGCCGCTCGCTATTGTCGGATAATTGAATCGAAACGATTACCGTTAGAAAATTCCGAGCTGCACGGAGAAACACGAAATCCACCTACATCTTCAACGATCTCGTCCCTATCACAAAGGAGCTCGCACTCGATAGCCTGCACGTTGCGCAAAGGGCGGTCGAGCGGCTGGTTTCGGATGAAAAATATCGGCGAAACGCTCGGTGATACGTTTTTCTGAAAGGACGCTCGCAAAGCATAGCAAAGATCTAAAGTTTCCAAACGAAACGCCGGGCTCCCGATTCGTTAGCGTCGCGGGAGCGGCGAGAATCGGGGTCGCAACGGCGACAAGAAGCGGAAATCAGCGCCGCTCGAGCGGGGCTCAAGCGTGGCACGCTGTAAAAGGGTCCAGGGCTTTTGATCGCGGAGCTATTTTCTTTCAGCGGGCGTTTCGGGCTGCTCGCCGGGTTTTCGGGCGAATTTACGGCCGGTCTGGCCCGTTCCCGAAATCAGCGGTTTCGGGGGCCGGTCGCCAATTAAGTTACCGGTCGATTCTAGCCAGTTTCCCCGGTTCCCATAACCTGGCGAGCTGCATCCAGTAAATCTGTTAGGAGAGCGGCCAAGCCGCTGCACGCTCCGAGGCGCGCCGCCGGCACGTCGACGTGCACTCTCTCGTAATTTCGCCGATACGTTCGTCCGGCGCGCAATTTAAATCGCCCCCCGGATGCCTCACGGCCGAACCGTCACGCGGCGCACCTCCGAAGAAACTTTACGGAGGGATAACGGTACGTGACGCGCAACCGGGATCGGACACCGAACGCTTCGCGCTGTTTTCGTAACGCGACGCCGCCGCCCCGGGGTAATTCGGGGCGCTTTAACGGCTCGCTTGGCTACGGGGCAACTGTTACTTCATGGCGCAGCTTTTTGAAACGGCGCTTGGCTGCGAGCGGCGCTTTTCTTCGATCTTCCGACGGTCTTGTGGGAAAGAGCCTTAACAACGGTGATGCATCGGGTGATACGTGGGATTTTTATCTTTGTAAAGCTTAGTGTCGGACATTTCTATCGGTACTTGGTTTTAGGAGTTCCTTAATTCCTTGATATTCAGTTTCTAAAGTCGATTTGCTCGAATACCAGTCTACATTCGAAAGATCGACGTCGATACTTTGACGCTGCAATGCGAGGATATCCGTGAGCAAATAAAAATCATTAAGTATCTCATAGAAAGCTTCATCTGTAATCCACGGATCAACTGTGACCTGGTTCTTATCGAAACCAGCGACCGAAGTAAATCCGATCACGAATTAATCGGTCCGTTTGCGAAGAGAATGTACAGGGGCAAGACGGCCGGTAATCCGGCGTGGCGGAGAAAACGGGAGCTCTCCGAATGTCCGCAGGATCCGGTCGTAAAGCCGCGTGTAGCGATGGGCGTGCCGACCACGTTTCCCCTCGTTGTAGATACATCGGATTACGAGTAGAGTTCCGATGCGTTCGGCGTCAGGTCGCAGCGGACACGCGACAGGCGGCCGTAATGCCCGGGCAAGGCACACGAGGGCCAGTTTCTCACGGGTCGACTGTCAAATAGTTGGCCACCGTCATCCCGGCAAGCCCTAGTCCCGCCACTTGCGAATTCCTGTTTGGCTGACCTCCTTCCGGCCGGCGATGCCGTTATTATGCCCGTAATTCGCCGAAGAGGGACGCCGGCAATTCCTCCCGGGCTACGCGGACCGATTCCGCAACAGAGTTTCGGTCTCCCTTGATGGCTTTTCAAAGCGGGCATGCGGGGCGACAATGATTACTGTTGTTCCCCGGTGCGCGTCTCTGTATTTCCGCGTTTCTGCCGCTGCTCGAAGGTACCCGCTCGTTCGCCGTCCTCCGCATGGCGAGCCGACAAGATGGCGGAACATTGCGAGCTATTATGGCGACGTTTTTGCTTTGTCCGTTGAGAGCCGAGGGCAGGGAATGGCTTTCCGGTGTACTGGAGTCGATGGAATTGATTCTCTTCGAGATTAGGTGTTGGGATTTCATTGTGTCGAACAGTGGAGTGTATATAGAGAATAATAGACCAAAGAAATGATAATTCAGCTTCGTTCAGGCCAACGGTTTTACAAACTTCGACTCGATATTCTGTTATATAGGGTATCTAGTTTCAAATGCAACTTTTAATTCTCGAAGCTGACGTTTCACAATGTAGTGATCTGCACGTTCGCAACTTTCTTTGAATACAGTCCACTCGACCACTGCCTCAACCCGAACACTTCACCTCTTAATTTGATTCCTGATAGAAAACGATCCGAGCGGTAACGTTTAACGGTTCACCTTTCACGGTCGATGTGTCTTGAATCGATAAATCCCCGGCGGCCCGCGTAAATCAAGTTTTCACAGAGCTCCCGGGTAACCGTCGGTGTCTCGCCCCGGCTGCCGTGAATGCGTATCGTCCCGGCTAATTTCGATGGCGCGGCCGCGATAATTAAGTCGTCGCCGACGTCGCCGGAGAGCCGGACGCTTCTGAATGAGGGAAACGCGACTGGAAAGCGAACCGCGATTATAAGGAAATTACCGAGCCGGTTTTAAATCGCTCGTCCCCTCACTCCCTCTTTTCCCCCAACTCCCGACGCGTCGCGACGACGGAGAGCGGCGAGTCCCAGCGTCGCGCCGCTTCGGCTGCGAGCAATCAACACGAATCGTCGCTTTTTTTCCTGGTTGAAACTGTTCGACGCAGCGGGACATTCGCGTCGCGGCGTTTTAAACGAGACAACGCGACGAGGGTCGGGGACTGGCGCGTTTCGCGTCAGGTTTCGTTCGTCGGCCGTGGAAATTCGATGAAATTGAATATTTGCAAATCGAATTGAGCGGATATGAACGCGTTTCGAAATAATGCGCACACGCGCAACGAGAAGCGTCGGGAAAAGTAAATTTCTTGAAACGCTTGTAACTAAATTGCGGATGAACTGTACACTTCAGTCTGTATCGCTGCACATGGAAATTTAGTTGAACCCTTTCATCAAACACAAAAACGCATTATTAAAGATAAAAGCACACGCAGTACTGTTGCCTTAGATACATTAAACAACATAAAATTCTCCATTATCAAAAGTCATACACAAAGACGCAACTCTTATCTGGAGAACAAGGTTAACGAAGCATTCCGGTCCGGATTCTTTATTCCCGAGCAAAGTTTTTGTTTGCAGAGTCGATCGTACTTCCAGGTTTCGCTTCAGCAGAAAAAAGGAAAGGCGCGGCGCGGCGCGCGGCCGGTTAAAATATTCCCGGCGGAGGGTTTCCGGTTGCTAAAACTCGGACGAATCGTCCGCATTTACCCGGCGGGGGACGAGGCGCGCTTAAAATTCCGGGATCGATGCGGAACCGCAACGAGCACGCCGACGGAACGTCGCCGCATCCTTGATTTCAGCGTTAATAAGCCCGCAATACCGGCAACTTATTAGACGATGTTTATTCACCATCGCCCGTTGCATTATTCAACGGCCTTTGCCGCCCTCTCTTCCGGCGGCCTCTCCTTTCTCCGCCATTCCATTTACTTTCCGGATCCACTCCCTTGAACAACCGAGAAACACTCGAGCCGTTCCTTCGAGCCGGATTATGCTGCTTCTTCCTTCCGCTTTTTTGCGACGCTCCTTCTGGATCCTCTTGATCGGGGGAACCGTACGAACCGGCGCAGACGAACGGTTTTTCGTCCGTGGAATGATATTCCGCAGTTGAAACGTATCGCTGGAGTTCCACTCCGATAACGATGCTTCCGAGAATGTGAAAATCATTGCAGAAACAGCAATTTTTGTTAGGAATGTCGATGAAAATCGTTTACACGCGTATAGCTGAAGGCTTTACCGAAAGTTTCGAACCTGTTTCACGGATTGCGGTAAACAACGGTCGCTTTGAAATTGATTCGATCGGAATTAACGAGGAAATAGAATTTGCGGAAGGGAATTTTGTCCGTGGAAGTTATTTTCGGAAATCAGTGATAGCAGTGTATAATGGTTCGCAATTGTAAATTATATTGTTTTATGTACTTTTAGTTAACATGCCGGTGCAATTTAACGTGTAATCCGGTTTGCTGTTCCTTATAAACTCGCGTGTCGGCGGAGTATTAATCAGTGGATCTTTGAATTTGTATTATGATTCATTTATACCCTATTCGATTACTCGTCTGTAGCTGTTTGCTGCTTTCCCATATAATAATTATTATCGTATTGCGTTTGCGAGGTTTGTGATTATTGCTCGTTACAACTGTAAAATCGTTGTTTAAACATGGGAATTTTCAATCCCTTGTACGCCAGTAATTTATAAATACTGTCCAGAATTAAGCCGAACAGTTCCTTATTATTCTTGAAATACTCTTTCAAAATTACGTTAAGTCTCAAGTCAGTTAACAGCAGATTCAGGTTGTTAAAATATCTTCAAGTTACCGGACGTCATTCCGTTTACGTTCAACTATCACGAGACTGCTTAAGCAAAACGATCTTGTTATCGACTTCTTACATGTATAATACTTATGCAGCCTTCTTTCAACTTGGTGCTTTAACCGTATAACGAGTTGAAATTATTCAAGCACATTCAAGTAACTCAAACTCGGGAATTGATCCGCTTAATACCGAAGCTGAAGTCTCCGGTGCTGAGAACAGCCCCTTGATGGTCCGCGATAAAAACGGAGAGGAGGCGGCCATTATCGGGTGATTGATGGGCCACCCGGCGAAGTTACCCAAAAAAATACACCCACACCGAACATCCTGGGAGCGAGTAGTACGCAAGTCCGTCAGCCAGCCGGCCAGCGTCAAAGTAAATACCCATTGTTGACTTCCGTCGAGGGATTGTTTCGAGCAACATTTTTCAGCCAGTGTTTTTCGCTCTTCGATCGTGCCGCTCGTCGACTCGTCGCCCAATTGGGGACCTCGCGTTCACCATTAACCCTCGAACGGTCGAGTCGCTAACAGCGACGTGAAGTGCTGACGTCAGGTCATTTACGATCTATAGCCACATTTTTCTAACTTATATCTGTAATACTTCAGATTGAATATTCCTCCTGAAATTATAATTTAACGTGCTACAGATTAATCGTTGAAGAACGCTGCGGTTTAAGCGTCGAATACTTAAACAACATTTTGGTTAAGTTAAACAAGAGCATTCGGGAGAGCGTTAAAATCGATTTCGAATCGATTTCCAGCGTCGTTTCGAAGCACCGCGCGATTGAGGCGTCAGAAACGTGAGGAGGTAGAGGGAGCGACAAAATGGCGGCCGGCAGTCGCGACGCTCACGCGTTACGGCAAAATATTTCGCTGTTCCGGTATAATGGACCGGCCGGGGGGAGTGTACGCGTCCGGCTCGCGCGATGCTCGTTATGCTAACGAGCGCGCGTTGAATCGCGGCGCTCGCGTTAACAGCCAGACCGGTTTCTGCGAATCCGCGCTCTAAATGCCCGGCGGGGTCGGGCGGGCTCTGCAGCGAGGCGAACGACGCTGAAGACGTCGAGGATTTCTTGGCTTCTCTTTCAGCCTCGTCGCTGTTTGAGGAGTCTTCAGCGTGCGATGTGTAGATCTAACCTAGTTTAAATTAATTAGTGACAACATCGTCTGCTTCCCCGAAGCGTCTTCTCGATCCCGACCCATGAAAACGGCGAGCGGCGCTGAGAAACAACGCTGGATATTATTATTCTACCGTCTTGCTCTGTTTATTGGTAGAATCCACTCTTGTTGATTGTTTCGTCTTGTCCCGGGATTCGAGGAATTAAAGGACAGCGGGATAATGGGATAATTGTGGATGCAATGAAGCCTCGAGGAAGATTCAAGATGCAAGCAGTGCTTTCTTGCCGACGGATTAGCCTTCCGTTCTTAATGCGTCTGTGTTCTCTTCTAACTTTTCTGTTACACGATAGAGATAAAGCGACATGATATAGTAGGTGATTGTAGGAAACTAAATTTTGTAGAAAAATAGAGGGAGTTTATCTTCCACGGCAAATCGTTGAAGGATAGTCCGCAGCAAGACGAGCCATCGAATCTGTGACAGGTTTTCTCACAATTTCGAGATTGGCGCCTATACAAACGGGCCCGAATTAACTTGCTCGCGCGTCAAATGCAAAACGCGGCGGGTTCGTTGCACGACTACTCTCGCTTACGCTTCTCTCGCTCTGCATGTACACGCTATACATACGCGCGTGTACATACGTACGTATGTATCGTCGGCAAATGAGCGGCGTCATCTTCCCGACGGTATATACGCGCAGAATGTTTTCAGCGGAACGGTTAGAACAGCGCTTATGCGAATCTTCCCGGACGTCAGTTAATTTTCCGCGTGAAAATAGACTTACCCGTCACGCGTTGAGCGCGGAATTGGAGTGGATTTATTTCGGGTTGTCGACCGACAGCGTCTGCTTAAACGCGAATGTTAACGAGCGAGCGTTAGGCGAACATGAGCTTATACTCTAGTTTTCTTCGTTCATGCTGAACGTCTAGGCTGTAGGCACACTTCAGCGGTTCGAATCGATAGTATTAAGAAACACCTTGGTTGTGAGTGCTTCTGAGGGGAACATACTTATCGAGTTTCCACCCTGATGTGGTTGTAATCCTTCCAAAATGACGATAGCAAAGAAGTCTTAGTTCTTCATTTTATTTCGTCGATAATTTCAGTATCAACCCTCATAATTGTTCGATAATTAAGTATTATCGATCGCATTGTGAAACCAGCTTGATTCTCACGATCTCGACCAACGAAACCAGTTCGTAAACCCCGGCTCCGAAGAAATCAATCAACAGTTTCCATTTAAGTGGGGCTCGATTAAAAGCGCCAATTAACCTTCGCCACGGTCGAGCCTATTTCAATTTTCCCCCTCCGCCCTTCCATCGATAGCTTTCCCCTGGGAACAGGTCTCGCACGCAATCGTGCATCTGTAGCGAGTATTCGACGAGCGGCGTTTTTCAATCGAGCCACTGCCGCTCTCCCTTTTACAGCCGTTCTCTTTCGATGCGTCTATTTCTGTTTCATCGACGGACCTGTCGATACACGGACTGCCGAAAACAAGACGCAAGCGTCGCCGCCGCCGCCGCTTGTTTCCCGCGAAACAAAAATAAAAGATCGAGGAGAACGAAGCGTCCCGCTCCGCCATTTTGTTCTCGCAAGTCGGAAGCGGCGCGAGCCGCGCATTATGAACCGATCCCGCCGGCCAGACGGGACGCGAGCGTTTTAATACGCTGAAAGCACGTCCCGGACGGATACGACTGGCCGTTTCGCCTCGTATTTTCGATTCCAGCGTCAAAGCAAATACCTATTATCGGGTTTCGCGAGTGCGGCAGTTCCACAGTTCTCCCCTTTTCGACGTTGAATGTGTCCTACCCTTCGTTCCGCGGGTTTTTCATTCGTTTATGCACTTGCTCGGGATTAATTTTTTCATGCTCCGCTGCTTGGGATACCGATCGGCTTGGAATGAAATGTCGAAGGTTGCCGAGTATGCGATCGGCCGGTAGATTATTGTCCGGGATTCATGGGAATGTTGAGTGTAGGAATAGCGAGCTTCTCTTCTGCGAATAACCAGAGATTTTCTAGTGGTAGAACTGGTAGAATTGTCATTAATGAAGCTAAGTAACACTGAAGTTTGTATTTGTAACGATTCTTCATCGCGACTCTAAAATTTCAATAATCTTCCGACATGTTACTAACGCTTACCTCCTAAATCCCCCGTTAAACGCTTCCGGCGAAGTAAACAGCCAAATTATTCAAATTTCCCGCGTCATCGATTCCCGCCCCCGGTGAATTTTACGATGAATCGCTGCTCCGAGATTCCGCAGCGTTATCGACACCTTTTCCGAGATCTCCGGTGTATAATTCCCCGACGCAAATTACAGTTTATAACGCCGGAGTATAATGGAGCCTGGCCCTCCGCCTTTACGACGCGAGCATCTCGTCCGTAGCCTGTGTTCGGAAATATCTGAAATATTTCCGACGCATCTTTGCGCTCGCAACGCCCGGCATCCTAGCTCGAAGAATTTCTTGGAAAATTCGCCGGGAGAGCGGAATTCGTTGCATGCCCGCGCGAACGGTACTTTTAGTTTCTCGAGCTTGATTATTCGGCTATCTTCTTCCCTTGTTCTTTCCGGGCATCTACTGATGAATCCTTAACTTTTCCGCGTCGCGGCCGCGCACAAAGCGCCCCGGGAACGAGCTAAGAAAATAAGAATTGTTTATGGACCATCTGGCGTTCTCCTCGGATTGCCGGCGAAAGCGGACTGCGTTTCAAACAATCATACGGCGTCGCCTTGAATCTCTTTGCTAACTCCTACGGTATCTAGATGTACGATTTCCTTCGCGAATATTGCTTTTTCACTTATATTGCAATAAATAATTTATCGAGTTTAAAAGAAATTTACTCTGAAACGTCACGACAACGGGCGACATCCAATTAGTAAAACTGAAATTAGTTTCCACGCACTGGAAATCCGCTTTCAGTCGAAAATCCCATTTCTCATGCAAGAACGCACCGCCAAAGGACCGAATAAAAGAAAAACGCGGGGAATTAGTGACACGCGAACCGACTGGAATACTAACAACCAAGAAAACAAGGAAACAAGAGTCGCTCCCGGTGTTTCTTCAATTGTCCGCGGATTCGAGACAAAAGTATAATACGTTTCGTCGGGGACGATGACGCGGCGGCGTCTCGAGTCCCGCGGGAATGAATATTTATCAAAGCTCCTTATAAATATAAATCGCATTGTTCACCGTTAAAAGTACCGAACCGAAAGAACGCGGAAAGGGGGAGCCCGAAGGAAATTCATGTTCCGTCGCGAGCGCCAAAATGGCCGACGACGTCTGATATTTACATTCGAGTCTCAAAGGCAACAAAACTTTACGTTCCCACCCCGTTCGGCTCCCTTCCCGTCCGTTGGCTTCGTCGCAGCCGGTGCCGGCTGGAATAAACATCGGGAACCTCCCCAGTCATCCTTTCCCGGTGTCTCGTTCTTTTATTTACCGCTGCCAATATCGAGATATCTTCTTTTTATCCGGTCGCGCGCGCGTAGCTGTGTATTATGCCGCGCGTTTACGACCGCCAATATACAAGGCTCGTCGATAAGGGGATCCCTTTAACAGACGCCCCGATAGGTGCCTCAATATCCAGTCAATCCTGAATTATCTCGCTCGCCTTTCCATTTTTTAAACGTTCTCGGGGAAAACGCGTTTACACGACAACGGCGGGAGGAAATCGCGAAGTTTTCCCCGTGAATTTACACGCGTGACTATTTTCGATTTAAAAAAGGGCCCGGAACCTCTGTGTACACTTGACAAGTAATTTATTTCGTATTATCCTATAGTTTAAGGTTTAAGTATCGGTTTGGATGAAAAGTGTTCTCGTTTCTCTTTTCAACGCGGACAATATTTCATATTACAATGTTTGAGTTTCGAGTAATTCGAGTCTTTTACTTCTTTTCGACACCGGAAGGATCTTGTTTAGGAAAGTACAGACTTTCGGGGACCGTGTAATGAAACTAGTTCCTAGATAAAAAGTTACAGGAGCGTGCCTTTCGTAGAAGGTAGTCGCACAGAGAAATGGTAAACGATATAGGAAAGGAGGAAGATTATACGCGAACGAGAGTATCAGATAAAATAGAAATTAGAGGAAATTATATGGTTCGCGTGTAACTACTAAAAAGGGAATGGAATAAGCGGCAAGAAACAGGCTCGAAGCTAACTGAATTGTTCGAACGCGGCATCGTAATCTCTCAGGAGGGGAGTGTTTAACGTGTGTTGGTCCGGGACTCATTACCAAGTCCCTCTATTTCGAAAATTGAAGTAGATCTAGGAAGGATTTCGTAAATGAAGTCTGCGGAGCAACCTTAATGACGGTCCACGAGGGTTTGCATGAACCTTATCTTGCCACAATGTTCCGAGTATTAAGCCTGACCCCTTCAATAGGATCACCGTGCTACTTCATCATCCTCAATGGCGCCGGCTATAGCTGCACGCGAAGACGACTTACCAACTTCGAACTTATTAGTTGTCGCATAAAATGGATTAACCCTTTGAAAGCCGCGCACCGATATCCACCAGAGATTGTTGCTCCGTCACTGTGGACGAGACAGCTTCGTATCTTTTATGTCTGCACCATAGTTGGGGAATTATTTCGTCGTTAATCCGAAATCAGGGCCCCTAAACCCTTGCTTCGGTAATAAAATAAGTTTCTGAGCTGTAATTAACAGCTCCGGCTAGGTACGCGTGAAACGTTCATTAAAATAAACTTTCGTATCTGTTTCACCCTGGGAAATCTGAGATACCGAAAGATTTCTCTGCGCAGATTATCCTTTACTTTTCGTTCGACGATCTTCCTTAATTACCCCGGACAATAAAAAAGACGTGTCTCTATAATTCTGTAACGTATAGATTCAAAGAACCCCTCCTCCGTTATTCAGACTCAACGTGACGCGCCAGGTAATCAAAAATCTCAACGAAAATAAAGAATATTCCATCTGGAAGCTTAAACTACCACTTCACAGGGTAACGCGTTCCCACGGAGGTACTTAACTAAAATAATAATAACTCGTTTCATTATCATCCGTCCTCCACTTCTGAAAATTACGAATTCCCTTGTGCCAGAAATTCAAAGGTTTTTCCCGGCGCGAGGGAGGAAGGCCGACGGATTTATAGGCCAATTATTTGCAGTTGAACCTGGCTGAAACCGTAGCGACCCCCGGTTAATTCCGCGGAGGGGAGTGGCGCGTAATTTAAATTCAAATTTGCCGGGGAAATCTTATTTGAAGGTGAGCCGGCCGAGCGGCGGGGCAGCCGGACAAGAACAATAACGCGGCTACCCTTTGAGAGCCGCCGGCCGACGGCTGGCTGGCCTATTTATCGGCCGTAATCACCGTCCGAGCAACGTCGACCGCGAAAGTTCGACGCTGTAAGCGGTTATCCGCGGCGAGAACGAGCAGAAAAACTTCCGCGAAACTTTGGCCCATTTTTCTTTGCCCTCCGCACTGTCCCCTCGGATTCCCCTTTTTTTCTTGTTTTATTTGTCCGCCAGTCCGACCCCGACGACGAGAAGTCGTTAAGCCGTCAGATACACTTTTCCGATCCGCCTCAGAGCCGCGTTGTTGTTTGTCGCGAGTTGTTCTTTCGGAGTTACTCCTTTTTCACCGTGGAGTCTCGCGTGTGTTGAAACAAACCTGCCACGCCGGTTCACCATGGTTTATTAGTGGAAGGAAAAGTTCGAACTTCGCGTGTTTCGAGTGGGGAACTAATTCTTTAGTCCCTCGGTGGCTTAGGATCGCGAGAGACCGAGGGAGAGGGGAAGATTTTTGTGCGAGCTTGGAACGGGAAGAATTTGTTCGGTCGGTTTAGTGATTTTCCGAATAGTCTGCTGAGTCGACTAGATATATAGTTGCAGTAAACTAAGCTTCGTTCAGTGCGTACTTTAGGAGACTTAGAATTGTAGTGTAAGACTACGAGAAAGATAAAGGAAAGAGAATTTTTAATCCGAGCTTTACTGATGTGTAATTTTCCTGGGAAATCCAGTGACGAGTGAACAGACGTGATTTTCAGCGATTTTGGGACGAGAGAGGAAACGGAAACCCGGTATTCCTGGATGATCGCAATTAACACCGATCGGAAGTTCCGAGTTTCGCTCATCCGCTTTTCGAAAGTACTCCTATGAAGGGCTGAACGGTGTCGCAGCTATCTTTATGGAGAGTCGGGGGATTCGCAGAGCCGGTCGATCCGTATTGACGATTAATCGAACCTCAGCGTGTCCTCAAACTCTCGCCGAAGCTGTAGGGGATTGCTACTGGTTTCTGATATCGTCGGTATCACGGACCTTTGATGAAGTTAATCGAAGTCTAACGACCCTTTCGATGGAACCAGAGATACGTCTGTGGTTTGACCCCATGTAAAATGAAAGAGCTGTAATATCGTCGATGTAATTAACAGATCACCGTTTTAAACATCAGATTGGTCGGTACGTTTTCGTAATTAGCAATAAATATCGAATTTCGGTCTAAACTATTTAATTTTTTATTCTTTCAGAGCATAGATATTGAAAGACGCGTCGATCAGCAACGTTTCACTTTACTCTAACGACTGAAACTCTTTTCCATCGCATTATACGCAGAACAATCGAGAACTTTTATTACAAGGAACATACTGTAAAATTCAACGACTCAATAATTGGAAACATGGCTAGAGTTTCTAAAATTTCCCGTGCAGTGGTTCGCATGGACGAACAAAAAACGTGGTAACGACGACGGTGAAAGGGCCAGTCGCGAGCCATGCCCGTCGGCGATATAATGGGGGACCGTAGATCGATCGAGTTCGCTGCACGTCGCGTGTAAATTAGTTTGTCGAACTAATTCGATCTTGGAACTACGTTAGCCGGCGCGCACGCACGCGAAAAGAAGCATTTAACCCGGCGAACGTTGATAGCCGGGAGTAATTTCCCTTCCGGAAAGAGCGACGCTCGCAATCGATTCCATTCCGATGGAAAATACCTCTCGCGAATAAAATACGTCTCGTTATTGAAACCTTCCATCCACCGGTTCCCTCTATCCGGAAAAAATTATTCTAATACCGTGCAGCCATTACTCTTCGAAATTCCGCGAATATCTCGCGCTGATTACATCGCCGTACGAAGCTGCTTAGAATTTTCATCGCCGCAATTGCATCCGTAATAGGAGGAAGCTTGTGAAAATGTCGAACGCCACGAACCGCGGAAACGTCGAAAAAAGGTACAGCAATCCGGCGAAGTTGTTTCCGCGTGCATACTTCACGCCAACATTTCAATTCGAAACTGCCGCACGTATTTCCCTCCGAAAAAAAGGGAAGAGAAACATAGAAAGGGAAAAAAAGGAAGAGTTATCATTGGAATGAAAACGTTAACAACTCAGCGTTGCGTCAACAATCGGTCGAATAAAAAATTCCGTATAAATTGGAAATCTCGCTCGGAAGCGGGCTGCTGCGAAGTCGCTACAATGGCGAGCGATATTTTTATGGCGCGGCAGTTGGGAATCGGAACAACAACGAGCCGTGATACGGGGCCAGATGGGAGTGGAACGGGCGGGCTTTCGAAAAATCCTGCAAAAAGACGGGTTACGACGCAGCTGCTGTTCATTTCGAGGATAATGCCGGCGGTAACGATCCGCGAGGCTTGAACGTACGCCGCGCCGCGGCTAGGATAACGTTTTTCCGCGAGCGGAACACACTCGAGGAGAGCATCGCTACAGTCGGCGACGAAAGTATCTCAACGATTCGTAACAAGGGAATTACTCTGAAGAAATGCGGTACTGTGTTGCCATTTATCGAACCAAGTGGCATTTACTGGGGCTTGTACACGTGCGTTACATTAATTCGACAGCTTAATTGATCCCTTTGTGGTCGAGAATATTTGAAACTTTTGAAACTTTGAAAATTCCCCGTAAACAACTGAATTATGGAATTCCTAAATATTGGAGAAGAAAATCAAGCATCGCTCGTTACCCCAATAATTAAATCATTCTACTACCCAATAAAAACTACCCAAGCTGCACACAATTCACTACATCACACAGTGGGACACTTCTGAACCCACTTGACCCCAAAGAGTTAAGTTCATCGTCTGCTCGTATTAATTCCTTATGGAAAATCTCACTTTTATAGATACTTCTCGACCATGTTCTTCTCGTTAGACAGAGTCCTGCTATACTTTCGTAGCGGACTGTATCCACTTTTCCCCAGATCGCTTTCGGCACCGGACTCGTTGTCGTTCGACGTCTTTCTGGCCGCACGCGTTTTCGGTGCGGGATGCGCGGGAAATAATACCGGATGGAATCCCGCGGCCGTAATTCCGGGTCCCGGTGACTTGGCCGGACGTTTCATTAAGCTTTTGTTGTTCGACGCGCGGAATGCCGCGTCGCCCCGGAACTTTCGTAATCCGGCCGAATAAATTATTAGAGCGCGCTTCGCGTCGCGTCGCGTCGCGACTCGCCGGTTCTGTTCGAACGCGTTCCGCGCCGGACCCAGGCATATTTTTGGCGTTACGTTCCGCAAACGTTCGCCCAGACTTCGTTGTTTGCTCGCAATTTCCGCGCTGCTGCGACTTCCGGCGGAGGTAACTCGATTTCAGTCTGATAAATGAACGCGTTTTTCGGCGGCAACGGTTGTTACCGCCGTCAAACGTTCCACTGTGTCCCCGTCGGTTTATCTGCGTTCTTTGTCGTTTATTTCTGTTCTGCTCGGGGTTATCTGTATTTTTGTGAACTGATTTGGAACGCGGACAGAATGTAACGAACGAGTGGATTTTCACCGATTCGGAAAGACATTTTTTTCATAGAAATATATTCAGTGTTTTCTGTGTATGAATTTCAAATATTCATGTTACCTATCTTCTCAATAGTTTAATTATTTTATTTCCGGTTTAGAGAAATTGGATGTTTCGTTCTTGTTTCCTATGAACATGGGTTTTAAGTGAGCTATAGAAACATCGAAAATTTCCTGTTTCCCTCATTCCCTTCGTCATTGCAGTAAACATCTGGCTACAAAATAAAGGTAAACAAGGTAGACGATACATTTTTTCAGTGGAAACAGAAGCGAAAGGAAAGACAAAAATCGACGAGTCGATTAATCGGACAATATGGGAACTGATATGAAGTTAAGCGAACGAAAGGAAACGCAGAATTTCAAATCGGTGCGGTTAGCGTGAAATGATCGAACGAAGGGAAAAAGTAATCCGCTCGAAACGCGGTATTACTTTCCCTTCGGGCAGTTACCGAGCCGCTTCCGCCCGAACAACTTACTTAATATTCGAGCGGCGTCAATTAAACGCCGCTC
This sequence comes from Nomia melanderi, assembly GCF_051020985.1. Taxonomy (NCBI): domain Eukaryota; kingdom Metazoa; phylum Arthropoda; class Insecta; order Hymenoptera; family Halictidae; genus Nomia; species Nomia melanderi. The sequence continues at coordinate 18,501,355 of NC_135005.1, forward strand.
CTCGTAATTCACCGTTAATCCGTCTGCCGGTGTGTTTAATTATCGCGAGACCATCGAGGAAAGGGAAGAAGGGAGAGCCGAGCGCGATCTTGGACGGAAACTCCGCTGGGAAACGGGAGGGAAAGGGTTCTCCGAGGGAAGAAGAACGCGCGGCGAGAAAACGAAGGGCCGTCCCGTGGCGCGACTGCTTTCTGACATTAATTCATTGTTTATTACTGGAATTAATCACAGCTCTCCGGCTGCTAACGATCCTCCCGGCGAATACATCGGCGCAATTAAAGGTGGAAGGATTTCTTGCCGAGCCGTGCTCTCGGTTACACCTTCTCCGTCTACTCGATTTTTCTCGCTCGTTTCGAATGTTCTACTTTTCCCATTAGCATGGAGACATGCTCCCTATACGGGGAATTCGAATAGGAAGTTAGTTTCAGGTGATTAGAGATGACTTATTCGATTTTTAGCGTATCCTTGATTTCTTAAGGGTTTGAACCTTTCACAATTCGCTGGCTCTGTTATAGAGATCTGGTTGATTCCAAGTTCACGAATAATTAATTAACCAGAAATATTCGTTTCAGAAAATCCGAAATTAATCTTTCAAGAAGACCTCGTATCAACCTCTCGGCACAACGGTTCAAAGACGTCCGACTGTTCTTGTCTAGCTTCTTCGGATTTCTTTCCCCAGAAACTTTTCCTTTTCATCGTTGCGAGGCACGCACAATCCGTTATACATCCCCCCCATTCACCGGCGCTCCGAGCAACGATGGACTCGACCGAGTTCGAGAAATCCGCTGAAAGTTTCGATGGGCCACGGATTAGGTCCGGCGTTTGCCGCGGAAGTTTCACGACCGGAGAGCAGGTTCCCGAACTGTCGCTTTCGACCGTCTCCTCCTGAGGTTTTCGCGGGCGCAGAGAACTCTGCAAATGAAATTCGTCCCTGAGTTCCCAGGTCCTTAATTAACATTTAGTTTTAATTAATTTTTCAACCGGAACGCTCGTAAACAACCGCGGCGAAGTTCGCGGGAACGCGGAAGCAAGAAAGTTCCTCGTTTTGAAACTGTATTTTTAATTTAGACCCGCCGACCGCGGCGTCGCGAGGACACGCGCGAAAGGAAAACTGAAATTCCCGTTTCCCTTGCGCCCCTTCGCGGCTTTCACTTAAAATTCTCGGCGCATCCTGCGCACTCTCGTTTCCACCCTCGTTCGAAGAAGTATCCACAGTTTACTGCTAAGAAGGCTGCGAATTTTACGAGTTCGTTCCTCGTACAAACGCACTAAACACGCAATTATCAAAATTTTAATAGAACACCCAACAAACTTACCACCTCACACCTAACCATTCAAATTCTCCACATCAAATGCAAATTTCCGCTGAACCCTAATTTCAAAGAAAACCGAGAAAATAAAAATTTCCATGCAGACGATCCGCAGTCCAGTAATTTAGATAAATTCCCCGGGATATCTTGAAACAGCACGCGAATTTCCCCCATATTTTCTTTATGAAACACCAAATTGTGATACGAAGCTAGAACCAAAGTATTTCCAGACGCATAATATTTCCTGGGTGTAATCGACACACAGCATTCACTCGCTGAATTTCCCCGAATACGTAGCAGCACAATTCCCCGAAAGAATTAACAATGCGCCATAGAAATCCCCGGCGCGATCTTCGCGCTCTTTCAATCACCATGCCCCAACCTCCGCCATGGTTCCGTCCTTTCAGCCGCAAACCCTTTTCGTCCTCCGCGACTTCTCATCTTCCCTTTCACAAGCGGTTTCCCTGGCGGCCCTGTTGTCTCGCGGCAGTTACGTCGTCGCTATGGTCAGGCGCGGGAATAAAACTCCGGATTCATCCGGCGCGGCCGCGCCCATTCGCCGCGCAGGGCTCGCCCCTTCGAGCCCACGCAATTTCGCCGCGGGATTTTTCGAACCGCGGCCAGCTGCGGTGCCACCGCTGAATTATCGTGGCTCGATTCTCTGGCGGTCGCGGCGCGAGACGGTCCATTGTCTCGTTGCGGGTAGTCGCTGATCGAGCCTGATGGAACAAAAATCCTGATTAATGCCGCGGACCCCGCCCAAACCGCCGATGAATACGCGGCTGGCGTTGGGCAAGAGGAGATTTGAAAAGGGAACGTGAAAACGGTCTTAGTTGACTGAAGCGACTCCACTATTCAGTATTCCTGTAGGCGGGGGATTATTGTGTTGGACTTCTCGGCGTTCAGAGCCCATTCAATTCGATTGCGCATGATTTTCGACATTTTTGGTGGACGTACGAATGCACGACGAATTTAAATCACAGGTGTATGTGTACAGAGAGAAAACGCGAGGATTGCGGAGTCGCCGAGTAGAATTGAAGTTTGTGGGAGGAGCCAAAGGAATTGATGGGAGGAGCAAAAGGGAAACGGCAAGAGAAGCTAAAGGGAAGTCATGGGAATAACTTCAAATCTACGCGACAGGAAGGGAAACAATACAGTTGCAGAGTTATCGAGTGAAATTGAAGTTCGCGTAGGAGGAGCTAGCTCGAGCCACGAGATGATTCTCTCGCGAAAGATTCTCAACCCCCATCGCTTCTCTTTAGTTCCTCCCACAAACTTCAAGTTCGTTGAGCAAGTCTACAATCGCGTCGTCTTTTTAACATGTAGATTTCAAGTTACTCGTTCCCGAGAAGTTCAACCAATTACAGCAAATCGAAAATCACGATTGACGCTCGCTCCTCCCACCGTTTCTAGCTCCTCCCCCAAACTTGAACCTCTCTCGGTAAATCCGCAAGACTATATCGCCTTCTTCCCACTCTTCTATAACGTTAAAAAATTGCCGATCTGAATCTTAAATCATTGGAGAACACTCGAGAGTAGTGGGCGTAGCCGGACCCGCCCATTTATCTTTCTCGTCCCGACATGCGCGATACAGACTCACCTTCGCTCTGGAAATTCACCTGAAGCGCAACCTGCGAACAAAAAGCATAGAAAATTTCTGAGTAAAAGCTGAAACTTCCAAGTATCCATTACCGACTGTATTAACCTCGAATACCTGCGGGTCCGTCGTATCGACCGCGGGCACAATCTCCGCCCAGCCGGGGGCCGCGTTAACGAGACCCTGTTCTCGATCACAAAGAACAAATCCAGTGATCCGGCCGGGGACAAAAGGTTGCCGCGGAGCCCTTTAGTCGAGTCCCCGAGGTTCCCCGTTGAATCTCGGCCGCTTTCGCAATTATTTTCTAGCGGGGGCGGCCGCGGTCTAAATGGAGGTCGCGATCGAACCGAAAGGAAAGGGTGAACCGTCCTCGCGGCCGAACAAAAGGATCCGCGCGCGGCGCTCTTTATTTCCGGCCAGGGAGCCGTGTTGTTATCAGGCGGCGGCAGCGAGCGAGCGTATCGTCGCCTGGTCGAACTCGACAGAGGAGAACGGAGGGTTTAACCGGCCGAGGAAAGGATCAGGTGATGCGAACGCCGCCGGGGAGCGCCGGTGGGGCCGGGACCCGAACGATGAGGCTCGGATGAAAAACTGGCGCCAAAGGACAGAGGGGCCGCGATTAAATAACAGAGCGCGACAAGCAAAAGAATAAAGGGCGGACGTGAGAGGCCGGAAGAGCGCGGACGACAGAAGACGGCCGAACAAATAGGGCGCGCAGGGAGGGCTGCTGCCCGAGGACGGAAAAGGGACGCGAAAGGGCGCGACACAATGGAAACGGGGACAGAGCAGGCCAAGCAGGCCCGGCGAATTACAGAAACGAACGCAAAAACGGAAATCTTCTTATGCGGGGCAATGTCGGTTTCAGAGGGGTTCCGGGAGCTGCGCTTTTTTTTCGAACCTGCGTTCCTCGCGTGTTGGAACAGCTGTTGGAAATGCCGAAGACTTTCTAGAGGAGGATTAGACTTTTAATCATTGGAAATGTAACAGTTTTCTCAGATTTCCAGGGGAAATTGTATAGAATCGAGGGGGAATCGATCGAAAGTTTCTTCATTTCGGTATCCTGTGTGTTTCACCACGTTCAGAGGTAAGACGAGAGAAGATGAATTTTGTATTTCCAACTGGATCAGAAACTTTCCAGCGGCGGTCGATACGCGTTATGACGTAATCCCCGCGAGTAAAGGGACCGCCGAAGTATCGGGCCACTAATGAATCGTTAATTCTATTCGCGAAGGGAATTCGTGTCGAGGTGAAACCGCGTGGCGAGTGGGGTCCGCGGAAAATTCGAGAAATTTCAATTGCGGCGAAGTTTCGCGGGCATCGTTAGGGAAAAAGGGTAGTTCAACGAAGGAAATGTCGACCGACGTTGTTACACATTATTGGTCGGGCTACGCGGTTTAATCCACTTGCGATTTACCACCGGGTTCCACGATAGTCCACCGTCGAGTTTAACTTTGATGGCGGAAACTCGGTCCCACGGAATTCGTTCGCGGGTTGAAAAGTCAATTGATTGCTTTTGGTTCCGTTTTTATTCCCTTCCGAACAAATTTTACACTTACTTTCGCATCGCGGCGTTTTTTACCGGCCATTTCTACGAGTTTAGAAGATTCAGAGAGTTCTCTTCTCATCGGCCGATGAGATTTATTAATCGCCGAGGCTCCTCGTTCGTTATTTTCCGTTCGAATCATTTTTGCAACAAAGAGAATCCAATGTTCGTTATTTTTCTTTCGTTAGAAAGTTGCACAACGTGTAATCTGATTATCAAGGCTGCAGACTTTTATGCAAATTAGTGAACTGGTTCACTGAAGTTTCTTTAAAGACCGAAGTTAAATAGAATTTTTGCTCGTTGTTACTTTACCCTGACAGCAACACGAAGATTCTTCAATATTTCAGCAAAATTCTTTCTGCTACTCTTTTTCGACACACCTTCAAACATCTCGCGCGTCGCAAAAACACGAAAATTTCTTTCACTGCATCTTACACGATCTCAAACGCGATCTACAAACAAAATCCCTGATCCCCCGTGAGCTGCGAACAATTCCCGAATCTCCTAGCCGAAAATTAGCCAAACTCGAAGTTCACGTAACCCGACATCGCCTCCGAGCAGATTTCCAGCGATTCTGCTCGACAGGAAGTGCGGCGGGGGATTGAGCCGCGTGGCTGACCGATACCGGATATCGATTCCCGGCCAGAAATAAGACGAGAGCGACGGGTTAGAGGCGTGCTGGGATCAGCTGAAAAAAGAGGAACCGAAGAACGAAAGATAAAAAGTGGAAAAAGGAAAAGCGGGGAGGATCGGCGTTGGATGGAAGGGTCGGAGCTTTAAAAGAGGGAGGAGAGAACGATTCTATCTCGCGTGGACGCACCGGTTGGTCCCAATTGGACGCAGCCGTACGTCGGCTGGCTTCATTAAAAGCTTCTCGCTGGCGCGCAGAATTTTTCTCTCTTCGTTTCTTTCCCTTTTTCACCCGCCGCGCCCCGCCGCGCCCCGCCGCGCCCCGCCGGCCCCTTTCTCTGCCGGCGCGGCGAGACCGCAGCGGCAGCGACAACGCCGCGCGGGGACATTGTTAATTAGAGGCCGCGTCGCCGGCGAAAAGGGAGAAAGGAACGGCCGGATACGAGCTTTTTAAAAAGCAACGCTCGAACGCACGCACCATAAACTCGCGATAAACCACGGATCACGTAAATCATACCGCGGAGGTGCTGGCGGAGGGTGACGACAGGAGCGCCGGGGTCGGGGGCTGACTCTATCGCGAGTTCCACTTCACGACCGATGGAAAACGTTTCCAAGCGGAGACCGAGCTGCCGACATGCATTCGCGATTACCCTCGGGCGTGTGCGTTGAATCGTTCACTCGACCTGTCGCCGTGTTTTGCCAAACTTTGTCTTCCAACTATATCAAATGGCCAATGTAACGTGTGTCTTTAACGTGCACTTCGCCTGATACCTCTAATGTGCAGCTAGTTCTGTAATGTTCTTCGGCTGTTCTTTCGATCTAATCGCTTAATCATTTTCTTAGCGCCGTCTCGTTTGTTTCACCTTCCACAATTTACTCGTGTTTTCATTTTGCAAGGTTGGTTTTCAATTTTAGAATAGCAGAATATTGCTACCGAACCACTAACGTTGAAATGTCTAAATAAATTGAGGTCATTTTTTGCGGGAAAAGTAGGTAGAACGGTTCGGCCGAGAGTAATTTCTGGAAGCTGATTAGCCCGATTGTAACTGCAACCCCGTTCGCATGCCACGTTCACGCAAAATTATCCGCAATCGACCCGCACTCCGATCCACTCACGTTGCCACGAACTTACTCGCGCGTTCCCCCATCTTTATGGTCCATTCTGGACGGCATTCAGCCCGTCGAATGGAACGGGTTTATGGCACCGAAAGCGACTGCTTGGACGTTCCTGAAACTGCTTGCGCTGTAGGTGCTTGATTGAACCATCGGATTATGGATCGGGAATGTTCGTAGTTTCATACGCGTGTTCCCTTTTTCCTATCAAGGATTCACTGTGACTGCCCGATATTAGGGTATTGCTACTCTCGCGGGGATTAAGCGAGATTTTGTTCTATCGAGGTCGCTGATACGATTCCGATTGAGATGGATCTGCCGGAAGATTGTACGTAGCCATGAATCGAAACTTTTCGGAGAATTTATGACGTTATCGAAGCGGTAACGTTTGTTTAAATAAACCGAATACATTCCAGTCTCTACAGAGTGATCGACTTAAGAAATTATGATCACCGGTATATCGAGTCTCGCAGTGAAGCATTTATAGCGAATTTGATGAACTTAATAAATTTGATAATAGACACGCGATTCACCCGTTCGCCGAGAAACTTTTAACGACCTAACCAGCTGTTACTGTTGCAATCAAGCGGACGAAAAAATTTCTAATTTCCTAAGCCTCGTGCATCAGCCGAGAAGATCCACGCTCCATTTACGACCCACTGAATTGAAGCAGGAGCTATTGAAGCCATGAATCCCTAAGAACCGTTCCGAAAACACTGAATTCCGCGTGCTGTTATTGCAGCACACGGATTCTTTTACGAGCCAGTGCCTCCACCAGGAAAATTAACGGGAACTAGGTATTAAAGCGGTGATTTAGCTGCCTCGTAGAGGATTTTATTAAGTAGAAACGATGATAGCGGCTCCATTAACCTTCGTTCCGCCGCGGCGCCCCGGACCATTTTCGAAGGCGGCGGCGGTGATGGCGTCGCGCAAATACATAAATTTTGAAAGTCAAATTATCCCGACGCGAGGGATGTTTGCCGATTCGCGTACGTCCGTTCCCCCTTTGTTTGCTTTCACGGGGATCTGAATGGCCGCAATAGCTGGAACGTAACAGGGATCGCTGACACAGCACCGCGGATGATTCCGGTGTTAATATTATTAGACACGGCGGGCCTCGTCTCCTCCTGCCGACCTTTTCATTCCTCTATCCGCGGCTTTGAATATCCGTGACGTCTCGGCCGCCCCGGCGAAAGCAATCTCCGCGGATGATTACGAATACGGGAGTCATTAGAGACACTCGGATCGCGGTTTCTCTCTTTCATCTGTTTTCGGACGTTCCCCGCGCTCCGTTCTTGCGGCTGAAAGCTAGACACCGCGATACGGGCTTCGAGGATGAAAGTTATTAGAGATTATTCTGGGAAAGGGAACGAGGTGTGTAAGTACCTCTGAATTCCGTTTCTGGCCAGCCCGTTTAGAGACATCAATGCTGGCACGTTTCGCAATGGAAATTGTTAGCTGGTATTTAAGCGAAAGAACGAGCGACCGCTGAAATGGGGGATGAACGAGGCGAAACGGTTGATGCAAGTTTGTGATTGAGCTATTGAAAGCGAGAAGTAGATCATTGGCTCTAGGTTTTGAGGATCCTGGCTCTAGCTTAGAGGTTTTCGGGTCTAGTTTCGAAAGAGGTTCAGCCGAGTTTAAACAGAAACTAGATCTTATCGTTTGAAGATTTTTAATCAACCTATCATCCAATTTGTCAAATAATTTTAAATACCTGTGGATATTGGCACTGAACCCAAACTTTACAGCAGACTTTCCATCAATATTTATATTACATTATTTACCGACAGAAACAAAAAGACAATGCTATTAGATACAGCAACGGCTCGATTCCGTTTCACTTGCCATTTTTCTCAAAGAATAACGAACGATGTAACCGCGTTTCAGGGAGCACGACTCGCTCGTTACCGTTCGATTCAGACTAAAAACTCTCGAGGATCGCGTGGGTTCGATGCGGCGGAAGCCGTATTCGCGTGGAAGCGCGCCGGTGTATACATTTATTTATGAACTTTACCTGAGAGGGCATTACTCAAGCGCGGCGAGGATGCATCAGTCACTCGCGGCGCGCCGCTGTGCCGCGCTGGGAGAAACTTTTGTCTCGCGGTTCACGGGGGAAAGGCGGCGACGCGTACAGATCGCTGAAGAATCGGAAAATGGCAGCGTACAAAACCCCGGCCGCTACAATTACCAATTCGATGCGAAGTTTCATTCGTTCTCGAGCAGCCGCCTTGACTGGCCCGCGATTCCACTCGTTACCGCGAATGCTGCTTCATAAAATACTCTGTGATTAGCGCATTCTCTCGTTGCTCGCCATCGCTCCTTTCTGTTTACCCGTATCCGCGAATACGTTCGCCTCGTGAATTGGAACTTGGACATTTCGAAGATGCGGATATTAATATCGGAACTATCGAGCGATTAACTTGAATTTATAAGTTTTGCTGAAACTTGGAATTGTATGCTTACTGAGATATCATTTTTAGATTACTTTTGCATCCGTAGAAACAGGTATTAAAGATGACAGGCATTTTTCAAGTAGATTTATGTCTGACAATTGGCTTTTCTGGTTCAAGTAATATTGTCTGATCTTTGTTTCTATGTATGGAGTACCGATTTACATCCTGCTCGATGAAATTGTGAAGGGATATCAGGACGAGGGGTAACGATCCGTTGGATTCATTTTATGAAACTTTCTTATGTTCCGGATTTAGTGTGACGATTTTTATTATATCGGACGGAATCGGAAAAACATATCAGGAAGAGATAGACGCTGGAAGGATCCATTCGATCAGGGAATTATCCTCGAAATAAACTTTTATGTTTATCCTCTCGTTTTAAATACTCCGAGTTTTATTACGTCCAACGGAATTGTAAAGAGAAATCTGAAAGGATCCATTAGCCATGCTCCATTGAATATTCTTTGAAATTCAGTTTTTTTTTATTCGCTCCTCTGTTTCGAACGTGCCGATTTTTATCGCGTTTAACGAACAAGGATCCGAGAAACATAAAAAAGAATCGGTGAATGCTCGAGTGGCGACATACGGATGATCGATATCACCGGCACGTTCGGATGATCGATTTTTATTACATTCGGTGTTCCTATTCAAAGCTCCAGCCCCGAACGAAGCAACTAGAAATGATATATATGAAACAAGGCTGATGGTTTGCATTGTTTGGAACAAAATTTATGGACGTGAAAATGATAAACAGGGGTCGGCAGGGATAGTAGCTCTGTAGTATTCCATTGGGAGCGAGGAATAGTAAAATATATACAAAATTCTCATACATCCAAATCGTTTTTCCGAATCGTCGAATCATAAAATGATTCGAATATTGAAGTCTGCTCAGGGACAAGTCCAGAAATAATTAATAGTGTTAATAATGATCGAAGAAGTCTCTACCAGTGTAGCACGGTGTTTAAGGACAAGTGCACGTTTACCGTAATTTGTTGGGGGTCGCAGAGGTCTAACCGGCATCACGCAGGTCGGGAATCCGAAATTTTTGAATCACGATGGCTCTTTATCCCGGCGGATCATTAGCGGAGCTAGGCCAGGGAAAATCGCGGACGAGGCTATTCAGGATTTTTCATTCTTTCGAAAACGCGGTTCGCTGGAAATGTCGCATTCACCCCCGTCCCCGCCTCCACCTATCGATCCCCCGGAACCGAAAATTCCCGGGTGTACAATAACGCGACCGGCGCGACGCATTTGTATAATTGGAATTGGAGGCAACTGAATACAAGGAGCCCACGCGCGCAACGAGAACTGTACAATATACTCGGTGACGCGAAACTGTCATAGCCAGAGTCGGGATGATGAGGAAACGACTATTTTTCGGGATCAAAAATGTTTCGGCTATTTTCACTGTTGAATCTTTGTGTCCTGAGCGAGGTTATTGTCAGTTTTCATTGTTATTTTTATTATTGACACGCCGCGGACGATCATTAAAGATCATATATACCAATATCTAGTCGTATTGATAATTTTCACGAGACTTTCAGCACGCCACAAGCGCATAAAGATCGCCAATCTAAACGCGACGTTGTTTTTACGGAGTAGAAAGATCTGTCACCGACACGATGATTCATCGCAAACAGATATCGTAATGCGTAGCTATAACCGTACGAGCAGCGATAAACAAGGGAAATCCGACGCGAAACATTAATTATTCGAAAAGAAGAGAGATGAATCATAATACTCGCGTGAGCTGAAGCGCCGGTGCACTGTACTTCTCTTTTCCTTTCCATCGGGTTTGATATACAGTGCCTCGTAACACGTGTTATCGAACATCCTACATGAACTCCTCCTTTTTATACAATCACGGAAACGCGTAGTCGTTTCCGCAATTCCGAGGATAACCAAAAAGAATGTCAGTAACTTCGAATCAACATCGATATCGATCACAGCATCGATTTAATGTATCAACAAAGAATAACTCCTGTCCCGTTTGCTAATACCAACACTACGATCTTCCTGCGAATTCACGTTTCCAATCACTGTCTCCTCGCATCGCCATTATCATCGGCGTTCCCAAATAATTTCAGCCAAACGCCAGCCCCAATTCGGCCGACGGCAAAGCAAACCAACGGCACCCTTCCATTCGGATTCGCGTCTCTCCTGTCGTTCGTCCTCGACACTCATCGTCAAGTTCGTTCACCTTCCGCGGTATATCACGCGGCTCGCGATGCGCCCTCTTCTAAAGAAACGTTTCGATCTTCCCCACCCTCCTCCTTCACCCTCATGCCACTACGGACGTAGATAATATACGAATTGGAAAACGACGATGCACAACAACCCGTGACAAACGAGCTCCCGTCCGTCCTCGACGGGGGGCGGCGCTCTGGAGACCGAACGAAAGTCGGAAATGGATTCCTCGGAGGGCGAGGGGGTGGACTCGGCGCAAATGAGGGTAGACCGCGATATAATATCACGGAGCCCGACAGAGACGTCTCGGCTAAATTCAATAGGAAATCCGGCTCGAGGCGGCGGAAACGTCGTCCTTGTCCTTCTTCCTGTCTATCCTCTCGGCCATCCTCTTTTCAACCGTTCAGCGTAGTTGGGCGGAATGGGATCTGATTATATATTAAGAGTAACGATTGAAATGCAATTTTTCATTCAGCCGCGTGTTATTGCGGACGAATGTTAAGTAGGAGCTGTTGGAATTCGGCTCATTCTTGTAGATCGGTGGCAATTGAACTAATTGTAAGAGGTAATATTGCTACTTAGCGGTGAAAGTGGTCACTGTCTTGAGAACTGTTTATTTTACATTTGGATGAAAATTTTATATCTGATTTGTAAAATTAGTTAAATTATTCGAATTCTCAAACACTTAAACAGTCATACTCTCAAACTCTCAAACTCTCAAACTATCGAACTATCAAACTTCCAAATTATCAACCCTTGAAACTTTCATATTTGAATTCGAGTCAGCAGCAGCAACACACAATAGCATTACATTTTACGCAACTCCGCCTCCAAGCCTGTCCCCTCGACCCTTCGATGACACGTAACACACCGACAAGAGATCATCGTATTGTGTCTAATTGCATCCGTTGCCGTTTTTGTTTCAGGATCTCTCGACGGATGAGTAACGAAGCGTGGCCCGGTCTCGAGGTACGGACCGCCCTTTTCTTCCCTCTAACGAACCGTCGCGCGCCCAGTACTTTGTATCCCGTGCTTCCCGTGCTCTTTTGTTTCCCCCCGTTTCCCGCCCGCCACTGTACGCTTCTCCACTGAACACACTCTTCTCTCGCTGGTCCACGAACCAGCGAACCTTCGCGTTATAATCACGAAAGGGAGCACGAAGAGGCAGGGGTAATCGAATCGGGCGTCTTCCCTCAAAATCGCGTTAGTACGTTTGATCTACGAGGACAGCGATGTTCTTTGTGTTTTTTTCTATTTCCCTTTTCCTCTGTTACGTGGGCTACTTTTCTGGCCGCTTGCGTCCTGATCGCGGAAACCTCGTGTTTCGGTTGGGTTGCGCATTAAGGGAGGCTTTCGCTTTGTTTCAGGGCTGTAGAGACTACTGTCGTTTGGCAGAGTTCGTTGGAAGTCAAATGAAGTGTGTAACATATTTAAATTCAATGTCGTTCAGTGCAGGATTTTATAAAAAATAATTGGTAATCGAAAGCGATCAATAAATTCCTCTATAATAGACGATATTCCGAAATTTGTTCGCAGGAATTTTTTAATCGATTATGTATAATCTTCTATATATTTTAATAAAGATTTAATCACTGGAATTATTCTAGTAATGGAGGAAGGGAATGAAAAGCAATTAAAAAAGGTAATCATTTTTCTCTGCAGCTCCTATTCTCTGCGAATTCCATGGGGAAAATTGTATTACTCCGCTACAAAAATGTAACAGTTATCGTAACTGTAATCGTAGATTAGTATCAAGCAACGCTTACGAATCGAAAAGGTCGTAATCGAGCTGACAGTTAACGCTTCCACCGCGATCGACGCGCAATCAGCTTATATTAAACCGAACGGTGGCGTGCGATCGGTTTCACGTCGATAAAGAGAAACGCCGGACAAACGAGGAATAAAAAAAAATGTTTTTTTTGCGCCGCGAACAAAGGGCGCACGGATGAAATTTTTCCGAGCACGTAGGCGGCGAGTTTTAATAACAACCTCGGTTCAATTGCGAGGTAAACATTCACCGGTTGCTACTGCAAGTTTCAGAATAAATTTTTCACGATACACCGACGTTGAAACTTTTCGTTTGTCTTTATTTGTTAAAGTACTCGGAGCGCAAGCGAAGTGCGCGAGTCCTTGGAAAGGACCTCGACTCGACGAGGACTCGGCGAACAGTGAGCTTCCTCATCGACTCCCTGGAAACGTAATTATTTTCGTTCCCTGCCCGTCTTTAATTACCACAATTAGGATAATTACTTTCGAATTCAACGTTGCATTAAATCTACGTGACGTCTGACGGCTGAGCGATCCGACGTTCGCGGCGTAGCCGGTTCTACGCGTCACCCGTCAGATTAAAGAAATTAGCGGAACGGTGTCTGGTAAGAATACATTCGTGTAATGGGATTGGTTAAGAATATATTAGATCGTCTCAATTCGCGTGGTTCTTGTTTCAAATTGAATGATCTCGTTAGCAGGTGTCGCTCTAACTGCACTTCGTTTCGAGTTCTGTGTGATAATTTATTCGACGAATCTCTGGTGTTCTTGGAAATCTGCCAGTTCAAAAATATCTTCCAATTTTCCGCGGTTTCATTAGTATGTTTGCCGCACGAATCATTTTTAATTTTTAATCTTTAGAGTTATATTTTTGTAACTTTATCGATTGCATCGTTCGTATCTTCCTTTCTTCGTAATTTTTTGTTTATTGCTCTATAGGATTAACGGTAGGACAGAAACTGATCGAGAAATACAGGCAAATACAGATAGGAAATTAATCGGTTTTCTTCCGTTAATAGATTTTATTCGAATTCGAAGCAAGTTCCTTTCATATCCGAATTATAGGAACGGGACGCGGATCAGAGTCGCGTCACTCAGTTTTAATTTGAATCGCGCGCATCGGGTCGGTTAAAATGTAATCGACGCTGAATAATCGCGGCGGTTCTGAACGCGGCTGAATGAAATTCTTCAACGCCGGTCATTAATCGACGCACGCGGATTCCATTTCATTTCCCGGCGATTCCGATCCAGGGTTTCACGTACAATTTATCGTTAGACAGCGAATGCGAAGAATTTCGTGACCGTGGCTGGGGACGCCACGTTTTCACGGCATAACGAATATCCCCGATGCACAGCAGCAGAAAACTCGTTCGGATTCGTTATCCGTTGGAACATTCGAAAATGAATCGAATGAGATTCGAATATTTTCGTAATATAATTTCTTATAGTCATATTATCCGACCCTTTATCTCTAGTTTCAAATATAATTACTCCGGAATTCCCAGCATTATTCGAGTCCCGATTTATTAAAAAATTCTCTTTTTCAAGTTCTAGCAAACATGCTCCGATGTTTCTCTGATAATTAAAAATATAATTACTCCGGAATATTTGATATCCCTCGAAATATGATTTAAAATTCCCTCCTTTCCGTTTCACGGTAAAGTAATTATCCGGGGTAGCACATTATTCAAATGAAATTCGAACAATCTTGTAATACAATTCCCTACAATCATATTTCTACATTTCTCGTATAGTTATAAACATGATTATTCGTGTTATTATAAACATGAAACTAAAAGTTACTCGTGTTTCATTTCAGCTGAATACGAATATCGAATTTGCTGGGATAGCTGCGCGCGGCAACGCGTAAACATTTCTAAAGGAATAATTTCCATTTTAATCGGATCGGACAACCCTTGGAAATTTTACATCGAGCATTGGTTAAACAACATACAAGGTTTATTCCCTGCTAAGTCGTCACTACACGCGACGCGTTTCGCTAGTCGAAAGAATACGCCCCACGGTGACCGAATATTACAGAGAATTAATTATGAAATGTGCCCGCGGGATGTTGTTATAATTCGAATTCACGGCGCAAAGGAATTCTACGCTAAAATGCGAGTCGAAAGCGCGGAATAAAATTTGCCCGCGTGATGCTTCGTTCCAGAATAATCTCGTTTGAAAATTAACGTGCCCGGTCATGGATTACGGTTTCTACTTGCCGCGGACGTCGACGCGTGCGCGAGACAAACGCTGCAAGTCGATTACCTCTGGAATGAGGACCGGCACGGGCAAATTTCATTCCACGTTATCGACACACTTTTTTCCCCGTAGAACAGTCCTCTACCGGTTTAGAGTACAATTTTCCAAATACCGTGCGTATGATATTAAAGAAGAGTGCTCCAGAGAAATTTGATAGCTCGTTAAGAGCTATCAAACTAGGGAAAAAACGGTCACTTCATCATTCTATTTAAAAAATTCAGGTAATCGCGGAAAAACTCACGTCGGACGATCAACTCGACTGTTCCACTCAACGGAAACACAATTATTTCGCTCTTCTATTCGACAAAATTCACCTATCCCCGAAAAATCATTTCATCGAACCAACGCGTCTATCGCGTCTAACCAAAGAAAAACGAAGTTTCTATCTAAACGGCGCTTCATCCGTTCGATCTGCTGCACGATCGACGCAGTTAGCGTCGGGCAAACGGAAATTATAAAGCGGTAGCCCTACAAACTCGAACAAGCTTACAGCGGCGCCAGAAACGTTTGGCCAATTAACGGCGGGGATTAAAAGATTCTCAAACGCGAGAAGTAATTTGGACGTTAGCTCGGTGTCGGGCCAGCTCGCGGAACTTCGTAGCAGCGTTTAACCCGCCAAAAACCGTGGAACCGGTCTACGGGGATCGTTATTAAGCAATTCCTCGCGGGCGCGACCGCGCGATCGTCTCATCAGCCGAACCGGCGGCCGCCCAGTTATATTTTCCCCATCAACACCGAAATTCCTGTAATCGAAAATCAATGGCTCCGGGTCCCGGTTAACGTTCTTTTAAAGCTCCGGCCCGCGTTCATTAAAGGAGGCGTCGTCGGCGTCGTCTTCGATCCCATCGAAACGCCTCGTCGACGCTGTAATTAACGAAGTTTAATCTGAAATCGGGACGATTGCAATCAGGATGCGTGGTCCCCGGAGGCACCGTTTGATAGCGACCGCCTCGGGCGGATCCGAGCTGAATGCGTTCCACGAAAATCTCTGAATAAATGAACGGCGCACGATTCCGCTCGGTACTCCTCGAGTCGTCGACGTTATTGCGATCGAAAGATGAAAGGTCAATCCGTACAATCCGATTTCGGAATGAAATAAATTCGACCCGGGCTCCAGGAGCTTGCTACGTACTTTTATATAAGCTTCGTCAACGTCTGAGATGTCCTTTTGGAATTTCTAGTAACGGTTCGCCTTGTCTGCTTGCGAAATTTCTGGAAATAACATGTCGGGAAAGTGGAGAGTTCGACGGTTTATTGGATTCGGAATCGAATCTTTCGGTGAACCCGGCAATTATGGTCGTGATTAGCTTGTTGGGGAAGTTCGGAACAATTGTTCGAGAGAAACTACTAGGTTCGTTGTACGATACAATGGAATAGTGTAGAAATATCGAAACCATTCGTCCATTCCGCTAATAACCGTTCCACAATGATGCCAGCACAACGAAAAGACAAATACAATTGAAATACAACCAATCGCGCGAACCCCGACAATCGGCCAACACGCGATTCGTCAAAATCGCAAAAGTGCAATATCCGTCCTCGAAAAATCAATTGAAAAAACTTCTATCCCGATGCGAGGCACAATAAAAAACCGAACAATCGTTTGATCGGAAGCGGAATCGCGTTGTGTATGTCCAATATTCGTTGGTTCTTGCACGCTCCGCTCGCCCGGGCAGCGATAATTAGCCGTGTTTAATAGCCCGCCGCGCCGGTCGGCCGTGATCATGGGTCGCTTGATTTCTGGTAGAGCGGGCCGAGTGCCTCGGAGAAAAACCCAGGTCGATCGACGTTCGGCCGTGTTTCCATGGCCGGGGGAACCCGAGCGGAACACGGCCGAATGGAGACGCGGATTAAAGATCGAGAGCGCGCGGCGAAGAATCGATGACGGCTCGGCCGGAAAAGCTACGCCACGTACGCGAACCGCGCCGATATGCAGAGCCGGCCGGAGGAACTGGGACGCGAGTTATCGAAAGAGGAAAAAACCGCCCTTTAACGAACCAGGGCTCCGCTTTTTGTTGGAGCATCGCTGGCTAGAATCGGAGATGAGTTTTCGGGGGAAGACGCAGTCTGCCGGAGAAAGGGACGATGAATAGCTATTTTTCTGCCGCGGAGATTGTCGCGAGGATAGTTTCGGATCGGGTCCTCGAGACGGTTTCTCAGAGCTGCGGCGCGTAAGCTGGCGTTTCACCGAAATTAGCTGAAATTGGCCATCGTATAGAGATGGTTATTAATAATGGTCGAGCAATCTATTTTATACAGATATTCCGAGAGTCAATAACGATTGAATATTCTTGCGGTTAATGAACAATCTCGATAGAATCGTTATTATTCTTCGGTAATTGCTAGAATAATTGCACGAACAGCAGCCGACGAAAACAGCGAAGAGTTCCTTGTTCGCGAATAATTAGCTTCACTGAACTTTCCACTAATGCAAGCCTGTTATGTGAAATTGAAGACGGTCACCGATACGTTCCAATCGAAAATATTACTCGGATACGAATATTTCATCCGTTTGCCTCTTTGAAAGCGTATTTCCATTAAAAACAGCGTCGAAAGAAGACTCCGAACGAGTCGAAAACGCCGGAAGCATCGCGATAGTCGATTTCCTGTTGAACGAGATCAGCGGCGCTAATTACTCCGATGCCCGGGCACCCGATTCCTTTGACCGGCGAGAAAGTGGTGAAACTCAACGCACGGACGTTTACGTCCGTTCATATTTTAAATCTCGTCGCGACGAGGCTGTCGCGTGGTCTTCCTCGTTTTCTTCCTGTCGCGGCACGCTCTGTAATTACCGGCGAACGGCACGCGTGGTCCTGTAACGGGGGAAATTAGCATATGTCGCGCAGCGCGGCGCGGCGTTCGACAAATTAGCGCGAGCGCGTTGGAAAAATTAAATATGCCGCTGCAGCGAAACCTTTTGTTGCCTCTCTTCCAGTTTGACGTTCGTTTGCTGTTCCCTTTCAAGCTTCCGCCGTCGATTATCGCTATTAACCGATTCGATGTACACGATTATCGCGAGAAGACTCGGCACGCGGTTTATTTTTACCGAAACTCGAAACCGAACCGCGTTCTTCAATTAATTAGTCAATATTTCTGGTTGGCGAACCTTCGCAGTCTTCGAGCTCCGCGACTATTCGGGCATAAACACTCGCGAACCACCGATTCAGTCAATTTCGCAATTTCGTCAATAGAAAAACTCAGATAAATACACGTTCCGCGCAAAAATCCCTCTAGCGGAGATCGCGAGAAACCAAAAAATTTAATGCTCAAATAAAAATCTGCAAACCACCCGAAGAATACTCACCGGCGTAAACATTGTCGAAGGAAATAGCTCCCCCGCGAAGCGTCTTACGACTCGTCTTACGACGCAGTTCCTTATCCCTCCCCGGAGCATCGGGCACTCGCGCGATCCGTGGAACGGTCGACAGCGATGGGAAAAGAGTTAAGAAAATCTCGTTAACGAATCCGAATTCGTTTCGGAAAGACAGCGTGCCAGCGGGTCCGAGCCGGGCCCGGAAGCGGAGATAGCGTTATCGGGATCGGGAACGAGTCGGACGGAAACGGAGATAGCATTATCAGACTTTCGTCCGCGAACTCTACTAATTTTAACTAACGGTGGAAATATCGCGAAACTTTTGAGCGGCGAGTCTCGCGCCAGCCAATTTATCTTACCATCTCCGACGGGGCGAGCAAGAGCGACGAGGGGTTCGGGGGCGCGGCGGGCGGACGGACGAGGTAGGGGAACATCGGAAGAAAGAGGGGGGAAGGTGCCAGAGGGAGGAAGACGAGCAATGGATGGCGGAGGGAAATAGAAAGGGGTGGTTGAGGGCTTTTACCGTCTTACTTATCTACTTGCTTCGCGGTTGGGGAGGCTTTAGTACCCTCTAAACCATCTTATAACCCTAAAAATTATAGTACACCGAGCGCAGCGTGCGCCGGCCTCGTTGAAAGCTAACTAATAAAGTAATTGGATAATATCCGAGGCGGGAAACTGCCGGGAATATTGTGTGCACGCCGCGGCGATGATCTTTGCGCGCGGAGCGTTTGTTTGTCTCTGTCGGTTATTAGAGTCGCTAACAAGTTGCTTTTGTTGCTAGTAACAACTAATTTTGTTGCTGCTTCGTTTGTTTTTCTATGAGTTAGTCCGCGTTCATGATGGAAGATCGATAGAAAAATTGATCGTCGAATGACGCGGTGATCGGGAAAGTTGTTAACGGAACGGCGATGTTATTTGTAGGACGAATCAGTAAGGTTAGGTCAGCCCGCACTAACACGATTAACCGCTAATATATACACGTGTGGTTTATTAATAATCACGGCATTTACACAAGCCCGGACCGCCATGTCGCGCTAATGGAAATTCAGCGCCGGCAGTGTGTCACGGCAATACCCGGCGTCGATATTCGATCCAGAATCGACCCGGTAATCAGTACGATGACCGATGAGTAGGCCGAGTTTCTAGGTGAGCCGGGGATAATAATAATAACAATAATAGCTAAATCTCTTCCCCATAGTTGACGTCGGCTCCGGTCTAATTTAATCATAATACAATCCTCAGCCCGGCTATTCATTATGAAACCGAAAGCAATCCTTCAACGCGAATCAAACCCTTCTATCTCCATAGATCACGATACACTATTTGTACGCGAACAGATATCGGATTCCTCTAAATCTTCTCTGCCTAATACATACAACATTAACCGCGTTCTGCAACGCATACGCAATCGACCCACTCGAAACTGGCAATCTTCTCGAAACCCTTCACAAATGTCACCGCACGACTCACCGATAAACAATCGTTCGAACAACCAACTCTCCTTTTTCACGAGATTAAGATTCAATAATATCCAACGAAAGATCTCACGGCGTTCGAACAAAGAACCTTAATAGACGATCAGCGGCAACAAACTAGTTTCATTAAGCACCGCGGCAGTGCTCAAATCCGACGTGTAATTGCTCGACGGGCAGTAACGAGGGATCACACGGTCCCAGGAGTGGTACAAATGAGACATAAATTTCTGAAGAGATAGTAATCGTAACTCTCGAAAGAGGAATGGCCGGGGAAACAGCGAATATACGCGCGTCGTGTGTACCTACAATAGAGCCCGGTGGCACGGAGAGTTCGCTGCTCCGACGCGTGCATATCGCGCGGCATAACTACTTAGCAGATAAGGCAGCCCGCCAGCCCCGGCCAGGGCCACTTGCATTAGCCGGCGCACTGTAAGAAGGATGTAGCGTGAGCTGGCTGCCGAGCCCAGCCCTCGCGTTGCGTCTCAACTTCTCCTGAACTTCGAGCCAGCCCAAGACAAGCCCCCGCCTCGTTGCCCGCCTTTTCTTCCGGCTGGCTTTTATGCGAGCCCCGGGAATATGGGCCACGGGAAATATTACGTTCTTTCGTCGAACGTAAAGGACAACTTTAATAAGTCGCGTTGTATCATGCGCGGCTCGTATGGGGTGAATAGGAACGGTTGTATTAGCGGGATCGGCGAACCTGCCGCACCACCGTCGGCTGGTTTTACGTGCCAGAAGTATCAACATCTTCAGGCCTGCTTCTTATAGTAATGCACTGCGGGGAGCAGTGAATTTCGATGAATTTTTCGGAGCGTGGCATTGTGCTGTGAAATCTACTTGCAGGGACTAGTGGCTAATTTTTTTTATTCTCTCGTTCTACGTTACGCGATTTTTAGTCTATTTTCGGGTGATGTAGAATTAATCTACTTCATTATTCACGTCTGCGAGCATTTAATCTTGTAATTGGCATGTTCGGAAATTTCTTCTTATCATTCTTCCTATGATTAACGTACGAAATGTATCATGTACGAGTTCTCTAGACTGGAGAATAGAAAATGGATATTCCGTGTTTTTTTTTTTAATTCTGATTGGAATTCGTTCAGTGGTACTAATCACTGGTAACAGGACACTATTTTACCAAGAAAATAAATGCCATTCAGGAATGCTCTTCTTCGCCGGCGAATGTTACTGTTGCGATGATTAAATCGACACCGTGCAACGTTCGAATGGTTGTCCGCGTGAATACACGCTCCCCGGGATTGCGTTTCGATTCATTTCCTACGGGAGCCTTTGACAGGGCCCTCCGCAGCCTTCGAAGCTTTATTCTCCTCAGGATTCAATGAGCCCCGAATCGAATTAACGCAATGGAGTTCCGTGGCGTCGCGTCGCGTCGGGATCTCTCGCAGTTGCATTCGGAATATTCGTGTCTCCGTGTTTTTGTACGATTCCGCAGCCTCTGTCGCATGGTCAGTTCATTCTCTATGTAAATTCGGTTGATTTTCATCTCGGAAATATCATCGAAATAGCGAAAACATCGGAAAATGTTTTCCCACGCATTATCCGAGGTGAAAGGTATCGTCGGGAAAATGAGTTCTCCATTAAGTCGAACGAAGCTGAACGAAAATAACGCTGGCTTGCGATTCGTGTTGCGCGTTACCGAAACAATGTCTCTAGTCATTTCTCCGAGAAAGGTTTGTTGTTTTTGTAACAATTGCAGAACGAAAAAGAAATCGGGTGATTTCGACCAGTGCGGTAGTTTTAGCGTTGAGCAGCGAGTACAGTGAACTGAACGTAAAATATTCCCATCAGTTGCGACACCAGACGCGTCACGGCATATAATATTTTCGTACAACCTTCCGGCAGGTTCATTTCAACATGTTGCCGTCCCCTAAGCTCCCTCCCAGTTTCACAAAGCCGAAAACTATGTTATCGTGGACTTAGCCCGCAAGCACTCCGAGCTAAATATTTCCATAATACACTGCTAAAGCTCGGAACTTTTCCCCTCGAGCTCGTGGAACGTTGACCCGGCGAACAACACCCGTCCAACTTGCCTGACGGTTCTCTAATTCCCGTAAAGTCTTCCGTTCCTGCGCCGCTGTTGGCCTGCTTCCGGAAATCACGATTACGCGAGTATTAATTTGAACATCGACCACCAACGTTACACGTAGAACCTTCCATCCGCGCGTGAACTGCCGTTAGCTCCTGCGCCGGGCCAATCCCGCGTAAGCAACACAGATTTAGCCGAAAATTAAGCTTGAACATCTAAGACCAACACGCATTAACTCTAGAGGCGATCGCCGATGCATCGATACGTGAAATATTCAAGTAAAATACCTTTGTTCCTCAATTTATGATTCATATCACAGGAAATTAGTCACTGACAACTTTCCAAAAGACAAAAGGAATCACCGTTGATTATAAATCCAAAGATCAAACCTCAATATCGCCGCACAAATGCAAAACACTATCAGAATTCAATTGGCGCGACCGGAAACGACTTGAAAATCCAGCAGTTTCCAGAAACCAAAGAAATTCCCTGAATTTGCAATTCAGAAAGCCCGAAGTACTACCCGGGACCTTCGAAACAGACGTTCCCGTAAAAAAGGGCCGCTGCATAAATTCCGGTCAGAGACTCTCTTATCGGGTGAGCCCAAAAGCCTGATAAACTATTCCGCCGGAGGCAGTAAAGCGGACCGAAGCGGAGATAATCAAAGAACGATCGTTCCGGGGATAATTCGCGAGATCGTGCAAGCGAACGGATCGGTTTAAGTAACTGGAAAAAAGAGACAAGGAGAGAGAGGGAGAAAGAGAGAGAGGAAAATGGCAAAGGAAGCAGAGGAGTGGAAGAATAGGTTGCCCTGGGGGGCAACGCGTTAATGGCCGAGCGTTGAAATATTTCCGTGTTCGAAGTATCCTGGGTTCGGCGCATAGCTAATGTTATTGGCTGGACGAGATACGAGCTTATCTGGACGCGGAATACAGCTAGCGACACGCACGTGCCGGAACGGTAACCGTTGCCTTTAGTCTGGCTTACAATGGACACGCAACGGGGGCCACCGTAATTAGAACTCTGCGACTTGATTCGAGAAATTCGCTCGAACCGGGACAGATATTTTGGATTCGACTGGAAAAGGAATTAGATGCCGAGGAAAGAATTGTAACTGCGTTGGTGCCAGTCTTTTACCTTTTCGTATCAAGCTTTCGTGTGTGGAGCCAGAGGCAGCGACTAATTCGATTAATTAAGTAGAAACATTAGTGGATGGATTTGACGTGGAAATTGCTTGTTATTATAAAGCGATTGTTACGAAGGTTATTGTAAACTAATGTGGAATTTGTTTCCACGGAGAAAAGGTTCTCGTTATTTTAAAAAATCGATTTTCGAACGGTTCAAAGGGAAAGAGGGAGATTAATAAATAACGCGTTTCTCATTAACATTTGATCAGTTTTCGCTAATTACGCGAGGCAACATTTGAGCACACGAAAGCGGAAACGTGCGATCATATTTTGCCGGACGAGAATACCGTGTTTATTGTTCATGCGACAACCAATTAAATATTTCTGGGCGAGGTAGATACGCGAGACAAACTCGGATATTATCGGGTATCGTTTCTGTAATGAATCGCATGTGAAATGTAAATGAACGAATTCTTCCGATTTTTTCATTGAAAATATCCGTTGTGTAAAATTGAACGTGGTTAAAAACGTTCATCGAAATTTGATGAACGGAAATTCGCAGGCGAGTCGTTACTCATTCAGAAGTCCAACGCGTATTAAGGATTAATAATAATATTTGCAAATGTTCGCGTTGCTCGCCTGTTGCAACAAATTCGATCGTTAGTTCGAACGAGCAGACGGGAAAATCGTCGCACGTTTCATCAGAATTAATCCCAAAAACCTTCGAGCAGCTGACGGCTAGGTTATTATCGTCGAGCAAACAAGCTCGTCGGTATTAACCGCCCTGGTTAAGAAACTGACGCGAATTTAACGTGAGTTTATAGCGGCAACAACCATATCCGGTCCTGGTTTACGCGGCTGATAAGTCCATGGAACCGTGACAGTCCCCGTTCCCCCGTTATCTTTACATTAACCACGTTTACGACTCGTTCCGTTGATGAATCCTCTTCCCGTGTACAAAGTTACCGTATTGCGCGTTCGCTTTATCTCTTCTTTACCCGAACGACCGTTCTTCATGTATAATTCCGCACCGTGATAATTCTTTAATACCCAGGAAATCATTATTTAACCGGCATCGCGTATTTGTAATAAACAACGTTCTATATACCGGGCAAAGGGAAATAAATTACTTTTACGTTTGTCTCGAAACATCAGTAACCAACGTTTCATATTCCGCACAAAGGAAAATAAATTATCTCGTATTTATTTTTCCATCGAATATTAATGCAGAGTACGACGTTTCTTTCTCTTAAATTCCAACTTTCTCTTCGTTCCGTAAACGTAATATGTTACCATTAATCGAACATTGCATTCGCGAAGTCTGTTGCCGAAAGTAATATCCATCTTTGGCGAATGTGCGTGAAACGAACGAGAAAAATTGGCAGATTTTCCAGCACGGAAATCTGCTCTATCACCGCGAACACGGAACACCTTTAAACGGTGGCAGCTTCATTGGTTTTTCGGATGGAAGCTTCAGAGAAGTGTGTCATATTTCAGGCATTTCTGGCTCAAGACACGAGGCCACTCCATTTCGCGCGAGATTTTCCGCGAGTCTGCGGCGATGACTTGTCGGCTTCTGTCGCGAGCGTGGCGCCTTTGTGACCGCCCCTGTGACTATGGCGAGAGTAAAATTGGGAACGGCATTGTGCCGTTATTACGTTGTTAAACGGGTTCGCGCGTCATGGCCAGCTCAATGGTCGCCGGTGACAAAAGACTCTGCGCCTCAATGAGAGCGTATTAACGGATTTGTTTAACGCTGTGTCCCCGCGCTTTTCAGCGCGTCGCGATATCGCTTTGACAGTGGAGCTCAGGAACTCGTTACTCTTGTTACACTGTCTTGGTATAAACGCGATTAGTGTCGATCATATATACAGATGTATATATCGCGAATATCGTAGCTCCAAAATTAGAGTATTACTACCAAGTAACGCTTAAGAAGATTCGTCGGGGACTTCACTGTTTACAATTTACTTTCAGTAATCGGCAAACAAATGGAACGTGCAGGGATTTTGCTATGAAATTAACATTAAACGAAGCGAAAATTTCATTACGTAAATCGTGTTTCCCCGTAAATCCGCAAAATCCGCAAGCGATTACAAGTAATAATTGAAATATAATATTACTCGTGAATCGTGGCTGATCTACGCTAGTAATTAAGATAATTGCAACGAATCGCGGAGGGTAAATAAAATAAAGCAACGCATGCGTACATTCACCGTTGAATTTTAATATCGGTAAACTGCCAATTTGGACGCCCTTACGAGAAGAATGAATGAAATATGAAACAATGAATACCAAAGTAGAATTTAATTTAACAGGTAGCAAACGCGCCGCGAAACACGTGTAACGCGTCGAATACCTTTCAAGTAATCAGAATTCCTGCAGCGTGAAATTCAATGCGCCGCGAACTGCGTTAATTATAACACTCAAAAAGGGAACAAGTATCTCAACTGGGCTCAAAGGGAACGTTACAACATTATACGTCAAACTGTAATTATCGACAATGATTACTCGCGTCATTACTCTCCCCCCCCCCGAATAAAAACAACGAAAACCTCGAGCAAGAAGGAAACACGCTCCCACAATAGAGCCGTCGGCGGGGAAAAAGGAAAATTGAGCCAACCAACCGTTCCATCCTATAAATCGTCATTCCATGAAAATCGCGGCGTCAGAGCCTTCCGCGGCCGCGGAACCTTTGTGGCGGCGGCAGAGAAGAACCCAGGAAACCCGTCCCCCGCCCCGAAAAAAAGGAAAACAGAAAAACAGTAAAAGCAGTAAAAAAGGAGAGCGAAAAAGAGGAGACTCGAAAAAAAGAGGCACAGGGTAACCGACTTTATACGCGAGCGGCAAACGAAGCGTGGATCGCGGGGACTCGTTTTTCGTTTCTCGATAACCCGAAACCTCGGTGGCGCGTCGTTGTTCCCGTCGTAACGACGTCGGGCCGGGCGTTCGACGTCATTAAAACAGCCGGGACGAGTCAACACGGCGAGCCATCCCGCTCTCTTTCTCCTCTCTCTTTTTTCCCCCCATCCTCCTGTCCCGCAAACGAGCAAGCTCACTCGCTCGCTCGCTCGCTCGCTCGCACGCCGAACAAAGTTCTAGCCGGCTGCGCGCGGAACCGAGTGGCCGGGGGTGGAGCAAACATTTTAGCGCGATTGAAAAAGTTGAAACTTTAACGAGCAACGAAAAGGGACGGGAAGAGATCCGGCTCGCTTACACGGGTATCACGGCCGCGTCCAGGCCCGGTTTAATTAAATCGATCGTATCGAAGCCACCGCGAGCTTTCGAGGGGTCGTCCGAACCAGCCGCCTCCTCCCAGCCCTCCTCTTTTACTCGCGACACACGTAAATTCGTACATCGGTTGCCGATCGAGCACAGGCCGTATATAATAATCGACGTTTACAGAAGCCTCGGATGGAAATTGGGGAACGTATCGGCGACTCCGTGTACCGTGAAATTGCGAAATGGTTCGATAAGTGCGCTCTCGTCGGGCCAGTCGAGTGCCGGGTCGTGATTTTAATCTTGGCGTCTCAGGCCTTCGCGTCGATTGTGGCGGCCGGCGATGAATTTCGCTGGAATTTAAGTAGCTTCGAACCGCTGACGAATTTACCGGATTTAAGTAGCTCATGTTCGAAACCGTGGAATAATTACGGAGAGGATTGTTTCCTTTCGACGGCGAGTGGAAAACGTGGGATGTTTTTTCGTACTTCGCTTCGCGTTTCACGGTGAACGTAATGACTCACGTGCTTAACGTAATATCTCTAATGAAACTTGAACAGTCGCTGCGATAACGAGGTAGCCTCGCGGAACCTATTTTATAGCAGTCGTTTTAATTACCGGGATCTTCGTCGGGCGTTAATTCAGCTCGGAGTCGTGGGCTGAAAGATCAATGGAACTATTATTACCGGTTATCGCATTAATAATTACCGGCCATCGGCGCTGGCTAATTTATCTGTGTACGGGATCTTTAATGCGATCGACTCGTTCTCTCGTCGCGTTTCGCTGATAATGCTACTAAGATGCGACGATTTCCCTTTAAAAAGTCCCAGTCACGCGACGAATAATTATCGCGAGAGTTGCTGGAAACTTCGCGGAAAGCTCGTGATTTTCCGTAATTTCGATCGCATCGGTTTATTTTCCAACATTTATGTCGTGAAATTAATGATTCTTGTAGAAACAACCAACCGTTCAATGATACAAACAAATATTTTTTCGCTCTTCCATCTTTAAAACGAGAATTATTTTTGTTTCCTATTTCCTCGTTATCCGAAAAATTGCAAATCACTGTAATGAAATAAACAGTAAAGACCCTGCCAAGCGGCAGTGCTGTGCATTTAAGGGTTAAAAGCGACAGTGCCCCAGAAATATGTATAAATTGGGACGTTTTAATACGACTGCGATTCCCCGGGGGTAATGGGGCGCATTAAAATTGACAATCCAATTTTAAAACGAAAGTTTCCTCGTTACGTACCCATAAGCTCGACTTTATTTCATGGACAAATGAGACGATGTCGAAACTGCGCCTGGGTTTTACGTTCTAATTTCTTCTCGGGAAACCTTTACTTCAATGATTGTCTATTAAACACTCCAATTACCGGAAACACGTCATAACGGTCAGAGAACGGAACATTACATTCTATTACTAATTAGATGATCTTCGCACAAGGAACGTTTGTGTTTACCAGTTGCCAGATCGATGCTCCCTAAATTCGATGATTGCGAAATTTAATTCGTTGCCACATTTAAACTTTCGCAAACCGACCGCTCTCGAAATGAACGCGCGCTCGAAAATTCGATCGTTACCGGCACGAAAGGTCTCGAATTTAAATGCGCCATTGAAATTGAAGTTCTTACGGTTAATAGCTTTGAAATTCGAAAGCTTTCGAAATCAAGTATCCCCGTTCCACAGTCTAACATTTCCAATTTCATTTCCAATATCCGTGTATCCGATTTAAATTGATTGCAGTTTGTTCAAATATTCCTCAAATTAAATAGTACAGGGCTCGCGATAAATATCTACATTCAGCATTTCGACGGTCGAATCATTCCGCGAAACGGAAAGGTTCCAACAAAAATGTTTCTCGCCCGCGTGTAATCAACCGCGGAGATAACTGTGGTCGAAACAAAGTGAGAATGTCCCGCGCCGGAAACCTAGTCTATCCTCGTTCGGCAATATATTAACCTGTTAACTGGGCGATTTGTCTGCCGTGAACAGCTGTACGGGCCCAATTAAACATAAATAATAACGATCCGAAGCGATTTGTCCTCCGATGGACGTAAATCACGATATAATTTACACTATCCGCGATATCGCGCGTATCATGCTTCCCTATGAGTTATACTACATTTTTTATCACTTTCAATACCAAGCATTATCACCCGCACCTATTTTCAATCATTAAGCTATTCGTTATCGTTTCCCGCGACCATTTTTCGCCTCGCGCAGGAAACGTAGGATCGAACGTTAAATAAATCCACGAGAAAAAGTGATTACGAATCATTCGTTCTAACTGCGCAGCTATTAATTATAAAAATTATCAAAAAAGGTATTACCCACAGAAGCTATCGCGTAACGTACTATTACCAACTTATTAATCACAACAGTTATCGCAAAGCTTAGTATCGCCAAGTTATTAATCTCCACCGCATAGCCATCAATTACAAAAGTTTTCCACGTATCCGAGCGATTAATCGAGCGTATAAATTACGATTAAAATACAGCGTCGAACAACTGTGTCGCCAAAAGCAATAAGAAGAACGAACACGGGAAGCAAAGAAAATTGAAAGATTATCAAGAAAACGAAGTCGAGTGTAACGAACGAGCTAACTGGTCCACGGTTATCGGGTTAATCGCAGTTACAAGGGTAGTCCTGATTTGCCGGCGTAACCCCGAGGCTCTGCTTATACGGGGGTGGATCGGGGGACCGGCGAGACCGGTTGCACGGCTCGCTCTCCGCGGAAATGGAGTTTCGCGTTTGTTGCGGCCCGGCCGGTGACTTCGCCGGATAAAGCTATCGATTTGCCTGCGCCCCGGAGAAAAATGGGTGGCAGCCACTGTCAGATCCCCGGAGATTGATTCGAAATTGCGCTTTCCGCCGTCGACGCTCCGATACGCGATTAATCCTACGGTTAATGTGATGGATTCATGGCTGTCTGGTTAGTCTTCATTGTTTTTACGGTATCCGGCCACCTGAGGCACAATTACTCAGATAGAATCCATTTGATTTCCTTCCGCCGCCGCCGCCGCCGCCGCAGCCACGGTTTCATCCGCTTAACAGCCAGTCACGCTCACTCGAGTCGCTCTAATTAGTCGGAATTACTTTTACCTTTTATAATTTACTCGCCGATCCGGCGCCCGCGACGTTTCATCTCTGAGAACGAACGAGGTTCCCGCTGAATCGGGATTATCAATCGACGCAGCGATTGGCGTGATATTTTATTTAAACGCGAAGATCGCGTCATCCGAATGGTTTGATTAATATTTTCTGGGAATCGATCCTCGAACCGCTGCGATATAATAAAACAGCGGCGCGTCAACCGAGCCAGACTTTACTCGGCTCGCGAACCAGCTGTTTGCCTGCGGTAGTTTGTTTGTGAAGGAAGAGTTCAAGTTTAGCGCGGAGTAAACGAAGAGCCACTGAGTACACCGCGACAATTCTACCGCGTGGAACCCGTAAAAACGGTACAGCGGAAAACACTCGACCGAAATGAATCGAATTCTAAAAATGAACACGGAAGCCTCGGAACACGGAGAATTTTGAAATTTCCAACAATAAATCGTACTCGTTTAAACCAGCGAACTCCGACGTACACGAAAAAGTTGCTCATTCGAAAATATACGTCAGCCAAAAGTACGAAACCCGACCCACGCCGTCCATCGTATCGTTTCAACGAACCTGCTGCTGGAAACCAGCATAATAATCGAGACCCGCATCAAATAAAATCCCATTTAAAGGCAAATCCTCTAAATAACTGAGCAGCCGTTCTTTAAGCCGCATAAACAGCCGCGTTCTCCATCATTCGAGGATTCAGCGCAGCACAGACGTTCGCGAGCCAAAGAAAAATGGGCGAAGCTGTCGGGGCGGTTCGCGTGGCCTCCTCCTTATTACCCTATCGGTTAATCCTCTTATCAGGCGGCTGCTTTCGCTCACTCGAGCCGACTTGAAACTAATCTAAAATGCAGAGAACCGTGAGGCGTGTCTGGCAAGGTGTAGCCCGGCTGCGGGGAGCACGATGCGCGGCGGGGAGGGACGGCTGGGGGCTTTGCCAGAGGTCAGCGCACCGCTGCGCTACGGTAATTGCCCCTATAACGAACCTTTTCATCCGAATGAATGGACGCGTGTATATTTCATCTCCTCCGTCAGCTTTCGCTCTCTTCCCCCTGGCTCGCGCGAGACCGTTTCTTTTTCTTCTCCCCCGGTTTATGGACCAGTTTCGGGAGATCCGTGCATCTCCTTTTGTGCCCGACTTCCGCGTTCGTTCTCGCGGCGAGCCGCCGACGAGCAGACGCGCCTGTGATCGTCCACTTTTCATATGGAATTTCCGGGATCGCCAAAGGAATATGCGATCATTTCGCCGGGGCTTTTATCGCGGATGTTGTCGCGCTCGATGATGCCGCTCTGCGGTAATTATATCGGGGATTATCGAATTGGGGATTGTTTGTTGCCGCGATGCTGCCGGAAGGGAGAGAATGCGCGTGTTTGTCGCGGGATGTTTGTTGTAGCGATTAATGTTGACAGTTGGAATGAGAATTGGGACATGGGAAATGTACGAAAAGTTCTTTGTGGTAACTACTATCGAGCATAGTTCACAAAATCGAGCAACTTGTACTCGATTGAAATAATTCTAGACCAGATACACATTCTCGAAGACCTACCGCAAACTAGCGTCCCCGGTGTTCCTTAATTCATCAAAGATTCTTGCATCAAGAGGAAGAGCAAGACGAAAACTGCGTGCTGTAACGACAAGAACAGTTCCTCATCTAAAAACGCCTTCATCCCAAGAAGTGCTCAGCCATCGAACGGCAATGATCAATCAAAGTCCCCGGCTCGTTCTTCCGAGACCGTGGAGCATCGGAGAGCAGTGTCGATGGTATTCAAAGTAAAAGGCACGGCCCCATTCTCCGGGAACGCTTTTCATCTGCGTCGCGATCCCCGATGAGTCGTCCCAGAAGAAAATTCCGAGATTAGCCCGCGATAAGACGTTTACGGGTGTATCTCTGATTATTATTACGCCCATGTTTCCTCCCCCACGCTTCATCTTCCCTCGCCTGGCGTTGTCGCAATCTTCCGAGCCGCTTCCGCGGAAAGTTCCGCGACCATAAAGAAAACGAGCCCGCGGTGGATTCCACGGGACACACCGTTCTCGCGCAAAACGTGAAATATTTCTCTCGGCTTCCGTAAGAGAGTGAAGGAAAGGAAAAGGAGGAAAATATTCGACGGATCATTTGAACGCGTTCACTGTCATTGACCTCTATCGGCGTCATTCATTAGTATATGAGAGATAGTTCAACGTACACCTCGAATTGATATGAAATTTCTCTATTAAGCTGTTGTAAATCCTTCCACGCGAATAACGGACGTTAATCGAGTAAAACGGAGGAGACTCGCAGGTGCAGGTGGCCGACGGATCTGTTTTTGCAGGAGAAGTTTGCCGGATCGATCGAAACGGAGAAATATCCGGGCGAAGTTTCCGGTCTCTCTGGCCCCGAACGTTTCAATTATCGCGGCAGGCGAAGAGTAACGGGCCCGGGCAAATTCCTTATTGCTGCGTTAATAAAATTTATCTTTGCCCCGTCCTGGAATAGTTCCACTTTACTTTCGGGATAAATCGCGCTCCCTTGGATCCTCAAACGGCCGAGGAAGCGAGGGCGACGCGGATAGGTGGCCTCCGCTGAAAGTTCTGCTTACGGATAGGATGATCAGGATTTCTGTTCTTATCTCCGCTCATAAATATCGGGGACAGATAGCGTCCCCGTGGGCTTCTGAGAAAAACAGCTGAGAACAACGCGGATTCGCCGGTTGCATGCAAATTAATATCCTGAACGATGATTTACGGCGCGTCCCGGGGAGGCTGCGATCTCTGCGCTTTTAATTATCCGCTATCTGGCAAATCTCGCCGCTCCGAGGAAAAATTTTCGCGAGAAACGATGAAATTAATTAGTGTTTGAGAAGTTCGCGCCATGTTGGTTCTTGTTTGATAAGTGGCCCGCTCCTCTCTTGATCGTTAATTGTAACTTTTACTCGTAACGTCGCTTCTACCCTTGTTCTACTCTTCTTCCCTTGCTACCTGGGATCTTCTTTGAAAGAGAAGTTTCACGATACAGAATTCTAACCTTAGACACACAATACAGTAACAAGCACTCGTTCCGACAAACGGAAGAACTCTTCTGAAAAACCCTGAATACTTAGTTTAATCCCTTCCGCTCGAATTCATATTTCAAAGCGCAATTACGCACTCTACTCGCGTTCCCATAATAACGCGCATCAACAAACTAGTCATTAATAACATCTGACGCGAAGACGCCCGCACTGACGATAAGAAAATATAATTCCCGCGGAAACACTGTTTCCACAGAAATCCTCTAGCAAAGTAACACGAGCGTATACCGGACAAACATCCCTAGCCAAAGGTGCAGGTAATTCTTTGCCCGTGGCCGCTTAATAAAATATACGAAGTCGAAAGAAGGGAAAAGCGAGCAACCCGCGAGGCAACCCCTGCGGAAGGCAGGTCGTTGCACGATGATGCTTGAAAGCGCTGAATGCGAATTACCGGGAACCTTCTCCTGTAACCTTCCTCCTTTTTCCTTCTTCAGCAGCTAGCCAGCCAGTCGCGAAGCCGCGGCGCGCAGAAAGCGGAACACACTTCTAATTTCAGTGGACCGGTTCTTCCCTGGCCGGTATCGTTACACGGCTGATCCCTTTTGACGATGGAACTTCGAGCGATAAAGCGGCCTCGGACCGTTCCCCGGACGCGATATTGTTGCCGGCGCGATTGTGTTTAGCGTTTCGAGTTCCGCGGGGATTAATAACGCGCGAGCGTCCGCGTCGGCGTCGGGTTTTCTTGCCGCGTGCCACTTCCGCTGGAAACAACTGCTCCCGCCAGCGGAAAAATTACGCGACCGACTGACAAATGAGAGGAACGACGGCGCTGTGTCCGGGGAATCCGTTTCGACGCTGCTCGGTGAATTGGGCACTGTCACATGTCCCGTGGATGGAAAAAGGTCTGGTTGGTTATTAATTCCATGGATGGAGTGAATTTCTTGGTGTTTCTTTTTGGGTTGAAGGAACTATTCTACTTTCGTTGAGATATTCTTGGGACATTTGTATCCGAGGAATCTTAATTAAGTGAATAGTTCATACTAATAGAAATTGCATGGTAGCGTTGCTGCCAAGAACAAGTCAGTCCCCTCTCCCGAGCATTCCCCGCGTTGCAACAGTCAGCGAGAGATTCCGAAGCCAGAGAAACGCGAAGATTGTTCTAAACACTGATTGGTTCGTTCTGATGTTATCTTAACTATCGTCCAGCTGCCATCCAACTTTAATTGAATTTTCAATAGCTGCAGTTAACAATCGTCCAAAGTATGCTCCCTGCTCAGCACACTCCGCCTCCTCATTAAATATCCATTAATAGTTCGCCGACCAACCAACTAGCTGAACAAACATTATACGCTTTATTTATTCTGCGCACAGTGTATCTTTCTCCGCGGTGAAAACATAAGCTCGAAATACAAGGCATGAACTACGGAGAAGAAAATAGTAGGGCTGTTTCTCAAAGAAGTTCTCGCGGAAGGCGATCACCCGCGGAATTGTCCCCTGGTTCGTGCCTTTCCAGGGCTCCGGCGTTTATATTTAGCCGCGCGGATATTGGCAGGCCTGATCCTATTTATAACCGGGGCGGTAATGTCGCGAGCCCTTTGCGAGGACACTTGAACGGGGCAAGGAGCTGTCTTGGATAGATTCACTTGACTTCTGCGCCTCGGAGCCGAGCCGAGCACGCTGGAATTTTCATTACGCCGGAAACCAACAGAGACAAGCATGCGGCGTCCTATTCCCGGGGCAACATATTCACCGAGACATTTTTTACATTTCTGTCCCTCTGCTCGAGTCCACACTTCATCATTCTAGCGATTCTTCCTTGTTACTCGAGTGGAAGTTGGCTGCGGGGATATATCTGAATTTAGCATATTGGGTTCATTTAATCTTTGCACGAGTAATCGTTGCATTGATGCTTCGAGGACTTTATTGGGTTCAAGCTCTACTTCTCGGATCCTCTGGAAGCTTTCGAAAGAGATATGAAATTTCGCAATATTTCAATTCAACGATTCCCAAATATAGACACTGAATTTTACAGGAAATTTCATCGTTTAACCATCTACCTGTAACCCTATCAGCCACAACTGGTTTCTGTCACATTCGAGTCTACTCGAAGCTACATCCCCTATTTAAAGTAACTACCAATTTCCAAGCGACGTACAATAACACCTCTCGCCCCAGCCCTGTTGTCTCCAATTGAACCTCGCGAATCCTAGACACCGTGCGAACTCGCGATTCTAAGTTGTCGAGGAGTTGCGGGTGTCTCCGGAATGATTGGCCGTCGGGGAAAGAGCCCGTCTGCGCGGCACAATGGGGGCGTGATTGTATACACCGGCCTGAATTAGTAATGCGAGCGACCCCTGTCGCTTAGTTACGCTGCCGCCGGAGTTCGAATAAACCCGTTCATTCGGGTACGCGATCCGCGCCGCGCCGCGCCGCGGCAAAGTATGCGCGTTAATCTGACCGAGACGAGACGAAGTTTCCGGCTGGCCGCAGGCTTCGACAATGTTATTCGAATCAGACAGGTGGACACTTTTTGGAGACGGTCCAACCAGTGCTACGGACCCACTGAGGAAACACTTCATTCGAGCACGCGAGCGGACTTTGTTTCAAGTTGTTTTTTACACGTCAACTCTTTGAGCTTTCAGGCATTCTTAATTTCTTGTAGATGTTTAGTTTGATCAGTTAAATTACCCTTTCAGTGCATTGATTTCATAATAATTGTAATATTATATAGGAATCACAGTAGTTATAATGTTACGAATATGCAGAGCGAAATTTAATTTAGAGGATAGGTAATTGTAGATAGCAGATGTATAGAATTAGATATAGATAGCTAATTGTATCTGAAATGAAATTGAACGTCAAGTTTGTTTCCATCGTAGGAATATGGACTGTCAATATTTAGGGGAGCAGTAGTCTTTTTTGCAGCTCTGCATAAATCTTGAAATTCCGAAGAGTCGGTTGGAAAAGCACTCTCTACTTTTCCGAAGGTTTCGTCGCGGTGGCATTGAAAGCACCATTGTACACGTTCAGAAGGTTAATCGAAAATACGCTAATGCTGTTGGAAACTGTTGAGTATTTAGTTTTGAGATTAGTTGGTGGAATTGTTTGGACGCGAGATGCTGCTGCCCGAACGGTGTTTCCTGAACGAATCCGGTTGCACCCGATGCGATCCGCATGCTTACCGAAAATTCGGTAATGCTGTTCGGAACTGCTAAGTGTCGGGAGTTTATTCGAGTTCATTTGGTGGGCTGAGTCGATACGGTGTTTTTGTTCGTGCAGCTTGTCGGACGAGTTCAATGAGAGCCGAGCACCTAACTTTTATGAGTGCTGGCAATTGTTCGGGCAGATTGAACGGGTATTAAAGGATAACCCAGCAAGTGGTTATGGTAAACAATAGTCAGACGTGTGCATTGAAAACCGCAGCAAATTTTATCTTCCGAGTGAAATATAAAATATTTTCGACTCGTTCGTTCGCAGATGAAAATTTAAGGAAATAAATAAAACGTTGAATTTTCTACTTGTCTCGTCATATAAATTTGCATCCTTTAGAATTGTATTACTGGTCGAGGAATATTTTGCTTATGAAACTCCTCGTTCCTAAATGCCGCGTAAGATATCGCAGGAAATCGAAACGTTTGGCGCAATCGAAGAGCAAAAAGTGAAATCATGACTTCAGCATCGCGAAGGGTAGACCTTCCTATTGCCAAAAGAGAAGCAGAGACTATTCGAGTCCTTGGTAGTCCAATCAGCAGTATAGCTACTTTCCAGCGAGATGGTCCGAGTTCGAATCCCAAGGATTACCCCGAGAACTCTCTCTTCCTCTCTTTCACCGCGCTGGCCAGGTATTTTCGCGGCACTAAAGTGAAAAGACAATGGCCGGGATAACGAGGATCGAGTGAAAATTACCCGGGGAAGCTAAATGAAACCTATTGCGAAAAGAATGAAAATGAAGGAAACGCATTTGGCTGTATGTCCCAGGAAGAAAGTTAATTTGCTTGTATCTAAAGCTTCCTCTTGCTTCCGTTGAAAAGTCTTATAACATACATTAACCATAACCATAAAAAAGTACGTATAAATTTCCATTAACCATCTCCCATTACTTTTCATCCGCTCCCATGTCACTTTCAATATTATCAACATTACTAACAATGTCGTTTCTAAAATAATTTCAAGATAACCCAAACACAATCCAAAAAATATAACACACAAAACCAGCAAGCTTACTAATATAAATTCTATCACAGATCAATCTTGTTTCACTTCTCGAACAGTATCAAAGTGCCAGGAAAACAACATTCATCATCACTAGACCTACAAATGTCCTATTCATAAATACCTAAGTTGCACCGAATGGAAACCACGAAGAAAACACACAGAGCGTGAAAGTTCCCTTGCCTCCGTGCTGTACCAGGAATGTTCCCCCGAGCAACGAGGAACGGAAAGAGAAGAGGCGTTCCTCGAGCGAACGGTAGGGGAAAGAAGAAGACAGCGTCAGCGCCGCGATGGAACCGCGCGCCATAGTTGCGCGGCCAGGCGGAACGTTGCTGCGAATTATGATGTAACCGCAATAACAGCCGGGCCACGGTATCTCCGGAGGATTAATAATGCAAGGGGCCGCGTTTACAAGCGCGTCGCCGCACACGGACACCGGAGAGCGGCGAGGCCGGCACGTGTGCGTTCGCCGGGACTTGAAAAGTACTTTAGCATGCATCTTGCGCGTAAGTGGCAACCCATGCCCGGCCCGTGTTGTTGCGCGTCCGCGAGCGAAACTTTTTCCCCGCGCGCCGCAGTAACTTCCAGCGACGCGGGACGCCGTATTAACGACCCGATTATCCGCGAATGAGTCCCCGCAGTCGGCAGCCGGATTCCATCGCGGTTGCCAAAGTTTTATGACTGGGGACCAGTTTTCGGACACAACGATCTAAGCGGTTGCTCGGACGCATAGCGCTGAGAGATCCGTCGATTCCGTTGAATCCAACGTAACAGGTTTCGTAAGTTTAACCCTTAACGGAGATTAACGCCACGTAAGCGGCAGTTATCGCTATTGTTTACAATGAATACGTCAAGTATTGTGTTTTCTGATGGTAAGTACGCTTGAAATACTTCCGGTTAGTTAAGAAATTTCATTTAATATAGTTGAGATAAGTGTGAGGAAGCGAGAGATTGAAGAAGCTTTCGAGAATTTGGGTTTAAATAGATCTAGGCATTGCCCTGGAATGATTAATGGATTGACGAATAGATAAATTTGATCGACTGTAGTTAAAAATACTAGAAGCTCCCGACATTTAAAGACTGTTCTTTGACATTGATAGGTCTTACTAAACTGCAGCCATTTGTGCTTCTCAGATTAACCAGATCCCTTTTCGATGAATTTCATAAGGTATTCAGAGAGGCTCGATCAACGAAACGTTCCCTGAATACCGAATTCATCATCCGCTAATTGGCACGGATACATTCCGTGGGCCGGCGCGTATTGATTGACGTTTGAAGTGTGCGCCGGCAATTTTCCCT
Organism: Nomia melanderi; assembly: GCF_051020985.1. Classification (NCBI taxonomy): domain Eukaryota; kingdom Metazoa; phylum Arthropoda; class Insecta; order Hymenoptera; family Halictidae; genus Nomia; species Nomia melanderi. The sequence goes on from NC_135005.1 coordinate 18,539,016, forward strand.
TGGTATCGGAAAGCTGCATTGATTATCAGTGACCTTAGAGGCTTGTATCGGCGTTGAAATATCAGTCAATCGAATCGGGTTAACAATGGCTGCCGGGTCGGGCCGTGCCGGGCCGGGTCCGCGACAGTTGCGGCGGTAGTTAAATTTTTGAGCACGCGCGCACGCCATTTGTATCGGTTATTAGCTTCCGTTCGCGTCAAGTGGAATATCAATTTGTCTCCCAACGGTGGAACGATTGTATGTACGGTGAATGGAGAGCGCTTCGAGGGGAATGCAAATTTTAATTGTTCGCCAGCGTCGGTCCAATAAATTCGTCCATGATTAATGGCGGCTTCTATGCGTCTTCGCCGAGCGTTTTGTAACGTTCCGCCCGTTGCGAAAGTTATCGCCCCTCTGAAAAAGAATCATCCGGGGATCCGATGAATGCATTAAAACCGCCCGCAATGAATTCGCGTCGCATTTTACGAGGTTGCTCCTCAGACGCATCGGTGTACGCGATCATTATTATTCATGTTGCGCGATCCTCATGATATATTCGCTGATATATTCACTGATATGGTACCTTTACGAGAACCACTTCAACTCTACAGTACTCTTAACATCTTTCCCTGCTTCCCAACTCAATCCCGACGTTGTTTCTATTAACGGAATTGTATTTATTCAGTTTTTCTCCATATATTCTCAAGACTAACCGTATCGAACCCCTCGTCTTATGACTCATTCGCGACTGGGATAGATGAAGCTACTGAAATGTGGAATCAAATTTAAGTAAATAATATTTAGACTCGGCGTATTCGGTTGAAAATATTCACCACGGTTCTGATACTATATTACAGGCCAAGGAATTGGTAGAAATACATTTCGATGATACTCCGTTTTCTAGGCATCCGCTTACAATGTTAAAAGAGAGATATTCGAGGATATTGGGAACTTTACTACCGCGCGAGGCCGATCGAAAAATCACTATCCCGTCGATAAGCCGAAGATCCATAGGAAACAAAGTTAGCCGCTCCGAAGGGAGCCGGTAACGATCTACTTGACCGAGAACGGAATGACTCGGGCCGTCTGTCGCGGACAGGAATCTTTTACGAGCGACCGGTCGGAGGCCAGCCGCGGAGCATAAATTTTCAAAAACCACGTCGGACGGCGAACGGATACAGCGGGATCGCGCGCGAGGATGCCCGGAGTGGTTTCAAGGGATCGACAGCGGAGGAGGAATGACGGATTCGTCGGAAAGGGTGAACGAGGCGAGCTCGCCGAGGTTCAGGCAGCGAGGGAAAAAGTAGGTTCCGCGCGGGAATCGAGCGACAATGGGAAATAAAAATCGTGGGACCGCAACGGCAGAGAATAGTTCGTCGTACGGCTGAAAGGAAACCAATCGACGGCGAGCGGAACTCGTTTAACGGAATGAAATTTCCGAAATAGTTCTTCTTTGAAGTAACAGCGCAAGCCTGTGAAGAAGAAGAATAGCTATCTTTAATTTGCCGATTATTGCGAACGAATTATAGATCTTTCGTGCGTTCGCAGCTTTCGAACCTCTTCGACGGTGGATATGGATATTTTAATGAGAGCTTCGAGGTCATCTCAAGGGCATGCCGAAGCTATTACCATGTTATTACGCGAATGCAGAATAATAGTGAAGTGTTAGAGATATCAGTAAATTGGCTCTACCGCTAATTATGGAATTACTGAATTAGAAATATTACCAGTTAGTAAATTGTCAGTGTCGCCAATCAGTACATTGCTAACTAGTAAACCGCACTCGAAATATTAACTCCTTAAAGGTTAATGAAATAACCTCTAGATCATCGTTCAATGGTCCAACTACCGTGCAAGAAAACTGTTCCACGATAACGATGAAAACTAGAGTTCCCACGGAACGACGCCGAGGGTGGTTCAAGCTGAATCTCAAGTGGAGACACACTTTGCGGTATAAGGTTTGAAAAGAATCTCGAAGGATGCGCGGGAGAAATGAGCCGGCCGTCCCATCCATTTGGCCGGGCATTTTACACCGCGGGACAGGTGTCGTTATTCACGCGGGTGAGTGCTGCTCGGCCGCGAGGAAAAACGCTCCGGAGGGGAAGAGGAGTTTCTTGTTTATCCTCGTAAACCAGTCTCGCTTTTTCTCCCGCTGTCGACATGGGAGACCACACCGTAAGAAACTTTTTTCCCTCTCCCCCGGGAATTGGGTCAAGGCAGCGAGCGTCGCGGATAGGCCGATAAAAAAATCCGCGGGGATAATTAATGTGGGTTGAGGAGGTCCACGAAGAACCGAATGCCGGCCGCTCATATGCCGACCCGCTTTAAAAGGACAGCGCAATTTTCTGCTCCAGATACTTTCCCTAGAGCGAGCCGTGGACCATGAATATTGCAATATATTGCGGGTCGAGCCGGTAACTGTATTCCGGAGCGTCCGAAATTTGCCCGCACCGGTTGGTTCCTTATATACCGCGCGAGATCCTCCGGATAACGAAATGATCGCAACATTCTGCTAGCCGGATGAAAGGGACTTTTGACCGAAGCCCGGTACACCGATCGAGTTACGGGTTTACATGAATTTTCTATCGGACGGCATCGCTATCTTTCGCCGTGGACTTAAATAAACATTCGAGGATAACTCTCGCCCGTCGCGTGAATCAACTGCACGGGATTTACGGTTTGATGGGAATTAAAATCAAATAGGAAGAGCGCGCGCGGGGTTTTGAATTTTATTGCGGATGAAAAATGAGTGAACAGTGAGGAATGTACTTTCGTGTTTGTAGAGTAACGTGTAAATATTCTGCCGTGGACAAAGTTGCGATAGGGAAACACATAAATCCACCGGCGACCAGAGATATTTCTGTAGCAGGGAAAATCTTTTTCACCGGGAGCGAGGATTTGGGAGTTTAGTGATTTTGTTATTCCCCGTTGCAACTCGGTGATTTAGTTACTCGTAACTCGGAGTACCGAGTTTACTTAACTTATTACTAAATAATTTAGTAACCTGATAATTAAATAATTCGCTAACTCGACAATCGCAAGCTTCTAGTTTCAACTTCGAATTCTATCCGCTTCTCTGCCTCCACCGAGGAAAATAAATTTCCAGATAACTGTCACCAACGAATTTCCTTACATTACAGGAATACATTAATGTCTACGAGGCGAGCGTTCGCGACTCAAGCGTGAAAGCACACGTCGCCAAAAAAATTGACACGCGGCTGGGTGAATGGCGTGAGCGAGAGAGCGAGCGGCGGCCGCCGGGACAGGCAACGTCGAGGGTAGACGGAAAGTTATAATTTGTCTGTCCCACGGAAAACATATCTTACACGCGGCCGTTGCTTCGCGTAGTTGGACAGGTGTCGTTACTCATAACGGGAGAACTTTCGCGGAGGAAGATATTTGCGTTCGAGCGGAAAAGACAGATAGCGGCCGGCGGGCCGGGAGACTGGCTGGCTGAAACAAAGAAGAGAATTCCCATTTGCCTTAGACGGGGATTCGGAACGGCTGTCTGCATAATATACGTCCCATGTGGGAGACACACGTGTGCCCTTGTTTTTCCTATTTTTTTACCGGTGACACCGCCACCGGAAAATTCGTTTCGATCGTTACCTGGTCGGTAGCATCGATTAATTAGGTCGTTTAAATAGGAAGCTGGAAAAGTCGCCAGTGACGTTTAACGAAATGAATAAGTTAAGTGTAATAAGTGTAACGAAATAATGTATGATACGAGTCTCTATTCGCATTGATTGTAATAGAAACAACAGAAAACGATAATAGAATATTAGTAGAATAATAGAAATATTTTGCTCAGCTACACGAATGTAGAACCGAAGATATAGCTCGCGTGACTGATTCACCAAAAAAGAATTATTCGGGCAACAATTAACCCTGTCTCTCGCCCGACGAGTAGAATAGGTCGTCTATCAGTCAGCCTGCCTGCAGGCACCGCAGTAGAATAGGTGCGCCTGTAATTAAACAGTTCTATTTTCTGCCTAGAGGCGGACAAGTGGAATAGGTCCACCGTTACCCGGGCACTCGTAGTTCCTACTTATAGCCGCATAAGTGGAATAGGTTGGCGCATTGTCCGACAGTACACGAAACTGTCTCTACGGTTAGATAAGCAGAATAATTCCGGCGGCGTGCAGGCTGAGTAGGATAGATCCACGCTCGGTGCGACAGTACAATGGGGCTGTCTACGTTTAGACAGGCGGAATACACTTCCCGCTACACCGTAGAACGGTAGAATCGAAAAAGTGAACGTTCGTAGTTCTCTCTCTCCCTTTCTGCCGTTGGTTATTGCTGTTACTTGTTTTTCTTCTGTAGCTTTTTTATTTTCTAACCATCAGATTGTGTTTTAATCGATCTATTCCGATGCAAGATACGCAAGGAACGTCATTGATACAATCACTTCGTTTAACGACAGTATTCGTGCCTTCGGAAGGTTCTTGGTGGCTGAAACCACTTAGATAACCGTGTAAACATTGATCTTGAAAGTTCGTTCACTCAAGGTCAACACGACCTCGAGCTGATCTCGATATTCGCGATCTTGTTTTCTGCTTTCAAGTTCCTTGATTTTCTGCGCATCCTTTGACGCTGGGAAATCAATGCGCGGTGAATGAAGCATTGTAATGTACACGTTGCGCTTCAAAGCTTGTAGAAATGTATATTTATCTCTGTATTGCTTCGATGCAAATGTTTATCTTTACGTTATGATTCTCAGATATCTACAGGAGTTTTTCAGTCATTCCTTCGTAATTATTCTGTCTGCCACCTACCCTCAATCCTCGATACGCCAATCAAAAAATACTCAAAGAATACTCAATAAATATTCAATACTCAGAAAAATCTTCCCAGTATACCACGCCCTGTATCGAGCCACGTTGTAGGAATTCCGAAGAAACTTTCGATACAGTTTTCTCAAGTCTAAATTTCAATATTTCAATGATCCAAGACGTAAATCAGAATCTCCATTCGAAGAAGCTATATTCCCCGGTCCTCGAGATCCCCAGCCATCCGAAAATCCGAATTCCGAATTCCGAAGGAGCACGGCTCGCGCAGTTTTCCAGGATCCGGCGCTAAGTCGTCCATTGCCAAGGGTAGCTCGCGGCGGAATCGAAACAGCCGTTTCAGCCTAGTTAAGGGGCGTTTAAATTCGGAACGGGCTCGCTTCGAACATAAACCGTGAATAATCGTTTTTGTTTGTCAAGGGGGCGGCGTCGTCGTCCCGCGAGACTCGGCCGGATTAAGCTATCGTTTATGGAGCCTTTGTCGCGAGCCGCGGCTTATGTTAATTCGGTGCGGGCCAACTTCCACGGCGGTCGAGCTGCATCGCCCGGGACTCTCATATTAAAAACTTACACCGGAAGCGGGTCGGAGCCTTTTCAGACAGCGGGCCACGAGGCAACATCGGTTGTTCGCCACTTTAAACTTAGTCTTACCGAACGAACGGTTGCCAATAACGAAATTAAAAGAAAAAACTTTAAAGACCATTGAGATTTGCAATGTAAACATTTTTTAAAATTTTTGTTACTAATTACAATGACATTTTGTTCGTGCACCTTTCCATATTTTGTTTTCTCTTTCAATGAAAATCGAACTGCAGTTGCATTCGATAACATTTAGACTTAGTATAATAAGAATAATAAATCTGTAACGATGACGCAGTGCCATTTAATTCCAGGATCAATCCTCAATCAACCCACGCACTCTTACCTCCGGTAATCGCGTTCGTTATAATAATTCTTCTAATCACGACGCCGAAATTTCACATTCACCCCGAAATCCCGAGCACGGTCATCGACTGTCGTCCGTGCACGGATTAATGAACCGTTTCAAGCTCCTTCTGGCCCTCATCATCGATCGTCTATAATTTCAATCCGGTATTTTGAATGCTCGGCTCGTTAGAGACGGGATAACGAACTTATTTTCCTTCGCGCTTCGTTTAACGCGGCATTCTAGTTACCCCCGGACCGTTCCCCTACTTTCCGTCAACCATAACAGAGAGAGTACGCTCGGCGAGGTTCGCGAGCGTTGCGACTCGCATCACGTACGCTGTGATTAAGAAACATTTTCCCGGGGAATTCGGTTTGGGGAATCCCAGGGACGCCGATCGTAAGGGGGAAACTGGAATCCGGCGAGTATAATGTTGTAAAAATACGGCGACAAGTGGCGTCGCCTCGGTCATGAATAATTCAGCCCGACGCCGGAGAAATGAGTAACAGGCGGAGGGAACCGCTGTTAAAAACCGTCGGCCGAGGCCTTGGAATATTGAACCAGCCCGACACTGTCATTTTTCTGGGGACAAATTTAATGTCAACGCGAGGGTCACAGTTTTTTGGGAATTTATTATTCGCGCGTTCTTATTGTATCTGTTTTGGCTATTCTTTGAAAAAGGCACTGAAGTTTTACGGTAATGTTTGTAAATTTCTTTGGAAGGCCTGAGACATTTAGAAATCTTTATGAAAATTTGTTGTGTAAATAATAGTTCGAGGCGTCGATATGACTATTGCTAAGTAGAACGAGTGATACATCGTCAAGTAGTACAAACCTGTTTATAGTCGGGCCAGTAGAAAACTTACAGAACAGATGGACCAAAAGCTACTCTGTTAATCAGATAACCAAGAAAAGCCTCAACAAATCGATCAATACATCAGAGTATCCAATCCCGAACCGAGTAGTCTATCTCCGCAATAAATCAGACCAAGTATAATAACCTTCTTCCCAAAGTATCAAATGTAATCAATTTCTCCAGGAGATAGCCAGATACAACTACATCGGCCGGGGCAAGTAAAAAATGCCAATCTCGCCGACCCAAAGAAGCTAATTTATAATATTGCCAGGCATCAAAGCGCTCATTTCACTGGACGTATCCCGGGTTCCGGCCGGGACGCTCTAAAACATTAAAGAAGAAATTCCGTGCGGTCCACTCTCAGGTTCTCCCCGGCGCTCGGTTTCCTCTCTCTTTTTCGTCCGCAGTTTCTCCGCAACTTTTCCCGGCCGCCGCCGCCGCCGCCGCTTCCTTTCTCCCGCTGACGGACAGAGTTGTCCGCGCTCATTGTACTCGCGGCATTCAAGACCGTCGCCGCGCTCACTCCCGAAAAACGAAAAAAACAGGACGTCGCCGCTCGGAGAAATACTTTCGAGGAAGCCGCGTTCCCAGCGCGGAGCCGGTCGCGCCGGGAAACAAGCGGAATGGAAAAACGGAGCCGTTAACGGTGTTATCGTCGAACCTGATGGCCATTCGTCTTTGTTCGAACGTCGGTCCGTTGACGTTACACCGGGCTCCGAGTTTTCCCGATGGGTTCTCGCGTTGGTACGCGTGTAGGAAGCTGTGTAACCTTGTAATCTCATTCTATGGACGCCTGTGCAATCTTGTAATCCAATTTCACCGACAATATTGAGATTTTTTCGATGTTCGTGTTAGAACGTGCGGGGGAAGTTGATTTGTCGGGGGAGATCCTGTTCGCGATAAAGTCGAAGATTACTATTGCTCTTTTTATTATCATTTTCCTTGTTTCTATAATCATTCATGGTCAGTCCTATGTTGTTTTTCGAATGCCTTTCTGAAAAAGGTAATCAGCTCGGGCACCCCGGGTTCGCTATGCCCGTACTTATCCGGGAATTTGGATAAGCCCCTGGGGGTAATTATTATCATCAATTGGGAGAAGTAATATTGGCATATTAATTATTTGAGGTTCCATTATAAACGATAAATTAATTATATCTAAAGCTTTCTGATAGCGTTGCCTTACATTTTAATCAAATAAGTTACTAGAACAGATAACAATAATTAATAACATATTTTCCTCGTTACGAAGCAACCTTAACAGCCACCGAAAATAAACGTACGGATCGAATAAAAAATCCAAGGAGCTGATTGCGTAAAATCACCCCACCAAAGAGAATCCCCGAAAAATGAAAGAATACGCGAAACAAAGGAGGTATCAACCCTTAATCCAAACGTCCGTTCGTTAACAAAATTAAACATTCCCGGGATCTCGGGGAGCCCCGGATTATTCGGCTTTATTAAAAACCTGAGAATTCTACTATGGAAGACGTCCCGCTCGCGGAAACGCAATCAAACGTGTCCGAGAGCCGCCGAGATGATAGCGGTCCACTGTTTGAAGACCATCGACGGCCACCAGGGTATTTCGCCGATTAAATCGGCGACGACTCGGCGACACTGTTCGACCGAAGGATTTTTTTTTAATTAAACAGCGGCTCGGGGTTATTAAAAAATTCAGGGCAATTTAACGCCGAGTGAATTAAAGCGTCTGACAGGGGGACGGAACCGATTCGAACAGACGAAATTTTTCACTCGTCGCGCGCCGGTCACGTTCCGCGTGCCGAGAATTAACAAAATTTCGCCGGAAGGCGTTTCGGTTTTACTACGGGTCCTCTTGCGCGGCGCGCGTACGTGTCCCCCACCCCGTAGCCCCGATATTAAATCCGCCGATTCGCGGCCAGCGTTATTAGTACCGGAGGAGAATTGGTTTAATTTCCTGCCGCGGGTAATTAACGAAATCGAGTCGCATTAATTCCGGCGGGAATTAAAGTTCGGATTATCCGCGTACGGACTGAATAATTCATTGGCCAAATCGTCGTTTAATTTGATTTGACGGCTCGGAGATCGTCCGGCAGCGGAACCCTCCGTTGGCACAAAGAGGGAATGGAAAAATATTGTACAATAATTCGCTAGCAATTCGTTCGGACATAACATCCGCTGCGCAAACTCTCGTTCCGGGGAATATTTGATGTATTTCGAATTTTATGAATTTATCGATATAATTGTCACCGTTCTTCTCGTGACGTATTGTGTTTCTGTAACTTATAATTTCATTGCAACTTTAGGCAAGAGGTTGGTTAGGCGATACGATATAATTGCTTTTGCCAGATGATTCATGGAAAATCTGTATTTGCATGCGCATCAGTGTTTAATAGAATGCCCGAGCAATAATTATAATTTTCCATTGGGGAACGGCAAAATCGTTATCGCAAGAAACGCGGGTATAACACGGTTCAATAAATCAGCGATATTACACCGGTTCGATTATGCGACAAAACAGTTTCCGCGCCCGGAGCGCAAGAACTTCCAATCGGAGTAACCGTGTAATCGGAACTGCGGCGATATATTTCTTCTTACCGCAGTGTGCGTGATTCGACGTTACACTGTCGGACTTAATTCATCAGTGTATCATAGGAAGTTGTTATGCATCGTCAACTGCGTTCTAATCGTGTGCTTTCAACCCAGCCTCGCGTGGAAAGTACGAAGTAGATTATCCGTTGGATGAAACTTGGTAAGTAGAATAGGTATACCTCAGGTCGGACACCGAAACTATAAAGCTACTATCGCAGTAACAACCAGAATAGACGTACTACAAATTTAATTCGCAAAAAGACGCAACTGTATCCTACGACAGGCGACTAAGTAGAACAAGTCGGGCATAGCTCAGACGTTGATACGATATTGATATCATTGATACATCAGAAAAATAATCAGAATGGAATAGATTCACTGTACATTCAATTTATAGGTAGATAACCGTACCTCGTAGAATCTCCCTCAGTAGAATGAGTCCAGCACCGGTCAGGCACAGAGAGTGCGAAACAACCGTTCACGGAACAGGTAGAATAGCCTCGTCTCTACTCGAACGTCGAAACAAAAGTTCGTTTTCGACGAGACGGCCGCACGAAACGCGAGTAGATGCGACCGGTATCGGATCAGAGAAGGAGAAACGTTTCATTCACCTTTGGCCCGGGCCGTTTCATCTTCACGGAGCACGGAAGTGTCGCGACTGTCGTCGCCGTTCCTCGTCCGGATGAAATCTTCCGGATCGGCTTTCATTGTCGCAGGGAACAAATACGTCGTCGTCGGCGTCGCCGTCGTGACGCGCGAGTTCCGCTCGAAACTTGCGCGATTGTTCGCCGGAACTTCTGCTCGGGGAAAGGACGCTTCGCGTCCATGCCCAAAGAAATTGAATTAAATCGCTGACTCCTTGATTCGCGCGCGGGCGCACGCTCCGATCTAATTAACCGACGGCAGAGCTGCCGCGTTTTAACGAACGTTCAATATTTGTCGTCGGGCGCTCGCGTTCTTCCCTTTACGATTCGGACATTTCGATTCGGGTCCGCTTCGGAACTTTCGAATTCGTCTCTATAAAATAAAAGTATTTCAGGAGGTTACATTCGCTCCTCGTTCCGTGGAATACAAATTTAATTTCCCGGCTCCGAGAGATTTATCTAGATTTTATGCGTAAACGGAGATATTAATGTACGTATTCAATTGAATTAAACTCTCGACGTATTTTATGAATTGCAAGCAGGTATTAATGAATACTAATTCACTGGCAGTTGTCTGGTAAGTTCTCTCGTATCGCAATGTATCGGGTGATCCTATAAAAACGGAACAGTTGAGTATTTCTATGAAAATTCAGAATGATCTTCAAGCCGTGCTTTAATCGATTCACGAGTTAAGTAGCACGCATTTGACATTTCATACTTTCCTAACTAGTGCCAAACTTCAACTGGAAACGTCACCTTCAGTTTCACGGAACCGAAGAACACTCGCGCCAAGAAGCATCTTCCGAACCGACGCCTCGGAGACAATCGACAAAACTGTCCCTCCGAAGAACTAAACAAGTCTCAGTTTCTAAGCAACTATTCCAACGTCCCAGGAGGCGGCGCGCCGAGTGCCGGTTCGCTAATTAATTTCGATCGGCGCTCGAACGTGCCCCCTTGAGACGTCGTCGAGCGGGAACAAATACGCGGGAACTTCCCGTGAAATCTTGGGAGCGGCCCACGAAACGGAGGAATTGAATTAAAGGAGTTTCGCCGATCTCCCGTTCACAGCTCGATCCCCCGGCGTTCGGTTAATGTCGAAAACGTGCTTCATTTGCTCTCTTTAGCAGCGACGATTCCGCTTGTTTAATATGCAAACCGATCCATGCTCCCGAACTCCGTCCGATTCGATGGGATTATTCGGCTCGTCCCGGTTGACCCTCTTTCCCCTCGACCTTTCTCCTATCTCTTTAAAGTACACCCGTCTCTCTATTTATACGACACTTTCTTACGCGGTGAATTATGTATTACGTAACGCTACTCACGCGATCGAAACTCATTGCCACTTAACCCCTTGCGCACGAAGAAATATACAAAACCTTCAGCAGGTGAAGCTGAATTATCTATCGACTGCTTACACAATAGCAAAAAAGGAAATTACGTGCTGTTCTCTTGCTATTCGAATAATTAAATCGAACGTCTGCGACTTTGTCTTCCAAATAAAGTTCACCTTTATTTTCTGAAAAGTCATCATTGTTGCTACATTTTTATGAAGCAAATATCTTGTCCTCTTTGGTACCGATAGACCGTTCTCGCGATTTCCATTCGCGCGAGACGAATCCACGTGGATACTCCGCGCAAATGGAGGGACGGATGTATCCAGCTTCTCCCCATTGTTCCGCTTCTTCCTCGTTTCCCCCGGCCGTCACTTCTCGGAGAGACAGTCTTATGAATAGCAAGCCCGCGCGCCGTATCAAATATTCGAAGCTACGCTTCCCTCCGAAAAATATAGGCTCCGCTGCGATGGAAACGACTGAACTTCGAGGGTTACGGAGGACGTATCTTACGCCGCTGCGTATAGAGGACCAGAATTTCCTTCTAATATCCCACGCCCATTGTTCCGAGGGATGAAGTTCTACCGTGGAGCAGTTAATCAGAATTTTCGGGGAACGAAACGCCGTTGCGGCAGCGAGGAGATCTTGTTTACGCTCGTAACGTTGAATACTGATGTCGCGTTCGGAATTATTTGTACCGTTGTTTGAATAAATTGGATCGAATTATTCGAGAATACACGGTCGGACGATTCGAATGGATAGAATTGCGTACCACCTGTAACAAGGAATTATTATTCAAATGAGGTATTCGAACGGGAGAAGGTAGATTCGAATGAATTTAAATCTTCGAAATCGAATCGTGTTCCAGAAACGAAAACAAGGTATATCGCTCGCACGGAACAACGATGCAAATTTTCTTCAGGGAATTTTCCTTTAATTAAAGAAAGTTTTCAGACGCGGTCGAGCTTCCGTGCGTTTATGAAAGTCTTGCCACTTTATTCCAGTTTTTCGTGGACGGTGCCGGAGCCACGAGTCATTCGGATGTAACGCGAAACGCGCGGCGAATACGCAAACATTTTAATACCGTCGATCCTGTTAAATTCGTCGGCTGCAATTCGCATAGGGAATATTTTTAATTACACCGTCGCGTTTGCTTTGTGTTTTTTTAATGCGACCCACACAACCGCAGGCCCACGGGCCATTATTGGTCGGCTGTTTAATAATAAATGAAACTGACTTCGCGAGATGAAATATGCAACGCGTGTCCCTGCCGTTTGACACGGATGCAATATCCAGAATATATAATATGCAACACGAAAATTGCTTGTTTGTATTTACGACGCGCAAAACGCGTTCCGCCTTTCCTCCCTCCCCCGTTTCCGCTGTTCGCGCGCGATCGCCATTGAGTTATGATACGCGGAACATTTTTGTCTTCTAATGAACGCGGTCGCTATTCTTCCATTTTTTTTCGGCCGATTGTCGCGCTGCACCTTTCTTTTTTCATCTTTTTGGAATCTGACCACGGTGGTCCGAATTCGTTTTCAGTTTTTCCACAATGGTCGGTCAACGGGCATTGTGCGATCGAACTTGTTTTATCGGTTTTGCGCGAGTTAAGACGTGGACCAGAACATTTGTACGTATATGGGAAATATATACTTCGGATCTTTGATTTATTTGAGTGCCTGAATATGTATCTCACTTGATTTATTAGGGTACGAAATGTAGACTCACAGTTGTTTAATTTACCGAATAACGTTAGTTGCAGATGTATTTGCCATCGAACAAGTTATTGTACCGGTCAGATTTTTGTTCCTTTAATTGAATAGTTAGTATATACAAGAGTAGTGCAGGTTTATGTGAATATTTCGTTGTTCAGCTGTGAAACAATAAAAGTAGATTAACAAAGTTGCCCATTAATTAACGCGGGGACAACAAAGTTACAGTTAAGAGGCGACACTAATTCAGACGAAATTAAGCCGCAACTTGGGTGAAACGTTCCGCCATTAACAAGCTTTATTCCGGAATAATTATTCTAGGCGTCTCCGGGAATGAAAAACTAGCACAGAAATCTTTGGGAGCGGCTTCTCATTACGAACGGCCGCGCACTGCGGTAGAGTCGCAATGTTAAAGGCTCTCGAGGCAAACGTTCTTTGTGTTCCGTTGCGGCGAAAACATTCTTCCGCGGATTTAATTAGTGCGAAAATGCACGGGGCTGTCTGCGCGCGATGCATTCCGGAAAGTATTCTGCTCGCGTCGAATGAAAGACATTCATGCGTTTTGAATTTACCGCGCACCCCGAGCGTGAGTTTTTTTAAAATCGATGTTTGCAGTGCGCGTGATCGATGCTTCTTACTTTTCTCTACTGAAGTTGCAATTATATAAAAATATTCTCGACAAATCAGCATGCGCTTCCTCCGATTGGAAACTTCAATATTTTCGAAATTAGATAATTACCAGCACACTATAATTTTATAAGATCTACACAATTCTACAACCTACACTATCTAAACAATTGAAATCACCGACTGAACCGAATTAACGCAATTCACTGACACAATAGAGGCGAGCTCGACTTAACGAATCGAAATAATTCAGTGAACGCGGTTTTAGGCTCTTTCACTTGGAGAATGGATTTCCCCAAGATTCGAGTTATCGAATGCGGGTCGAATGAAACGGGAGGCCGATAAAACTAGGGTCAGCGTGGCCGAGGAAATCGATAACAGGGGGTCAACACCTTTCCTCTTAGAACAACGAACGCGTCCACGGAACCTGCTGACGCCGCGAGCGACGTTTCCACAGTGCCGACCGAATTTTCCGGATGGCGGAAAACGCGGAGATTATTAGATTTGCGAGTTCTGGACCCGTCGGGTCTCAGATATCCGCGCAGTCCACGGGGCCCCCCGAGATCCTGGATAATCCAATTTTCACTGCGGGCTCTCGTGGATTTCTTAGATGAGTGATCGATCGACCTTAATTGCGGATTCGCTGCCCCGTGGAAATTAAGCGCGTCGATTAATCTAACCGGCGGCCACAATGTCCGGCGTTGCGCACACTGACGATCGTAATTCGATTAGAAAACTGGCCGGAGCGGTCCGCTCCTATTTTACGTTACGTTTAACGCGGATCGTGTTTAGAACCTATCGGATCGATCGATTAGGTATTTTCGTATTACGTAACTAGGGGAAACATATTCTTTCGTCGAAGGAACAAGCTTTACGGAGATCAGAGGAATTCTTATCTGCAACGTTCGAGTTTAATAGACGAGTAGCCGGAGATTCGATTGTCGAAACCTCGCAGCGTTTCTCCATAGAAATATTCCTTTTCCCTGAAACATCCGGCAGGCTGAAAACAGAAAGACTGGTCGAACATTCTCGCCTCTCCGATTCACGGTGGTTCCCGACAGAAAACTTCGAAGGCCGCCGCTCTAAAGTAGTCGCCGAAAAGCTGCAGCCCTCGCGACGAGCTTGGAGTGCCAGCGAAGGAGGGAGGAACAAGAGTCGAAATAAGAAGAAATGAAAGAGAACAAGAAAAAAGGAAATATATATATTATGTACGTATACATATATATATAAATACCATAAGATCCGGAGAGAGAGAAGAAGCACATCGTCGAGTGGTGCTCGTGGCGCACTAGAAGCGTTCATTTTTGATGCCCATTATTTCCGTAATTAGTCTCGAGCGCGAGACTCTCCTTAAAACCGCCGACGAAACGAGATCCCGGTGCAGCCGGATGGAAAACTTGAAGCAGGCCGTGCACCCTGACGAATGTACGCGCCGCGGCGAGCCCGGAACCACCGCCAGAAAAATCTCCTCGCAATCATGTATTTAAATGGAACGAAGCGGCCGCTCGCTCGCTAGCTGGTTACCGCGTGCTCGGTCAAATAATCATATAAAACTTCTGCCGCAACTACCTTCCTGTGGCTCGGCTTTGTGCCAGCCAACCCCTGGACCGACTCCGCGTTGCCTTTATGGAGTCGGCTCGAGGCAACAACATCATCGCGAGGATCCTAATGTCTTCGAGATTGCGATGACAATTACTTCCTGATTGTTTCGGTATCTGGAAGCATCGCGAGTTCAGGTTCAGCCTAAGTCTGACGTTTAAAGTATCGCATCGAGTGTTCGATAAGAATATCAAAGATGGAATTAGCGATTCGATAGATTCCTTATGCAATATCGCGGTTTGAATATTTCAGAATTGATTTTGATAATGCGCGCTTCGCGGTTGTTGGCTCGAAGGAAAAAGTCGCTCGATGCGCCGGGGCAAAATTCATTTTAATATTTGCAGACTGAATTTTTTACGGCTCGGATGGAAGTTTCGTATACTTTCTACGTATTAAAGTCATCGCGGGCGTGCATACTTTATAAATTGAAGTGGCTACAGTCTCCCGGAGCCGCATTTCCCGCGTTTCCCCGGGATCGCGCGGAACTTGTAAGGTTTTTGCCGCTCCCCCGCGTCTTCTTCCGCTAAACAGCCGCAGTTTCGAGAGAACGAAACCCGCGGCACGCTCCCGTTTCGTAGTTATTCCTCTCTAATTAGGCGTCAAAGGAACGATTCGTTCCTCCCGCGAGCGGAACGTTCCTCGAGCGATTCGATCGTTCGATCTCCGGTCGATTGACCACTGCCGCGGCTCGTCGGCTGCTCGCCATCGCAATTTCGCTCGTTAATGATGCACGATCGGGCTAATACAATTAATACTTAAATACACAGACGGCTATCAATAATTACAAATTTGATTGCAGCGATCCATAAGCAATTAGGATCGATGTTAGGGTATTAATATTAACGACACCACCGGTAATTGATTACATTCTATCGATATAATTGGCCCGCGTCGGAAAATTCCAATTTTTTCCGTTCACGTCGATGCTCCCGGCCTGACGTAAATAGAGATTGATATGCCCTATAGACGATTCTATTAGCTCGACATTAACATAATCATTTTATCAAACGCTGTTATGGCCCCCAGGCTATTGCGTGACGCTCAAATATACCACAAATGCGTAATGCCCACTAACTAATTATAATGAAAGCGGTCGTATATCGATCAAAGAAATTTCGACTGAAATCTCCTGTGTACCTGAAATATAAATTCCTGACTTTCACGTGTGCGGAAGCAATTTATCGGGAAATAATAAATCGTAAATCGTACCGTAAACCTCTAGGGCATCGAGAGTACGCGGATTAATTATCCAACAATAATGAGGATAATATTTAAAAAGTATAAAAAATATTTAGTATCGGGTATCGCTGAAAATTCCAATATCAAGATAGGGATCGAAGGGAAACGCGTTTCCAGCGTCGCCACGTTTCTCTGGTCCCGGCGCTTCCGCCGAAAACAGATTCCTCGTCGCTGAAGGGAACAGGAATTCGGCCGGCGCAATTCCTTCGCGTCGAAATTACTCGATTACCGGGGTCGCTTATTAACTGGAGAGAAAGTATCGTTCGTACGCTCCGTAAGCCCCCGCCGCAGCTCTCACGTGTCCAAGCGAAACCCCTTTGCGCCGCGCGGCGGCGTTTAATTGAAAAAGTTGCCGGGACTACCGGCGAGGAATCGATGCTCGCGATTAATCACCACGGGATCTGGCCGCGTTTCGATCGGGCAACTATTTATAAGCGAATCGAGCGGCGGCTGCGCGATCGACCTGCTAGATTGCGCCAGATTTCATTCGTTAGAGGTTGACCGAGTCTATTGACGAATTGTATTTTTATTAGAATTCCTGTGGAAGTATTTTTAGGAGAACACCTCTATGGAGATATTTCCGTGTTGGATATTTGTATCGATCGGAAGATATCAAACGAATTTTTCGAATTGATACTAATCTTTCTAGCATACATATTTGATATAGGAGATACGGAAATATATCAAACATGAAATATAATTGATGAGATTTCCGTTTTAAATTAGTCGCAGCTATACAAGTGAGCTTTGTATTAAATGTCAATTAACCGGCACGAAACGAGCGACTTTCTCATAAATATTTCCACAGTTTATCGCTTATTAATTGCGCGATAAAAGATTGCAGGAGAACGGTTAGCTTCAGAAAAACGCGAGAAGGGAAGAATGATATTACTGCGCGTATCTTTGAAAGAAAATTAATACGTAGCATAAATTCCTCTGACATTTATTGTTCCGCGGGAAACGGTGTACGGAATGTCTTAAAAAATATTTTTAAACGGAACGCCGGTTAATTCTGGAGCGTGTGATTAAATGAAATCGCTACAGAAAACAGGGGAGAAAAGCGTTCTCCATGGTTCCGCGGAGTCGCGCCGCGCGCCTCGCTGTTACGAACGAATTTATTCCGCGCGCACAACGAGTTAATTGTTTCAGGGAAACATGCGTTGCTCGAACGAGGGAAGGAGCGGAGCGTTTACACAATTCCAGCCTGACTTCTTACGCGGATGTACGCGCAATACCGCGCTGCTCCAACTTTTCCCATATGGAGCGCTGTCGAGTGGTCCCCGTCCGTATATTACACTTTTCCCTTTCGACGCCGCTCTTCGAAAATATTATGAAATTTTCAACGGGGAACGTCACTGCGACGTTTCGCTCGCGGACAAATAATTTGTCTGCAATTAATTCTGTATTCCCGCGTAATTCGTTCGCGCGCTGCTAAACTGCACGAAAATTCGTTTCGTAAAGAATTTCATAAAGCATCGGTGAAACGCCGCTCTAATGAATATTTGAAAATGAAACCCTCGCAGAGGAGAATTTTTCCAAGTAAAATCAAATAAACCCCGTTGCGCGTAGAAGTTTGACACAGTAGAAAAAAGGTCAGCTAAATAAATCTCTATTCATTCGAATGATTCGTTTCATTCGCAACTTTCGAAAATCTCTATCCGAACGTTGTATTCCGAATAGTCGACGTATTCGAGTAGCAAATTCGTAATATTCGAATGTAAAATAATAACGTTGAAAGTCTAAATTCTTTGAACCGCGAAATCCGGTCGATTTTCCTTTGGCAGTTCCTGCGAAAGTAAAATTCCCGATTGGCAAACGTTCTGAAATCTTGACGGAATTCCCGTGATTCCGAGTGTCCGTAAGAGCTCGCGAACGGCGTGGCTGCGCCAACGGGAGGGTGTGGATTTCGTTCGGAGCTCCCGGCCGCAAGATAAATCCAGGTCTCAGAGCTGGGAACATTTAACCCACATCCAGCCAGCGATCCTGTCCCATTTTCCTTCCGATTCTCCGGCCGGTGTTTTCCCCGGAAAATTTCGTTTCTTATCGCTCGGGGGATAAGACAAAGCTCGGGTCCTCTTACTCGATCGCGCCTTTCGAAGTAATAAGCCCGGGGAATGAAGCGACCCGATTGTTCCGCGGGACAATGGCGGCGCGTAAATGAGTTACAAGTCGCCGAAGGGCCATCCCGTGAATCACCCGTTCTCCACGTGTCGTAAAATCCGCGCGGCTCTCCGCTCCGCTCGGCCGATCGATTTATGCGCCGCGAAAATAATTCGCGAATTATCGAAGCGACAAACGTCGACGCGCCTCGCACGATATTGAAATATAAACTGCGAAATTATCGGACTCGTTTCGTTCTATTAATATTCAATGAGCATTGTTAAGGATTAAACAGTCGATTGTACTTTGTTTGCGCGATCGTATTTCACCGGAATGCTCGCGCGAGCTGTTTGCCGCGGCTTTATGGGCCGCCGGTGCAAGAATGCCGGTGGGAACGGTTCTCCTGCGGTCCACGATCGGGTTAATCGTGGAAAAATAACCTGCGGTTTGTGCGACCAGTTGGAAATGTAAAGCACTCTTCATTAGAACGAGCCCTCTATCTACAACCACCGAATCGTCTCATTCCGAAACCCAGACGAAAGTTGAAAGAAATCGAGGTAATTTGCCTCGGCAAACAATCGAGTATCTTACGAAACATTCATAAAACATGAAACTATAGCGAGGAGCATAGATTCCAAGGAATCGAACTCGAACCAGGTCAAGAATTCTAAGTGGAAACGAAGGGAGAAGTCGAATGGGAACTTGGGGCTACTAAATTTTACTCGGCGTCTCTAAAGGACAGAAGCTCTAACCAACGGCTCTAAACGAAACTTACCGATGACACGAATCTATCGAAGTACCAAATGCATTCTACCAAGCGCCTGTAAATGGGAGGACCTCGCTAACAGATAAGAACGTAATACAAAGACGAGGTGCGTCAGGGGAACACGGTTCACGATCCCGAAGAAATTTCCCGCTGATCCCCAATTACATGTTCAGGTGGCTCCCGGTAAACCGCAGGCGCGCGCGCGCGCGTCAAGGCAAATGTCCTCGTATCCCGGGCAGGTTCTCGACACGTAGAGTCAGCCGGATGTCGGCCCGTAATCCCGTGCTTCCGCCGGTTACGATCAGCCGGCCACCGAGTGGAATTGTTTTTTCTTCGGTCACGTCACGGTTTATTGGCCAATAAAGGGAATCTCGCGCTTCGAGCCTCGGAAGGAGAGAGATGTCCGCTCCCGCGGGCAAACGAGCTCCGCCGCCTAGCTGCGAATGGACGATTCCACGTTGCAGCTTTACGGCGCGCCGTCCTCCTCTCGAGGAAGGTGTCACTATTGCTTTCCGCATCGACGAGACAGTGATTCGCGACAGTTGCTCGCGTGATTCACTTTACACGGCCATTCCTGTGTCCTTTCGACTGCGTGCTTCGATCGTTTCGTGTGCTCTTAGATATCTGTTTAGTATGATGGACGAAGGAGATTTTAATATTTGAATTGGAATTGATTGTTCTACCGTTGGTTGAGAGACGAGTCGTTTGCATTATGCGCAGTGTGTCTGTGCAGTGGTTAAATCTACTTCGCCTTGTGTCGCGTGAAGGTAATTTCATTCGAGATTGATCAATCGATTCGAATCGATTGATCTGTCGTTCGCGTTAATAGAATTCACGTTAAGGAATCGATTGTTCTCCGTGATATTTATATAAACAATGTCTACTTTAAGGTACACATCAATTTTGAGATATATAGCGAAGAGTACCATTCTGCACTTTCGCGTACAACGATGAATTACTTAGCCTCGTGAGTTAAGAATGAGCGTGTCTCAGGACTTTCACTAACAAGTCCGTACAACGTCGCTATATCATCCGTGAGGTGTACTGTTTTATGGCACCTACAACCCGCGTTTTCCCAAAGGTGCCTCTAACTCGAAATTACCCGAGAAGCCTCTGTTAACCGTGTCTACTCTATCCGAGATCCTCTCCATCCTGTAAATCCTTCATTCGCGCTCAGGAGATCAGTAATTAAAATAGCACGTTACATACGGAAAAGATGGCCAGTAGCCGGCGGCTAACTGCAGTTGAATAAACTTAAACGTTTTAATTATAAAGTAAAATAACATTTCCTCCTGAAAGAGTCAACTCGTATCCCGGCGCATACTTAATCGGATTACTTGCACAAACTTCAAAATGAAACCCTCGGATACTAATTATATTCAGCGAGTACTATTTAAATAAAAAATCCGGACGTCTTTGCCCGCGGGCCGGCCAGCACTGACAGGGCACAGTACACAGGCTCAGGTGTTTTTTAATTAATATTTTCTACATCCCTGAAATATTCATCCTGTAATGCGAGCCGTCTAAATACAAGCTAGCTAATTAACCAGGATCTCCGCGAATTACGCCGGTGAACCTAATCCGAAGTACAACTTTGATCAATTGTCATCTTATTTAATTAAAATACAATTCAAGAAGGTGTCGATATAATTCGGAGAATATTGAATAATACTAATTGTTTACGAGAATCGCCATTTCTTAAATACAAATTAGGAAATTCTAATCCTACCGAACAGTGGCACAAGCGTTTCCGTCGCTCTCTGAAAAGAGGAGCATTCGATTATTGAGAAATGACGCGAAACGATGATTGAAAGAATAATTTTGTCAGGAACAGCAAATGGAAAAAGAATCGACATCCAGGGCTCTCCGTCGAATGCAGGGTGCGAATTCTTTCCACGCCGGCACAGGGGCCGAGTTCATCGATTTGGGCGCACCCCCAGGGAAGGGGCAGTTAGTATGCAACCCTCGCGTTCGTCGCCGGTGTTATGCAACCCGTGTGTACGCGTTCTCGCGCGAACACGAGCTTCTTTACGCGTAACATCGAACTTGTAGGTAACTCGAGTTGCATATTTTCCCTGAGCAAAGTCTGCGAGACGAGTTGCCCTATTTTTCGTTCCGCACGCTCGTCGCGTCGAGTTTCTTCGGCTTCTGTCCATATCGTTGCATTTTAATCCGATTACGATACGGTTGTTTGTCGAAGAATCCAGCGGGATTGTTTTAAAACACATGCTCCTCTCCATCTTATTTACCGAATGGAAGAATTGAAGTTTATTAAAACAGAAATTAACACTGTAAAACAGATATGCTACAGTTAACGCTATTACTGCTGATATAAACTAGTTTTCCAATCCGATCTTTGCGAAGAAGACACTAGATCAACCGTCCTCCGTCGAAAACAGAATATTCTTTAAAAGACTAGAACATCGTCAACAAACCGTCGTAATAAACGCAATAGAAATAAGCTCTCGACAGCTCAAACAAGATTGCCAAGATAATAGTCCGTCCCATTCATAAGAGAAGCCAGCTGCAAACCGCTTCTTGCCGGAACAAATTCATCTCTCGTTTCCAAGAAGTATTTCAATATTTCGGTCGAGCGGCGAATGAAAAGGCACGAAGGGAGCGCGCTGGGTAGATCCGCCTCGCGCAGTCCCGGGAAGTTTCTCCGAAGTAAACCGAACGGAGAGTGGATGCAGAGAGGCGGGAGCACCGGCGAAGTGGCGCAACTTTGGCAAGAATTTTTTATGAGATGCGCTGCGGACTTAGCGTCCGCCATAATGGGGCGTGTAATATCCTCGCGACAGGTGGTGTTGCGTTCCTTTTACTTTCGGGCCGGAGTTAAGGCAGGCTGCTTGTTGCTCGCGAGACGGCCGCGCGTTCTCCGCGAGCCGAGCGCGACAATTACGCGCAAATGAAAACGCTACCTGCCCGTAGACAGGTAGACCGGATGGAACTTCAGGAACTTCGGTAGAACGCTTCCCGGAGAAACGGGGCAGCGCCGCGGGAATGTCTTGCAGATTGTTTTCATTTCGGAGAACGGGGTGTGTCCGCGGCGCGGTGACGGAACAACTTCCTGGTCGCGGAGACGTTTGGTCAATATCTGTCTGGTTTCGAGATGGATGTGACTCGCCGTTCGGGAATTTTTCCAGAAGGAATTGAGAAAATGGGGAGGTTAGGTTTAGTTTTCTCGCGGCGTTTGGCTCGAAGGGAATTCTAGAGAAGAGTTTCTCGACTAGAGAACAGCGTCAGTTTTCGATTAGTTATCGGTGTTGTTCAGAGAGAAAGAGTAACGTAGACGCGAAAGCTAAGGAACAATGAACATCCACTTCGATCGAAGAAACGTTAAAACGTTTCCGAGCTACGGCGCAAAGGAGCGAACCGAAAGTAATCGAACGTATTGGAGGCGCATGATTTAGGGGATTGATCCGAAAGGAGCGGCTTATTGTGCTTATAACGTAGGAGCCCGTTAAGAGCTGATTTACGCCGGGCCAGTTCGGCGAAGTCGTAATTGCTGCAACGCCGGTTAGTTCGTAGCAAGTATCGCAGGCGCCTTGTTCGAGATAGTGTATGGAAGTTTCGCAACTGAAATGTTTCGCCAGCACGCGTACCTGCTATCCTGCGCGCAAGCCGGCTATTACATTGTTGGGTTCGAACGTTGCTTCGAAACTCCGCCTCGGGAACGTATCGCCACGAGAGCGCGTTGCTCGGGATCGACAGCGTCGCTTCCGGCTCCGAACCTCGAATCATCCGGCTAATACGCGTCTGTAGTCGACGGCTGAAATATCGAGGTGACTGGAGGCTCCATCGCCAGGAGAAATTCAAAGGAGCCGCCTTGACTTATCGCCCTGACAGATGCCACCTTTTACCTTCCGCTACGAGCGACCACTTTTTTCGCCATTTTTCTTTGCTACTTTTGTGCCGCCCGAGAGCTCCCACGCTTCGATTCTTCGAAAGATTGATTATTATTAGCTGCAAAAAGTTCTACCCGACTTCTCAGTGAAATCAGAGTTTCGCTTGCAATGAAGTGCAAATGTTTTATTGCCGCGGACCTCGGCGTTTCGTTTCGGATGGTTCGAACGGTCTATATTTGGAATTATTATCAGTATTAAAGGTAGCGGAAGGTTTTGAGTAACCAGATAACAGCTGGAAATAAAATGAAAGCGAGGCGAGGTCGGATTTTACGATATAATAATCTGGACAAATAGAGGCAGCTGAAATCGCGGAATTCGACGACATTAAACTTGCAACAGTTCTCGGGAAATGAATTCAACGCCACCTGTTTTTCATCGGCTATCGTTCCCGCTGAAACATCGGAAACAGAGCCCACTATTGATTACAGGGAACATACATTTTTTAATATCTCCGGATTTGCGGAATTCAATTAAACATTTTTCCCAGTGTTCTCTCGTTCCGGGATATTGAACAAATAAACGTTACACGCTTTATTTTCGGGCTGGTTTCCGACGGTTTAACGCGAACGGTGATCGACGGGAGCGAAAATACACGCGGAGCTTCGATCGAAAAATAGCATTTAAAAATCTCATGTAAAACATCGTTTCTAAAAAATCATCCCGCCCAACGACTACAAAAGCACGGACGCCTTAAAGAAAATCTCGAAACATACCTGATGCACTCGAAATCCCTAGGTTCCACGCGCGCGGTAACCCAGTGCGGCGCATCGAAAGACTTAATCCAAGAAATCCTCGCCGCTCCATTTCAGCGCACCGATCCTTGAAACAAGCCACCCAAATAACCTCCGCGCGGCGCGCACCTATCGCCGCAAGAAGTAACGAGGCCCAGAATATTAAACCCAGCAGCGTAAAGTCTACTCCGGTTACCGTGCGCGCCGGAAGCGGCCCGGAACGTCAACTCGAACTTACCCTCTAACCAAGAATCAGCTTCTCTCAAAGGGCCTAGCAAAATTCGGCTTCGAATCCGAAGCGGCGCGCGCGAGTTAAGGGATCCCGCGATACACCGTTCACGCCGGCAAAGCGGTGGATCGGGTAGACAGCGAGGAGGAGACTCGCGACGACCCGGGACTAGCAAACGAATCGTTAAAGAGGGATCGAGGGATCCGCTCGTCAAAGGAATTAGCCGAAAGCAATTAGCGTTTAGGCGGGGGCGGGGGGTAAGCGGCGGCTGATCCTTTCACCGGCGCCGCAAGACTGCTCGGGCCCCGCTCGAAATTCTCCGGAGAGTTTCCCGCGAGTTCGCTTGCGGCTAAGCGCGAAGCCTCGCCCCGCTCGAACTCTGCCGAGCCTGTTTCTCCTTGGTCGCACGCGCACCGCGCCTTAACAAGCCCCCGGCAGCCAGCTACTCAGCGAAATTAGAATCCGGAGCCGGAGCGATCGCGCTCGAACTTGCCTCTGTTCGGATCTCTCGTTTAGGCGGCGCCGAGCAAGCGTTCCGCGGGAACGCCTGCGATTCGTTAGCGAACGGAACGAGATTCGTGGCCGCGGACGAACGCGGCTTGGCTCCTCGATCCTCGCGACGATGGGTCGCTGTGTCTGTCTTTGTCTCTCTGCGTCTTCCTATTTCTCTTCGTGTTTCCTATTTTGTCTCGCTTTCTTTCTCTCAAGTTTTGTTATGCCACTGTTTACCAATGCATCTCTTTTTTCTATATCGCTGTCTACTATCTTGTCTCTATCTTCTTCTATCTGTACATCTCAACTTCATCCTCCCAGCTTTCTTTCCGTCTCCCCATCTATGTAACCATCCATCTTTCCATTCACCGTTTTCTGTGTTCGGCCGCACCGCAAAGAGACCGCGTGCCGCGAGGAAACTCCCGGGGGACGGGAAGACAGAGCCGAGGAAGGCTCGCGAAGGGACGCGCCTCGCGTCGCCGCCTCCGGCTTTGAAATGGAAACCCCCTCCTCGGAAGAGAGTCGACGAAAAGCCTAATAAGAGGAACTGGGTGACGAGTGTCGACACGTTCAAACTACCATTCATTACGTATAAGACGAGGCAGACTGTGTGTCTGCGTGGCTTCTCCTTCGACGTCGCCGTCTTAGGGGAGTTTCGGCTGCGAAGCCGGGGCAGGGGTTCGAACGGGGCGCTGTTCCGCTCGTTTGCGATTCGGGAAGTTTTGATTCGGTTCTCGGATCGATGAATCAGCTGGAATAATTGTACTCGTGTACGAGGATGCCTCGGAGGGAAGGGAAATGGAAAGGGGTGGTGGTTTGCATTAACTGGAAGTAGGTTGACGGCGAGGAATAAAATCTGCTGATACGTGGAATTTTCATTTGTTAGGGAAGCCAATATTGCTTAAACAAATGTTATAAATAAATATACTGAAAGATCGAAAAACGACCAACTGCACAGTTTAATAAAGTAAAAATTGTAAAACGGAAATTCAGAGGAAATGAAGTATTAATCAATTGGAATTCATGAAAGTTATTCGTGTCTATACACTTTCTGGAAACTGAGTTTACACTTCTGGGTAACCTAGTACAAGTAGAATAAGCCAGCATTGGTCAGACAGCCGCAAGTTGAAACTTCATTCAGCGCGAAGCGAAAGCTGCGCATTTAAATCCGAATGTTTAGATCAGCGCAACATTCTGTCAACTAAACGTAGCACTGGCCCACGGCCGTTGCGTAACAAAGGCGAAACGACAATAAACAATTTGGTCGTAGCATTCCGACCAATCGCGGCACAACGGAACATCCGGTTACAAAGGTAGCCGGATCGCCGGTACAACTGGGCGCAATAAAAGCAAAGGATAGGCATTAATATGAAGCCGGGATTGAAATTCAAATGAATGCAGATGTCCTCAAAGAAAAGGATATGCA
Organism: Nomia melanderi; assembly: GCF_051020985.1. NCBI lineage: Eukaryota > Metazoa > Arthropoda > Insecta > Hymenoptera > Halictidae > Nomia > Nomia melanderi. The sequence goes on from NC_135005.1 coordinate 18,564,938, forward strand.
ATTAATGGGCGAAACTGGCGCGGCAGCTCTCGCGAAGCTTCATCAGGGCTTTAATGAAAGATTGTCGCGGGACAGCCGTGGTAAATAGCCGTGCGCAAAAGAGATTGAAGAATACAGTTGGGGGGCCTGCTTTTGTTGAGAAAATGTCGCGCTCGGTTCGGGAGACTGTGGAAGAAAGCGGCTCCTTTACGCTCAAACGCGCCTTCGAACAGGACACGCGCGCGGAAAGCTCCCCGGCCGTTTCACCGGCGAGCGTGTATTGTGACATTTTAATGGAAGCCTCGAGTGGAATCGTTGCACAGCCCGCGTCAGCCTCCGGTAAACCGAAATTGTATCCTTTGCCGAACCAGCGCGCGACCTTAAGCCGCGTGCACGCTCGGCTGAGGACATTATCGGAGGATTTTCAGGAACTCCGTTCAAACGGACATTGTTCGACGGAAAAGATCAAGGAGAGTACGAATTAATTCCAACTGTGAAGGATTTACGAATTAAAATCCATTGTCTGAACAAGATGAAATTTAGCTGCCGCTAAGGAACATGGAAGATATTCGTATTTAATCATTCGAGCCGCTTTAATTGCAGCTATGATCCAACTAGTTACTCTTGCGCAGAAATATTGGAGGAATTATTCTTTAATTACCTAGGATACTGGAATAGAATGAAAGCAGCTGACCGTTGACTCTTTCGAGGTTTTAAGGTCGTACATTTATGAAATGTTTCGTGTGTTCAGGTGTTTTTAATTGTATTCAAAGGATAAAATATATGGGAGAGATCTCTCCACGTGTGGACGCGACTTTAGACACCGAACAAGGGACGCGTACAAAGCGTTCCATGTTTCGAGCATGCGTTGGCACGCGTGTGTATAAAAGAGACGTACTGCACACGTAGCCATTTGCATAGTTATTCATTTGCATAATGCATGCGCATGTACGGGCACGCACACCTCGGCCTTATTCATTCGCGCATGTTATTTACTGTTTTTACGATGCCGGAAGGATTCAGTGCGTAAGTAGATCAGCGACAGAGTCAGCCTGATTAAGTGATATTTTAAATAAACGTTCGTTATCCCTGATTATTCGCTAAACCCGCTTGACTTTATAAATAAAGCGCCGCGTGTATCTTCTTTTACGATGCACCGGTAAGTTATTTATCATCCTTTGTCTTCTCAACCTATAGGATTATTTTGTGCGACAACCGAATGTACTGTACGGAATATTTCAGAAATTACCAAAATTATCATTTATGGGTAGTATAATCCGATAGGAGTAATATTTTCCTAAAGAGCTTTGAAAGAAAAGTTACGGCAACATCGTTTGTGCTGGAACAATGGAACGATACACAGCAAAGATGATTCGCCGATGGTCGAGCGAAATTCAGGCACGAAATTACAAGTTACAGCGGGATCCGAATTCGAGCAATTAAGAGTACATCCAGCAGGCAATTGACTCGAATAAGAGGCGCGACGATGGGGCTCGCTAGCACGTTTCCCGTTGGCCATCAGCTAATCCAGTGAAACTTCGCCCTCGTCTGACTAATGGCGCACCTTGATCACTGATTTCAGCCACGTTACATTAACTCCAGCCGGCTCTGCCGAAGACCGGCAACTTAATCGCCGGGCTGGATCCGCGAACTCGCGGCTAATTTAAAATTACCATAATACCGGTGTTCCGATTAGACTTCCGCGGTAGTTCGCGACGAAGCCACGCTGGGATCGCCATTTCGCGGGGCGCGCCGCCGTTCATTCGCGTTATACCCGCATTTAGACAAAAACGAACGAACGTCCGCAAACTCGCGCCAGGTACGGACAAAAACCGAGCAAATATTCCCAGCGAATGCCAGCGGAAAAATATGAGCCGAGTATGTAAATTGAAATGTTATTATTAGAGTGCGGATTTTTATTCATTTATGGGGAATTCGCGAGCGAGACGTAGCAGAGTCGATGCGAAAAAATGTATGAAATATTCCGAGTGCGCCACGTTTTATTACATTTGTTAGGAAGAAACGTTCGGACGCTTAGATCTCCATAGAGATTCATCGTGTTATTGTTGATTAAAATTTGTGGCCAAGTTTTTTTTCAGGGGACCAATTTGTCCAGAATGGACGGTTATTCGCTTAGATTTGAATTCGAATATAAATTTGAAATTTGACGTTTTTATATTTCATATATCGAAATTTGATCGTTTAAGAGTTGAACGATTCCCGAGTTGAATTTCTCGCATAAGAGACGAACAAGTGTCATTTCGCGGCGCAAACTCGGCATTATCCTTTCGCACACAGTTTGCCGGTCGCAAAATTGATTCGCGACCGCATACAAAGAGTTCGGTATGCGCTTTGCCAGCTGAAAAGTTGACGAACATCGTCGAGAGATAAGAAGAAGCTAGCGAGGTCGCCTCGACGCGCCGCGAGATGAAAACGACTTCCCGCCGGCCGACGGCGACTAAAGGAAAAAAACTTTCCGGTCCCGTTGGAAAGAGAATATTTTTCTCTTCGAGCAAAGGGGGAGTGTCTTTCCCGATGCGAGGCTCCACACAACTTTCATAACTACTTTCGCTTTGTTTGGACGAGGGTACTTTCGCGGGGAGGAGAAACATTTCGGCGATGGAATCCGCGTTTAATATCGGATACTATAAAGTAGTTCGGCTTCAAAGGGACGACTCGAATGTTATTTCGAACGGTTTTAGCGCCGTGCCCGCAACAGACACACGCGTAGATGTTCACGGTGTTTGTGAACGTTCCGACTCCCTCGCGTCCATGAGAAGAAGATTAAAATCGAGAGGGAGAGGTTTAATAATGAACAACGTTTCGATTACCGGCCACGGGAACTATATTTTAGAATACATCTAACCGAAATTATTCATAAAATGTAACGAAAATTTAGCAGGGACATATGCAGTATTTTAATTAAAAGACATTGAAGTGTTTCCATTGCTAAAAACCCCATATTTTTCATCGACAGAACGTATTACTCCATTCAACGTATTACTCTATGCTTTTTTCCTTATGGTAATCAGCGAAAAAGACTGTCAAAGTATTACCCGTCCCTTTGCGAACGCCCATTGGCACGATTGTTTAGCCGTAAAGAGTGTTTTAAAGTGTTTTTATCGAAAATTCATTAGCTTGAAAGAAACAGAAGTTCAAACACAATATCCAAGTAAAACGATCTCTTCCATTGAGGCTGAAAAACGTATCGATTCCTGTGCAAAAAAAAAGAGCAAACAAGCATACAGTGGCATTCAGAGGAATAAAGGTGACCTGGAAATCTTTGAAGCTACAAACGGCGCGCCATTCGAAACCCATTTAATTTCACCGGGTGACATTTTTCTCTGTCCGCTGATACGCCGACCGTAATTCCCGGTGAGATCGATCGCGCGCGCGCGCTTCCTCGCTCGCTCGCTCGCTCGCGTTTTTATCGTTAAACAGCTGAGCTACAGTCAAACCGTAAACAATTGACCCGTTCGTGCCTAAAGTAACAAACATTCGCGATACGCATCGGCTGCGCGCTGCGCCAGTTCGAACGGCTCGCTTCCTCGGTTACTGTTCACCTATCGAATCGATACGGGGTACACGCGCGGTATCCGGAGACTGCGAAGGAAATTTTAAGTGTGTCATTGTAGCGAAGCGTCGAGACTAGAAAAGGATCCTATTAGATGAAACTAATTCGATTGCGAGCTACAATTGAAAGGACTATTTATTCCACGCGGAAAGTACAACAATCGAAACAATACATCGAAAGAACGTATACCCATTTCCCAGCATTAATTGCCAGCATCGAAAACAAACATAAACCAGCAGCAAATAATTTCCACCCAATTATCCGAGTTAAACAGGTATTAGTTCAGCACGATAAACACCGCGAATCCCGAAACTCCCGAATAAAATAAAAACCGCCGATAAACCGGGAAGACGAAAATTTCGAGTATTCCGGGCTCGCAAAATCCGAGAGGCAGATCGTAAATATCGAGCGTAAAATGGATCGCGGAGAGCGAGCGTAAACTTGTTTCAAAAACCGAATGGCCACGAGGCTACAAGCCGCGCAGCGGACGGGACGCGCGCTCTTTATATTTACCGGAAGGCAATCGGGAGGGGGGAGAGTGGGCAAGCGTGGATACGACAACCCCGGATGGACAACAGCCTCGAGATTCCTATAAAACGCCGAATCTCGCCTGGCCGGGAAATATATCGCGGCCGATAAAAAGGGGCAACCTCGCCGCTGGGCGAAGAAACGTGGGAAAAAAATTGGAGCGCCGACACAGTTTCGGGCCAATAAGCGGCCACCGTAACTCACGGAGTTTCCGAGCTTTTGGCTTCTGGCCGCGAAGTCTACGGGCCGCTGCCGCTCGTTTCGGATCCGCGACGCCCCGTTCATACCTTTGCCCGCTCGACCGTGATTCCATGCCTCCGCTTGGACTTAACTTTCCTGCGGACCCGCTCCACGACCCGTATTCGGGTCGCGCGGATTGGGTCACTGGCGAATAACCGTTCACCGTTTCCGGGAATGAACGTTCACCTTGTTCTCCGTGCAGTTTCGCCAAGTGTCTGGTGAAACAGCGCCGTTGCTCCTCGGGGAAGAAGTTTGTTCATAGGGTACGGTGCTCGGTTATTTTCACCGTGTACGGGTTTGTTTTGGAATTATGATACTATGGAAATCGGGCTGATTCGCTAGGGGGAGTGAGACCTTGGGAAAGACATTTTTTCTATGGGATGTTCTTTCGTAATACAGATAGCAAAGGGCTTTGAATTTTCTAGATTTAAGTAAATATCAATTCTCCAAGTTGTATCCCACTTATGCTCTTATGGATTGTGCAATAAATAATATGAAACAATCCCGGAAGAGGAGATCAGCATGAAACCAAAGCGTAAAATAATCTCTCGGGGTATTAACAAGTAGATCAAGTCCCTCTCCGCTCAGACGAGTGCCCTGGGAAATAGGGTAGACCGCGTGTCAAGTTTCCACTGAGCGGATAAGTGGAACGGGTCTATCCACGGTCGTACACGGTGCTGTACAGAGTTTCTACGCTGGTCAGGCAAGTAGAATTTTACGTATCGTCGCGTCGGTAAGAAGATTAAGACTGAGTTGCAAGTAGATTGAGGTCCGCACGCCTCGTGCCAAGTAGAATGCGGTTCGGCCGAGATCAGGCGGATCGGATAAGGTCTATTCCCATTCAGCCAGCGGAAATACGTTTAGTTTCTGGCCAAACAAATAGAGCATCACGCGGTCGTATTACAGTAAGTGGATCTCGAGCCCCCGGTATGAACGAGGCACGCGCCTTGATACATAATCACGCGCAATAATACGTGCGCCGAGAATTCGAGGGGCGGAAGGCGGAATATTCTCATTCGGTAACGTTAATTACGACAGCCTTCTCGTTAAACGAATCGCGGTATCGTGTCTGTCATAAGTTCCAGTGAAACGGGTTTCGCTATGATCAGACGAGTGGCATATTACATGTTTCAGGGCTGTTAGGTGGAATTGCTCGGTTGATAAGCGATTTCGATTCTGTTGAGATTGGAGAAGTTGGTAGAACGAGTGGATCGATGGTCAGACTATACTCGTTCTACTCGTGCTCCCTAATTTACGTTAACCACGGTATTCTCTTCACTTAGATCACGGATTCCGAATGAGACTGTGCCATACGCGTCGGTATATAGGATTATTAAATACCTACTACAAAATAATTGCACTTCGACGCAAGTTCATTAGAAACCCTACACTTCTATATACCAATCACCAGCGAAGAGTTCCTGTTTCTCGTTCGAACTCAAAGACCATCGACATATCAGCGATTTAATCTAACCTGAAACCACAGGCAATTTCCTCGAACACTTCGAAACTCACAAGCACTCCGAGGGAGCCGAACACAAAGAAACGAAGCGAGTCGGTTTCACTGCTCAGGAAAAATATTCTCCAGCTCGACGAGAGAATCGTCGATCGGCCCTGCCTCTCTCACGATATTTAAACAGTCGCGGTCGGATCCGTCGCGACGCTGCTTTTGTCTCGCGGCGGTCGCGGCGTCGAAGGCTCTCAGGCAGTCTGGTCCGATGGGCGCGCACAAAGGCCGGCGGGAGCATCCGCGTTTCAAGGAGGGCCCGCCGGAATGGCGGCCGTTTGTCGCGTTTCGCGGCCGTTCCAGGCTCGAGCGACGACCGACGAACGGGCGGAGGGTGCGGGGAGCCGGGGGAACGCGGAAGGCAAAAGTGGAGGCGTCGCGCAACCGACGCGGGCGAAAAAACCCCGGGAAATCGCGTCGGAGAGGCGCGCGCGGGGCGGAACAACGCCGAACCGGCCGCGCCGCGGTAAATGTACCGTGTACTCGATAAAGAGGCCGTGAGCTTCGAGCTCCCGACGCTATCTTCCACCCCCGCGTCACCTTCGATTTACAACGCGCGCGGAACCAGCGGCTCGTAATTGTTATTTTCTCGCATTTTCTATTTTCCTCCGGTGTTTCGATGTTTACGGGTTTATTGATTTTCGGCGAAAACTGTCGGCGAGCTTCGTTTCGCCGAGCTTATCGAGAATGTCCCTTGTCCTTTGTTTTTTGAGAGATTATCGAACGAATGTCGAGTTTTAGTTTGGAACGAACAAGTTAGAGTGTTGTTCGAGGTGTTTCAGCGTGAGATGCATTTCGCGGAAGAAGTAGGTTGTTCAGAGTGTAGTGTGTAGCGGATTTTATGACAGGCAATCGATTTCGGAGGCTTATCCGATTGTGCGTATTCGTGTAAGTGGATGTGGAGGGTCATGGGCAGACTTATCGAGGGATTCGCGTGGAACAGTAAGATCGCTGAACAGATTTTCAGATGAAACATGTGGAATCACCTAGAAGACGAGCAATATTTTGATACATTGTGTACCTAGATTTTCATAGAGAATAATTTCCCTCTCGGTTGCAAGACGATTTCAAGAACACTCCGCGCAAGGGTCTCGACAATCACCCGTATCACTCCCACAAAAAAATATCCAAGTATTCCCATGAAACAAATGTGGCCGAATGCTCGAGCAGCGTCGTACATTCTCCGAGACGGATGGAGACGGTCGTAATCCTAGTTTCGCGAATCAGGGAACGACGACGCGCTCGGTCTGCTTTTACGAGACGGGCGTTGCGCGTAATTTCGCTCGTGCGAGCCGGTGTTTGCCGGTCCGTTTCTGAATAAACCTGTGGTTATATTAGACGGGTATTCCGGCAGATAAACATCCGAAGATCGCTTTATGCCCACGTTTACGAATTTATGTACACATCTGATTTCTTGGGCGTATTGAATTCGAAACGCTCGTTCGAATTCGCATTCACAGTAAACGTCGCCTCAGACCGTTGCGATAATGTTCGTCGAACTGTACAAAGAAATTCTCCTAGACACGGAAGAATCAATGTTCATGCTAATTAACAGAGAAGAATGAATATTTAATTTCACGTATAAACATTTCATCACTTCGACGTATAAAATTCCTCGCAATGTCCTTTGCCACGCAAGATCCAATGCGAGCGTAGCATAAATACGAAACAACAAAAAGCTCGCGCGCTTTCACGCCGCGCGCAAGGATTTTCCGTGAAAATAATCGGCGAGCCGGAGCGAGAAGAGAGACAGCCGGCGATGCGTTAATTAAGCAAATACCGCGAACTCATTACCGGCCCCTAGGATTGCAGGCCGCGGGCAGATAAATAAATAAATTCGGGCCGGGTTCTCGATTTATTGCGAATAATCGGCGCCGGGCGCGAGCCACCGACTCTCATTTCAATATTTCCACAGGAGTTGCCGTTTGCATTAGCGGCCGCACGCGCGTCTCGTTAATCGGATAAATCTTATTTATCCAAAATCTAATTTCGGACATGAATTTATGGAAATGGAATTCGCGTCACACTGGGACGGGATTGTCAATATTAACCGGGGCTGATGTGCGCAATTACTTAATAGCTGGCGACTTATCTCGGCTCGGTATCTCGGTTTTTATCCCCGCGATTTAAAGCCAATTTTAGGAGACTCGTAGAACGACTTAATAAACAGTAACGACGAAACTTTCGGTATATAAGCGTCGTCGTCCGGCCGAAGCGCGATGCGAGAATGCGACGGGAAATATACGATGGGAATGTTAGGAAGATTCAGAGCTCGTTGCTACGCGAATCCATTAACTTTATTCGATCTATTTCGATTTCACTTTCCCCATTTTCCAAGAATTCATTAGAATTTCACGAAGACCGTATAAAACGTTCGCAAACATTCGCACTACTACTTTCAGAAGAAACTAAACCGAGTAATCTCCATGAATTACACGAAATACAACATGATATCGATCCCACGCGCATCGATAATCCGAACCGAGCAGCTTCGGTTCGGCCATTATAATTACAGGACCTGCAATCAGTTCGAAATCGATTCGGTATCAACGAAGAAACCTCGAAACGCGGGCCGCGATGAATCTCGCTGCGAGTAACGGGACTCTCGTGGAGCCGGCGGAATACAGTAATTTCGCGCGACAGCTCGAAAACAGGATATGGCGCGCGGACAAGCAATGGCGCGGCTGCGAAATCAAGATCCGAAATAACTGTCGTAAAGCCGCGTCGACGTCGATGCCCGCTTCCCACCCCTCGGCCCGCGGGACAATTCAATCCGAAGATTAAACAGTCGATTACAATTTCAAGCGGGGCTCGTTCGAAATTAATTTGGCGCCGGGCCAAAATCGTTCGGCCCCGGTAAACATATTAGGTCGCGTCCCGTGACTAACGGCCGCCGACGGTCTCCTCGCGGCGGGAATAAAAGAACGATGGCAACCGGCAATTTCCATTATGAGTTCACGTGCCGGCGACGGAAGTTCATAAAGCACGACGCAATGGCTACGGAACAGAGATTCCGCGCTCCGCCCGAGATTACAGAATAATCAACGTGCTTCGTTTGTACCGCTACCTGACGCCGCTGTTGCGCGCTCTTCCGCATAATGCCCGGCAATATTTGCCCGTTGGCTGCTGTGTGTTAAGCATTTCCACTTGGACGATGCTGATCACGTTGGAATTCTTCTTCTCTCTAGGGTTCACTGATTGCTAGATTGATTTTACATTTTAAACTTCCTTTTCGAAGAGGCACACAGATGGACACGAAGGTATTGATTGTTTTTAAAATTGGGATAGGTTCATAGCGACTAGGAAATGCGAGTGAACTGTAATCAAATTGTTCCTTCATCTAACAAACTTCCAACATCGCGAATAATTGATCTCCTACATAATAACTGATCTGAAAACCCCATCTGTCCACGTCCGCTCCTAACTCTCGCACATCATTCGAAGGCAAACAATTTTTCCGCTGTTCAATCCCCCGTTTCCTTTTAAAAGCATGCACGATAGTTTCCCCATGCAGAATAAGCTCGCAACCGCAGAACACAGCTCATGAATCACTGGAAAGCTTTCAATACCACGACTAATCCCGCGTAAACAAGCATTACGTCCAAGTGAATTTAAATCGAACGTCGCGGACAGGCTGCTGGTCCGCGCGGAACGAGTGAAAGCGGGTTGCCAGGGAAGGGAAACAAAGGTGGTGGAGAGGCAGGCCTCGATTCCGGCTCACAAAGGAAACAGAAAAATGTCCCGGCGACGATAAAGGGGGCACGATCGAGCGAGCCGAGCCGAGGCCGAGTGCATCTGGCCGCGTGTTATCGGCTCCGCTGCAGGATCGCGCGATCCGGCGAGCGTTAAGGGCGCGTCGCGATCCCTGCGACGAGATATCGCGTATCGCCGGCCTGACACGAGGCCCGGAACCGGCCGCCGTTGCCGGACGATCGAGTGGCCGCCTGCTCTATATCTTCGTCGTCTTAATTCCGTGTAATGCGATCGACGGCGCGATTGCGACCGCGATTGCGGGCCAATTGCGGTGCCTCCGCGTTTGGCTACTCCTCTTCTTAACGGGACTGCGGGATCTTGATGGCGACGCGTTCGATCGAGGACGGTGCTTGGGATTTTGGCTTGCGGAATTTAGGCTGCGCGGAACTGGGATATTCAGATTTCGAGATTTTGGAGAACAGAGACGAAGGAGAACTGTAGAGATTCGGTATTTCTTTAAGAATCGAGGGTTTGAGGTTCCAGTATTTTTTGAAGTATTCTCTTGGCAGAGTACAGAGTTCGATTAACGGAAGGATTAGTTAAATTTCATTAATCTACGCTTATCGTTATTGAGAAGAATACGCTTATCCTCTTTCCCGAATTTTAAAACGTTAAAATTCGCTGTCGTCCACCTGTCTCCCGTCTTCCTCCATTAGATTGTACTTCAGGTGGAATAACAACATTACCCGAAAAATATTTTAGAATTTTTTAGTAGGCAGACAGTTTGGGCGCAGCAAAGAGCAGAGAACCCGGAAACCATGTTCCGCTGATGGACACTCGCGCGCTACAACGAGCTGACCGTCCATTTTCGCCAGGTTTTTCGCTCGGACCCGACGCCAAGGCAACCAGCGTTAAATTTTCGAAAAAAACTCACTCCGCCGGCCGCGCTACATCAAAACACAACGCTCTAATATCATTCTGAGCAACATACCAACACGGACGGTTTGAAAATCCGCGGAGACCAGCTCCACCAACACCGACCGCACTTACAATTTCCTTAGTCGCCGGTCCACGGAAAAATCTGATACTGAGCTCGTCCTTCGCATCGAATTCATATTTCACGGAAGTTCCCGCGAAAGTTCGGTTTAATAACGGCGGCGTGCAGAAGCGGCGGAAAGTTTCGTCGAAAAGCGAAAGTTGGCGGAACGCGAGATTCGACGGTTATCCGGCGCATAAATGTTCGAATTTAATGGCCGAACGCGGGACTCGCGCGCGTGAAGAATGACCGAACTGTTTTTAAATTTTATAGCGCGGCCCGCTGGAAAAGGACGCGAGCACGCTCGCGCGCTCGCGCGCGCCTCGAGGAAAGACATCGCTTCCGGTAGCGCGTGATTCATAACTCACCGCGCGAGTAAAGAGCCAAAATAAAAGCCATTGTTCCCTGGCTTCCTTCGGAGCCACGTCGTAAATTTCTGGCTCCCCGAGAGTTCACCCATTAGACGCACGCCGTGTCTCGGGATACGGTGGCACAGTTTTCCCGTCGGCCCCCGGAGGTTCCTGATACGTATCGGGAGGCAATAATTTGATTCGACCCCGGCTCGACTGACATTCATGATATACGTGTTATGGCGAGAAGCCTCGGTATTTCGAACGGAATAATTCCTTCACACTGGAAATCGATCGGGCGCCCTTGTCTCTTTCAATGAGATAACAGCTGCTCAAATATCTCGTTCCTCGAGTGATTGTGATTTTCAATTACGATTTTTGTGCTACTGTTTGGCAGCAATACGCGCAATATAATGGTAATTAGTAATAGTTGGCGGTAATGTAGTTGGTTTATTTATTTAATAGCGATGCAAAATGATGACGGCAACGATATTCTGGTGGCCTCGGTTGCCTTCTGAATCGATCGATCAATGTTTTCTACAGAATCAACGGTGATCACTGCGGTGCGTTTGTATACACGCGGAATTTAATCTTGAAACGTTCTCACAGTAGAATCAGGCGATACTGGACGGACTGCTCATAAGCTGGGTCAACTAATTCACGGATCTGAGAACATTCCGTGCCTTTGCTTGGGCATTCGTGCAATATCACCCTCAAACACGTTCTCAGTAGATTCGGATGATGCTGGACGGACCTCTCATAATCAACGTCAGCCGACAAACGTATCATATTGCCGTTGCACTTCTAATATCGTCCGATTCTACCGACAGTAGAAGAGAGGCGACATTTCCGATGAGTCTATCCAGCACTATTCTACTGCCAACATCTCTCTAATAATTTCTCTGTTATCTACTACCGCCATATAATATAAAATATCCGAAAGTCTTACTAGCGCGTCTATCAAGATGAAATTCCGCGTGTGCGGCGAAGTTGCCAATAAATCTAATGAACCAGCAGCAGTTCGAAACTCGCGATATCGGTGCCCGAAGTTTCGGAGTTCTATCAGCTCCTATTAACACGAAATTATGGTTACACGAATGATCCCGAGCGCCCAGCTTATTAATCGCGGTTCATCGCCGGCCCCGGGCAGAACGAGGGCCGAGAGATCGACGTCGTAAACCAGCCCGCTCGGAATCGCCTTCTCCGTCTTAATTCGGGCCGAGGCGATCGCGAGATAATTGTTCCATTTAATCGTCGTAATTCTGGGGACGCGGCCGGGGGTGGGGCCGGGCACGAACAACGACCTAAAACGCTGAAACCGTTTGCTTTCGCCTCGGCTACGAGCCCGGAATTCTCTTTCGGATCGTGAAACGAAGCCCGACGCTTTGAAACCAGTGAGGCTACGACCTAATTAGATGTCGCGTGGCGATAAAATCGTTGTCGATTTGATGCTTTCGCTGTCTGAGAGGTTATAGATACCCGAGACTTTCCGGAGTAAGCCCTGTTCGATGGAAAAGCTCTCCTTGCCAATCTCACTAATTACTTTGTAACATTTGTACTTCCGTATTTTCTCAGAATAAAACGTTTCAACAATTACTTCGTATTTACGATTTCGATTTCCCTCGCAGAAAACCGCACGCCTCCGATGAAAGGCGTTGCACCCGACGCGCGCCACGATTTTTCGCCACGAATATCGAATAAATAAAATTCCACGCAGGTTGGTGTACAGGTACAGACGCGTGTGTCGCGGTACGTGACCGGAATCCCGTGTGACCAGCGCCGCGGTCACGGAAGTTCTTAAAAATTGATCACCGAGTCTGATTAGATGCGCTCGGAGACTGCCGAGCAGCCAGCGGCTTCCTCGGCCGTCCGCGAGCTTCCGTGGCCGAATCGATTATTCAGCATCATCGCGATGACCGTTTTATGGTATCCAATTTCGTATCGGCGTCGTATTTTATCGTATCGTATCGTGATTTCGTTTGTAACGTTCCAGTGAAACGAACGAAACGTTATAAGCGTTTCGAATAACAGCGAACCGGTCCACGGACTCGGCAACCTTGAATTCGCGGGAAACACAAGACGGCGATACATTATACAACAATATTTGATTTTCGAATTCGGAGTCGACAGCCCGTAGATCCATCGAACGGATCGCTTTCGATCGCGCTGAAAGAAACGCGAGCCGAAACACTCCTCGCCGTGGAACGAAGAACAATCGGAAACAAATGAACCTGTCGTCGATGTTTGCCGACAATATTGTACGCCGTGGAATGAAAAACACGGCGCGCTGTTTTGTACCGCTTCAACGCGGAATTTTCCCTCCCCGCTGATCCTCGCCTCAACGAACCGGACTTTAATCGCTTTAAATGGTAATTTTTATCCGTAATATGCGGCGGCGCGGAACGCGAATGTGTGTTTTCCAATAAATTCTCCGACGGGAACGTTTGATATCTACCGGTGCCGGCCGGGAGCACGAAAATAATCGGGTGATCCGAAATTCCGAGAGCCGGCTTAACGCGGGATTCATATTTTTCGGACGGCGGGAATTGGATACATTATTCGGAGCTGGCTCGCGAACAGCCTTTAAAACCTATGCCTTATGATATCGTGTCGGACACGCAATGAAGATTTTAACCCCTTTTTATCGCAACCGATTCCAAAGATTTTCCAATATTTTTACATATATCGAGCAATCACTGTGCTTTTAATTACTAATTATTCTCGGACAAATTATTGCCGACAAAGTTGCGAAAGGAGCGATGTGTCGAAGGTTAATCATTTCGAAATCGCGCGCCCTCCGACCGCCCGTTATGTTAAAAGAGGATGTCGGCTTGCAACGGAGTACACGTTGCCAACAAATTCGACGCGGCTGTTTTCATCGAGCTCGCTCTTGATACGGCCCGATCCGTAACTCCACCGTATCGCTTGATACGGCGAGTGTAACTCGAAAACAGGATACGGTCCGACGAAATTGAAACACGGAGAAGTTAACGTTTCCCTCCACCTGCCTGCTCCGCTTTCTATTCCGACTAGGAGAAATTCCGGAATCTGATTACAACTCGTAAACTGCTCGTAGACGAGCTCGAACGTTCCCCTTGTTAAAAAAGCAGTTAACGTGGGTGTCGTACCCGATTTATATTTGAATTTCTCGCCGCGGTATCTTACTCGCAGATGAAGCGGTGTTCCTGGTTGGGCTTTGGCGTCACTAGCGTGACGACGCTCGAGCAGATTCTACAGTTTAGGAACTAGCGGTATGAACAACTTCGTTTGTTTCTTTACTGCTATTCGCAGTATTATTAATAATTTATCACACTTGGGCGTACCGATTGGAGATACAGATACAACAGGAAACAATAGACCGTAGTTAGTATTCAGTGAAAAAGATCAGATCGTAAACGTTGTTAATAGAATCGAGCGATCCCAGAACATAATATTTGATTGTCAAATCGTCGGCGAACACGAATAAACAATATACAAAATACTGTCTTCCAATATCAGTCAAAATCAGAAAATACTTTTAATCGGCGAGCAATCGTTCGAGCGAACCAACTATGAAAAATCGAGCACACGTTCACCAGAGAAAAAGCGGCGAAAACGTTCGAAAAAAAACACAAAGTTACGACACGATATTCGACGCGCAGAGAAATTCCCACCGTGAAAAGCTAACATATCGATTTACGTATCGCGGGCCGGTAAAAAAATACTTTTATCTCCGGTCCCTCTCATGAAAATAAAATCGCCGGTCCCTCGTCCCCTCTCGGATTCGAGAACTCTCGGAATCCGCAGCCGCGTTCTTTCGAATCGATCAGCGACATTTGGCTTTGATATTTTCCCTGCGAGAAAATTCCGCGGGATCCGCGGCCGGCGCTACGGTGAGACCGGATTTTCGGTCGCCTTTCACCGTGCGATCCCTTCCATTCAAATTCCATAGAATTTAAAGGGAGGACGCTCGCCGCCGATAAGAACGACCGATTCACCGCGGCCGTGATGCCGACGGTAACGTTCTTTCCGCTCTGCAAGTGGTTATTCCGATCAAAAGATACTGCATTCACGCCGCGCTGCCCCGATACGCCAGAATTTCGACTCGATTGCTTTTTGACAGCGGCAACCCGGACCGACAACAGCCGAACGGCTTAATATCGGCCGGAGAATGTCTGAAATCGTTTTCGAGTTCTATTCGCCTTGGTACGCACACGCGAATCGAGTAATTTGCGAAGGAGAAAGAACAATGAAACAAAGGAATGCGAAC
The DNA here is from genome assembly GCF_051020985.1 of Nomia melanderi. Taxonomy (NCBI): domain Eukaryota; kingdom Metazoa; phylum Arthropoda; class Insecta; order Hymenoptera; family Halictidae; genus Nomia; species Nomia melanderi. The sequence continues at coordinate 18,580,094 of NC_135005.1, forward strand.
TTTTCTTTATAGTTTTCCTGAAGAAGTAGCAGAACAGTGCGAATCAAAGAAGAATTAAGATTTGCATGCGCGTTGTTTTACAGTCAAGTCTATTGTAACTCTAGAAACTCTGAAAGTATTCTGAAAAATGTGGTTTTGATAGGAGAGGTTGCGAAAATTGTGATGGTTCTATAACGTGATATTATTACTACCGTTATGTCATTATTAATGTTATTGAACGGTCACCTTCATCGTCCTGAAACGTTTGATAAACAAAATAAATTTGGGAAGGAACGAAAGGATTGTGGTGCCGACCACGTATTGCAGTGACATCATCACCGCAAAGGGGAATGTTTACCTGCGGTTAACGATGTCACATCCTCCCCGGCGTTGCAGAACGTGCGCCTAAACAATAATTATTAGGTCAATAGCGGTATAATTACCGGGTATTAATGGCGACGATTAAAGTCCGCGAACGGGGCTGCGCCGCACCAATAACGACCGCGGTCGGTTATGCTTTCAGCGTAGATTAAGGCACTAATTTCGTTATTGCACCCTGTAGTTCGAATATTTTCCGACACCCGGTGTCGCGGAATTTCATGTTTCTCCTCTATCGTCTCCAATTTTTAACTGGGAACGTTTAGAGAACATTTTAACAGATTTCTTGTAAGCTCGACGTATCGAACGGATCGTAAAATTCGGAACAATCTTTTTTTATCGTTCTCCGCTTTTCGTTAGAAATGTTTTGTGAAAATTGTAATAAACTTTCGTGTCCTTTGAAACGTAACTATAGATAAAAACTCGTGAAGAATCAGATATTTTCCGTTTAACGACACAGATTAATTTGCGTTATCTTTTTTGTCTAACATGTTGCATCGTTCGTTCCATGTTTTTGAACAGACTTTGTTCCCCGAAATGCACTAATGACGGTGTTACCGTTATTAAAGGTGGGCTTGTTACGGAGTTTGAAATGCGGCTTTTAATCCCGCGCGCTGTCCATTTTGTTGAAAATTTCTATTCAGAATGTATCATTTTAATTATCGATAAAATTGTTTTGGCATTCCGCAAGCGTGGACGTATTGTCGGCAAGTATCCCGCGGCAGCAGTCACATTTGTTAATTATATTTCTGGCGAATACTTCGGCAACGTCGGAACATATTTTCGCTGCATGAATTAACGTAAGCGGATAACGGAAGCCGAGCCGCGGAATCCATTTCGGTAGTTACGTTACGCTGTCTGAAAATTTGATAATGTTTGCTCTTATTGATGCCAACCAGGAGCCTTGCAACCTGGAAATTATCGACAATCTGTTTAACTTTATAGCGAGCGCGAATTGCAACAAACATCTGACAGATACACTCAATTAGCGAGGTACAGCTGTGCACGAACATAAATAGAAATTAAACAGAAATATGGAAATCTGAAGGAAGTTTCCACTTCTCTCTTCAGCTGGAATGTCAATGAAACTTTTGATAAAAGAAATAGATTGCGAAGTTAGAAAACGATTGATCCATAATGAACCAATTGATAATCTGTACTCGATACATTATCGATAGATTTAACGTCGTTTATATGGATTAGCTTCGATAAGGGAACGATTCAGGAGTACAATGCGTACGAGAAAGGGAAAAAGGACAAAAGGTTTACTCTGAAATGCAGAGTTCTTTCACGGCGCCTTTACGATCTCCTTCGAGGGCCGACCTTAAATCGTCGATAAGCGAAGAAAAATGTTCGCTCGGGAATAAGTGGATGCGGTAATAAACGCTGAAAGATTCGGTGGCAAATAGCAAACGTATGTTAATGCGGGATCCGTCTACAGAAAAATGTCCTTTGGTTGATAAATAGCTCGGTAGTTGAGAAGAAAACGAGTTAACCGAGAATGATGTAACACGAGAAATGTCAAAGGAAAACTATAAATGTATATAAATTCGCAAATATTAATAAAACTCTGTTTGGACGCATGAAGGAATGTTAATCACGACACACTCCGTATGAGCACGTGTCTTAAAGAGTCGCGAGGGGCAAGCGAAATGAGAAACGCGGTGACCGTAAGTAAATGCATTACGTTAATCGACGGTCAGGATAGGGGAAGGCAATCTTGTAAAAGAGCGGTTCTTTTTTAGCGCCGCGGAAGCTCCTTGATGAGGGCCAGGTGTTTTTGCGGCGGAGTTCCGCCGTTCCTGCGACACCACGCCTCGGTGTCGCTCGAAATCCTGATGAGGGAAGCTGCAACGCTGTCGAAGCACCGGGAGCCTCGCCGCAAAAAGACACCTCCCGCCTTCTTTAGAAAACAAGGCTTCCCACAACATCCTTAAACTTCTGATCGCGAAATTCAATCTGTCGACGACTGTTCAACAGGGAAGTTTTCAATCTAGCTTGTATTTTCTTGTCACTCGGTATAGAAGAAGTATGAAAGAAAATGTTGCTGCAATATTTAGATTGATGTTTGAACGATTCACTTAATTGCTTAACTTATTGCAAGCTATTCTTTTAATTAGAATTGGTACGCTGTAAGTTAAAGCACGTGAACATTGGGGTTCGATTAACGAAAAGAGAGATTGAACTTCTATTTGACTTCCCCGGTGGACGAGTTAATAAACAGAAGGTTCAACTAATATTTCCAAGGATACTCACTTACCATAATAACCCATTAGTGAACCGGATCACGCAAATGCGAGGTAATTACATCCGCTCGAAGTATCGCGAACCGATTCAATAGTCAAGACGCAACCGGAAATTCGACTTCGAAACGGTCGTCGGACAGGTCTCGTTAAATCGCGGAAACGTCGATCGAGCTAGAGTCCCGGAACGATCGTCGAGGAATTCCTAGTTCTGTCAGAATTCGCCTCGAGAAACGAATGTTTCGTACCATGAATTTTCATTGGTGGTATTGTCGACGAAACTGCATTCTCATCGTTCCAATTGGCCTACAAAAATCTTTGCTGCGAATTACTGAATTTTCTAATTGTAGAATAACTCTTATTATTTGTTCCTTAGTTCGATTAATGAACTCCTTATTCGTTTACATGTTTACTGAGAATTAATTCATCCTATTGCTCTATCATCTCTTTATTGTTCTATGATTTTGCTACTCGACTACTTTTCCATTCCTCGCCATTAATTACCATAATCCTGCCATTTTCTATTCCCTGACACTTAGCTCTGCATTCCCAGAACCGTGTTCCTCAAATCACCAACGTCAACGGAAGACTGCTGAACCGGCCTAGCCGCAAGCGTAAACACAAACGAGCAGCGGTGCGCCGAAAATAATACCGAGCAGTACGCGCGATTGTATACATCGATGAAAATTAGCGCGACACGTCGACCGATAGCAGCGCCGCGAACGATAGCGATAGCTAGACTTAATGCACTGGAGATAACAGTAATGGCGGATGGGCTCAGCAGCGCTAGGCCGAGGATGGGGAGCGGCTCGTCGAAAATAATGGGGCGGCTTACCGCGGCGACGCGTTTTTTTGCAGTTCATTCATTTTTCCCGTGGTTGCGTCTCGACGGCGGATGCGTCGGTGAAATTAATATTTTATTCGAAACGATTCCACGCGGCGGAATTCCAGCGTGCAGAGACGAGCTCGATTGTCGCGGCGTTTAAGCCGTTAAATGTTTCCGGGTCGACGACGGTGCTCGCGTCACGCGATTCCTCGCGGATCCCAGCGGACGCGTTATTCTTTCCTTTTTAATCGGCTCGTACTTCTCCGGACAGGGCGAGGCGGTGCAGCAAGCAGATAGCGTGCTAGACGTCGCGTTCGCGACTGATGAACATTTCCTTTCCCTTTTGACATCGCTCGTGTTACTTTATTCCTCGATGAAACTCGTATTCTCTGTTCTCTGTTTCTACCTTCGAAGCTAGGAAATTAACGGCAAGTTTTCAAATTATCCAGCGACCAATCGCCGTCTCCTCGATGTTCCAATTCAAACACTTTACGGAAACAATTCAAAAAAGAAAAGAAATTTTAATATTAAACATCATGAAGCGCATCTCAAGGCTAGATCTAAGTTACCTATTGAATGATCCGATCAAAAATAACTTCAAACTACCGTAACTATCCGCCTCGAAACCTAGTATCCCGAGGCTACACCAACAACTCCTCCCTCCGAAATCCAGAAGTCCGGCGAAATCAGCGATATTCGAGGCCAACGAAACATCTGAACAACTCCGCCGAACCCAAGAACAACACTTGCAACGAGCGAATCCCAGCAGCGCCGGAATTTCGTCTGTAAGGATGCAGAATCGGCGACGTCGGTCCGCGATCCGCGGAAGCGAGTCGTTAAAGCGTTGGACGGTTTATTGCTGGCCGGTTAACGAGCGACTAAAATTGCCGTCAGTCGTTGGCCGCAAGACCGAAACGGGGTTGAGACAGCCCCGGGGAATTAACGGGGAACGCTGGCCCCGCCGCTCGTAAACCGACTGCGACGCTGCGACAACAACCCCGCCAGACGTCCCGGTGCACCCCTGTATCGGGGGGGGGGGGGGGGGGGGGGGGTGGAAAAAAAAGAATATCGTATACAAAGGAGCAGTTTCCGCGCGGCGACGCCGCTGCCAGAAACTGTAAGGGAACCAGCGGGCAGAACGTCGTAACGATACGCGCCAAGTGTCAAGCGTCCGTTCCAGGACAATCGGGAGGGCGTCGCCTGTGAAATTCTGCCGGAGCAGGACCGCTGCTCGGTCGATATCTTTTGTTCCTTCCTACCGCCCCCGCTCTCCGTATTTCTATACAGTCGTGTTCTTCGAATAACCGATGCTATTTCCGACTGCATATTCGATAGTTTTTTCCGGGGAGGATTCGGGAAACGCCGACTTCGGGACGGAGAACGTCCGCCGCATCCTGTTAGCCGGTTCTATTGTTCTCGATGGTTGTAGGGGACGTTAGGGATAAGTGGAAACGATAAAGGGTGGGGGGCCTGCGAATACATTTAGGGAAAATGGCTTTGATTCCTGTGGCGTTTTTTGGTATTCCGTAACGTGGACTGGGGAGGTTGAGATCGGAGTGTGTTTTGTAATTGTTATGCTGTGTAGGAATTGTTACTCGTTCGAAATCTTGAGAAGAGTTTGTGGAGTTTGATGCTAACTCTAAGAAGTATTATATATTCAACTATAATCTTGTGAAATTTTACACGACAAAGAGAGAGGAGTGTTTCTTTCGGAAAGCGATTCCATACTTGCTCCCCAATAAAGCGATACGTCCCTTTATACCTCAACGAGAATCTAACCGCCATCGAACAATTTCGAAGCGATATTCACCGAACCCGCGGCACCTCAACAATCCGTGGCAGGGTCAATAAATTACGGCCAGGCTTCGAACAGAAGTCACTCAATTATAACAGTTCCCAAGTCTGTGGGAATTGTCCGTTCTACCGGTGACTTCGACGCCGATAAAATATGCGAGGTAGTTTGGCCGTCAAGTTGGCCAAGTTGCCTCGACGTTCGTAATAGATTGCAGATGTTGCTGAACCACGGTGGACAAGCCACCGACTCGATATTCCGAGTTCATATTCGGCTGCACGGCCGGAGAAGCCGGTCGTCTTCGGTAACATGTACGCGGGACAGGGATGCAAATTAATCTTGTCGGACGATGGAAACGTCTGCGGGAATCGAGGTGTCCCGGTTCAAGTCGGACCGTAATAAAATTACGGTAACAAAGGAATCGCAGGAGCTTGCGACTTCTCCCGCGATTCGAGATTTCGCTGACGCCAACGCAAACAGCGCGCCTTCGGGTGAATCCTGATTCGAACGAAAATCACATTTCTACCCCGTTCTTTGCCCTTTTTTCTTCCTCTCGCCGATATGACGCTGAAATATTAGAAATTCTGGGCACTTCTCGTCGGGGAACGCCCGACGCGAGTGTTGAAATTCTGGGAAATATTTGCTCGCGGTTTCCATCGAGAACCCCTTTTTCTAATCAGATGGAATTTGTGGAATATAAATGTGCATCTTGTGGGATATGTGATGATATTTAAGCTAATGTCTATTGCAATCCTCGTATTTAAGTATTTTCTCGATTTTTTAGATATTAAGTGAATTTAAGTTATCATTTTTAATTGCAGATTAGAATTTAATACTCTTCGATGTTGCTTCTTTCAACCGCGCCATGAAAATAATTTGCTTAAACTTGTGCAATCCGTTTGCGAGCACATAATTCCTGGAGGGAAAATCTTGAGAATAATGAAGATCCCGAGGTAATCCTTCGAATTTCCAGCTAATTTCTTGGATATACTTTTAATTACAATCTCTTCGTCGGCCGGGATCTGTATTAAGTTCTTATATCCATGGAATTCGCGCTCATAAAGGACGGTATAAATCAGGGAAATTGGTTGTTCCACGGGCGACAAGAGAATAATCATTACAGAAGCCCGGGGAACTCGAAACGCGCGTTCTTTCCGGCCCTTAACGACATTCAATGACTGTACGAATTACTTTATTTGTACCAACAGCGGCTCTGATGTCGGGGAAAGTATACTTATCCTTCTGGGAAAAAGTCAAGGCGACCCTTATGTCCCTTAAGTGACTCCGTAAAAAAAGCCCATTATTCTGGAGTAATGGTTCCTTCTATAGCCCGTGTCCCTTGCTCAGCGAATTTCTCCACCGCGACTCCGAGTAGTTAAGAATGGAAATGTTTAATGCTACGAGCATCCACGGGATGAACGCCTGAGATAAGATCCACCGGTAGAACCGACGGCGTAATTAATTATTCCATCACCTGAGGCTTCTCGACCGGTATAACGCGAACTCTAATTCTTCGAGAATTGCAACGCAAACTCGCGAAAAACAGAATAACTCGCAACATCGCTAGACGCGCATTCAATACAATCAGAAGATTTCCCAAATTTAATAATTTCTCACGAACGAGTCGATTCCTATAATTCTAAAGGAAATAACCCGAAATAATACGTACCCTCAAGGTTTCTTCGTTTCTTTGAATACAGTATTCGTTCGCGCAGAAAACATCTCTGGACACAAAAATGTCAATTCCACGAACCACGATCGCCCACCCCTAAACGCGGCATCCATTACAGCGGCAAGGAATGTAAACTACCTTGGTTTCAACCTCATTAACTAGTGCACCGAACGATATTATGGCGCGAGTCTATGTTACTACGTCGCGGGCGTAGCGCTCGCTACTTGGTAATTCAGCTCGCGGAAGGGCCTGGTAATAGGGCGATGCTTCACCGAGTCACCCCACAGGTACCCGAGGCACCCTTTCCGCGGTTGAGCAGGAGACGAGACGTTCGTCCCGTTGGGAATGGCGGCCGATCGATCCCGGTATTCGGTAATTTTATGCTTCGCTGGAGCAGGTTATGTTACAAAGATTTTCAGTCGCGCGGACGGTTTACTCCTCGCTCCTACCTTCAACAGTGAAGATTATATTTCCCGGCCACTCCCTATGATTATCGTAGCTATCGCATGGCGATCTGTCTTGCAATTGCCGAGACGATTAATTCCAAAAACGCGTATCACATCCATCACTGGCGAACCGATCACTTCAACGTTAATTGATTAATAAATTACCGTTATTAAATTCCACAACTTCCAATTGAATTCGAATGAGCAACGAGCTACCGAAATCACGTCCGATCCTAATTGTTGAGCTATCAAAAACGCTTGAAATTCCAAGGAAGATCACAGTTACGCAATAGTCACATTTTTCTCTAGCCGAGATAGCCGGTCGAGTCGTTGGACCGTTATCTCGCCGCGGGATTAGGCGTTCCTCGTGGAGCCCGGTGTGTAATTGAAGCCTCCTTTCCGAACCGTGAAATTGACTTCACGCTAAACGGCGGCCGGTTATTTGCGATATTCGATTGCCGGCTCGTCCGCGGCGCGCAGAAAGTAGCGTGCTATCGAGTCACGCCGTGACCCGGACCCGGCCGCAATCGAATCGCCGTTGTTTGAAAACCGGCTCGTCCGGCGATGCGTTCTTCGTTCCAAACGTGCAGCCATCCCGGCGCGGCGGCGGCCATTTTGTACGGTTACGCTCGTCCAGTTGATGAAGGATCGCTGGCGAACCGAGTGGTTTCATCGTCAAAGCGGAATCTTGGCTTCGTTTTGATCGTTTAAGTATTTCTGCTCTGGCTAAATGGAAAGCCGATGCTTTCACTAGCGTTATCACTTTGCTTTCGTTTCGTTTGCTAACGCCGTTTTAATAATATTATTTACTGAGATGAAAGATAAGGTTATGCTTGCAGGATATTAGCTGCAATATTTTCAGCCATTCACATGTAATTAGAATGAACGAATGTGAAGTGAACTGAAATTTTGTTCAAATTAACATGCTTCTACAGGGAAAAGCCTGATTAAAGGATAGTTAATCCACGGAATGAAAATTTACACTTTCACATTGTTAGTAATACATCTCGTTACCGCCTTAAATCATTAACCCGAGTTATAAAGTCGAATAAAGTTCCCGAGCAACTTGCTACCCCGGTTTTCCTCTATGAAATATAATTTGGCCGTAAATTAATTCGCTCGCGTAATCCGCGCACGCCGAAACAAATAATTCGACAGAAAACACACACGCGGGAATGGGATTTTCTTGTAGCGCTCGTCACTAGTTGTTTTCTTTGAAAGCCAGTGGCTTCGAAAGTATTCGTAAATTTCTATCCTCGATTAAACACGAAAATACAGCTGTAACTTCATATAAACCGCATTAAACTGTTACAGGAACTCTCTCCGAAATGCACAGTACTTAAAAGAACGCTTCAAAGTTCTCGAATCGCCAAAGCAACCCAAGAAACCGTCCTCGTCGGCAGTTTAGACTCGGCAAGACGTCGAATCCTCTCAAAAGAAACGAGAGTTATCGTCGCGAAATCAGATTTCCAGAGACGGTCCCCTTGGTTCGCTTAATAATCGAAGAATAAATGCCCGAGAAACGGATTGTTCGCCGGAACGAAGCGGCAGAGGACCGGATTAAACGCGACGAGCGCGATCGGGCACGCGCCGTTTGCGTAGCTCCCGGTTCCTCTCATTTTCAAGGGACACGGAGCTTTGAAGTCGGCACCCGTTATCATTCCCCGTCTTAACGAATCGACAATCGCGCCCGATAAGGAGGAAATCCTCGGTCTCCTTTCTCTCGATCTCTTTTTTCTCTTTTTCAAATAGAATCCGCTCTAGCGGTGCGCAAAATTGTCGAATTCCAACGGCGCGATCCCTCATGGACCGAACAGGGGACTTTAATCTTTAACTCTGGCCCCTCTCGTTCTGTTATTCTGGTTTTATGGGGCGAATCCTGGTCGCGTGACCGGAAATATTCGAGAACGCAGCGAACCAAAGGAAAAAATTGATCTCCCGCACCGCGCCGCGCGTCCAGTATGAAAACGCAAACCATTTCGGGGTTTACGGTCCTGCTGCAAGGAGGACCGTTGCAGTTTGCTTTTTATTGAAAATTTATAACCCGCTTACGCGAACTGAGCCACGTCCCGCTCCTCTGCGATCCTCTCTTTTCGGCCGTGCGTTGGCTCAACGTAAAAAACTTGCGGGTTATTTGTCTTTTCTCGCGACGACCGCGACTACGGCTTTTCGAGGGTGCGAACTACCCCCGAATACGTGTACGCTGAATACTTAACGATGATAAACGGATAAATTGCTGCTAGAGCTTAGTTTACGACTAGTGGCTCGGAAAGTAGAGGACGTTTTTGTGTTAATCGTTATTGAGAACCAAATACCTGACATCCAACAGGATAGAAGTACCCCTGTTACCTATATAATAATCTAAACATTAACAAACCACTGCCATTGTCCTGAAAACAAAAGGAAAATTAAAAGAATTATACCGCAATTAAATTGAACACTTAAACTGAGCAAGAATAACGGTGCTAGAAGGATAAGAATGCGATTAAATCGGAAAAACCATAAGAACGCAGCAGGTTTAAATCGATGCGTTATAATTCCACGTTAACGAGACCAGTTGACAGCAGACTTACCATGAATGGAAGGAGGCAGGACACTCAAGAAGCCAGGGGAGGGAGATTTCGGATGTTTGGCAGCCTCTGCCACGGCGATGGAAGAAATAAGGGTGGATTTGGTTCGTTCGGTCGGATCGATGAGCGGTCTCCTAGGTTGTCCTCTCGCTCGTCTAGGTCATTGGATGTCGAGGACGACGTCTGATAGCCTTTCCTCTCGGCAGAAGGGCTGCAGAACAACAGCTTCTCTCTCGAATGGCTCCTTTTTATTCTGTAAACTGCAAAATTTATATTTATTGGTTACAACCAATACATCGAGAACCTGTAAACGTGATACTAGCACTATTTGCTTAACTTTGACTCGTCTCGAAGTCTTGCTTCGCGTTGAACAAATCGGCGAACAATAGCTTCTCTTGAATTCCAAGCAATTTCAACTACGACTGCCTCAGCATCCTTCTTCTTTCTCTTTCCTTCGACAGCGTTTAATATGGCCAATAACGGGGCGATGTTAATTACATTCGTTCGTTCCCTGTGTTTATTGGCTCGTACCTCGAACAAACGACTCCTCCAAACTCTTCTCCCCGTTTTCCACGCCCTCCTCGAAGCCAGACGATATTACGGAATTACTGAAATAATTGAAACGGTTAGCGGAATTATTGCCAAGGAGATTTGAATAGGTTGTTTGCCAGTGTCGGCGTTCAGTGTCGTTTCAAGCCCGTTATACTCCACTGACCGGAAAAGAAATTCTCCTCCGAGCAATTACGTGTTCCGCTCTGTGTACCGGTTAACCAAATTTACGAATGTACCGAGTGGAAAGCGGATTTCGTGAAATGTAAAGGAAAAGAAGCTTGGAAAGAGTTCAATATTGCCTATGAGAACACTAGGATTTTTATAATATTCCGAAATTTGGGAAAATATTATCCTTGTAAAATGCTAATGTAGAGTTCAGGAGAATTCTGATTAGTCTAGTGGCCGTTTCTCTGAAGCAGACACCTTAAAACAATTATCCTTTTGTAAAGCTTCCATTCAACTGGAGAAATTAGATTTCGTATTCTTCGGTCGATAAACATAGACACTGCATCCAATATTTATAAACAAGTGGTAACTATAACAGTTCCCCAGCATCCCGACCTCACTTATCCCCTCTCGTTCCTCTTCGACCCTCTTCATGAAAGCACAGGCATTATCCGTGTCTCGAAAGATCCCCAAATATTCGAATCCACTCGCTACACCGGGAGAGGCATTATTTATTTCTGCCATGAGATCGTTTCGCAATCGAGAGGGTGCGGCGTCGGCCGCGACGCCTGCGGAGTAACAAGAAACTGCCGGATTCCGGGAGACGAGGTGCCGAGTCTATCGGCGATGCTATCGAGAATACATCGAATTCCCATTTTTCGCCTCCTCTTTCATTTTCGCGTTACGATCCCCTCCCGCGGCGAAACGGAGAGAAGAAAAAGCGGCCGCGGACGCGTTTCGCATTCGCGCAATTTCTGCCGCTTTCGCTCGACTGTACCCGTTTAACCAGGTAAATCGCGGGGGGAGCGGCGAAAGTAATTTACGGAATGCCGGGGCACGGCCGCGTTGCCGTTTGATAAGACAGAAATTCCTGGCCGGAACATCGGGGAGCCACGTCTTAATGAAAACGCCGCCGGCTAAAAGTCCATGAAATTTCACCGGGCCGGCTCGTAAATTGCTGTAACGGCTATCCGACAGACGACTGACGGACACGCTGGTGGTTCTATAATGCTTCACGCCCGTCAGATTGACTAATAAATGGCGAGGTTTTATTCGGGGCGATAGGGCATCTCCCGCGGAGATTTATTAACGCGTTAGAATGAAACAAGGATTTCCGTTTAATTTTTGCGCGATTAGTGAGGATATAATACAGTGTTGCTTCGAATGTTAATTGAATTGTTATTTATTTTTACTTTCGTTAGCTGTGGATAGTAAATCTTCTGCGTCGAAGTAGGGAAATCATTGTTTCATCCGATTTCTCCAAAGGGAACGATAAGCAACTTTATTCCTTCCATTGGCTGCATCAATGTTTCAATGGATAAAAATCGACTGACATCGTATCAGACCTTATCGATTCAATTATGGAATATTCTTCTTGGCAGCGGTCTTTCCGATAGCGCGAGTAGAATTCAAAGGGATCGATCCATGCGCGGAGAAATTGCAGAGAGTCGGAGAATACAGGCAGGAATCGAAATGTCTGGGAGCGCGGGACCTGAAGGAGGACTCTGGTTTCTGATCTCGGCAGAAGTAAGCCTCGATACGCCTTCTCCAGGCCGGGTTCTCGAGTGTTCAAGTGTCTCTGCCGAGTGTCTCGATCTGTTTATTCGACCCCGACGATTCGCGCGGATAAAGGTCGAAGCGAGAGAATGTATCCCCCGACGCGTGTTTCCCTTAGGCTCGCCAACCAATCTCGCAGAGAGACACTACGCGCGAGGCAAATGTAATCTTTGGCTGGGCTACCTCTTAACGGTCGGAGATACGTATATCCAAACACTCGACGAGCGACGATCCTTATCGAATGGTCGATCTGTGCTCAACCGATTGCTCCGCCATTTTGTCGCTTGTTACGGTTACTCTGCTTCTCTATCGCCGTGTGTTAGGTTACTCATAAAATCCTATTATATTTAATCTATTCTTTCTCTCTATGCGAGAACCTTTCAGTCGAACCAACGCAACTCCACCTCCCGAGGAAACGAGAGACCACAGAGCTCTCTCAGGATCGATCAGACTTCGACTCAAAGATAGAAATCTTTGACCCCGAATTCCGCACGGAGAATCCTCCCCGAGAACTCAATATTCCCGACAATCAGACATGCTGCACGGTAAACACCCAGCATCCCCATATTTCTAATTCCTACAGATACAAGGACACAAGGATCGCCAGAAGGAAAAGGCAAACAATCGCGCGAATACGTTTCGATCGCGAGTCGGTGGGGATGGTTTTAACGCGTTAGAGGGAGCATCGTCGAGACTCGCGTAGGCAAAAAGTGGCGATAGTAGATATTGGATTCGAAATGTCGAGCAGGCAATATCCTCGAGGCCTCCCTTTGCGATCCTCCTGTTTGGGAAACCTCGTTGAACGGGCATACTGGAATGGAGCCATGAAAAACCGTGGGTTTTGCATGCCGAACCGCATGGCGCTCGATATTCCGATATCCTGATATCGGCTGACGTCGTGCCGCGCCGCGCCGCGCCGCGAGGAGTGTTTCTTCCCGAGCCGGCGCTTTCGCGACGTCTTCGGCCGTGCTGTACACGCCCGCACACAAACACACCTGTCTCGATGGAATTTATTATCCCTTTTCGATCCCCCAGACTCGGCCCGAGCCTGCCCGCTTTCAGCTTGAACCACGGGCAACCGGCTGCCGCACTCTTCCACCCTCTCGTCGAACTCCTCGACACTTTCCCCCTCGGCTTTCGCATCGTATCGGTGTGTTTCCGCCGTTATTCAATATTTCTGCAAATCCACCTCCTATCCGATCGACCGACTCGACTACCGATGTTTTCGAGGTTTTCGCTCGAGCTTTCCGGGCAACGTTTCTAGCGAAGCCTCTGCGTTGCGCATTGGTCGGCGCTTCTTTTCTCGAAGATCAATGCGTCTACCGTGGATTTATTGTTCTTAGATTTCTTCGCGTTTTACGTACGCCGTGAATTATCATTTTGAACGTTCGGAACTGTAATTTCTCGTTGAATGCAACGTTTGATTGATTCGCTTGTTTGTAGTTTCTTGGTGTATCGCGCGATACAAGAATTCGGAATACACTGAAAGATATTATACCCATTCCCTACAGAAACTGTCTCAACCATTTTCACTACAACGAGTCGAAAGAATGCACGAGTTCCCCACACGTTTACGGAGTACGTATAAACGAAAGCCAGCACTTTCTTTCGAGAAGAAACCGCCGCGCTTTGCGTAAATTCTCTTCGAAGAATCTTCCGAAGGTATCATAAACTGCGAGGAGTTTCTCGAGATGAGAATGGGGAAAGGTTCCGAAGGATTCCGTGCAGGTCAACCGAGACGTCCTTAAGGGATCGAAAGCATTTCTCGAAAGGATTAACTTCTCGTTTATGCGACAAGTTTTCGCCGCGACGATACAGCGCGTCTGCCTTTCTCTGCTCGTTGCAGCGGGTCCCTCCATCTGTGCCACTTTCGAAGTCCCTGGGCTACACACTTTCCCACTTTCGACTCCCCCGTGGCGCCCGCGAGGCGTCGAGATTCCCGAACTTTTCCGCCGCGCGATGTGGGTCAGATTTTTCCATAAAACGCGCCGGGAGCGGGCTACCCCCCTTCCATCGCGAGTTCCCGCCGACCGCGATTCTCTACGAGCAACCGGGGACACGTTCCCCGCCGACTGGAAACGTCTTTGTCGATGCTCGCGCGGATTCGATTCGATAATGCGCCTTTCAGCGCGGCGAGGATCGCTTTCGAGAAATGTTTTGTGTGTGTATGGTAGACTCGCTAATGGATCGGTTCCACGAGTTTAGAAGAATAATAACCGTACAGGGAATACGAAAGGGAGTAGAATGCGAAGCAACGTAAATGTTAATTCCTAACTATTATTTCGTGTTCCTCAATTTTACATTGCGAACGGTAGAGAGTAGTCGAGTATCGTACTAATAAAAGATCAAATTAATATTTACTTAACAATTGAAATAAAGGAGGCTTAATTGTAACCGATGAAACTTTCAATAATCGAACACTCCGATAGTCGATCATCTCACTTAAGATCACGCTTGGGTCCTCACAGGTGGGGCAACAGTTTCAATATTCTGATCGGATAAATCGATTTCGCGAGCCGATTAGCTTCAAGTTCGCGGGTTCACGATCCTCCCCAAGGTCGGAGCGACGACGTTCGATGTCTTGGAATTAATGGGCGCGGTAGCCGCGTAATTCGGAGGTATAACGTGTGCCGCGATATGAGCCCTCGCAGCGGGGATGAATCGCGCGGGCGACGTGCCCCGTTTTAACGTCGAGCCCGGTGCAACGATTAGTATGCGGCCCGATACTTCGTTCGAAACGTATCGCGTGATCGGACGATTAATTATTAATCCCACAGTACGTCAATTCGGGAACAGTATCAACGCCGCGCCGCGGAAACGTCAACGGTGTCGGTTTTACGAGCGTCGCGGCTGGAGAATTTGTAACTAGCGCGGCGGCCGACCAAAATTGATGTTTCGCGCCCTTAGCGTCGATTAATAGTAAACCCCCGCTGCTCTCTCGGGACTGCGTGACCAATACAATTTCGGACAAATGGATTCTTTCAATTAGATTCGTTCAAAGTTCCCCTCTTCTCGCTTAAACCAAATTCCGATCGTTATTCAATTATTTTTATACGATAATCCTTCTGAATATAACGAAAAATGGAAAGCTGTAGAACGAAGTGGATAATACACATTTCAATCAACATTAACCGAACGAAACAGAATTTTTCAATTATTTTCTACGTATCCGACAGAACATTTTGTTCCGTTAATTAATTTCCCCCGATTCCTCGTCCGTAACGCGCATAGGAAAGTCGTCCCAATAACTTTCTGTTTTCATGTTCTACGTTCTATGCCCCGCGAGGTAGAACCCGCCATAATTTTACAATACCGGGCACAATTTCACAGAGTAAGCAAGCAGCTCGCAATTTGCGAGCTCGATAAACTTCTAATGCAATCTTTCGACCCGTTTTTGCGAGTCCCTCGTCGCAGACGGTGAATTTTGCACGGCGATGAACGTGCTAACTCCGACGCTCCGGAGAACACGTGCGAGCACGTACACACACGCGCGCGCGAGGCCACCCCGAAGAATATGAACGTTCATTTGCGAGGAGCATGTGCATACAGAGCGAGGCAAGCTAAAAGGGAACGCCCCACGGTTATGAGGACACGGAATTCTTGGCGAGGACAAAATCGCCCACCTCAAAGCGCGTGTTAATGCAGTAGCTACCGTGAAAGCCTGTAACTAGGTCTTTAGACGATTGCGCGGAGACCTTTTCGGAATCGTGGCACAATCCGGAATCGGCGGTTCCTGTCTCGAAACTGTGTCAAAAATATGCAAAAATTTCTTGATCTCTGCCTCCGGTTTCGGGGGAATCCAGTTTGAAGTTAAAAAGTGGATCAGTGATATTCGGACACGAGAATTTCAGCTGGAACT
This sequence comes from Nomia melanderi, assembly GCF_051020985.1. Classification (NCBI taxonomy): domain Eukaryota; kingdom Metazoa; phylum Arthropoda; class Insecta; order Hymenoptera; family Halictidae; genus Nomia; species Nomia melanderi. Next base: position 18,596,133 of record NC_135005.1, read on the forward strand.
AAAATTCCGGTTTTATAGGTCTGGTTTTTCCAGCAGAACTGTGTCGAAAACGTAAAATCAGACATTCTTATGTGTGTCACCGGGTTCGAGAGAATCTACCGCAGAATCTGTAGAATCCACCGCGATGTCTGCGAGTAGAAATATCGGAGAATAGTCGGACACAAGAGTTCCTATTCCTTATTATTTCTAGCTTACTATTTTATAGAAATTCTTGGGATACGTTACCAGCGACTATTTCCTCCGTACCTTCGCGATTCCCCGAGCAAACGGCAGCAACCCTATAAAAATCCATCATCGTCTAACCCTCTTTCGAATTTGTTCGTTGCAGATCGCGCTTCGTGGATCGAGCAGGTGAACCGGGGCTTGATGAGCCCGCCAGAGCCCATCAACCTTTCGAATCCTATCGAACGACGAAACATCGAATCGGCCAGCAGCAGGAACGTAGGAGGATGTACTCTGACGAATGGAGTACAGGCGGGGGATCGTAAGGAGAGATAAAACGCTGAAACCGGTGCCGCGGTGGTAAAATGAGATAGAAATACGGGAGGAAGGAACCGGTGGGCGGCGAAGGAACGATGTGCTCGAGCGTGCGGGCCTGGCGGTGGCGAGGGGCAGCGGTGCTGGGCACGATGATGCTGCTGGTGTTGTCGTGGACGTCGACGGCGGCTGGTTGCCCCTCGGTCTGCACGTGCAAGTGGAAGAGCGGCAAGGAGTGGGTGGAGTGCGCGAACAGGGACTTGAAAGGGCTCCCGCAGGGCGCGAGGGAGGAGACCCAGGTGTTGGACCTGTCCAACAATCACCTGGTCAGCCTGCCGCCGGAGTGTTTCCACGCGCTCGGCCTGATCAATCTGCAGCGCCTGTACCTGGCCAGGTCCCAGATCAGCCGTATCGCGTCCCGCGCGTTCGTCGGGCTGGTCGGGCTGGTGGAGCTGGACCTGTCCGAGAACCTGATCGAGGAGATACCGTCGGAGACGTTCCCGTTCTACTCGAACCTGATGAAGCTCCTGCTGAACGGCAATCCCATACGGGAGATGAGGCGCGCAGCCTTCCAGCATCTGGCGCATCTGACCAATCTGGAGCTGAGCCAGTGCCGCTTGGAGAGCATCGAGCAAGGCGCCTTCGAAGGCCTGCACCTGCTCGAGTGGCTGAGATTGGACGGCAACCGGCTGACCCGCGTGCCGGACCGCACGCTACCTTTAGGTGGCAGCCTTAGAGGACTCACTCTTCACAATAATCCCTGGCTATGCGACTGTCGACTGAGAGCCACGCAAGCCTGGCTCAAGGAGTCCGCGCCAGCCGCCCCGCAAGAGTCCGAGCCCGTCTGCGACGCTCCGCCCAGACTTAGGGGCAGACAGATCAAGACTGTGAAGCCCAACGAACTGGCGTGCCTGCCGCAGATAGAGTTGCAGGAGAAACTCGAGGTTTACGAAGGGGAGAATGTCACCCTCAAGTGCGACGTTTACGCTGTGCCCATTGCCAAGCTTGGTTGGTGGTTCAACGGGGAGCCCTGCGAGCTGCAGAACGAGAACGACTCGATGGCGAGTGGCTCTGTGGGATTTCCACGGTGAGTACGGGTTTAGGAGGTTTTTCAATTGTTCCAGTATCGCGCGCGAGGATTTGCCTCGGAAATTCAGCGATATTTCAAAGCGTTCCGATTCGCAGGAAATTAACCGAGGAAACTTGGAAGCTTCGTTTTCTCGTTAATTTTCTGCTCTCGAGTTCCGATAGTTTTATCTTATTCCTATCGGCGTCTTCCATCTTGCGAGAGATATTTCAGGTGTTCCGTCTCTCGCGCCTCTGCGCGGGCGAACAGAGCCGTCGGAGCGATAGCGGAGTTTCCTCGGGAGAAACAATTCTGAATATTTCTCGCGTCGCCGTCGACAAAGCGGTGCGATAGAGGCGCCCGCATGCACGGTCATTCGCAAAAGGAAACGAAGTTCCAATAACGTTTGAATATTTCTCCTGTATAAAGTGCGCTATCTGTTTCCGCGATAACAGGATGGCCGCAGTCGCCGTTCCGCTTAATTTGAAAGGAAGCCCGGCCCCTACGATGGCCGTGGATAAAGGGCGGCGCGGATATTGAGTTTCAGACGGTTTCGCGATCGGCAAAGCCGGCGAGATCGCGCCACGGGCTTATCAAAAGACGCGCGTCACGCTCGTTAATCACAGACGCATTGTAATTACGTTTCTTCCGCGGAAAATTTCCGATGCACCGCCCACGCCGTGAATTTTTCATCCGGCGTTAAGGCTCGCGGGTGATTTCCGGTTGGCCGTTACCGAGAACTCGCGGCTCATTAATAATCAACGCCACGATATGCCGGCCGGCGGAGCCTGAAACGTTATTTCCGTCGAGTTACGTGCATGGATACATCGATACGTCGGAGGTTTTCGAATTCATTTACACGCACGCGTCGCAGCGACGTTCCATAACGGGCACGTCGCTCCGGGCAATGGTCTTTAATTCGATTTCCATCGAATTAACCGTCACGCGCACCACTTTCGTGAATTTCCAACGCGTTCCTTGTAGATACGTCATTGGCGGTGAAAAAATGTATGACAAAACTATTATCGGTTCGTTGCATCAACTACTGTGCACGACAATTGCGACGGACAGCTAAGCGGAATCGCATGACCCGTCTCAGGTTGTTCAGCAGCCAGTAAACTTGCACTTGCAGTTGCGTACCCGCGAAAAATCGTACATTCCCGAGCGTCGCAATTCGCGTGCACAGACCCCCGGCGGAATACCAAGAGGGAACTCGCGAGCATTAACAAGTCCGCGGCGTTCAGCTCGTAACGAGACACACCAACGCACCCGTGTAATCTGTTCCAGATACGTGTACAGGCAGCGCGGCGGGACGAACATGAGCAGCACGCTGCTACTCTACTCGGTGGAGTCGCTGAACGAGGGCACGTACACGTGCATAGCGGAGAACGGCGCTGGTTCCGCGGAGGCGAATCTCTCTCTGCGAGTCCTGTTCCAGGAGAAGATCACCGTGGAGCCGCCCAACGATCACTCCCGATCAGGCTACATCGTCGCTATAGCGGCGGGCGCGCTGGTGGGCACGTTGTTCGCCCTGGGTTCGCTGATAGGCAGCATAGTGTTCTGCGTGCGCAAGAGACGCCGGGACAGAAAGCGAAACTCGAAGGCGTTGGTCTCGCAGAACAAGTCCGTGATGCCGATCACCAAGGACACCACCACCGGTCTGTCCTGCAGGAAGGGGAACGGCAGTCTGATAGGCCTAGAACACCAACAGATAGTCTCGTACACGGAGCGAGAGGTGAACAGAGCGGCGACGCTGGAGCACAGGGAGCACAGGGTCGTGGACGAGCCTTACTGCAGCCCGGTCTCCAAGTACCTGACCGAACCGGACCTCATCAACGAGGTGCCGGAGACAACCGACGTCGGCTACGGACAGCTCTACAGACACCAGCCCGGCGAGAGGCAAATCCTCGAGTACGACTCCGGATACCCGTTGCAACCCGATCTTCGACCACCGACCATCCCACAGCTGAGCTACCTCGACCAAGACGGCTATCCCCTAAACTTCGGCCTGCCGAAGATACCTTTCAGCGCTGCCAGCACTCTGCCACGCTTGCGGACCAGGATGGCGGAAGGCTCCGCGGTCGCGCCGCCCGCCAGATACTCCAGGGAAGCGGAGTTCCTCGCTAGATCGCCTGGATACGACCCAGTACTGCCAAGGACTGACGCTAGGTACACCGCTGAAGGCTACCCGTACCCGGCCCAGCAGGCGCCGCAGATCCAGCCAGTCGAGCAGCCGCTGCAGCAGCAGCTGCCGATCTCTCCGGTGTCTCCTGTCGCGGTGTTCCCCGAGGTACCCTTCATCCCCTCGCCCCCAGCCGCGTACAGAGGTGAAACGACGCCGTTGTCCCCTAGATCGCTGCTCAGCAAAACGGCCAGAGAAGCTGCGGCGGCTGCCGCTGCTAGAGCCGAGGACCTGCAGCCGCCCCATCACCCGGAGAGTCCCGACGAAGGCTACGTGGGCGACGCGATGGACGTCTAAAGCTTCGATCCGGTTCGAGGCGTTCGAGGACCGAGAGGAAGACACGGAGGATCCGAGGAAGAGGAACAAGTTTCCGAGGAAGGGAGACAGGTACGATCGTCACGGAGCAAGAACGATCGATCTCCAGCGTCACGCGGAATGAGGAAGCTGTCTGGCCCCGGACAGATTAATCCACGGGAAACAAGTTCCCCGCGGAACATGATTGGCAGAACAAGAAGCCAGAGGTGGTACGACGACGTCGGCGACGCCATCCGCCGGAATGGATATCAGACGTCGTCGTCGCTCAGCGGCGATGGCCAAAGTGGCCCGCCGGTTCAACAGGAACAAAAGGAGCCCGGCCCGGAGGGGAGAGACGTAATGGATTAATCAGGTGCGAGGCGCGCGCGGCTCAACGGAAGTCCCGGGCCGCGTGTCTGCGGATAATAATTTCTTGTCAGCGCCAGGCCAACCTCTGTTCGGGTCTGGGACGGCGCAGCTAATCAAATCCGTGGTCCGAGAATGGAAGCGGATTCCGGTTAGCGTCTTCCATGGATCCCGTCGACCCTGCGTCCGGCGCAAGGCCAATCTCGCATCCCAGGATCGTGCTCGATTTCCTCTCGGGAACTGTGCTCGCGAGCAACGAGATCTCGAAGCGGTCCTTCAACTCGGACGCTCGCCGACGAACGCGAAATTCTTGGATCGAGATCCCGCTACGGAGCCCGACGCGAGATTCCGGCTAAAAACTGTCGAGATTTCGGAACTCGGTCGCGAGCGACGAATTTTTCGGGAGACTCTGGAAGCTCGTCCCCTCGACGCTCTCTTTTTTCACCTTGGTTCCGATCCCTTTTTCTCTGTGCCGCTCTCTTTGCCGCGCTACCCGACGCTGCCCGTCGGGGCACGATGGAATTTTCAGGAACGTGGAATACGTTAGCGATGCGTCGGGGATCGAATTTTCGGAGAGCCAGCGACAGCCGCGAAACGCAAACAACTCACCGCGAGCGGTCTGGAACTCCGGAAAAATGGCGGTCGGAACCTATCGGCTGATCCTGGAGCAGAGACTTTTGATTCTTGTAGTGGAACGGATTTCGCGTCGGCGTTTGTTCGAGTCTGCCTCTCTCTCTCTCTCTCTCTCGTTCCTTTTCTTTCTGTCTCTCTCTCTCTCTCTCTCTCTATCTATCTCTGTCTCTCCCCTTTTTCTCTGTCTACTGGAAGTCGGTGATTGGATTGAATTACTTCGGAATCACGGATTATGAGCATTTTGATTACAAGATTTCATGAATTCTAAGCTCTTAAACCTTAACAGCCTAATTTTCTGTAACATTCGAGGAAGCATCGTTTACCTTTATATGTTCGAAAGAAGACAAACTATAGAACACGGTGAGAACGTTTCCACGGACAGAGAGCGTAAACCGCGACGGAAAAGGGACAACGAAGGAAAAGATAAAAAAGAAACGAAAACCATGCGAAAGCATGGACGCACACGATATATCGTTTACGAGTCACGAGTTGTAGGACTCGAATATCTGCTCAAGCTCATACGCAACCCCACCATCCCCCGAGAAACAAAGCCCATCCCCGATTCCCATCCCTAATCGTTCCCTATGGATTGCTCCAATTTTTAGACTAACCAATTGTATCGTTATTAAAAAGAGAAAAAGAAAAGAAAAAAGCACGTTTACTGCTCGTCGATTTCAGAAGAGACGGACTTCCCTCTCCGTAGCGTCCGGAAAGTTCCGACGGAGGGTTGTAGCAGTTCTATCTGTAGCGATAATAACGTTAACTCGGTGTTTAAGACTGGTGAACTGTGCGAGAATTACGAGCCAGCAAGGGTGTGCGTTGCCTCACCCGATGTACAGAACTGTTAAATATATATATATACATACACATGAATCTATATATATATATATATATAAATGAAGAAGGAAAAGAATTCGTAACACGGACTCGCAAAGACAGGAACACGAAAAACAAAAAAATGGTATATACATATTATACATATTATATATAATACATAAACACACCAGTATAAGTGCGCGCGGACACAAGGAGGCCGATCGAAGCGCTCGGAAACGGTGAAAGTAGATATTTTTTAAGGGTGTCTTCGAGAGCCTGGCGTAGCCGCGAACCAGCGAGGCGACACGTCTCGCCGCTGTAATCCATTATCGAGTGTGCGTAATCGTCGTGTAACTGAGTTTTAAGCGTTCGACGAGTGCCCGAGACTTGTGTCGCGAGATACGGTGCGCTCGGCCCTCGGATCAGTCTAATCCTTTTCATCTTTTCGATCCTTTGGATTTCTCAATGAATCAATTCCCTCGAATCCTCGGCGAAATACTCGCGATCGTTCGATTCCAGTTCCGACATTTAAACATGCTTTCGTCACGGGGTCTCGCGACACAGCTCGCGCACATGTCGGGTTGCCAGCGAAGGCTGGCTCACGTATGTAGGTACTAAAATAAATCGATCAGATATTTAGGGCCTTACTGGCCCCGGTTACTGTAGCCGGCACTGTCTGAGGCTTCGAAATCTGCGCCACGTTCTCCGGTGTTCGTTGAGTGAACAGTGATCATTGGACTGCGGATTTCCTGCACTCGCTGTGGTCTCGATTGTCTAAGACTCAGTATAATAAAAATTTTAATACAGTTTATATGCAGTTCTTTCATTTCGGTCCCGACGACACCATACTTTCATTTCACTCCAGTCTCCAAGCTTGCATGAGAGTCTACAGTCTGGTGATCATTAACAGCAGTTTCTATTCCTCCGCTAGCTTCCGGTGATTTAGGAAACCTTTGAAACTTTAAAATTATCTCCCGCTATTCTCGAGCATGACTCAACGTTATCGCATTCGAATCGACACAGAAAACATGCATCCATTGAAATCCATCCTTTCGGAACTACAACCTAAGAAAACTTCCCGACACATTCACCAAGCGAAACATTCTAAAATCAGTTAAAAGAGCGATAATCTCGAAGCCTCAGACCCCGCCGGCCATAAGGGCGCCTCGCGAGCGTTCAGGAGCGCCGCGCAGACGGTTGAACGTGGCCAGCGCGGCGACTCGGCGTAATAAAGGAGCCGTTAATCTAGCGTTAGGATAACGAGTTACGGTAAGTGGATGGAAGTGTCGGATGTGGCGGAAGGATGCAGCCCACCCACAACCCGCCCCTCTGTGCGGCCGGCGTGGGGCGAGGGGAGGGAAGATCACGGACGCGGCTGACCTCCTTTTCCGCAGTCGCAATCACCGTCCGATTCACGGGTGAACGGTGTTTGCCTTGCCGTCTGCCGGGGATGGAAGCTGGCCCGCGTCCATTAGAAGCTCTCTTCGTGCTCGGGGCACGCGATTCACCCGGAGACCCACGCGAAAATCGCCGCCAGCCACCGTGGGCCTCGTCCCGGTTCGCATCTTTCCGAGTTCGGAACGTCGGATCCTGTGCTCATTCAGGATTCATCGTGATCGACGTGCGAGCCTGCTGCTCTAGGGACGTCACCGAGGAGCTATGCCGCACTTTCGAGTGTTCTCGGCTCGCGAGAACGAGACACGTTGGTCGTTCACACCCACACACGCACACACAACCAGCATCACTCGCGACGGAACCGCGTTTTAGCAATTGAGTCGGTAAGTTCTGACTGTGTTTTTACAGGGTATGCTGACTGATGCGCGCTGCTTTCGATGTTTCGGATGTTGAGATGCGTGAATGGTCGCCGGCATTGGTTTCACCGGCGCGAGTCAGTCCGCGAATTACGGGGTAAAGATTGGGGAAGAAAATTTCTAAGCCCTGCGCTACGCGAGCATCCTCCTCTGTTTCCTTCGACTCTCTTCGATACCATCGCTCGGTCGTAGATCATTGCATTTCAAAATTTCGGATTTCACGATCAAAATAATGCAGACCACTCCTTCTGGAGGCGTCACCGTACTCGTGGAGGGGATAGCCACGCCTACAAAGGGCGTTGCAAAGCTGTGGAGGGGATGATAACCACGCCTAGAATGATCGTTACCCTTTCGAACGAAATTTGATCAACCACGGTAATACTTTTCCTTGCAAATACGATAGAATAGACATTCAATTACCAGAAACTTATCAACGGATTAAAAAATATTTGCCGCGCAGCATGCCCGGATTCAGAAGGACGCAATTACATGAACTCGAACCGGCAGGATTATAAGTTCCGGTGTTCACGAATAGTTCTGGGGGTTTAACAGCTGTACGCGAAGCGCAGACGTGGGCAATAAAACTTTCAGGAAATTCTCGCCAACACCCCCCGCCAACAAGCGGCCATAACTCAATCCCGTGGAAGCGGAGCGTGTGTGTGCAGGCGCGCGCCTGTTTTTTTCTGAGTTACGATGCGGTCGGGATTATTCGGCACGTCTCGCGCAGGATTAGTTTTACGATCTCCTCCGAAATTCATCTCGTCCGCCTATGTCGATATCCAGCGTCTAGCTGTATTTTATCTCGTATCTGCCTCCTTCGCGCGCGGACAGTGCTTTATCGCGAAACGATTCGTCTAGAGCCCTCTCTCTCTCTCTCTCTCTCTTCCTGTTCACTCTTCGCCACTCACCATCGCAACGAATTTTATTCGCTCTCTCCCGCTGGTATTTTCTCCCGTTTCCCGGTCGATGTTTCGACGTCGCTCGAATTTGTTGTACTTTTCCAGGATTAATTCGACACTCGACGGGAGGGACGCGTATGACTGATTGACACCCCGCGAATTCGTCGCCTTTCCGTCTCCCTCCGCTGTTGCGTTTCAACGGGCGCGCGAAAAAATCGTGCCTCCGGTTCCGTTCGCCGATAATCGATAATGAATTTATTGCGGGTACACATCCGCGTCGATACGATCGTGTCCCGTAGCGTCAAGAAAGAATGGATCGAAGATAAAACGAGGGAAAAGACATCCGAGCGAGCTCTCTATCCCGGGGATCGTCGAATATTTGCCGCTCGATGTTGACGGACAAATAACCGACTCCCGTAACAGATGCTCCCGCTTTTTGCTCTCATTACCGACATCGAATCCAATTTCCACGGTTCGTTTCTCCGCCACGTTGTCCCCCGAATTCGTTCCCGCCGCGTTAAAACGGTCGACAACGAAAATATAAGTGCAAATTGTTTTCTAGCTCGCGCACCGATCGGCCCGCTTCTATTATGCATCGCGTCAAGTGCCGACGCGGCTATTTTTTGCTCGAACCGGCGCGAAAAAGCTCGTGTTCCGGATGGGTCGATCGCGCGATATCGAACACGCTCGCCGCGAAACGTATCGCGTCGAGTCCCGGGGAACGGAGGTCGAAATATTCGGCGGTGGATCGATCGCGCGGCAAGACTTCCGATTTTTTCCGTCGCGCTCGCTCGTATTTTTCGTCGGCGCGCCGTTCTTCGCGCGTCTGTCGATAGCCGCGGGATCAGTGTCCGCCGCAATGGAATTACACGGGCCACGCACCGGAATGCCCGCGATAGCGCAATTACTCACCGCCACGATTGATTCGCGGATACGCGAGCCGGGGGATTCAATTGCTCGCGACTTCGCGAGAACGTTTCGGGGAAAATATACGCGTTCCGCGAGGAGATCGAATCTGTGCGGCGGACAAGCGCAACCGCGTCTGTACTTCCGACTGGTTTTGTGCAGCGATTTCGAACGCGCGCTACGAGTTTTAATTGGTTCCAGACCGGGCAACACTTATGAAACGTTCGAACGTGAGTTCGCTAGTTTTATCGTTTGCCACGTTTCAAACCAGTTAGTTCTTTTATCTTCTATCTGCAACAGTATTTGACCAAATTTTCATTCAGTGTTCACATTCGAATTCAAATATACAAAATACCGTTTAAAAAGACGAATCAATTCGAAAGCTTTAATCCGAAAGACCACATTTTCCAAAACGATATGAAGAATGAATAACGGGAGCGAACGTTATCGGTCGATCTTTCCCCAGATTGAAAATCCCCAGCGCGAAAAACACCTCGCCAAACATTGACTCCATCGATCTCGGCCGAGCCATCGAATCTCCTCGCAATCTTTCCGAACGGTGTCGCTGGAACGATTCATAACAGCAGACAACAGGTGGTCGTGGCTCGCACAACGCCACGGCACTTACGCGTTCGCGGCACGAGCTGAAGGTGCGCGAGACTCGTTGCCCGGAAGACAATGTCCCCTGAAAACGGGTTGGAGCCGGAAACGGAAGCGAGATTTCGAGCGTGTTGTGCTCGGGGGTGTCCAGTGAATCCCGCGGAATTGGTTCGCGCGAACCGGGGTCGCGATTGAAGCGCCTCGTTCGCCGCGAAATCGCATCGACGGGGAATCCTTTCTTCCCCGCTGGCCCGGCTGGTAACGAGCCGCGCGGAACCGGCCGTTCCTCGCGCTGAAAGGGCTCGTTGTCGCCGGCACAACGGGGATAATCACTATTTGCCGGACAAACGGTTCGCGTCCGCGTGACAAGAATCGCATCGGTCTCTTCGAGAGGCGACGCCCTGGTTCGGCAAACACGCCGATTGTTGCCCACGCGCCAGTTGCCACATGTTTCGACCCTTTTTCCCCGTTTCTGCCTGCGTGTTTTCGGATTCCAGCCTCTTCGGCAACGTTTTCTGCAAAGCTATTCTGCTCGCGCTTGTTTCACGCGAGATATTCGTGACTGTTTGCGCGTTCGACCTCGCGATGGTTCGAACTCCCGATAGTTTGAACTTTTAATAGTTTCAACTTCTGACAGTTTGAGATCGCGGTGGTTTCAACTCTCGAAGTACATCTCGAAGTGTAGAAAACGGTTTCAGAAACTGCAAAGGATAGGTATCTCGGAGATTATTAGTGTGTACAATCGCATACGCGCTGTCGCCTTCACGTTGTATCCTCAAATTCGCCATATTCACGGTGCGCCTGTCCCCTTGATCCAGCCGTGCGCGCCACCGACAAAAGCGAGAGGGAAATGCAAAGCACCCTCAGGCCATCAATCAATCATACCTCGGCTGCCTCGTTCCCCAAAAATAATTAGCTAATTAACAAGGTAGAAGCTCGCGTCGACCCCGCGAAACAATGGTCAGCATCGGTGTTTCCGAGTTCTGTCCCGACAAAAAAGAAACGTATTCATTTATTAACGAGGTAGCTTCCTGATTATCCCGTAACGAGCAGTGACGCAAACGGATTTCCATGGACGGCTCTCGTCGCTTCGAATGAAAAATTCCGCGCCTGTCCGCCGGTTCGTTGTTTTCAACGTTGTTTTCGCCCGTAGTGCACTTTGATCGAGAGGTCAGCGAAATCTGGTCGCGCGCGAAGTATTCCAGCAGCGATTAACGATAAATTATGGACACGGTAATCGAGCGTGGCAATTATTAGCGCGAACGGTGGTTAACGGTGCGCGAGGATTTAATTATTCGCCGGTAACGCGGTTTGATTATTTCCGCCGCGCGATTTCGTCGCCGTTCCTACGGCTGTTCGTTTCCTTTTCACGGTTCACGCGGCGCGATGACCTCTCGGTCCGTCGACGCCGTCTGACGAGGCTAATTCCGGTTCGCTGGTTATCGGCATATCGTCGGCCAGTTAGCAGCCGCGTCGACTGCTCGCCGAGACTCCTGTTTCCGTTGAAACTTTAACGATACCGGTGAATAACACACGCGAATGATCGAAGATGGATCACCGGACAGCCGCGTCGATTCGAATTACCGGTTTATTTGCGACTCTGCCAATCTTGTTCACTTTCGGCACAGCTCTATCTGATTGGCAAACGTTAGGTAACTGATCGTTGAATTATGGATATCCCTCATTCGTAATTTGCATTGCATTCGATCAGAGAAACCAATAATATAAAACTAATATTATATCCTAACAATCGCCGGATGCGGAAGAATGAAAGAATATTATTATTAAAACTCTGCTAAAAAGAAAACAAAATGGACGGCGAGAGAAAGAGAAGAGATGCTACGTGACGTAAAAGTGACGAAAAATAAATTCAATTCAAAGTCCCGGCGATCCCTCTTAAAACGCGAGAGATTAGCGTGCGCCTTCTCCGCGTGTCTCTTTCTTTCATTTGTTTTTAAAGCATCATGCTTTAAGTACACCGCTGTTCCTCGACTTCACGGTAGACGGGACCAGCGAAAATTAAAACTGCGAGTCGAGGCGAATGAGAAGGGACAGAGAAGGCAGTATTCGCGATAAAAACGGAGGAGTGACCGCGGCTGCGCTCGCCGAATTAGCTTTCGCCGACGGTGGTCGCGGCCGAATCCATTTCCAGCCAGCTTTATTTTCCTTCGTCCCATGTCCGGCACGCCGTCTCCTTTCCGCCCGGAGACCGCTAATTACCGACCCGCCTCGTTTCCGCTTCGCGAATTTACCATCCACGCGATAACCGCGGAGAATTCGCAACCGCGTCGATTTAGGATGAGGCTATTATTGGATGCTTATTCGAATACTTGGTGTTTCGAGGAACAGACACTCTTAGAAATTTATGAACCTACTCGATTGCTATTAACGTTCCATTTATTTTTCTATCGAGCAATCTGTTCATTTCGAACTAACAACTCAATGTTATTCATTATTATTCGGTTTGTAATAGAAACAAAGAAATTGGATTGCTTCGAAGTATTAGGTTGAAGCAGCAGTTCGTACGAATACGAACCAAGCGAAATCGCAGCCTAAAACGAGGAGGAATTGACGACCGAGCCGTGCTACGTCCAGAACGAATTTAATTCGTATTAAATTCGCAACGGGACGAGAGGGACTCGAGAGGGAGCCTGTGACCGGTTTTCTGGAACACTTTCAGAGCGGAAGGGAGGTCGGTCGCAATTACAGGGATTGTAATTCGATGACTGGCGCCCTTGTCTGTGAAATGGAGTGAGATTGACTCGTCCGGTGAACCGGAACTCTTAATTAAAAATTGTCCAACGATATCTCCATTATTTTCTTCTCAATTATTTCGTTTGTTTCTTTGAGATGTGCCGTTGCTTGAAATTTATTGTGCTTATCGGTATACACGTTTCTATCCTCTTCTCTTTATCTTTGACGAATAAGTTTTTCATGCGTTTTCCAATTCCGATGGATTCCATTCGATTCTCCAACGTAAACCTTCCGTTCTCTCGCTCGAACAGCTCGAAAAATTCGAATTCCGACACCGACTCTAATCCCATCGAATTCTACGTTCATCGTCTCACTCGGAGAAACCGGTCGCGACTCGAACTTCCCGCGAACTCATCGAACAGCTCGATTTTCCCGCATGAATCACTTTCACGGACACATCTCCGCAATATTTCTCGGTGGCGCGAGCGCTTCGGCAGCAGCCAGAGATTCAGGCAGTGAATGAGTCCCTATTCATCAGCGCGAGGCGGGCGGCGTCGCCGCGCAATAGATTATCACGCCGAAGATTGACGTATTCGCTCGAACGGCATTCGGAACGGCGACGTTTACCCGTTCCCACTCGGATATCGAGTTTCCACGGCGACGCCGGCACGGTCGGGGAAATGTAACTAGAATGTTTATAGAACGCCGCGAAATTACATGCTAGCTGACGCCGTCGGAAGACTCGCGTCGATCGAACCGTTAAGCTATGTCCTCGCTCGAACTGCGTCGCAGAACTTTTCGTTGCTTCCTGCCACCGCGTGTTCTAAGATGTTTCCAATGAGCATCTGCTTACAGGAACATCCTGCTTCGACTGAAGTAACGAGGAACCGTTTCATTGTTACGAGTTGGAAGTCAAACTCTGCACGTCTATGTAAAAACTGCATTTATTGTTAGAGACAGACGTCGAAGCGCGTTACTTCCCGGAGTCTCCGTTTTAAATATTTCAAAAGTGATTTCCTTATTCAAACTTTCCGTTGATAATGCGATCATGTTGCCAGCTTCGTAACTAAGAGATAATTTTGCAGTGCGACTGAGTATCGATTGCAAAAGTTTTAATGGTGAACAGTTTTTTCTGCTACTTATAACGAGGATACGATGTAAAATTGGACCGATTGATCGTTGAGTCCTATATTCGTTGACAGCGCAAGAGAGACTAAATTTGAAGGAAACATTGATCACAAGTGGCGATTTCTCGAAGGTACGCGTGACATCGTGGAAAAACTACTTGATGTTGATTCGGTGAGGATGCAGCTTCGAACAGAGCCTACACAGGGATCTAACTATAACATGGATCTCGTTCTAAACTCGTCGGGCATAGCAGTCCCCGGTCTCGCGGGATTTACGGGCGTTCTCGGTATCGGGACTGGTTAACTGTTGGAACCCATCCAAAAATTCTATTACAGCGATCCTCATTTCTGGACGCTGCGTTCAACGTTCCCGGAAATTTTCTAGGGACCGTGATCACGGTCTACTGCGACGTTATGTCGAGGAATTCGTATTCAATAGTGTATTCTTGAGATTCTCCTCCGGGAAATTGCCTGTGTTTTCGTATTCCGGTATTTTTATGTCTCTAGCCCGGGAAGTTCTCGAACGTTAGACCATTTGCTTCTAAAATCAGCGTTTGTTCGAATAAAGCACTCTCCATAAATTCCTAACACCGTGAACTACTTGAAAAATCAGGCAATTATAGAAAGCTAGGAATAATTCAAAATCTTGTTACATTTCAATTTGCCAACTTACAAAGAGAGAGGTAAATTACAATTTACCTCTAGTTTCCTCAAAAAGCTGCACGAAATCCGAATCCCGCGTAAACAAATCCGTGGGAGGTCAGAGATGAAAGTCGGACTTGATGCGGGATAGAAAATCGAGATTAAAACGCGACCGGATAAAATTTCCGCGCCGATATTCCGGTGTTTACATTCGGTTACCAGTTCCCAGGTAAATTATTCAGCGTTGGCGGCGATCGTGCGCGCGGAACGGCGAAAAAGTAGCTGCGAAACGCGGTTCACGGCATATCCTTCCGCGGGCTAGCCTGTGACGCGCGCTCTGTCGCTTCGATATTCATTAGCGGGACCCGCGGCCCGTGCAAAAATTCATTTCGGCTCCCGAACATTCCGGTAATATCGTTCCGGCCGTTTGATCACAGCCGGCCGCGGGTCCGGACGCAATCTCGACGGTTCGATCGCGTCGAAAAATACCGCGCCGGGTCGCGGTCGCCGCGTAACCGCGCGGAACGATGGAAAATTCAACATAATTCTGCCCCGACCGGCGAGATTTCCTCGTTTATACATGCAGGATGTTCCCCTGAATCCGAAATGCGCGCGTGAATGACGCGACGCCTCCCTCCCATCGCGTTTTTCGAATTTCGCGTTCCGCTCGTGAATTCTGTCGCGCGTTTTCTGTCGAATTCGAGTGGATCGTTCCGTCGGATGGAGTCCTCGATTGCTTTTAACGAGGAATTCTAATTTGGGAAAGTCGAGTTCGTCGATTCTTAGAAGGTATCGTTCTTGTTTCGTTTGCAGTGGAACATGTGGTAGAATTATTTAAAAAATAAATCCCTCGGAGCATAAATGATTATTGTGCCTCGCGCCGTAGGAGAAGAATGAAAGAGATATTGATAAATAAGCTGAGAGTACGAGCGAGGCACGACTCGGTCGAAGTCGAATGGCTCGTAACTGGAAACTCGAGAAATTCTAGGATTGCGTTTCGATGTCTGACGTACTTGTATGAATATATGTATGAAATACTGTTCGCTGCGTTTTTTTGTCGATCGAGCGTTCGCGTTCAACACCGTCAAAGGAGAATTTATATCGAAATTTCCCGGAGTCGAGTCGACGACTCTGGTGATGGGACTTGGGCAACCACGCAGACAGTCGGGGCGCAATCTTTTCCTGCCCGAAGAATGGAATCGAGACTGTTTCTCGTCTTTAGACGAGAATGTAATCGTTGGCGAACTGTGGCGCGAATTTCATTCAAACGACGTCGGTTCGGATCAACCTCTTTAATCGGGAATATCGTTCGAACGATTCTGAAACGTTTCATTTTCATGTCATACTGGCAATTTCAATTTAATTAGTGAGAATATTCAAAATGGAGCCAATTGCCAGTAAAACGAGTACCTGTATTAAACTCCAGATGCCAGATACATAGTTCACCGAATGAATTCCAAATTTCAAAATCAATCGCTCGGATTCTATAAAAATCCATGAAATTCTGTCGCCATTAAATCCAACATTTCATAAAGGAAACTGAATATTTACAGAAATACTTGAAAAACTAACTCGAAACCGAACACTAAAGGAATCTTCAACGTTCCATCGTAAACTCACGATACCTCGAACAATTCCATCTGTCATGGCACAGCGAAGTACACCGTGCAACCCCTGTATGCCCCAATACTCGAGCGAAATCCATCAGCTCTCCCTATCCGTTCGTCACCCAATCAACACATCAAATTCCCAGAGAACAGGACGCTAACACGGTCCGCAGGGAACGCGAAAATTTCTCGGTAACCCTATTCTCCTTGGACTCAGCCGCGGGAACACGGTCCGCGTAACCGCGAACAGACCTCTTCGGGTTGAAATCGAATCGTAACGGAAGGGCGGAGCGGGACATCGCCGCCTGGATCGTTCCCTTTCTTTCCCGTAATGAATATTACGGTTGTCGGTGGAAAGTCGAAATAGAATTCTAGCGGTTTTGTGGCGGACGGGACGAGGTTAAGCGAACCGAAGAGTCGGCAAGGGAGAGGGAGTTACACGTTGAACTGCGGACCGTGTCAAGGGGTGAGAAAGTGCTCTGAACGAGGATACGGGACAAGTCACCTTCTTTCTCTTCCGTTACATTCTTTTCATCTCGCAACGAAGAAAGATTATCAACACTTTCCACTTCTTTACGACACGCACCCTCGTAACAGAAGCAAACCACCCTTTGCTACTAACTTTTCAACGTTCGTTAATGAACTCAGTCCAATTTGATAATGAAAAACATACCCGCAAACAAAAAACACAAACTTTCCACTATCCATAGCTTTTCTAATTCATCAGTTATAAAACGGAATTTTGGTGGTTCCATGACGGACGAGGCGAGAAGGGAGAGAGAGAGAGTTACACGCGAAACTGCGGAGGATGTCGAGGGGCGAGAAAGGGATTCGGAGGAAGGGTGAAAGGCTGAAAAGGGGATTTCGATGGGACCGTGACAGACGCGCGTCAGTTACTCGACACGAGGCTTCTCGTGGATCATAATCGTCGGAGGAGTGGGAAAGCGAACAAAAAACAAGAGTAGAAAAAGAAGAGCGAGAAAACAAGAGAGAAAAATGGGAGGAGGCGGAGTAGAAGGAGGAGGAGGAGAATCGAGGACAGACGTATCGATCTCGTTCGACCCTCCCTTTGACCGTAAAACTCGCTGCGGAGAGAGTTACGATTCCGCACGACCACATACGTACCGACACCTACACACAGGCACATTCTATATCATTGGTGCACACGTACACAGAGTGACATGCATCCCACACAAAGGAAATTACTCCTCCCCCTGACACTCACCCGCTCTCTCATTCTTTCTCTTTCTTCCTCCCTCTTTCCGGCTCTCTTTATATATGTATATGTACGTGTACACGTGTATGTATATGTATACATATATAAATATAAATATATAAATATAAATATAAATCTATAAATATATAAATATACATGTAATACGTACACAGGCTCATGTACACACGATGTTCCGAACGATTGAGCAATACGATTTGTATTACCGTGTATAACGTAATGTATTCGATTCTGCACATGTCGTACGTACTTTGGATGTAGCGAAGGATTTTTCACGACTGATATGAGATTAAAGAATAAAAATAGCTTTTCTATTAACCGTTGTGCTGGTACTCTTATTCTTTCACCCTTTACCCCCTCAACCCTCGGAGAACCGTGAAAAAGTTTTAGCAGATGGTACTGGGGATTCGTTTGAGCCATCTGGACGTCCCGGTATCACTGAATTCGAGATATTTTACGCGGATCTGGATTCTTATGGACTGGTCTACAAAAAAATTCCTAAATTCCATTCAGAGAAATTCCATTATTCTCGCTTGAAACAATATAAGAACCTCCTTCGATACTGTAAAGTTCTAAGCTCTGAATTTTAGAAAATTGAAAAGATCTGCAACTCGTACGATCTATATCTTAAATGTCACATTTCAGAAGTACTAATCACTTCACAGTTGTCCCAAAAAACTTAACAAAACTATTGCCGAGTCAAGTCTTAGTAAGACTGAAAATTCCCTTAAACGAACCAGATTTCGAATTACCAATGCAATGGCGCTGCAAAGAAGGGATCCTTCACGACTCACGAAACTAGAAAAGAAAGGAAAAGCTGTCCGCTGGTAAGTACCCAATGCTTCAACTCTTACTCCTGATCGTGCACTTTCATAATTTCCCTGCTCCGCTTTTAGTCACGGGTTAATTAAGCACGCCGTTATCGCGAAGTGGTGCCCATTTGCACGGATCCCGCTTAAAAATTCGGAATCCCACGTTGCACGGTGTTACTGTAGAATTCGTGCACATATCTACGTGTTTATAGTTTCCGCGTGCTCGGGGGCTTAAGGAATATCCGTGGATACCTTGCAGAGTGTCCTCTCAAGCGTCGAGTTAGAAGCTTAAGGTCCGTGTTAATTTTTACTGCTCGGCTGACAACTTCAAAGCGCTGATTACGCTCCGCACGTTAATTACAACTGTCGGATAGCGGATTCGCCGGGGATTTAATTTCTGCAAAGGACCGGCGCAACGCAGCTTCGAAATAAGAAGTTCTTAATGCGCATGGATTAAATATTGCTTCTCTTTATGCTCCTACTGCGATATCCGAAAGCGCGTTGCGATTACTCCGAAGCTCTTCTTTGGAAATTAAATTTAACGTTCGCGAGATTGTTCTATTTCAAGTGCTGGAGATTGCTACTTCTATAACTTTGAAATGTAGGTTACAGATAAGTTCATTCTGTGTAGCTTCTTCAATTCGATAGGTAGCTTCTGCATGTTATTACAGTGTAGACGGATCGATGAAACTTGTTACAACTACGAGTTACAGGATCGAAGCATTGTTTCCAGGTTACGAAAATTCCCGAGAAAAGAAGAATATATTAAAATTCATAAAGTTCCTACAATCCCGCAATAAGAATACTGAGGAACGTCGATCCGTTGAAAAGTCGTTAGCTCAGCGACGCAGCAGCTCCACCGAGAGGTTTCTCAATAATATTTTACCAGTGTATACTCCGTATAATACAAAGATCGCCCGGCAGTCGAGGTATTAAGGATGCTCCGCATTCAACGGCCGATCTTTTCATTCAATTGCGCAGGGTAGGATCTTCGGCGCAAAAACCTCGGCCGAGAGGTTCCTTGTTCTCCGGGCAGCGCTGCTCCTTTGGCTCCGAAAACACGAGTGCTTCGTCTCCGTTTCCGTTCCGGAATGTAAAACGTCGCTCGCGGAATTCCAACTAAAGAACCGCGACCGGTGTCGGATCAGAATAAAATTCCGGGAGCGTCCGCCGGTGCTCAAGGCTCGGACTATGCTCGATGGGAACGCAGGCCGGGCATCGGGTAAACATCGCGGACTCCGTGCCGAGGGGATGCTCAATTTTTCGGAAAATTGCGAAGCAGTCGCGTTTCTTCCCCGTCGTTAACTTTACGATTTCGGGAGTACCGCGCGGCGGGCGAACACGGAGTCGCGTATTCTTCGCGGATTACGCCGTGGTCCATTACTCGATGATCAACCTTGAGCGGTGTGCAGTCTGCCCAGGTGAATTGGGCTTCCAGTTCTGCTCTTCAATTTTCTTGTATTTTAGAAAGAATTGCGCGATTACATATTTCAATCTGATTAGAAATTGTTAAATTAGGTTGAATTTTACCGCAGCTACTTTCATTTTATCTCGACTTTGATCAAAGGTTTAGTGGAGGAGTAATTGAAATAGAATACAGATTCTATTTCGGTGAACTCGGAAAGATCCGAGGAGGAATGACAAATTGAAATTTGAGTAGAATGCCTCGTTCTTTGGAGAACATTGCGCTATAAAAGCTACCGTGGAATAAACTCGAAGCGATAAAAAGTCCACCGCTACACGTGAAAGTAAACTATCTAGTTCTAAAGAGAAAGATAATAAAATTCGTACAGCGCGTAGACAGAAGCTGGAATCTCCCAGCTTAAAGGTTAAGCAAAGATGAACAATTCCGTCAGACGGATACAGAGGCGCGTCCGCTCGGCTGCGCGAGCCTCTTCTCGGCTACGTTGGATTTAGATCCGAATCGCGGAAGGGTTGAGCTCGTGTCGAGCGAAATCCACCGTAAAAATAATTGACTGGCGCGCGACGATCACGGCCGACTGTGAACTGCGTTCGCGTCGCAGCTGCGACACTCGATGAGAGCGAGAGCCGAGCATCGAGGATTGATAAAATCGCGGCCGATAAAAATTCCGTGCCGCGTATTCTCGGTGAACGAACAATCACAGCCAAGTGGCTCACAACTGTGGAATCCTTCGGAAAGGATGAAAGCGATAATCTTGAAATAGTGCCGCGGCGCGCGCAGGGTTTCCCTTCAATTTCCATTTTTCCAACGACCTTCGCCGGTGGATCAAAGCGTCCTCGAGGGACCAGGGGATTTTACGCGCGGGACAAGGGAACCGTATTGATCTGAACATTTGAAATTCCTGTCGGGAGAAGCGAAATTTGTGTACGACATGTTTACCGATAGTTAATTATATATTATTAAACTTTGAAATAGGGTAACCGATAAGTGGAGATTCGTCATTACGTTTCGCGATGGTAGCATCAACCATGCATTACACGAACGAACGGCCAATATCATTTCGCGTTAATTATTAATGTTGTCGATACCAAAGTGTAAGTGTATTTATTCTAGAGTAAATTATTGACGTCATGGAACAGTTTCTGGAACACAGTCACCGACCCACGGGGTGCATTTCGATTTCGAGCCGTCGAGATTCCTAATCGGGAGCGAAGTTAAACGTATTGTGAAATTAAATATTTGGCAGAAAAAAATTTATCTTTCATGCTGGAGAGCGGAGTCCGTGTCCGACGTCGGACGGAAAATGTAACCGGCGAACGGTCGACTGGAAATTAACGAGGGCTCCGTCTGAGAAAGTCCCATAAACGGGAATCACATGGGTGGATACGGAGGAAATAAATAACGCCGGAGTTACCGTTCATTTCCTGCTTATAATTCCGCGCGACGATTTAATATCCGCGCCTGGTATGCTACCGATCGTCGGAAATGGGACACGCCAACTTCTTTCTGTTAGTCACGCTGGAATTCCGTTTCCTGTTTCATCTTGCGATAAAAACTCCTCGCTCCGCTATAACACGCACTCTGCTAACGAAACTGCACTGCTTTCTGCCATTAACTTTACTAGGAAACCTATGAATGGTCTTTTCACTTCACACGCTGGAAAATATGTAAATTATTTTGTTATTCGCGTTTCGAAGAAAGTGAGATTTCATAGGTTAATAGAGAAGCGATATAAATAGATGTTCCTGTACACGAGTAGGCTGTTTCGCCTTTCGAGGGTTACACGCGAGTACAAATCATGTCACACTGTATCGCCCGGCAAACTGGAATAACGTCACTGAATATCGTGTAACGGTAGACCGGCGTACACCCGATCGCCCTAATTTTCCGCTCAACTTCCTCGAACATGTTTTATTCAACCATTTCGCGTCTGCTTAAATCAACCGTCGATATTGAACAGTGTTCCCGAGAACCCCCGATGAGGGCAACCGTGAAATTTCGGTTGATCGAGTAACACGAATTACAGGTCGATATTTTCGTGGTTTTTGCTACTAACCACCGGTCAGCGGTTTAGTTAAAAATCTGCTGTTCTCGGTCTTCCGAAAATAGACTGCGATATATTTTCTATAATTATATTTCATTCTGCTGTGAAGTTTTTACTGCATTCTCAATCCAGGAACAATAGCGATATCATTCAAAGAGCATCAAGAACAGTACAACGAAACTAAAGAGAATGGTTCGAGCATGACTCACGGAAAAATCAAAGGAACCGAACATAGATCAATTACTACAACAGCAAGGACAAATCGAGGGTTCGGCGTTACTAAATCCGACCCAGTAATTCAGCCGAAAGAAAAGTGAACGAGGGAGAAGAAAGAAACAGCCGAGTGCACCCTCTATCCGCGACGAACACGCTTTAACAGTCTCTAAACATACTCAGCCACGAATAGAGGAATCTTAGCTGCGTCGCGACAAAAAAAAAACCAGAAGAAAGAGCAACGGAACAGTTAAATGGCCGGTAAACGGTTAATTTATCGTTCGACATTAAAAACGCACCTCGCGGTTGTCGAATACCGTGAAAAACTGCCTCCGGAAGCCTTTTTCCCCGGATTCCGGTGTGGACTCTTTCGAGCACGGTTTCAAAAGACTCGAAGCGATCCGCGTCGGAAGAGAGCGTCACCCGCGAACTCGATCCCCGGGGACAATAACTTTTTAGCCGTTCCCTCGACCAGCTCGCGATCCGATCGCGAAAATAATTCGAGAATTTTTGGTCGTTACGCGGGTGATTCAGCGAGCGAAGTTCGCCACGGAAATACCGTATTCAGAGGATCTTTTTCTTCTTTTGCTTCTATGCCGGGCATCGCGATATCATCCGACGGTTTCCACAAAGTGACTTCTTCTTCCCCGGCCCTTCCCCACACTTTTACACACCCCTTGAGCTCGCTTCCTTCACCTTTTCCCAGCCAGCCGTTCAACTCGCAGGCGTGGCGTGGCGCGGCGTGGCGTGGCGCGGCGCGGCTCCTTTTTCTTTCATCGTCCCGCGGTCCACTTTCGACGTTGCCCTTTTCATACACCCGACGCTTGATTCGTACAGGATTTTACGAGTCGGCGTACCTCGAACCGTAAAGAAAGTTTTCAGATCGAGCGTCCGTTTCTCTCCGTTCCGTTCTTTCTTCCTCCGGTAGGTTCTCTTTCTCGTTCGCTCGCTTTATCGTCGCCTGTCCGCCACCCTCCGGCGGATTCGCCCTTTCTCTCGGGGCCACGGCTTTCTTATCGGTCGCTCCGCGCCGCTGTTTCGACCAAGGACATCGACCCGCCAGCAGTTTCTTTTTTTCGCAGCTTCTCGCTACCTTCTCCTTCTTCCTCGCGTTGCGCCGAGGTATTTCCACCAAGTTGCCTCGTCCTTCTTTAATTTCCGCGCCATTATCGAACTTAACGGCCCTCCCCGGCGCCTTCTTCTTTCGCCCACCGGTTCCGAGGATGCCTTTTTTTCTTCCCTTTGTTCCCCCGCTGTTTTGTTCGACGCCGGGTCTGGTCTTTTTACGGTGTCTTCGGGTCTTCAAGGTGCGCGCGTGGCTCACCGCTATTTGTATTGTTCTCCGGATCGATCCGGCGAAAGGGCGAAGCACCTCTCTTTTCCTTCCGGGTCCGTTTAATCGCTGCCCGCGAGCGGGCCTCCGCCGAACGTTAACACGTTCGCGGACGGTTGCGAAAACTTTCTTTTTAGGGCACGATCCGGGCTTTCAATATTTTCTTTCTTTTTCTTCGAGTGCAATTCCAAACTAAACAGCCTCGTTTGTTCCCCAATGTAATTAGTAACTTTGCGAAGCGACGCTTTTAAATACAGTTGGGCTAGATTAATCGCATCACGTTATACTACGATTAGAATCCTAAAGTGTCGATCGAATTTCAACAGAAAAAGCGTCGAGTCGATAGATTAGATTATTTTCAACAGTTCCCCAGAATGCTGAACAATCTCACGTGTCCAGCGAGCATTAGCTCGAAGAATGAAATATTAGTCTCCAAACAATGGTACCAGCTAGCTCTCGAATTATACGAACCAAAGTAATGTCCACATCCATCAAAGTCGGTCCAACGCGTCAAGGAATTTCAGTATCCCGCAGCGTGCCGGCAAAAAAGAAAATTAATGAGCGACGGTCTAAATGAACCTAGGCGTCGTCAACCGAGCGGCCGTCGAAAACGTCTGTTTACCGAGGGCTAATTAACTTGGTTTAATTAACTCGATCCGTGATATTTTCTTACCGTCCACGCGAAAGTATCAATTTCCGTTCGCCGGGCACTCGTCGTATTGACCATCCGAAGTTTACTCGCGACCTATCTCCCGAAGACGCGCGAAAGTACCGGAACAATCGGCGGCAATTAGACAAAGAAGCTTCGATTCCCCGTGGAGCCGGGAAGAACAGGAGCCGGGGAGGAACGGGAGCCAAGGGAGGCGACCGATAAGCCGTAATCGGATCAGGTTGACACTTTCTGATCGAGAGACACTTCTCGGCGCGGCGCGACGCGGCGGGCTGTCGCTATCAGCCGCGCCGATTCTATTCGACCCACTTTTCCATTGACTGCCGGAATGGAAAATGATCGAGCTATCTGTGCACGCTTCGCCGACCCTCCGCGCCCGCCGATTAACATTCGAGAACGCGGCAGACTGCGCCCCGCCGCCGCGATCACTCTGAAATGGCGAGGCGATTTTCGGGAAAACGGCGCTGTCGTTTATATCATTTCGGATGGAGCGTGTGCGAATAACTCGCAGCTTTCGTACTGTTATAGATCCGTGATACGTGTTAGTGTAGTATTGCGATTAGCAATGCTTTATATAGTATTTTCGTAAGTATGTTTGAAGCTGAATAATTTCGGTGGGTTATGATTGACAGCTTATTTTACGGTATGCTGGTGTAGCAAAGTGAGAAATGTTAATTATTAAGATAAAATAATGTATTTTATGATATATCGTATAAAATAATTTTCCGCGGCAAGATGTTGAGTATCGGGAGTATAATTTGGAAACCATTTTGATGTCAATAGAACGATTGATCGACGAGTTTAATTTTGAGATTGACATAGTGCAAAATGATATCTCAGAATTGCAGGTTAAACGCGAAGAAAATAAACGCGCGAAAAATGTGACGTTGGAAGCCCGTTTCGCGTCGACTGCTCGATTAATCGTTCTCGCGAGATTCGCATTGGATCGTGTCCGCGCGACAAGCATGAATTTCATACACCGCGAACGAGGGAATTCCACGACGGAAACACAGTCCGTATTAAATTGAACACACGCGGCCCGTTCGCCCACTTGCCTTTAATATCTCGCCTCGTCCTTACTGCTGTGACTTCGATATTTTCTGGCAACCGTTCAACTCCGTTGAACTACTCCGCCGACGGAACTTTACTCGTACCTCGGGCCACTCTTTACCACATACAACAATATTCTTCGATATCATGGAGAAACAGTAAAAGAACTGCGGCTGCATCTTCAATTCGCCAACAGGAAACCATCGATCGTTTCCAGTTCCGTTGGCATATAATCCTTCATTGATTGGGGGAATTCGATTGCAATTAGGTAACTAACGAGCTTACCGATTACCACAATTGTTACTATTAATTAGTAACTTGTAGACTACAGATTTCTACTTAGAAATAAAAGGAGTTCTATGCGTATCCCTTTCTTTTCAATATTTTAATAAGTACAAGAGAATCATAATTTCCGATTATCTTTCACTTAGCTTCGTCAGCAAGCTGATAACACGGTTCAACGATCAATCCAAAGAACCCGAGCAATAGCTTTTCTTCGCATCAGCAATATTTCTTTTCCCATTCTCCTGCCAACCGTACGTGTTCTAATTGCATCGTGCTTTACAGCGGATGGCAGGATTGGCTAAAGTAGCCATATAGACGAGTGCACTGGCAACAGACCCGGGACAAAACGCTCGCTACCTTTTTCCTTTCTCTTCTTCCACCCCATCATTTCCAGATATCGCGAACCTATACCCTCGGAAGGTTCAGCGGAGCAAGAACTCCGACAAGCGCGGCGCTCAGGTATTCCGGTGCGCCCTTAGAAAGCACGCGTACCGGCAACTCGAGCGAATAATCCGTCAGCGGGATGTATGGTCGCTGAGAGCGAACGAACCTTTTCCACCGCGAATTCTAACGGGCTATGTAAATCGAAGGCGGCGAAACGGTGGTCGCGATTACGACTGACGGGTCTCGCCGTTTGTCGACAGCGCTGCGACTAAAAATCACGATTCGACTCGTTACGCGTGCTCTTTGCTTATCCGCTAATACATTTTCAGTGGTTGCAGAGTTCATTTTAGATTTACGGAAACACCGCGGGACGAAATGAACATTGTTCTCATGACGTTTCGTGATACATTGCTGGAATACTCGAAATGTTAATCAATGTAATAAAAAATAACGACTAATTACCAAGCACATCATAAATTATACGAAGCTTCGTCGTATAGTAAACGTCCCGTTCTCTAGGAGATGAATTTATTATATATTAAGTTCGAACGTAAATGATATCAACACATTATTATTATTATATCATGAACTAACTTATAGACTCCGTCCATCCGTCGCATTCGCAATTGATAAATGTCCAACGCACCGCGTTCCACGATCATTTCGAAAACAATTATCGAAATTCGCGAGAGCTCGGAAATGATCGGCTACTTAGCCGAATTCAGGCTGTGCACTGGGCGTCACGATTCCCAGCGCGATGAGAAGGTTCAGGAGAGTGCCGGGAGCCGTCCGGGAAAAACCGACGCGGAAAACGCTGAACGAGGACCGGGGACGAATGGAAATTTCTGCTGCGCGCAGCACCCCGACCGGCAGCGACGGGGGCTTTGAATTTAAATGGGCTTTTAGACAACGTTACTTACGTTTCACCTCTGGCGAGCCGATGCCCGTTAAATGTGTAACGAGTTAACCGCGGACGCGGAATATTTTCGCGGCCAACCGACTGCTCTGTCCGCCGCCGACGGAATTCCAATAGGAATTCTGGCCTCTTCGCGCCTGTCCCGGTTTCGGGTCCATTTTTCTCCAATTTTCGAAACGCGAGTGCTCATTCTTCTAATTATTTGTCGTCGCGATTGTTCGGTCGATGTTACTTTTAAAAATTATTTTTAAGTATAGACGAACGATTGTGTGGGCTGAACTTAACTGACATAGGAGTGATAGTTCGAGACTTTTTCAATGTTCATCAAAGACAATGACCTCTAATTCGATCTTCGTTTAATTTTTCTCTTTCCTTTCTCTTTCTTCTCGCGTCACGTCTCGCTTTTGCTATCCGATTTGTTCTTCACTGAACTTCCTACCTGCTCGAACTGCAGCGGATGCGTGTTATCTTGCATAACAGAGTAGATGGTTTTGGGGAAGTAAGAAGGAGCAGGGGGATGTATATAATTGGAGGGAGACGAGTATACAAGTAAAAAGGGAAGCGTATATGCGTAGAGAGGGAACCGGTGTACGTGTAAATAGAGAGATAGGTGTATGGTTAGGGCGTCGAGGGTGTCTGACTAACTCCTCCTTAAACAATCTGGTCTGCTTTGTCAGACAATAATGAGGATTCGAGTGTGCGGTGATCTGATAATAATTCTTGATTGGATGCAGCGTTGGCAAGTTTACCCGTGATTGCATTCGTTTCTTTAGAATGGCATTAATTCGAAATTTCAGTTGTCCCTTTAGCTAAATTTCCATACGATCTCTATTGTTTCTTTCTAAAGACAACAAATTACAATTTCAACGGTCCCTTTGGCTACTAAATTTCCATCAACGCCTTCCGTTTCTTCAGAACGATAGCAAATTATAATTTCAGTCCCGTCTTCAGCTCAGTTCTCATGCGATTCCATTCGTTCCTCCGCGAAGACGCTAATTCGGAATTCCCTCTGTTTCATCAAGAAAATAATAAATGAAAATTTCAACTGCCCCTCCGTTCACTCCCCTGCGCCATGAATTCCTGGTGTCACCGGGAAGGGACTACGGCAGCGCCGGTATGCGCCAGTCAATATATTACTTGAAAACCTCGAAATCTCTGTAGTCGATGTATCGACGGAGTTTTTTCGTCCCGCTGTGAAAAATATGGCGCGCATCTTTTATTCATAAATTCCGCGGCGACAAATTCATCGCGCGCGTTCCGGGTCGCCGCTGCCGCGGCTCGAAACACCGACGGATAAACGTCTTTCAATCCTTGCAATGCGCCACGGTTTATTCGGAGTCGTCGGCATTTGTCAGCCGGGCCCGGGGATCGAAGCCGCGACAAATAACTCGCCGTTTCGCAGGCACGTTTCACCGCTTTCCCGTGCCTGTCCTCAAATTACTTTCTTGACGTGTACACATGGCGCCGGCCGAGGAACGGGAGGCAGGGGCGAAAAAACAACGTCCGGTTAACGCGTATCAGTCCTCGCGTGCCGGCTATTTGTCCTCGTCATTCTTTGTCTACGGGTGCATTCGTTCACGGTGTCGCTGTCGAAACCGCGGCGCATAGTTCGGCGCGGCGCCGCGTCAACGGTCTTCTCCGCTTTATGAGATTCCTCGGAACGTAGACAATACGAGCGGTGCTCCTTTCATTTTCAATTTTTTCTTTATTAATATCCGCGGCATGCAAAGCAGAACGCGCGAGAAGATCTAAAATATATGAAATACGCGCGATACGCATCGGTGTCGAAGTGATTATTCTTTAAATCATCTCGCATGAATCGAGATTCCAATCGATCCGAATGTAAATTTGTAATGTATCTACACAGCTGCGTCGCGACGAAGACTCGCAAATACGAAGGTACGACAATAAAAAGAAATCGAATGGGAAGGGGAATAATAACGCGAAATGCAAGGCGCAATCGTTATCAAAAAGTTTTTATCCCTCGCACTTTCCTCGAACGCGATCCAGAGTTTATACGCGCGAGACCGAAGTTATATGCAGTTGCCCGGGATGTTCGAGTTTACGAGCGGTTGCGATCGTTAGATCGGCGCGCGTCGGGTTTCATCAGCAACAGATTGCCCCGGACAAGGGGGTGGAAACGATCGCCGCTAATGAAAACGAAGGAGAACAGGCTTCTCGAAAGGAATCCAAGAAAACTCGTACCGCTGACGCGCCCCGTCGTAAAAGAAAATTTACGGCGGCCGGAGCCACACACGGTGGCTAATTTCAACCGGAAACACACCTCGTCGGAATTGAAACTCTGCTTCCGGCCGAGCGCTCGCGGCCGCTTCTTTTCGCGCTTAACCCGCGAATGATCCTCGAGAGTTTACGGAACGAGACTCGTAAATAGGTCCGCGTGTCACCGGCGACAGTAAAGCCCGCCGGAAGCAATCGAGGTAAGCGGTCCTCTTGCTGAAAGAACGTCTGCTAGCGTAAAATCCTAGCCCGCAATCTGGAACTTCCTATTTCCTCGCCTGCCGTGCGAGTGAAACCGTTACGATCTGTAACCCTTCTGCTGATCGTCCGAGTTGGTTGATTTAGTAGAAAGTCGAATGCGTACAAAGATTTCGGTATATTGTTAATACTTTGAGTTTGAATCGAAGTTTCAAGGTATGGATACAATAGTTCATGTAGAAAGAGCTGACAAGAAATATTTGTCGATACTTCGAAGTTATTAGATTAGCATCTAATTAATATTTAGAATGAATATTTATTTGTTTCCTTTCGAGAGTTCAATAGCGATGCGAAAAGATGTAACTAGAAGAAATGTAAGGATAGCTCGTGGATGATGCAGTACAGAGTTCCCCTGATAAAGAGGTCAACGCGTTCTTGTTGTATTCCAGCGAATAAGAGTCTATAGAATCCACCGGAACGCTTTCCGAGTCGTTACCGACGTCGTGGATTCTGGAACCGATCGAATTTCACTTGGGTCGCTCGCTGCAATCCCTTTCCGGATCCGTTTCTAGTAAATCGTGCCCCTTAAATTGGGTCCGGAATCTTGAACCGATCATTGCCGGGTAAGTTCCTCGGAAGTAAAAAGAAACGAACGAGTAGCGTGATGAATGCATTAGTCGGAGTAGCGCAAAGCTGTGAGCTAAAACGCAGCTGGCAAACCTGCTCTTTTTCAGAGATGTAAGGCTACCAACGCGTCATGCAGTCATTACGACGAGCCTTTCAGGTGTAAGCCGCGTCCCTTCGGAAAAATTATTCCAGCCTGCCATCCGACTAATTAAAGTTCCCCGACTGACGGCTGTCGGTTCGCGACACGAGTCGCGCACTGTATAATAGCCGAGCCATCAAGCCGCACGCAACGCGTATCAGCGCACCTTTCGGCCCCTGATGAAGCCAACTGCAATGGTGGCGAAACGTTGGGATCATTTTTCCAGTTGGCATTGCTTGCACCTGGAAAACTCGATGGTAATCACTGGACCGTGGTGTCCACGAGGATTCATGTTCTTCTAAACCCATTTGTCACTTGGAAATTAGATGAAAAACTATTTTCCGTGTCGACTTTGGAATGAACGAACTGCTGGATTAATCCTTCAACGACGGATCAATTAATTACGTCAATACTTGATACCGAAATATCAATTTTCATTTACTTGTCAAAGGATATATTTTATAATAAATATACTCTGCAATAGACTCAATTAAAATTTGTAATCGATACCTCTGTAATCCCGGAAAATCTACAATCTATTGTATCAGTCCACTCCACTCCCATTTAAATTCCTGAAAAAAGCTGGCTCTCTGATTCATCGATCTCCCAAAAACAATACTCGGGAAGAGTTTTTACCATCATCGAGCCAATATCTGGTAAAATACTGCGGACCGGAAGCGCCGTGGAACCGGTTCGAATCGCGGCGAACAAATAAGGCGGATGAGACTCGATGAAAATCAAACGGGGATGGTACACTCGGCGGAGAGCGAAATTTCCCCGCCCGTCGCTCGTTTAATGAAAGAAACCGTTCCGAAGCGGTATCAGACGCGCGAAACAATTGCGGGTTCAGGAGGTTAGGTCGATTCCAGGTAATAAGCGTAACTACGAACGGCGCTCGAATTGAAATACTAAAAGTTGCCGGCGGAAGGCGGCAGAAAGAGAAAATCAACGCGGCGGATGAAACGCCGCGGCCGGCGGGGGCGGCCGGGGACGTCGGAGGAAGGGACAGGAGAAAAAGTTTGCAGCGGCGAGTTTAACTATTCCGACCTGTGTCTCGGGCACGGGGGTTTCGGGGCCGAATTACCACGATTCCCGACGCCACGCACCCGATATGAATATCGAAAAGTTCCGTAATTAAATGCAGTTTCGCGTCTGTCGTTCGTTTGCGGCGGTTTTTATGAATGGGCTTCGTTAGTAAATCGTCGACGGCCCCGATAACCCGGCCCGCGGGATTTATTTAACGGCCGCGGCGCGCGATGTATCGATAACAGGTGCGCTCGAATCTTTCACGGATTGGTTCTCCTCGGAAATTGGAGAGACTGAAGGGGTGGGTTCGTTAAAAAGGATTGGCATTCAGGGGTAACTTCGGGAAACCAGATTGGGCTATTCGAGCTGGAGTTTAGGAGTCGGAGGACATGGTTTTCATCGAAATTTAAGGTTGTTTAATATAGACGCGATCCGATCGACGGATAATTCGATAGATTCCCGGCTTGCTTGGGCAAACGTTATTGCTTTATTTTCTAGGGAAATGAAAAGCTAATTTGTACAAAAGAACGGTCCCTGCGCCGGGTACAAAGAAAGTTTATCCCTTTACACCGTCCTCAAAGAATCAATAATAGTGCCGGCGTTCGGAACAGTAATGCAATCAAAGTCTGTAAAAGTCCCCCGGTAATCGCTATGCAAATCGTTGTATCGCGGACCACGCCGGGAACGCTTCACGTCGAATAACTTATCTCGAATAATCATGAATAATTTAAAAGGGAAAAGTTGGTACGGAGTTACATCTTGATGCTAGGGAAGCTACGTTGTCTATCAATCCAGGCAACGATCGATTGGGGCGAAGTGCCCTTTATCGTTTAAAACACCTCCGTTCTGCCCATAGAATTGCAAATTTTCCAAAGAACGTTGGAATAAAAGAAGACAGCTGCCTCGGGCCCGGCCGTCGGACCTCTATGCGAGCAATATTGCATATCCGACGGAAGAAAAAAAGATTGCTGTACCCTTGTTTAAACCCGTGGCGCGCGGCCGGGTGCAACAAGGACGTTCATAAATGTTTCATATCTCTAATGAAACTCGAAACGATTCAAATTCCACCCTCTTCGAATTCAACATTTTTTACGAAAACTACAAGCGCTTCGGTACTAATGTTGCAGGATATTTCAACCCTTAAGTATTATTCGGATTTTATAAATACGATGCCTTCATTTTGAATACCGTTAATGTCATACCTTCGCCTTTAATACTTCAATATATCCAGCACGCGATACTTGAACTTTCAGTATTACCGATATTTGAAATTTCGAGTACAATTCCCGGCGCGCCATTCAATTTCCAACATTGTATCCCGTTAACTGGAGTCTGGGGGCGCTTTGTTTCACCGAGGAGAATTCGGGCAGGACGTCCGATCACTTTCTGATCCCCCGTCATAATCTTGCAATTCAGCGACACGAATTCGGCGACCGGCTCGCCAGGAAGTGGGTCAATTGGAGTTGGCCCATTATGGTGGCTAGGCAGAGCCACACGTAAGAACCGGTGAACCCAAGCAAATTGGCACTCTAAGTACAAACGGTCAATCACGAAGGCAGTTATTAACTCGTAATTTTCACCCTCGCTCGGATTCACCCGGACAATCCGGCCCACCGTTTCAGCTCCCTGCTGCGAAACCCTCCTATCAGACACCGCAACATCCACAATCTCATTCGTTGATTACCTTCGCAGTGACTAGCTGCGATCCTAATTGCTCGAATTTTATCCGGTTCGAGGGAAGTAATCGGCTCGGCAGACAACAGTGCGAAAGAAACGTTGAAACCTCGAAATTGCAATGTAATTAGGTCTTCAGGTTTCAGCCCCTGTTAAACCGGTTCATCTATTCTTATTCTTGGACTCTCTAATCCTATTCATTCGTCTACCTTATAACTTATGCGCGTTAGTCCCGTCCTCACTTAACCCTTCGGCTCGCTCTGTATTCATTCGTGGCTCTCTTCGTGCTAATCTTAATCTTACTCGTAACCTATTAAACTACCCTCCTATCTAATCCCTCCTCCTAATCCGTCCTTATCCTCCTTCTATCCGTTTCCTTAACGCGGGAAGAGTAATGCATGGAAATACAAAGGACGTGAAAGATTGGGGTGTCAGTTTGCACGTGTGCATTGAGATCTCGAGATTAATCTCGAATACTTAAAATTATTAAAAGATCCTAGATTTTTACGCAAACATTACACTCGTAGAATCAAATTCAGGAAAACTGTAGTTGAACAGAAAATCGGAGATATTCGAACGTAAGAATTCAGTTTCATTCGAGGCTGCCTGAAATTGACCATCATTCGAGTAATTAGCCCGAATGTCCCAAAACCGCGGAGTGTGCCATAAAGCTTATTCCAGGGCCGTTTAACATAAGCTCTGTAGTTTAGAGATCCTTCCTCATTCTGGCTTCGTTAGCGCCGCGCAGAAACGCTGACTAATGCCACGCTGTGAATGGTTTACATACAACCACTCTGCGATACTAATTATTAGAGTACGTAAGTCGTTATGATACGAGTCTGCGGAACACGGCACACACTCCAGACATGCCTACTGATTTCTAAAGACTAGAACTGCGAGGATAACGATTCAGTCTTTGCACTGGAAAGTTGTTTGCTAGAAACGTTAGCTTAATATTCTACATAAAACCCGATACTTTCGCTGTACTGCAAGGCACAGTCATCGCGACACTCGCAGAGTCACTCTCCCAGAATGAAGCCCGCAGCACCTATCCGATGACACATGCGAGCGGGCTAGACCCATTCAGCTCCATCCTCTGAAACAGTGCTCGAAAATGAAGCTCCGATAGATGTCTTCCGGGGAGTGGTTCCGAGCGAATCGAGCGGACACGGGATCGTAATAAAGAAGGAGCTCTCCGGGCCGCGTTGTAACTAATTTAAGAAAGTGCTCGGCACCGGGGCTGAGTATCGAATCGCGTTTCCTCCGTTCTCCCCGGTTCCTTCCGGCCGGTGTTTACCGTGCAGCGGTGGCGTTTCCTTTATCGGTGACCCGCCAGAGATTCAGAGGACCCCGGCCATCGTAAAGTCAACGAGGGACAGGGCACGCTACATTTTTCAAGGACCCCCGCCGCGCTATAAATGAACGTTCGTCTTTGATCAGCGCGTCCGCGAATCGGAAACGAGCCCTCGCGACACCGTTGCCGAAGAAAAATCATCCCTGAAACGGACCCGTTCGTTCCGTTGGACACGGCGGACAAACACGCTGTTAAAGAGCGAACGCTGCGAAGCTGTTACACACTGGCCGACCGATTCCACGCTTTGAACGGACACACGGTCCGCGTGTCAAAAGCTCCGCGCGGCCTCTATCCGACGCCGCCGCCGACAGCACCCCGACCTTTTTGACGAGCGCGTTTCGCTTTTGCCACCGTGGATCACCGGGATTAATTATTGGGAGGAAGCGCGTTTCATCGTGCTCGATTAAAAGCCTTCTTGGATTCAATGGTGCAGCGCTCGAGTCTTCTTCGATTCAATCGAGCGGGCTCGAGGATTGCTCGTCGTTGCTAGAATTTTCGGCTTTAGCTTCGCGTCGGTGATTCCTGGGTTAATTTTCATCGGAATCTTCTGGAGCGTCGAGTGATTTTTTCATTCGCGGTAGTTGCGTGTTCGGAATTTGAAAGGAAATCGATGGACTTTTAGGAGTATCGATATTGAAGAGTTCGAATAGACTTAGGCGATACCGATCGTGAAATTATTGGGAAAATTAGAATTCCAATAGTTAGGTTCAAGTGTTGCTAACCTTGATTCCTTGGTAATTGTATGATTAATTTGGTATTAGAGAAACGACAGATCCAAGATTAATGCCATCCGATAGTGGTAAGAATTGCAGGGCAATAGTGAACAAGAACCATATTGGTTCTCGACGGTCCTCTGAGACTGCTACCAATCTTCAAGAAATATGTACTCTTTCCACATCGATTAAAGTGACTTTACTAGCGGGCTAGGAACATCTAGGTTCTTCAAGATCAATAAAGTTTATCTGCCATTCCCGGAGGACCTTTTGGATGTCTTCAGTGATCAATCAAGGATGAAAGCTCTTAAAGAACATCCGAAGAGTCTTAAAAGAACATCAAGAAGATTTAAGAACTAATCCAAGTATTACGTTCGACATATTGTTATTCATTGCTACCAGTTTAACGCGATGCATATGATCATACGGATCAGCCGCGTTTACATTGACGCGACAAGCGGATTTATTTTTTTGCAACTCGAAGCGACAGCTCAAAATGTACACCCGTCAGCTGACAATCGATGGAATTGTATAAGCTGGGGACACGGTGTTACGTCATTCGCATCAGATCGTGTTGGTCATGACGAAATGCCAGGACACCTGTCGATGAAGCTTTCATAAACAGTACCGTGCGACAATGACCGGAAACGCAGCAGCTGCAATTTGAGTACGACAACTATCGTCGTAACGCAGACATCTTGATTCTTTCAAGTTGATAACTATATAATATTCTGAAATATCTGTATAAGATATTTCGCTGCGCTCCAAAGAGACTGTAATCGAATCTAGTAGATCTGGTCAATGAAGATCGTCTGAAAGGACACGCTCACCGTGCACCCTTCAACAGACGCAATCATGCTTTGCACTGCTATTGTCTGGCAAAGCAGAATTTTAGGATATGAGTCAGCAGAAAGGCGGAGGAGAAGCGAAGTCACTCAATAAAGGAAGAGAAGGGCATCCGTCCTGTCCTATTAGTTGCTCCCTAGGACTACGCTTCGCCAAGCTATACATGTTCGATCATAATCCTCTCGAGAAGGCCTTTCATGAGCCAAGAAAGGTTTCCATTAGAGCAACGTCGCGGCGCCCCCTCACGCGCTTATTTCTCTGTCCCTGTCGTTTAGCATTGCTGACAAAGGGAGCAATCCTTGCGGAAGACGCGAGTTAAAGGCTCGAGTTCGCTTCCTCGAGTGAATCACACTTCCAAACACGAAATTTTTCATGAGGATCACTGAACGAACTTACGGAAACGTCTCTAGTTCCGATGAATCTAAGATGTTCCGAGACCCAGGTATAGAGTTTCGAAACTTGCGACAACTATACCTAAGTTGGGTCTACGCTAGATTTTCACATTGGATGCAAATTGCGGATAGGTAGGTAACATCTGCGTCTCAATCGCGTCGACAACGTAGTGGGCACAGTTTCGCGGCTAAGGAAACTTGGAGAACGCGAGAGCACAAAAGACTGCAAGGTGTCAGTTCGGTGAAAGGAAATTCAGGATAGTGCGTTTCGGAAGATGGGGACAGGATTTCGCGAAGCGAACAACCTGGGAAAAGCGGGGATGAGATAGAGTAGCGGCGAAGGCGAAACGCGTATTGCCGACGCCGTATTGCGAACGGCCGAAATGAACGAGCGTCTGGGGCGAACGAACGAACGGCGTGCAAGCGGCACAATGCGACCAGCTCCAGACTGTACGTGCCTAATGGACTAAGAAGGCAACGGAGTCGCGCGATTTCTTCGTGTATCCTTCTCTGTTTTTTGCCCGCACACCTCGTCCAGATCTCGCTTCTTTCCTCGTTGTCCCAGGGGCAGCATCCGCACGCGAGATTCCACCTAGCCGAGGAAAGCAGACCGGGTCGTGGAAGGGGGAAATGGTCGAGAGACCTTTAAAGGAGTATTTTACTTTGTAGGCTCGAAAGAGTGGACATTCCTTTACGAATATTATCCGTGGAAGTGGAAATGGGGAATAATTATGAATTTCTGCTAGGCAATTTTCCAAGAGACTCAAACATCTCATAACAATCTTCCGCTTCTCCGTAGACTCTGAAATTTCAAAGTTTCACATAACATTAGATCCAAGATTTTTCGATTCCAAGGCGTAGAAAATGGTTGCGTTTCTCTTGGCTATAGGTAACTACAGGTTTGTAAAAATGTCGAATTTCGGTCGAGTCTTTTACGATTCTAACATCTCTAGGATGTCATGTCATAAAATGTAGAGGAAAGGAAGGTTTTTGGGTCCAAGTTTGCTTCGACACAATGCTTCCTGAAATCCGCTGATCAAGAAACTGGACCATGTTCGCTGGAAGGACGTTCATAAATACAAGCGCGAGTAGATGCACCAGCGGATGTCAAAGTTTATTTCGCGAGCGAGCTTCGGCGGTGGTTCGACGTAGTGCGCCACGTAGCTTGGAACGATCGGAAAATAGCCCGTCGTTCTTTTTATCTGGACCGCTCCGCGGTCCTCGAGAGTCCCAAGGGCTAACGTTTGTTCGCCGATCTCGTGCTCTCCGAAGCATTCGGGTTAACGATTCAGCCCGGAAGAGATCGGGGCAGAGCTCGCTTCCAATGTTCTGCTGTTTACATCGGTAAAAAAAGATCGGTCATAAATGCTGTCTCGAGTTTTGGAAAGTTCCTTTATTGCTGTCGTGAAGTTTGGCTGAAAAGTACCCTCCTGGACTTGCCGCGGCTTCTTTCCGAAAATTACAATTTTACCTTGCCGCATAAAGTTTGCGAACTACTCCGACGATCCAAGAAGACATCGCCTATTCTCGAATGCTGTTTCCGAGTTATCCAATCTTCCATTCTCTTATTTGTCATTCGTTAGTTTTCACGGAAAACTTGATTCATCACTCCGGATAAAAAATCACCATGTAACATTTATCATTATATTATCGTACCATTGTATCGTCGCGTCATCGCGTCATCGTGTCGCTATTTATATTCCTATACGAGCCACCGAGAAGCCACCCTTTCCAAGCTCAAAGCATCTGCGCCCTTCCAGCGGCACTAGAAAAATCTTGAAACCAGCAAAGAGTACGATACAAACACTACCCGCACACCCTCCAATCCACGTATCCCGAGACATCAAACGCTCCGACAGGAGTTTCGCTGGCGCAAGAGTAGCTACGTGGGCGGTTTCGTGTCGACGGATTGAAAAGTCGACGGCTATCGGTCTGGGTCTGGGCTGACGCTCCATCCGGAACCCTCTCTCGCCACGGAATCCTCGATGTCCTGGCGTCCAGGATCGTAGGCTGTTTCCAGATAGAGGCGGAAACGTTGTTCCTGGGATCAGCCCCGTGGTCAGGCGACCTCTCTCTCTCTCTCCGCTGCCTCTCTCGGTGCCGCTCTTTCGTTCGCCGCGTTGCCCGTAGCCTGTCTCCGGCGTGTTACATTCGGTGAACCGTAACTTACAGGATTTCTGCCGGTGGCGTTTCCCCCGCGCGCGTGTCTTTCGCGCAGCCCCGTTTCCCGTGCGGCCGCCATCGTTCCCGACGTCTCCCCGAGCGGTTCCCTCGCCTGTCGAAATTCTAACCGCCCTTTTCCCGGGGAACCCGGCCGATACACCCGGAAAAGCAGGACTAAAAGGAAACGGAAGTGCTTTTTTCCCTACCCCCGGAAAAGAGTGGCGGGCAAGCTCCTCTTAATCGATTCAGAGTGTAGTTCTGGAGGTTCTTGGGGATCCGAGTCCCTTTTTCGCGTGAGCGTTAATTTTGTATGGGAAGAGGGAAAAAGGAACGCGCGGAATTGAATCGGGTGTAGGAATTATTAAATCGAGACATAGGGCATTTGAATGTAACGTTTCAGGGACGTTCAGAACAGAAGTTTCTACTAAAATTCAATTGAATTCAGAGTTAATTTTGTAAACACGCTCGCTTCGAATTTCATTTCTCGCCTATTTTCATACGTATCCTCCGTTGATTACCGAAACGATGCCTTCATTTTCCATACGCATTCGATGCGAACGGATTGTACGTGTTTAAACGAACCTGCGAAACGGGTAGCCGCCATAATAATTTCAAAACTGAATGCGCGCCGGTACATTCCGTAAATTCCAGCTCGCTCGGCGTGCCAGCGAGCATATCGCCCGTGTTGCTTGACAGGTTCATCTCGGAAAACAGCGGTAATTTGTCGTTAAATATTTACACGATAACCGTTGACGCGCGCGGCCCCTCGTTAATCCATAAATCGTTTCCCATGGAACCTTGAAAGGCATAAATGTCGGCGACCGCCGAATGCGGCGAATAAAATGGCCCGTAATTTCCACGCTACTCGTTTCCAACCCTTCCCCTCTCCATCTTGTTTTATTAGCCACCGTAAATTCGTTCTTTCCTGTTTTTCCGGCCAATATTGCTCGCATTATTTGCGTAATCGAATAGCCGCGTAAACATCCGTAGACGCTCGCCGAGGTCCTTTATATCGTATTATTTACACGGAATGTAAATAGTTGAAATTTTCCCGGGCCAGTAGGGAGTCTGTCCAGCGAACAATAGCCCGAAATTGTATCGATAGTGCGCGCGCGCTGCCTGCAAAATGCGCGAACGAAAATAAGGGTGATATATGCGGCCGCCGAACCACGATCAAAATTGCGTCCTAAAATATGCATCGCGGACACGCGTTTCCAAATAATAGCGCCGCCATGATCCGACAACGGCAGTCGTGACGATATTAATATTTGAAAGCGCATTCCGCGTACCGAGCTACCAGAATCGCCGTGTGAAGCCGCAAGCCGAGCCTGTTAACGCGTGAAATCACGTACTGCGTACTGCTTATTGCCGTGAACCTTTCTTCCTGGCATGCCGCGCGTGTCATCGCCTATTTGTCGCTGGAAATCGTTTTATTTCGTTCGAACATTCTTCTTGGTCTTTATATTCGGCACGTTCGTGTTAATCAGTGAAATTCTTCGTTGTAGCTGTCAATTGTCCTGGTTAATTTCAACGAACACGATGTTTAACGATACGCGTGCATTCTTGAATTAATTGTTCCCTTTCATTATCTGATTCTTCGCTAGAAAAGTATCTCGTGGCGAACACGAGTCGCAAAGGCGAAATAATGAGACCCACCGAACGAAGACCACAATTTTAAGGAACAAGAAAGAACCTTTGTCATCCCGAGGCGACTTCAAAAACTGTTTCGTTTCAAAGTATACCAAAGGAACGCCAACCACAGAGGTAAAATAATTACAAGACTCGCTAAAAGAGAGTTCCTCAAGAAAGAAGAATAAGACCCGACCGCATCGAGGCGACACGAAAAATGCTGCAACACGGCTGGAAGCCGAGGTACCGGAAACGAGACTGTCTTCGGAAAACCGGAGCCCCGCAAAGATGGTGTCAGACGATCCCGAAGAATCAGACGTTGCGTCGCGCACCGAGGCTCAAACGCGAAACAAGCGCGGCGTGGAAATCCGGGTGCGGAAAAGGGCGGAGAAGAGTCCGCGGTAAAACGGGGTGTCGGTCGAAAGGGGACGCGGAAGTCCGCGATCGCGCGAATTAAGCGACGAGGTTAAAAGGTGGAAACGATCGTGAAAAGAGGAAAAGGAGCGGCCGTTGGGGGCGGACGAGCGGGGCCGAGAGTATTAAGCGGGCCGCGTTCTCGCGCGCCGCCGAGAAAGTTTCACAAAGCGTTTTCGAGGTAGTTTCCGCGATACTGTCGGCGGCCGGGTGAAGAGCGGGGCCCAGAAGAGAAAAAGGAGCTCGTGGGAAATAACGGCACCGGCTACCGACGTGTCCTTATGCTTACCCGGGCCCGTTCCTTTTTATCATTGTTCCCGGCCAAGTTCCCGGGAGCGGAATCTTTCAACTTCTTATGATGCTCGACCTTCTCTGCATGAGCGAGCCCGCTCAACTGGGTCAACCCCCGAGATCCCTCTGTCCTCGCGATCGCCCGCTTCGCTGGCTCTTTTCGCTCGCTGGCTGCGAATCACCCTTCAGCCGGCATTGTTTTCGACGAACGCCAGTTGAACCGTTGGATTCCTCCGGTGCCGCGCGCGTGGCCAGCCACCCCGGATCCCGGTTTTTATCGTCCGGAGTTTGCTACCGGCCGGGACTCCGACACCGGCGCGGCAGGACTCATAACTCTTGATCGCCGTTCCGCGTACACTGTCGCCCGAAAGTATTTCATCGGTCGTTCCGTGATCGATGGACCCGCTTGTTCCAGTGGAACTAAAAAACTCCTTCAGACTTTATGGCTGATATTCCAAGTTCCCGGCACTTGCGGGAATAGATTCTCCAAACTGTAAAGTCTTTTATTACAGTTTCTTATGGTCCGAATTAAATTCTTTCCTCTGGATCTTCCGAAAACTCTTGCGTAACGGTGAATCTGACGGCGGTGAACTTTCGAAATCTTATTACGTACGATTAAAAAGACGGTAGGGAACTGTTCGTTACAACCGCTGCTCGTTCTCGATCCACCGCGCGGACCCATAGATCCGATAATTGGCGCGCGAGGTCGCCTCCAGCCGCGCGTATAAATCAGCCCATGATCCATGCGTTGCACGCTTGAAAAATATATCGCGGGGCACGCGTTTATCGCGGGAACGTCAGCCGGCAGTATTACATTTTCAAAAGTTATAACACGCCGCTGCTATTTATCGTCGGCAGCTAGACCGCCGCGGCGCGGCAGCCCGCGTCACTCCGGCCGCTCCTTTTTCATTCGGCTTTTCTCTATTTTCCCGGCCACGATTCCCGGCCCCGAAC
Source organism: Nomia melanderi (assembly GCF_051020985.1). NCBI lineage: Eukaryota > Metazoa > Arthropoda > Insecta > Hymenoptera > Halictidae > Nomia > Nomia melanderi. The sequence continues at coordinate 18,637,275 of NC_135005.1, forward strand.
CGCGTAATCCTTTTACCGCCGCCTAACGGCCGTTCGATCGTGAAACGATGTCCCCACACCGCCGGACCCATTTCCTAGCTAACCGGCCGGCCTCGAGTCTCTTTCACTTCAAATATTTGGTCCGGATATACCGAGGGCGGCGATGGCCAACCAGCTCCCGTGTACTTTCCAGATTTTCCTCGCCGGAATATGATAAAGGGGCCAGGCTCTGGCTGGTGTAACGGCGAACAGTTCCCGGCCACGTATTCCCATCGGCCTCGGCCCCTCCCGCCCTTCTGCTCTGGCCACTCGGCAAACACTACGCGAGAACTCGCCCAACGTTTTGCCCCTGCGACGTTGCGTGTTCGCCGGTTCCTCTGGCTCCAAGCTTTTTCGTTTCCCGCGAAACGTCCGGAAACTCGATGCTGCTTTTGGACTGTTGACACATGGTTAGCGGAGTTTTGAATACGTTAACCGGTCTAACGGTGAGCGTCGACTCCGTTTATGGTCTTCACGGTTCTTTGATTAAATTGTCCCTCTTGGTTTTGGTGCGCCGAGCGGTTGGCACATTTATTTGTTGGCATACCTGGAAAATTACCCGAATACTCTGAATATGTGAGAATTTTCAAAGAACAGACGACTTTCGCGGAGCACCGAAAATAAGTGACCGACGCTCTCGAAAGTCATGAAAAGACAGTCAATCGGGAACATCCGCGGAATCCGCCGCTTCACCGTATTTCTCCGGCAGTTCTCGATCCATTATTCCGACAGTTGGAACTGTCGATACGCCAGGACTTTTCAATTTTTTTTATTCCGCGGCCCGACTCGACGGTTCGAGCAGTTTGACAGTGACGAAGGTCAACCGGCCGGTCGGCCTGCCGGCTCGAGAGCTCTAGAACTGCGATTAAAGTCGACTATCTTCCGCGATTATCCGATCCCCGCGTTCCGGGTCCGACGGGGCCGAGCCGGATCGCCGAGACGATAGTCAAAAGAGTCGTTTAGATAAAAAATGTTGCCCGGCATTCAGCAAATTTATCGGACGATTCCATCGCACCGGTCGTCCCCGGATTCTGCGCGGCTTCATAAATTCGCCGACCCGCAAAAACTGCAATTTTCCTCGAGATTCAGTGGACGTCAATGTGACGTTCATTGCTTGAGAAAGGCCAGCGAAATGACTAATAGCTCCGGACCCGCGTCCCCCCTAAAAACGAATTAGGGAAAAAGTGTTTCCTGTAACTTCCCGGCCCGGCCGGAGCCGCCGCGGCGAGTTACATCAATCGAATTTACGAGGTAGTTCTCGCTCGGCAATTTCGTTACACCGTCCTCCGTGCGTTAATTGGCAGAATTAACATCGAATTTGAACGTGAGCAATTCGGGTCGCCGTACGTCCGCCCGGAAACGCGATACCGGTCGCTCGAGCAGGCCCATCCAATTAATCGCGTTCTTCTCCGTACGATCGAACGGTAATCAAGAAACCGCGGGGAACGTTGTTGCAAAATAACCGAAGGTTTCTCCGGGGCGGAGGGAGTTCGAGTGAAATTCATCTTTCCGCGGAGCATCTACGAAGCAAAAGATAAGGGAAATGAAACGCACGTTCCCGGGATTGAACCATTTTTCATTGGTGTCGTGTTGAGGCTGCATTCTCTCTGTTTGAGAAATGGGATCGTAAAGTTTGAAAATCAATTAAATTCCATCTGACTCGAACGAATCCACCGAGATAATATTTTTCATTTTTCGTTGGGAATCAACGGAACGCGCGTGAAAAAGTGTCGCGAATTCCAGAGATTTCTGTCCAATTAATCGGGTAAGGTATTATTCCGGGGTTTGGGACTGGGTGTCAGAGAATTTCCCGCTGGAAAGAAGATTGCTCGGATCGTAGGCGTTCGTGACGGCTGTCCCGCGGATGCCGCGCGAGTTAGCTCGGCTGGCTGGAAAATTCGCGGCTGGTAATGCCGGCCGTTCTGATCGAGTGGCTCGATAAATCGTTCCAGGATCGCAGGGAAGAGGCACCGGCTATGACGAGGAGTCCGAGTGGTCTTGTTTCCCTGCCGGCGGGTATCACGAAGCACGGGGATAGACAATGATAAGGAAGAATGGGCTTGGGTAAGCGCGAGGACACACCGGGACCGTAAATTCCCTCGGCGAATCGTTTGCTTCCACTATCTTGTCTCTCTGTTTCTTCTCTGCCGGCCGGTAAATCGTTTTCCTTTATTCTCTCTCTTTCCCTCCTCGTTCGGCTAGCGTCTAGCTGCACCAGGGCAGTAAAGCTATAGCTCTGGCGCGACGCGTTTCCAGTCGATGTTTAATTGCTACCGATGTCTCGTCTGAGCTCGTAATTGTTCAAGCTAATCGATAGATCGCGGCTTTTAATGAGAATTTCAATTTTCGAACGGCAATTTATAGATATCTCGAAATGGCATTTCACAAAGAAATTTCTTTTCTATCTGATAAAAACGTAGCAGTTCCAATCAATTAACTCTAGACGGCTCAACTATATTCGACAGAAACTTGTTTCTTAGATACACAAGAGATGATTAATCTAGAATCAACAAGCCCCAAAATCGTTGATTCCGAAGGTTCAAGTTCAAAGACTCGAATGATCAATCTTCCCACAGCCCGTTCACCTGATTGCCCCGAAATCAATCGAAGACAGCTAAACACTTAAGGACCCTTCTGCGACTTCCGGCGTCGCGGGATTAACGACAGCTCCGAGGTGCCAGTGACGGCTGGTTTTCTATTTCCGGCAATGGGATTCGCGGCGCATCGCGTGATTCATCGACGCCGATGCATCAGAGTCGGGCCGCGCGAACTAGGCTGGCTGGAACGATCCACGCGCGTTGTTTCGACCGCCGGGAAATAGGCACATTCGTCAACGAGCTGACTCGGTGATGGTGTCCAGCCAGTTGGAGCGGCAGTTTAAACCTGGCGCTCGCCAGCTCGCAGACCGCGTTATTGTCAGACTCGCTGGGAGAATCGCTCGGGCCTGGTCAACCGAATGACTAAATATCTACACAAGGCACCTCTGTTTTCCAAAGATATTCAAAGTCATTTTCTATCCACCTCCATCGAAGCTTCAAAAGAAACTTTCTTATCTTGCGCTTTAATGATCATGGAAGTGATATCTCTCGAAATTCTTTGGAACACAGCAAAATAGAAATTTTAGAGAACTTTCATTCCATGTGAAACTATTTAGCAACTGCTCGAGTTATTATACACGAAGATGAACATGGATCTCGCTCCAGTTTCAAAATTCCCATCCTAAACAAACGAAATTCCCATAAAAGTTGCTGGTCTAACGATGACAACCCAGCTTTCATTTATTCCGAGACGGCGACGTCTCGCAATCTTCTCAAATATTCTCTAAACAAGCGTCACCGGGCATCCCTTTTCACCCTTATCGGCTTCCTCGCCCCCAAGCCTCGCTCCTTTCCCGACTTTCGTTGTTGATAAACGCGGCAGCTGCTCCTCCTTCTTCCGCGGCGGCTCCCGACGTCTGACAAATGCTCGTCGGCGCCGAGACACCGAATTCGCGCGAGACCCCGGGCGCTCGATCCACGTCGGGATCGATATCGATCTGCGGCCGACTGCGATCTTGACCAAGAGAGTCACGGGTTTTCGGGAACACCGCGGAACGAAAGTCCGCGATTTGATTCACCGACCCCACCCACGCTGACCTCTAGAAGAGCCACGTTACGCGTGAGTTATGTCTGTACCGCTGACTGCGAGTATCGGGCAACTTATCGAACGCGAAGTGGACTCGAAAGGAGATTTCTTTTAGCCGTACCCTCTGCCTTTACCCTTTGACCGACCCACCTTAGGAGATCTTTGTGGACCGAGTTTACTTTATTCGGTCTTTGTGAGAAGTAACGTTGCAGGGAATCGTTCAACTAGGTTGTTAGCTTCCAGCTTCCATATGGAACGGATTCAGCGATTTATATTGGAATATTAATAGTTGTCATTTTAGAATTGAATATTAATATTCGTGATATTAACAGTTATAATATTAATAACTACAATTTTAATAGATAAATATTAATAGCTGCAGTATTAATAGTCGGAGGTAATACGAATAACAGTGATGGTTGAAAAGTTGGAGAATATTATGGTTTATCTATTCATAGAGCGATAATAAACGTGGATCGTTCATTTTATAATATTGTAACGTTTAGTGGAGCATAAAATTCACGCGATGCTGTGCAATTTCCGCGCAATATTCGATGCAGTGTGGACGCGAACGTAACCGCGAACTTTTAAAGTCGGACATTTCTCAGGTTCATGGTAACAGGTTGACGCGACATTAGACGAAGCACGTGGCACCGTTCCGTCTCGTTATCCGCGACGGCACGGTAAAATAATCGCCGGACGCGTCTCCGATCGAATGGAAAGTCCGTGAAAACGGGGCGTCCGCGCGGCACCGTGATTGATTTCCTCGAGACTCGATGCTTTTTCGAGAATCTAGTTATTTCGTTCCTTTCGACCGGTAACTGGAATCGGGGACAGAAAAGGATACGAAATTGATTTCAGACCGAGTCCCCCGGCGAACAGTCACCGATACTTTCATCCCGCTCGACTGGAAACCGCGCAATAAAGTACGGCTCCGAGGTATAACGTGGAATACGCGATAAGTATCAAAGGTCTTTGAAAGAACCGTGTTAGATAACGGACATTAGGATCATCGCCTACTTTCCAAACCATTCGTAACATCCACCAATTACATCGTCAGCCATAACATTTGCTAATAGGCTAGACGATCGCAATAACAATCCAGCCTGCATTCCTATCGCAACTGTTTTACCATTAACATTCACGTATTTGTATCTCTGCCTACCGTACACGTTTCAACGCAATATCCGAAATTGACTATCTCGAGTAATAAAATTTCCATATAAAGACGAACATTGAATCCTATCAGTGAACTGCTTTTAACAACTGCTCAACGGGAAAAGAAATTGTGTATTCGGCTCAAGTGTATTTTCATTCCCCATGAAAGTTCAATAGCCGTAACCATAAACCAGTACTCACTCTTAATTAATACGAAGCGGGGACTCCTCCTCCCCGTTAAACCCAATTTAAAGCCACCACCACCTGTCAGTCTCAATATAACAAGGCGAGGTGTTAGCCGAGAGACCCATCGACCTTACCCTCGTTAAATCCACGCTGCAGGCTTAAATTTCATAAACCGCCCCCACTAAAACTGCGCGTTATGGAGCGTCGAGTGTCTCAACATGACTATCTACCTGTCTCATCACCTAACATTACCGTTCGAAACATGCAGGAGGATTTCGAAGGAATCGCGGGTGGGCTCGAGAAGGTCCGACGCGGAACGCTAACGTTGCGCGACAACCGGCAGAAATTTAATCAGAATTAACGAGCTCGACGCGTCGAATACGCGGCCCGCCTTCTTGCCTTCGCAGCTTAAGCTGTCTGGGCGGTGTGGCTCTAATAAACGAAGACGGGAGCCAGTCCCGCGGGTTAATAACGCATAAAATCGCTGGAACGAATAAATTTTGTTGCGGGAACCAGCTTCTGCCTACTTAACGCGCTACCAACCGAATGGGGAGATCTTTCAGTTCGCGAGCAAGCCACAAACACCGCAACTAATTGGGGAGGATCCTTGCTTCTCTTAACAACGCGTTCGCTAACATTGCCACTTATATGCAACGATCGATATCTCACGTTCTATGTAATAAATAACACGTGTTCTTATTTAATACTCTAACTCAAGGTATAATATGTTTCTCCACTCCCTAGTCCACATAAACACAGTACGTTTGACTCGATATAATTCCGTCGGCGTAGAAGCTGCTATTCAAGCAACCGCTGCCAAACATGTGGTTGATACAGCTTTCGATTCACGCAATCATATTCTAATCTCTATCTTTAAACCTCCAATTTCCAAGATCGAAACGAACGGATGTCCACTTTTCCAGGAGCAATAGAATCGACTCTACAATAAGCATCCGTAAAGCCAGTGTTAAAAGATACTTGACTCGAACGAGTCGTCGGGCCCCGGTTATTAAACTCGCCCCTCGGCACGCCATTCTCGTACAGCGCACGGCACTCGGAGCGGCCGCAAAACTCGTCCAAGAGGAATCTCGTTACACCGAACGAACACCCATAAATCCACGTCGATTTTGAAAGCTACGGAAATTGGGAGAGCGCGTTGCAACGCTGCACTCCTTCTTCGTTCAGCCCTCCGCCCGGTCCGTTCGCACCTGTCCCGCCCCCTGACTCCCTGATCTTCCGGCCACCTTTTCGCATCCGTGTACTTCACGGAGCCGGTGGCTCGACGATATTATCGGGCGCCGGGACGATCCTCGCAGCATTTCGAACGCGCGATACCGATGTTTCCTGCGGGATAAGAGATTGGAAAAGGGACGGCCCGGAAACTTCTCCGCTCGGCTGATTCCCGATGCATCGGGCAACGGTTTCGTTTTCGACGTTTTTCCTCGGCTCTCGCCCCTTCCCGGCGGCGCCCGACGATTTCACGGCTGCCTCCTAAGCGTTCGCGCTCCCTCCCCAGGTAAAACAAGCGTAAAATAAATTTATAGTCCGGGTTCGGTGGAGATTTATTGGCGCCGCGTGCCTAGCGCCCGTAGACCTTTAGGTATAGCTGCCATCGCGAGAGCTATCTTTTTGCAACGCGAGGAGGCTGACTCGTTTCAACCTTCAGTTTTGTTCGACTCTTTTGGTGTGGTTCTGATTAACGGCAGTCCAAGAAGTGGCACATTTCCGATTCGAATAACGGATGCAAAGGGGTTTTCTAGCAAGGTTAATACGTTTGGACAGTAAAATTGAATTCTTTCACCGTTCCTTCTTGTAGTTTTTGTAGCGATTTGTTAGCGTTTTTGAGGAGATATTAAGGAGGCGGCGTGTCGCTGTAAATTTAGAGCGTTTAATGCTAATATTCTCCTCTGAAATTGATGGTGCACATAAATATTAACATCAACTGGATCAGCCATGCTATCTCTAATGTATTCGCATCTTAATGTAGCTAGGTATCGCGAGGATAAATTCGCGAGCAGCCGGTTACCGGGCGATAAATCGTTTTTATCGCGGAATTGTTTGGCGGCACGAGGCGCGGCCAATTGCGGGCCGGCCGCGTAATTCCGCTGATATCGGAATACATCACCACCGACGGTTCCCATTCGGTGCTCGTCTAGCCGCTAATGCCGCGATTTGCACCGCTTTAAATGGCTAAGCGACCAGCGTATATCATAAACGCGTGACTAATTCGCCCTGGCCCGCGTGCTCGCGCAAATCGCTGCTGGCGACCGCTCGTTACAGCAAATCGAAGAAACGTTAGCTTCGTTTTCATGACAGCGGGATGATATTTTCGAAAATTATTCTCGAGAACAATGTTTCGACGAATCACTCGCACGTTCGGCCATGAAAAATACAAAGTGATCGACTTAAATTGGTTCCACGAAGAAAGGAGATAATTTTGGAATATTTTCAATGAGAATTTTTACTAGTTTCTTCGTAGAAAAAAATTTGCGTGTAATAATTACGAAGAGACAGAGGCGTAAGAGGAATACGCGTAGTAGTTCAGAGATTAGCAGGTGCAATCAGTATTTTGTAGAACGAAACACACATTGGCCGTAGAGATTACCAGTCAAGCCTGTCAAAAACTAATAATTGAGTGAACTAATAATTAACAAAGTTTTAATAAACTTCCGCTAATCGTGAAGCGGCTATGCCGAAACACTGTGAAATAGGTGGCAATATAATCACGGGGTTCCTCTAAAGCGGAACGCGACGCCGAACCGCGCACTAGAACTTATTAAATTCGACTAAAAACAGCTAATCAAGTACAATCTTCCATAAAAAATCCTAAACAATAAACCAATCAGCTATTATCGAATATCCGCAACATTCCACAAACAATTGAATATCTCATCCAATCGATCTCCAACCATTCGCAGTTACATTAGACAGAAAGAACCACAGTAACCATCGTTTTCGTAACTCGTTAATAACCAGCCAGTCTTAAATCATTCGGGAAGCGAGCCGGTTTAAAATATTGCCTTCATATCGTGCTTTCTTTTTACCCCGACAGGTCCGATACGTTCGATGAAATATCGATAACATTTCGAGCCGGCCGCGTCTATAAAGATCCGCGGCCAGCCCGAATAGATCTTCCCCGCATTTTTCGAGAGCGAATAGGAAGCGGCGAGGGGAAAAAACAGCGACAGTTCGATAGGCCGGCCAGAGTATTTACTCGCCCGTCGCCGGGTGCCGGGATAAACGCGCGAGTAATAAATCCATTGGCCGCGTTTTACTCCTTTAACGCCTTCGGCCCGTGAAAAATGGCCGCGTCTCTGGAACGCGAAAATCTCTGTCTCGTTGTTGGCCGCTCGTCGCGTCGTCGGCCGTCGCGTTGCAAAGGGGTGGCAGCGGCGAGTGGTTCGACGTGGACCGGTGACAGGGTTTCGAACGAAGCGAAGCGGAATAGAATGATTTTATTGTCGGCGAGGATCAAGGATCCGGGGACAACGAAACAATACGAGCGAAGCTCGGGCTGAATGGAAATTCTGGGAGTGAGGCTGAATCTTGTTACAGGGAAGAGGATGAGAGGGGAGACAGACAGCCTTGGATGTATGGAACCATATGGAATAGGGGGATATAGTCGATTTGTTTTGGCGGCTTAATCAAGATTCTGATGAGAGGTGGAATTTAATTTGGAATGGGGGTGCTGAGATGTCAACGAATTTAGAGTTTTTACCGTTTTTACTGTTTCTAGTAGTTTTACTGTCGTCACTATTCTATCTATTAATACTTCTCGGAATTTAAATACTCATCGGACACTAGAAAGCGATCCAGAAATTTTGCCTGGCAACGAAGCGTTTCTTACCGCCACCAGGAATATTCTGTCCCGAACGTGGCCTGAACATCTATTGAATATTTAGTAAGTTCCAGGTTGCTCGAAATCCCAAACGAATTCCAGTTCACGCGATTCTAACTGTTAAATTCAATTAATCTGTCCGGCTCTCAGTTTTACAGGCAGCGTCCGTGGTACTGCGCTGCGATTTCGTCCAGCCTCGCTCTGCACTGACGAAAAACCGAATTAACTATTATTTTTTCGACGCGAACAATCCCGCTGCAGTTTGTTAAGCGCCGATATTCCTCTTCCGTTCTCCGAGAACACAGGGAAAGGGTTTATTATGCGAAACACACGCAAAAGTTGCGGCGCACGGTCGAAACCTGCGTGCAATTCGGAATATTTCGGCTTTGAACGACGAGTTTCTAGGGGGGAACGAGCGATTCGCGGGCCGATCGATAAATTTCCCGATATCGTCGGGGTGTTTGCTTGATTATAAAACGGAAAGCAGTCCCGGACGAGGGAGAAAGGGGGCGGAAAAGCGGAGGCAATAAAGCACGGACGATATAATTTCCGAAGCGCGTCGATTCGTTGCGGCGAAAACAGAAACACGCGCGACCGTAATTAAAAAGTTCCGCGGCCCGCCGCCGCGGCAAAAATTGAAAATTGTATATACAACGACGACCGGACGCCAGCGAAAAATTCCCAATGCAAATTCACGGTGGCCGTGCGCGGAAGGCTGTCCGGCCGCGAATTTAATTCGAATCAAGGCACGGAGAATCGCCGATCGATCCGCGGTACCGACCGTCCACAGTCACGCGGCTGCGATCGTTAATTCTTGCGGCATTCCGGGACGTTTAATTAGCCGTTCGCTGCAATAATATTTAATAAATCAACGTAACAATTGCGGTCGCGGTAATTATGTTCGTTGTTGAAGTACGGAGCCGCAAGAAATTTGAATAAAGATTAACGCGCGACGCGTATTTGCGTTTCGATTGTGCACGGTTATAGGAAAAACTGGTTCAAATGGGAACTCTAATTATTTTGTACAAAGCTCGTCTATAGTGTAATCAGTTAGAAGGATTAACTTCACTTTGCTCCAACTCGTTCAACAGCTCAACAAACGAATTAGAACCTCTAGCAAAATTAAGTAATATTCCTCCACGAACACTCCAAATAAAATATTTGAAGCTGAAGACGTCTCACAGTACCGTCTCATTCCCCATATGACAAACTCCTTGTTCCCACATTGCCATGTAAGCGGCAGCAACGCCAAGCTGAAACGAACAACTCGATTAGAATTTGCAGAAACACGGTCACGAGGTGACAGGATAGCGTCACTCTTTCCGCGTTTCGTATCGCGACGCAACGCTCTTGTTTGCACCCCCCTCATCTCCTCGCCGTGTTCCAGTTGCTGACCGTTTTGGCCAGTTCGAAGCAGCGTCAGGTTCGCCGGAGCGAAAGGCAAACGGTGGAATGCCAAACGAACGAACGGAACGAACCTGCGGACGAACGAACAGCGTTTCCCGTCTCCCTTCCTACCGAGGAAAATCTGACCGGACGAGATTCGAATAAACGGCAATTAACTGTTCCTCGACTCGCCGCAATTAAACGTTTTTAGATCCGGCCTCGCCCCGAGCAGATTTCAAACGACGGGCTCGTGCACCGTTGCTGAAAGGAATCGACTCTTCGTTGAAGATAGAGCCGCGGATTGAATTCGAGATCGAGTGGACATTGAACGAGACGCATGCCCCGCGGCGAACGAAATTCCGCGATCCGAACGAATCCACAGGTCTCCCCACTCCCCTCGAAGATCCAGACGCATGTCTCATAACGGTATGACGTTTGTTTTCAATACGAGCTTGCTCCTTCCGCGCGGATGCATTCCGAATCTCCGGCGTTCTCGAGGCAGACGCTATAGAGGCAGGTTCGTTGAACCCCGAGAAGTCAGAAAACAGTAAATAAAAGCTAGTTCCCTATCTGACGCACGTTCAGTTCCGTGGGAGTATTTCCTGCGAGAAAAATTACCCTTATTTAAAGTTTCTGATTTATGGACTTGGCGAACCGCGCTGTAAGAGTTCCAGAGTTACAAGCTATGATTTACAACTTAATGAGGGGTATTGATAAAGACTGACAGCGTTGCTCCAGCTAATTCGCAACTGCGGACGTTTTAAGATTTCTACGATTCTCTGGGATTGATTAAGACGGAAAAGTTCGTAACTGATGATATTAATGATATGCAAATGAGATGCTCGGTAGTGGACGGCCGTAAGAAATACGTAAGAGGCGATGAAAGCGCAGCGACTGTATATGAAACGCTCACCAGTCCCGATGGGTCCCGACAAAAGAATCTCTTTTCCTGCTGAATAAGGATGGCCGCCCACGTCGATTTCGCCGGCGATTTCCTCGGTTCGATTCCAGCGTGGCCAGGCTCGCCGTCGGAGGTACGGCACAGGAATCCGCGTAAACTCTGCCTTTTCCTGCATCATAGAAAATATTTCCGGTACTTGTGTGCTCAATAAATACTTGTTTTCGTGTGCTACGTGGCCGAAACCAGCCTGCGCCGGGAAAAGCGAGCAACGCTAGGAAGAAGTTTCTCTTCTTCCCGAAGCGCTCGAGTTTTTCACTGTCTCCGTCGCTCGAAATAATTGAAGAGACATTCTCATCCGCGCAAACGATATCCGAGCACCGCGGCGCGCTTAAATAGAGTTGCAAAGAAATATGATTGGACGGGGCGAGTGGTTTTCTTTCGGGGTGCGAAGGGATGGGAGCAGTTGCGCGATCCTCCCAAGCAAGTTTTTACGATTCCATTCTCTTCTCAGCGAGCGCATTTCCCTTTGTTTCATGGCAAGGAGGGAATTCCTCCCGCGGAATGAAAAATGTTTGCTCGCCACTTTCCTTGCAGGAGCGAGCTGGGACTTCCGCGTCCGAGCTGGCTGGATTGCTTCTCGAATGAGGATCTCGCGTCGCGCGGAAGTAAATGAAAATCATTGTCTCCTCCGCGCCGAATTCGGTCCCTATAAATATCGTACTATCCCACGTGTCGTAGTGCAACTGTAGCTACCATTTTGATAAATACGAATTCGTCGAAAGATCGGAGTATCAGCGTTCTAGCGAACAAGACACTTTTAAAATTTTAGATATTTTTTATCGCTACAAATTCCGAAGAATTTACGAGCTAACTACCGACAGCTCGACAACACGATCAATTTAATAAAACCGCGCAAGATTCCAATATCGCGGGGCGACAGTCACTCGGCGCACGGCACACAATTAGAACGTGTGCCGACTTTGACGTTGACCCACAGGAGCGGCGCAGGCTTTCATAAGCGGAGCCAAGAGCCGCGGAAAGTGTGGCAGTTAGCGCTTCACCAAGCACGAAACCAATTTTCGAAAAGGGGGTTATTTAATTAAAGCAATTTATTCGAGTTTCGCCCGGTACACCGGACGGCGCACCTTCCGTTTCTTGCTCCTCGTTTTTCCCCGCGTCCCTTGCCGCCCGCTGCCCGCGGAGCGGGGAAAAAAGGGAGAACGGAATCTGCAATATCCAGGCCCGCTGGCGGCTGGCCAATTTCCGCGATAAGCTTTTAATTATTATCTCGAAACTAGGTAAAGCCCGTCCGAATACGTCGCGGACCGTGAAAGCGTCGAAAGGCTTCTCCCACTGTATTTTTGTTCGCCGACGAATAAAAATACGCTCGCGAAAGGAAACGTCCGGAGACGACATCGATCCGATCTTTCTTTTGCGCGCTGTTAAGTGCTGCTTTCGCGAGCACGCGCTGTCGCAAAGATAAAGGGAAGATAGCTCTTGCTCGAGCAAGAAGGGACGTGGCCTCGACACAGGGCGCGGAATAAAAGAACGAATTCTACGCTGTTCCTAGAATTCTTCTTCCCTTTGAATGCAACCGAAGATCACGGATCTCGGTGCTCCAAGATCGAGGCGGATAATTCGGGAACTCCGGATACGCTGACACGTTCTCGTTTGCAGCAACCAGCGTCGGTGGCTCGCTCTCGAACTTTGCACTCGACACTGCCGCAGGGGCCACGTCTCTCGACGGGATCTTGCTACCAAACGATCATTTGCTTGTGCCTGGACCGAGACGCGAGGACAGAAGATCCAACCGCTACTAAAATGATTCGACTAACTGGGCTAATTTAATTGGAATTGTGGCAGTTTTCGGAGCAGCGATTTTTTTCGAGTAGCTTGAAACCATCGTAGTTCACTTTTTATCCACTTTTAATGGAGCTTCTCGGAAACGTTTGTGGTAGCGTAGCCGCTCGCAGGGAAATTTGAAACAGAGAAATTCTATTTTCATGTAGCAGGATTCGAAAATCATAATATAACGATGCCGCGGAATCCGCGAAGCGAGGAATTTTTCAGGAACACGATTAATCGTCGCGGTTCACCGGGCAAACGGTGTATTCGCGGAATAAAATTCGTTACGGGTTGCTCCCGGCCGCGTTCCAGCGTTTCTTCCTCGAATTAAAAATACAACCGGCCGGGAACGAGAAACTTTCCGTTTAAAACTATCCGGCCGCAGATTTTTTTCAGCTTCCCTCTGCCAAGCCCTGCCTCGCAATGTAAAGAGCCCTCTGAATATTCAAACGAGCGGGAACGGTAACCGGCTCGTCTCGCGGACGCGGCGGTCCCGGTTAACCCTACGAACACTGAGCAACTTATCCGCGCACGCAACTATTTCTTTCTGATGCTCTTTCCGGACGGTAATCCCTTTACTGAAGTGCAAACTTCATCTCGTTCTCGAGAGAGATTCTAACTCGAATCTGAATAAATGAACAAGGATAAATATTCTATTCTTAATACTCTCGATTGGCAAAGTTATTCTTTCCCAATACTTTGAAACTGACCACCTTGACCAACTTGCTCCTAGGAGGATTTAAAATTTTTAATTGAATCAGTGACCAAATTTCTAGAATATTCCGATTAGATCACTCTAACGGTCAACATGGATAATTATTGACCTGCACACTTAGCGTAGAAGCATCTTTTTCAACGTTCCGAAGTATCACAGGCCTGCCGAAACTTGCTTAACGACATCTCGAAGGTTAGAAATCTCTCATGCCAAAAATCCGGCGGATAAAGTTCACTTTCTACCCAGTGATTGAATATGCATATTCATCGCAAGAAATTCCGGACCGCTTTAAAGAGCTCCTCCAGATTGAACTTGCAATTCGGGACGCGACTGGAGGTCCGCCCTCGGTCTTATCCTATCGCTGGTCTCATTAATAGAGCGTCGGCGAGCGTACCACTGTTATCTGATTCGCGAGGCAAGTACAAATTGCTGACCGGCTCGATAACCACGGTTATTCAATGCAACGGGCCGCAACGGAAAGTAACGTCGAAATCTGTTGCCAGTAAGCAGAGCTCATCAAGACTGATGGTCGAAACTTGATCAGCCGATAGGATCTCTGGAAACAATATGTACATCCCGCCATTCAATTCTCGGCATCGAATCCATCGCTATTCATTTCGTTCATTTTTACGATTCTAATGAACTCTGATTCGTGTAAAATCGTTCGAATCTACATCAAATTTCCCTCGCTCGATCCTTGCTACTGAATTAATTAACATTATTTTCACTAGCTTGAAAAGATATAACAATCGATAACTACATAGAACCGTTAGAAACATTATTAACCTTTTGTCACTCGACCGTATCTATTAAACTAATGAATATTAAATTTCACGAATTGAACATATTGTGATGAACTCCGATGGATTGATTACCTCGTAGAAACCGTTACGCGAACCGATATCAATTTCAACGATCCAAAAAATTCCATCGAACTCCCAAGGCCCGATTGACCTGCAGAATTCCCCGAAACGCGGAGAATTAATTTCCCCAATCCAGTTCCCCAATATCGGGCTCGATATTGATTTCATCAATTCGGAAGAGTCGAACGGAATTTAATAGTCCGACCCATTATCATCGAACTAAGGAAAATCACGGCAGTAGCTATGCTATCTCGAAACAGTTATGCCGAAGCAACGAGTAAAGCGACGATCATCGATCGAAGCGTCGACACGTGGTTTCCCTTTGCTCTTGTCGGGTTCTTAATGGACGTAGTCAAAATTCATTGACGAGGTGTTTACGAGAACAGCCATATGGATCGTACTGAAATTGCGCGATTACCATATAGCGCCATTACAAAGGTCCATGCACGTAAACGACGCGAGCAGTGCCGCAGCGAACATTTTCCAGTAACAAAGTAACAAAACTTCTGTCGTGTGCACACGCCCTAAACGCACCGTCGAAAGCTGTTCGTCGGTACCGAAGCTATATCGCGAACGCAGCGAAACCTCAACAACGAGCAGCTAGAAAGTTAATCGTCGCGACGAGCCTCGTTATTTCTTCGCGGGCGGGGAAGCGGCGCGTGAAGAGGAAGCGAAAGTTAACGAAGTCCGAAAAAGGGGGCGGGTGGAGCGGGCATCGCCGGCCGGCTTAAATAAGCAAGAAAATTTTAACGAGCTTCCCGGCGAATTCCGCGATTCCTCGGGGAAAAACGGGCCGACGAGTTTCTCCGTTCAATTACCGATGAAAACACGTTTTCCCGGAGAAAATTCTCTTCTCCTCCGGCTCGCCGCTGGCTATTCTTGAAAGGACACTATCTCCTTTGGTAGCGGGGGGTCCGGGGGGCGAGTCTCGTCGCTTTCAAGCTGCCTAGGCCCGTGTTTGCCCCGCGACGACCAAGACGTCGTCTGCCCCGCATAAAGATCGCCCCTCTCTCTCCTCCCTTTCTCTTTTCGCCTTCGACGCTTGGGTCCGACGTCGCTGAAAAGCGAACAAAAAGCAGAAAACCTCTCGGAGAGTGGGAAGAAAAAAAAGCTCGAAGGATGACCGAGGCCGGGGGTGAGGGAAAGGGGGAGACTGGTTTTCCCGGCGAGGCTCGTGCAAACAGTTGACTCGACACCAGGTAATTACGGGGCAACGACGCCGGACAGGTTAATTACGCGGCTACGCCCTTTGTGCGTCTTTTTTCTCGACGGCGACGACGACGGCGACGCCGACGGCGACGATCGAACGCGACGAATTTTCCCCGCGGTCGCTTTATGAGCCGGAACACGCCTGAAACCGAGAGTAACGCCCGACTCGACACACCCCCGTCCACGAGACGGTATTCAAACGTTCTTGAAAAGCGCGCACCCACCCTCCGCGATCGCAGTGCGCTTTCCATGGATGAGGGTGCGTTTCCATTATACGTTCGGACGCGCACTGCAGTTCGGTTTAGACGGAAACGTTGTTTGTATCATCGGCTATGGAGCACGCTTCGATTTAGACGAAGCAGCGTCGTCGAGTGAAGTCACTCATTGAAAGGAATATATTTACAAAAGCAAATATATACATCCGAGATCTTGTGTTTCAAACTTTCCAAGGAAATATGGGTAACGTATGCTTCGCCTCGAACGATTTTACCCGCGGATACACGCGAATCTTTCGGAAAGGGGTTTGCGTCTTGAGATTGATGTTGTGGCGAAGCTTTCCGTGGAAGAGGTTTCTTTTGTCGAAAGAAAATAATGGTTCGATTGAGCATCGTACGCAGGAGAGACAAGGTTCACTGGTTTCGGGTCAATTGGAACTCTTTTCCGTTTTAGTGAGTCGTGCGATGTAGTTTTGACAAGCGCAGTTGCGAAAGAAATCAAGAGGGAAGTGGTTAATCGCTGGAACCGATCGATCGGACGTGGAAATTCTAACGGCAACGCGGTTTCACCGGAAAGCTGGTCGAACTATCGTAAACCGATTAACACGGTGCTAGCAGTACGACCGGTTCAAAAGTCTCGTTAAGCTCGGAGTGTTGTCGTTTACACGTTCCTGTGCCGACTGGGTGGGATATCGTCGCCTTGAAGAACACGGTGGAGTACAAATAAAAAGCATCAAATCCATTCGCTTCGGTAACAGACTTATCCCCGGTAAATCCTTAGTAAATGTAACGATAGGTCATTCCTGTGTAACGTTACTTATTCTTTCTTTACAAGGACAAATGGTATTAACGTTGATTAATAATTATTCGATGCCAATGTTCATACCGTTTCCAAGCAATTTGGAAACTCCAGTCGTAGGTGACTGTCAGGACAGTCAACGTGTTAATAGGTAATTGATCCAGTTTTTCCCGAAACCTCGAAACGCACGGAGAACAGCTCGGAAACTAAATACCCATCCGGAATCCCGTTTTCGCGGGAATAAATCGCCACAGCCGCGCGGTCGTCGTTGATTTACGACACGGCTGGCTATAATTCCGTCTGCTCAAACATCCTGCGTCCACTGGCGTCGTCCTGCGCTGGAATTACGCGAGAACGACGCTCCGAGCGGCTGTCGCCGATTGTTCCATCGTCGACGAGCGCTTCAACGCGATCCGTTTGCACGCCGTTCAGCCGAAACTTGGACGGTCGCACGCCCCGGCGGAGCTTTTGTTCGCCGTCCGCCACTTTTCGAAAGGCGTCGCCGTGCGGAAGTTCGATTGGCCGTTGAAAGCCGGCCGGGGTGTAACGGGCAGATATCGAAACTTTGACGGATTACGAAAATATTCGAGCGTTAATCGAACTCGGAATTTTACCGACTATCGCTGGGAATTTATGTTTTCCTCGGCGAAAAGGGTCGTGGGTGTTCGATCAAAATCCAATCCTCGATCAACGAAAATATTAAATGTCGCGTGAAACGAAACGATCCGGATTAAATTAGAATTTTAGCGTATCCTCGATCCTTGTACGGTACTCTGTCCAGTTGTATTATTCAAATGAGCTTGCTGAAATAATGGGAAGGAAAAAGCTAAACAACCGCAGCAGCGTTAAAGAAAGAAAAAAGTGGCCGGCAAAACGACGCAGGAAATATAAGGACGTTTGTATATGATTCTTCGTGATTTTTGAAAATTCTGACGCAGAAATTTGTGTATTCAGAGCTGAGCGGGCAGTGAGGAGGACGAGGATGTTCGTATAAAGGATAAAAACAATTGTCGGAAGCATTAGTAAGCGAGAAGAAACGAGAAATTGTTGAAGCTTACGAGGCTCTAGCGTCTGCAGCCTTAAATAATGGATGCGATTCCGTGTTGCAGCGTTCGCGAAACAAGAGGGAAACGGTTCCGGCGAAATTCCCGCGTGCAAAAAAATCGCCGACGACGAGACGGCCGTTGCTTTGAGCAGCGATAATTCGGGGGTTCCACACGCGGCCGCGCGCGAACGGGGAACGTTACGTCCGCGGCACGTTTTCTTTTCGCGCGTCGATAAAAACGAAATTCCGGAAGCCATTCGAACACGCTTAAATCCTCGACGAAATTCCAGACGTCGCGCGAATGTTTCCATTTCAGAGGAATGTAAGTACCGAATGCGAGGAAATTCCGATTATTCGATTATTATTGTTTTCCCGAGGAGAATGGCTGCGAGCGTTGCTTAGGAAGTTATTGCTTTATGTCGCGTTCGCGTCGTTCCTATTGTGCGCGTCGCTTCGCTATGTTTGGAGCTTGTTGCAGAGATGGATAGAGTGGTGGACAATGCTACGATGAAAATAGAAGTTGATAGACCTGCGTACCCGATTTGAATTTATCCTTGAGTTAGGTTTGAAACGTACTGAATCGTAAGAAATACAATTCGAAAATTGAAAACGCCAAGTTTGAAATTTGAAATATTTCATTCCTCGAGCGTACGAGTCTCCCTTCCGAATTGTCCTCGATATTTTCATCCGCAACATTCCCTGTTCCAGCTCCGCCAACTAAAACAAACATTTTTCAGCGGAAGCAACTTAAAAATACGCGACGAAGTAAAAGATCGATCAACTGCTCGACAAAGGAGCGAGCAACCAAACGGATTTCCAAGCATGTTTCCTGTTTAACGTTTGACGGAGCTCGAGGGCAGCGGTTCACGAGGCGCAGCGAGCGTTGCACGACGCGTTCATTGTTGCTCGAAATCGAATGTACAAAATAAACTGTTCAAAGAATCCAGTGGAATATTCCACGAGCGTAGCGCGGCATTGTTCCCCGACATCCGATTGAACCCTTACAATTTCCCGGAGCCTTTAAATTCCCGGGGGGTCGCAGCGCCGCGCGTATCGGCTCCCTTTGTTTTCCCAACAAGAAATCAGAAGGTAATGCGGCCGGTGGCTTTCCGCGTCGCTTTCCGGAATTTGGGGGAAATTTCAGGATTTAAAGCGCCGCGGAGCTCTGCTACAGAACCAACTTGCAAATTACCGGTTCGTGCGGCTTTATTTCATTTTGGGAGGCTGCAGGCTTCCAGCTTCCGGGGAAAACACGCGAATCCTGTCCCGTAAACCCGTGTTTTTCGCGTGGCCTCGCGGAGAACAGCTTTCGAATGAAACAGAACTGGAACATAATTCTCGACTTGGTCACTGGAGAACTCCCGTTTCGCTTCTAATACTGGAAACAATGATCGATGTGTTCCGTTGTAAGTCGAGTGCCATGAAGTCAATGTACCGAGTAATTTTCATTTTTAAAGACACTTCTCCCGCGGCTTCGTCTAGCAAACGCGCCGCCTGTATCGCTTCGGTGAATTCTGTTTAGCACTCTGTAAATTTTAGCCACGTCGCGTCGCCGTAACGTAATTAATGCGTGATATATCGTGCGACGTGTCGCGGTAACCGCGGTAATAGCGACAGTCGTGATTAACAGAACGCTGGAACGTTCCCTTTGAGCCTTGACTCACTCGAGTGAATACTCCCAGATAATTTTATAATTTTAGTAACTGCGGTTTCGTGTTTAAGATCTACACTCGTTTCCTACCCATTTCCTCGTATTTCTATTCTCACTGAAGGCTAAACATTCTTCAGAGAAAAATATCTCTCTTGCAACCGACGTAGCAAATAATATTCATACTTAAATCTTTCGATAGAAAATCTGAAAATTATAGGCTGGAATCGAAAGTGTAAAGCAAACGGTTGATTTGTAAATGTAACGCGCATTCTTATCCCTTCGATATTATAAGGTGCATTTATTCACCGTAGTATTATACTGCGTCCATATTGTTGCGAGTTTTTTCATTTTACGTGAAGCTTAACGAACCGCAAGAGAAAAATGTCGTATCAGGTATGAGGTTCCGTTTCAAGGAGGACGGTGCACTGAAATAAGAACCGATCCGACTGTAACTGATGTTCCCGCCGCTGTTCTCTACTTTTCTTTCGTCTTCTATTTTATTTTTCCGCGACGCCGCAGCATTGTTCCCGCGCGACCGCAACCACCGTCCGCGACTTCCTCTTTTTTAATGTAAACGGACACCATCCGCCCTAACAGTGTCCGTAAATAAACCAATGCACCACCCGGTACGCTGGATGGAATTTAACCGGTGAAAAGAGTGGTCGAACAACAATGTAAAATGCTACGATCAATGGAAGATACTGGATATTCGAGTCGAGGATTCTATCTGTCAGTCTTTGTTCGGTGGAGAACGTGCGATCGAGTTATCTCGCGTTATAGGAACGGTATATGCTTAACAGTAATATCGCGATAATACCATGGAACGGCTAAGAATCGAAAGAAATTTCAAAATTGTCCAATATCTTATTTCTATACTTTAAGAATTCCTTTCGAACCAACTTTCATATGTTCTATTCCTTCTTTCCGTGCAATAAAGTTTGCAAAAATGTGTGGCACGGCCATGTGATAGTTAATCACGAAAAACAGGAGCACGCGACCCACCGAGTATTACGTCAGAAAATGTTTTCAGGGACCGCATCGGGGAGGGTTGAAATAATAATTCAAACGAAATTGCTCCCTTGGCCGCGTGGCGGATTTTCGAGCTCGTTGACCCTCTGTCTACGCGGATATATAGCCGGATACGTTCGTTTATTCTCCAGACAAAAATCAATGATCCAATGAAAGGTGGAAAGAGCCGGGTATACGGTCGCGTTACCGCAAACCGGGAACGGAGAGAGAAAGCGGGACGGTCGATTTTCAGAACGAGCCGACCGTGTCACGAATTTACGATCCCGTGCTTTCGACACGTGTAATGAATAGATATGTCGAAAATTAGGCGGCTGGAGGACGGCGGATGGCGGCGGAGGGGCGCGAAAATAATTCCTGTGAAATTGGAACGCGAATTTCAAAGGGATACCGGAGGAACGGGGTCTGCGGTTAATCAGACAAATTGGCCAAAATACATACATCTCGCCGCGAGTCATCTCGCGACCGAATCATCAAGAAATTCCCCGGAACTCGGTCCCGCCGAATCGCGCGCATTTTAACCGTTTAACAAACAAAAACAAAACGAACGGGAATGAGATTCGATGAGAACGATCATTTCTAGCGGCGCGTCTGAATGATGACTTTCGCCGGACGAAACGGGGAGTCGAATTTCGGGCATTGTCGCGCGAGCCAATTTCTATCGGGAACGATATAAACGGTGCCCGTTAATCGTTTCGACGCGTTTCCAAACGTTGAACGGCGATGCCCGTCACGCACGATATTCGCCGAAATGCGAGCGAAAAATAAAACGGAACACGTGTTGACCCGGTTCGACAAGTGTCCCTCGAAGCGGCCAGTTTGGCGTTTTTATTGGCCACGCGTAAAACTAGCCAGTGTGGCGCCTTCAACTGTTCGACCGTTAAAACAACGATAGAAGATTATAAGGTAATACGGTTTCACAGCGAACTCGACCGGGGCGTAAAGATAAAATTCACGTATTAATCTTGAATGTGTTGCGAAAACCTTCCTCCTTCCACGGTACCAAAAACATCAACCCCCTCGCAAGATTGATCACGCGAAAGAAAGGAAACCCAATTTCCGTCAAACTGGCAAATAAACGTCCATCAGGATGATCAACAGAGGGTCCCGTCTTCGGAGAATTTAATTTAAGCATAAAAGAAATCCGAGGGTCGTTTGTATCGAGTTCATCGGGGTCGAGGTGGAGAGGGGTAGACGCAGTCTCTTTCGTCGGGGCGTAATTCAAAGCGATAACACAGGGGCCAAAAGATCTCGACCACGATCACGTCGATCCTGAAGCGTGCGCGCGAGCGAGGGACAGCTCCCTCTCACTCTCCCTCTCCCTCTCTCTCTCCGTCTCTCTCGCCACGCCGATGTAATCCATTTTGCAGCGATTTGCGGCTCTTTGTCGCGTCACGCATTCCGCGCCCACGGGTCGCTTTACCCTGACCCGCGGAAAATATCGGGACGCGCGCTTCCCGGCCTCCCCCGCGGCCCGAACGAGCTCGTTGATGGCCTCAAACGATTAATCGTCCTCCGGAAAGCTAATGAACGACACATACGTCCCGGCCAAAAGTGGTTGCACCCAATCATGCGGCTGGTCGCCCGCTCGACCGAGCCGTCGATCACCAGTGTGTTTTCATTATATTTTATCGGACGCAATTCTTCTTTCGACGAGCCGCGACGATTCGATCCCACCCTGCCTTTCGCTTCTACTCCACTCCGATATTCACTGTGCCAGTGGTTCTTAATTCTTTGCCTACCGTTACGCGCGACGGAACAATAAGTAACGGATATCGTTTATTTCACTCTGTGCACGACTTTGTCGTCGCTGCGGCGACACTGTCAAATAAATAGATAACTCCGTTTTTAATCGAACAATTTTGAAACGTACACGTGCCCTTTTTAAGCTCATACTAAAAATGCCTCAGAGTTGCTAAAATGTCACATTAAAAATTCCTCGAAGCGCAAAGAGTTAATATTACGTGTCACAAGTGTTAAACTTGTCAACGAATTTATGAAACTGCCAGTAACGAATTACATCCACGCTTTCCCCGCAAAACTTCTCTTGACGTCTACGTCTATCAGTGTCACGCAACAGTGGTTAAGAACCACTGCACTGTACCGTCGGAGTGATTCGATCGCCGGTGAATTTCGTTCCTACCCCCACCTTAACCCGCGTTCGATCACCACCGAGCCGTGTCGGGGTGAACGACAAACGCGTCCGTATGACTGGTAACGCTATCGTTTTCGTGCCGCCGAATCGTTCCCCCGGCGTGATTATTCGCTCGATGGGAAGGAATTTCATTGGAACGATGATCGAGGGAAGCTATCGATCCTCCTGATGCACGACCGACCGGGATTGAACTTGCTCGGAATGCTATCTAGCTTGCGTTCCCGGCGTATCGTCTCTTCGCGTCGTTTGGGTCCGTTGGCGATTGCGTAACGCGACTGGTTTGCCTCCTCGTCAGAACGAGTGTGGAAGAGAGGATGCAGTTTAACAACTATGTAGCATCGCGAAATCTTTCAGTTCGTAATACGTTAACGGTTTTTCGAGCCAGGTGGTAATTGATCAATTTCCACGCTTCTCCATTAGTCTATACAAGAACAAACGTACCGTCCCGCCGTTACCCTCGTTAGAGTTCCCGAAAACTGCGCGGAATTTGCGCTCGCAGCGACTAGTCGCGTTTCCGCGGAATTAGTCGCCACAACTTGGCACGAACTAGGTCTCCGGTTCAGGGACCCGACTTCCCTGCCCACCGATGAAAACTTCGCAGCCTCCGGGAATGTATCAAGTACCGTCGGCCATTTTCCGGCGTGTTTCTTAATTTCGGGAACGCACCGGGTGGCGATACATCAACTCTATCTTTCAGCCAGTCGCCAGATTCCAGTCAGAAGAAAAAAGGAAGACGAATAACGGCGAAAGAAGATTCGGGGTGGAAGTTTCCTTGCGATTACTTATTCGGCTCGCAGCGGAAGCGGTCGATTCGAACAATGAATATTTATCTTGGAGACTGGCGAAATAACGAATGAAAAGATAAGGCACACGGAAGAAATTTGATGGGGAATGTTTTTAAATGGGATTGAAGAACAATCCAATAAATGGCAAACAGAATGAAAATCTGAAAACGCTGACTAAACACATGATATTGGAATGTCAAAATTACGATCGAGTGATACAATGATAACGTATGAAAACTTAGGGATCTTCAATCCCTATCGAAAAATTATACACCAAAGTGGAGATTAAATGCGAAACGTATTAATGATCTCGAATGTTGAGGTTCGAAAAATGTAATTAAAGAAAAATCCCGGACCGTGCGAAAGCGAACAATTTTCAGCCGCAGTTTCGCGCGATGTAATCGCATTTATTTGCGCCTTCCGCGATCACGGCCGACGCCGCGTAATTCCGACGGATGTTTGATTTCGACATAAATCGGCCGTGAACCGTTCGCCGGCCGAAACCAGCCGTGCCGCACCCCCGGGGATGCCGGCGCGCGAATTTCATTTTTCCGATCCCCCGTGTCGAATCGAGCGAACCTGACGTTCTTGGCGTGGTTTTTTCGCCTCGCGAGCCGATACGGGAAATTAAATTTCGAAAAACGCTCCCGGACCGCGGTATTTTGCCATGGTAACGAGCGATCGTTCCAGTTCTTGCGCGCCGCCCCTCGTTCACTGTGAAACGCCGGCTGCCGGACGAGGCGGGCTCGAAGGAAAGCTTCGGGACGACGGACAGCGTCTTTTTACGATTTCATTTGCTTCTTTCGCCGATTCGTTTCACCACGGGAATGCCATTTTTGTCCCCGTCGACGGTTGTGTGGGTTTAATCGATGACTGGGATGGTTAATGAACGGGTCTCGCGAGTAACAGTGGTCATTTCGATGGAGAGCGATGGTTTCCATTTATTTTCACCAGCCTTTCTATCTTCCGGCTTCTATTCTTCCCATTTTTCTTCGACCTGATCTACCTGTCGTGCCTCGAGACGACGGTGTTTCTTTTCCCGGTGGTCTCGAGTCCGATTTTCCGCCAGCAGCCATTTCAAGCCACTTTTTCTATTCGCTCTCGAACGTTTTCTCTTTGCTTTAGCATGCTTATCTTGGCAACTACATAATTTCTTTTAATTCCATCCTCCCAACTGCAGATTCGTTTAAACTGAACGCGACACTCGCGGATATTTTTCCGTGGCGCTTCTTAAAGTCTCCGGTTAACTTCTTCCGGCCGCGCAAATGTAATTTCACATTTCAACCGGCTCCTTGTTTACCTCGCCGTCAACCTTTAATTAACCCCCAGCCGCGTCGCTGACGAAATTGTTTCGCTCGGTGACGCGGTTTCGACGTTACTGCTTTTTCCATTTCGTCGAGTTGTTACAGGCTGACGACGATGGAAGTTGCATTTGGTAAATTTCGTTTGGCATCGTTTCGAGTTTGATGCAATATTGTGAAACAGGGGCTAATGGGCACAATGGACAGCACTAATTAACCCGTAAAAGCGAGTGGCTTTCATGAGTGAAATTTTACCCGACATCAATGTCGTCCTAATATCATTAAAAAACACGACTGATAACACGAATGTTCTACCATCTGTTCGGTCAATCACTTGTAACAACGTTACTATAAAACGTATCAATTGTCTCGCGTAATTTCCTCTAACTCTAACAATAATATAGAGCAGAGTGATGTTTAAAGACCGTTGTAAACTCCGGACACGCAAAGAACCGCAATCCGTTTAGCATTACTCTGGCAACACGCCGATTGGTTCGTCCCCCATCGCATTCACCTTGTTCCCGTCCGCGTGCCACGGTAATTCCGGGATCTGTATGCATTAGGAACGATTGTCACATTCGTCGGTTCATATCAGCCCGCTCCGGCGTGACGCGAACCGTTTGTGCGACGCGTCGGGCAGGTTGCGCTATCGATTTCCAATGCTCGCACCGGCGGCACGCTGTATTGCGGTTGATGGACTCAAGTAGCTCGCCAGCCGCGCCTCGCCGACTTTTAATGCCGGCGCTTTTCAGCAATTTCTTGATTAGCTTCCACTCGAACTTTCCGTTTCGTTCGTGAACGTTGCGAGTCGCCGGTATCCGCGCCCGCAGACACGGAATTATTTCAGGCAAGGTTCGCTCGACGCTCGATGCATCGCGGAACACGTCGCCCTCCCGCGCTTTTAAATATCTCCCCTAAAGCATCGCACATGTTGCCGATCCAATTTCATTTTTTGCATTTATTCAAAGGAGAATCCGATAGAAATATCCGTCGTATCATCCTTTTACCGCAGGACGCACCAGCGCTAAAGTTTAAATAAAGACCAGCGATCGCTGCAAATACTACCGCCAGCTAAGAGAACAGAAATGTTCGTTTCGCGAACCACAAACACTCCGGGTCTAACCGACGAGTTGGCTGAAAGGATACTACGGCGGATAACTTAATTAAGGAAAAAGGCTGAGAAGAAGGCTCGAACGGTAACAAAACACTTCGATTAAGAACTCATTCCCGTCATCAATCCTGAAAGTCTTCCCCGAAGAAAAGATCCTCGAAGCTAATAATCTCACGGGTTACCCGAGTCAAGAAGAATCAACGGCGCATTAAATCCCGGGGCACAAGAGCGTTATCTCTCACGGACGCTATCGGCGCGAGGCAGCGTGCCGTAAGCACCTCTCGCGAGCGGGAAGATTAAACCCCGACCCTCGTATGAATAGATTTCGCGCATCAATCTAAAATAAACCTCGATTTTTCAGGTGCCCCATCAATTTCGCCGGGCCCGCGATTCGTTAGAGTAATTTCAGTAATAAATTGCCGACGGGGGAAAAATGAAGCAGCGGCTGTTCGAACGGGCGGAGGGGCTGGCTCAACCTCCCAGCCAAGGTCGCTCGAGAGGGGGATGAAAAAGAATCAGCGGCGGCGGGCAGGGGAACCGTCTCGCGAGTCTGCGACTTTCAATCATAACCGGTCTCGTTTCACCCCTGGAATTCCGCGTAACGAGTGACGCCGGCTCAACGAGAGCCGAGTCAATTTTGCGCCGGCCCGTAATCCGGCTTAATTTCATCCACGGGCTCGCCACGGATTTCGCGGCGTGCGACGGCGTCGATCGCTAGACCGTGCCCGGAAGAAAAATGATTTCGTTGACAAAAGCGCTCCAAGCGAAAACAGATTAAGCGACTCCGGCGAGCGAGGAGCGTACTTTTTCAGAAACTTAAATTACGAAGTTCTCCGCGCTTTCTAGCAGCCCTTGGTCCCATCTCTGTTCCTCTCCGCCGCCGCCGCAACGCCGCTGCGACCGTGTCGTCCTCCATTACTCCGTTATTCTTCTTCCCTTCGAATTACTTTGATAATTGCTTATTGTCGTTTGATTAATTCTGTGCCGTTGATTGTCTTCTCCCGCTGGAACCTCCTCCGCGGCGTCTTTTCTTCGGGACAAAGGATGATTACGGAATATCCGGGGAACGGCGGGATAACTTTCGAAATATTCCATTTACGGGGAAATGTAATGGGCGACTTTTTCTTCGAAATCTTTGGTAATCGCTTTTCTCGCGTTAATACGATTCGTATGTCCTAAATCGGATAAGCGGTAGATTCGTTTAAGTTGGAAATAAAAGGCAAACTTTTCGCGGCAAGATAATAACATTGGGAGTGCCGGATTAACAGTCAGTTTTACTACTCGGTTCTAGCGGTAACAGACAATAACAGTTACTTAATTTTATATAACCTCTTCGACGAGCTTTAGCTGTCCTCGTATTTAACCAAAAAACCTGACGACACGACGAACCCGATATAATCCAATCGAACGGCGAACAAACAGCCAGCCGGTAGCCGACAGAACACGTTCGCGAAAGATAAAAAAAGCCATCGACCGGTCCTTTGAACAGGCCGCATCACTCGATACTAGGATAATACGTACAGCCAACTGTTACCCGCCTACGGGAATACCGGCGCAGCGTACTTCTGCACCCCTGAATAAATCGGCGGTCCATTACTTTGCCGGCGCGCGCGCGCGCCGTTGAAAAATGCGCCGGCCCGATGGAACAAGAACCGGCCGCACCCCCGAAAAAATGAATATTACGCGGATTTATGCGGAACAGGGCGGCCGGAGAGCGGAATGGAACGGAGAACTGGGGTAAGGGAACCAACGGAGCGAACGGGGACGCTCGTGTTGGTCGAACGGTGGTCGGGGACTCGGTTTCAGCGGCGAAAGGGCGAGCGTTCTCGCCCAGGTGTCCTAACGCTCGCTCCTTTTTTCCGGCTCGGTCCTTTTTCGTCCCTTTGACTGATATTTGCATTTTACGGGGATCGAACTCGACGCCAGCGGACCGTGAAATCTCTGCCGACGCTGCCCGTAAAACGCCCATGGTTCGCCCGATACGAGCGCGATGCGCCGGACAACCGGATACGCTGGTATTTAACACGGTCGCCCTTGAATCCGGGCAGCCCTTATCTTCCACTGTGGAGTCCGCGGCTTCGCCGGTTCCCGGTGTCGATGACACACCAGCCCGCGCGTTTGCTAATGGCGGATGTTACCAGGAATAGTATGCCCTGGCTATTGTCCGATTGGATTTATGTAAGTTCACGGGGAGTTACAGCCGCGTAAAGGCTACCATAAATAATTTGATACTATATTTTTGTTCTGTACATGTCAAGTTCGATGGCAACTTTAGGCTAGTTAGGGACATAAAGTGTGTTTTGTAAAGTAACCCATATCGTCTTGAGATCGATCGAATATCTTAAATTTGAAAAGCAAACGCGACGGTATTCAATCGGATAATCATGAATGAAGAGGGAACGAAGCGTTAATGATGCGTGAACACGGAATCAAAGACGGATCTGGACAGTGAAATTTCATATCGCAGTGGAATAACAAAGATAGCTAACTGTGAATGCAGAAAAAGAGGGAGGATTTTACGAGGGTAATTAACGAACTCATCGGCCGACAATATTTAAATAACGATCAAGCCACGTCGCGAGTGCCGCGTTGTTTATAAAACAGCTCATCGGTCACGATTTTCTCGGTGCTCGGTACTCGAATGTTTTCACTGATAACCATAGAACCCGGATCGCGAAAATTACGTGTACTGAGAAAACAGCCCGGCAAATTACAATAATACCGGATCATTTGCTTCGAGCTTCAATCCACCCTCCACGCCGGAAGGTACCAAGTTATGACAAGGGGTATCCGGCGGAGGTGCGCTCGCCGAACGCTATTTGAATCGGGCAAAGAATCGATCCGTCAAACTATAATTACCCCATGTCTTAATTGGATGTCGCGGCAAGACAAAAACGTTATCATACGATGGATCAACCGGCACGACAACTAACGAACAACAAAATTCTCTCGACGTTTCGAAATTGGCAACGCGATTAACGCGATAACATCGTGTTTATCGGTGGCCGTGTTGGAAATTCGACCCTGTTTGTTTTTCGTCGCATTTCGCGCAGGACAGGTATTGCGCAATTCCGTCCAATTGTTGATTTTAGAAGTGCGAAATCGGCCTACTTTGTTGTTGCATCGTTCAGTTTTACGCGAACGCCCGTCGCATTCTCGTTTCGTGCGACAATAATTTTCACTTTGCGCGATATCAAATTTGAACGTAGTTTTAAACGTCTCTTTAACGCGTCAACCATCCAATTAGTCGATTAACCCATCGAATCACTCATGAACTCGCAGATATTCTCCTACGGAAACTGAAATTTCAACATTTTTTACATTCCTAGATCAAATCTATAATTGAAAAAGTTGTACCACCCGTACATGGAAGACGAAATTGAGAGTGAAATTACATTCCGTCATATGACACGCGAAAAGAGTTGATCATCGAAGAGACTCGAAATATCGCGTCGACCGGTTCGTCCTATAATTGTAAATAGATTAACGTAAAAGTTAAACAAAGACGAATCGAGCCGGGTTGAACCTGAACCTCCCATGCTCGTCGCGAACCTGCGGCCGACAAAAGTACCCCTCCCCGGACTGCCTCTCGCGCGCCCTTTCCCGATCGTTCTGTTTACAAAAACCGACGGTTCAATTCGGTAATTGAAATTCGGCCGCTGATACCAGGCGAAATCGAATAGTTAATCAGCGAGCTCGCCGGTCGGCGTGTTCGACGACCAATCGGCGGGGGAAAAAAGAGGAGACGAGGGGGATGGAAAAAAGCGAGTCGCTGTTTAATGGGTTCTAATAAATTCGTTCGACCCGGCCGCGTGTATCCCATTAACCCGATCGCGTTTGATATGGCCGTGCAATCTTTTGACGAGATTTAACGACGGCGCGTATCCCCGCGCAGCTGGGACCGGGCCCGGTGATTCTGTAAATATTGATTTCAGCGTAAACTTGGCTCGGATCGAGAGCCCCCGTAATTCCTGGCCGAACCGGCGTAGCGCGGATACTCCGGCCTCCGATTTTTGTGAATTTCAATCGTCGAGAAAGAAGAATGAAACTTCTAAACGTTCTACTTTGAATGGCTTGGATTCTAACTCACTCGAAATTAGGTTTTTCTCAAAGACGATTCACGGGAGTAGGGAGGTCCAGTCAAAGTGAAATCCGCTCTCGATTAGAAAGTTGTACATTCTACAGGAAATTAATGGCATTAGCGGAGATTCCATAACGTTCCCTGGAAGTCTGATTAAATGCAACGGAGTCAAGTAATTCCGGAGCACGCACGGGAATCCCCGCGACGTTTAGCGCGGGATCGAAGTAGTTCCAAAGAAGATACCAGGATTCCGTATTCCCGTTGCGTGCGACCGTATTCCTTAGTCAATTTCGCCCGCTGTCACACTTAAGTTCCCGAAGCCGAAAGGATAACAGAAGTTCTCCTCATATCTCTTAATTCGATTCAACGTACGAGCTCCGGAGCTCGTGACTACGTGGCGAGGATACGTAGAAAGTTGCCCGCCCCCTGCCGCTCCTACGCCAGGTTGATGCGCTGTCCCAGGAGTCGACCCGAAGGATTCTCAACTTTTACTCGGTCGCAAAGTAACAAACACCATCGGCTCGCCGGCCGTTACGTTTCCGTTTCTCCCCAGCTGAAAATGACACTGATGTTTCTTTCCAATCCCCTTCTCACTGAGTTATTTAAGGGCCAAGTATTAACCCATCCTAGAGCAGGGTTTGATTAAAAGATAATAGTCTGGAGCCGAAATTCCTGGTTGGTATATATTGAAAATTCGGAGAAGCTTTTTGTAATCT
Source organism: Nomia melanderi (assembly GCF_051020985.1). Lineage (NCBI taxonomy): Eukaryota > Metazoa > Arthropoda > Insecta > Hymenoptera > Halictidae > Nomia > Nomia melanderi. Next base: position 18,667,903 of record NC_135005.1, read on the forward strand.
TCTGGGAACTCGTTTAGAGATCGTGGCAGAAAATTGATAAAAATTGTAATTTATACCACATCTTTCGTTGATTATTAATCCACTCGCGTGCGATAGGTTTTGCAAGGAATATTACCAATACGATTATGGGTAACTAATTAAAATAAATAAAACACCTAGCGAAAACTCTTGTCTCTCAGTCATCCTGCCGACATTCTTGTCCAAGATACAGAATATATTTCTCGCGTATTATTCCAACTGTACGCTGAATCCGATATCTCTATTTAATTTTATTTAATCCCCGATCGAAACTCGAACGTCTAACGTGCGGAAAAATCAGTGGAGAAAGATCCGTTAAAAATTGTACGGAATAAAGTTTCACGAGTCGATGACTGCTGCCGTTGGCACCCCTCTCGAACGCGCGGAAAAAAGTTAAGTGGGGGTTTCAGAAGGTCCTTTCCGGCTACCCGGTTCCGCGAGATTAATCGGCGATGTAAAACCGAGCGGAAATTGCTTTCGCTTCTCCGAGGCTGACAATTTTCAAAGCGGATCGAAGCGCGGAATTTCGCGTCCCTTAAGATTGATCGGCTCCTATTGAACACGCGAAGAATTCGAGTTGATTCGTCGACTTCTTTTGCCAGCTGCAATGTATCATATAAAGACAGAAGATCGGAGGAAATTGCTTGGATGATTCGATACGCGTAGATTGATTTCCACACGCGGTATGATTCATTCGGAATCCGTAATATGATTTCGAAAACTCTGCATCCCTGAAAATTCCTTAGATCCTTCCCATATCGATTTCAATTCCAATTTCAACTTAGTAAATAAATCTTGAAGTTAAACGAAATAACAGTCTGTTCGCTGTTCAATATCAGCAGTAACTATCATCTCTGCTTCTATATTTACTACATAGACAGGAAATTATTGAACAACGATGATGCCTACGTCAAGAGAAATCGCTGCGATGGCTCGGCGCACAGCGGCCGATTCCCGCAAGCGAGATGCGATTCATTTAGGGCACGCAACGAGGCGCCATCCGCGGGCTGATTAATCGACGCGGAAGAAGGCTACTCGGGAGGATTAAACAGAAAATCGGGAGAGAGGGGTTGCTTCTCCGGTGCTCGGTGCACAACAGAGCCCTGCTGGGGAAGGAAATAAATGACCTTGTCGGGTAGATACAGGCGGTTCGAACCGGCCGAGTTCATTGCGAAGTTGATTTTGAGGAAGAAAGATAGCCAAGCTAGGTCCGGCGCGGCGTGGCGGTTCGAATCTACCTCTCTTTCTGCCCGCGAACGTTAACAAGCCGAGAGCTCGGCCTCTATCTCTAATGTACCCGGCTAACGTGTAGACGCGCTAACACGCGCGCAGAGACTTAACGCCCGGAACCCGAGAACTCGATTAATTTTCCTCGAAACGCGTTACTACTTTGTCTAGGCCGGTATCCTATTACCGCAATTAGTAGGCGCGAAGGATCCCCGGAGTCGATTATATCAAGGGCTAAACGTTCACTATTGTTTGACCAGTGAACTGCAACTGCAGCGCGTTGCCTCGGCTAGTAAATTACGGGCTGGCTTACATTCAGGCCGCTAATGGTAAATCAATTGGAAATATTATTCAAAATAAACCAGAGAATCTACATCGTGATCTTACGATCGGTTAACTCTACGAAAGTCCTCTAAAAGCTCCCTAAAATCGGCGTAGAATATTCGCCGCGACTCCCTCCCATCTTGACCGAGAACTTGCCGCGTTAAACCGACCATACATCATAATCCCCCACGCTCGCGAGCCAGCTAAGAATCTGTCACCGATAATTCACGGCAGTTTAAGCGATCTTTCATTTCCCCGAATCTTTCTTTCAGCCGCGTCTCGCCTAAACAGATTATCAGGGGCCATAACGTAACTTCCGCGACACATACTTAGGAAATGATGTACATAGTTCGCGCGAGAGATGGATGTGTAAAAAAGAAGAGAACGGAGGAGCCGGGAGGAAAGGAAGAAGATTGCCGCAAAAATTCCGCGCTGGGTCTTCTTAGCGACGGCAGCTCGCGAACGGAATTTTTCGTCTAGCTCGAGGGATGGCAGTCTAGAGGTCGAGGTAGGGGTGCGAGGGTGTATGCAGCGAGGGGGCGAGCTGGATCAATAGTCCCGTTGCCGCCTCACTCAATTTGCTCTCCCTTCCTTCTCTCGAATTTGTGCGAGTTCACTCGGCAATGTTCATTAACCGGGAGGACCGCTCGCTGTCGTTGCTCTACTCTTTCTTCGGCTCGTTCCCGCGTGACTAGCTTCTAGCCCGAATATCCCGCGGTCTTGGCCACCGGGACCATCCCGCGGACACCGTTCCTCGTTCGTCAATCACTCACGAACTCCCGTTCAGCTTTTCGCTGAAGCTTCCTAAAGGAAACTGATACGACGGATTTCTAATGAAATCTCTTAGCATTGCATAGGTAGCAGTTGGACAGCGAATCTACATGCGAAAGCAATATCGACAGTTAATATTAAAACCCTATTTGTTTCAGTATCTTGGTATCTTAAGACTCTCTGGATCAGACGCGTCTCGTCTCGACGCGAGCCGGCAGTTGAACAGTTCATTTACATTGACGAATTCAATTTGTTCAATGAGCGCACGACCAGGTTCTCCGTGCTCGTTAAAATCCGAATTTAGTTAAGTAAACACGACGCATCAGTCGAGCAAAACGAGAGGCAACCGAGTTCGTTTCCTTCGCCGAGTCTGTTGAGACGCGTAACCTTCAACTTGAATAATTTTGTTTCTTCGAGCGCAATCGAAATGGTTCCACGGATGCTGTCGTCATATCCTAACACGCTGACGCTGCGTGCCAACAGTTTCTTTCGTGGAAACCTTACTTGAATGGGAGTTAAACGAAAAGTCGAGGCACGAAATTGTTTAATACAACGCAGGAAATCGATGCCATTGTTTTTAATCGAGCAATTCTGCTCCGCGATATGTAAATGGGACATCATCGAAACGCTTTCCATCGGATTCACCTTGATATCCGGTTAATAATGTTCAATCCCTTTAATGTAAGCGCATTACGGGATATACCTGCGTGCTAATAGGTTAAAAGCTCCATACCCGAATACCCGATTATCCACTTCTCAGTATATATGTTAGAAACACGATCCTTGCCACAGTTTCCCTTTAATTTCCCTTGCATTTAACTCTCGCAACCTTCTGTCCGGATGCATGGCTTATTATAAATATTATTTAAACATTAATGACTGCTCTTTAATCGATAACTTGGCAACAGTCTAATTACCAGGGATAAACTCGGTCAACGGGAACATCTTTGGATTAAATTATTAGATTTTTGTTTGTGTGTTAGCATTGATTTCTGATTCTTCAATAGTTTGAGAGACAAACCGTAGCATTTAAAGGTTAAGCGACACTGTTCAGTTAACTCCAGGCGAATTTGTGGGAAAGAGGGACCAGGAAACGGGAGAGTTTGCGCCGCGGCGCTGGGAGTATTTGTCTTTCGATGGAAAAATGCCGCCCCCGTTTCTGGTAATAAAGGAATTCCCAGCTGTTGGCAGCCTTATTATTTCCGGATCCAAGGGAATCCCTTCTGGCCATGGTCGAACGTAAAATGGGAACGTTTTCGCCGATGTTACGACGTGGCTCAGCGTTTTCGGTACTCGATTTCAACGGAGGGGGATTTTATATATGTTTAATCTACGGAACGAATTGAAAGCTAACCCAGGTGTTGCTAAAAATTGAATGATTAAGCAGCATTCTCGTTAAAAATAACTGAAACGTGAACGATCGTAAACTTACACAACTGAATTATCAATTAAACGGTTAACGTGTGGTTCGATTATAAAATCATGTACCTTTTAAGCGTTTAATACTCGACTGTAACTGGAGATTCGATGAACCAGAGAATTTGCCAGAAAATTCCTTACACCGCGGACAGCTCCACACGATTACAAGGAAAACCGTGACGCAACACGTTCAATTGACTCCGTTAATTGCGGATTAAACTGGACCGTAGAACTGCGGCGTGGCGCGAGTTGAGTGGAGAACCGTGTGACGCGAGTTCGGAAAGCTGCGTACGAGATTAACCGGAGAACGTTGAACCGCGCGCCGCGACTGGTTACGTGTTGATCGGACGGGGGCGAACTAGTTTTTCCTGTGTTGTGTTTCGTGCCGTGCGCTGGCCAGAATTAAAAAGTTTCCCCGCGATAATGAAGGAAATCTTGAACTGAAACGAACCGGCGCCACGCGATTGCGTTCTTCAAGTCGCTCCCATGACTTCTGCAACTCGACATTGCTCTCAAGCGGAAGTCGCTTCGATCGGAAAGTCTTTGAACGATTACAATGATTTATGTACTACCCTTTCTATCGTTGATATCAGAGCTTTAATATCGAGATATCGAGGAACAAATGTTTACAAGAGTTTGACGACGAAACAGCATCTTTATCAGTTTCATAACTAAAATCTATCGCCGCTTTGCTTCTAATTTATCGCGGAACGTTCGCCGTAAAGACAATAACAGTTGGAATAGATTATCATTACAGTGTTATTATATTAGAACCATATTAATACGACAGTATTCCATCGAGATCCACGTTTCGTTCATTAGACAGATCGGCACAAAGCTCGTCCCATTCGTTACGTTCTATCCGTCGACGAGAAAGTATACAGACGCTGGAAAGCCTCCGGGCAACGGGGGACAATCCAGGCAACATGCAAAATTAATCTTCCGCTCGCGCAGAACCTTTATCGGGATTGATAACGATAAGACGGGGAAACGAACGAAAGCAATTCTGAGATCTATCGGCGAGAACGGAACGTTCGTCAGCGAGAAACTAGGAATTCGTCGCGGGACAATTCGAGAGCGGAGCCGTCTGCACGGGGAACGGGGAACGGATGAAGGCAATAGTAAGTAGCAATTGTATACAAAGCATTATCGTTACCGTCTGATAGAAATTTCGTCCATTCAGCGTTCACGGATAAAACGTTTCATCCTTTCGAGGGACCTTTCACTCGACGTTCCTGATAATTTTCCTCCCGGTTCCCGTCATTGTTCCCGATAAGGTGCCCGCCCGCTTTCGTTTCGCTTCGTTCCGTGCTTTCGCCGGTTTACGATCGATCGGACCGGCTGGAATTGTTTCGACGCCACCGAAAGGTGTCTCCGGGTTATCGCCGGTTCCCCGTGTCGCTGCTCTAACCTCGCCGGCCATCAGATTTTTATCTGGACAAGCCAGACTTTCCTAGCCGATAAACATATCGGTTCGCATCTAGAAAATGATATAATAGAACGAAAATACGGGGTGATCGAACGCTTTCCATCCGAAACTTCCGAAAATTGTTATCCATGTGTATCCGAATTTTAGTATCATAGTACAGATTATGTCAAGTTTCCACGAGAACGAAACAACATTACGTAGGTTTCGAAATCGGTAGGCACCCGGTTGCGAAAAGAAGGTTCGAGGAATGAAAAAGAAACGCGGCACCATCGAATACATCCAGCGCCGTATTATCTACTGACGTAAACTTTAAAACGGTGCATCGCGAATCGATCCACCGGCGCTCGAACTACACGCGATACGCCCCCGCCACGCTGCGAGGATACTTCGACAAGCACCCGACCCGTGTCTGATCGAATCGCAGCTGCACTACTTACCGCGGATCGTTTTACAATCTTTGACTATCCGAAAGAATGCACCCCCGAGAATCGTACGCGATTCCGAATGGTTTGTAACGCGCTGTTTTCTGCTCGGAATCTTTTCGACGAGTTGAGCGTTTGGGAGCTGAATTGGGCTAGATTTTTTGCGGAAAGTAATCGTGAATCGGTGATGTGATATTACGTCTATGAAGTTTCTACGAATAATCCGCATCGCATTCGGTCAGTTAAAACACGTCAGCGTTATCCTCAAATCAGATATTTCAAAGAGCTACATGCTAATCAAATTTGCGAAGCCATCTATCTTCCGACGAACTCAAAGTATACCTGACTTGTAAAACTACCAATCTCCTCAATTAGGTGAAAATATCCCCATTTAATTCCAATAACCACGCACGCGAACCCCGCATTAAAATGAAACTCATGAGGCATTTATCAGCAAACTCAACAGCCCTCGGAAAGCCACTAAGTCGCACGCATGCACGATCAGAGAATCCAAGTCCTAACGACGCGGGCGCCGAAGGGAGAAAGTCAATTCAGTGTCTCAGTGGGCCAGCGCCGCAATGCGATTCGCATCGAGATATCGCGGCCGGGGACGGAATGATCGATCAACATCCGTCAGGCCGACTCCGCGGGCCCGGCGAACGGCTTTCTTTCCCCCGTTTCCGCGACAATAACCGAGGGTTGGCTGGAACACCGAGATTACCCCGACAGACGGTTCGTTTATCTCGTGGCCGGGACGTCGCGTTAGTCCTCCGTCTCTCTCGCGCCTCGAAGCGAAGATTGATGAAGCGTGTAAGGGCGTCGGCTCGAGAACGAGCCACTCTTTCTCCCCGGCGCGCCGCGGCGGGCGGCTCCTTTTTATCCATTCTAGGTTCGCCCGCGCGGAACCCGCTCGCTCGCGCCACCCATTCGTTCCGCGGCCTCTCGACAAGCCTTTCGACGTCACCGACCGGATCCATCGTCGTTCTTTACTTGCCACCTGTAATTTGTGGTTACTCGAGTTTGATTCCCCTCCGATCGCTTTTATCCGGCGCTCCAGCCGATCGATCGACACGGTCGCGCGACACGGAATCCATCTCCGCTTAAAACGCGGCTCGTGAATCTTTCATCCCCCTGCCGCGAGAGTTACCGGCCTCGTTCATCCTCTTTGGAGGAGCGCGTGATTACTTCGCAATTATTGAGCGGCCGGTTTGATGGATACGCGCGGTAATCAGCCGCGATAATTTCCCGACGTATTTATTCAAGGACTCTCGCGCTGTCGGGATCGACGCGGACGTCGCGCGGCTCTCTGTGGATCGCGAAGCGGAATATGGTATCGTTGCGCGTTTCGGGAGGATGCATGAATGCTTGTTTGTGGATAACTTTGAGAGAATCCGGGAGCGCACTGAGTTCGTTGATGGCTCGATAAATGTTTCACTCGTATTTAAATTATTCGAATGAATGTGAACGTTCCTTTTGTGCAGGGAATATTTGAATAGCGTGTATCGAGGTGAGATTTCCTGGGGATGTAAACTATGCGCATGAAATCGTAGGAAAAGCTATTGTTTATCCGACGCTGCTGTTATTCATTGCAATATACAAACGTTATTTAATACTAAAGTATTGGAATTGTAGGTGATCATTTTGTTAAAATAGCAGCAAAAGAGTATTCGTTCGTTAGATCTAAACGCGCCATCACTGTGTAAACAACGATATTCACCTCTTCGTCATCCACTGCGAACAGGTCATGGACAGGTTAGCGACAGATGGAAAGAAAGTTAGTCGCAGATTCAATAATACTCGCTGTTCTTGGAAAGGGGGAACTCTTGAAGAGTATTGTTGACTTGTTGCAGCGCTCGAGGACCTGCCGCGTCGCTCCTCAAGGCCGCGAGTACACTTGCCTGGTGTTGATACGAGTTTCAGAATTTGTTGCGGGACGATGCTTTTAGCGCGACAGGACCGCGCGAACGTCCCCTGTTAATTGGGAGACGTTTGAGAGTCGTTGAAGAGAGATACAACGCGAGAACGCAGAGAATTTCAGTCGAATACGTTCTTCACCTGTTCCGCGACTCTCGAGGCAGATTTTAAATTCTGCGGACTCTACTTCTGCTCCGACTGAAGAAATTTCGCATTCCACTTGCTGTATGCAAAAGCCTTATCTTCCGACACGAAACATTCTAATTAGTCCATATACCTTCGCACATTTGCAACTATGGGAACAAAGATACCTATCGATTCATGAAATAAAATCCTCTTTCAAGCAAACTTCCGACAATTGAGTATCAAAACGCCAGTTCACATTTCCCCCAAGTACAGCCACAATTTACTCTCCCACCGCAAGCTGGACATCCCTCGAAAAACAATATCCAAACGATCATCGCGGTGAAACGGCCGTAACAAAGCGCATCTCGAGCGATTCGCGCGATCCAGAACGGAGGATGTTCGCGAGGCGCGCTAAAGAGGCGGCCGAAGAGCGTTATCCATCGCGAAATTGCGCGGGAAACGACGGCTGCGGCTTTTGACACAGTTGCGGCGGTGGAAACCGGATCTGGATTGCCTTCCCGCCGTTTCGAATCCGTTTCGAATCGACGATAGACGCTCGTCGGTCGGCACGAGATCGACGCGTTCCAAAGTGCCCGGACGGAAGCAGAGTCGGGGGAGAGGTCTATCGTCGATCCTTCCATCGACGAGCAGTCGAATGGGATATCGCGGGCTCTCGAATTGGGTCAGAGGATCCCGAAGAGGGAGCGCGGCTCGCCCAGTGGGCCGTTCCAGGAATATCGCGTTGCCAATCCCTGGACCCACACGGATAACGCATTTACACCGATAAGCTTCTCGTTTTCCCGGTCCCTATCCTTCCCCGGCCGTGTGTACACAGGCCGACCGCAGTGCTCTCGCGAGCGTGTGCGTCGTAGAGGACGGAGGAACGGCGCGAACGTAAACGGTCGCGAAATCGATTCGTGTAACGGCGCTCGCGAGAAGCGATTTTCGGCCGGCCCCTGATTACGCTTATTCAGGCGCGCGACGGATTTCAAATTTACTCGGCCGCCGCCTGCCGGCTGCTGATCGTTGCCGAGATCTCGCGCACACCCGGTGAACCCCCTTCCCGCTCGATCGCGCGGCTCACGTATAATCAAGTGGCGCGAGATTTATTATTGCTACGTGCGCTACATGCTGCCCACGCTCCATCGTCGCCGTGCCCCGAGCGCGTTGTGTATATTGGGACCCGGTTTATAGCGATTTATCGCGATTTATATCGGCGTTTGTGCAGAGGATGACAAGTCGGCCGGGGGGATCGGTCTTTTATTATCTGCTTTTGGGAGTGAATTGATCTGAGGTGAATCGTTCGAGGATTCTTTATGCGTGTAGTCTCGAATCTTCGCGCTGAGAGCTAGGATCATTTTTTATGTATACGAGCTTAACTTTTGACGCTGAGATCTTTTATTTCGTAGAGTCGATCGCTTTAGAAAATGATCGTTCCGATATCGAAAAAGGAATGCAAGGAAGCTTCCCTTCCACTTTGATCAATTAATCCCACACTCCCCGCGAGATTTCTTTCCGACTCGATAGAATACACAGAACGCCCTGAGTGCCGTCGATAGTTTCGCGTCCGGAGAGCAGCCGCCTCCTTGGTTATACACACCGGATTCGATTACCCGGAATGCGGAGTGCCTTTCGAGCCGTCCATTGTCGTGTTAGCCGGTGTAACGCGAGCCCCAAACCTCTCCGGTGGAGCTCTCTTTATCCGAATTCGATTACAGACCGTTCTGAATATTTCCCCGCTGGATATCGCGACGGCCGTTCGCCCCAGAAAATGGGATATTTTATATGCCGTCATCGAGCCTGATAGCGACGCGATAGATCGACGTAACGCAATCTCCACGTGGCTTGTATTCGGCATTCCGGAGCAACCGCTAACCGGATATCGGAATTATCGCGTTTTTTCACGCTGTTCTGCGGGTAATCGAACGTTCGAACCTTGTTACGGAATTCCATCTGACGTTATCTTATATTAAAGCTCAGATCGCGATTGAAATAACTATAAAACTGCATAGTTGTAATGCATCTCGTCGTATTTATATTAGCATCAAATAGAAATAAAATAAATGAAATTTCAGGAAAGTCACCTCCTTTCAGAACGAAAAGTATAAGTCTATTGGTCAACAATTCACCAACATCGCAAAAAGTATATCCAAAGAGGATCCTGAAAACAAGTCTGGACGTCGAACCTCTCCCGCATAGTGCCGACAAAAACTAGCGAGCATATTTTATTGTGGCTGAGAAGAGGGAAGTTCGGTGCTCAGCGAAATAAGATTTTTTATCTTGTCCCATTTTTGAAGCGGCGCTCAACGAGAGCTGTTCCCAGCGTTCCATCCCGCCGAACTGCCAGTCCCGCGCGTGCTTTCAACGATCCGCTAATTTTTCGCGATGGGCGCAATTCCGCGGTTCCTTTTTCTTGTTTAACGTCCCTCGGTCGATCCGCGAAACCGCCGTAAAATCGCGTCGGTCGCGGAACAGAAGCCGCGCGTCTCGCGGAAGCGGCTCCGACACGGCGAACGGAATTAGTAATTGCAAGCTCCGCTCGGTAAATCCTACGTGCTCGGAGGAGCGGGAGAACACGAGACTCGACAACGCGGCAGGGCGTAAGGAACACTCGCAACCACGCTACCCTGCGTGCCACTTCGAACGCGCTCCATGTTGGCTCTTTCGGAGATCGTGACGCAGGTTTTCAGGGAATTCTGTCTCGCAATTAAGCTGAACACCGAACTACTGTTAATATTACGATTATAGAAACATATTCGGTTCGTATTTCATTATATTTCCAAGTCAAAACGAGAATGAGCAACTAGGTATAATTGCTAGTTTTATGATCTCGTGAGAATTTAATGAGATTTTTCATTCAGTTTGAAATGTCCGTGACTTTATACGGTGGAAGTAAGTGCTAGATGGCTGTAGTGTTTAGTAATGTGATTACATTTTTGGATAGACAAATACCGTTATACATCACCGCGACGTGTATTAAGGAGTTAGTTGGCCGGCCAAGCAATTAAATCGACCAGAGTTTGGCAACTCACTCTCAAGGGACACACCGCATAAAATATCGGGTTAGTATCGGGTCGGGCTTAATAGCAGTTAAGTAGTGCTCCGCCCTTACGGCCCGCTGTAAATTCACGCTGTTCCAGCGAGGACGTAACAATAATAAAACCATGCGAGCACGTATAAGATGTCTCCAGCCATAGCAGCGCAACCTTCCTGAATAATTTCCGGTGTCTTTGATGCCTACGGAGCCGGAGAGTAACGCGTTAAGCTTGAAAGCTGCGGAACAGATCAAAGGTGCATCGAGGACATCCGCAACGCTCCAGACAGGTTAATAAACCCGAGAACATCTGACACCGGAAGGTTGCCCACAGCAATATTTTCAAAAATTAACTGTCTCGCGCACAAGGAAATCCTTGTCTTCCAAGAAAATTGCTGAATAAAGTTCCTCTTCAAGAACGAGCCAGGCTAAATATCATAGTAGAAGCCCTAACGTTAAATGAATAAAAGAATCGATTCTACACTAGCAAATAAACTCTCACTAGGAAGCAAACTATTACAGAAACAGCTAACTTTATCGGTATTAGCAGCTCCGCCTGAAATTCGATTTCGAATTAGCTGTATTCGTATCTACGTAAATGTATAATGTAGAAGGAATTATTATCGTTTGAATTGCATCTAGTCGCGCCGCGCCGCGCCGATTCTACTCGTACCGGGCGCATTAGCCGGGCACGAAATTCCGCCGGATGTTTCCGGCAAGGTTCACGGGGAACAAAGTTGCCGGGGAAATTACCGAGTCCCCGTGGGCGATACGATGGTTTCAAACTGTCACCGTCGGAGAGGTTCGTCGCGAAACTGCTGCTTACGTTCCGTTCGTCTCGCGCGACGCCTCGCATTGTCCTACGCTCCCCCGCCCTAAGCGCGTCGGATTTCACGGGCCGAGTTTTCCCCGGAATTCACGAGCCCTTCCCTCAGCGTATTAATTACTCCCGCCAGCGACCGATCCCTCGTCCCGCATTAATACTTAATTACAATTTACTTTAGTTTAGAGGTATCCGGCGAGAGTTCTCCTAATGTTACGGTGACCCTTTGACCCTTCCAAGACGTAATTGACCCCCGAGGAGGCTTTGCATGGTTCAGTTCATTTTCTTATTACGGTTTCGAGTGTGTATCTCCATGCAATTAACGCTTTCCACTCGGAAGATCTTCAGCGGAACTATTCAACGTTGTCCGATGAGACGTAGACCGCATTCTTCGAAAGTAACTAATGTTAACTTATACTATTAAAAGCGGAAGGTATACTATTCCGTTTAAATATTAAACATCGAATTAATGCAAGGGTTGGTCATTTCTAGGTACATCCACTCGGATTTAAACACCTCGGGTGAACAAGCGATGCGAGGAACAGAGGGTGGCTACATAGGTGCCTGACCCAAATCCACTAATTACCGCTCCGGGGCCAACAGCCGACGTCTCACTGGCGAAAGAATATACATTCGGCGACTCGTGTTATCAACCCCTTCCTATCTGCTCTATTAAAACAAATGAAAACCAATTGCATTCGAAAAGATAGCATCGTTCCCCAATTTCAAAGGCGAATACATTATCGGCCTATCTTGAAAGAAGCCTTAGTTCACCAGCGCGTTCTATCAGACCCGTGCCCTCCAATCTGAAAAATGCATCCACAAGGGCGATGCATTCTAATTCCCATTCCAGCCGTTCCCGTAATTTTTAACTTAGCGCGGCGAGCGTCGCGTGCTGACGCGCGTTTGGATGCAGGCCAACGGTTCGCTACACCAGCCGCAATCTTCCGAGGCGGTCGGTATCAATTTCGGGAATAGATCGACTCCCCCGTTTCCCGGCCGCGTCTTTCCATCCGTCGGACGCGTCAGCCACGACTCCGACTGCATCGGACTGGCTGAAGATCCTATTTCAGATGGGACAAGGCCGCGCGAACGTGTGCGCGCTATCACGCGGCGCGCGGGCTGTTACGTTCGCGCCGCGCTGATAGATCGCCGGTGCCGCCTATCAGAAAAACGATGAGACAGTGCCGGCGCGATACGTCCCTTCGACGCGAATCCCTCGGATCGGGCCCGGGTCGTTTATCGTGTCGTCAGAAACTCGTTTACCCGCTAGCAGCCGGCTGATTCCACGCGTTTTTCCTGCCGCGTTTATCCCCGTTTTATCCGCCGGCGATCCGGCCCGAAGCCTTTCCCGTTACGGAGTTTAATGCGTCCGCCGCTCGCCGGTCCTTCGTTAAACTTTCCCCCGTCAACTATGCGAAACATCGGGGCAACAAATGTCTCCTGGCTCGTCGCGGCGCGCCAAACTTTCGACCGCGGTTTCCTGAACTATTCCGTTCCGCCTTGGAAACACCCGGAGAAGAATGGATCGTTAAAAAGCTGCTCTGCCCGCGTGTCTTTGGAATACCGGTTAATTGCGTGACTGGGAAATTGCGAATCGCCGGTTGCTGGCTGAGGTTTCAGGTATCGGGATATTAATGTTCTCATTAAAATTCGAAATCGTACTCCTACAAACGGTGACTCGTCCGGGATTTTATCTCGCGACAGATTAAAGTGGTTCGATAATCGGCAAAACGAAAGAATAATCTCCGAACACAATGCGAGGGGTTAACAATGTTAGGCGCAAATAATAAGCCATTACGGTACGATAGAATCGCTCCGATTGAGCTGCGCGTCGCTGACAAAGGATATTCGATCGAGCCGCGCATCTTTTGAATCGTCGAAGATCCAACCGCGTTCAATGGCCGAGAACCTCTACGCGCTTCGAGAACGCATTATTCGTCCCATTCGAGCTCGTTATTTCTTCTTTATGCCAGCGGAACCGAGGGGGAAGGGGACGGGGACGACGGAGTGGAGGGTCGAGTAGATTGAAAGTGAACGAAATTACGCCGCGTCGACAGAAACGGTCGCGTCGCCGGCATTAAAATTCTTTTCGCTTCCTCTCGGGGCGTTATCCACGATCGAGCGGATTATGTTGGCCGACGTTTTGGCCCAGACAAAAACTGCGACGAGCCGTGCGGGATAGAAAAAGAACGGATAACTGTTGAACCGAAGACGGAGATCACCGGTCCGGCCGACCGATAGATAAATCAGTAGTTTTTCGTCGGACCAATTTCTCAATTCTCCGCAGACCCGATACAACGCGGCCGACCTATCTCGCTCGATTTTCGGAAGACGGAATTTCGTGCGGAACCATTTCGAGATTACCGTGGACCAGTCGATACCCAGGACTCTCTTCGCTATGATACGTGAAACATTGCCTCCTTTTTACTGCGGTTTAACGATCGCGACGGAGATCTCGGGAAAAGAGGATGGTTCCAACATTTTCTTATTTGTTTGGATAGCTTTGAGACGAACAGCCTTTCGAACTAGTCCGACGATTTTGGAAAGAGAAAAGCTTCGGCAGGCGATTAATCCTTGAAGCGACAGATTCTTTGTTCAGGTAATTGTTGCATTAATATTCTATCAATGAAATTGACAATGTGGACATTCGATTAAGAGTAGAAACTTGTCTCTAACTCGATAAGAGGATATAATTGGAAATAGGTTTACTCTTGGGTCCACTTAATCGAACGCATGCACGAAGAATAAAATGTAAGTTTGAAATCTTTTCACCGTTGGCCAACCAAAAGTTGTTACATTTTTCTGTAGAAGAGATATTCAAATATTCTTTCTTCGCAAACAAGCAGAGACGAGACGAGGATCGAAGCTTTTTTCGAAATCGAATCGCTTTTTCAGAGAGACCGCTCCATCGAACACGTTCTTCCGATCGAATCTCGCCGCAAACTAGGGTCCGAGCGCGAGAAAACGGAGGACCGTTTCGAATTATTCATTCGCCGTTTCTACCGTAGGAGTTCCTCCGTGAAGCAATTTCGTCTATTTAAAGAGGACAACAGGCACGCCCGATCCCAGTGTACCCACGATGCATCTGGCTAGGACGCGAATTGCCACGTTTCCCTCTGTTTTGCCAGAGAGGACAACGGGCCGAGACGCTCGACGATGGATCGGCGAGGTAACGGCGAGGAAACGTGAACAGGATGTAATTTAACGAGCAAACTTGCCAGCTTTATTTTCCAATTTAACGAAGGAGCTCGTAATGATTTCAGAGAGATCGAGCTAAACAATGTGCCCGATGCCGGCGATTCGTCTGAATCTCGGCGAACCGAGGAGACGCGCGAGCAAACGGGAAAACGGAGCTGTGATTAATTAAAGGGAGATCTGTCCGGATTTGTTGCTTGTAGCATCTTAAGAATAATATAATGAACATAATTCTACTTTACTTTCAACTATTTCAACTTCGTAATGAAGATATACAAGAAATCAACCTGGAGATCAACAAGTTTTTTCAAAGTTACTTAGTCTTTGAATTGGAGAGAATTATTTATTCTTGCGACTATTACTGGTCGCCAAAATATGTTCGCAGGCGAATATTCTGCACGTCGAATAGAAACGAAGATCGACCGACTCCAGTCGTTACGACGTCAAAGTGTTTCTCGCGGAGACAACTTTGACATAGTTACCGTGACACGGCAATATCGTCCCGCTAGTGTTCATCCCGCGTCAAAGTCCATAACGGAAATACCCTCCTGTTCGTTCCTCCTTTCCGTCGACCTTCCAGCCCTCTATTGGCAAACATTCCAGGGAAAGCCTTTTCTTTTGAATTTAATCAATCATCGTTACAGAACAGTCGATTGAATGCATCGGCTTCGAGAAGCTGTCGATCGGAGGAGCGATACTTCTTTTTTTACAAGTTCGTAAGTACTTCCTCCGTGAAGTTTCAAGTGCATGGCAGTGAAACTTTATTACTCGTGGAACGATTCCATTGATTTATCTCTTCGCTTGTTACCTGCTAGCTGACTCGTCTTCGGTATTGGATTTACTATAATTCTTCGCTTCTTTGTCTTAGCTAACAACTCGAATAATTCATCTATTCTAAGAAATCGCAACAAAATCTTCATCTCAATACTTAACTGCGAAGGTACAGTAACAGAACTAACTCGACGAAGTTACAAGTAGATAACGGAGCCCAGCTACCCAAGTGTTAATAATTCTAACATAAGCACTTTGATAAGAATAACCATTCAATTATCGAGTGAAATTTGAACCAATGACTCTACAACGTTCCCAGTAACCCATAGACTCGAATCGCCGAACCATTCACAGTGCGATTACACATCTGGTTTCGGGCAATGTAGTTTGCCACGACGTTGCTTGAACAGCTAGCTCTTCCACCGGCATGTACGCTAGTCCTGAGCTGGGGGAAACGCGAGGCGCCGCACTGCGTTAGTCCTTTTGAATATCGAATGCCCTTCCAACGGTATTTTATCGATATCGAGGCTCCGCCGCAGCCGAGCTGGTTCCTTTGTTTCTTTCTTCGTCGTCCGGCCGGCAATCAGAATTTTCAGTCGACTGTGAAACAGTGGTTTTCCTCGTCGTTTCACGACCGTCCCCGCGAACCGCCAATCCTTCCACTTCCTCCAAAAGGCGATCGCGTATTTCAGTCTAACCGGCGCGTCGAAATCCTTAATGGAAATTGTAAGTTACCCGACAAAAGGTTCTTCTGAATATTGTTCGAGGATTTGTTTCGAAAGGTTTCTCGATTCTCCGGGGAATTGGGCGCGACGAATCGACCTCCCGACAGTCACGTACTTCCTGGACCGCCTTTTGTACACACACTTCCGAACACGCGTTTTATTCGGAAGAGGAGCAGCCGTGGAGTTTAACGAGGAATGTGACTTTACTGCCGAGGACCTGGCCAGACGCACGTTCCTACCGATGTTCGACGTGCTCTCGGAGAAAAGCTGTCGGCCACTTTGCGGAGAAAAGAAAAGAATCTTCTTAATCTGCTTGACAATCACAGCCACCGATTAAATCGCCTTCTGTCGCAACGCGCCACTTTGTTGCCCGCAAAATCGTCAAGCTTCCGATTCAAAAGGAATCGCTTCTTGTACTAATAAAATGCTTGATAATAAAAAATTGATAAAGTTCATGAATTCTTGCACAATACTGAAAATTCGTCAGATTTTCTTCATTACTGGTAAAACGAAAGAAAGAACTTTTCGCAAATGTTTCTCGATTAAATCATTTTCCCGATGAATTCATCGAATTTTCCATGCACTACTAAAATCCCTGCGGACCATTCATATTAAGCTTTTTACTGGTGCATTTTTTCTAGAGAAGTTATTTGATTTTCGAAATACTGCAGGGAAACAAACGCAACACGCCGATGCGTGGCCAGCTCGCAGCAATTTGAAGGCTCTGGCCCGGCTTAATAATTCTGGAACGACGCTCTAAAATTCTGATTCCGACCGTAAACAAAACTCTGATACGCGTACACCCGTAAAAGCACCGCGGAGAGTTTCATATCGTCCGCGTCCGTTTACAGAGTATAAAACAAAGTAGCCAAGTAGAGCCCAGTTTGTAATATGATGTTAACCCGGCGGTGAAACGGGTCCGGTGACGTTGCTCGTAACTTTAAATACTCGGCCCACGGAAAAAAGAGCTCCAACACACTCGAACCTCCATTTCTTTCTATCTTTCTCATTTTCCCTTTCCTATTTAATAACGTTGACCGTGTTGAAGCGAGCAGTCCACCTTTTAATATGCGCGTATTTGCTAAAACGAGAACCATATCATTCCTATCGATACTCGAATAATTATCTAATGTATGAAAATCGATCGATTAGGTTCGAATTCCTTTCGACAGCGTTTCCGCGTAACAATCGTGACATTTGGAGAAAATAATCGGTATCGCGTTCATCGAAAAAATAACAAGAAAAAAACGCCTGTTTCATCCAGCCGCCATTAATTCCCCGCGACACAACCGCGCGGTCTTTAATTAAAAGTTTCGCCGCCCACTGTCGCTGAATCTAAACACGCTAATTAAGCTGGTAGCCAGCCGGCCGCATTACAATGAATTAATTGTACCGTTGCAAGTAACGTGTGATGCGGATCCAATTAAATAAATCGCACCTCTTTCATTCGAGGCCGTCTAAGCTCCCCGTTGAACGGCGTGACGTAAATCTCATTACCGGTGCTCCACAATCCGCCAGCTACTTTGTCGTATTAATAAACATCCAATTACGAAGGGCGTTTCTTTCTTTGGAAACCGCGTGCGCGACAGCCCTGTTGTCATCGCGCGATGCAAATATTAATTGAAGACTATCGATCGAGGCTGCCGGTCTAATTGGTTCGTTACCGCGTTCTCTTCTAATAAAGATACTTTTTTTCTTCGTTTTTCATGGAATCAAGTATGGAAACTGTTTCGCTGAAATTCCATATTATAATACAACTGTTGTTACGCAACGTAATTGAACGGAAAAAGTAAGACAATTCAATTCTTTACTCCTGAAACCTGAAACGTTGGACGAACCGATCTCCGGTAATTCAATCTTCCCCCGGCATCTCCAGGTAAATAAACGAGAATAAAGAATTATTTCTGGAATCTAGAAATATTTCGAGAATCGATAGAAAAGTATTTCTGTGAAAAATTCGGACGCGAAAGTATCAACACCAAGGAGAGCCGAAGATAACGATGGAAAGCGACCGTACTTGCTCCGTTTAACCGGTTAAAACACCGTTCAGCGCGGGTATCTTAACAATCCCGTAAACAGGGGGTTAAGCAGCGCCCGCCAAGATAATCTCGAATTCCCAGACGAAACGCGTCCACTTTCAAGAATTCTACCGTTCCGTAAACCTTGAGGAACGGGCAATTGCGGTCCCCGGGATCCGTCGCGGTGTCTGCGACGAGTCTCGTTGCCGTCGGAGGCCGTAGACGCTCGCGATCGTGTTTGTTTCTCGGTCTAGTGCCGCGCCGGGCGAGACACCCGTCCCGTGGGTGGCGGGTGCAATGCACCGGGGACTGTATTTACCCGGTTTTCGGTCGATATTGGCGTCCGACTCGGCTCTCTCGCGTCGCAACGTCGGAATCACGCTTCACGGAGGACACCAGAAAGAATCGAAGGCTCCCCAGTGCCGTGGACCGGAACGCCGCGGAAAGGAAAGCCCCCTCGAGGTGAAGGCTCGACGAGAGATCCCGGAGCCCGTCGACGCCGGGCACCCGGAAAATCAAATGCCGCGAGACATCGAGACGATACTATTGGAAGATCTTTATTGGCCGGACCCCCCGGGCTAGGACCTTGGACACGAAGCTGTCCCCGACAGGACGCCTACCGTAATTACTCGACAAATCGATGGATAAGGTGGCAGGCTACAGGGGATGTTGCCGGGAGAGGACGCTATCGAAACGAGAGGATTTTTCATGCTTAGAAGGTGAAGTTTCCAGGTTCGATCTCGAAGGCTTGAAATTTTCGAGAAGAAGAATTGCTAGATTGTTAGAATAGGTGTTAATTTGAAGTTGAGGGGACGGACCGATACGTTACGAATCATAATTTATGATCGTCGCAGAACTTTCGGATAGTTTTCGGTTGGAAGTGCACTTTGGAAGATCCATGGTCGAATATAACATAAGGGATGCTCTAACGAAATTGGGGTGAAATTGTGGAGATCGGTGGGTGCGAGCGATCTCGAAAATATTATGTGTGTATAGCCGAGCATTTTTATAAAATGAAGACCTCGAGCGTTCTTCCTCCCTGAATATTTCACTATTTCACTACTCGTCCAATAAGCGATCCAAAAGTTTCCAGCAATAGCGCGGTAGTTTCCGAGTCCGAGGGTTTCGAGCCGGGCGATGAATTGTGGTGGAAACACGGCGTATCGTACGCTATTCAACCACGAATCGAGGAGGGTGCAACGAATATATAAGGAGAGTTGCTTTTCAGGTTTCCCGTTCGAAGCTTTCGCGGCCGTTTTCGCACGGCGAGAACTGCAAAGGTTCTACGAACCGCGGGAAAACTGGAACACGAATTTTTTTCGGAACGTTACACGTTTAGCGCGTCGTACCTCTTTCCCACGTCGAGAAAAATGTTCAATCCAGTTTAATTGAAACTTTCAATTAAACTAACATTCCTTAACTTTAATTAGAAACCTCGCCGTTCGTTCGAAGCGTATCGGTCCTTTGCTATTAAAATTCTCATTTCATCGAGAGGAAATATTGCAAAAATAATCGATGGTAATTGTAGCTTCTAATCAACTACACTTCGCGTAATCGAAACAGTGAAATTTTCAATACCCTATTGAATGCAAATATAAACTTACGTATCTGTAACTGAAACATCCGACAAACCGCCGTGGCGGATTGTATTTAAAGGCCGCAGAGTGTCACGAGAATCGCGTGACAGCGTAATCACGCCGCCAATATTCGACAGGGATATCCCGAACGCGGTACGTCGCTATTAATTAAAACGAGACGATACCGCCATAATTATTGACAGCGATCGACAGCGCGGTGGGAGTCCGCGGCCAGCTTTAATGAGATAAATCACTTCTCGGCTTGCCGCGTCCACTCGAAAAATTCATTAGGGGCGGGTAGAACTAACGGCCGGGGCCCACCTTCTCGTCGCGTTAATTAAGGTGACGAGACGCTGCAATAATTATCGTACCCGCCGATAAAGCTAATCGGACCCCCAGCGCCACACTGCGTCGCGACGGAACACCACTGGACGCATGGCTGCCAATTAGAATGAAAAGGAACGCTAGCCAGCGGGGACTAAACGAAGACGAATTGACTCTCGCGAGGCGTTCCGTCTCGCTGAAAATGACTAAACGCTTAGGTACCACCAGAACTGCTAAACGAGCAAGCTGCTTCTCTTTTTTCATCTTTTTATGCTCACTCTAGGAGTGCATCTGTTCAAGTGCACTTATAATTCAATGTACGTATTGTTATATACTTCAGTCGATATCTTTAGTAATTTACCAAGGAAGTGGTTCTTATCATTTCAACAATTGTGCAAGAAGAATTTTAGCATGGATCGTTTTGTCTCATCCAGTGATTTGAATGTTACCGGGAACCCTAAGTTGCGCAGATAGAAGCTAACCTCTTTGCGCATGAAAAATGGGCGGGAGTATACGCGGCAAAAGAAATGTTTGGTAAGTATACGCAAATAGGACGAAAGGTTATGTTTAATAAAATACACTGGATCTCGTCCATTAGCGATATAAATATTCCGTATACGTTAACGGTGATTTATCAATATAAATATTGTTCATTTCATTGTTATTTTATATAAAATTTCAGGAAAATATTGTGACGAACCTTGATCTGGCTTATGGAGATACCCCTCATATTTTGTTGCATCGATTGGCGAGTACAGAATGCGGGAGCATGCTTCATTTATTCATCTGATGTACCGGATCTTCTGGGGCTTTCATTTATACACAAACACGACATTTAAATACTTGTTACACAATAATAACGAAACAATTTTTGCTCCATGGGATAGCGCGACGCTTCCTGCTCTTGCACATGCAGCCATATTGGTTCACCGGTCACGTGACGCGATATATCGATAGGATCGATTCCCGTGGTTCAGTTTGAAAACTAACGGACCAAAATGGCTGCCTGTGTTGTGTCGAAGACGTTTCCTTCTCTCCAATTTAGTGTTTTTTCACTGGTTTAAAGTAATTACACAAGATATTTGTAACAAAAAAAGTGTTTATACGAATGCAGTGAACAAGGGGAGATTGTTTGTCCAATTCATCAATGAAGCTCAAGGGAGAACTCAGAGGTCAGAGACTGAGGATGGTCACATTGAACGAAGGTACTGGAATTCTAACGTATTTACGAACCAGACCAATGTATGTTCTATTATCATAATATTTTCAACGATCATATCTTTGATGAATCACTAATTGTGATACATTTAAACGATACAATGCAGAGAGAAATGAGAAATCTCCTTAACTCGGCATGATTTTAAATAATTTAATGAATTTTCTCTAGTGATAATTTTCATTGGTTTTAAACACAGCACATTAGTGCAGTATCTTAACAGAATTTCCAGGATTTACTCGGAACTATCGCAAGAATAATGAGCAGATGTGCGTGATGGTTTTCCTAGTGGAATAAATGACCTTGACCGTTCACGCTGCAACTGTAGTATTCGCCGACGCATCCCTCGCACGCCCAGGAAGTTCTAGGGCAGGCCTGTCCAAGTCAGACTCCGGGAACTCAGTCCCTGTTCGCACCCTGTTTGCGCTGCCACTATGCAGAAACTTTGTGTAATGCAGCGTCGCACTCACGTGAATGTGTGACCAATGTTACCATTTCGAGAGAAATCTGTTGACACTTCTATCCTACGGCGGTGACGTTATGGGACAAACAAAATTAGCATCTCTGCGCGTGCGGACACTAACGCATAGAACTGTCCCCAACTAGTAGACCTCGCGTTGACACGTTTCTTTAACGTCGGAAGTAGGAATTTCACACTTACCAAAGTACCACAGTCAGTTAATTTACTTGCACCGATTTGCCTGAGATTTCTCATAGAATTTTTATCAAAAATGAGAAACTACTTCAACCGTAGGATATGCCGAGTTCATAGATTCATAGTTCATAGAATCATTTTACTTTACAATATCCTAAGAAATCGAAAACCTATGATGCTCCAACGACCTTTGTCCTCCTCCAACACTTTTAGCCGCGGCAACATAGGAAAATAGCGCGAAGTTGTCTAGAATTTCAACGACATTGCGATCTAGTTAGAAAAGAGAAACGGTAGATTACTTATTGATACCGCCACGGCCCAGCGTCTGCGGGTCGAATTAAATTAAACTGAAAGTTCACCGGTTGAAAAAGCAACCGGAAGGTGCGCGCCGTAAGCTCGACCGGAAACCGGCACTTACAAGTTAGAATTTTCATAATCCGGCGAGTTTGCACGGTGGCTCGCGGGATTAAAGAAAATAATCTACGGACCACGGGGAAACACGAGGGTGAAACGGCGAGGGGCAACGCGCGTCAAAGGCGGTTCTCCGTCCTTTCAAAGAGGAGCCATCCGCTTCCACCCTTCTGTCATCGAGAACATTTCGGCGAGGACGTTGGCTCGAATGAAGTTCTGGACGCGTTACGGTCTTGGAATTGCGGCGACCGTCTGCACACCGCTGAACAGCAAATAGAATCGATATAAGGGACGCGAGAGGAGCGGTCGGGTGCCAAATGCGACGACGGGCAAGATGAAACGCCGCGAATAATCGTCGTTTCGCTGCGAGCTGCTTTCCGAGGATTCCATAACGTACCAGGGACCGCCTTGCTCTTGGAAATAGCGGGATAGTACGGGGATATTAATGGCACTATAAATTTTCATGTATTAATTTACAAGAATTTATGGAAACGAGCGTCTTTTATTAAGAATTTCATTACTGTCCGAACGGAACAAAATACTCTTCGATATTAAAGCTTAGGTTTAGGATTTTTATCCTGCGTCTTGCTTTGTCCTTTAGGAAGCACAGTGTTTTCTTATTGCGAGTAAAATTGCTACACTTGGAGTTCCTCGAATGATCATCGAGAGCTCGTAACCAAACCCTCTTAACTATTTTCTCGGCACCCCAAGCTTACGTAATAGAAATAAATGCGATTGGTTAGGTAATTGCTTCCCCCTCGGCCATTACTTTTCGAAATGTACGTTATCCTGGGAAACAATTATCACGTCGGATAAGGCGGGTTCGATTCTCTGGTGAGACTGGTGAGATGCCAGTGACAGGTCTTTCGAGGAGAATATCGTGAACGTTCGTAGAAACAACGGCGAGGAGTTATCTGGGATCGATAGTTAAATTCAAGCTCGACTGACTCGCGCGATCTTAATCGTTACCAGCCGTACGCTATTAATCGCATCCGGATACGAATGGAAGCTGTTCCGTTTGAAATTGGGGCCTCTATGTTCGGTCTAACGGCAGCAATGATTTTGCGAAATATTTGATATCCTTTTACGCTTCCTGTCGAGTGTCATGGCCACCGAAATAAGGGTAAATAAGGTAGACGACAAATTATTCTCAGTGAAAACACAACAGAAATGACAAAAATTGAAGAACTGATCAATCGGACAATATGGGAATTGATATGACGTTAAGTCGCCGGAAGAGAACGCAGAATTGTAAATAAATTTCTATAACCGGTTGAATGACTGCTAAAATGTGAAAATACTTCACTCGTGAAACCCGTTACGCAGCCATGTAACATCCTACCGAAAATGTTTAACCGTGCCCGAAGAAACTTGGTACGTCACCGTTTCCAGGATACGCTTGCAACGCGACAGATGACGTCGAAAATACACGATTCCCGGAGACGTGTGTCGCACGTGACAATGCCGGCGTCAGCGTTGCGCGCGACATCCGTCGGAAACGGCTGCTAAAGTTGACCTGGAATACGTACTCGATCATACCGTAAGTAACATCGGTTTGCTGTGACGGAGATCTTCATGGATACGCTAACTTGTTAGTCGTGGCGCGGGGCTGTTACGTTGCAGTTGGAAAAGTTATTGATTTTCAGCGAAAAAATGATGGATCTTCAAACTTTTACATCATTACCGATGGTTTTAATTCAAGAAATAAAACATGGAATTTGCTTTCTCTCGAGTTTATGGGACAATATTAAAATCCACCCCAGCATACTGACGAGAAGAATCGTGGATCGGTATTCGTCGATGCCGCGGATAACTTAATTCCTTCTTCTGCAGTTGAATTCCCAAGTTCAGTAGCGATCGCAATCAAGTTATGTTGAACTATCTCTCGGAAAGTTCTGCATACAGCCCCGCCGCTCGCCGCCATTTTGCGCGCAATCATGGAGGCCAACTTTCGGATACGACAAATTGTTTTCCGTTTCGAAGTGAACTCGAGACTGTGGACTCCGCCAGGAACCTTGGAGTTATATTTACCATTTTTTCGACTGTGCCCGAAAATCCAATTCTGCGCAATCGAAGCGAAGACAGAAGAAATCCACGATCGCGCGAGGAGAGGGCGTTACTCGCGGAATGAGCTGATATATTTGCCGGGCGAGGCTGACACGATCGAAACGATTGAATTTTCCAGGTCGCCGGCCGAGATATTTCTCAAAGTTCTCGAATCTGTTGAGGAAGGAGGCTTCCAGCGGAACAAAGACCGGCACAAAGGCGGCTGCGCCGACTTCCGGAACTTAAAGCCCGGAGAGTTTCGACAAGCCGGGACGCGCGCGCAGCCGAATATGATTGTTAGCCGAACATCTTAAATTTCGAAGACTGTGAAAGAAGGAGAAGCGGAGGAAGAAGTTCCTCTAAAGTCCGCAGCTTCGCGTCAAGCATGCCGCGCAGCTTAGAGTCTCCTTTTTAAGCACTTCAGCTCTTCCGCTGAAGAGGATTGTATCTTGGCGGTGCTACCTCCGGCCCCCTTCTTAACAAGAAATATTAATTTCAACGTTTGTTTCCGCGTTGACGATGTAAAGAGACTTACCAAACTCTCGGCTATTGAAGTCGATGTCTTTACTTACTGTGCAGCGAATATTTACACCAAACAAAAGGAATCTTGTTACCGAATAGACCCATTTCAAACTGATTATTTTACAACTGTCGAAATTATAGACATATTCCTAGTAAGACAGTACACACCTCGAAGTGTCATAAGAAATTACAAATAAATTATAGTTGTCCGCTTGTCCCACTTTTAAATTCTAGTTCGCAAACCACAAGGGAAAGCAATAAGTTCGTGATTCTTTTGAGAAAAGTATCACTATGCAACTATAAAATAAAACGAAGATTCAGCGTGAATATCTCGATGCATCTCGCGGCAATACGTCAGGGAAACGGGGCGGCTCGCGTTCGGGGGCAGTGAAGCATGGCTCGCTTCGGTATATGCAACATTTTATATTTAAGAGCGTTCCGGCGTCTTGTATCGACGGAACGGAAGTAATATCAGTCGGTAGCGCGCGCTCGCCGGCAACGTGTAAATTGAGAGTTATGCATTTCCGCGCGCGGCGGCTCGACGCGGCTGTTGCTATCGCGTCGCTGGAGACCCGTACGTAGAGCCGTACGCTCGCGAACGATCAGGAAGCCATCGTGTTTCGAGATTTACCAACAACGCGCACCGATATTTACACATTCAATTGTAATTGCTGCTCTGCAATGTTCCCTGTATTTCACAATTACCCGTGCTCTACCACGCCGCGTACAATACTCGCCGAATTTTTCTGTCAAATTTTTCTACAGGTCATCGCGGCAGAGTCAACCGACTTCAATAAAAAAAAAAAAAACAATTTGCACTGCGTTCGGGATGGGAATAACTGGAAACACATGCCACGACTGTCGCACATTGTTTGCGCAAAAATTGTTGCAAAACGTAGTCGAAGTATACTGTATCGACGTTCGTTAAGACGGTTTGAAAACGTTTTATTTGCCGGATCGGCACAACAAATAAAAACAGATAAACCTCCGTGCATGTCGATGAGAATGAACGCTTCTTTTGCGAGCGAATCGCGCGCTCACAGACGAGCACACCCATTTTCAGTTCGGATTCACCGCAAAAAAAGTTTGATTGAAATCCGGGGGCTACGTGAACCCCCGCGTTGTAAGCGATTCGACGGTTCAATTCGTTGAGTATTTTCGAAAAATTCACGGTAACGACCGCGCGTTTGCGCCGTTCCGATTGCTCGGCAAATCGAAAACCTGGTTTGCTCGCATCTCGCGAGCAACGTTACGGAAAAAATCAAAGCAGCGACCACGCGCGACTAGCAAACGCTGGAACCAAGTGTTGCAGGGAAATATTTCTGGCTCTTGTAGCACGCTCGATTGTGCTGCGGAATAAAAAAGCGTCGCGACGCGACGCGTCGTTTCTGAACCGGCTTTGGATCCCAGCGGCACGTTGCAGAGATAAACACGGTTGCAAAACAGAAACTTGCGGAAAATCTTGTTCGTATCGTACCGTTTCTTTTCGAGGAGAACCATGAAAGAAACTGTTGACCGTGTAACACGTGGACCTCGATTTCTCTCGCGATTTTCGAATCGAATACCGAAAGTTTATCGACGTCGAAACCGAGGAGCGTTGAATGCGGTGACATCCGTAGTAAGGCGTTCCCTGGCGCGGAGTCAAAAGTCCCGGATCCGCGGAAGGACAACACCGGAGTGCAAACGTGCAGGGGAGGATTCGTTTCATTTGGCGCCGGTTCCGTTCAAATTTGAAACCCGAACGGCATAAAGATCGAGCTGACTTCGTCAGTAGGATTCAGTTTGAAAATGATGAAATCTCGGAAATCTTTATCGGTCCTTCGCCTATCAACCCGGAACGAAGAAATGTCAAAGAATTCAGTGCTCCACGGATTAAACGTTGTCAATTGGGTGAAGAATTGGAATTGAAGCCAGGTGTCTTATTTAAATCAATAGACATCTATCTAGCGACGTAACAAATTCCAGCCGCGGCAAAGGCGCTCCGAAGGTTTAATTTTCCCGCGACACGAGGAATCGGTGATCTCCTGTTTCCCATTCGGAAACTTTAAATCTGTTTCACTTTGGAATTCGCATAACTCGCGGCGGAAAATACGGTTTCCGATTGTTAGAGGAGTCACCGGGGGAACGGAGGACTCTTCAACGCTGCACGTCAGTGCGGCCGCTTCCAATTTTCAGGCGAGATCGAACTTCGAGGACTGTCTTTCCAACAGAAATCCGCATGCTCTACACCGACCGAAGATGTTTCCAATTTTTCCGGCGCGGGGCTGGGGCTGGTGAACTTTAAAGTCGCTTGGAAGAGATCCAATGCCAGTTCTACCACCGGCGCGTTTCGACGTTACCAACAAAGCAGCCCGGCAAACGATACTTCTTCCCCATCACGGTGCCCGGCACGCCCTTCCCTCCTCCACGGACTGCATTTCTATAAAATGAACGAACGGAGAACAAACACGCTGCGCAGCTGAACAAAAGCTTTAATTTATCGCGGTGAGGGGGTCGAGTGTTCGTCGAACTCTCATAAGTCTCTCTTTAATAGAAATATTCAATTTCGTCGAAGAAACTTTGGCAAATAGTTTCCTCTGAATCGATAAAAATCTCAACCTTAAGATATAAATTTGAATTGCGTACGTGAGCATGTCCACTCTTCGTCGAGTTCAGTGTTTCCCAGATTTTCTGATAGAAACATTCGATTTTGTGGGGAAAAGTTTGAAACAGTTTCCCTCGGAGCTGTAAAATTCATCCTCACGGTACAGTTTCGAATTTATGTCCGCGTTTCTCAAATTTGCTGACGGGAATCGCAACATTAGTGATTCATGACATCCATAACGGGAAGAATTCGATGGGAAGACAGATATCGTTGCCGGGGAACGCGTGGAGAGATTTCTGTCGTGGCGCGCACGCTGGAGAAAAATATCCATCCTGGTAATATTGGACCGATACCGAAGAATAACTCGTTCCAGACGAGCCGGATAATCGTGTTGTCGTGGAGAACGAGAGGCGCAGATACCGTCCCGGGGACCCTTATCGGAGGTAATACCGGGGATGTTCCCCTCGTCCCACGAACAGCGAGGAACAGGCTCTTACCTTCCTCTTTGAATTGCTCGAGGAGAACGGAGGATTTAGATAACCGCGGGACGAAAAGTTACTGCTCCGTAATTCTTGTTACATGAATATTGAATGGCGAATCGGGCACGAGCCCTGTTCGCGCACCGTCGTTCGGCCAATTATAATAACGACATTGTACCAACTAAAACATCCATTAATCCCTGAGCTCCATCTTGACGCAAAAATACACATTAGGAAATATTTAATGTATTTATTCGTACAAAAATAAAAGTAGTCTGGGAGAAAGTAGAGGGAAGCAATGGATAGGAATAACGTTTTTAAGTGGTTTCATCCATCGAAACTAACAAGTTCAACTTGTCCAAAATTGTAGTATAGACCAATCATCCAAATTACAATACTTCCGCCACAATTAGTAAATGATGAGAGAAGACGATGCGCAAATAAACATTGCAACGCGATGATTAGCGTCTCGATGGAAAACGCCGAGGGAACGTCTTTCAGCGAAGTCGCGCAATTCCACAGTAATGCGCACACCAGGTTGAAAATACTTTGTCGCGTCCTGCGCGCGTATATTCGTCCGCATTCACCGAAATGCTCGCGGCGTCACGGTGAATGATATCGTCGAGGACGTCGCGGCAACGTTCACGGGGTGTACGGCAAATGTATTCGTTCAGTCCTCGAAAACGTCCATAATACCGGGGCTGAAATGAATTCGCCGAGCAGCTAAAAGTGCTCGTACGTTGCGCCACGTTCCTCGAGAGGCGGCCGCCCTAACTCGCGGTCCGCCCCAAGACCCGAGCTTTCACCGACTGAATTCAAAATTTCTGACGTTACACGACGTTCCGACGCCTGGACGACGAACCAGACACCTTTTACGAGGATAAAATGATCGGGGGATTTCCGCTGAACAAATTCTGCTGAAATCTGACTCTCTCTATGTGCACTCGGTAATGAGTAGCCCACTGAGAGTCTCGGTGAAATCAAGATTTCACGCAACGCGATGAAACTTTCGATTCAAAGAGCGTGATTTCGATGAAGTTCGTTCTGTACATTAGCATCTAGACTTCTAATGACGACATTAGAGAAAAGTGTTTCGTTCCGACCGTATCCGACACTTTCATCAATTTATAATATTCCCACGAAGTGCAAGCACCTAGCAGCTGCAACGAACAGAAAAATTCCGATTGGGAGCTCGCAGCAGTCTGTGATAACACGGGCGGGTTCCGGAATGGTCTACAAGTTAAATCCAAGTTGATCTCGGTACGTCAGCCTTCACGGCTGGATAAAAGTGTCAGGAACGAAGACGCGGTGATCCACTCTGGCAGCTACGATACGCACACCCTCGTTAAAGCTGTTGCGTGGCACGCGGTAAACTCTGTAACTTACAGCTAAATAATCACTACCGACTAAAAACGTAACAGCTAATATATCGCAACTACACTGCAGATTTTATGCATTTACGGCGTCCATTAATGTCCAAAATGCAATGCAGAGCTTGTAAGATTATCCCTGTACACGTTACAACCAATAATTTCAATTGCACCCGTACAAGAAAATTCAAAATTCACACGAACCCTTCAGGATCGGCAGTCAGACTCCTTGTTACGTTTCTAAAAATGCTACTCCGTCGATATCGGTGGCAGTCGTCGGAAGTAGCCGAATAAACGTCGACGTCGACGAGGAGCGACGGCGGAGGAAGTCGTGTGCGAGGAGAGAAGAGGCTTCACTGGCCACTATCCTGCAGCGGGATGCGGACAAGAGCAAGGAAGAAGCTTAAGCATGCACGTCGCGCACGGGCGCTAGGCTGAAGCGGAAAGGAACGACGAGGAGGCGGAAGGAAGAGGAGTAAGCAGAAAAACCGATCGTTGTCAGGGAAACGAAGGAAATCTGCATTTTGTCAAACTGTCGTAGGAAAGTTGCTGCCTGCGCCTGAGAAGCCGACCGACGGGGGTGAAAGGTGAGGACGGTTGGAACGAGGAGTGTGAGGCGAGGGTTGAAAAAGGAAGAGAGCAAGAAGAGCCACCGGGCCTGCCTCCGAGAAGGAAGCGAGAAAGTTTGGAGTAACTCTCGGGCGTGCTGTTATCTAAACCCTTCACGTACCTCTTGAGTAGTTCGGGGACGAAGGGGGATGCTTTCTTCTTCGCGCTGCGACGGGAATATCCGTCGAATTACTTTCGATAACGATCCCTCCGACGGTATCTTTCACCCCTCGCGTCTGACAGCGACAACCCCGTCAAAGACGGTTCCGTTCCGTTCGAAATTATGTGTCACGATGTATCGAGAGTGTCTTCGGAGTGACGAAGACGATTTCCTCGTGAAAAGGTAGCAATTAACTGACAGATTGCAGTCTTCGAAACAGTCGGCGAACCCTTTTGCCAGCTACCTTCTCCAAACGAATTGAATACATCAAAAAGAATTCGAAGCTCGAACCATCGAAACTGAAGGAAGATCGAGCGCAACGTCGCTCGCCTGCCTCGCGTTTTATTCCCGCGATCTTTCACCTGTTTCCAAGACTCGCCCGGAGTGAGCGACACTCGGCGATGTAACCGAGGAACCACTTTAAGGGAGAACGATTCGAAGTTTCGAAGAAAAACGTTCCGCGCAAGGAGACGCGATATAATGCGATACTTCTGTCGAAGGGAATCTTCTCGCTGGCAGCCACGGTTCGCAGGCGGTTCGGGTTAAGCCGCGGACCGACGGTTTTAAAACCGTCTGAAAAAAAGACGGCCCCGCGGAGTGTCTCCTTTCACGCCGGATAAATCTCGCGCGCCCGACAACCTGCCCGGGAAGAGATAAGCGTCCGCGAGAGAGAAAGAATTCTTTTTTCCCTCCGCCTTTCTACTCTTCCGTCCGCAGCCTCGTCGCCTACGATGGACAGCGCAACTTCTCGCCTCACCCTTTGCCCCCACGGCTCGGCCCTCCGTCGTCTCATAAATAATAAATGGCTAAATGGGGATCCGGCGGACGGCCGGTACATTTAGTTCCATCTCAGCCGGCCGGATGTAAAGTGTTCCAGCGCGGCCCCTTCCACTTCGCGGGCCGAGACGGTTCGCGCGCATATCCCGTCCTTGGTCCTCTTCGTTTCGCCCCTAGCAAACCGTCATTCTCTCTTGCTTCGTCGCCCGTGCACCTGTTTCCGGGAAAAATCTGCCGCTTGAGAACTTTCGCGTTTCGTCGGCTGCCAGTCCGATTTTCGCGGGGAAGCTCAACCGGCAAGGGGAGTTGAACCTAGTGAAAAGATATTAACGGCAATCGGCGGATCATCGCTTAGGCGAACCAGACATTTATTCTACAATATGTATTCTATTGTTACAAAGACTCGATACACATACATTCCACCGAACGAAGAGTGAAGATTGTTAACAGCAACGGCTAAGTTAAGCGAACATGGGCAATCAGGGGTGCAACTTGCCGCGCGCGATCTCGCTGCATTTAAATTCAATACACACAGTGCGGCGTGTTAACGTTTGCAAAGCGATCCCGATAACTCCGATATCCGATCGCGGATCACGGATCGCGAATCGGGACCGGTAAACGCGAGCATAAACGCAGAAAACGACAGTCTAAAAACGCTCGAAACGCATCGATTTCCTATCGTTGCGCCGTGCATCCGGGCGTTTACATAATTCCAACGGCCGCACGGGAGCGACGATCGTTATCCTTGTGCATCGGCGTGCGTCGCGCTACCGCGCCACGCCGCGTCGTTCGCTGTTCCGCGGCGTGATCGCCGTCTATCCGGGAAGTTTCTATTTGCAGTAAAAAAAACCAGATTGTTACGCGAAATCGATGCGGTCCCTCATTTTCCATCCCCAATTTCCCGCTCAAGCTTCTTCAACTTCTTCTGCTTCTTTTTCCGGTTCCTCTTTCTTTCTTCTTTGGTTTTTTCATTCGGCCATCAACGTCGCCGATAAATCGCGAGTAACGGTAATCGCGATTCCGGCGAGTGGCCGGTTACGAAACTAGACTGTTCCTGGTTGGCTCAGTATCTGTTCAAATTCGATTTCACGGGAGTGTAATTCACTAAGATCGGGAACCTCCTGGATCTCGTTTTTCGTGGACCGTAATCCGGAATGGGCAACGCGAGGAGCGACGGGAGATCGGCGCGTCTGCTGGGCAGAATCTTCCCTCCGTTTCCGGTCTCTTGTTTGGCGGTCGCCAGACACGAGGCGAGGTACGAGAACAGGGCGACCAGCAGGTAGTAGATCAGCTCGATCGCGCTGATTAATGAACCTCCGAGAAATAAGCCGATTATGCCGCCGAAAGACACTGCAAAAGAGAACCCAAGACTCAACCGATCATCCCCTTTCATTGATATGCTAATCCGACGAGAATATGCCAAGGCTTTGGTGGGCTAATCTGATGGGAACTCGAGACGTTTCCTCTGATCGTGTTCGATCTAAACGGGAATCAGAACGGTACGTTGTCATGGTGTCGATTAATTCCTCGATGTTAGTGGCGACGGTGCCTAGTTTCTTTGGAAACATGCATATTGATATTAAATTATAGAATCTCCAATAGATTAAAGGAACTTTAGAGTTCGCAAAAAAAAAACACTAGGAAACTTTACAATCTTTAGTCATTATACAGCTGCACTATATTTGACGAAAAACTGGGTGAAACCAGACCCAGCCGCTGTCAATGAGTCCACACAGACCCCAGTGTTCCGGTATCTCTCGCTAGAATTAATTCGTATCGGTTCGCTCTCCGCTGCTTAAACCGTACACCGGCGACACAAAAGCAAACTTTTCGCGGGTACGGCGTCCAAAGAAATGCAAATCCCTGAATCGGATTGCAGATCCCCCATCTTGAATGAACGCCTCCGTACTTCCAGCGAGAACAACGGTCCAGAGATTCGAAATTTGAATATGAATTCGGACGAAGCGGCCGAAATGATGTGTACCCAGCAATCCGGCAGCAAATTCGAGGCTTTACCCGCGCCATCTTGATGCGAAGCGGAAACGATTCATTTCGTTGCGGGTTCATTAAACGCGCGGATTGAAAAGCGGCCGGCTCGTTCGACGAGAAATTTATTAATACGATGACAGCTCTCGTGATTAACGCACTGCGGATCTTTATGCGGAACGCGGTTTCGTTGTAATTTACAGAGACCGCGTGAAACGGGAATTTATTCCCTCTGTCGATGATTCCGACAGCTTATCATTGAGGTGAGAACGATATTAAATTTAATTGCGCTTTGCGATTCATCCCGCATCCGTGCCCGGCGCGGAGAAAATCTCCCGATAATTACCGAGAAAGTTGAGCCGAGTGTAAACCAGATCCATCTTGTACCGGAAGTTCGTCTGGCTGGAAAAGTGTACGTCCAGAGTGATGTCCTGTGATTGATGCATCCTCACAGCAGCCAAATGGGGCGTGTAGATGTAATAATCGCAGCTCGGCGGGCAATTGCAGACCACGGCATCTTTGTCGGTCGCGTCGGTGTCACCAGTGAAGACATTATCTCTGTATAGATCTTGCGCCATATTAAAAGATTAATGAATCTTTTCTTAGATCGGTAACCTTAGACACGATTCATTGAATTTTATACATCTTACCATTATGATCGACTAGACAGAGCAAATCTGAAACATTGCATTCACGAGTCGAAGCTGCAAACGAATAATTTTCTATCGTTAGAAATTAGGTAGATATTTGAACATTAATTTCTACCGCTTTGACTGCTGATGCTGTTTCCAATATTTCCAAAGATTCTAAATTAGTTTTCGATCTCGATAGATACATATTCGTGGACCTACTCGTGGGAAACATGAACGAAGGATTGCAGCCGCAATGTTGTATAGTGTGGTTCAGCTTGCAAAACGATATGCAAGTCTCCTGAGTGTACACATTCTCGGGCCTGTGCCTGCAAGGCGCCTTGCTCTCGTCCAAGTCGAGGACTGCCTGAGTAGCGAAGCCAGAGATGCATTCGAACGATATAGTGGTCAGCGACTTCATTGGGATCACTCGGCCATTGTTGGGCCACACTCTCGGATCGTCCAACATGAATAAAATGCCGTCCGTCTCCTCTGCAAAAGTTTCGAAGATATCCGTCGATACTTTGGCAACTAGTATCAATTCGAAACGAGCTAAGATGATCATTTAAAGTCTCCTCAATCTCCGCGATATATTTCGGCATGATACAAGAAAACTTCTCTTTAACCTGACAATACGCAAAAGAAACTCATCATTGAACCAACTATCTCTTCGCTCTCGAGGACTAGTAAAAGTAACTCGCGCGACTACACCGAGCGTATTTCGACTGTAACGAGCTTCTCGGTAGCTGCAGAAAAACTGATTTGCGAATTGGGCCGCAAAGTTATCGAAGCAGCCGAGCGTCGGTGCGGTCGGGAGGGGAAAGAATTCCTCGTAAATTGTAAAATCGATTGGCTAACGGAATCTTGCGCGCTGTAAGCCGGGCGCGGCATTGAAATACGCTCGAAAGAACTCGCGTGTCGTGGACTCTACGACGGGTCGCGACGGGCTGGCAGTTTCGAGGCAGGCCCGAGTCCCGATCACTCGAATTTCCCGGCGACGAGGCAGTTAAATTACTTGGAATTTGCTGCGGCCGGTCACGTGATCCCAGAGTTACCACTTTGATGACTGAATGCCCATTGAGCCGGGCAAGTATGGCCGTCGTTTCCGTCGAACTCCCGTAAAACTTGCTCCGCCGCACGACGATTTCGCGTCCGCCCCGGAGATCGTCGAGTTCTACCGCGGTTCCGCTCCACGCTCGACCCCTTCTAACTTACGATTCCGCCGGCGAGAAACTCGCGTCGACCTTTTTCCCTTTTACACCGCGCGAAAAATCCACGGGGCTGCTTTCGGACTCCGATATCGCGGAAACTCGATTCTACCCGCGATTTTACGATTTGACAGGTCCTCGAAGCTTTTCGGCATTGTTCACCTTTGTCGCCGAGTTTCAACGACTCCGCCGTAGCGAATCTCTATTCGGGATTATACGAGATATCGCGGGGCGAGTGCGCTTTGTGGGACTTTGCGTCGAGTGCGCCGACAAGGGGCTGTTCACTGTTCAATTGCCAGGAGTTTTAACGTGACACGTGTCGGAGATCGGAAGTTATTGGGGTATTCGATACTTTGATCTTGGTAAGATTTTTTCCGCGTCGTTATTCCATCTCCGTCAGCCCAGGAAATTTGTCTGATGTATCGCAAAACTTGCTCGACGTCACATTTAATTAGGACGTTTCCGTCGCGTCACGGATAACGAGACACGTAAAATTATGCGAAAGGCGGAAAGGGCGGAGTGGAGTGGGAGAAAAGTACACGCGGCAGAAGGGCGCGTTATTTACAGCCGGCTAAATCTGCGTGGAACAACGTCGCTACCTCGGAACGCCATTCGTCCGCACAATACGGTTCGTTTATCAACGTAGCTAGTCCCGTGTCGCTGGGAATTTTTCAAGAACCACGGATAACCACCAAGATGCTCGCCGAGAGTCACTTTGCAGGGTTGCGGACATAAAATTAAATGGCGCCGCGGCACCGTGGAGAATATTATGCGCCGAACAGCTCGCCACCGGGTACAGCGGAGTTTCATTCGTCCGGGGAATATGAATTTTGATGAATTTCTTATCAGCGTGTAATTGACACACTTTCGGGCAGCGTTACGATCTCGAGATAGGGGCTGCGCGGACTATTCCGTCGCCAGGAACCAAGTAAAGTACTGGGATAAGTTTTTGCTTTATTGGAATTCTTCGTCGAGTGATGAATTAATTAAATGTTTGAACTTGGTTGATTAGAAATTTACGATTAATGCCGGAAACTTACAAATGGAGATTTCAGCTTCATGCAAAACTTTTCTTCGCTACTCGATGCGAATTCTTTCCCTAATTGCTACTTTCCAATTTCAACTATTTGCCACAAACGATTATATGACAGTATAAAACGATACAGCACTCTCTCTCTCTATCTCTCTCTCTCAGATATAGCAATGAAATATCAGTAAATCTTCCCGGAACTCAAGGAACCAGACCGTACACGGCAATTCATAAACCGCGATCGGTGCAACTGTCGCAAGAACACGGAAACACGTCCGTGGATGAAGTTCCAGATGCAAGGATACTCACGCGAATCCGGAGGCTTGGTCACGTTCCCCATCCGGGCGGTGACCCTGAGGCCGCTCCAGGCGCCGTAGCTGGTCGCCCTGCGGGGACGCTGCTCTCGGTACCCATGGTACTTCCGGCGGTTCACCGTCTCGGTCGATTGC
This sequence comes from Nomia melanderi, assembly GCF_051020985.1. Lineage (NCBI taxonomy): Eukaryota > Metazoa > Arthropoda > Insecta > Hymenoptera > Halictidae > Nomia > Nomia melanderi. The sequence continues at coordinate 18,704,154 of NC_135005.1, forward strand.
GAGTTGAAGGAGTAACAGAATCCGTACTCGGTCTTCTGCAGCTCGAATATCTCGCAACAGTCCCGTACGGAGTTTCGCCACCAGCACTGGGCAAAAAGCTGCTCGCAGCTCGGCACCACCCGCAACAACGCATCGGTCACGTTTAAACCTGCGATACGAAAAGCAAAGAGACCGAAAAAGCCATCAACTTAGAAAACAAAACTGTCATTCCGCGGGCTTTCAGTGTAATTAGCCTTTTTTGGTCTTAATTGGCCTACAAGATGAGCGACACTTTCCCACCTGTTCACTTTCGACAGAGCGATTTTCTTTTGTATCTGTTCTCGTCGAAAGCATTGGACTTACTAAACTTCTCAGTTTGTAGCACTGAGAAACATAAAAGCTTGATCAGTCAGTTGAATAGCAGAGAACGATACATCTGGCAAACACCACGAAAGGATGCGCTTGAACCTGGTTATGGAAATGCCACTCCCGCCGCGTATTCCTCGGAGATTTTCATTATTCGACCGGTTCCCGGCTCGGCCGCTGTTCCGTCTAGTTTTTCAATCGCGCTGCATTTCTGCGAACTCGGGCGAAACTAGGAAAGCGACGATCGGGAAATTTTAATTCGACCGTCCCACGGGAAAGCGAGCGCGGTCGACGATATCCTCGCGGCGCTGATGTCGTCGTTGAAAAACGTTTAATAAGGAGGACACCGTCGTAGCCTGGGCTCGGGTTCCATGCAAATGCGCCAGCATAAATAAAACCAATCCTCTAGAAAAGCCACCGCCCACTTTTTTCCCCGACACCGTAACATTTAGCGGGACCCTCTTCATTTCGCTGAATTACGGGGCCGCCGAGGAATCGTTAAGCTCGGAAGTTTCGCGGCGACTGGTCGCTACACGGCCGGACTCGCGTCGCACGCAAGCGTTGGTTCTTTGCGAGGGAATCTACTTCGCGATGAATTGCTCCAGGTAATCTGATAGTCGATCAAAAGTTTCCGATGGCGATGAAACGGAACGACGTTTCTGGCGTGATGCTGGCTCAATCGGTACGCTGTTCTTGGGATTTATTCCGCGTCTGCTTTTCGATTTATTTATTGGATAATCGAATTATAGTGGCTAGAGTTTAGAAACACGAATCGGCGGATGGAAACAGACACCTACCGTTCAGTCCATCCAGTCGACGATACTTGAGAAAGTTGAGCAGATGAAAATCACCGAAACTAAGGACGGACAGTTTAACCATGAGATCCCGGAAGGTCTTCAGCGTCTGCGGCTGCGTGTTGTTCGGAAAAATCTGCTTCTCCAGCTCCAGAAGCTTATCCCAATCGACGCGATCGTTTGGACACAGGGTGACGCTCGGGAACGGGACGTGCGATATCCTGTGATGCATCGATTCGATGCCAATGGACGTTGGCACTTCCTGAAACCGAATCGACGCGCGCGGCGCACCGCACCGCGCCGCGCCACGCGTTAGCCTCGGCCCCGAATAACCGGATTTCGATCCTTGAATATTCAGATTTGCCATTATTCGCCGGACTGAACCGGTCGACCGACAGCTAAATGAATATTCTAAATAAATAATTGGCCGCGCGGGCCCGTAATTGAATAACAAATCGTGTTTGCTGCGTGGAAACGTGTCCGGTACGCGGCACCACTGCCGCGCAAACCGGCTTTTTAAACTTTCACGGAATACCCGACGATACGTCAATTAACGGGACGTCGAGACACTGGATCGCGGCCCGCTAATGAATCACCGCGATTGATCTGTCCGACCGCGTTTGCTTTTTTTGCTATTCACGAACTTTCGTCGCCCGGTCGCGCACACGAATATTTTCGAGCTTGACGATGCGTCTATGCGCGTCACTCTTGTCCAATCGAAAATTAATCATCGAGGCTTTCTAACGTATCGATTTTCTTAGGTTCCTCTGCATTTCATGTAGTAACACAGTTACGTTCTCTAGCAACTAGAAGACTTTAACAACGCTTGGAAGTAATATCAAAAAGCAATATAAAAGCAACTCCATGAAATTTTACCAGCTATTACCCTACAAGTAATATAACCTCCGCAGACAATTGTCAATGAAAGTTCTTCGTACAATTTGAATGTACCAAAGAAAATTACCTGAACTTGGCAAATGAGGTACAAAATAGACCACACCGCGACGACAGCGTGCCCAACGAATATGGCCATCCACAGGAGTCTCTCGATCACGTGCAATTCCGGATCGACGAGGTACCTGAGCCCGTGTAGAGTAGAGTTCGCGCAATAGTGTCGCGCGACGCCTAGCAGGGTCACCAGTCGCTTGATCCTTCGATTCCTCCTGAGATTCGGTTTGATCCAGGCTAGCATCTTTCCACTGGCGCCTTTCAGAGGCATCGCGCCGATCCTTTGCCGAAGACGGCGCGTCCCTGGACCTCTATTTTTCCCTTTGTCATTCAAATTCCCGGGGCCGAGCCCGCTTTGTTAAATTTCACGGATTCCCTTTCGGTCCGGCCCACTCGTCCGATAAGTTCTTTGTTCCCTGTAGTTGACGGGTCGTCTCCCTTTTTCTGCGAATTCGTTGGATAATTATTATCGAACTTCTGTCTTTTGACACGCCCCCCCCCCTCGTCGCCGAGAAACACACCCGTCGCTGGGATATTCCTCGTTCATTCCATTTATCCCGGACTCGGCTGAAACACAGCAAGTATTCGTGACCGGAATCCGGCGTGGGCCACCGATGAGGACAAATATTGGATTCGTGGGAACTTCATAGCAGTTCGAATAAAGTGGCTGGGGCGGATTGCGGGGTGGGACGGGGCTAGGTTCGCTTCGTCACATTCCGTATATTGCGTAGACGTTTCTGAAAACTGAGCACCGTTTGCATCTTTCCGGTTACCCTTCGTTTCGCTCGGTGACCTTCTTTTATTTCTACAATTTCATGGCGCGTTGCACTCGGGAATTCAGCAGGTGCATTAAATTTCGACTATTTCTACTATTTAATTCGCATACTACTCGCGATTAAGGTAATCTTAGATACAACGTCACACGGATTCTTTCTTCTTTTTCTTTCTCTTCATTACTTAGATTTGTTCGTCCTGTTTTCTGTTGCCAAGCAACGAGGCTCGCCATGAAACATACAACCGTAGGAAACGCGACAAAGGACTATGAAATACGCGCAGCGTTTAGCCGTCGAGCCGATGACCGGCATGCGACACCCTTCAAACAGCAATCCGCAGCGAGACCCGCCGGTAAACACGGTGCCCCATCGCGACAACTCAAATCGAATCAGTTTTCAGCCCTGGGCTCGCGTACGACCGTACGTCCATGGGTTGAAACGTCCCGTCGATGTTTTACGTTTCATCGATCGGTCGAGGGCCTCGAATTACGAAGCGATTACCCCGATTTTATCGGGCACGCTCTCGTCAACCGGCCGACCGATTAATCCTCCGGTCTCGGCACGTTAATTCGTTCGAAACGTTGCGGGCTCGAGGGGAGAATGAAAAAAATCAATGTTCGCCGGACAACGCGGCGAAAAGCCGACGAGTTGTGGAATTAGCGGGTTGTCGTGGCGTAGAGAAGGAAGATGGCTGACACATTGATCCCAACTCGAAAGAACGAGTTAAATTTGCGAGTGCAGGTGTTAAAGCGTTGAGCAGAATTGCGAGGCAATGCAGTTTTTTCTGAATCAGAGGAACCAGGCCTAGCTCGCGCAACGGAACATAGGAAATAGCGAGCCTCGGCCGTGTCGCGGCTGTGTCGCCGCGGTTACGGGTATTAGTATGCAGACGCGGGCTGGCTCACTTGCCTCGGGCTTGTTATTGATGATGAACGTGCCGCCCGTTAACACTCCAGCCGACGGAAACGGAGACGGGTGCAAGGATGCGTTTATTCCGCGCCGTGAACCCGTCTTCAACGTACGACCCGCGCGCTCCGTCCCCTAATAGCCGCCCCTTCTTTGCAAACGCAGCATCCACACGCCTTCCGGGGATTTTTGAAACGTAATTCAATCCCGCGCGACGCCGTGCGCGCGGGAACCGATTCTGACGAGCGACTCGCATTCGGGAATTCCGCTATTAAATAGGAAACAATGCGTAGAGATAATCTCTACGAATACTTTGATCATAGAACGTTTGCATCGCGCTTTCAAACGATTCGCCTGATTAATACATTTAATATCAGAGGCTATTATAAACGTTGTTCGGCTAAAGTGCTTCAAGGAAAATAAAAGATGAAAAACGCAGCTGCATTATTTCCATTTTAATGACGCATCGATTGAAGTTTCATAAATGGTACAACGGTTTTTCTCTGAACGAGTACACGCGTGGACAACAGTCCAATTGTATTAATAACAACAACAATAGCGATAATGGCAGTATCATGATAACAGTTTGTGTTTACTGCGCCGGCGGCCATTAACACAATCGCTTTCACGATTCATTTTGGTATTAATCTTCGTACTGGCAACATTTCATTGAATGCAACGTGTACTATTTGCGAAGCATTAAACGAATCTAACGAAGAACAATTGGTAATATTCTGGATATCGCCATGTTCGGTGTGACAGTAGGAGCCTCGTTCGAATAATCATTCTATCCCCGATAATGCCATCGCAGCTACGACCCCTCTGTTTTTCAGTTAATTATTAACCACGCGCCCAGTCGTCTCGCAAAAATTGATTCTACCGCCGAAGCATCGCGTTTTCTATGGATTCGCGACGATTTTCGCGTTGCCGAGCATATCCGACCGGTTTCCTGTTCGTCACGGCGGTATATGTCGGTCACCGACACGCCACGGCAAATAATCCGCCGTCGAAGAAGCTAGTGTTCCACCGGTCGCGGGCTCTATTTGCGTGGCTGATTAATTAATATTGTTTATTCCGGGGAAAGTAAATTCAATCGTTTTCCCCGATGTTTGACGAAATTGTATTAATAATGTATAAGCGCCGTTCATCCGTTATTATGACGATGATACTACTCGCGCGCTGTTTATTCGCGATAATGTCGGCTGGCGTGTAATTAGCGACCGACGTACAAAGTAGCTTCGCGCGTCCAATTCCGAGCCGATTAATGACGTCCGCTCGAAAAAATAACTTGGAATAAGCGCAATTTACGATGCCATCAGTTTTTAGCTGGCGAAAGAGTTGACGGGTTACGAAATGAACATCGACAGCATACTGATTGTTACAAGAGTTCGGAGAGATTAGCGAAACATTACTTAGTTTTCGTAACAAAGACAAATGGGATTCTATATCGATTCCGTAACTAAATTACAGTTATCGTATGCACTGAAAGAATAACGGAGAATAAACAGCAACGAGATAAACGCGTGGTTACGTGATCAGATGAAATTATCTTTCGATTCCTGGAGCGATTCTGCCGAGCGATAATGCGGCGGACAATTAATGGCGGGGCCAGGCAGAGATTCACGATTCCGCGAAAGAAACGCGAAATAACGATCGTAAAATGAAATCGTTGAGCGGGACCGTCCCGTAAAAATGATTTATTTACACTAACGCGGGGCCAGGAAGTATTCTCGCCGGTGCGCAGGATATCGAATATCGGCCGGCCGACATTGTTCACCGGTCCGTGCGCCTCCCGTAACCTCGAAACGAATTGAATTTTCTCCTATTATCGGAGACAGTATCGCGCGTTATCGATTACACGCCGGCCGACGCGTTATTATCATAAGTTAGTCCACGGTATTTATTAATGGCAACGAGTAACGCGCGCGATGAAACCGGTGATCGATTATCGCGGCGTGTCCCGCGTTCCGGATTGTAGCTGAAATTTCGAGCGAAAGGGTCGCGCGCCGCGGCGAAATCCACGGATCCGGCCGGGTTTAAGTGAAACTCGCCGCCGGAAGAGGGTGTAAATCTGTGCCGCGCGAACGGGGAAACTGCCTCGACGCGGGTTAGAATTCGATATCGGGCACCGTGGAACGAATAAGATCGGGGACACGATGGGACCGGGTAGAATTGCCCATAACCGGAACGTTCCCCCGTCCGTTTTTCCGTCCTCTTACGCTAACTTTTACGTGTCCCGCGGAACGTTCCCGAGTCGATCCGAACTGTATTCCGACCGCGTACTTACGAGTTCCATCGGTCCCAATTGGATTGGACAACGGTACGTAAACGGAAGAACAGTCGTTTCTCCGCGGAACAGGTTACAGCTAGTTGTCATGGGAAGTAACTGGAAAATCAGTCGAAAAGGTGTGAAACAACGCGATTCAGGAATTTTTGGTAACCCGCGGTATTCACAGTTTGAGCGAGTGTCTAGGAAAACCTTACACTACGATGTTCTTCGATAAATAATAAAATGATGTACCATCGAGTTTTTGGGATAATTAAGGCTCTCAGCGGTTCAATGCCCCGGCACTGGCATGGCGAGATTCACTTATCGACAGGTATGATTACACGGATAAATGATTCACGTCCGTCAAATGTCGCGCACACTCCATTGGATTACAGCTTTTAATTATTCCTCCTCTGCAAGAAATTATTTCCGCAAATGTCGGGATTATACGATCGGAAACCAGAAACAAACAAATATAAAATAAAATTATGAAGAACAAAATGAATATATCTCAGCAACAGAGGCGATCTGCTTCGGCTCGTAACTTTCCGCTGAAACAATATAAATTTCGATTTCACCGATCGCAACGGACTCTGTGACCGAGCATACTTAGCGAATGAAGGGGGGAATAATTCACGAGGAGTCTCGATTCGCCTGATCCGATAAGAGGATAACCAAGGATAGAGGCTGCGGTTGGTAATTAGGCGGAAAGTACAGCTCGCCGTCACGATTACATGGAATCAGAACAATTGACCGTTACACTACTATTTTGCACCGTCAACGATTAAACCCGTTACTATCATCCTACAAAGGATCATTACTATTAATCTATAATGCCACAAAGGAAATTAATTCGGCCAATTGATCCCCTATTATTCGGCAGTAGCGTAGCCAGTGCTCCACGTTCCAGCGACGGCGATTCCACCCGTGATCCGATCGATCGCGTATCGATTCGATCGGTTCATTCCACGGCAACGATTCGACGACGGAACGATTGCGCGAGGCTCACTCGATTCTGCTCGTCGGGTTTAGGCTGTACGCACACGAGCCACGCGATCGTATCGCTGCATTCAAACGAAAGAAATCAGAACGACATAACGACATTCGCACATACTATAATCTTAACGTTATAGAGCTGTAGAAGTAGGAACACATCCTGCTACGCCATGGCGGAAACCGTACGTTTAGCAAGTGATAGTTTCCTTGGTCATAAGTGAGTTACGTACGATTTCTCGTCAAGTTAGCTACAAAAAGTGTCGGCCGGATCTCATTAGGAAACGGATTAAAAGGATCACAACTAAGAACCTGCCGAATGACACAGAGGATCATGTCGCTCGTGTGCATATAGCCTTACAGGCTCGCTTCCAGCCCTAGCACGCAATATTCGGCGACCGATAGCCGCGCCGACCGCTCGAAAACCGATTAATTTAATGAAAATATTCGCGCACCGGCGAAATTCCACGTGGACCGTTCTTCCCGATGACGCTGCGCTTTCGACGAACTACCGGCGAATCGTTAATGGGAATATTAATAACGCGCGACGATCCCGCGTCGTTGTAATTCTTACGAGCGACCAATTTATTTACCGCGAGCGAACGCGTCCACGATTCTCGTCGATTCCGTGTTGCATTGATTGCGGTTTTTTCGGGGGCGGGATTTAATCGATCGCGACTCGACGCACCGCGCTGGAATATTTAATTACGTGCTCCTCCCGCCAGGCAACAAAAATGAATTATTTTCACGTGCCTTAATTACGCTTTTTCTGGAAAACGTACTTGTGCATAGACTCGTCGAGCGAATGTCGAATTACGGGAACATTGAAGCTTTACATTCGATATATGCTTGATGAAACGAATTAACTTTTTTCAGTTTCATTTCAGTTCTTCAGTGATACTTTTCAATCAGCGCTAATATTATGCCGCTACCGACATTGCGGTGTACTTTATTGGAAGATTAATTGAGCGTTAATTTACCTGGAATCTTTCTCACGTTAATTCTATGAAATACCAACGTTCACTTCTGCCATTTATACGCAGAATTTCGAGGATTTCACGTTTCATTTTATTCCTCGCAATACCGCGGGCATTAAAGCATACTTCGATAGAAGATTAATGAATCAATTCGTCAAAAGCCTGTCTTCCGTTAATTGCAGAAAATATTAAAACTGACTTTTCTCCTTTAGATCGAGAAATTCCGTGCGACACGCTACACGCAAACAGTTACGATCGAAATCGTTTCTCGTTTTCAACGTGGAGAGAGTGTTGCGCGCTTCGAGGCAGAAAACGAACGAAAAAAGCGCCGTCGAGGGGGATCGCTATGTTTCGTTTCCGTTGTAACCGGCGGTGCGCAGTAATTTAAATCCGCGCTGCGCCCTTTCCCAGCCCGTTCAAAACTTCTCCCGACGTGGACAGTGTACCGCGCGATTCACGGTAATTCGAGCTTCAATATTTGCCGGGACCGGTCCGAAGTGGCGGAGGAATTTTCTGGTAGACGCGGAACACCGTCCGTCCCGGTGAATTGACACATGGCGTCGCTCGCGAAACGGAATTCCGTTTAATATACTTTAATTCATGCTCGAACGAAACGCTTCCGACCCAGAAATCAAAGGTAATTTTATCATTTGTCCTTTAATCAAGGAAACGAATGGACTCGTTCAATTTTTACTGTCTCAAGCATAAGGAACGAATGCAGTTTATACGAGTCAAATGAACAAAACATCCTTTCATTAATCAAGAGAACCCAGTCCTTTCCGCGAATTTTCTGTTCAGTGATTAATGAAAAAAATTGGTTCACGGTTCCCCGAACTCCTTTCCCTCCAAGCCCACAATTAAAATCTGATTACGGAGTTCCGTAAAATCAAAGGACTCGGAAATCCACGATAATTCCGCACATTACAGCCGCGACACGAATTTCACGAAAGGCAGCCGCGCATTAATAATAAATTCATTAAACGGCGTGGCGGATAATTTGCGACGAAAAACGCGAGGTAAAAAGATGAGATGGAAATGCAACCGCGATCCTTCGAAAAAGTTTCGCGCGCGTTAATGCGCGCGACGCGTCGTTCCGTCCGCATTTGCGGAGACCGTTGATTTTAGCGATGGTTTTGTGCGTTAGTCGTGCGTTTTCAACGATTTCTTGAGCTGAACAGCTTCGAACAGTAATCATGGCAGTCCAAACAAATTTCGTTAATTTCCGAGACGAAATTGAATTAGAAATGTTGGATAACATAAAATGATGCTAAAAGCCAGGAAATTGATTCATACATATTTTACTGTTGCAATTCTGTTAGCTATATCTGTGTTGCGCGTAGGTGAATTGTTTCATGGTAGAATGTTCGAATGACACATTCGTCGCTTACCTTGAACGAAGCGAAAGAATGCCAGTTCCCGTTGTTTCTTGTTCTTCGAGCAGCCGAAACCAAACTGAATCGATCAACCAACGAGCGAAAGAAAAGAAACCCCGTAGGAACCCCTATCGCCGGTTTTTTCTCTGTATCGAGAGATCTGTGCAAATAAAATCCAATCAATTACCCGCGTACGGAGGAGACTCGAGGAACCGGCGCGGCGCGCGGCGCGTGGCACGACCCCGCGAGCCGAGTGATCAAGATAACTCGTTCAGCGTGATTGCAGAACAAACACCGCCGGCACGCACGGGATTCCACGGCCGCTCCCGGTACGCGGAGGAGGATCAAGCTTCGGGCATGTAAAACACGACGGTCGACAAACATCGGCTGAATTTATATTTTTATTAACTGGGGAATTTCTCGAATAATGAATTTCGAACCGTCAAAGAGGAAATCTCGGAAGAAACGATCAGACAGAGGCGAATAAGTGCGTGCACGTTGAATTGCATGCGATCAATGAAGGGTTGCAGTCTAGAGTACGCATCATCGACGACCAATTGTGGATTCCGGTGTTCTTCTACGGACGTTTCTAAAGAAGAAGTATTTTTCTCCTATCTAGTTTGATCTACAAATGGAAATTCTCTCTCGTAGGTAATAACGCTTTGAAGTGGTCGCGGTTCATTTCGAGTGCTCGGGTGCAACACAATTCCTCCTATCATAATCGTAACCCGCGTAAAGAGAAACATTGAATCCATAATTCAAGCTTCATAACACACCCCAAAATATAGCCATCATAAAATTTACTATTATAATAAAGCCGGGTAATAAACGGCGGAATGAAATTACGTCGACGCGATGCCAGCTGATAATCGGTGGCTAACGAAGTCGCACGTACGTGACGGCGGTCGTCGAAACGTTAAGTAAACTCGATTTATTCGTTTTGCAGTTGCCAGTCGGACAGTTCCGGTCTAGCGGCTGGAAATTATAGAAGAATACAGCTTGCGATGCGCGAAGCACAGAGCGTGAAAGATAATTTCTCTAAAAGCCCCGTCAGGTTCGGTCGATGTAGAGGAAATAGAGCATTTATGAGAGTTTGCGCTGTACACGTGCTCTAGGGGAAGCGCGGAGGGTACATAAATATGGAGTAGTAGGTTCTCCTTGTCCGTGTCGCGACATACGCGCGCGGCGACGCGACGCGGGGAACAGGAACCGCTTATAGAGATGGATACGGGCGAGAGCTACTTCGTTCCGGAACGGCATACGTGCTACGGCGCTGCAGCAAAAGGACAAGTCAAATGTGCCAATATGGCAGGAACTTGCTTCGCGAAACGTCCTTCGCGAAATGGGGAACTCGAGAAGAAACACGTTTCTGCAGTGCGCGCAACGACATTCTTCTCTGCTGCACTTGAATCTGCGCGACTACAGTGATGCACGCTTCATCGACTTTTCTTCGTTTAATAAGGAATTATTTTATTTCTTCCTTTGTATTAACAAAACGCAATCGTAAGGAAGCCATCATCGCATATTCGGACATTGCAGCAGTAGGAATACAAAGATGTAATCTCCCTCCATTTCCCCATTCTTTCCGTACATTCGCGTATTTAGTACCCATTCCCTCCTTTATTCTTTTCCGTTCTATCTAGCCAGCGAAGGGAATAACGTTAAACCCATATCGAGGCAGCGTTTAGCAGCATCGCCGTAAAGCCCGCAAACGGTTGCCCCGCAACAGGCAGCGAAGTTCGCGAGCTGTGCGCAGCCAGCGCAAAAAAGCAACTTCGATAGCACGCGTGCCGTATCACTAAAAAGGAAACGGCGATATTTACGAGGCCCGCGAAGCGTCATAAATACTAAATCGCCGGGAACGCACAGCATCGACCCAGCGACCAAATCGAAGCTACCCGAACACCATAAGAAATCCTCCGATGAAAAGAAGCCCGTCGATAAAATAACCCGAAGTTTTCTTTCCCGCGTGAAAAACGTTCCCGCTGAATATTCATCGCGCCCGAATCCATTTCGGCTCTCGTTTCCTCGCGATTCGCGGCCGATTCCCCGCGGCGGCAGATCAATTCGATTGAAACACAACTGGCGCCTCTCGAGAAACGCTTCGATCGGCGTTCCGGCCACTCGACTCCTCGGGAAACCGTTGCGAATGAATAAACGGAGGCCCGACCCGAAACTTTCCCTCTTCCCGCGGAATAATCGCTGGGAAAAGTTTCCCGCTCGTTTTCTCGTTTAAACAACACTCCTCCCTTTTTTCGCTCGGGCGCCCGGAGATATTACAAAGTTCCGACGGCTCTGCAAGAAATCATTCCACGAGAGTTCTATAAACAACAATGTGTATTTCTTATGGACTATTCAAATTTGCTTCACTCGACAGTAAGACGAGGTCTTGTGCGTAGCGACACATTAGCAAAGATGCGTAATTTTTTAGAAGCCTTGATCTCTCGCGTATCGATCCCCACATTTTCAACTAGTTGTTTATCCTTCGTTGCAACTCCAACATTTGTACTAACAGTATCGTTGTTCGCGCAGTTCGACTATCCCCTCTTTGACCAATCTTCAAAGCGTTATTACATGGATCTCTCCCGATTTCCAGCGAGTGTCCCAACATTTCTCACAACCCTCCTCATTCTGGCGTACTTTGTTCGCAAGATTGAAATTCGTCGCGAATACCACGCCGAACTTCTTCCGGCGGTCGATCTTTCACCCTTGAAACTGCCGAATTGCTTCGCGGCAGGCGGAAACGGGAACGGTCGGGCTCCTCGTTCCCATTCATCGACCGTTCGCTCGCGAGTTGTTAAAAGTTGATCACGGGAAACGGGAGCGGTCCGTGCGCGGGGTACCTAAGTTCTCATAAACACCGACGTTTATTTACCATGCACTCGCGGGTCGAGTGCGGCTTGTTTATACGGTTCCGTCCGGTCCGCGGAACCGTCTGGATTTAACGGCGCGCGCAATAGATCCGCTGTTATCGCAACCTGCCTTTTCTAATCCGCCGAATGGAGATGTTTGCGCGTCAAATTTACAGGTTTCTGCAGCGTCGGTTTTAATAGAAGCCTAGTTTCCTTAGTAAGCTTTCGAATCTATGCCACGGCGCTTCTTTTATCGGGCTTCGAAGCGTTTCGTCTGCGAGCTTCTTTGGATTTTATGTTTGATAGTGCCGAGCGACGTTTCAGGGATGCTTGAGAGGTTTATCGAGAGATTTATTGAGGCGCGAACGCCGATTTCTGCCTAACAAAATGCGATACATTTCATTATACAAATGAAAAGCAGATTTTGGGAAAGATATTTACAAGTTCATTTTCGAAGTTTTAGATAGTTTGTAGAGTGGAGAGAATTACTGATAGCATTCGCGAAGAAATTGATAAAAAATGTGGACTGAAATTGAGAGATATTTGAGTGATTTATCGAGGAGAGGAATTACGATTTTCGGATATCAGAAACTGATAAAACAAGTTGGAAAGAAATTTCTTAAGGAGCTATTCGAAGGTTGAATTATGGACTTCGAGAAGGTTTGTAGAGTGAAGGGAATTCTCGGCAGGGTTCATGAAAAATGAGTAAAAAATGCAGATTGGAATCTTGATCGTGTAGGGCTCCAGCTTCGAAGGAATCGTTTGAATATTCCTCCGAGCGGGACTCGGTTAATACGTCTGTTCACGACGGAGCGTTTCTACTTACTGCAGGAACGAATATTAAGGCACCAGATGAATTTTCAAATTTCATTTGCCTGGAAACAGAGCCTCGGTCGTATTAAACTTATACTACATTTCCAGCTTACTTTTTCATAGAGGACCACCCCCACCCCTTACACTCGGAACCTACTCCAACCCTACGCACAGGGCGAGCAAAAAATTAAATACAGTGAAACTAAAGTTCAGTACCACCGTATTTAACTTCCGTAACAAACTGTCTTTTCGTACATACAGTAATTCAATAAGTACAAAAATATATGTAGATAAAATTTGTAGATCCGTTCGAAAACTGGCTTCGAGAGTGTGCCAGAAATAAATCAACAACTCGACAAAATCCAACATTCATTTCAGCAAAACGTGACACAACTTTTGCTTGAAACTGTACAAGTTCGACGAGGCTCGGTCGTAACAAGTTACGTCTCCGTCTGGCTGTACCGACTGGATTCCGCGCGCCTCCAAATATTTATTCGGTTGATCGGTTCCTATCGGCCTCGGTTTGTATAATAACCGCGTTCACATGAACGTGACACGCGAGGTGGCACGGCACGCAGGAACGATCGATCATCGGGACGGCTCGCACAGGCCGGTAAGCGATAAAGATAACGCGTTGACCGCGATTGGTTGTCTTTCGAGCGTTAATGCGTCGCCGGTCGCCTGACCCGATTGATTCCCTCGCTTCGATTCCGAGGACGGCGGCGGGAGAGGGCAGGTGAAAAAACGCGACAGACCGTTCGCAAAACCGATGAAATAAATTGGACCAGTCGATCGTTGCATCCAATTAACAACGGTCAAAGGTATGCCGCCGCGTCCCGCGCGTCGCGCCATCGCGATTTGCTTAAAAAATCCAAATGCTTTTAACGAGTCGCACGGTTAACGGGGACGCGTGTCCCGGCGACACGGTTAATGGGGCGTGACCGAATGCTCGATCATTTTGTGCCTCCTTCCAGTTTGATCCTTTTAGTTGACTCGTTGGGCACCAACAGTATCGTGCCCCTTCGCGTGGAATTTCACCTGCGTCGTCGTGCGTTGTAGTTGCATCAGAGACACGATGTTTTCGTAAAATGCATTTATTATGGTGAAAATGGCGAAAGAGTGAACAGTTTTATTAAAATATGAGTCTAGAATTAGTACTGGATAGAGAATACGCGAAAAGCATTAATCGTTTGAAAGATTAAAACTTGTTTCATTTTTCAATAGCCGTGACGTTCCGAGAATATAATTCGGTGATCGGTATTTTTGGAAAATTCGAGCGTATCCGCGCTGGTAAAAGAGAACGAGCAATGGTATATGAAATTCAGGCTCGATACGAATCACCGATAAGGAACCGCGCGATAACGGGCGCGGCAAACAACGGGAACCGGCCGATATCTCGTCACAATGACGGAGTCCATCGTCAAACCGAGCATGTAAATAGGCATAATCGATCATCGGCCGTTCCAAGTGCGCATCACGCACGCGCCGATTCCCGATAGGGATAATTTATTGACCGTAATCGTTGCCTTCATCGCATCCTCGCGCCCTGTTGATTTTATTAGCGAAGGATCGATGTACGGGGCCGCGAATTGGCCTGGCAGCCGTCTACGACCGTAATCAACGGGACCGCATCCCGTTCTGGCTGATTGGCCACGCCTCGATATCCGTTAATTACGCCTGGTCTCTTTTCTCGTGGTGATAATGCCCATTCAACGTCCCTTCGCGAGTTTCTCGGTAGACGGTGCCGGATGGCCGGAGTAATACAGACACCGCGCGATCATGTCTCGAAAATCAGACACTGAAATTAGACTCGATCGATAAGTTTTCAATATGTAAAGATTATTCTATTCTAATACAGGATTTCCAGAAAATTCCAATTCTTAAGGAGGGCCTTCTAGTAACAACTTTTGATAATATCTCTACTGTCTGCTTCTAATATTATTATCAATAGTATTACTCTAAAATATTATCGGTCATGTCGCATGCGTGCGCATTAGAAATTCACGCGCCTTCAACGGCACTCTCGAAAAAAGGGTCGCAGTGAAATCCGCGCGTTTATGGGACAACAATGGGCCATCCCTGGCGCGGGAGCAACATTTCTTCCAATTAACCGGGCGTTCTATTTGCACGCGATACTCCGGAGGACGCGTACACACACCCGGTCCCCCCGTCGCCGTCCGATTCTGTTGCTCCCTCCGCTCGAGGGAAGATAACGCGCAGGAAATATTCAAATGCCGCGAGTTCTCGTTTGCGTGTGCAGCTCGTTCGCGGTGTATACACGCTTTTAATTGTCGGCGTCTGGCCCGCGTGCCGGTCCCTCGGCAGAACGTTCGAGTACCGGGGACCGTGAATTTCCGAGCGAGCCGACGCGACGGGGAAAGAATTTTGTCACCGGGGACCCGGCTTAGACGAGCACCGAAGCGTGGACGATCGGACGGATGGGCGGACGGACAGGTTGCTTAGAAACGCCGATGCCCCCGGCGGACGCTAACGAGCGACTTATTAACGAGGCTCGGCCGAGCGATCGCTTCGAGACGATCGAGTCTATTAATTAGCCAATTAATTCGCACAGATGGAAGTTAATTGATTCGGGGTAATAAAACGATTACCGACCGGCGTGTACGCGAATGGCCCGTTTGTGCTTTTTTCCGTCTCGCTCGCCTGCTCGCTCGCTCGTCCTCCGAATGGTACGAGTCCGCCAGTCGGGCGCACCCTTTGATCCGTGCCAGTTAATGAACACGCAATTAAGTAAACCGTACGAAAAAATAATTGGCCGATACCACGGACGTTAATTAAACGAATGAAAGTAATTGCCATCTACGGTCAGCTGATTAATCCGTTTTAGGCTCGCGTCGACCTTTGGCCCGTAAAATCATTATCCATCTGTGTAATGGGTATTGGATTGATCGTGCGAGCCATCGGAATACATTCTATGGTGTTTGTACAGTGATACGACGGAAATCGGTGGCATGTATATCATGGGTTGTTTCATTTTAGGGTCCAGTCGTGTACGCACGGAGAAGCGAGTGAACATTCTCTGCAAAGTCTTTGCTATTACACTCGCCAATCGATCGAAACTCTCGGTCTTTATATGTTCTTATCGTGGTTCGAGCTGTGTACACATATAGAAACAGGCCGTCCACGATTCATCTCGCACGGAAAGACTCTTCGTCTCGACTCCATGGCCAAAGAACACACGTGGCGGGAATTCAATTTCTATAAAACGCTCGCGAATGGGACCCCGTCCGAAGTGGCGGCTCCGGTAAAAGGTGGGGCCATCGCTGCGATCGCGCAAGAGTCAAACCATAAAACGGCGGCAGCTTCCAGCTGCCAGCGACTCTCAGGTAATATCAAGCAGCCCCATATTTCTCCGGGCGCGCGGAACGTTCGCACGCGTTCAGGAAATATCGCGATGCATTCCGCGACTCCGCGTTTCACGGCCGTGACAAACTGCGGCCGAGTGATTGGCCGACGCGGAGGCCGGCGGGAAAAAACGCGGGCGGAACGGGCCGCTCGAATGATGTAAGACGATCATCGATCCGGTGAAACGCCGCGGAAACGAGATCGATGGCTGCTCCTTTGTTCCGGAAATGCGGCTTGTCGAAAGCCTGTCAGCCAACTCTAATGCCCGTGATACCGAGCCGCGCTGAAAAATCAAGGTTCCCCGAACCACGGAAACGGAATCTCATTTCTGGAGGATATTAATGCACCGTGGAACACTGCGCGCGCCCAATTTCTCGCCATTTCTTACCGTCGCCCCGCCAGAATACCCGGCGAGAGTTTCATCGAGAGCAACTCTTTGCCTCGAGGTAATTCGATACGAAGAACGAATCTACAGTTCGAGAAAAATGGTAGACGCTTGGTTTACTCGGGGGAAAATGGAAATTATTCAAGGAAGGATTGTGCAGTTTGTACTTCTACAGCTTTGTTTACCTTTATTAACTATAGATTGACTGATCGTTTGATGTTTCGTTATTCAAACAATTGAATCGCCTGCTCGTAGCTTTCGACTGTAGATATCAAAATCCTATGCGAGTGGTTTCAAAGACTCTTCGAGCAAGCTTTAAATGGCACGCTTCTTCGAGTTAATTTTCAATAGTCGATCGAACCGTTCTTTTCTCGGTTACACGATAGAACATGAAGCGGAAGAGACAACCGAAAAATATCCGCGAACGAATGTACTTGAGTGCATCGGCCGAAGGAGGAAAAAAAAGGTAGGAGGTTGCACTCAGAAAGCCACTTGGCGAGTCACAGCCGAGCATACTTCGTTACGGGTAAAAGCGCTATCTACTACGGCGTCGCGGTCCCTCTTATTGTCTTTTGACTTTTTTCCTGCTATTTTCCGAGCAAGGATCTACGGTTTCCAAAGACGACCGTCGAAGCAACGCCAGGAAACCGGGTTTCGCTTCCCCCGGGGGATACTATCCACTTTGCTAATAGTTCTCCTCGGCCTTCGTCTCTTCGATGCTCCGGCTCTCGATCCAACGGCGCGGCGCTACTTTCCGTTCTCTTTCGTCGCGTGCCGCGCGGAAAAAGCAGTCGTTTGTTTATTTCTAATCGAATAAACGAGTGCGCTGCTGCGAACCGGCGCTCCGCTCGAGCGAAGAGCTCGACGCGTTCTCGTATCGGGAACGTAGATGTACATTCGGAGACGAACGTCGGATCTTCTAATCGAAAACTGATCAAAGTAGAAAGGCGAAATAGCGAAACACTAATGCGAAGATTATCGATTATTAAGCTGTGGACAGTTCATAAGTACAAAAGTTCCTGTAAACGTGAACAATGATTAATATACAAGTTTCGTAGTTTGAAAAAATCGCAACTAGGCGAAATTGATTAGTAATAAGGTCATACAAGTATCGAAGCAATAATAATATTGATATACGAAGGTGTCGAACAATACAATACTCGCCTAGCTGTGTATCGCAGCGTTAATTCCATTGCGATCCAAGGGAAACCGTTAATCCAAGAATTTGTTCAATCGATTCCCCGGCGAGTGTTTGCGGAGTAATGGAGTCCGCGTGGCATCGGTGTGCCACTCGAGCCGCGATGAAAGTAGAACCGGAAGGGGATGGAGGTGGGTGGCGAGAAAGCGTAGTTTACACGCTCGGAGCCGCGACGCGGTCCCGGGGGGCAAATCAGTCAAGAATAACGAAGCCCGGCGAGCTTCCTTCGTTCTTTCTTCCGCGACTCGACACCTCATTAACATACTTATTATACGCCGTTAATTATGGGCCCGCGTTTGTCGCGCCTAAGGCTCGGCGACAGCGGCGGCGGCGTTGCAGCCGGAGCCACTGCTTTTCTCCTTGCCAGCCGTACGGACGAATTAATTCGCGAATGAATTTTTCAAGCTCTTTTAACCGCGGCGTGGCACTGTAACTCCCGCTTCCACCGACCGGGAGGCAACGTTTTGATTGCGTTACTACCGCCGCCGGCCGGAAAAAAGCCTCCCGTCGAATCTTAATTGCTCTTTCTCGCGCGACTCGCCATATTTCCTCGTATTATTTCGCGTTCCTCCGCTTCCTCGAGTTTCGCTCTTTCTCATATATTGCATTTCATAAAATGCATCGCGAACTTTAAGTATCTCTAACGTTATTCGCCTTTTCGAACTTGCCGCGGTAAAATATTTGTTACATTTCCAATGATCCGTTCCTCTTTTCTCTAAATACTTTGAATTGATTAGTTACGATTTAATTCATGAATTGTTTCTTTAGAGAAAGAGTCAACGATAATTCGTCGTTCCTTACGGACGACTAAATCGACAGCGACACAGTCGGCCACTTGTCAAGCAAACGGACGAACCAGTGCGCAAAAGGGTTTCGAAACGAAAGTCCGCGCGATGCTCGACAGCGCTGCGAATCGAAGCGGAATGCAGAACAGGCGGTGCCGTTTCGTTCCTGGGTAGTTTGATGTATTTCGCCTTCCTTGCGGGGCCAAGTGCCGAACTTCTAGATAGAAGAGAAACTTCGATAATGAAATTACGGTTATCGACGTTCATACTGGAACTCGCGCGGAGCGAGCGGCCGCCCGCGAAAACTTTCTTCTCTCTTCGGGGAAAAACGTAGCTCGGATAAGACAGGGATCGGGCATTGATCAGGGCATGGAATCAATAGGTGCCACGGATCGAGTTCGCCGGGAACGGCCGCGATTCGTCAATCCGTTTCGCGCTACAAACTACGACCTGCTTCGAACACCGTTCGAGTATCCTCCACGGAAACTTTTAGCGGCGCTGTTCTTTTTTTCTCCTTCTTTTTGCTTAGGGCACGCCGGATAGGGCAAACTTCGAGTTCCGACGAACAATATAAGTCTAGAGGACGTCGGTGAAGGGAACGTGACGTGGCAGGTCGCTAGCGTTTGGCTTGATTTGCGATTGGAGACTCTCTGGTTTGCCAAATGTAGGATAGAAACGTGACTCCTTTGTCATTCTTGAGATTTAAATTGCACATTAAGCTAAAGCTTTAGGGCTTGCTGTTGCTGGCTTGGTTCATCATTTGCAATTACTTCTAGAAAAGGTTCGAATATTCATTCGCCAACTAGGAATTGTATCTTGAAATTCTGAACATTGTAGATTGATCAACGCATATTTCAAGAATATCCAGTAGCTTTTCTGTAGAACTCCGATTCGATCCGAAGTTATACCGGTTCTCTAGAGCCTGCACTATATATCGCAGCTCTACACAACCGGCGCCGTAGGTACCCGCAATCCGAACGTAATTTTACGACCACCAAACTAAAAGTTCCCCGCGCTCTTTAATTTCTTTCCACCGAACCGAATCGTTCGGCGACCGATCGACCGAACCTGCAGGCAGAAGAGATGTCCCCCCAAGTTCCGGGCGTACCTCTCCGGGTAACTTTCTTCCGGCCGGCCTGGGCGGATTCGTTTCTTCCGCTCGGGTCTTTAGCCGGGGAACAAAGCTCGCGAAATTCTTGCGCTGCCCTGGGAGTTTTATCCCCGGGCGCAAAAGTTCTCTGGAACCGACCTATAACCGAGATTATCGGTTACAGGGAACCCGGATCATCCGAATTCCACTGGAAAGTCTGAAATCCCGCCGCGGGGTGTCCAAGGAAATTTCCGTTTCCAGTTTAACAGGGAACGCGCGCGGTGTCAGGTGCGTCTGGCGTTCCGTTTCAACGCGGCGCGCGGTTATTACACGCACTGGCAAGAACAATGATTCCCGGTCGCTGACAGTGCGGATTTATGGCGGCCCCGCGGAAAGATAATACCGTCTTGTCTAGCTATTCTTGAAGAGGGTCGGCAAACTTCGGTTTTCGCTTTCTTTAAATTCCGCCCGCGCGGACGCCGCCTCCATATTTCATGCCGCGACCGGCAAACATCTACCCGAGCTTTTTATTAACGGGCCTGCGTGCGCAGTCCGACTGAAGCGACAGGCGCAGTTAACCCTCCGCGCGTCTAAGATTCCTTTTTCGCAATCTTCAATTGCTGGAAAATATTTCTAACGGGAGGCTTCGAGAATCGAGTGCCCTGTTGTGAAAGGAAAGGATATTAACGGGTTCATTCTATCGATATTCCTGCTTCATTGGGTTTGCTGCGGAAAGTAGCGCGATCGCGAACAATGTTTGTAAAATTCGTGTACGAAAATGTTCGTTCTAATTAAAAACGCCCCTCGAGTGAGCACAAGGAGAGGAAGAAAGAAAACTAATATTTGAATTAGGTTCGAAAGCTCGGAAGATTTTTAATCGAAAAGTTTCGGAAACTGAATAAGTCAAGGGTAAGTCGGGCCAGAAATATTAGTGGATGAGGGTAACGCGAAAATCGAAGAGAAAAAGCGCAGTTCGTCCAGAGCTCGATATTAAATTTGAGACAATCTAACTGTAATAAATTGCAGAAATTAATTAACGTAGATTTCAGAATGGGATGAATGAATAGTTACCGCGATAGACTTAGAAACTTTGTCTCATCAAACGCTTCTGTCCAACGTTATTTTCGCAGAATTTCCGGTCCTCCCGATAACCAGCTGAGTGAAGCCACGTTATTTTTTGTTCTTATCCAACGCGTCATCGGTGACGTGTAAAATGGCCGCGGTACGGGAACCTGTCGTTCTTCTCCCGTTGATGCATCGCTTGTCGTCAACTAATAAATCGATAAGGAAGCGTTTCGGCGACTTTATGGATGTATTAAACGCGAAGATATCCTTTACCGCGGCGCTACACGTTTATGTACTCTATTCCAACGGGCGTAGACAAATGAGTGAAACATTCACCCCTGTCGGGAACTTTCCGAACTTTCCGAGCGGACCGCGCGCTCTTATCCCCCGGTAAATCTTCCATCTTCATTGAAATCGTGTATTTCGCTCGCCATTCGATTTCCACACTCGTACGCCGCCGCCGCGCGAAATTTCATTTCTGCCTCGAAAGCGAGGGCTAATCCTCCGAGCGGGCGGGGAGCTTCAAGTACGTTGACGTGAATCCGACTAGACGTTGAAAAAAAATTGCCGCGCCTACGCAGACGCGTCCATTTCTATTCCAGCAATTTCAACCAGCGTCACGGTGGAACGAACAAATCTTCGTTACCTTGTTCTCGCTGGGCGGAATGTTCTTGCCCTTTGGTTCGTTTAAAGGTTCTGTTAATCCGAACGGTCTGTCGGGTTACATACTATAGATATAAGTGGTATAATAGAAGAATGCAAATCATGATTTAGTACAAGTGGTTCGGTTACAAGTAAATCTCGAGAACCTATTAAAAATCGCAACAGAATGTCAAAGGTAAACGAGGACAACATCGTGTCTGCGTGCTTGGATCGGTCTTCGAAACGATCGATTTGAAACTTTTCCAACTTCCGAGATACGAAATTGTGGCTTCAAATCTTCGCTTTCACGCGCAGGTGGCCCGGATGAAAAAGATTCGCGGGAACCCATTGAAAATTGCATCCGAGCTTGGAGAGTATCGGATGCCCAAATCGAGCAGCGCGTGGTTACTCGGCCATTTCCCTACGAACTATTCCCCGAGTATTTCAGGATTATCCGGAATCAACGTGAACAACGTCGCGAACAGTTCCCGTGTCTCCGGTTTTCTCAAAGAAACGAGAAGGAAGAGCCGCGCACGTCCACGGATATCCGCAGTCTGTGTGCTTGAAAGGGGAACCACTTCAGCGCAGTTGAGCGAGGGAAAACGAGGCCGATAGAGCAACTAACAAGCGTTCTGCTGTGGAGAGAGAACTTCCAAAACTCTTTCCGGGTCGCGGAAGAAGAGAACTGAGAAATGCGTCAAAGCCTCGCTCGCCGGTAACTCCTGAATGCTCGAACTTGTCGGCAAGTTTTATCAACATCGGCGCACCGGTTTCTTCTTTTATGCGCATTAATCGACTACCACTTCCGATCTTACTCAGTTGCAGCCGTTTAAGATACATCGGGAACTTTCGCGGCTGCACTGTTCTCGGATCGATCGTCGGTTAATAGTCTGTTAACTGCTGCGAAAATCTCGAGTGTTGTACGTAACGCTTGTTCTCTCGTAGCTGAAACGATACCGAATACGAACAGTTACAAATTATTCACAGAAATTATTAGAATTAATCATTTATAATAATTAACGATCGTTAATTATACTTGAATCACGCTATTGTTAACTGACGTACGTTATTAAACGTACTTAAATTTAGAAGTCTCCTGAGTGACCGCTGTGCCAGTAACGCCTACCAATTTGTTAATAGTCTAAGGAATATTTTAAGAATGGAAATCCGGTAATTTGAAAGAACACGTAGCTTCCTTTTGTACGGTAACCATCATTGAGGATGGAGTCAGAGCTAAGCTCCCTGAGAAAGAGTCCTGAAACCACATTAATTTCTCCGACGAGGAATAAACTCCTTAACTCGCTGCTCGGCCAAGAAGCTACTCGGTCACCGTGTTCCCTGCCTTGCCCCTTCAGCTTACAACGCAGATCCGGATTAACGGATTGAATAAATTTCCTTTTTGCCGTGGATCCTTGGAACATTGACTCTCGGCTGAGCGCAACTTCCACGCTGATGAAAGTCGTACCTCCCTCGCATAATTCTGGGATTATTTTTGGATCGAGCTATCGTCGATTACACCAGCTATTGGAAAGATCTTCTCTTAAATCTGATTTACCGGCAGCTAACTATAGAACCTCTTTCAACGTCCTTTATCCTATGCAGGACCCAAATTCAAGTCAGCCTTAAATGCCTGCTCAAAAGACCGATCCAATTCCAACGATACTCGAAGCGACAAAGAAGCCCGAGCTTAAAATTAAACCCACAAGTGCTCCATTCTGGTTTAATCGAAAGTGTACGATCGGCAGAAAATAGCCAGGTGGCGAAACCATTGAAAAACAAACTACTCGATGGTAAACCAGGTCCAACACGGAGGCCTAACGATAACGGCGGGAGACGAGCAGGTGAGCCATACACCCGATCACTGTTAAAGCAAGGAACACGCCGGAGGAACACGCTCGGCGAGCGTTCATAAGCACTCCGAGCGCTGGAGGGATTAATAGCGCCCTGAAATTACAATGCCACGTCGACCTAATGAAATCACTCGTCCCCGGGAAACACCGTTGACGCAACCGGTTCGGTTCAAACGAACAGCACCGCGGCCGGATAAGCGAGCGTATCGCGCAACGAAGACGCGGCCCGCTGCAGCCGAAGGGGTGGCCGGGTCAGAGGTCGCAGGGGTGAAGGGTCGGGGGCTCGGGGCCGTTACAATACCGACGATAATGGATGCGTCGCGACGAGCGCGAAGCCGCGTCTGGTTCACGCCCGGCAAACTACTGACTGATTAATCCGTGCCGAATCGATCAGCCGAACGGAGCAAGTCTGCCCCGCAGCCGTGAACTTCGCCATTCCGGGGATCGCGCGACGCGAAACAGCCCGTCGCATTATCGCGATCCTCCTCCGCCGCCTGTCGCCGCGTATTACGCGAACGTTTCCCGTGGTCGCACCTGGTCAAAGCTGTTTCCCTGACGAATGCATTGTGGCCCGAGTGCTTGGATTAACGCCTTGATTGCTGCAGGGGAATTTAGTTCTCCTTGGGAATTACGATTGTCAGGATACCTTGCTGTTTATTCCGTAACTTGACATTGTATGGGAAAGATTGAGGCTTAAAAATGGCATGGGTAAGCTCGGAGCCTAGAGATGGCATAGTACGCGAAGAACGCGTTAATTTAACCTGTTAACGAATTAATACTAGAAACGCAGAATTCGGTGACAAACGATTCGTACAATTGCTGAAATCTATTGAAATTTGGGAAAGTCAAGTTTTTCGATTAGGATAACAGCGTATCGATCACGGACGCGTTAGCCGCAAGAAATTGCGTTCTAGTCGAATAAGCGTCACTCGAGCCGGCCGGGGAACTTTGAAATATTCCGTCGGAATGTAAACGCTTTCATCTACTTTGTCGTTCGCCGCCGACGTGTATCGGGTCGTTCCTTTCATCCGGCAGAGAGCCCAGTCGTTTTGCCCGGGCTCCGGGAAACAAATTGATTATCCCGGATAATGGCGTGCCTTAACCGAACACTGATTTTCCGCGCTGAAACGTAATCGTATTCGGTTGCCGGGCGCGCGGAACGGGGTCCATGAAATCAATCTCGGAAGGACGATGCTCGGGACAAAGCCTCCGGATACGAGTTAATGTAAATTAATGACCGCGTTATTAGTTCCCGGTTCGAGCCGCGTCGATCTGCAGCCCTTCCTGAATTTCATTGGGAATCCTGGAATGTGAAACGCGCGTCCTCTTCATCGCTGCCGCCCCCGACGTCCATTTATTAGTCAACCGTACCGAAACGCGCCGATATTTCTTCTTCAAAGTCGATTTCTACGATCGTCCCATGGAACGAGCCCGACGAGGGTCGTTCGATTAACGTTTAAATTAATAAGCCCGATTAGCCGAACAATCGGGACTCGTAATTAACCCGCGTCGGAGCCGGACAAAGGGTTGGCCCGTCCTTGAAGATTTACAATCGTCGCGATGATAGGGCGGGCACAAACGTGACGCATGACTTCCGTGTTGCTAGCGAGGCTCAATAGCGTTTAGATGGCCACGGGATTCGCAGGCGTTGCAATTAGCTTTCCCGGAGTTTGACGAGCCGGTGTTGGTGGAACATCTCGCCTTCGGTGTCTCCGCGCGTCTGTGTCCAGGGTCCGGCGCATCGCGCGATCAATCGTCGGCGATGAGACGCTTCGGTGTCAGTGCCTCGTGGAGCCACTGATGAAGCTGGACTGCTAAGCCGACGGAACATTGGCTGGAATGCTACTTGACGCGGCACGGACCGGAAAGCCTCGAGATGCGTCACTTATCGGCCTCAAATTAACATCGAGACAACCGCAATTCACTTGGATCGATCCGGCCCGCCTGCCGACACTTCGCCATCATCGAAGAAGCTAATCGCCGTCCTGAAGCGAGACGTTTCATGCTCGATCCTTTGCGCGCGAGGATTTCCGGAAGCGTTAGGCAACTTTGGAGAACCGAAGGTGGATTATAATCAACTAATAGCCGTACTTTTACATCTTCTTTCTCTTCTAATCTCCATGTCTCTCGATCGTATGCATCTCGCGCGATTAAGGCGCATAAATAAGGAAGATTTCGCTCGAGCAACAGTTCCATCTACTCGACCGCTTGAAAATGAATCACATTCTGAATGTCGAGCGTATAATCTGATTTACGGACAAATACGATTGCGCTTTGCAAGCGGATCGCCGTATCCACCGGAGACGCAGCGGGGTTATGAGAGCCGAGTCCGCGTGACGGCATCCGGCTTTCCCCTGCAGCACGTTTTTCCATTTGCAACCGAGAGACGGATGCAACGAATCCCGGTTACGTGACTCGCCCGGCATCGCAACACCGGCCGGATCTGTTAAACGGTTAAGCTGACCGTGAAATATGGACGCGTTTTGTCAAGGTCGAAACTGATCCCGAAAGGAAACACGATACGACCCTCGGACCAGGTGCGCCAGCCCAAAATGCGCCCTGCCCTTTAGGAGTCGGGTGTCTTCGAAATCCTCCGCAATTGCAACTTCCATACCGTTACACGCGTTTCACGAGAAACAGAGAAGAAGCACGAGAAACGGAAGGATTGAATCGAAATTGGAACTGTATGCTTCCAAGGATGGATGATTTGTTCGCAGGAAACAATAGTGCCTTAAAAATTCAGAAATATTCTGATAGTTGGAACTCGATGAAATTTCAAATTGCCAACGATCCAAACTTCGAGCATCTGAACCATTGGAACCGTTACGCATCGTTGAAACGATTTCAATTATTTTAGTAATAAGATCCAACTAATTCAGTCTAACCGTTGTCTGCTAGTGCATCAAAGGCGTGTTCCCAACGAACGGTGTTATCGCGGCAGTATCGGTTTCGCGTGAGCGGACACTCGACGACGTAGGTCAGCAAAGGGACGCAGGGACAGGCCGGTCAAAATCAATATGCAATTCGCGGACCGTAGTTCGCGGCCTCGAATACAATTGCATCCGTCTCGCCCCTGGCCTCCGTCCGACGGATCCCCCTCTTGAATTGAGACCGGCCCGTTCCCATCCCGTAGCGACCCTCCTTTTTTCAGGAATATTGAATTTTCAGCCGGGACGGCGAATGCGATCGGGATTTATCCCGTGTTCCCGTGGTCCGCCGCGCTCCTGCTCAGGCTCCGAACTGGTAAGCTCGGTTCATTCAATATGTATTGTGAAAATCGGAAATTATACAGTAACACGCGCGTTCCGGACTACCCTCGCGCCCATCCCCCTATTTCTTCCTAGCGGCACAAAACGCAAATTACCCTCGACGTCGGTTATTCTTCTGTCCGACACGTGGAGCTTTCGGAATACTGAAATTTCGGAAACTATACGAATTTATACTGTAGTCTAGTATATCTATCTATCTAATATAATAATGTGATATCTAGTATTTATCGTAAGAGGACGTCTAAACAACAGAACTTGCGTCACCTTGAAAACAAAATGTGGTTATCGATAGCTTCTCGGTTGCACAATCGTTGCCAGCATACCAATTACGCCAATGCCCGACCTTTGAATCCATTATCAATGCTCAGCGGATTTGAATGGTCGTTTTTCGGGACAGAACGCGCCTGGACTCGCGAGTTCCGGTGAAATTTTATTGAAAGCGCGGCTCCGTGAAAACAGACACGCCGGTAACCCCTCGCCCAGTTGGCCAGTTCATTTTCCCTGGAACGACCGACATAGTCGTGAGTCACTATTTTTCATTCAATCGCAAACGAATATTCAATATTCGAACGGCTTGCCGGATCAGCGGCGTCGAGCTTTTTTCTACCGAGCATTGATTCAGAGCGCTGATTAATCGCGAATGTTTCTGTTACTTGCTATCCCCCCTTTGTTTTACTCGCGTAACAACCCAATCTCTGATCCCGAAGGTAGACAATCCCGCGAACTCTGTTACAAACACGGGATAATGGAAATACGCATCGATCATATCGCGGAAAGTCAAAGTGGAACGCGACAAAGCTGCACAGTGGCTGCACGAAGGGAAACAAATCTAATAAAACATCCATGGACTAAAATCAGATGCACTTACTCGTTTCCATTACGACTTATGACGATGGATTACCTCTTTTTCTCACAATTTATGCAGAGGCGGAATACGAAAATTGCCTCAACCCGATAACATCTAGATCAATAGCTATGCTTCTAATACGGTATCCGTTGAAACCTGCGATCGATGACCAAAGAAATTCCTCGCTTCCCTCTCGCTACGGAGAGTCTCCGCAAACTCCGGTTCCACTGCCGCTCTCCCCGATCCTCCGAATTTATTTTTGTCGAGCGGCAGTTTCTCTATTCGCATGCAAACGAACCGGAACGAGCGTACGTTTCGCGCGATCGGTTCGGGCGCGGGGTCGAAGCGGCGCGCGGGACGGCGTAGCTGGAAATTTGATGATTAAATAACGCAGCGAGAAGGAAGAGGGCGACGCGACAGCAATCGCGTGGAACTCGCGAGGAACTTTCGAACCCGAAAGCGTCGCGTCGCATCGCGGAACGGAATAGCCGCGCGGCGAGTTGCCTCCGTACATTATTCCGAACCGATCTAACTTCCCGGAAATTCCCAGGCAACGTTTGCCTTGCGACTCGATTTAATTATTTCGTTCTAATTTATTTTGTCGGCGCGAAGGGGGGGGGGGGAGGGACGCTCGCGCTGTTTTCCAGGCTAACAAAGCGTGACCGCGATTCGCCGCGGTGTTTAATGAACCGGTGAACAAGTTCTCGCGCCCGGAGGACCGCTACCGAATCGCGACGAACTGTTTGTCGTGTAAATTATTTTCGGACACGTCGTAATCGCGGCATCGATCCTGCGATCGAAGCGGAAATTCTGCTTGCGGTGCTCTGTTGCTAGCGTGGCAAGATCTGCTGTCAGGATTTGACGAACCGTAATGTGATTGTGTGTTAGGATTGATTGAAATATGATGGGTAATAGTGTAATGTAATCGGTACGATATCAAATGATTAACCATCGTTTCCAATACTATTTCTCTCTAATATTTAGCTATGACAAAATGAATGATACATAGAATGTTTAAGATTCTTGTGTCACTCGCGTATTAATCGGAGCTCGGATAAATCTCCCGTACTCTGGTTATAATTGCCACTGGTTACCGATTATAAAAAGTAGTTTATAATCGTATCAATTATTTCATTCGAACGACCGTCGGTATCTATACGAGAAGCAGTGCTGAAACGAGAGTATTCCGGGGTTTTTACGGGTTTCGAATAAACGCGGTAGCCCGTGGAGACCGGTAATACGGCGAACGTAAAGTAAATTGATAAAGGTATTTTTAAATTGTCGTTCCGCTCGGATCGTACCGCTCCCTTCCCGGGGATCGCTAAACCGGGCCGCTGGCCGGAGTAATAGATCCTAGGTAGGAGTTATTACCGGGATTAAGCAGAATAATTTAAATTTATCGGCAATAAATTTTCAATTCCAAGACCGGGGAACGGTATAAATCTGCGGTAACAGGTTCGGAGAAATGAGATGGAAGGACGCCGCGGCGGAGTCCCGGGTAAAATAAATATATTTATTCGGCGCGGCTCTAGGAACGGTCTGTTACATATTACATCGTATCGACGACTGTGCAACGTTAACGGTACCGTTGATAAACCGATTATTCCGGGACTCGAAAACGAAATATTTATCGGTGCCGACGATAAACGAAAACTTACCGCGCGCGTGTTTCCGCGCACGCTGAAAGAAGCTTTTAATATATTGTATCTGCTAAACCATCGATATTTATGCAAATTCACGGATCCGCACACGAACATCGGCGACCAGAGATACGCGCGAATTTGCTTTTAGCGCCGAGCGTTCCGCGTTCGAACACAAATAATACGAAAATATTCATACGTATCCGCGTTTCGAGATCAGCGCCACAATAATTCACATTATTTCACTCTGTGCCGCAATAAAATTCAATTTCGCCCGAAGGAACTAATCAAAATGTGAATTTCACCGAACAGCATCGTATTGTTTCGCTCCGCACCATAAGGAAATTCAATCTCCATCCAACAAATTAATCAGGGTCCAAATTTCATCGAACAATATCGTATAGTGTACGTAAATCTATTTGCAACCCGACAAACCAATCGGTACCGACGTTTCGCCGAATACAATCAATGATCACACAAGTAAGATTCCATGTAAGACGCGTTGAACGTCCGGTCAGGGCAACGTAGCTCGAATCGAGCGATTAAATGCGGATGAAACAGGTGGATCGACCGAAATTGCGCGCTCTCGGCGAGGCTGTCCGTATATTTCGTCGGCGGCGAGCAATAGAATTACCATCCGGCGCATCGATCCCGTAATTTGTTCCGATTTCGGTGGAATTCCGCGAGTACACACACCATCCTTTCAGCAGTGCCGCCTGCTTTTGCAGGGGAACTGGCCGGGCTGTTCCGAGGTGTCGAAGGTGTCCGTTGAATAATCAACGCGAGCTTATTCGAGTAATCGGTGGACCAAATTGCGCGCTTTATTCCGACTGTGAAACTCTCTCTCTCTCTCTATCTCTCTGATTATCTCTGTCCCTTTCCCTCTCCGTTTGCCGCACTCTCTCGCCACGTGGATTGAAACGAGTCGGAAATACGCACGAACAACGAAGCGACGTATAAATACAGGGGGCGTGTAGGAAATATAGAAGCTTTATTGAGTTCCCGTGCTACACCGTGCACCATTGAATATTGAGAGGATCTTCTTTATTGAATACCCGCTGGCCGACTTGCACTGTTTCCCTTCAGGGCAAACCTCTATTCGCGGATTAGCCGCGAAGCTTGGAATTCAAAAGAACGATCGGGATTCGCAAAAAATATTTATTTACTGCTCGGACGCGGGACCGGACGCGGGGCCGGGCGCGTGCGTCGTCTATGCAAATACCCCGCATCCGGTGAAACGGAAATTTTAACAAGGAGCTTTCGATTTATTTTTCGCGCTGCTGAATGTTTCCGGCGCTGGAGTCGAGTTTTTTTATTTTTTCTGACATTTGGGGCGCGACTTGACGGAGTAGCCGTGTTTACAAGGATCGCAGGGTGTTTCTAAAAAGTGCGACGGAACTCGGGTTGTTCCATTGTGACATTTCCGGGAATGTAGAGCAGCTTTTTGCAAATGAACTGTTCGAGGGATATAGTGTCCACAGATTTAAATATTTTGCGGATCAATCTTCGTTAAAAGAGGAAAAGTTAAAAAATCATCCTTGCAGCATGTTGCACTAAATCCCGAGCGGTCTAAACAGCCGGGCGGTTCCAGGGAGCGCAGATTAAACGCGAAGTTAAGTGCTTAAGCAAGCACAACCTCCGGCAGCCGAGCCTCCAATTCCGAGGGATCAGATAGGGCGGGCCCGAACGGTATTTGAACTTAATAAGAATTTTAATTGAATTAAATAAAGCGTCGCGCGGAGGGAGGTCGATGTTTGCCGCGTTACCGAGCCATTCCGATTCATATCGAGTCGGGAAGTCCCATTGAAATTACGTGTCTCTTCTCGCGCGTTGGACCGGGCACAATGGTAATCGAGAATCGAGCCGGTAAGACCCCTTTGTTGCTTCCCCTCCCGCTCGGCCGTACTTCCGCGGAGCTTCTTCATTTCGCTCGTTTCATCAACGATATTGTTCTTCCGTCCTTTTCCCGCTGGCCGGCCGTCTCCGTCCGCGCCCCGGGCTCTCGTAAATTTTTATATTAAAAAACTTGCGCGCGACAAAGCGCTCGAAAATAACGGGTACTCGATACTCTGGATAGCTGCGACCGAGGAGAGCAATCGATCGAGTTCCAGGACAATGGTAACAGAGATATTTATTGCAAAGTAAAATAAATACGCCCGCGTCGCGTGTCCCGGCGCGCGTATCCGCGCCGCGATCTCGATACGCGCCTCGGTATCTCTGTCCCTCCCCCCGTCGTCCCTTTTGTTCCTCGAACGGTGGAAACGTACCGCGCGTAATGTCTTCCATTAAATCGCGAACGCGCGCGAGCGTATTACTTTTTCAGCGGAGATTCTGCTGAAACAGGCGGCCGCTCGTAATTTACGGCGGGGCGCCACGGCGCGCGGCTCCGTTAGATCGGGGCCAACGGCTCGGGATTACGCCGCACGCTGCCGAACGGGCTGCGCCGCAGTGCAAGGGTTAACAGTTTTTGTAATTAGCTTGCATATTGTTTCGCGAGCGGTCCGACCGGCGAACAGCAGTTTTTAATACTTCAGATTGCTTCGGCGCCGACTGAGATAAGCCCGGGCTGCGGCCGGAATACGGACTCTGTCCTTCTTCTATCTTGGCGCGTTAACGGGCCGACCTTTTCACGCCGCCGACGATTGCTAAGTCGTCTAATTCCGATGGGAAACGAGGCCGATAAGACGCGTACCGCGGCAAGCGAAGAACATTGCTGTAAAACTAGCATTCCGCTTTAACAGTTGCAACCGATAAGCGCGAGACATGGCTACCTTACGTTTCAGCTACCACCGAGACCTTCCTCCGTCCTATTAACGGAGATTCATAATTCAAGATACATATTGCAACGAAGAAACAGGTGAAAGACTGAAGGCAACTCTCTCTCTCTCTCTCTCTCTCTCTCGAAGTTGAGGAATTTCTAAGAATCACCACGGAACTCGGACGGCGAAACAAGGAAAAAGTAGTTTCTTCCGTGTATCTCTTATAAAGTTCCCATTGACCGCAGATAAATATTACTTCGACGCGTTCATTAGAACAGTCTCGGCACTCTTTCTGCCGGAGAACGCGCCTGGGAAGTTGGTAATCCTTCTTCCGAAACACGCCGTAAATCTTCGTTTATACATCGCAGTTCTCAACTAGACAGAAGGAAGACGGCGAGGGACGCGGGCTGAGGCGGGCGCGAGCGATGGGTGGAAATGTTGCTCACCGCCGTCGACCCGGGATTAAGACGTAAACATCAAACTGCACTATCTAATTAGTAAGCTGTACTGCTAAGCAGTGTCTAATGCCGCGTTCCTGCCTGCGGAACTGCCGCGAACTTGCGCTACTTCGACGGGAATTCCGCTCGGGCCCTCGGTTCGCCGAAGTAATCGGCAACGGGCCACGCTCGCAATTACAATACAACCCGCTCGCCGGGAATCGCTGCGAGCCGCGGGAAACGGGAAGTTCCGCGAAGAAAAGCAGCTGGGAGTAACGATAATAACGATTCGCCTCGGATCCCACCGCCCCACACTTTTCGCGGACAATACCATTAATCCTCTTCCGATAAAACGAGCACGTCCCGCTTCCGCGCCGAGATTCTTCGACGAGCGTGTCGCGATTCCGCGAGCAGTCCCCGCGAACCGATTTATCTTCGTTTTTCTTGCAACCTTGATCCTTTTTCCTTTCGTTCTCCGGCTTTTTTCCCTTCAAGAGAAATTATCCGCGACAAGGGGAGAGGGGGATAGTTCCGCGAAACTTTCAGGATTAAGACCGGAGAGAGGGAGGCTTTTTCCTCGGGCGCGAGGCAAATGTTTCTTTTTGCTGATGTCCCTGTCTAATAGCGTTCGCGCCGGTTACAAGGTAACTCGTTACTTTTCGGGATTTATCTTCCTTCTGCTCCGGGAAGATAGGAAAGTAATTGCTGCCGAGATGGAGGTAAAAGAGTTCTTTATTATATAATTACGGTGAAAGGTCCCGGTAACCGGTGTGTGATTTTTTAATGCATCGCTGCTCCAGCGAGAGGCGTTTCTGCGGATGGTGGAGCTAAATGGCGCGGAGGGTTCGGCGGCTCTCGACGCTTAAGAAATTATTGGCAAATTTTGACCGGCTCGTTCTAGTATGATCCAGCCCGATGAACGTCTTTGGGGTATTTTTCTTGTTCCCTTCAACATGGGGTGCAAAATTTTTGTAGTCTTCAGCTGACCTCATTTTCACGCTTCTTCGGTGAATAAAGGGTTCGATGCGTCTTCGATTCTGACAGTTCCCGTGGAAACGGCGTTATCGACTTCTCGCGTTTCCCATGGAAACCCCTAATCCCTAGTCAAACCTTTCCTCGAGGTTAGGCATCGCGATGACAGATCGTCAGCCATTAGCAGAGGGTACAATCTCGACAACTCTTTCCTTTGAAAGGAGCAGGCAGCCTAAACAAGGTCTAGACTCCACGGCGGCAGGATAGGTTGGATGGACACCCTTATAGACACACGTATCGTTTACGCTATGGCCTAAAAGCACCTCTCACGCTTGCAAACAATGGGAGAACCGTCGTTGAATACGTGTCGCCCTAAATGTGTCTGCTCTTAACAGCGATAACATTAGTATTCGAGAAATTTCCTCGATTTACGATCAAGCAATTACAAATATCTTATTACTCGCGTCTTTCGTCATTATCTTCTAATCACAGCTGGGAAAAACTATATGGAAGTATCGAAATTTGTCTAATTTTACGTTAGATTTTTTAAGATAATCTTAAAGAGTATCTTTACGTTTTGAAAGCTACAGATTCTCTTATAACTGCCTAGGTACGATCAAAATGGAATTGTACTACTTGGAGAGGAGCTTTACCCCGTTACTGATCAGACACAGCTCAGTTACCCAAACAATCGCAACGAAACTCGAATTTTTTGTTTCATGAGCTACCAATTATCCTCTGAACCTTCTTGCTCCCCGCAAATCCCATGAAAGTCGGCTACGATCACCGGAAAAATTCATTCCCATGTCCGAACAAAAGGATTCCATTAGCCGATCGTCGCGTCGGCGAACGAGTTAATCGACGCTTCGTCGTTGTACGTGATCTTTCGAGCGATTTTTACGATCCCGCGGGATCCCATAAATATCCACGGGACACCGGGCGCGTTTACTTCGTTACGATAAACCGTTTTGTGTGCCAATCAACGCCGCGCAGAAACAAGCCAAAATTAACTTACCTCAATTTGTCATCGCGCCGCCGCGCCTCATGAAAATTAGCATACTTCTATACAGCAGCCATTACGCTTCAATAACCGGTGTTCTGTAATTACTCTTGCGGGGAAATTAATCCCCGGAATAATAAATGACTTCTCCACCTCCGAGCGTGCACTCCCCCCTTTTGCCCTGCTCGCGTTTTCCCCTTTTGGGACGCGACACGATGAATTACAGGTTCGCGACTCGCGGGCGAATCAGGTCGCCCGTAAATACCGGCCAGGTTTTTTGCCCTGTCGCCGATGAAATCCCGTTTTCAGCCGACGGCCCGCGGAATTCCCGTGTTCCGATTCCGGTTTTTACGCGTGCCATCGCGCGCCAAAGAACCATCCTCTTTCTTTTCCGTCTAGCATCGACGCTGGTTCTCCTCCTCAAGATCTTCCGAGTTTCAACTCTTTCTATTTCATTATTTCATCGCGCATACGTGTGTAAACCGATATCAAAGCCATATCTTATAATGATTCTGGAGCTGCCCTTTAAGTGGCCTTTCAGTTGAAAAACTTGAAACGGGTGATTTTTGCTGATCCGGTAATTCTAGCGTTAATAACGGTGTCTTGTCGCGAGTTCCAATCATATTTCCACACTTTCCTACGTTCTTCAGCTTCAACAAACGCAGCCGGACACAGTGGAACCAATAATTTCCACTAAACTGTGAAAGCTTTGAAACTACTTAAGAATAAGCGGCACAAAGTGGCTTTTTCGGGATGGCCGAGGCTGCTCAGCCAAACGACGCCATCTTGGGAACCGTTGGGCGTATAAGATAACTTTCTTAGCAACTTTCTTTTAGAACCCCGAACGTTACAGGGAAGAAAGGTCGGCGGCGGAAGCAATTACGGAGGGAACTTTAGACTTTATTTATACCTTGCCCAGTTCGCGGTGAATATTTTCGAGAATATCGTCGAAACGGACCACGAAATACGTAAAAACGATCATCGAACGTTCGCAGAATGGGTCAAGCGTACTTGTGCGCTGCGTTGGAACACCGGGACGCTCGCGAATCCCGCGGACGAACAACTATTTTCGAGTTCGGTGTACGTGCTCTGTGATATCGGGAAGTCGCATCTGGATCGATCGTGTGCGTTCGAGTTCAACGGACGAATTAAACTCGCAGAGTTTCGGCTCACTATAAATACTTACACCTGTGTAGCCCTTCAGGGACGACGTTGATACAGGCTCCTAACTCTAATCGTACCGTAAGAAAAGATAATAGTAGTAAATGTGCCTTATCGTCATCACTTATTTGACTCTTGATTGTTCACGAATCGGTTCAACGCGTTCTCGACTGTCCGCGCAAATCTGTGCACGGCCTCCATTAGAAGCCGAGTTCTCGCTGCACAGAGAAAAGGTCGACGACGAACGGTTATCGGTGGAAGCGATCGTGTGGCGAATCGCGCAAGAACGCCGCCATTATAAGCGATTAATGGGACAAAGGAGCGCGTCGAAAAGCTTGCGTGGATGTAATTATAGGAACGACGGCTCCGCGGGGCCACTTCGGCTGGCCCGTGATTTATGAATATTCTCGGACCGTAATCGAGTGCGCGAATCGTCCGTTACGGGAGCCGTTATCGGTGTCGCGGCTACGCGCTCGGCGAACTCTCATATGCCCTTTTAAGGTTGCTGGCCCAATGCTGCAACGGTATCAATTATTCGCGGCGTCGTGCGGTATGTCGAGCGAGGCGCGTTTGGCAAACGAAAAACGGGATCCCGGACTTTGTGACTTATTTAGACGCGTTTCAACGAATTTCTGCAGTGTTGGGAGGAAAAGTTTGACCGGTCCGTTGCTGGCCAAGTCTTATACGGCCGATGCAATCTTTCAGTGAGACTTGGAAATTCATTTCCACGGTGACGTGTCGCGTGAAGCTAATTTCGCTGGAATTTCTGGGTCGTGATAATAAAATCGTAATAATACAAACGATCGAGTCTTGTCTGACCACTAACAAGACGAATCTCCTGTCGAAGTGGGTACATACCTACGACAGTCTAAATCTTAGATTTTATGAACTCGGTATTTAAAGTTGGGAAATAAATGTAGCGCGAAACAACGCAAAATATTGATATTTTATAATGGAAACCTGTGCACTCGGAGATACATGTATTCAGGAAAGATTATTGCGGTTACAAAAGTCCGCAAGACATTCGGTCTATCGTTACGCGAAGAATTGCTTGTCACACAATTGGTAACGACGAGTGAATAATTGACGAATCGGAGACAATTAATGCATTGTTCCACGGAATGATTAGTCGGCGGGCAGCGATGATGGCCGCTTTTTGCAACGTGTTCCGTCCAGCGTTTCATTTAAACGGTCGGTGAACCAGTTACCATGGGAGGATGGGAGAGAGAAGAATGGATGTTAAATGTAAGAATAGATTGTTGCCCAGCTATAAATTGCGGTTACCGGTTGCGTTTCCGGTTTTGATGGAAAAAGAGCACAGCGCCAGAATATTTTTGCGCGGTCCGTGCGGCGTGATTTCGCGGCCGGATATAGAGGATGTCATCGGAAAAGTCTGCCGTACATTTAAATGAGAATATGGCGAGCGACAGGACGATGACAAATGTTATTCAAACCGCAGTTAAAATTTTACCGAACAGAGACCTGCTTTCTTCGGGCTGACGACCTTTCATCGTCGCGAAACATACGTCATTTCGTTCCTCTGCTAATCGAATCATTCCAATTTACAATCTGTTACAAATTTTCCCAAACAAACGAAGCAAACGTCTAAAGCATACCCTAATCCCAAGGTCCAGCTGGCAAAACAACACCCCTAAACGCACTACGACCTTCCATCCCCCTCGCGGTTCCCTAATATTATAACCATTTCGCCAATCTCCACTACAACTGCCAAAGTCCCACTGCCAAGCCTATTACATTTACTCATTCGAATTGCCCGACATTATCACTTCCCATTTCGTTCGGCAAGATTCAGCAGATGCGAACCCCCGTGCAGCAGCCCGCTTAATCCGCGCGGCATTGCAATCAGCCGAGGGTGGCGGGGAAGGAGGAAAAGGACTTC
Organism: Nomia melanderi; assembly: GCF_051020985.1. NCBI lineage: Eukaryota > Metazoa > Arthropoda > Insecta > Hymenoptera > Halictidae > Nomia > Nomia melanderi. The sequence continues at coordinate 18,741,560 of NC_135005.1, forward strand.
CCGTCGATCGTGATTTCCCCGGTCAACGGCGTCCCGCCGCGGCTCTCGGAATCTCTGCGTAATGCGAGGAATAAAGCCGGGGCTGTCCGAAAATATGGCCGTCGCCGGGGGGTACAGCGAGCTCGTGGACACCGTCCTTGGATCAGCGAAATGGCGGCCATTGCTATTCCACGGGCGTAGCCGGCTCTCTTCTTTCTCTCCATTCTGCGGCGCGTACGTGGCAAGGGCGCCGACTAACCGGATCAACTTCCCTCCCCGTCCTCCATGCTCGGTGCCGCGCACCTACCCTCGCGACATCTATAAATGAGAAGTTGTCGTTGACGTTTGCTCGAGCGGAGCCGGCTAATGCGGCCCGCAATCTCTGTTTACCCCGTTGCACCGTTGCGTGACTGCGAACACGGGTCACGATTTAAATTCCCTCGACGCGAGTTGGGTTAGGTCCTCTTTATCGCGGACAATTGTTCAAATCTCTCTTTCTCCTTCGCCCGTTGGCCCCTCAGTTCCTCTCGTTTTCTCCTCCTATTCGCTATTAGATCGCTCGGACATGCACGCCCGCACGTGCGAGCTTCCGCTCCCATCCGACATTCTCCTCGTGCCTTTATCTTCCCACCTACGATTCCTCTACGTGATCTCTCGCGGCTCCTGCTGCCGCTGCACCGCTTCGAGATTGACTGACGCTTCGGCAGCCATCGAAGCTACCTGCGGTTTGGAGATTTTTGGCTTTCTTCGCGGATGGAGCCAAATTTTTATAGGGATCATGATCGGTAAGAAGAACTACTTCTCTTCCGTCCACGTTCGTTGCGTATATCTTGTGAAAGGAACGCGCTGAAACCTCTAATCTGACTTCATAATATCCATCTTGCGGAATAAAAAGCCGGCAATCGGTGAAAACCACTCGAAAACGAGGGTAAATTACCGTGTTCCGATCGTCCATGGAAACAGGGAATGCGAAATTTCCGACAAAGTCGGTCCGGCTGCGATATTAATGGGCCGGGGAAAGAGCAAAAGATCCCCGGCGTATCAAAGTGAAACTATCAGCCATTCAGACCGCGCGCGCGGCGAAAGGAAGACGTTAACGAAGGAATGTTGAACGGTGGTGGGCGCGGAAAAAGCGTGAGAAATGAAAGTCGGGATAGAGGCGGTAACGACGAGCCCTGGGAATGATAATAGCCGAAACGAATAAAAACGGGACGCGCAATAAGAGCCCGACGGCTCGGCTGTGATATATGAAACGATATTTAGTTAAGCGTCCCGGAAAGTGTTCGCAATTAAGGTCCTTCGTTATCGTCGCGGAGGTATTAATTACGGAAATGAACGGCCGTCGGTCCGACGCCGTGGCCGGAACTTTTTCGCGAGGATCGTGGCCCGCCGTTCCATCGGAGTCCTCTCGCAGGGGAACGGAAGCTTGCCGCCTATGGGCGCGCGAGCCTCGTCACAAAAGCTTCGAGTATCTCGTACGCCGCGAGACCCGTTTCACGGGGAGGAAGGAGCGGGAACGGGAACGGCGGCCTGGGAAACATCTTTGTTTGGCCCGGCAGACACCTTTTAATATATTTGACAAAGTTCGAGTTCTCGAGTGGGCGGATGCGAGCCGGCTCCCTCGTAAATCCTGTCTGCTGAAAGTATGCGCGACCGGTTGCTCGGCTGCCTACAGGCCTGCCCCGCGTCTCTCACCTTTCTCGCGAATAACTCCTCGTTCCCCGAAACTTTTCTTTCCTCCGCGCGTCGCGATATACCCTCGGATACATTTTTATGATCCTGCCCGAGACCGGTCCATTATTCGTTCTTTCGCGAGCGGATAAATAAAGTTTGATCAAGCCAGCGCGCGATCCCCTCGACGCGCAGAGTTTCGATACGCCTCGTGCAGTTCTGTTGGGTTGGCGCTGCGATATCGTTAACGGATCCTTTGATTTTTAGAACCACGAAAATTGGCCAATTTCCCGAATAATTTTACCTTATTCTTATGTCACCGAGGTTGTAGGTAACTTCGATAACGAAACGTTTTCTACCGGAGAATAACGAGACGATCGAGTCTCTCGAATTACCGTCGATGACGCGGTAGCGTCAAATCCCGTCGGACGCCATTATTTCAATGTTTGCCCGCCGAGTGGAAAGAAGTGCCTACTGGACTGCCTCCGTAATGGGAGTTCTATTACCGTTGAACCCCGTCGTTGCAACGAGGCGTTGTCACTTAGAATGGGGTGAAATAGGTCCGCCTGAAGTAGGCCTTAACAGTATTGCAAGAAGATCTCTGCTTTTGACGTCCATGCAGCGGCTCTCAAACGCATTCCGCGCGATGGATCGGTTCGAAAAGCTCCTTCAACGGCCCTTTAAGTGGAAATTGTGAGTATACGTGCTTCTCCACTCGAGAATCGTCAGCTGGATCATTTTCAGAAGAAGAGAAACTGTGAGCGGTATATTTTGCCATCGATACTCTTTCATTCGCGCCGTACGGTGTACAAAATAACTGATAAAATTGATTCTATCGGCAATTAATAATTCCTTTTTATTCACTTACCGCTTACAAAAGCTTCAAAATGAAATAGTATTATACATTATCACTCCCTCGCAAACTCTCTGAAATCTCAATTAAACGTCCCCTTTCCCGCGAGCTAATTGAGTTCTACAATTCATAAAATCATTTAGCCAAAAAGTTTCCGCAGTCGCGAGCGGAGTCGAAACGATTACCCAGTTCGAATCGCGAGAGCAAAACCGAGAGCTCGATAATTTGTAGCTCCGCCAGTCGGAGTATTTACCTTTGAACTTTGACGGAAGCTGAGGTCCTTCGCGAGAGATGACGCCACCTTCCAAATAGTGACTCGTTCGTTGGACGGCGTCGATAAAGCAGGACCATTCGTACATAATCCAACATTCGAAACCTATTTCGCAAACTAACATTTTTCTTTTAATCTCTCACCCTAATTACTCGTAAATACCGGGAACATCGACTGAACTGGAATAATCATCGGAACACTATTCTAATCGTTAATCTACGCGACAATAATTATAAGCATATAATTAATAATTTCAAACATTTCGACTAAAATAACGGAAGCTTCTGTCAAAGCAGAGGCTGATCTCCTTTAACACCTGAACATGGAAAGATTTATCTGGCAGATTTGGTGGCGCTGCTCCGCGATTAACCTCCGCGGTCCCCCAGTTTCACGCAAATTCCCCGCCATTAATTATGATAATGTTATTGATTTCGGGACGGCCGCGTTGATGTCGTTATTGTCGGCACCCAAATAGTCGCGGCTAACTCCGAATCGACGACGACCACAATATCGTTTATCGATTAAGGCTGCGAACGCGTGTGCATCGCGCGTTCCCGTCGCGTTTTCCGACGTGGCACGGTGTCGCGCGAGAAAACGCCCCCGCGCCGGCTAATATACACGTCAACGCCGGAATTTATGCCCCCGGCACGCGTCGCGCCGTTATCCGAGATTTCCATACCGAAACAATGCTGGCAGTCTGCTCGTGTCGCTTTAATAAAAATTACACAGGGCGTTCGCGTCGTATTGATTCACGGAAATTCATCCCTGCACAGTGTAGGTTGCTTGCGTTTCTTTCGTCTGCAGTGGAATGGGATTACTGGTAACGTTGCTGCAATTTATTCTAGAGCTCTGAAGTGTACCCTTCGAATTTTCAAAGAGAAACGTTTCATTCGATTTCATCTGGAAGCTCGCCGTGAAATTGTTGTCCTCGCTATCTTGCAAATTAGTTTCCAATCTTGTTCCAAGTCTAGTCCAGCTCTAATCGTAAGCTAGTTGCTCTCTTTATTTTGATTTAGCTTCAAGAAAGACTTGGTTTGCATTTCAGCTTAAGAGGGAAGACATCCACCGTGCGAATTTGGTATTAAGATCGTTAGAGTTAAGCTCGTTAGCATTAAGACCGTTAGGTTAGGGAAAGGAGACGGATCAAACTTGATTTACATCGGTGTAACTTCCGGTTACATCTATGCAGCCGCGTTCGATCCACCTTCCTGTGTTTTCAATCGCCGCAACCTGTGATTCCTGATAGCCATACTCTATCAATCACCGTACCTTATGGTAACAAACCTAATATTTATTGTAAAAGCATCTTCGATCTTCCGTAACGCTCGAACCAAGTACCAGCGAATACTGAAAATTATACAGCACTGAAGTATACGCTGCAAAGAAATCCCACTTTATTCCAAGTTCGCGATTCCTACATCTCAGTTTCTCCACTTTACGAACAACGATTCGAAACCAGCCTCGAAGTCCGAGGCAAGTGCTGCCGAGTGAACCACAGTCAAAACAAATGCCAAAATCCATCGAGCCGTCGTTCGACGCGTCGGGTCAAAGCGCGCTTATGCTCGCGTCATCAATTTGAACGTCGAGCTCCTCTCGGTATTCCGCAGTCGAGGATCGGCACCAGCCGTGCTTGCGGATGCAATTCGCTCCGGGGTATAATCAATGCGATGCCGTTGCAAATTCCGTGGCTGGCGGAATAGGAGGCGGATAGTGGACGGGTCTGGTCGAGGGAGCGAGCCTGCCACCCGGCTGTCGACACCGTGACAAGTTAGATTTGTCCGCCTACGAAAAACAAAAGATCACCTTTACCTTATTCCTCGATTGTTTTCCCCATCCTCCTCTCTCTCTCTCTCTCTCTCTCTCGCTCTTATCCTAGCTACTCTCCCCAGCCATCTCTCTTCCTCCCTCTAAACTACATGTCTTTGTCCCAACGTTCGTGAATACTGTTTCAATGTCCCGACGCATCGAATCCTCGATGTCTGTTTCGAGCAACGATTCCATTTACGGAGCTTCTCGACGACACTCTCCCTCTCTCTCTCTGTTCTGCTATCTTCCTCGTCTGCAACTTCCCCTGCCATTTCCTCTCCGTTTTTCCTATTGTTGGACGGTTTAATGCGCTGCTATAGGAAATTACAAGTGAAAATGTTTTGTCGGCCGGCGCCCTTCGCCCTCCGAACCCTCGGCTCGGACCGTTTTTACTGTTCGCAGCGTGTAAATCGTTAGCGAGCTCGTTAACTTCGCGCGATATTTATCGGCGGACATCGCGCCCCGATAATCGCGAACCCCTATTGTCTACTTAGGGGCCGCATTACGACCGGCGACCGAATGCTTCCCAGTCCTCGACGTTCCCCTCGCAGCTTCCAGCCTCTGGCCAGCTTCGGCGCGATATTTTCGCTCGTTTCGCCGGTTTATTCGGCGAGGAACCTGGAATCGGGAATGTAATCCGATTGCGCGTTAATAACGACGATTGAAACGTGACTGATCAAGGAATTACCTCGATCGCGATTGCAGGTCGGCGTATGACAATTCGCGAGTTCAGCGGCCTATGGAATTGATTAGCGCGTTTTAACTTGCCCGTTGGCTGATTTTTCGGACATTGAAGCTCGCGAGCGTGATTAATTCTTTGAACGTGACAGATGAATACTTTGGAAACCCGTGAAACGTGCAATTTCATGGGATTTAATGCGAGTTTCCTGGAAAATATACGGAAAATTACTTGGAATATACGAGATTTCTTTGAATTTATTTAAATGTCCCATTAACATCCCGTTTAGGACAAAAACTGTTTCACTCGCCAATCAAAAGAATCGCGCGATTTAACAGTGCGCGAGAGGGAAACGCGTTCGCGCCGCACTCGGGGCGGATCTAATCGCTCTCTGACCGAAACAGACGGGAGCACTTTGAACGATTACCCGCGACGCAAATCGTTCGTGTTAATATTTGCGAACGTTAATACCCCCGCGACCCATTCCCTTTGGTCCGGGGACCGGGAAGAACGTTTATTGCAATCGCCGCGACGCGGTTTCGAACGCAATTACGATCGGTCGCGTCGCGAATCCGTTGTATCCACCTTGGTAACCTAATTTCGCATCTTCCCCGCGCCTATGTTTTTCTTTTATTCACGTTTAATCCGTTTCCTCGCGCATCGTCGGCTCGCTGCCGATCGACCGGGGCATATTTATTTTCAATTTTCCCGGAAAACCCGCCGTGAACCGGGCAGATTTAATTTTTGACTTTAATTTCGGCTTTTAAGCGGAGGCCGAGCGGACGGTGATTGCCATGGTATCTTCGGAAATTTCGAAAGCCAGTTAAATCGGTGCGAGTCGATTAAAAAGTTTATTAATCACTCGTCCAACGACCATGTTTCGCCATTGAGGCAAAGCTGAGCATTGCGGGAAAGGGTAACCGATATTTTCTGTCGGATTTCCCGCGAATTACTCGCGACTGTTACGCGGCACGGTATCATCATTAGTTTTTCAAACGTCCGCGTATCGCTGTCTTCGAAAATCTACTCGGCACGGTTATTTTTGTCTGCCTGTTTTTAATAGCGATCGACTGCATAATTAAGTAGATGGCACGCTTCGATCGGCTTTTAAAAACACCTCCGGCTGCACCTACCTTCCGCATACACTTTCTAGCGGTAATGTTTGCGTCCAATTATCCCGTAATCGAGACGATACAGCGATAATAAAAATTATAGAAAAATGCATAAAAATTGTGCGATCAGCGGAATCTCGATCGTAAATTCAGCGACGATCGTGCCGGCAACAAACGTATTAATATCCCGAATACCTCACGGATAACAATCGAGGACGATTAACTCGAGCAAAATAAAGTGTAAATTTCCCTCGAATGCTCGCGAACCTGCTGTTGGGGAAAAATATTGAACAACAACGAGTAAAATTCGAATCGTCGGCCGATCGCAAGTGGGAATGTGAACATCATTTTCCTGGGAACGATCGTGGCGCTCGGGTGTTTCCGGTACGCGTCGTGGAATTTCCAACAACGCGCGAAAAATATCGGGGAATTTGCCAATATTCCCATTAAAAATGGAAAAGGAAGAAGAGACAAGGGAGAAACAATTAAAAATTTGTCGAACTTTCATCCCGAACGGCCGTTACGAGTTCGCAATATTGCTCGAATAATACGCGACCTGGTAAAGCGCGAACGCGACGCGGCCGACCTCGCCCACCATTTGAATTTATTATTCGCCTAACGGCCGAGTATTTTTTCGATATTTAATCAAGCGATCCCGATAAAAAACGCTACGTACAGTATCGAGTAGTCGATCCACGCGTTCGAGCTAATAGCGCGAAGTCGCCGTTCCGGCTGGCCACGACTGCGTATAAATAACTAGGAATGTTTTTACTTCGCGATGGGAACCGATACCGGTCAAGTCGTATCGGTGCTTGGTATCGACGTATCGTAGCGTCCAAAGTATATATTTTATTCGTAAATATCGAAAGTCAAAGTATCGTAGTGTCGCAAATACGAATAAGTGCGTATCGCGTTCAGCGTTGTACGTCTAGGATTACGAATATCACTGCCCTCGAATCTTTACTATGTCGTTACTCCACTTCCCTCTGAATTTTATGTCGCTCTATGTTTACCTCGGTGTTAAATACTCGCATGAAACGACGACACTGCATAACTTACCGGTACCCATCGAATGTTCTAAACAAGCACTCGAGCGTCGAATTGCTTAGACCTCGTGAAAAACACCGGTATCAAGTCCATCGCTAGCTTCCACGGTAAACATGCCATCGATTTTATCGAGAAACGTTTTTCGTTCGTGTTTCGTACTTCTCCGCGACGAGTCATCCCCGAAACGACCGTAAAATTACCGTCACGCGATATTCCCCACGTTCCGCGACGACGATCCGGACGGCGACGATTTATTTCCATGTCGACGAACGTCCACGCTGGATGTTTGAGTGCAATTACCGCCAGAAGTTTTAGGATCAGCTGTCGGTCAATATTTATTTTCTCCGGAGGAACGTGGGGCGGAGGACGACAGGAATTACGAGCATTCTCTGGAAATTATTAGGATTCCGCGGTGCCCCACTTACACGCGAGCTTATAATTCACTTGACATCGGCAGTCAATTTAAAATACCCGACTCCGAGTGCGCGATCGGTTATCTTCGGAATCGCGCGGTCGGATTACTTTCGCGAGTTAATATAAAAGGAAGATAATCGAAATTATCAACGAACCGTTGAATCGCGATAGCATAAGGAACAAGGTCCATAAGAAAAGTTCGAAAGCTGGATCGGTGGCGGTACATGTTGCGCTACGAGCAGCGAAATCCTGCGGCGGAACAATATTTTCCGGCGAGGAGCGCGTTAAGGCCTTGTTTCTTCTTTTCTCGAGCATTTTCTCCCCCGCCCAGCCCCGTAAACATACTCATTTCCGCCCCCGGCCGTACCCTCCCGTTCCGACACTTTCCCAACCCTTTCAGGCAGCCCGGCGCGAGAGATTATTAATGTCCCTAGGGTCTGCTTCCACTCGAAGATGCCGGGTTGTAGCTTAGGAGCGGGTGGTGTGAGTGCGCGCCGTCCGATAAAAAGACGCGGACGACAAGATGGATGAGACCAGATAAGGACGGTCGAGCCCGAGACCGTCCCGACCGAACAGAACGAGCCGAGGGGGAAGGGGTCTCGAGCTGAATCGTCATAGAAAGAATGATCCCTTCTTCGAGTTCTTCCAGTCGCGTCGAATAGGGAACGACAGGGAAGGAGGGGAGACGCGGAGAAATATTCGCGCTGCGAGGCCGAGGGGTTGATGATTTAATTAAAAATAAGGCAGCTTGTTAAATTAACAACGGGTCTGCCGTTAAAGGCAGACATTCCAAGGATCCTAGCGGCGATCTGCTTTGATTAAGCCCGGCTCTGAATCGTAGCGCGTGACTCCTCGGCGAAATGCGACGGGATTCCACGCAGCACGAACACGTTTATCTTTTGTATAAAACGTCGATGAATTCTGAGCAGTTCCCTTAATCCGGCAAGATCCGCCGCCGGTTCTTCCTCTGCTGTTTTTTCGTTTCTTCGTCTCTTTTCTTTCTTTTTTGCTTTTTTTCCTTTTTCTTTATATTCGACGGACGACAGGGACGGAATCCGTTCCCGCGGAATCGTGCGGCGCGAGGGCGCCGTTACGTTGCTCGAGGGCTGTCGGGGAGTTACGAGCCCGTAAAAGTCCGCTGCTTAATAAAGAGGAAGATTTCGTCTCTAGTTGGCGGCGGAACGTGAGAAAAATAAATGCGCGACGGGAGAGATCGGTGGATACGGTTTGAATGCGCTGGGATGGATATTGATCGCCTCCTGGCGATTCCACGGGCAGGAACGCAGAAAGAATGTCTACGCGATGCGTTGAATCATCTCCGAGGGGACGTCTTTGCATGGGAAAACATAAATCTCTTCCGGTACATCCGCGTCCTTTCTACAGCGTGTTCCAGGATCGCGCGCGGTGTCACGGGTTGTTCTCTTTCAGCGAAAGAGGAGTCTGCACGTCGCGTTTCTAACTTTCAGTTACAACCCCCGAAGGGGCTGACGCAACGTGAACAAATAACTCGATAGATAATACGGTGTCTTATGTAATAATATTTGGAAACGACGTTACGTCGATTAACGCTGTGATACAGTAATTTAAAATAGTATTACAGTAATGTTCATTTAGAAATAACAGTTGGATCAACATGGAAATGTTCCATCGGATTAATATTCCCAGAACTATTTCATTTACTCTTTCGAGTGCTAGATATATACAAGAAAACTTAGGGGGAGAGGTTTGGCGCGAAGAAAAGTAATTAAGACAGGTTCCAGAGCAAGCGGATCTTCTCTAGTGGATCGTCTCCTCGGACACTTGCCAGCTCGAACAATAAATTCACGAGCAGGGATTGAAATTAAGTCCTTAAGACCCGCCTTACCGTGAACAGATGACCTTATCGTCGTTTCCGCTTTTTCCTTAGGATGTCTTCTCGCGGCAGTCCTCTTGGATTTTCGATTTCTCCCTGCCGTTGTCCTCTCTTCTGTCAATTCCCGGCACTAGCCGTATGAATAAGAGGCTTACCATCCGAGGATAATCTAGTTGCGTTCAATGTTGCATCGGTATCGATTCCACCAACGATCCGCCGAGCCGTGTCACGTATTCTGTCTTCGTTCGCTGGTCCACGTACCAGGAAAGACATTTTCGGTCGTTCCGATTTCAAATCTACGAGACGCAGGAGGATTGACCGAACGTGTGACGATTCTTTCGGCGTTGTAACCCTATCTTCGAAGAAATTATCAAATAATTCGATCATTCTTGTCGATTAAACTATGAATTCGTTAAAAATCGCTTCAACTAAAATCAAATCGAATCGACGTAAACTTCCGACTTTCAAAGAGCAAGATTCAACGGTGTCATAGCGAGAGGCATAAAGTTTCACTTTCTAAAGGTATTTGAAAACAATTGAACTCTTTCCTGGATCAGGATTGAGCGGAACAGCGGTCGTTATAAGCCTCGACTCGTTAACGTGACCAGGTTACCTCGATCGAGCACCGCAAATACGTTGATGGGCAGTCCCTGTCCTACTGTAATCGCCGGTAATACGATACCGGCATCGATCCAATTAACATTTCTCATCAGAGTCTACGCCTGGCGCCAGTTGATTTTCGCTAATCCGATGCGCCGTTTGGACTTTGCAAACGCAGCCATACAACCGTCATAACGCGCAAACCCAATTTCAACGGCGGCTGGGGAGTAGCACTGGTGTGACCGGGAGAGACAGAGACACAGACCCGGAGCGACGCTCGCGGAAGATCAATCGTAAAATTTGCAAGTGAAATGAATGTAAGAGCATGCATGGAAAACGTATTTTAAGGCCGGCTGTGCGAGTTTCATTTTTAACGCTTCGCCTCGGCCTCGCTGCGCGTACATTATTGCGCCCGTTTTTACGTTCGCGGCGCAATCAGAGCGCGGTAATCATTTTTTTTCCTCCCTCTTACCGCTGCAACGAAGATTTTATGGGCATAATCGTGGCTGTAACTGGACAATTCGCTAGTTTCGCGAGGGGTTAACTCTGGCATCGGATGCTGAAGATCTGCACTGCGATTACAGCAATTGCCGTCCAACCATCTGCACATTTCTTTTTTAACTAACGCTGCGTTGCAGTTTCTCTTCTACTTCGGCGGGCCAGTGCAAACATTTCTAAGAGGACAAGATATTCGTTTAAGATAAGAACTTCTTAATCTTAAGGGACGATTTATAAAATGGAGGCCAACGAGGAATTGTAACTTGAGGGAATCTCACGATGAGCGCCCTCCATCGACTGCTGCAATCAATAGAATTTTAGGATTTAGTCACGTGTCCTCCAGTAGATGCGCGCAGAGTTATCAGTTTCGGTCGGTCAAGTAGAAGAACTCCTTATCTAAACACAAATCAATGACTGTTATCGAAAAAGACGAGGAATATAATGCAACGAAAAATCGAATGCCTACCTGCTGAGCAAACGATGACGATTTGCCTGAATCGTATCCTCGAATTAGTAAGACCCTCCCGACCCTCGAACTCTGAAAGCCCGCGTCGCGTGTCAGAGGAAGCGCTGTAATATCGTTCCTCCGAGTGTAAGTCTCGCCGTCGAAACATACGCGCGCTATTCGGCTCGAGTCGCTGCGAATGTAAGTCCTAAGTAACTCCTAGCGGAACATCACGGCTCCGATGCTGCGAATCCTATCTCGCAGACGGTTCTCCGAACTTTGGAAGATTTTTTGGATCCCGCCGCGAGTCGGATATTCCGAAGTTCCTGCAGCAAGTTCCTCGTAACTAGAACGATTTTTACGATACCGGGAATTTACAGATTTAACGAAATATTGAAAACCGATAGACGAATCGACTGTCCGCGGAAAACAACGAAGAAAGACTGGAACGGGAAGCCTCGTCGACCCGCATCCGCAAACATGTTTATACGATCCACCGATTCGACCGCGATATTGCGAACGTCAAAGAATGTTACGGCAAGAAACGAGCTGGATGCGAGAAAGTACTGCACGTGCGATGGTGTGCGTTGGCAGCGGCACGGAACTTCTGATTTCGCGAGTTACATGCCGAACGGGGGGCGGAAATGCTGCTATACCAATTTCATTTGGTCCGAGATGAAAATAGCGTGGATGGAGGACGGCAGGATAACAGAAGCACGTCACAGGGCGCTGGTAATATTATACTGTGTCGCGTGTCACGTTATCGGGGCACGTATATGTTATCGTAATAATGTCAGCCGGGTTAGAATGCTTTGTCGAATGTTGCGTCGGGTATACATATATATATATATTATATATATATGGTTATACACAGGTTCGCTGCAATATTGATATCGCATCATTTCGCGGCACGGACGCACGAAGACGTGTTCAAAGGCTGGCTCGGATTTGTAATTCATGGAACGGGAGCGTAGACCGTGCTCGAGACCTACTACTCCGTTGAAATTCAATTCTCGTTAACTTACCGCGGCCCAATCGGAGCGTAATACGACCGTCAAACCCCGCGAACGCACTGTCTCTTTCCCGTTCGCGTTACCCAGATTTCGAGGGAATTTCCGCTCGACGGTATACGGAACGTGGCTGCCGCAAGACAGCTATGCGAATACAATAATTTGAAAAATCCAGAACCTTTAGAAACTGTTACGACCTCCAGGCAGCAGATTTTCAAACCGCTGCACGCCGTTGTACCGAGTGGAGCTTGCTCAAAGAAAGCAAAGGTACTTTGAAATTTTAAACCTAAAATTTAAACCATAAGAGACCTATGCATTGGAAACTTGAGCTTCTGATTTCATGGAAAATTCTCTGCAAATGATTTTAAGTGCGTAATAGTAACGTGAAAGAGATTCGAAGAAAATTTGATGGCCTTGCGGAGCTAAATATAACTGGAGAAAGATGTTCAACTGTACGCATTAGTTGACGTTCATTCGCGTGATACCAATGTCCGAGAAAATATCATTTTTATCGCGCTAATGCATTGGGTTTCACGAAAATTGCAGTCAATTTGACGCTTCAAGCGGTATTCCGCGTGACGGTAAGGGTTGCAATTGACTCGAGCGGTGCGTGGCGGGAGACGGGTAAAAAACGAAACAATGTAATTCAACAAATGTGTCGCGTTATTATTTTCTCAGTGGCATTTCAACGTAAAACGTAGCTTCAATCTTCTAATTAGCGTGGCTCGCACAGAGCTCTCCGAATCAAAGTGCTATTCCGGGTCTCGTGTACATAGACAGACATAATTTTAACGTTGTGTCATATATTTTAATTAATGCGAGCCCCGCGCAACGTTCAAACAACAAAGAACACGATTTAAACGCGGAAAAAGGACGCGTTTGTTGTGGCGCAAGGAAAGGAGGAATAAAAGTAATTTATTCAAGAATAAAAACAACCACTAATCTGAATCCGATTGATATCGCTTCGCCGAATTTCCTCGAGGCACCCGATAGTAACAACGAAGCGAGAGCGGTCGGTTAATTAACGCACGCGCGAACGAAACGGGTGTATTTACTACCGCTCTAATTATTCTTTGAAACACGCGTCGACCCTCGTTTCTTCATACAAATTTTATCGCGACAAATTTGATTCGATCATTGACGGTTATACGCCGCGCGTGTCCCGCTATTTCTCTCGATTAACGAAGTGTGTCGTCGCCGCTGGCAAGGAAATTGAAATATCAACTCACTGAACATTTAGCCGGACAAATTAATTGCACCCGACGCTGCTGTTTCAATGCGTTACCGTCAAGTTACCGTTCAATATCATTAATCTATAGTTAGCCGAGTAAATAAATCTATTGTTCAACGGGGCGTCAAATGGTGCTTCATAAACGTATTGATTTGATCGATTCAATTGGACGGGTATTTATTGCACAACCTCCGCAGTAATGTTCAACAGCAGTACTCGAATACTTGCGGTACTCTATAAACGAGCATTTTTTCTGCGAACGTTTCATTCAAATTCCTGTGTTATTGGTGACAATGTCAAGCATCGATTAAAATTGATTCAATTATTCGGGCTTGGGTCGCTCGGATAGCTATCGCACCATTCGCCAAAGTAAAACCATGACAAATCTTGAAGGTAAAAGCATAAAGTGCCCGAGGGTAACGGTCGAATTACATTCGCGGCGAAAGCGAATGTTATTACAGCAAGGAAGTTTCAAGTTTACTAACTGCGGCAACTGTGTACAGTATCGTAAATTCGTAAAGGATTATCGATCATGAGAGCTTAAATGTTAAAAATTCTTCTGCTGCCAGTAACGTGGATAAAATAGAATTCAAAGCAGAGCAAAGCCTCGGGTGTATTTATGTGAAAAACGATGGGTAGGCCGAACCACTTGTATCATACTATCTTTTATTTATATTGGGACTCGCAGACCTGGAACATGAATTATTAAAGACACACGAGTTAAAGTGTATTCATAATTCGAGGCTTAAACAACAGTTCTCGTGACATACAATGTCGCGGCATTAAAACTTTGCTATCTTGACATACGTTGATGTGTTATCTAGTTCGCTGACCGACCGTTTCATTTACGTACGGGTCGATAACGCAGACCATTTCCCACAGTGTCGGTATTTCAGATTCGTCAGAGAAAATTCCACTGCGTCAGGCGTCTACAGAGTTTTGGGTTTATGCCAGGGGTGCCTCCCACAAGAATATTGTACAGTGCGTTACTCACGTGACCGAGCCGACGCTCCACCCCCTGCTCGCGGCTCGGCCAATAACAGAGCCGCGATTGGACGTCTCCCCTTGCCCCTCTTCACTTTTAAACCACTGGTCGGCTCGACTGACGCGAATAATACACTGTACACGTGTTACCGCCAATGCTCAGCAACACATAGAGAAAGTAATGTAATGTATAACAAGATAGAGTTCTGGGAAGAATATTACCTACCTCGGGCCCTAATACTTGCCTTATCTAGCTACAGAGAAAATGATGGATCACGTCCTATGCTGAGAAATGGCGGGACAGAATGGTAGAGGATACATTAAATACTGGACCAAATACCATTATTTTTTATAGTATTATGTAAAAATGGACTATACCTTGTACAATGAATTGCGGCGCCAGACATACAACGGGTTTACGATGAAGTAAATCTATTAGGTTTTTAAAAAAGAAATCGTTTTATGTTATACGAAGCACTCATACGATACAAAAACACATACGATGGATTTATTTATAATAATAACATTAGTCCTTAGTTCAATAATACAGTTACAATATCTTTGTGTTAGAATATTGAGTTAACCAACGGAAAGAATTCTGAGAAGTGTGTTTGTTCCGGATACGCTAAAAATATTTAACAGAAACGGGCTCTTCGACACATTCTTATCATTCATCCCTTCTGATACTCCTAATATCTCTGACTATCTCGCTTTCGTCATAAAAACTTTGCCAATTTGAAGACTGACAAGATTGCGGTTCAAGCATGACAATCATACACGCTGCGCGTACCACTAAAATTAGACTGTAGCAATTTAGTTCACAACAGGCAACGAAATGCGTAGAATCTTTAAAAACATTCAAGTATAAAATGTAACCTTCCCGACAGAACGATTAAAACATACAGTATCTCACGGATAACATTCTAGGCGGTGAAATATAATACTTTATAGACACCTTAAATATAAATTACATGCGATTAAAAAGATCGGCGAAACAACACCACCGTGATAAATCATACTTATTAACAAAGTAAATTTTATTTGTTGAGACTGAAATTACTCAAACTAATATTGTTTCAGTATTTTTAATATTTTAAATATAGTTTTATACCTAGCGGACTCGCTGTTCCGTTAATAGAACTTGCGTAACAACCTTTTTACAGAGTTCGGACACGAGGGATTATACGATACTTGAGACACCTGTACAAAGATACAATGAAGATCCGATGCATATTGTATCGTGTACCGTTTAATTTAAGAACACCTCAGTTCCTACGTACAAACGTAGATCATGCACTTCTGGAGAGGGAAAGATCGGGTTTCGGAAGTACCACGGTAACGATGGTACTGAGACTATACATAATCAGCTTTATTCTTTCCTAGCTTTAATCCTAACCCAGTCAGAACTGTCGCAAATTACCAGATCCCCTACCTCGTCTAATTGCATGCATTCGGCTAGCCAGATTTAAATCATCGTAGCAAAGTCTCTGACTTTTAATTTTCCAATGTCGGACGGGGGCTCGTCGTTCGATTTTTCCGATGATATATCCGATTCATACTTAACAATAGGACAAAAATTTTTATACGAAACATGAATGGCCGATTTGACGGTGTTGCTTTGTCTTCCAAGCTGTTCAGCAGTCTCGGATTCCTTGTCAAGATCGACTGGCACCACATCGGGATCTTCCTTCGTGGTTAGACAGGGCGCATCTTCCATGTTGATAGGCTTGACTCGCACATGTGGTTTCGACGGATATTGTTTAAGCTTCGCTTCCGTGGTGAAGGTGAGCTTGCAACCAATGCAACGGTCAGGACTTCCTTCGAAATGAAACTGGGATGAGTTGAACGTTGGGTACTTTGTACTGCAAGTGGGGCACATGCGGGAGAGCAGCTCCGCTCCTGAATTTCGCAGGTGTTCTTCGATTAGAGAAGCATTGTCTTCATTAGCACACTTCTCTGTGGCGGGGGATTCTTTATTTACAGTGTTGCCTGTAGTTGGGCCTTGTTTGCCCTTGCCATTCTGTGCTTTTTGGGCAGTTTTCGCAGCTCCTTGTCTTCTCTGGTTAGGAATTTTACCGAACCATTTCTGCTTGCCGTGTTGATGAACGATATGTTGGTACTGAGAAAGTACACTTTGGAACGTCTCATCACAGTCGGGACAAGAGTACCTCTGTCGTTTCGGGTTGACCGCGTGTCTTTTCTGGTGCTCTTTCAACCACTCGATACCAGGGAATCTCCTGCCACATAAATCGCACATATAGTCGCCTGTGTTCGAGAGACGTGCTTCGTGTCTTTTCAAAGAATACGTGGATTCAAAGGACATCGAGCATACGTCGCACGTGTATGGTCCTCTTTTGGTAGTACTGGCAGTTGTAGACTCACTCGCAGTCTTCTTAGTACCTTTGCGTCCGTGAAAGTGCAACGCGTGCGCTTGAACGTTCAAGAGACTCGGGAATCCCTCTTGGCACACAGAGCATCGATATTTGCACAACATGTAGTTCAAGTTCGAATGCTCGAGCTTGTGCACTTCTAGGCGGTACAACTCTGGAAATTTCCGACTACACGTTGGACAACTGTACGTGCCTGTGTTCGCATACTCCTGCAAATGGTAGTTCAACTTGTCCTGACTGTAAAACTTCATGTTACAGATCGTACAAGAAAAATTGCCATCGTCTGGTCTCGACGTGACAAGCATCACAGTGTTCTGTAATTGAATACCGTTCTCATTCTTTAAATCCGTTTCGTTCATTTCGTGGAAATGATACTGATGACATTTCAGTGCTACGGTTGTGTAGACTACTTCGCCGCAAAAACGACACGTGTAGGTTTCGCTGGAATTACGACTGATATGGGTCAAATTTTCATGCCTGGCTAGAATGGTATCGTTAGGACACCTTCTGGGGCAATAGCTGCACAGGAAGTCCCCGGTATTGGTGTACTCCATTCTGTGTAAATATAAGTCTTTCTCTCGCAAGAAATTTAGGTGGCAAATGTTACAGGTGAACTTTTTGGATGGGAAACTACTTGATGCATTATCTCTATTTATTAACGCGTACGTGTGATCCTGTGTGTTACTCGAAGGGTTAACTTGAGGACACGAAGGCTTGTAGGTGACCCGGTTCAAATGAACGTGTTGCTTATGCGCATGGAGGTGGGATTCCTGGTTGAAGCCCTCGTTACAGATGTTGCATATCAAAGTATACAATTTGCGCTTGTCTTCCGAGTAATGTTTCAGTTTATTGTGATGATTAAGCATGTACATTCCGTGGAAAGTTTGATCACAGAATGTGCACGTGAACATTTGACCTTTGTAGTAGTAGAGGGTATGCTCGATGAAACCCTCGTTGGATTCGAACACCAGGTTGCATATACTGCATACAGCATCCACTTTGCAGTTGGGCGAGCTGTCCAACCACGGTTTCGGTATAATAGGTGTTTGATTAGCGTGGAAGTGACCTATATGAATTTGAAGTCTTGATTTCTTTGAAAAGCCCTGAGTACAGAACATACAGAAATATTTGTACATTAGAAGCTTGATAGGCGTATGGGTCGCAGATACATGATGTTTCAATATCCTCCTTGTGGGGAACGCTGTATCACAGGTCTGGCAGATGTATACAGCTGGCTGGGAATAGGTACGCTCGTGTAAACACAAATTCTGAAATGTATGGAACTGTGCATCGCAAACGGTGCAGGGGAACTTCACTTTCTCAGAGCCACTGTCATCGATGTTATACCCTTTTACAAGTGCAACACCCTTCAATAACGGTTTTTGGTGTGTCACCGACTCTGACTGGCATACAGATTCAGACCCGCTAAGAGATCGATTAAATTTCGCATTAGATCCTTGATTATTCGAAGGGGGCGGAGATGTTTCCACGGATGGTATACAATGTTCTTTCTTTATTTTCACTTTCATTCTCTGACAAACCTTTTCATGTTCATTCAAGCATGACTCTAACCAAAATAGCTTACCACAAGCTTCGCAGCGATTGGTCTTTTTCATTAAGTTACATTTAAATATTTCCTTAGTACATGGTTTATCTTCCTCGGATTCGATTACTCTTATGCAATGTACAACCATGTGTCGTTTCAATAACACAAGGGACTTAAATCTCTCAAAACACACACAACACTTCATTCGTCTGAGAATAGTATGTCGATAAAGGTAATGTTTCAGTAATTTACTCATCGTTCTGTTGCGAGCATTGCATATACTTGATATATAGAACACATGACGCAATTTCAAATGTTCATGCAAGCTTTCCTTTGCGGAGAAGGATTTATTGCAAACCTTACACCGAAACATCGTCCGCTTGCCATTTCGAATTGTATTCAATTTCTGTGAACCTGGTAAGAGTTGATCAACCTGCTGAACTTTTACACCGTTATTCATTCTTACCAATGGAACTTCTATTCTTTTTCGCTTAGTATTCTTGTTAGAATCTCGTTCAACGCCATTAAGTTCCTTATTTTTCTTAATATCTGTATCGCATCTAATCAAATAAACTGAACATTTTTTAGTTTTAAATTTATCATTCAGTTGTTGGTCTGTTAGCGGCCAGTCTCTTTGTCCGTGTTTAGGTGTAGCAACTGAGTGTATCTTCCTGCCAGTTCTAGACGCTGGTGACATATTCGAATCAGTTAATGAATGATCACTACTTCTTCTGATTCTTCTAAGATTATAGGATGTATTATGCAATGGTGAGTCAGAAGATAACTCTTTCATTTCAGTTTTTACATTATTCTTCAATAAAAACGTCACCATATCAGAGTCCACGTGTATCTCAACAAATGGTCTCTTACCACGAGAGGAATCAGTATTAGAACTAGAAGTTTTGTTATTAGTTGTTCTATTTTCTTGAGGTGGTCCCAAAAATGAATGTAATACCCCATTCTGCTTAGGTGTAACTTTTTTGGAATGCTTTTCTTTAAGATTAACGCTTTCTCTAGAAGTAAGTGCTTCTTTTTCTGCAACTCTTCGAAGAAAATCTACGATACTTGTTTGCTTCATTTTTTTAATCGCGGGACTGCCGGTATTTTGCGGAGATGAAACTACATTTTTCTCTTTTTCAAGACTAAACATTAATTTTGAATGTGCATGAAATATGTGAGCTTGCAAGCTTGGTTTGCGTCTAAACGGTCGCTCACAGAAATGACAGAAAAACATTCTTGTATCGTTATTATCTTTATTATTACGCTTCTGACAGGCTGATCGGTTTTTGTGTTTTTTTAATAAAACTTGTGATTTGAACACCGCATTACATTTATCACAAATATAACCAGAGTATCCATTGTAATAATCCATATGACACTTCAGTGCTATTGCTTTTTTGAAGGTCAACGAACATATATCGCATTTTTTCCCATTTATAGATGATTTTGAATTCCTTTCGGGAATGTAATGAATTACAGTAGGACTTGTAAACCGAACACGTTTAAATTCTCTAAATGAATTAGGTGTATCTTGTTCTTTAAGATTTTCAAATTCTGAACGTGTACGTTTCCTTCTAGGCGTCTGTACTATTGAATTCTCTGTATCAGTATAATCTTTGGACAATACAAGTTCATTTTCTTTGTTATTTATATAGTCCGCCGATCGAGTTTCTAAAACAGTTGATTCTCCTGTAGTGGTAGACGTTACGTCAGTATTTGGTGAAAAAGTATTGCCTTGATCATTCTCATCTATGTCATGCGGTTCTTCTTTAATCTGTATCTCTTCTGTACGTCGCTGAAAAAAAAGATGTACAAACTTCGTTTAACCGCCAGACGCATATCCCTAAATCTTCTTGTAGATCGAAGATTGACCTTTTCAAATATCATGTAACAAAGTGAAAGAAATATCAAAATGTTCCCAAGGCGCGAATAATATAACAAACGAGAGTGACACTTATAACGAATCTTTCGTTCGTAATTTATATTAGCCTGTACTCAAAGATAACAGCGTCTTATTTTCCCAAACCCTCCAACTTCTTCTAGACAATTGGATACCCCGATTCGCTCAATTTTCATTAAGCATTGTTTGTTTTATTGAAACTTAAAACCTAACGACTCGGATTAATGTTTGGAACACAGTAGAGTGTCGCGTAAATTCTTCAATTCAGGTGGCTTTGTACCTTCAGACACTAACTTGCTTCAACTGGCATAGAGTACATTAGAAATGACCAAAAATTGCTTAAATGTAATGTATTAAGCCTTCTAGGTCCCCTTTTATCGAATTTTATCCTGAGGTAGTAACATGCTAAGTTACAGAAGAGTCTATTTTCCTAAAGTAATGGCGATTTTTCATCTGGTGATTCATGATCAGCCATTTTGTGAACCACTGTCCACCATTACGTGAGACGTTCCGGCCGTGCCGCGGAAACCATGTTAGCCTGCAACATGGCGACCACCGACCACGCCACCATTCGTGCACAACGACTTCAGTAGTTAGCGTTAGTCGGTAAAGAAGGAAATCATTGGAAACTCGATAGAGTTTATAACAGAACCAAGGTTCATGAAATTTCTATTGACTATGAAACCTAAGATTTAAAGATCATGCAAGCAACATTGTAACTTAAATCATTAAAATACGCTGTAGTAAAAAATAACAAATTAGTCATAAAACATACACTAATAATGTGACATTTAATGAATGATTATAATTAATACCGGTATTCATTTTATATATTTGAATATATGTTTTATCGTGTCTGATATAAACATTATATGTTTGAATCTTTATTTCTATTACAAAATCTGTAAAAATATTTCACTATAGATTTTGTAAAAATTTTCTTTATAACAGTGGAACAATTTCAATCAAACATGCATCATAAGTGACAAATAAAATTATAAGAAGCAATGTGAACCGAAACTCTAATTATTTCTTATCATGATTAAGTGTATCATAGTAAATTATGTTCTAAGAGATACTTACATATAAATTCTCGTAGAATGTCACATTCGTCAAAACAGAGTCAACTGGGCGTTCATAAACATAAACTCGAGCCATTTCTACCATAAAAAATGATATTCATATTTAAGTAATCTACTCACGTATGAATACTAAAGGTTTGTAAATACTAAGTCCTATTATGTTATCGCGTTCTCAAAGGATGACTTATTTTTCACCATATTATATTAACAATTTGATCGCTAACATTAAAGAAACAACAGTCTGTGCTACTTTCAAGTAGCCAGCAAAGAACTTTATGTGTTTCTCAACTGTTAGAAACTTAATATACAGTTTATGTCAGTAAAATCAATATTCCATATTACTTAAAATAACTACACAGATACATTCATTCAAATGTTATATTGAATTGGTAATTATTACAGATTAAGAATGAATCATTTAATCTCTAACGTTACTTACAAGTTCATAAAAAACAATGAAGAAATATTTTAGGTTAGAATGCAACGTGTGACCATAAATTTGGTAGCTGTATATATCGTAATTAAGTAACAATTTTATTCTTATACGTACTACATAAAATGAGATGTGACTCAAGTTCATAACCACTTCTTAAGCACTCATATTATTAAAATGGCGAGACTTCACCTTCATACGTTCTTAAATAAACCACCGTTCACGTGATACATTCTGCCCTCGGTGTACCGCGGGCGAGGTATAGGATAGACATTGCAAGCTTATGGGAGTCGATGTCGCATCATCTAAATTACCGACTGTGTAAAAAGTCAGAGGTTTCGTTTTCCCCTCTGTGTCAATATAACATAACATAAAATGGTCGAAGTTGACCAAATACTCTATATGTAGTTAATCAAAGTTCTTTGCTTCTGAAACGCAATTGACTTATCAACGTCCTCTGTTCATCAAATGTATAGTATACATCATTTTCACACCTTGTGTGTATGAATAGTATCAATATTTGTATCAGGCAATTTTTAATAAAAATTCCTTAACAAAATATGTATATAAATTGCTTTCCATAAAAACACGTATATTTCCCACATACGTATCTCGAAAGCGCGTGACAAAATTTTCCATTGCATGTTATGTCTGTCCTCTACCTCGTATGCGATGTTTAGTAAAGTATCAAGTGAAATAATTGCGACACAAGAAATGGTCCTAATTGGATGGCGCAGTAAGTGAGTTACCGACAGGTTAATGACTTCTACGTCGGTATTACAGTTAGCTGGTTGACAAAAATCTACAAGATGTTTAGTCATGCCTTTATACATTATCCATGATTAAATGACCTTGCTCTTGTATCCAATAACCCAGGCGAATAATACATGCACCAGCTACTTATGTACATAAATGTAACAACTAAGTTTCCAACAGGTACAAGCTGTAGGCAACGTGAAACATGATCCACATGTTTTCGTGAAGTGAATTTTCCCAGGAAGTAAGTTAGAAGGCAGTCATGGAAGCAGTCATCCGGTCGGCACCAGTCTGCTCATGAAGGCTCACTTCCAGTTGAGATGATTTTTTGCTAAACGACAACGAGCCCTACGTATTTAGCGCGAAATCAGTTTCAGGCGGCGATCGACGGATTAAGGATTAGATATTTGATTGTTTCCGAGTATTGGGATTCCTGTTGAAAAGGAAAAATAACACGAGAATTAACGAAGTTTCTTTAATTGTTGAAATCTGCCGATCGATCGCACCAAGGAATAATTGGCTAGCCCTCAAATAAGAACGTAGGCGCAACGAGCGGTAGTCGTCGGAGGATGAGGGCTGGAGGCTGGAATGATGGCCGCGTTCTCGAGGCACATCCACCCTCCCGTTGAGCGACGTGGAAACTTCCGGGCGCTGTCCAACTTTTCTAAGTAATTAAAACCACTTAACACGATTTCGCCTAACTTTCTGATATCGCAGTGAGAAATCGGTTTTAAATTGTTCCCCGAGGAGAGTGCCGCAGTCGCAACGCAATCATCACTTCCGTCTACTTTTAATTATATCAGTTGGATATTTCTCACTGCCATGCTTTTCGCTATCCGTCACTTGCAATTGGAAGATCTTTCCGATGAAATACTTGAATTGCATAGAGTGAAAATGAATCGAAGCTATGATCGAATAAAGGTTAATTTCTTCTATAAGATCAAGATGAAAAATCTTGGTACTAAATGTAGTAGGGACTAAATGCTCCATGATTGACGGCGTTCACATTGTACATTCAAATTTTGGTAGCGCGGCAATCCTCGGAGGATCCTCGGGGATTTCAGTTAATCCTAAGGGTATCTACTTGCCAGGAATCCTATTATCTCAACCGCAGGGCACATTACCCAGTGCTGGACGACTACTTGAACCGTTCCTTGACAACATGATATGGACAACACCGAAATTGTGTACTAGTTGCAAACCGGAAACATAAAATCTTACTTAGCACTAACCTAATGGAGTTTCGATGATTACACAGATGTAGAACGGGTTTATGATACATGCAGAATATTATTATTTATAAACGAAACGACGATTCGCGAACGCATCCATTTATTCCGCACCTCCGGAGCCGACGATGGTCTATCCGCCGGATAGATTTGTTTGTCAGGTAACGCTCATAGGACGTAAATGACACAATGGTACTCTGCTCCAATATTCCTGGGGGTTCACGGCTAGGAACGTGATTCCTTATTATCGGCGCAACACATTTGACCCGCAGTACCTAGCCGCGATCCCTTAGGCGTCGGATTAATGTAAAGAGCGCATGGCAGAACGAGCGGAGCAAGATCGATGGAGGATAATAACGACACCCATAAGATGTCACGGCTAGAATGATATCTCCAGGATGATGCGCCATCAAGATGGATTTACGTGTCACGAGGCGGCGTGGCATGTCTTCAGCATGGCTGCCGGGGATTCTTGTATAGCGGAAGCGTACCTGACGTCGGTACATATATACGTTCCACGACCCAACCGCTCTACTGTTGGCAAAAAAAAAAATTAATATCCTCCCGATAGGAGTGCACCGGATAGCCAATGGCAACGAATAGAGGCAAAGAGATTAGTTTCCGCTTTCCAATGCAGGAATGTCGGAAGTCGATCTTGTCGACGGTTTACTTTGATTCCGCGACTCTTGATGGACCCGCGCGCTTGCGACGGGCAACTCCAATCTTCCCTCGAACCAGCTGCCTCGGAACGATAAGTTGTCCGCGTTGCGAAAGTCGGTTTTCGATTATAATCTCGTCGTGCAGCGTGAAATTGGGTGAGGTCGGCGGACGTAATTCCGTGTGGCGAAGCATCGTGTTTTATGCAGCCCCGGTTTTGTTGCCAAAAGGATCTCTGCGAGCCCGGCGGCGCAGTCGGAATATTGACAAGCTTGGAAAAATGGATAGATTACCTTGTAAAACGTAAACATCGAACTGCAAACTTTCTGATATTTGAGGAAATAAAATGGGACCGGGACGGACGAGCCGGGAAGGACGCACTTGCAGTTCCGTTTCAATCGATTCGGTTGAATCGGTGATCAAAGCATCGCTGCTATCTCTATACACGCTAAACAGAGCTCTTACCAATCCGAGTGATGTTGTCGGCTCCTGAAACGACTAGGTGATTTCAATCGAATTCGGTTTCCGCCCTGTTGACTGAACGAGATATTATAACCGTGTGCCAGGGCCAATATTGAGGGATCTCGAGTGCAAATATTCCAAACTTAATTGAAAGACATCGTTGTTTCTTGGTAGCTCGGGGCCTTGGCCTAATCAATTCGTCAGTTGCCGTTGCTCCTGTTTCTCTTTAAAGCACTCCAAACTGCGAATTTTTCATCTTTTATTATTTGGAATGACACGGCAGTATGTCTAGCATTGTATTTTGTTTCATATAATACAGGAGATAACTGGAATTTTATGTTTTTAAATCGCCTGCACAGAGCATTCGGAAAAACTCGAAAGTTTGAAATGGAGCCGAAAAACAGTAACGCGAAACGTGTTCCAACGAAATTCATTCAACCGAAGCGTAAATCAAAGTTAAGCACATTTTCGCGATCCTCTGTGCAATCGTATATTTTTCAATATTTATTTTATTCCCGAATACACGTTACATGGCATGACAATATCATTTTCACGAGAATCGCATTCCTCTTTCGAGCGCTGCGAAGATTTATATAACTGTGTGTTTAACTCGATACAAAACCTACTTTCTGTTATCAAAAATGGGTTGCCTTTGACCTGGAAAACTCAATAATGACGATTCTTGTTTAGATACTCAGTTTTTATTAACATGTTTTTCACAATAAAATATCTTTAGTAACGAAGAATTTAACATCGTTCACGCAACTAAGCTTTTACACGATTCGCTGAATATTTAGTGGATTGAAATAATTCGTTTTCAAATTGTATAACTTTCGATTTATAACACTGAGTACTTTCAGGTTTTAAGATGAGTATATTTGTTGAAAAATTCATGCTATATCGATCGCTGGTAATACAGTCTCCGTTATTAACAGCTGATAGTAAGAAATTTCCGGAAAGGGTAAAATGGAACCTTACTTTGCCGACAGTTCGTTTCAGTTTTATTTGCCGTCGTAGTAAGCGCTACGATCGATTCCTACGGTCTGCCGGTAACATCGTGATTCGCAGAGAAATGGTAATGAGCCGTTACAATATCACAATAGCGTATCTATCCTTACAATTTGTCCTATGGCTTAACTCGGCCGTGAAACGCGGCCTTTATGAATCCTACCCAACTATTACCAACAAGTAGAAAAGAAAATAAATGTTCTCTAATAAAGTGATGTATTTCGCGTTGGAAAAAGCAACGAATACTTCCGTCCTCGTATCGATGAAAAATGCACTAGAAGCCAAGGCAGTCTATAATCGCATTCGGTTCCGAAGATAGAGAAATTGAAATAAAAGAAGGATTCTTCGATGGAACGGGAGGCGCGTGGCGAAGGAGGGGAACTGCGATAGAAACACGATGCTACGTGAAAGTGCTTTATTCCTTTCGGAGATCGTTCATCGCAGACATCGGCGTCGGGAATGTCGCTCTCATTTTTGTATTTTTTGTTTCGTATGTATATATATATATATATATATATATGTGTACATATATGTATAAATATACATACACGCGTGTATGTAATGCATATGTGTACATATATATTAAATGTTCATGTACGTACGTATGTATGCGGTGTATACATACATATATACTCTAATAAGCGATCCTAATTATCGAGTAAATTACCGTCTGATATTAAAAAATACGCATGTATATGTACATGTACAATTACAACACACGCCAGGACGGCAGGAATCCTGGTCCAGTGAGACCTTAATAATGATTTTTCTTCATCTCCTCTGTTTTATATTTTTTCATCGTTTTTTTCCTTTTTATCTCTTCTCTTGCTTTAAACGAAGGTTGAATGTACAGTATACACATTTACACTTATCGTTTCAGCAACAACAATTTTATTGTACGTAGATTGCAAAAATTAAATAAATAATGACAGTGGTACATCGCGTATTGGACGGAAAGGCCCAAAACACTGCGCAGAGGTGTGAGAGGAAATTATAGGTTTAAATTCGGTCGAGGTGCGATTGCTTCTTCGTCTCTCTCTTGTGTCTCTCCCTCTTTCTCTCTCTCTCTCTCGGTCATTCTCTCCCTCCCAGTCGTTTCCTATCGCTCTTTACCCTCTCAAATCTGAATCCTTTCATCCCATTCTCTCCCTCTCTTTCAGCCTCATTCGGATTCGCTCGAGGTTCGCTTCGCATGTTCTCTCGCTGCCACTCGTTTCAGCAGATTCTCTCCCTCTCTGACGTTCAACTCAGTTTCTCACGCACGCACGCTTCCTCTCGTTCGCGTTTTCTCAAGTAAAAGCGGTCCACATTGCGAAAAACACAAACGGAGAGAGTCAAGTCCCGAGTATGAGAATATTCCACTGAAAAAGGTCGGAAACAGATCCCTTCTCTGGTGTCGGCTTATAAAAAATCTATTTTTTGTTTTTAAGCGCGCCCGGTTAAGCAACCAGACGAACATGCGTCGTTATACGTTTTCTCTGTTCGAAATTATTCCCTCCGTTTTTTATCTCTCCCGGAAACTCTTTCCTTTTAATTCTCTCGAGATGCTCCTACGTAATAATAATGGTTTGGTTTTTCTTCAGTATGCTCTGTGTACGTGTTTCTTGTCGTGTCCGTGTCCGTGTCCGTGTCCGTGTCCGTGTCCGTGTCTGTGTTTTGTGTCCGTGTATGTACGTGTAGATTTCTGCGTGTGTCTCGTGTACCTGTGTGCCTGCGTGTTCGTGTGGCTTTTTCATCTTGCTCTTTTTCATTATATTACAATAATTAACATCGTCACATACAGACTTATACACTAACGATATGACTACAGCTCCAAACCAGCAGAGCGTTCATCGATGAAGAGGTGAGTACAATTATTTTACGCGTCTTCTCTTTCTTACCCCCTCGACTCACTTTCACTCGCACTCTCACTCTCTCTTTCTCACTATCATTCACCTTCTTTCTCTCGCACTCTCTCGTCCTCTTTCTCCCTCGCATTCAATCCGTGTCTGACTTTCCCACCCTTCGTCCTCGTTTCTTGTCGCTTTCTCGTACCGGAGGGAAGGTACATCTTTCTCTCTCTCTCTCTCTCTCTATCTCTCACGCGCTCCCTCTCTCGCTCTCTCTCTCGCTCTCTCTCTCTCTCTCTCTCTCTCTCTCTCTCTCTCTCTCTCTCTCTCTCTCTCTCTCTCTCTCACTCTCTCTCTTCGTTTCTCCCGATTGATAATGTCGATATGCCAATTGAATTATAAAACGTTACAAAGTTATTCGTGAGCAGTGTTGCGTGGTGTTATCAATGTACACGTCTCACGAGAATCTCGCGTCTCTTCGACGGGTAACAACAAGGTTTCCTTTCACCCCTGCCCGACTTCTCTCTCTTTCTCTCTCTCTCTCTCTCTAAATGTGCTACTCATTTATTCTTCGTCGCTCGCTCATTCCGTACTGGTTCGTTTCTCCGTGCCAACCACCGGAGTCCCTTCACTGGTAAAACGTCGGTCAACCCCTTCCACGATACTCGGGTGGACGCTCGAATCCGTTCGATCTTCGCCGCTATCCACGAACGCAGCGATGTCTTTTAGCGATACCAACGCGTATCGAGTAAGGCGTGCTGAGATCGCTGGCGTCCCGGTGAACATTTCGAGGATGGGTTCATCGTCAATTTCTGGAGTAAACAAGCTGCAATCGATGGACACGGATCGTTTCGAAATTCAATGGAAGCGCGTGTCATTTGAATTAGCATCCGCGCAAGAATTTCCTTCTCCGGTCGATCGATCGACTCGGAAGAATTAGCGGAAATTCCCAGAAATCCCTGGTCCTCTTAAACGTACGAACATACGCGATTCACTTTGAATTTCTACGATCCGTCGAGCAGAAGACTTGAGAAACCCATCGATCGAAGATCCACCGAGACTATTCGAGGCGTCGAAGCTCGATCGAACCGCGGTCATGAATTTTCAACGAATTTCAAAGATAATTTACGCCAATGCTTTCAGGGGATCCCGTCGACAGGAGCGATTCTACTATACACATGTAACAAAATATTTCTCGCCTGCCATTTGTCCCTTCACCCTCTCGCCCCGTCACTTCCTCCCTCCCTCCTTTCACCCGTTCTCTCGTTCACGCTGCAACTTCCTCCCTTCACCCTTTCTATATCGTAAATCGGCGGGATTTCTGCGTCTCTCGTGTGTATGTATGCGCGACTTGCCGACTCGATTGTACGAAGGCATCTTGTAGGGAACTATTGAGATATATAATATTAATTATGCGTACGCCTATACACCGTAGCTTTCTCGCTACGTTTCTCTCCCTTCGTCCTTTTCTGGCTCTTATTACACTTATATTTTCCCATCGAACGATCGTCGGCGACGATTGTTTTCTAAGTACATCAGCTGACACGGGTGAAGCACACGTTCTGCAACGTCTTCCTCCTCTCGAATCTGGTCTACTTCGTCTTTGCCTTCTAACGTTCCTCTCATTCTCCCGTTTCGCTCACTCTCTCTCTCACACACACTCTCTCTCTCACACTCTCTCCCTCTCACTCTCTTCCGCTCTCTCTCTCTCTCTCTCTCTCTCTCTCTCTCTCTCTCTCTCTTTCTCTTCCTTTCTTTCTCTCTATTTTCCTCGTAGCTTCTCGTCCCTTCTTTATTTTCATTTAAAGACTAGATTGCGGGGATTCCGGCACAAACAAGGAATGTCGTAGTACATTATATCAACATTTAATAAAATATCTGAAACATTAACAAATAGACTATATGAGTACTACATGACTGCCCTTAATAATGTTTTACAGCTAATCGATAAGTAGTAATCAGTTTCCTCCGTTTCTTCGTTTATTCCTTTTTTTTTCTCTTCTTTTTTCTTCGACTGATGGATCGTTTGAAGTGGGTCAGTGAAATTCTCCGTGGTCACCGTTCCTTTTCTTTCTTCGGGTTCCGTTTCCTCGATTCCTTTCGCCACCCCCGTCGTGACAATTCACCGTCGACTTCGAAACGGGAAACATCTCCGATCAAACCCGGTCCCCTTTCCTGTTCCGGTGGTCGAGCAACGCGTGGGTTCTCGTACGTTTGAGCAACATCTCGAATAAACGATTCACGCCTCTCGGTGTTACGGCTGTGCGCGGTTCAATGCTTCTGTGTTCAACGTGTGTGTGTGTGTCTATATGCCTGTGTGTACGTGTGTGCGTGTGTGCGTGTGTGCGTGTGTGTGTGTTTGTTGGTGCGTATCTCGGAATTCTCGATGAAACGCGCCCTAGCCTGGTTCGACTAGGGTTTCTCGTATTTTTGGTGTCTCGTATCAAAGCGTCATCGCGTTCCCTTCTCATCGATACCACGGGCTCCCAACTCACCCCTCGGCTCTTCGGTGCATTCGTTTTTCACCAATCCCTCCTCTGGCATCGAACGGAACTCTCCCGAGAAAACCCAATTATTTTGATCTCCTGTGATCTCACTCGCCTGCGTTTTATATTTTTTTGTTACTTTCAGTGACAAACGGGCATCCATTTACTAGGTTAGAAACTTGTTGCGCGCTACGACGACTGGGCTGGCTCGTGATCGCGATTACGAGCCGTTTACGCACACCGGTCACGATATTTCTGTACAACTTTACCTCTTCCTTTCGAAATCGCGACGAGTTTCGAGTGTCCGGTGAAAAATATGGAAGCCAGCGAACCGCGAAGAAAAGTTTCTAAAATTCTGATTCCGTTTGGAAGGATGATCATCGTAATTGCTGCACGCGCCACTTTCTATGCGTGTGTGGTTCGAGAATGTCAAGGGACGAATCAAGGCTGCACGCGGGTATTTCGTTGCCTCGTAACCGCGTTCGAGCGACCATCCGCCGGCAAACAAGTTTTTTCTCTTTCTCTTTTTTCTGCAACATCTCTTCTCTTCGCCTATGTACTCCGTAATCGCTATATAATGTACGTGTATGTATATAATATACTTTTTTTTTGTTTGTTATTCAAAATGTTATATCTCGTTCCGAGAAAGGGCGACGCGCGCCGCCCAATAGTGTTTATTTTACTTTGTTTTTAATGCCTACAAATGCATCGTTTTATTTTTAATTCTTTTTTTCATTTTGTTCTCCATTTATCTTTCCTCCGGCATGATGGACATGTAACGTAAATAGCCTAGCTATCCTCGTACAAATAAGTTGATCGATATTAATCGTTGCCCTGAGTGCCTTGGTACCCGGCTTGCGAACGGAACTCGACTTCCGCGTCCCGATATATACATGTATGGCGGTGCTACCGTTGTCCAGCTATCTTTCCTAGATGTCCCCGTGTTAACTGAAAACCTCGAACCAACGGAACATTCCAAGTGCCGTCCGAAAGATCGCGCGAGAGAGTCTGCGCTAGTCCTCGCGCGCTGTTCCCGTGGTTGGCGTCGATCGACGAATCAATTTTTCCACGTTTCGCTCGACGTACGGATTAACAGATTTTATTGTAGTACGGAAAGAAAGAGAAAACAGAGATTAATATCATGCAGAACCGTAGCATAGCGATGTATGTACACGCGCGTCGATCGCACATTCATCGTGTTCCACGAGCGTATCCGTCCCGGGACGCGTTCGAATTGAAGAAATGGAGGATTTCGCGATCGGCTCCGGCCGAACACCGGCAGCACCGCCATTTCCATATTCCAGATTCCACAGATCCTCGATCCCCGTGACTGTCCTGCGCCCCCTTCCCCCCCCCCCCCGTCGAACTCTCCGAAAGTTGGGTTCGCGTGATCGCGTTTCCTCCCGTAGCCCTCACTCCGGAATCGTTTAGTTGCACGTTCCCTTCCCATCAGAAGCAGCTAAAGGAAAAATGTGAAGCTTGGTCTCACGACCGGTCGGCGATCGCACGCGCGAACGAGCGTGGTCGTCGTCGGTTCCGAAAAGTCCTCGACGAACCGACGAGCGCTCGCCTCAACTTGCCGGGCGACCCTCGAACCGAAGAGCCTTCGCGCGACTCGAAGCAGAGGAAAACCGCTCGTCCGTTTTCGTTCGCGGGGGCTTCGGTTCGACGGCCGCCAGCGGATTCCCTCTCACTTTTCTGTTTTATCTTCCGTGTTTAAATCGTAAAAAGTGGCAGTCGAACGACAGCTCGTCGCGAGCGTGTCGGCGCGGAAACGACGAAAGGGATTTGCGCGGGAAATACAAACGGCGTGGGGCGGGGGGATGTAAATGCAAGGAGAAGCGACGAAATTCTTATCATTCCTTTCGTTTGTCGTTTTTTTGGCGAAGCTTTCACGTTGATTTCGGCGCGTGCACGCTCGTCCCCGCGAACAACGGAGCGTTCTTGTCCTCCTCCCCCTCCTTTTTCTTCTTCCTCCTCCTCTTCTCCTTCTACTTAGTCCTGTTCTTCATTTTTTTTTTTTCGTTTTCCTTTTTTTGATTTCGCGAGAGCGGTCGAGGCGTGTCGGTTCGAGAGATTCGCGCGTGCATCGCCGCCCGGTCACGGTCTCTCTGTGTGTGTTTTATATCCTGTGTATTTTGATCCTTTCGCGGTCGCAATGCGACACTTTTACAAAAAACGCTTTGAATATAGAAATAGTGTGCTTACAAAACTCTCGCGTATGTCACCAAAGGACGAAAAAAGAAAAAGACACGGTTTATACTCTCGCAGCTTTCGGTGTGCGTGTGTGTGTCTGTGTTCTCGTGTACGTGTGTACGCGTGTATGGGTGTTTGCGTGCGTTTGCGTGTAGTTTTTGTTCGTCGTATTAAAAAATTAACCATCCTTTCCCTCCTCTGGTTCGTTTTCTTTAACAATTACGTTTACGTTTATAGAATCACTTTTGCGCTGGTGAAAAATAGAGATTATTATGCGGTTAATTCTCATTTGTCGTTTCGTTTAATATTCTCGTTTTATCACTCTGTACACGTTTTTCCTCCATCCACCGTTTCACGCGTTTCTAATCACGTGTCGTGTTGTCGTTCATTTGTATTCCCCTTTTTGTACGCGTTATTTGTGTGCACGTGTAATACGTGTTCGTGTAAGCGTGTGCGAGTGTACGTGCGCGTGTGTGTGTTTGTGTGTGGTGATGTGTGTCGGTGTGTCCTCGCTGTACATAATATTTACGCGGTTAAACTCGACGCATTTTTTAATACTTTTTGTATTTTTTGTTTGCTTATTATCGTGTCCCACTCTGTAAGGCGATCGGCTTAACTTCTCTTAGTGCTTATAAACATAATATATTTTTTTTTCTTATTATTCATTTTGTTTTGTTTAATGCGGGCCAGGTGGCTATTAGCGTAACCCGGGGCAACTCGGCAGGATGTTTATCTGAACTAGTACCGTTATGAGTATAGTAATTCTCCTTTTTTATTTTATACACCGTACGTTTCACTTCATAGTTATTCTTTTTTTGTTCATTTACCTCTTTAAATATAATCCTGTAGTAATTCATTTTTTCTTTCTTTTGTTAAAATGCGTACAAACGGAGATGCGGAATCATAATATGTATAACGTACCGAGGGAGACGTGGCGTTCATTACTTATCGATTATTATTATTATTCTTATTCTTATTCTTCTTCTTACCGTTATTATTCATTTATTCATTTATTTATTATTAATTATTATTAGTATTGTTATTATTACTCGTTAATCGATTAATTACATTCTAGTTATTACTATTATCATTATCGTTATTATTATTATTATTATTATTATTATTACATATTTATTACTAACGTTATTATTATTATTATTATTATTTCCCATTATTTATTTATTCATTTAATCCTTATTAATCATGGTTTCATTTTTTGCTGTATCCCCCTGACTGCGCGCATAGGTATATTTTTATTCGGCTTTCGTCTAGTGTTTTACGGTAGTTACTTAACGGAATTATTATTTATTCATTTATTTCATTCAGTAATTATTATTAATTCTCAGTATTCAGTATTGTTAATATTATTATTAATCGTAATAATATTAGTATTATTACTATTAGTATTGTTAGTATTATTATTTAGTTTTATCTCTTTCCGCTTGCGTCAGAAAAATTGTCGAGAATGATTATGCCAAAAGCCAATACGATAAATTACATCATTAAATCCTCATTTTTTTTGTCACCTTTAAATTACTTTAGTTGAAGCTTCACACAGCCAAAAAATGAAAAGCACTTAAAACAGTGCTCAACACTATATAAATGAGTTCTCGATTAATTAATTAATTGGACAATTAATTAATTAATAAAACGGATCCCGAGCGACCAGAGTGGCAGAGGCGGCCGCCACCGCGTGTGACCCTAACCTTTCCGCGATATTTCCTCCGTCACCTATCTCGCTTCGCTTTCCTATCGTTTCCCTCGGCTAGCCCCCTGGACAGCGTTTAATCGAACAATCGTTTCTCCGTATTCTCTGTATTCTCTGTATTCCCGTTTCTGTTCGTGTGAATGTTCCCTGGCCCTTTATATACACGTGTTCGTGCGCGGTTTTCCTTTCTTCTGCTGCGTGAACAGTATCGTTTCGGTGCTTCCTCAATTTCTTTCTCCTCGTTCCCTCGCGTCAAACGATCTCACTTTATTCTCCTTCGAATACACATCTATCGTTCCTCTCCCGTTTCATCGTTCGCTAATTTATACGCCCAAACGTTCGATCCGCCTGGAAATCAGTGAAAATCTCAATGACAACAAACCTTAATTTCCTTCTCTCTTTCCTTCATTATTTACGATTATTCATTCACTGGGTTTGCTCGTTTACCTCTCGATCGCGTATGTTTATTTATTTATTTATATTTATATCTAAATATATCACTTGAAAGCGTGATCCGCTCGATCTACGAGCAGTCGCACTCGATTCTATTCTTCTTCCCGCTTTTGTTAAACCTCCCTCCTCGCTTAATTACAATACGTGCCGCTTGCGTTTACGAACGGCGACCGCTCGATCATCCCCTGCTGCATTTCTATACGCTTTTTCGCTTCACCGAAAGCTTCTCGGATTGTTGGATTTCCACTTTTATCGTTTTCATCTTCTTTCGTCGAGTTCAAACGGTAAAAGAACGATTCTCGTGGAAACATCGCAACGTCGCTTTCCAGATACGATGCTCTGCTTATCGTCAACTTGATTTTCCTTGTTTTCCGATCGAATCTGGCAGGGCATTTACAAATAAGAAAGAATCAAATATTCCCTGATAAAGATAGAATGTCTCTCGCAGCTTGTTTCAGTAATCGGTAAAGTAGCGCAGCGGGGGATGACGAGGGTGCCACGCTAAACATACGGTTCCAACTCTATCAAGCTAGTCTCTAACCGTCTTGTCATCGCGAGACTCGCGCTTAAAGCCGCATTCCCACTTGTCCCTCGTTCGAAGCACACTCGGAAACTCGCTTGTTACATCCTGGCTTACAAAAGCAAAACTTTCAACTTGTTAATCAGGGGTTACAACATTCACCTATCGCCCACGATCAACCTTCTTCTCTAGTATCCATTGATCAAACCACCCGATTAACGGATCAATGATTTCTCAGACGAATCGTCCAAGCAGGAATGTCACTTAATTTCGGGAGTCTCGCGGCGGAAACGCCTCCCTTCTCCCTCTCGCACTTTTTCCCAAGGTGGAGCGCAAGTTTGCAAAACAACGGATCGTTCGTTCTCTACTGGCGACAGCGGAATATTAATTACTCTAGCGTTCGTAGTGTTAGTAGCGTTCGTAGCGGACTAGCATTGTGTTATTTTTTTTGTTCGTTTTACATCGTGTCCCTAGTATTAATTCTCGTAATCTCTCGCGGCTAATTTAACTCCTGTGGAATGCATGCTCAACCTCTTCGTTTCGTTCGTATCCATTCGCTCGTTCCATCCCTCTCTCACCCTCTCGCCGTCTTCCTCTCCGTTTCACTCGTCTTCTCTTGATCGGTCTCCTCCCGTGTCCGCCGTCGATGAAACGGCAGCTAGGGACACACTCGGACGAGCGGCAATCGGCGATCGACAAAGCAACGATTCACGACGATTCGACAATGTTCGACGTCTTTCTGTACACGGGATCCAGCGCGAAGGAACGTTTTCGATCGTTGCTCCACTCTTTCTCTCTTTCCTCGTCCCGTTGGTTCTCTTTCTCTCCTGCGATTCGTCCGCCGGCCGGTGCGACAGGATCAGCTCCGCAGAAAAAGGAATGCGCGCATCGTCCTCTCGCTGGCCGCCGAGCCACTCGGCGCGCGATCGGTATTATCTGTCGATTTTCGCCCTCCTACCGTCGATCGTTTCCACTACGCGGAACATGGAACGCTTCGATAGTTCTCGATCGGTCTCTTTCCTCGCGCGGTTCGACG